>NW_019091200.1:949226-2274835 GCF_002217175.1 Folsomia candida | reverse complement strand
TTTTACGGCAGCTAAGCAGTTTAGTTCTTTAATATTGTACGTTTTGAAACCAGGAATAAATCAACGAATCCATCCCTTACCATCACAGGTTTCAAGTGATACAGAAAAGTAATTTCGGAATAGGTTAACTGATCATGTATTATTTAATACTACTCTAGACCATAACAAGTTCTTTTTACGGATATACTTTTTTTGCTCATAATAATGTATTTCGTTATCCATAAATACTCGATTTTTTCCAGAAGTAATAATGCACCTTGAGATCGCTAAAAACTATTAAATTTGGAAACATTAAATTTTGAAAAACTTTACAAATTTTATGAATTTTTACTCAACCACAAAAGCCCTGGAAGCTTTTGCTGGTTTGAATTTCTCTCTAATAGGGACATATTTAGGTTCTGTTGGAGGTAGAAAAAGCTTATATTTTAATTTTCAATATGTATGCTTGGAAATGTGTCGTATGGGGGACATTTTCACATGAACTGCTTACAAGACAAGATTTTTGCCGTTCTGGTCAACTTGGATTTCATTATGATGAGAGGTAGTATTCAGGAAAAAGAATTAATTATGGTCCCAAATGGTATTAAATTGTCATCAGTTAATATGAACAGATACGTACATATTCTAACATGGACAAGGATTTGCATATGTATGACTGGAATTGGGTTGCAATAGTTGTGAAAATTTTTTTCAGTGTATTATTTAAGTAAAACCTAGTAAAACCCAATAAAACCCATTAAACCCATTAAAACCCATTAAAACCCAAAAAACCCAATAAAACCCATTAAACCCATTAAAACCCATTAAAACCCCTGGGTCGATACTTTTTGAATAAAACCCTGGGTTTTTCCGAACCCTGCTTAACCCTTTAACGAGCATCATTGACTACAAGAAAATGCATTAATTCGGGTATGTGGTGGTCATGGTGTGGGAAGAGGAATTTAGGAGTTTTAAGAAAACTCTAAAAAATTAAAAAATCAAAAACTTAACAATGCTTTATTAGGAAATATCCAAATTTTGGTAAGAAAATTTTCAAATTTAACATTATGTTGGTATAGGAGAAATCCCCCAAAATTGCAACAAATCTTAGGCCACGGAGAGAAAATTGTGAAAATCAATGATCCCTTAAAAACGACAATTGTCTTCCTTCCGCGCCGTGCCCAAGATTTTTCAGAACGACTTTTGTCTTACTCCCGAATTAAACCATTTCTTACAAAAGGACAATCGTCTTAGCTACGAGTTAAAGGGAACAGGTAATGATGCGAAGATATGCAACTCACTTAAAGTGAGTCGATTTGAGCAGAGTTGACCTTGAAGGTTCAACTCAACTCGACTTGACTCATTTATTTATTAAGGTGAGCTTAGCTGAGGAGGGGAGCTTGCGAGGTTGATAATAACAGATATTGGTGCCCTTTGGATATGTGGTAGGGACCCATGAGTGTACTAAAACCCTGAAGTAGTTTGACTCCATGGCCACATTTGCGCCCGCCACACCCACTCAAAAATGTCCAAAAAACGCTTTCACCCCAGTTTTCACTCACTCAAATCCACGCCAAAAATCCAATTTTACTCGGATTTTGAAATTTCTTTCACCATTATACTCCCAGATAGTTGCTTTCTTCAATCCAATATCAAACTCAATTTTTTCGAAATTTTTAGTATTTTTAAAAATTGCAATTCGGAATGAGGATTGTTGTAGTAATCAACAACGCAAATTATGCCTGCGAAATAGTCATCAGCAAAATTGAGTTTGATATTGGATTGCAGAAAGCAACTATCTGGGAGTGTAATGGTGAAAGAAATTTCAAAATCCGAGTAAAATTGGATTTTTGACGTGGATTTGAGTGAGTGAAAACTCGAGTGAAAGCGTTTTTTGGGCATTTTTGAGTGGGTGTGGCGGGCGCAAATGTGGCCATGGAGTCAAACTACTTCAGGGTTTTAGTACACTCATGGGTCCCTACCACATATCCAAAGGGCACCAAGATCTGTTATTATCAACCTCGCAAGCTCCCCTCCTGAGTTGGTCCAAAACTCATCCTCAACTCAACTCAGGATCAACTTGTGGCAAGACTAATACATATGTACCTCATGTGTACTAACTAAGGCGTAGGAATAAGCTGTGGTGAACCTTTCTTCTTCCTCTAGGCGTGGGCGAGCCCACAAGGTTGATTAAAATTGTATGTTATCTTCATCTCCTATATACTTACAGGGATTCATTCGTGATGGAACGAATTCAATTCACATGTGGAAGGAAAAGTGGCAGCAAAAGCTGATATTAAGCACATTGAGTTGAACAATTGTACAAAAAGGTTCGCCATTTCACCTCTTAACTGATTTTCTTGTGGGATTTCGTGCCAAATTAAAACGTTACTTGATATCCGGTATTGATTGGAATTTAGTTTCGAGGATATGTACCCCCATAAAAATTGGCCTTCTCGTTTTGACGGAAAGTACTAAATCACACAGTGAAAAGTACTTATGACTTTTTAATTGAGAGATTAAGCCGGTTTGGGGGTCGCTGGAGACGCTGATTAATATGAAGTAGAGCCTACACCCAATTTTTGTCGGGTTACATAACTCTGTTCCTTTGAGAGTTATGTAATTATTAATTAACTGCAGCTTTTGGAGGTCACTAGAAACGCTGATAAATATGAAGTTTGTACACCCAATTTTTGTAGGGTTAATAAATCTGCTGCACTTAAGCTCCCTGATAATTATTAATTAACTGGATATCATCACATTCTCACATTTTTTCTTATTGAACAACATTTCTTTTATGCTAGCTGCTCCAATTGAGATTCATTTGACTTGAGGAATATATTTATCATTCCAGGGAAAAAGGGAGTGGTTCCTACTTTGTGTGGATTTCATTACGGGTGACCTTTTTCGATTTTCTATATCCTGGTTCAATTAAATGGGAAGCACGATAAGTTGTGTAAACTTGATATGTGTGCAGAATACCAAGTCCAATGTATACCTACGCAAGTTTGGTAACTACGTACATAACTGCGTACTTATTTTCATAAGGAGCAAGCTATGTTCTTACGTGATTACATATAATAAAAACGGTATCTTCATATGCCATTTAAACCACGAAAGTGAATTCATATAATTTCCTAATATATGGGATTTATTAAAATAGATATTTCATGCGGCTTGTAACTTGACGTTTAACCGCTCATTTTTTTTGCTAATTCCTGCAATTGATGTAGCAATTGCTGGAAATTGAAATTTTTGAATATTTTGAAATTTTCTACAGGATGTATTCGTACCTATGTACGCGTTTCAGAATAGCTGAACCACCGTCAACTATTTAAATATCTCTGCAGTCAGCACATTGACAACAGCAAAATGTACACGACCCGTCTATTCCGCCTGCTTCACTTAATGTGCAAACTGACGACGAAAATGGGTTCATTTTCCATGCATTTTAACCCCACGGAGAAAATCTTCTATATTACGACCCGATCTCGAAGAAAGTATGGAAGATCAATTGTCATCCTGATTTCTTACATGTGTCTCATGTGGCGTCAAGTCATGTACATTTACCTCGACGGGGATGATAGTTGGACTTCAAATTCTCACTTTCACTTTGGATATGTGCTTACTTTCGGCGTTTCGGTCCCAATCGTGGCCTCGATGATTCTTTACCTTGAACAGAACAACGTCTCGAGAGCATTAAACCTCATTTTCGGCTATTTCCCACGATTTCATAGTAAGTAATTAATTGCAAGAAAAATATATGGAACGTACTCACGATAACGTCTCATTTCGTATCGCAACTCGTTTAGGAAAGTTGCGAAATTCTAAAAATTTCTGACGTGAGGGAATTCGCAAAACATTTTGATGTTGTTTTGCATAGATTTCTGTAATTTCTCGCGCTGGTAATGGTGAAAATGAGTTTGAGAAATAGCCCCATGTCCATTTGCTTGGTAAACTTGCAAAGAAAGTCTTATGGTTCTCCAGCAAAGGTTTCCTGCAAATCTCACAAATTTCGCAAAACGTTGCAAATTATGCTCAACTTGCGAAATATGTGAAGGTTGGCGTTTGACTATGCAGATTTGATTTTTTTTTATCTATGTACTGATTTATACAGTCACATATTTTCAGAAAAGTGGATGCCAATCTGTCACCCTGAGACGAACCCGATCCTAAAATTATTGGTGATCCTGGTCCACCTGGAAATAGCGGGATTTGCACTTATCCCATTTGCCACTACGTTCTACTTCATCACTTCGCCAGAAAATGGAGTCCATCCGCGACAAGTTTTTTTACCTGCCTGCGTAAAAAACGATCCCGTCTTTGTGTCAGCCTCTCTTCTCGGTGTGACGATAATCGCAGGCATGACCTGGTACTTGGTCATGCTGTGTGTGGTCATTGCCACGCTCTATTTCTGTAATAAATATACCACTTTCTCCAAAAATGTGACACCTTATTGACTCGTCACCAAAATGGTTAATTTTTAACACATTATTAATCATTTCGTGACTCTGGGAATTTATTTTAACATTCTGGGCGACAAATTTCAATTTGTAGTTAATTAATGGAATGGCGGTGAGTTTTTTTAAGCCAGTTACGAGGCTTCTTGAAGTTGAGGTCAATAACTGTCAAAATCTGCCGTATATTTTTTAAAATTTGCAAAGGCCTGTTCTACAAATTTGTCGTCCAGAATTTTAAAATAAATTCCCAAAGTCGAGAAATGATTAAAAATGTGTTGATTTTTACAACTTTTGTGATGAGTCTTCCACTCCTACGTTAAACTAATGAGTCTTTTTTGTCTCGCAGTTTCGATGCAACTTGTCCTTCGAGAGTTTGACATGAAGGGAAACACGAAACATTTAGCGTTTGACAGTCTGAGAGAAAGTGGAGAAAACCTGAGTTTGGAATATACTTGCATCCGTCTTGTCCACAAGGCTTTGATGGATCCGTTTGGACTGTTGATCGTCTTCAGTCATGGGGCCTGCTCCCACTTCATTCTTTTCTGCAATTTCACCATCATCAAAAATTGGCATACTACGGACATTTTTAACACGGTGAAAGTCAAGCCTTTTACTAGTTTGCAGTATTTCGAATGCAGTAACCACTCATTTGCAAAGAATAACCGCAGGAAAGTGGTTTTTTGTAGCTATTTTAACACGTAGGAAAAACAAAGCGCAAGAAACCCTTTCCCGCCGCTATACTTCATACGGCTCGTGGCTAGATGGCACATATTTCTTGCACTTTTTTGCACCGTGCATTTCTTGTGTTGCAATGTAAGAAATGCAGCAAATTCACAAAAACCGAAACACTTGCAAGTACCACTTGTAAGAAATAACTACAAGAAAGTTTTTTCTTGTAACTATTTTGACTCGCAAAAAATTCAAGGTGCAAGAAACTACGCCCAGCCGCTGCAGCTCATGGCGCATATTTCTTGCACTTTCTTTCTTGCAACTTGCATTTCTTGCCTTTTTTGCGTTTCTTGCTTTACAATTCAAGGAATGTAGCAAACCCGCAAGAAACGAAACACTGCGAGTATGAATCGCAATTTCATTATAAAATTGATACGGATTTTGTTCCAGGTATTGCTCTTGTTATGGGTCAGCACAGTGCATAACTTGTGGTCCACCGTGTTAGAAGTGGGAGGAAGATTTCAAAAGATGTCAGCATCGATGCTAAAATCATGGAAACTTGCAAAATTTTCGTCCAACGAGGAGCGGAAATTCGTCGCCAAGTTTAGAAAATGGCAGAAACGATTGGCATTCGGGAAGGATGGAGTATTCATAATTACGAGGATAAGCATACTAAAATTCTTTCGAGCTAATTTGAAAGGCACTTTTAAAGCTGTGTTGACCATTGAATGAGAAAATTCTAAGTTTTGAGACTTATCAATATTTAATTTGCTTTGTAATGAACCGTGTCAAATGAACAAATGAAGTAAAATGTAAAATGACACGAAATGAAAATTATGCGATTTATGACCTTTGACCTCGTACTCACGGTCGGAGGTCCGATTGACACAATTATTGAACTCTACCTAGAGCTAAAAATTTTAAGCACATAGGCGAAAACCGCGTTTGACTGTGTCCAGTCGTTCTCCGACAGACGGACAGACAAAACAATGCCATAAAGCAGCTGGCGCTAATTATAGGGCTGTGACCTGTAACTTGACAATGTGACATAGATAGTCAGCTAGCGCTTTAGTAAAACATTGTCGCTTTCGAGACTAATCGTTCCGAAATACGAATCGATCGCTTCTTCATTTCTGAAAATAATTTTGGACAATTTTTTGTACATAAATGAAGAAAATTAGTCCATATTAAAATAACTTCAGATTTGCAACATACAAATTAAATGAAAAAAGGAGATAGTTATCAATCCAATTTACATATTTAATGGCATAGGTAGCAGTTCCATTTTCAAGGCATACACATTTTTCAAGAGGATATCACATCATACCCGGAAGTTAGAAATTATGGTCATTAAATATCACGAAATCTCTTCCCAGCCATAACATCACGTTCATCCGCACGGCTAACGATACTCGTTCTGTTTGAAAACTTGGAGAAAGTAAAATAAAACTGAAAGGCTATCCCTTGTTAAGTAAGCCGTTCGAATGCTCTTCTCTGCAGTTCATGGCCAACAAACACGGTTCCAACGCATGAAATGAAAATTGGGTATCAATTTCTACCCAGTCAGTTCAACGGGATAGTCTTCACATCATTTGGGAGACGTGACACTTTGGCCAAACTGCTTGGCACGGATAATCTGCTCCCTGAAGATGAGCAACAAAAAGGCGGAGGAGATTTTTCCTGCATTTACACGACATACATTGCGTGACAAAGCGGTGAAAGGACAAAGTTGGGTCTTTACATGCCTATATAAGTACTGCACTTGGTATATGAAATTTCCGAGTTTACGCAACACTGCGGAAACGATCAAGTCAAAGTTTCCCACTTTTCGGCATGATTTTTTCTAAAAACAAAAAACATTGCATAAATATGTAACTTCACAATTTGTAAGCTTATATTCAATTTTTAAATAATTAAGGAATTGTAAAAGTCGTAGTTTTTGTTGTAAACTGTGCAAAATTGTTGGCCCAGGTTTCAATTATGTAAGTAATTCATAAATAAATTACTAAATAGAAGTTCACAAATTATAAAATTGTATTTAATTATTAACTACGTAATTACGACGTGGTGAAAGTCGTAAAGTTTTTGTTGTAAGTAAACTCTGTAAAATTGTTAGCTCGGTTTTCTATTACGCAAGCAATTCATATATTTTTTGCAAGATCACAGCCTGTCTGAAAGGAAAAAGGTTCAGTTGACACAGACTGACTGACACGACATCCAATTGCTTTCCCTTCACTTTCTCCTTCCCCGAGGAGTCGATTCCCTCTGGGCATCCTGAATCCTGGCAAGATTTTGTTTCACACTATCCACGAACATTAATGATGACACATTGAACGTCGTGTAATGGTCACGACATGCATGACGAGATGTCTTCAAAAGGAAGCTTCTCATCGTCATGGTCAGTGGTCGCAGGAACTGTGGGGACATCTGGGGATATTAACATTGTCGGATAGGGGAGGGTTAGGCTTATATAACATGGGCAGATGATGGGGACCTCGAACAATCGTAGGACATTGTCCCTCTGTCCCCACACTTCCGCGGCTAATGCATCATGCTCATACATTTGAGTAGCCTGAATTCTCCCAGTGGCCGCGGAAGCCGTGGGGACATCTGGGGCATTAACATTGTAGGATAGATATGGGAGGGAGGGGTTAATATAACATGGGCAGATGATGAGGACATCGAATAACCATGGGGGCATTGCCCCTCTGTCCCAACGCTTCCGCGGTCACTGGCTACGGTCAAACTCACACTCTACAGACGCAACTCAAATTACTATTAGAAAACATGACGTTACGTATCATACTGTACAAAACAATAATGACGACACATGTAACGTAACGACATTCTGAGATCTTCAAAAGGAAGTTTCCTATCAAACTTTCACTCTGCTAGAAGACATACCATTACCTATGTAAGTATCATACCGTGCAAATAGCAAACACAATTAATTATTGCATTGTCCTTGACGTGAAACTTATTAAACACGTGTGTTTACTCGTGCAAAATCAACATTCATGCATTGTTTTCATCCAAAGTTACATAAGTGGAATAATAGTTACGAGTGAATGAGTGCACCCAACTGTGTCATATAGTTTACTGAATCAATATCAGACACAATTATGTACCATGGGCACATACATAACTGACTGCTGCTGAGAGGGAATGGAAAAACATACGTATGAAAATTGCACTTTGGAGAAAGTGCGAAACTTGGCTGGGCGGGATTACGGGCAGATTGGATTGTGCAGTCAAATTCTGGAAGAGCGGGCATTAATGTAGATAAAGTCGTTTGTTTAAATGTGTGTACAAACGCCTACAGAAATGCGTACCCTTTGTCGCCAGACACCTTTCATCACGGTGAAAGAAGAAATATGCCGATGTAAATGAGTTGGCATGCATAAAATGAGGCGGAGCAGGAGAAAGTGAATAAGGATTTATTAAGCTTTGGAGAGAGAGTGACTGAGAGAGAAAGCCATAAATTTCCTTGCTCGAAGGTCACTTACAAAGTGAAAGCTCACTTTCTCCGGAAGGCGAACTGGGTTTAAAAATAAGTAGGATTTCGATTCAATTCGAACCGAATCATTCCCTGCAATTCATCCACGAACCCAAAGAAATTTTGCGGCAAGTTACTTAATCCCATTTTGTCCCAAATTCTTATTTTTGGTCACTTTATTCCTGCTGAATTGACTTTCGGGTGGACCATCTGTCCTAATATTTCCCCAAGAAATTTTATCTATTTTTGTCCAGTAATAGTAATTATGCTCATGTTTTAATTAATAATAATCTTCTCCAATGTATCAAATCTACCTCTTTTCAGAAGAAGAAAAGATCAAAAGAAAGCATTTGATTTTAATCACGAACTGTTTTTCTCTTTATGATTCATAAGTTATGAAACGAAGAAAGTTATACAACTTTCATGAAAAAAGAGCAATTTTTTCATTCCGAATGAAGTCAACCTTTCCTAGTCAAAAATTGTTTTCATTGTTGCGCTCCCAAAAAAATAGTTTCTTTTTCCATGAAAAGGAAACATTTCGTGGTCTATTATTGCACTAGTTAAATAAGAGCGGGTCGAGTACAAAGGGCCAGAAACGAAACAACAGACAGCCACGGAGAAAATTTGGAGTTATTCGAACCGGAGAAAGTAAATTGGACGGGGAGAGAATGGGACTTTTTTTTACTTACTTTACTTTTACGTGCAACAATTGGTCCACGTTCTTCTTCAGGATTTTACTTACGTACGTACGTGCGCGTATTTATGAGGTAATCCAGGAATCCAGTCAGTCTAGCTATGTAAGAGATAGTCAGTGTTTCGGGTGAAAGTAACCACTTGCAAGAAATAACCGGAAGAAAGTGGTTTCTTGCAGGTATTTTGACCTGCAAGAAATGCAAATGCCACGTGGGTAGATGCGTATATTTCTTGCACTTTCTCGAATTTCTTGCTTTACAGTGCCATAAAAATAGCAAACCCGCAAGAAACCCTGGACTTTTTGAAGCTGCGTGACTACTGATTAAAGCTACGACCAAAGCAACGTCTTATCTTATGAAGACAATAAAGACCAATAAACGCAACCGCTACATAACACGCGCTTTCGTTTGTACGACAGATAACAACATTTAGATATTTTTTATTCTCTCAATAAATACATAAATACATACAGGTCACGAGAATACATTTAACATATTTTTGTATTTATGTAGGTACATACGTACTAAAGTCTGGATTTTAAAAGTATTTACTGACTATTTTTTTGCACAGCAAGAATTGTTAAGATTTATAATTTACAGATATTTATTTAGATCAACTTTCTCCGGATTCTTTGTTACATACACAGGTAAGGAATAGGAATGTGGATCACGTAACATGATTACGTAACATGATTACGCACATTGTACAGAATTACGTGTATAAATACGATTAGCACCACGTTCAATCAATCCTGACAAGAATATAGAGTGACTTCTTGTCTCGTACTCACAATACGCATGTCACACATGTTTCTCACGGATTTTCTTAAAACCAGCACTAAAAAATTAAGTAACTAAACAAAAACCACAGTTAGTGTGGCACTTCTGCCGAATTCACGGAATGGCGAAGGTTCTTAGTTGACTAAACCGCGCATTTCCATCATCGGAAAGCGGGGATGTGACCCCGTATAGTTTCGCATAGTGAAAATTAAAGTTTTTACCAAATTTAAAACCTTAAATCCATGAATTCTGTAAGTCATTAACTACCATACTAATTATTGTTTGTGTTTAGTTGCTTGATTTTTTTACTCCTACCTTTAAGAAAATCCGTGAGAAACATGTGTAACATGTGTATTGTTAGATAGGTACAAAAAAATACGTAGGAGAGAGAGTACCACAAATATCAGTATCATATCATCTCATTCGCACCATACTTTATGTATTTATCCACCCACGAACATTGAGACATCAAACAACCAACACCATTCATTTCAAATGCAAAACTTTCTCCACTTTCTCTTTAAAAAATAAATATAGTTTTCACCAAAGGTCACACGCTCACTTTCCCTTGTCGGCAGTTATACATAGTTTTCTTCGAAATTGAAAAATGTCATCTATTTTTACATTGTTTTTTAGAAACATCAATTGAATATCTATATTTATAGGGTGCGAGTATAACCGTCCAACCAAAATTTTTTTTCTTCCAACCAAAACAAGTGATTTTTGCAACTTCAAAATTTGCAACCAATTTATTTTTTTAATCCAACCAAAATGTAAAATTTTACAACCAAATAATTTAATATTTAAATAGCAGAATAATTAACCTAAGGCAGTAAAATTTTCAAATACAACAAAATTTTTTAAAAATTTGACAATTTAGGAGAAACATTTGTATTTAGTCAACAACCAAAGCTTTTCCTACAATCTTTTTCCGACCTCTTTTGGGTTTATATCCGATGCAATCGGTTTTGAGATTCTCGGGGACATTAATTATTTTTTTGATGATACCAATTCTAATTATATGCTTACAAATATACTCTTTTTTAAAAATTGGACAAGAACAACTAGAGGTAATCCAATTAGACAAATTAAAGTTAACAATCCATAATTTCGATTTACTAGTAGCATACGACTCAAATTTCTTCCAAGACATCCGCATAAATAATCCTAAGACTCTGTCAATTTCTTCCTTTCGTAATGACATACCATTTGCTGGACAAATACACTGGATTAAAGTATCCTCTACGCTTTTGAAGCGAACGCTTTTATTTTCCCGAGCCCATGTATATGATGCAGACATTAACAAATTGGAAATAGACGGTGTTAAATGAAAAATTTTTGGGTTTGGGAACTCGGGACATCTATCTTGAGACCAATTTCGTAGTAGCTTAAGAATACAGCCAAAAAATTGTCGCAAAGGAACTCTTTCCCTATATGTAGCAGATGATAAGGCGACTCCCAGAGGATGGAAATGCCTGTTTTTGTCCGTTGTTCCAACTACAAGAACGGGAAATCCTTCGAAAAGTAACTTGTAAGTAGCATCAGCGTGCAATGCTTTACTTTTAGTAGAATTTGATAAAAGCCTGAGGGTCGATGCCATCACGTGAAATTTTTTTTCTGTAGCGTCGATTATTTTGCCTACAAAAAAGGGCTGATCCTCGTCGACAGGAGTATCTTCATTTTCTTCACAAAGTTGGCAAAGTTGACCAATTGAAACAATTGCCGGTTCAGTTTTTTTCCTTATAACAGAGATAAAGTTTGTTATCTGCATTTTTGAAGGTACGTCGAATCCTTCATTTCGAAGATGACAGATAATTTGGTTCGGTTTTGTTATGCCACTTCCAAAGAGCGTCTCAATTTTTGATTTGACTTCCTTCCGTATTCCAACAATTTTCATGCCATCATGATTATGATTTGCTTCGGTAACGAATAAATCCACATCCAAGGTATTATCTAAGGGCGAAACTTTATTTAAAATCGAAGTACTACAAAATATAAAATACCATTCTTACTTCGTTTGAAAAGAAAAATCTTGCTGGGACAATTAGTGGTTTTACAATTGAAATAAAGTTTTTCCCCTTCGAAGCACGATCGTGTCGATTTAAATTGGAAATGGCCATCACTTTTGGCATATAATTTCGCCTCGTCAATACTCTTAAACGTTTGGACTCTTTTTCATTCGTGAATGCGTTTTGGTTTTTTAGCTGGTGGTGGACTATCTTCCTCGGATTCTTCGGAATTGGATTGATAATTTAAACGTTGAAAATCAGACATTTTTAGTCGTAAAATATTACACAATATTGGAAATGTATAGAGAGAAGAGAGGGAGTATTTGAGATTGCAGTTTACTTTGCTACTGAACCTGTCATGCATACCTGAGATAGGCAAAACAGGTTTACCTTAAATGTTTGCTTTGAACTTCGTATTTAGATTTAAATATAATCGAAGGATTTGATAATTCAATTCACGTAATTATGTTAGTTGGATGTTTCATTTTTTGGTTATATTGTTATATATTTTGGTTGGACAAATAAAAACTTTTGGTCGCAAATTTTAAGGTTGCGAAAATCATTGATTTTGGTTGGAAGAAAAAAAATTTTGGTTGGGCACTATAAATTTGACCCATGATGAATTCCTAAAATTATTTTCACGACAATGCACAATTTTTTATGGTGTGAGAAACAGTTTTTAAAAAAGATACGCTATTTTTGGCCGACCAAAGTAAACTAAAATAAAAATAGAAATAATACTTTTCATTCTTTTTGAAAATTTACATGCCGACCGTGATGGCTTCACCGCCCCCTCGAGTCTCGACATTTATCGAGGACACGTTCATGCTGAGATGGTTTAAGGGAAAGTCCTCGCCTCCGCCACCCCCACTTTTTTGGGATATTTTACTCCCACCACCACCGCCAGTGAGGATGCTTTCTCTTCCACCCCCAGTCGTGGTGAGGAGAGGTTTCAAATGAGATTCATTGTGATGCAGCCAATGTGATGGGGGTGGTTGTTGGCCGTTGAGACCGGCTGCAATCGACCTACGTGTTCAAAAAGATTTCTTTGTTCAAAATTCATTCATTTTTAAAATTGAAAAAAATCATAAATTCATTAGTCAAAATTACTCAAAATTTGAAAAAATATTTATTATTCATTAATTATTCATTTGGTTACTTTAAATTTGCGTTATTGGACGAATTTCTCAAGCTATATGAATTAAGCATAGGGTAAAAAAATGAATAATAATAAAATATTCAGTCATTCTTTATTAATATGAAGTGAATAACTATTTATTTTAAAATATTTTTTTCCAAATTTTTGAATGAACATAAATATTTATTCATTATGCACTCATAAATTTTGGCGATAAATTCCTGCTCACCTCCGACCCGGCGTCCCACCAGCCACCACGACCGTGGATGCTCTCGATATTTGTGTCCCATTCCGTGAAATTCTGTCATGACAAATGTGTTCCGTATGTGTCTGGCTATAGTTATAGCCACCGCGTGCCCCACGACCGCGCACATCTTGCGGACAACAGCAGCAGAAGAGGTGTCGGTTGAAATGCTGTACGTAAAATCGTAAAATAAAGAATTTTTAATTTTGTGAGCAAATATGTAATAATTTGGGAGCTTTATTTTTTATGCTCACCTTTCTGAAGGTGCCGGACACGATGTAGAGCGTGATAGGGTTGAGACACGAGTTGATGAATGAGAGACAGAAGCCGACCATTCGGACGACGTGCCAGAAATCGTTAAAGTCTTCCATAGAGGAAGGATTGTAGTAGAACCAGATGAGGAATACGTGCGACGGGAAGAAGCACATGGCAAAAATTACCACAAATGCCATCACCATTTTGGCTACCTGCGAAAAAAAACAAGCAAAAAAAACAGTTATGATTTGTGCATTAAAATTAGACTCTTTTGTATGCATTTCTTATGGGTCTAATTATCAAATATAAACCATAGACGATTAGGATTAGCATAACACGTCTCTCGGGAAAAATTAAAAAAATATACGCAACACAATTATTTGCGTAGGTGGGCAAAAGCAAGGAGAAAGTGATTCCAGGGAATGAAATGAGCTTTCTAAATTATGTAAAGGGCAACTTTCTTCGTGAATAAAGCTATGACCTCATCCATCGTGACGTAATTAGTATGGCAATTATGTAAATGGGTGTATGTACTTATTAACCTTTGTGACCTTTGACCTTTAAGCACCCTCAACTCCAGACGAAGGAAGGAACCTGCCACAACTTTAACTTTGCCACTTTGATGCTTTGTATGTGTAAACATTCATTATTTCAAGCGTGTTACACATCAAAGGCTTTTTTTCTCTAAGGGTGAAAGTCGGTTAATAATAGCACACAAATTTGTACGTAAGAAGTCCCATTATGTAAGAAGTACCCTTTATGAGATTCTCAACTTGAGCTCATTTTAAACCGCGTCTGATTTTCTGCCTGACTGATAACGTGGTCATTATTAATACATACTGCTTGCTTATCCCGTGAGATGTGTGTGTGTAGCTCAAAAAATTCAAAGATTTTCTTCCCCCAAAGAAATAAAAAAGCGGAAAAAGACATTTATGTGTTTTATTGCCCACATGACATTCGTACCAAAAAAGAGGGAGTCCCGAGAGCTTTATTTTTGCGAGTGAAAACAGAACGAGAGAAAAATTGGTGTCAGTCACATACGAGTATTCCTAACAGAATGGTAAAGTGATCTCACGCCATGATTAATTGATGTTTCAAGTCTTCCCGTAAAATGTCCTCACTTGTCAAAAAAGAATAAAGTTGTCGGCACAAACACACCAGATAAAGTGACAGTTTAGTTGCAAAGTAGTGCCGTGTGGAGAGTTTGATATGACGACACGGGGGGATAACTGACAATGGAGGTGTTTCAGGGTATGCTCTCAGATTTTGATCAAATTAATCTCGATCTGGCACAAATTTGGTTGATATGCAATTTGCAAAAGACACGATCTCTCAATGGTCACGTTTAGCGGAGATGTTTGCATCCGAAGAGGAGAAAGTGCACAATAAATTTGAAAAGAGTAAAATTTGCCGACTTTAGGGCGCGTGTTTTCCTCTTTGGATGCAAATATCTCCGCTAAACGAGCCCATTGGAGATCGTGTCCTTTGCAAATTTTATCTGAATTAAATTTGTGATAGATTTGACACGAATTTGCTCAAAATCGGAGAGTATCCCCTGAGAAACCTCCCTTGTGAGAGGGTATGAATAGTCGCCGTCACCGCAGTATTATTTTTCTTGCCTGGGTGATACGACCACTATTTGTACAAAGAAAGCAGTCCAACTACTTTTTCTCGTGACTTATTACTTACGTATTTGCGAGGAGGAAGAAAGTGTGCAAAAAGTTAAGTTACAAAGCAAATATTTAAGATTATTTCTTTCTCTTGATCTTTCTCAACATTTGGTCACAAAGCGAATTTTTGCATGACCTCGTTACACAACTTTGGTTTTTGTCATGAAATCTATTTAAGAACCAGGTGGCCCACACGAACGGCTATGTAGCTAAATATGTAAATATGATGGGGACTAGGACCTTGTGCAAATACTGATATGAATTTTTTTTGCAATACTTAAAACAAATTTGCGACATTATGATATTTTGCATCGAGTTATTTACCTATAATATTTTACGATTTTAGGACATTTTAGTATTTCGTATAAAAAATTGCTTACCTTTTTTCTGGCCTGGATCTGCTTCGCTTGACCTTGCGCTTCACCTGGCATGTTTCTCGTGGAGAGGAGGAGATGATGAGCCATGATTACGTAGAAGGTGGCAATAAATGCGAGCGGAATGGCATAGTAGACGAGGAATTTAAACATCACGACGACCTGGGAGCAAATCCACGTGTCACAATTTACATAAATAAATAGAGCTCTTTATCATCATCTCAATCGCTTTTTAAAGCTAAAACTTATTAAAGTTATTAAGTTGAATTTTGTCTCTTTTGTCATGTGAAACGCACATTGTTGATAAAATCTGTTCTATTTAGGTTGTCAAAATGTAAACAACGCCTCCAGGTAATTGTTGGCTTGTGAACAGGGTTTCGGGTGCTAGAACCCGCTTGTAAGAAATAACTGCAAGAAAGTGTTTTTTAGCAGGTATTTTGACCTGCAAGAAATGCAAGGCGCAACTAAACTACTCCCCGCGCTATACTTCATAGTTCTTGCACTTTCTCCCAGTTTCTTGCACCCATTTCTTGCGTTTTTTGCTTTGTACTGCAAGAAATGTAGAAAACCCGCAAGAAACGAAACACTGCATGTGCGCAGCTTTTGTGATAACTTCATTATTCGGAGAAAGTCAAAGTTGAAGAGCACAACTAATCCTAAATATGCCCACATTCGTGTTACATACATATGTACCAGCATCTTCCCAGCTTTCACTACAGACTTGTGGTCTATCTGGAAGAACAACCACTCCGCTGTGGCGTGGCGTGTCGTGTGGTTAGCTGGTGGAATGTTGTAATAACTAAACTCTAAACTTGGACTTCAAAAACAAGTCGAGAGCAAACCGAGCTCGTCGAAAGTAAACATGGCCTTCTCGCTAATTTAAGAATTTATTGCTTCCTTCCTGTCCATTTGTTTGTGGATGTGTGGTGCAATTTCAACTTTATTATCTCCCTGGTTGTTGATGAAGATGAAATTTAGTGGATGTACCGTTTTGCATGATTACTTGTAAATTCGTTACCTTGGGGTAAGTGGGACCCAGCTCGGATGGGAAAGGGTAGCAGACCTCGTAAGTGTGATTGTTAGATTTATCCTCAATCCTCCAAATGAACGAGTTCAGCATGGATGGGACCGCAAAGACGATCGAGATGATCCAAATTCCTGGGAAATTAAACATTCGTCAAATAATCCTGGAAATTTAATCCGACGCTTTCACTCAAATACAGTGTTTGATTTATTGCTCAAATCTGTTTCACTGTACTGCAAGAAATGCGAGGTGCAAGAAATGCAAGAAATGTATGCCACCTAGCAGCTCACCCTCTGTAATACACTTAATTATACAGATTATCCGATAGGTGGCGATAATCCCTTGCATTTCTTTCACCAGTGCAAGAAATTGAATAGTCTGATTTCTTGCACATTTTTCACATTTGTTGCACTGCAAGAAATTCAAGGTGCAAGAAATGCAGGAAATTGGCGCCATCTAGCGGCTCGCTCATCGCAACACACTTAATTTATGGATTTTCCGCTAGGTGATGCTTATTTCTTTCATTTCCAGCACTACTGCACGAAACTTCTTGCATAAATTTATTGCAGATGTTTTTTTTGTGAGAAAACACT
This sequence comes from Folsomia candida, assembly GCF_002217175.1. NCBI lineage: Eukaryota > Metazoa > Arthropoda > Collembola > Entomobryomorpha > Isotomidae > Folsomia > Folsomia candida. The sequence continues at coordinate 2,257,452 of NW_019091200.1, read as the reverse complement.
TCTTAAATATTTACCAACGATCGAAATGCACGTGATCCTGGTGGCCCTCCTCCCCTGCAGTTTCCTCATGGGGTCCACAATCGCAAAGTAGCGATCGGCCGAGAGCGCTGTCAATGTGAAGACGGAAACCCCGATGGAAACGTCCTTGATGAATTCGGAGAATTTGCAGACCAACTCGCCATACGGCCAGGATTCCACGGTGTACACGGTGGACGTGAACGGGACGCAGAACAGGATGACGAGGAGATCTCCGACGGCCAAGGATACGATATACCTATCGCCAAGAGAGGTCCAAATTGCCCTAATTAATGGACACGTTCTGCTAAGTACACTAGTCACGGTTATACAGGGACAAGCAGGGAGCTAATTAGTGAACAAAACTGGCGCTGCATATTTATTAAAGGGAAGACATTCATGCATGCATACATACACGTCAAGACATGAATTATTACGGAGGACAACAAAACACACTGTCAAAGAGAGACAGCTTCATTATAATAATAAACTCGAGGAACAGATGTAACAAACTCCCGGAAATGAAGCGCATTAAGAGGTGTATCATTGGCTAAGAAAACTTGGCATTTTTTTATTTTTCGACATTTTATGATCTTTAACCTCGTTTACAAAGTCACCAGGTCGATGTTCGTCGTCGAAAGATTCGACACATTTGACCTTTTACTCTTCACCGTGGCGTCGTGACGTGACCTTTTGACTTACAAGATCAGTTAACGAACTCCGTCGTACTTTTAAAATTTGATGTCGATATCCGAACGCAGAGCTCAAAAAAAGTTGATTCCTTCGGAAGGTATCTGAGCTGACAGACACACGGACGGACAAATCGATTGCAACAACTACGCTTCACTTCGTTCCGCTAGTTAATAAGGAAGTACGTAGTAACTGTAGTGCAATTAAGAAAATGATTGGACACAAACAAACATTGAGCACGATAAATACGCAATAGCGACTCACACACATTTAAAATGTGCGTCATCATCACTTTCACCAAGCGAAATTGTCCACCAAATGATTGGACACAAACATTGAGCACAAAGATAACAAAACATGTGCAGGCAAACTTACACACTCTTAAAACGTACTTTCACCATGCGAAATTGCCCACCAAATTTCATCCAATATGAAAATAGATAAAATAAAGTTGGAGAAAGTTGAGACTCACATGTTGGGGACGTTTCGCATGGTGCGATGTTTCAAGAAAATTATGATCAGCGTTCCATTTCCTGCCATGCCGATGATGAAGATGATGGCGAAAAGAACGGGGATAATGTACGTCTCTGGTCGCAAGCTGTAAGGGACGTATTCGTCGGAGGAAGGCCCTGCCCCGTCCGAGGAGCCATTTCCGGTCGAATTATCCCAGAGAGAAAGCAGGTCTGAGGTAACGTTCGGCATTACAAATTCCTCCGGGGGCATGCCAGAGTCTGGAAAAAAGTGGAAAGAGTTGCGTAAAAATTAAACATTACATAAACGTTCAAACCAGTGTTTCGTTTCTTGCGGGTTTGCTAAATTTTTTGCACTGAAAAGCAAGAATCGCAAGAATTGCAACTTAAATAAAGTGCAAAAAATATGTAAAAAAAAATATAAGCAGTTACTTTCACCCGAAACACTGGTTTACAAATCATAAAATTTCTTAATAAAAAAAATTATGAAATTGTCTCCAATTTATTTGACTCACCCAATCCGCCCAGAATCAATATTGAGTCCTTATTATTCTCCCTGTTGCTTCTCAGGTAGGAAAACTCCTCATTAAAACCGTGTGTCTCTCCCATTTCTGACCGAGCCGTGATAACGCAACAAACACTGATGACGAGTACGATACGAAGAATGTTGCTCCTAGTCGTATACATCGTGCTGTCTACTTTGGTTTGATTAGAATTTCGTACTACACATAAAACAATATCAGTACAAACACCAACTTTCACTCACTTTCACTGCGTAGTAATAAAGCAGTGATAGATAAATCAATGATGAAATATAATGATGTTGAAGGAAGAGAAAAGCACTAATTATTTATAATCACACAATAGATAATGATCTTTCTGTTTCAGGGTAGGATTTGTGTCGACAGCGGTGTCGAAATCTTGCTTTAATTGCTTTCACTCAAAGAACACTACTTTCTCTGGTTTAAAGTGTCTTTAATAAAGTCTCAATTTTCTCTGGGATGAAAACGCTGACGAAGAATGGATCGAATCCTCAAAAAACTTGACAACTTTCACTCTGATTTTTTCACACAAAAATCCATCTGCTATTTACTTACTTATAAAAATCAGTATTTTCTCCACACCTCCACTTTTTTCTAAGGTCAACAGATCAAAAAATGAAGAAATCGATTCTTTAAAAACTTGACAACTTTCACTCCCTTCAAGTTTTTATTTGGTATCAGGCTAAAATCCGACCTTGATTTACTCACAAATCAGTATTTTCTGCACACCTTCACTTCTCTTTTATAAGGTCAACAGATAAAACACCCAAGCGGGGGATGCGACGACAAGTCGAGAATTTTTAATAATCCTCTCTCCGTCTAAGTCTTTTGAGTGGTTTGGATTGTAGCAGGATCGGCCTCGGAACTTTTTGAAGGCGAATTTAAAACAGGGCACAGGAGGATAAAGTGTTACGTAAAATGGTGTCGGTACTAGTGCCGAGTTGAGACTATTATCTCGTTTGACATCTTTTTATTCTTAGGATGACAAGTGAAAGGTCTTTGTCTTTAAGTGTGTCAAAGCTTTCACTTTACTCGCGAGTCAGTGATTGATTGACGTTTGGCTGGCTGCTCTTTTTCTCGATAAGTATTCGTGTTGTTCTTGTAGGAGGACGCCAAATAAGTAAGTGGGATGTATGAAGAGTCAACTAAGCCGTGGGCGAAGGGTCAGAGAGTGAAAGCACAATGGGAGAAAGTGGTGCCAGGCAATCTTTTTTTTCCTTTTTGGAGTGAAAGTTATCTCTCTTGGCTTGGCTTTTCACCCACTTTTGTATTTATTCTTCATTTTGCGCGGCGAAATATATCGCCTGGGAGGAAGTGATGCGGTATCTCGGAGTCAATTGATGTGGCGAGGAATTTAATATTTTTGTCCCTTCTGCTTCTGTTCATCCGTCACGTGGCGCATTGTTATCTAAACAAACATAGGAAAGCCATTTCATTTTTTTATGATATTTTTAAGGGTAATATTTTCGTGGGAAGGTTAGAGTGAAGCGCGTGTAGCTGTGATTTATGGAGGGTCAAGTAAAAATCCGGATCTAAAAGCACTTTGGGGAATTGATCAATTTGAAATCGATTTATGATAGGAATTTTCCTACCCCTTTAGTTTTATGGGAAGGTATGAATCATATGTATTCGGTCCATTTAACGTTGGATAAGAAGTTGTTATTTATTTTTAGTGCATGTAAGTAATCAAGACGTATGGATCAAATCGTGTAATTCAATCTGCTGGTCTATGATCCGTCGTAGTGTATTAACCTCTAGATTTATTTATAACAAGTTGTGTTTCCAAGGAAACCGCACTTGGTTTTTCTTTTACAACGAGATGATTTCACATTAGAAGAAATCTTGTAATTCAATCTGGTCTATGATCCATAGCAATTTATTAATGGTCAGATTTATTTATAACAGGTTGTTTTTCCTGAAAAAAAACAAAACCTGTGTGGTAAATGCCATAAAGAAACGGCATTGCCGTTTTTCCTGCGGCAAAACAATTGTTTTTTTACAACGAGATGATTTCACATTGGAAAAAAATCTTGCGAAATCCAGGACTAAAATAAATACTGAAAAGTATGTACTACTTTCTTCTCGTTTCTTATTGGGTCTTTCTACCCCAATTTTTTTAGAACGAGATGATTTGACGATGATTGTAAAAAAATCTTATAAAATCTCCAAGATAACTGAAAAGTACATAGTAACTGTTGGATAAAATGATCTAATATTAGGTATTTAGGTTAGCTATTTCAAGTAGCCTTTCATAACGGATGTTTATGGCACCGACTTTATTGGACCTTTGTACAGTGTCAGCTCATTCTTAGCATTCCCATTCTTGGGAGAAGGATTTAGCACTTCCTTTCTATTTAGGTCAGACACTTTGGAAAGTGTCGTGAGGAACAGTTTCATACATTTATTAATACATATTCTATTACTCATGATGTCTATATAATCATGTTGCATGTTGACAATAAATGATCAGTCGATTGGCAACCGTCGTGTTGTATCGTTGTTCATTATTTACCACATGGTATCTTAATCGTGGTTTTCGATCGCACAAGAGGCAAGTTGAGATTTTCGAGTTATCTCAAGTTTTACGTTTTGAGACAGAGTGAGAGGTTGGGTATGCTCTAACAGAGGGCATTAGCCAGGTAAAAGCTTTTAGCTAATCCTTCTCACTTTTCGGGAAAGTTGAGACTCTTCTGAGACTCCTTCTCGTTGTCGTCAAAACTGGTTTGTCCAGACTCGCGTTTAAGGATAAAGTCGTCAAGTTTCGCGAAAACGTCGCGTTTATTCTTACTTCGAGTAGTGAAATAATAATCGTCAAATTACACAGCTCCATACTTACACAGTTTACACAGTACACAGTAGTTTACACAGTGTGAAGTTGCAGCAGTGGTGTGTAACTAGATACGTAATCAAGATTCGAGTGGTAGCGTGGAAGAGAGTCATCATCATGAAGAAAGTTGAGACGTCTCATATTCCCAAGTTGAACGGGGATAACTACCAGCCTTGGAAGCTACAGGTCACCTTGGCGTTGCAGGCTGGGGGCGTTTGGGGGTACATAGATGGTACGAAGAAGAAGCCAACCCTCAAGACCGATGGGAGCAACCAAACAGACGTGGACAAGTGGGACGAGAACGACGTGGGAGCTCGCTCGCTCATTGTTCAGCTACTTGAGCAAGGTCAGATGGCGCATATCTATGCATGCGACTCAGCAAAAACTACCTGGGAAAAGATTGCGGAAGTAAATTCCGATGCAAGCATTCTGAACGTGCAGCGGACGCTCACCAGGTTCTACAATTTTAAGATTTCTGAAGATCGGTCTGCGGTGGAAGCCTGCGGTGAACTGGAGGAGCTGGCGAGAGCTCTTAAAGAGATGGGGAATCCGGTGACTGCACAAGCATTGGTCATCAAGGCTGTATCGTCTCTTCCCGAGTCGAAGTTTCACGCGTTTAAAAGGGCCTGGGGCAGCGTTGACGCCGCAAGTCAGACCATGGCAAATCTCATTGCAAGAATCAAAAATGAGGAACTGTCATTTAAGGCCAACGGTGAAGGCGGGGAGGAGCAGCAGCAGTTCAACATCGCCTTCAACGCCCAAAATGGTAACAAAAAATTCCAAAAAGGAAAATCCAACCAGCAGCAACAACAGCAGCAACCCCAGAAGAAGAAACGAGAAGGGGCGTGCCGGAACTGCGGTATAGAGGGACATTGGGCGAGGGAATGCCGTAAACCCAAAAGGGAAGAGGGTGATGAGGCTAAGTGCAACAACAACAACAATAACAACAACTCCAACCGCAAGCAGAACCGTAAAAACAACAAAAAGCAGAATGAGGGTCCTGGGGATTGCCAAGCGTTCCTGGGGGGGCATGAGATGGAAGAGGGGAGCACCCGATGGATTAGTGACAGCGGGGCCTCGTTCCATATCACTGGAAGAAAGGATTGGCTGACGGACTACAAAGAGTTCAAGAATCCCATTCCTGTCAGCATCACGGACAACTCCTCCATCCGGGCACTGGGGAAGGGGACCGTACAAGTGGAAGCTTGGGTGCAGGGGGAGTGGTATCCCATATCTATCCACAACGCCCACTATATTCCTGGTGCCGTGAACCTCTTTAGCGAGGGGATCATGGACCAGAAGGGGTTCAAAATCGTGAAAGAAAACGGGAAGACCACTTACTATTTCAAGGGGCAACAAGGACCTCAAGCTTGGTGGCTAAATGGAAATTATGTAATGGGTTTCCGCGTCCCGAAAAACTCTGCATACTCAGCCACCATCAACAAGACGAAATTGTGGCATGAGCGATTGGCCCATGTCAATATGGGCTACATCAAAAATGCAGTGAAAGTTGGGGCAGTTGAGGGGATCAAGATGGAAGATCTTGCGTCGGACTTTCACTGCTCGGATTGTCATCTGGGGAAAGAGACACGACAGCCTTTTCCAGAGAGGGAGAAGAATAAGAACCTGCAGCCGGGGGATGTTATCCACGCCGATCTGTCGGGCAAGGACTCCACCACGTCTCTACAGGGGTCAAATTACTTTCTTCTCCTCAAGGATGAGAAGACCGGTTTCCGGCAGGTATGTTTCTTGAAAAAGAAGAGTGATGCTGCTGCCAACATCATCAACTTTTTGAAAATGTTCAAAAACCAGACCAGCAAGAACATTAAGATTTTCAAATCCGACAATGGGGGAGAATTTATGTGCAGAGAATTGCAAGATTATTTCCGTGACCAAGGAATCCTGCATCAAACATCCGCACCTCGCTGTCCCGAGACCAATGGGCTAATTGAACGGGACATGAGGACCGTGAAGGAAGCAAGCAAAACGATGATCATAAAGGCAGGACAGTCTCCGGGCATGTGGGAGGAAGCCGTGGGGTTCGCCGTGTACATACTCAACCGTCTCCCAAACCGGAACTCACCCAACTGCACACCCTTTGAGCAAGTTTTTGGGTGGCCTCCAGACCTGAGCCATGTCCGTACATTTGGATGCACAGCTTACGCCCAAATTCCGGAGGAGGACAGAGACCCGTCGGATCCGAAGGCAAGAATAGGCAAGCTAGTGGGGTATGGGACCTTCGGACGCAAATTTAAAGTCTACATTCCGGAGAAAAGGAAAGTTGTTCCAGCCAGGAATGTATCCTTCCTTGAGGACGGAGGAGTCCGAACCAGTTACGAGGTAGAGGAGGATGATGCGAAACATGAAAATGAGCAGCAGCAACAGCAGGAGGAGCAGCAAGAGAAGATTCATGATGCATCATCCCAGTCCACTTCATCTCATACCACAAAACCAGATGAGGAAGAGGTTTTCATGGATGCAGATGATGAGGGGGAGACGACAATTCTGGTCGAAACTCCAGAGGGGAACTATGAGTACGACCCAGACAAGAAGAAGATTGAGATCCCCTCCAGGAAACTGAGGTCAAAGGACATGATCAAACCTCCTAAAAAGTACCAATCGTTCGTGGCTTCATCTCCTACAATTCCAAGGAATTATGAAGATGCTATTTCTCAGCCTGAGGGAGAAAAATGGATGGAAGCGATGAAAACGGAGATGCGCAGCCTGGAGGGGAATCGTACTTGGAAATACGTACCGAGACCTCGTCACGCCAAAGTTCTGGAACCAAAGTGGGTCTTCAGTATCAAGAAAAATATGAATGGCGAGATTGAACGATTCAAGGCTCGTCTCGTCGTGCGCGGATACCGACAGCAGTTTGGGGTTGACTACCAGGAAACTTTCTCAACGGTGGCTCGTTTTGAATCCATCCGTTTCATTCTGGCTTTCACAGCAGCAGATGGGTGGAAATACAAACAATTCGACGTGAAGACAGCGTACTTAAATGGCGTCCTTGATGAAGAGATTTTCATGTCGCAGCCAGAGGGATTCGAAATAGACGGGGATGATCTGGTGTGTCTACTTCTCAAGAGCCTGTATGGATTGAAGCAAAGCTCACGATGCTGGAATAGGACCTTCTCAGATTTCCTGAAAAGCATTGGGTTGTTTCCTACACACAGCGACCCTTGCGTGTTCATCGGTGTCATTTTTGGATTCATAGTTATCGTCGTTCTGTACGTGGACGATGGAATTGTGACATCAAAGAGCGAGCTAGCAATTGCGTTTGTTGTGGACGCCATGAAAAAGGCGTTCGAGATCACACGAAAAGATTTGGAGGTGTTCGTCGGAATTGAAATCACCATTGAGGGTGGGACGATGACACTAGCCCAACACCAGTACACTGAGGCTCTACTGGAAAAGTACGACATAACCGAGCGCAGGACTGCGTCCGTCCCAATGAAGCAGAATTTGGATTTGGTGAAAGCTGAAAATTGTGACACTGCATACCCATATCAGGAACTGATCGGCTCACTTCTCTTCCTGGCCCGTGTAACCCGACCAGACATCGCGTATGCTGTGACGAAGCTATCGCAATTTAACACATGCTATGACAAGACCCACTGGGATGCAGCTCAAGATGTCCTCCTGTACCTGAGAAGGACCGGCACTCTGGGGATTCAATACGAATGCAATTCTGAGTTCGTAATCAGTGCCTACACCGACTCTGACTTTGCCGGGGACAAGAATGACAGGAAGTCCACCACTGGGTTTGCAACGTTCGTGAACGACTCGCTTATCACTTGGTGTTCCCAAAAGCAAGATGTGGTCACCCTTTCCTCCACAGAGGCGGAATACACCGCTCTGTGCGCCGGAGCGAAGGAAGTCGCCTGGTTGCGAAAATTTGCAGAGGAAATTGGAAGAGAACAAGAGGAGCCAACAACAATAATGGTGGACAATACCAGCGCAATTCGGCTTGTGGACAATCCCGAATTTCATAAAAGAACAAAGCATGTGGATGTTAAATACCACTACACGAGGCAATTGGCGGAAGAAAAGAAAGTTGAAGTGGTCTACACTCCCACACAAGACCAGAAGGCGGATATTCTCACCAAACCATTGGGAAAGTCCAAACATGCTGACATGGTGGAGAAGATTGGCCTGAAACCCGTCAACCGAAAACCAAGGGGAGGTGGGGGCAGTCTCTTCTGGACCTGGGCAATGATGATGTGTCTCTTGGGAGTAACACAGGGAGTGAATGTCCAAAACTCCCAACCCATTCTCTGGAGAGGAAGCCCTGTTCCTGTAATTTCTGGATATGAGACGGTCTACCTAAGGATAAAATTAATCAGCCCATGCACCCTGCTCACTGAAGAAATCGTACCGAAAGGACAACTGGAGACTGCAAAGAAAATATGCAACGAGATGTACGAGACTTATTTCATCCATGAAATGAAGCAGATGTGTCCTTCTTTCCATAACTTCAGTATGAGCAAGCACAGACCGAAGAGATTCATCCTGGTGGCCCTGATTGCTCTTGGCGCTGTGGTGGTGACTGGACTTGGCATTGGGGGAGTGGTGCTGGCAGCAAACAATGCAGCAAGAATTTCAGATCTGGAAGAAATTTCAAGTCTCCAAGAAAAATCCATTAATCAATTGGAGGAGCAGATGAATTTCACTGAAATTGCCTTGCAAAAATTGCGAACTGATTTCAACATTTTGGTTAAGGACCACGAAGTCCTAGACAAGAATTTGAACGAAATAACAGAGAAGGGCCCCAACACTTACTTTACCATTTCCTACATAACTACGAAGCTGATGATGGGGAAACAGGTTATTAAAGAAGCAACCCGGGCCTGGAATAATAAGAAAATCCTAAACGGGATGATGGACTATTTCAACATAACTCTTCCATGCGGAGAAGATGAGTGTCCACTTTCACTCGCAACAGGAAAGAGATGCTATTTCGGGGAAGACATGAAAGACCTGTACATTCAAATGGACATGCCAAAGGTCAACAAGGCGCTGCAATTGGTTGAAGCTGACGCATTTGACTTGATGCTACAAACCTGGAACCAGACATGCAGAATCACCTACAACGGACCAGAGAATGCTATTCTCTCCAAGAAGGAAGGATGTCCAGTCGCCCTGAATTTGAAGACATCCCGCATGTACGACCTGGTTCTTTCCTCCTCGCAAGACTGCCTGAAGGGATTCAAGAACAAGAGTGAAAATTCCTATTTCTCTGTGAAACACTGTCAAGGGAGAGGAGAGAAAGATGCAGAAGACTTCATACAAGTCAAGCCACATCACGGGTCCCTACATGTGTACTGCTTTGGATGCAACATTACAATTGACAACTTATCGCAAGAGTGTCCCAAGGAGGTCTTCATCCTGCCCATTGGAGCTCGATTTCGGATCAACAACCAGGAGTTTACGGGATCCATCGTGCACATCGAACACCAGGACAGCCCAGACCCACTCTTCACGATGAGGACAAATGCTTATCTCAAGCCGCGCGTGGACTACCAGGAACTGATGAAAGACCCGATGGTCAACAACCACTTTGTCTTCAGCAAGGGAGAGACGTGGACCCATTCGGAAACCTGGCATATGGAGATTGGATTGATCATAACCCTGCTCGTGGTCATCATAGTCCTGGCGTGCATCCTCACCAAGTGCTACTTGGACCACCGGAAGATAAAGGTGAAAGTGGTAACAAAACCAAAGCCACTGAGGAATCAAGAGATTGAAGAAGATGAGGACTCCCAATAATGCGAATGAGGGAGAGTGTTGGATAAAATGATCTAATATTAGGTATTTAGGTTAGCTATTTCAAGTAGCCTTTCATAACGGATGTTTATGGCACCGACTTTATTGGACCTTTGTACAGTGTCAGCTCATTCTTAGCATTCCCATTCTTGGGAGAAGGATTTAGCACTTCCTTTCTATTTAGGTCAGACACTTTGGAAAGTGTCGTGAGGAACAGTTTCATACATTTATTAATACATATTCTATTACTCATGATGTCTATATAATCATGTTGCATGTTGACAATAAATGATCAGTCGATTGGCAACCGTCGTGTTGTATCGTTGTTCATTATTTACCACAGTAACCACCACTTTTTCTTTGCTACTTATCCTGATATCGACCAAATTAAGGATCCCGGTTATGTTTGAAGACCGGAAAAATGTCCCCTAGCTAGGTGAGCAACGGTTCGTATTGCAAAACTGGGGGATTGATGTGAATGACAATTTTGATAGATGAGGATAAATTGGGCTATTTTGGTGATAAATGGTGCGCAAAAAATGACCAGATTGCCCAACTTACATCTATTTACGAAAAGGTTCTACCCCATTATGTATGAGCCGCAGGAGTGAAAGCAGGTCTCTTCCTCAGTCTACTTCCTCGGTCTTTTTGTCCTACAAAATAATACTGCTCACTTTCTCAAACTGGGAGAAAATTGAGACTTCTTCTTGCAATAATAATGAGATGGTAATGCCAAGTATTTCACGAATCTGGGCATGAAAATCTACTCCCCAACGAAATTCGCATTCTGCTCACTTCCTAAAATCGTTCCATGGTATTTACCCGGTTAGAAATTTAGTGGAAAGAGATACCAAATTTACAAGAGAGAGAAAGAAGAACTCACTTATTTTCTACAAGGACGCCTAAAATTCAGCGTCTTTTTGTGTACGGGGACCAATATTGTCCTGTCCTTATTATTACTCTGTCCCGTTCTTTCTCCAGATAGGATTACTACCTCGAAGAGAAAGCGCGTCTGATTTCAGGAGGAGAAAGTCACAAAACTCGGATCCAATATCGCATTGTTTTTCCTCCACTCAAATGAATCTGTCGCAGCGAAATGAAATGAGACGTCGCCTTTCTTTACCGAGCCAGGAGCGATGTGAGACTTTTCTGCTGGTGAAAGTATTTATTTACTTCGAGGAACAGCACACGTTCTTTATTGACTACATGCACGTAATATTATTGCACCGTGCATTGCAACACATGGGTTTGACTGTCTCTCCTTTTTTATTCCGCACTTGGCACAACGAGGGAAAGATCAATATTAATGTTGCACAATAAAAATTCGGCCACTTTGTCATTTCATTCATTGAGATGCAGTGGAGAGAAAGTAAATTCGAGAGAGGAGAAAGTGTAATGTTCCAGCGAGAAATGAAACCAGGGAGGGAAAGGATTCATATGAGAATGAGACAGTTACAGTTGGGGAGATATTTTTAATTTGTGCCCGAACTAAACCATTGGGTTTTCCATTTTCTGGTAGAAAGAAAGCAGTGTTTCGGGTAAAAGTAAGTAACAACTTGCAAGAAATAACTGCGAGAAAGTGGTTTCTTGCAGGTAATATTTTGACCTGCAAGAAATGCACGGCGCAAGAAACTATTTACTGCCGCTGTAAGTCGCGTGACTAGATGGCGCATATTTCTTGCACTTTCTTCCAGTTTCGTGCCTTTTTTTGCTCGCTTTCCTGTGCAAGAAACGTAACAAACCGGCAAGAAACGAAACCCTGGGAGAAAATTTCGCTGGAATTTTCCCATGCAAATGACTGGGTAGATTATAATATCATTAATTTCCCTTATTTATGAATGGGAGGACAACCAACTGAACTGGATATGTCAAAACGGCTTGTACATAATCATGGGTTAGGGAGATGTCAGAAACATACGAATTTTTAGAGAAAGTATGTAAGGTTGAAAGTGAATTTTATTAAATTCTAGCTATAAAATTAGGGTAATTTTCGTAAATTGTGCAGCAGCAGCAGGGTTTAGTAGTCTATCATTACCTAGAGTTTTTTCCGGTTACATGCATTTTTTTCTCCTGATAATTGTGACCATTTGAATTCTGAATTTAAAAAAACGAGACTAAAATTGCTGGGAGGCAAACGTACAATTATTCAAGTCAGAGACCATTTCGTCTGACTCATTATTTTTTAAACAAGTAAAATGAACAACAAAGAAATAAATGGAGCTCATTAAATTAATTTGATCGAATATATGCAAGTACATAAGTTTTAATTAATACAACTTATATTTGTTTCGAAACGTACAATTAGTAGGCCACCAAGTTTTCAACTTTTGCAAGTCAAAATGTAAATTGAAACAATAAATGTGATACATGAAGTGGAAAAGTTTTTGGAAAATGTAAAACTCAACTTTCTACAAACTTTGATCAGACATGGGGCACAATTAATGCAAGAATTGAACAAGAAAGTGGGAGAAAGTCGGGCTTGCTTTTCACTTGTAATTCTCAAGGTTAGCATAATTAAGCACTGTAGTCTGTAATACAAACTATTGTATTTTGAGAAGAACTTATATGGAAAACAATAAAAAGTTGGCAGACATGGAATTAATAAGTCGTGTCTTGTTTCTTCTGGGAAAAATGAGAAAGTTTCGCTTATGCTTATTCACAATATTATGGAGGGATGATCAACAGAAAATCGGTGTAGTAATTTCCGTTATGCACTAAATCTGTGACAACGTCAACGTTAATGTGTGACAAGTTAAATGCAAATGTTAAAATGACTGATCCTAAGATTTAAAATTAAAATTAAAAACCAATAGAATTTATTTATTAAGGTGGATCATATATTTTAATCTCATCAAATTGTCATCCTATGTAACCTTAATGTACGTAAATAAATATCAAGAACCAGACAAAGCATTTTTGCAAACCGCATAAGTTGGTAACGAGTCAAGTACAAATGTGTGTACATTAGCGAAAAATGGACATTTCATGACTTATTATTAAGAAAAATGTACTGACGTAAAAGCACACGCCATAAAACTCAGCCGCAACGTAATGTCATTCTCTTTCAACTACTTTTCTTCTTTATTATGCGATGGGGAAAGTATCATTTTCTCTGCTTGCCAGTTTTCTGCGGTGGGTCCACTTACTTTCACTTTCACTTTAAATACTTTCACTCTAAAAATCACTAGACTGAAAAATTTATGGTGGTTTGACGGAGGAACATAATTCGTTTAGTTGGTTGGCAGTTCGGTTACACAATTTGGAATATTAGTCAAAAGTTAAATCTGTATGACGCAGCTAGACATAAAGTACAGTAATTGCAAAGTTGCGATGGGGGAAAGTGGTTTTATGCGAAAATTATCGCGTCATGTGTACAACCATTTGTCCAAAACTAATTGAATAGTAAGGACAAAAATTATTCCTTAGAATCTAATTCGCAGTGTTACGTTTTTTGCGGTTTTTCTGCAGTTCTTCACAGCAAAGCAAGAGACTGCGAAAAGTGCAAGAAATATCCGCCATCTAGTCACGAAATTGAAATACTTATAGCAGCGAGAAGTGGTTCCTTACATTTCCTTAAGGTCAAAATATGTAGCTGCAAGAAACCACTTTCTTGCCGTTATTTCTTGCATTCGGCTACTTGCACCCGAAACACTACGAATTCGTATTTGTTTACAACGCAAACATTTAAAGTTTGCGAAAACCCGATATTAAAATATTTTGCATGCATAACAAGAGAAAACTTGATGATGCGAAATGCGACTTTCCATAAAATAAAACAAGGGGAAAAGTGATGCTATACATACTAATTTCTTGACTACATTAAACTTTATTTACTATAAAATTCCTCTCTCTCTCTGACCAAACTACTTATAAATTCTTTTTGATAAGCGGATATAATTCGAAAAAGTTTAAAAACTTTGTAAAAACTTTGATAAGCCGACCGAAACCAGAATTAATTAATTCAATGAATTTCAATGCAGCAAAGACTCTGGTGAAAGCTAAAAATCAAATCAGCATAGAAATCATGAGAATGTCCCCAAGGACAGGGTCCACTTTTCAATTAAATACGTACCTACGTCATTATTGTTTACATTTCATCTTCCCACTGGGAAATGTACCACGTAGCACGTGACTTTAATTACCAAAATGCAATTAATGCATCGTCCTTCCCCGAGGGGCTTTACTTTCTCTCTTTTAGTGGAACAAGGTCCCACGAGAAAATTGTTTACAATTCGAACAACACTAAACTGAAGCCAGTTCCAGAAAATCGAAATTGGAAACTTCAATAGGAGAATATTTCCATTCTGAAGTGGACATGCATCCGCTAACTAACTAACTTGATAAGGTCTTCATTTCAGACATATTTCCGGTGAAATCGGATTGGATTGGTCTTTGATGTTCCAGTTAATCGTATTTCTTCCCTTGTTACAGGAAATGCGGGGGAAAGATATCAAATTCCAAGGAGAGAGTTCATCGGAACGATGGCGCACTTGAGGACAAGCTTCACAGCACTTGACTCAACTTTGTGCTTATTTAGATACGTACAACAACTGTGATGGCAAACGGTGTTGATGTTGATATCAGTGTAGTGTTTCGTTTCTTGTGGGTTTGCCCCACAAGAAAGTGCAAGAAATATGCGCTATCTGGAACTATTTACTACTGCTGCACTCAAAATAATCTGGTGTCAATTTATAGCGGTGAAGTCACACATAGACACCGCGCGGTGTTCATGCGGGCAATTAACACCGCGCGGTGTCTATATGTGACAACACCGCGCTGAATTGACACCAGATTATTTTGAGTGTGGAGTGGAAGTAGTTTCTTGCCATTTTGTATTTCTTTCAGGTCAAAATAGCTGCAAGAAACCATTTTCTTGCAATGAAAAACAGGCATGCAAGAAACTGCCAGGAAGTACAAGAAACTGGGGGAAAGTGCAAGAAATAAGCGCCATCTAGCCACACGCCGTATGAAGTATATTCGCGGGGCGTAGTTTCTTGCACCTTGCATTTCTTGCAGGTCTAAATAGCTGCAAGAAACCACTTTCTTCCCGTTATTTCTTGCAAGTGGTTACTTGCACCCGAAACACTGGTTACATTTCAAGTTTTAGAGATCTTGGAATTCAACCCGAATTGTGGCTTGGCTTTGAATATTGCTTTGCTTTGAGTGAGCCAGTGACTTTGTATCTGTTTGACGTTGCCTTAACAAAGTGAAAGTGTCCCTGAGGGAAATACTATGGATGTAGAGATGCGGTTCATATGTGGAAGGTGAAAGTGACGCTAGTCTATCACCCCGACCATACCCACATTTGAATTAAAGTGAGACGGATGTTCGCACGATGGAAAGATTGCTATTTCTCGTCGTCTGGATGGAATGGGAATCAATTTTGTCTCTATTCAAAATATGCATAGAATCGGAATTATTGACGCACAACAACGGGCCAAAGATCATCCCGAGGACTCGTCTCGTCTCATCTCATCTGGTCGGGGATTTGGTTGAGATTTGACAAGTAAATAAATATATACGCAGACGAATCAGTGGCCTCGGAAGCGTGGGGACAGAGGGTCAATTTCCCCACGGTTATTCGATGTCCGCATCATCTGCCCATGTTATACAAACCCCTCCGTCCCCTATCCAACAATGTTATTGTCCCTCTGTCCCCCGCTTCCGCGGCCACTGGTGACGATGACAATGTTATTGTTGTTTGTTGTTAGTCTGGATGCGTCAAAGTTCGCTAAATAGATTTGCATATGTACGTCGTACTGGTTATTGGAATAGATTTTAGAGATATTTACATATTTATTTATTATTGGAGCTTCCTATTTACATAATTGCTAAAAATATAAATATAGTCACGTGACGTGAGGCGTCACGGAATGACGTCACGTTTTAGAACTTGGGACCCAATAAGTTAATAATTGAGGGATCATGTTTTTCCTTGTCACCCTTGCTTTGCACGCTTTCTTCCCGCGGTTCCAACATGACGACGAGGGAAGAGTTTTCATTATCTAGAAAAGAGTCGTCTTCCTCGAGGTCGGAGTTGATGTGGTCGTACGTACTTTCGTATTCTGTGGTTTCGTCTCCTGCTCTGCCATCGTCGTCTACTTCTTGGTCATCGCGTCTTCCAAAATTCCCCTTTTTTACGAGGAATGCTGTCTCGTCGGAAACCTCAGACCTCGGGACGTAGTCCATATTGCTCCGTTGGTGGTCAGATTTTCTAAGGAATTGTGACGAAATAGTTTAAGTGGTGTAAAATAAATGGTGAAACCAAATGGGACACGTGGCCTTCCGTTAATAACTTTTGAAGTTGTTGAAGCTAAAATTTCGACATATTTTTGACCTGTTCTACACGGTCACAAGAAAACCGTACGTCGAAATAATGTCGATTTCTGGAATCCCCGCCCAAACTATGGCGAAAACGGTGGAAACTAAAATTTCGACCTTTTTGACCGTGGCGCTGTGACCTTTTTTCCTACAACGCCTAACTTTTGACTCCACTCATCCACCAAAAATTAGTTAAGACTGCATCCCGAAATTCGAATCCGTACGAAAGTTATACGGACATACAGACGGACAAGGCATTCGCATAAACGTGGTTCACCCCTTAATAATTTATGTACAAGGTCAACTTCTCGTACTGATTCGTCTCGTCGATCAAGTGATCCAACAAATCTCGAGCAATCCCCTTATTCTTGATGACGATCTGAGTGACGACGTCATTAGCCCACGCGACAATTCCGGCCGCTTCTTTTTCCGCCCCAAGCACGCCGGCCGTCTCTAATTGAGCGAATCCTTCAGCCACCACAGATTTTGACAGCGTTGCCGCCATAATTCCGGCACTGACGCGTTTCCTCAAATCTTCGAAACTGTCTTCCTCTTCGTCCTGGAATTGCGCTTCTAATTTCATGCGTTCCAATTTTTTACACAGGTCGCGCCTCTCCTTCGCCTTTTTGGCGGTCTCTTGACTAATCCAGAATTCAATGGCGTCCGCTTGCGCCCGAATCTGGTCAAGTTCCGAGGCCTCCATCTCTTCAAGCAGACTTTGCGAGAGGAGCTGTTTCGAAGCGACGGAGGAGACGCGTCTGATCGTTTGCTGAATTGGGTTAATCGGGTGTCGCATGTCGGTCGAGATGTGGAAATAGTCGGCTATAAGAAGGTCGAAATTTATAATTTTAGGAGAGCAAAATTGTAGAAATTTGAATTATCTTGACGCAGGGGGAGTAAAACTCTGAGTTTTAAATTCTCATGGGGCTATGTTCGGGTTTTACTGAGTTTTATTTGGGTTTAACTGATATATATCCTCGAAATTTTGACACTTTTTGAAGGGAATTTTGAAGCTTTCAGAAAAATAGGAATTCATCGAAACTGGCTTAACTAACTCAATTTTATCAATCAAATTTGCCATCCATAATTTTAAAATAAATTCCAACGGGCGACAAACGATTAAAAATTTGGTGATTTTGACCACTTTGGTGACAAGTTATCTATCCTACGTTAATTAAATTAGTTCTAAAACCGAGTAAAACCCGGGCTCAGAAAGCCCTAGCTCCGTCCCACCTTGAGTTTGCACGTCTCGTCCCGTCTGAAAATTCTGCCTGAATTGACTCCTCTGCTCAACTAGTATTTTAGAACTTCCAAAAGTTACCACACTTCCGAGTTCATCTTTCTCTTCGGTGCTTAATCTGATGGAATCTTCCGTTTGAACCTGCCCAATCAGCGTGGTAATCGGCCCCTCGTCCCGTTCGTCTTGCTCCTCGAGGAATTGGGAGAAGTCGGTGAGCTCCTGTTTCGTGCCCAGGATGACGTCCGGATAGATTACGTTGCCTTTCACGGCGTACATCGGGTTGCTTTTGAGCTCACTTCCTGTCAGCCCTTTGTTTCGTGGGCGTCTGTTTTTCTTGTTTGAAACGGGACACGATTTCTCCAACCGGGTGAAATGAACGATGGAACTGCCCCGACGCACGTGTGGGTCCCACGCGACATTGTGCGGGCCACGGTATGCCTTGGGCGCGTCGAGGAAGCGGAGGTTGGCCAAGTCGTGCTGTTTCGATTTCACTCTGCTCCTTAGTTCCGCGTCGGAACCGTATTTTCTGTGGGATGTGAAGAAGTAAGATTCGAATAAAAGGGTGTGGTCAACAAAAAGCAGTGTTTCGGGTTTTGTAACATTTTTTGCAAGAAATGAGAGGTTCAAGAAACTGCAAAATATATGCGCCATGTAGCCACGCGCCGTATGAAATATAGCGGCGGGATGTAATTTCTTGCCTTGCTTTCGGGTCAAAATCCCTTCAAGTGACCATTTTCTTGCAAGTGGTCACTCAAAACCCTGACAAATAGGTAAAATAGCACTCACTTGTTCGAAAAGTGTTGGTAGGGATGGATTTTCTTCAAGTCGGGGTTGAAATAAGAGCCAAATCTGCCATAAACGGGTGGAATGGCGTCACCCGTGCCACCACAGGACGCTTGGGGACAGGAAATTGGTGGTACTGGTGGAGGAACGAGCCGTTTCACACCGCTACGAACACTCGTGACTGATCGGTACGTGGCGAGCGAACGGGCAGAAACGTCCATGACGAAGAAAGAAGCAGGTTTTAAATAATAGTTCAAGTTTTGAATGGATTTTAGCCGCTATTTTATTCACAAAACCTTCCCAAAAGTTGGCAACTTTTTACAATTTCTTTGTCACCAAAACCTGTTCAATATCTGATTCAAGGCTGAAGTGAGTGAATGAATGCGATATTGTTGTAAAGTAAAAGCGACAAGTTTTCATAACTCGTGGTCTGATTCAAAATTCATAAGTTTTATTTTTTATTTGAATGTTGATCGATTTGTGGAAGTGTCAAAGTTAGCAGGGAAACGAGAATCTGGAAATGCGTGGTGTTGAAATGTGCCACAAATCGTGTAATAAATCTCTCTCGATTATTAAACACACCTCGCAGAAGAAAACCAAGATGCCTACGTGTTATCTAGTTCCAGGTGGTGCTGCGAGGTGATGATTTACGATACTCGTCCACTCATCACATCATCCTTATCAGTTTGAGGAACAAAATAAGATAATCACCAGAGTTTATTTTATAAGCAGAAGACGCGAATAAATATTTGCACAAAGGTGGAAGTAGGAGAAGCAATATTTTCTGGGGAGGAAAATATTGCAGCTCAGTTTTATCTGTATTTTGCATTGGAAAAGTAGTATCCAAAATAGAAAATTGAAAGTTGATCTCGAACAAAGAATTTGTCCATCCATTCCACTTTAGTCGGAATAATGCCTTTCCCTCTGCTGCACTTTAGTTGATTAGTTTACTAATATTTTTTTGCGAGAGAGGTGCTACAATGACGATGAGATTGTCAACTAACGCGGAGATAAAAGTGAGGAGAGGTGAGGTGGTTGACATTTCACACTTTTCGCGTCACCTCGACTAATGAATTCGGGGAAATAAAATCTACGTGGCTGTCTGGTTGGTTGGCAAATATTTTGAATTTTTTGATCACGTTAAAAGCTACCAGATTCAAAAGTAGGGATGTCATGGCTTGTTTGTACTTAGAGAAGAAATGCTCAGTCAGAAGTGACCTAAATAGATTTTTCTGCCATGTGTATTTTTATGTCGTACCCGGTAACGATGCCATTTGGGGCATAAATTAGCTTGTACTTGTCGTCGGCGTGGCTCCATATGTGCAACCAGTCGGGTAAAAGAGTGTTTCGGAACCACTTGCAAGAAATAATGGGAAGAAAGTGGTTTCTTGCAGGTATTTTGACCTGCAAGAAATGCAAGTCGCAAGAAATCACACCCCGCCGCTATTCTTTTGTACGACGCGTGGCTACATGGCGCATATTTCTTGCAGTTTCTTGCGTTTTTTGCATTTTCTTGTGCCTCGCATTTCTTGCGTTGCTTGCTTTGCAGTGCAAGAAATGTAGCAAACCCCCCAGAAACGAAACACTGATATGGATTCGAACGAGATAACTAGCCCCATTTTTTGCGGCGTGGCAGTGATGTGGTCAGCCAGCCAGCAGGTACGTGGTATGGCATAGTGAAATGGAGAAGGCAAACAAACACGATCGGTTGAATGAGGCATAGCAGATCGGTGTGGAAAAGGTAAACAGGACTTTTTCAGGGGCAGAATTGGCGTCGTTTCACTTACCCTGGGTCAATATTAGTTTGGCATAATGGGGTGGGAATTACACGGGACAGACCCATTTTCCTCGCTCTCTGATTATCATGACCAAATCATACTCTTCTCCCTGCCTGCCAACACGACTTATGTACATAACTGATCGTGAGCTATTTAGCTGACATTTCTACTTGTCCTTCAAACTGGGAGAGTTTCCGTATACCAAATTGGGGGATTAGCAGCGAGCGACATTGAAAATGACATGATCACATTTTCCTGTCCAAGTTAAACACGATTTATTTAATCCTTCTCTCAATAAATGTTCTGAATTTTGCGAAACAAATCCAGATGCAAGTAAGTAATTGGCAAGTTCGTGCAAATTATCGCAATGTACCATTTGTGCCGATCAGAATCAACAGTTGATGTTTCTCTCAATAATTTTTCTGATATTCAGAATTTTACAAAAAATATTCAGAAGTTTGCAAAAATATTCAGATGCATTCGCAAGGAATTTGTGGAATTTATCGGAGCTACATATGCAGCGCATGACTCAGATATTCAGAAAAATTTTGCAAAAAAAATCCAGATGCAAGAAATTCGCGAAAATATATATCATTTGTACTGATCAGAATCAACAGTTGCGCTGGATTTTCTGCATATTGAAAATGATGGTCGATTTCCCTTCATCGCCACACATAAAGACGGACCAAACCACCCGTTTTATTCGTGCATTGCCATCTGAAAGTCTCCTTTTATTGTCTACTTTTGCTTGGTTTGGTTCGGTTCATGGGAGATATTGGTTCAGGAGATGAAATAAATAAAATGTTACGAGAGAGAGGAGAACAGGACGGAGTGGTGTGGTGGTGTGTAACGTAGTAAAAGATCATAAACCAGTGATTTAGCAGACTCTTCTCCTCCTCCTCCTTTACTACCAGCACAGCACTAAAACAAGCATAAAAACTATAATGTGAGCCTAAACCTGATGATGAGAAATAAATAATCTTGGGCCTGAATATAGAAACCAAACCAGTGTTTCGGGTGCAAAGTAACCAACCACTTGCAAGAAATAACGGGAAGAAAGTGGTTTCTTGCAGGTATTTTTACCTGCAAAAATGCAAGGCGCAAGAAACTGCGACCCGACGCTATATTTTATACGCCACGTGGCTAAATGGAGCATATTTTTTGCACTTTCTCCCAGTTTCTTGCACCTCGCATTTCTTGCTTATCAGTGCAAAAAATATATATAGCAAACCCGCAAACCCTGGCACAAACCTGCCAAACCACAAGGCGTCGCGTCGCCAAACACAGCATGATCCATGACTATGCAGTTGCAGTGCATTTATTTTATTGCATACATAATTATCCCCACATTTGCATAACATTTAATACCAGCGATGCACACATTTTCCGACAGAATAGGGCTGTGGCTGCTTATGCATGCATGTAAAAATAAAATGCATACGTGCAAATCGTCATGTGTCTGGATGTAATTTATGACCAAATAGTTCAAATTCTACATATTACATAAATAGCAAACACCGCCTTATGCAACTCTCTCTCCAATCAGGCTGCATTATTCAGGGCAAAGAGTAACGATAACTAACTTTAATTCCGTCCGTCAATCACTTATCCAAATCCCACACGTCAAGTTATGTAACACTTTCAAATCCCAGCCAAGCCACCCACCCACGCAACACGTGATTTGATATCCATCCACATACTTAAGTTCATCCTTCAACATAATACATTTCATAATCAGGAAACTTTTCCCTAAGCGGAGGAGAAAGTTTGGATCAGAAATTTTTACAGGGAAAAAAGTCACTTTTACTTCCATGTGAAATGCGAAACCTTTGATTTTTCCAATTGTTTCCTGGAACGAATTTGTGTAAGAAACCATTAAATATTTCTTCCTGAAGAAATCCAATCCTCCGACTTTGTGACCCTCATCACACGTGGAACTTTTTTACCCTTTGAAGTACAGTAAATGAAATTGAATAAAAAAAGTCGAGTAAATAAAGCACGAGGAGAAGAAGAAATCATCCACGTGTGAACTTTTCAAGGCAAATACGCAGCAGGAAGAAAAAAAGTTGGTCCAAGTACGCGGATGGACCAACAATTGAGAAAGATACGTATGTACTTTCACGTCTCATTAGCCAAACATCAGGGCCAGGATTTTTTTTTCGACCTGAAAAACGGTGCAGAGTGCACTTATCTAAGGAGTTGATTTCTTCTTCTCTTTGTTCTTCTGCGTATGTCGGTAGGTAGGTCGAGTCGAGTTTGAAATCTAATCAGACACGGAAACTATCAGATGTGAAGGATTGACTGATAGAATAAATTCCCGAACAATTTCAGGGGAGAGGTAGTACTTCAAGTGGCAAATTGGTTACGTGTTCCTGAAACTTTTGTACGACTTTTTTACCCCTTAAATTTCAGGTGATGGTGAACAACAGGTTATAAAATAGACAAGATGTTCAATTAATTGGAACATAGAAATCTAGCTACATATTCATCTGCACCTGGATAAGTATGCTTATCAGGTGGAGGAACTTGTCTTATCCATAATTAATATGTAACTCCCTTGTGATAAGTATTTATAACCTCCGAATTTCTTGGCGGCTTAAATGTCAGATGAACAACAGGTTATAAAAGAGACAAGATCTCCAATTAATTGAAATATAGACCTATTTCCATCTAGCTATACATAGATATTCCTGGATAAGTATACTTATCAAGGCGAACATGTCTTATCCATAATAAATAGGACTCCCTCCCCTGTGAAAAGTAACCTCCGTATTTCTTATCGCACCTTCCTTCCACATCACAGGATGAATGAGATGACTGAATTTGCAAGATAAAGAACAAAGGAGAAATACAAATGAAATCGATTCTTTCTTCGAATCCTTTACAGAATTTCCTTTTTACCAATTTTTCTTCACAGAAGACTGAATGAAAGAAGAAGAAGAAGCGACAAATTGATGAAAGAGGAGAAAACGTGAAGCAATGCGAATTCCGTGAATCGTGGTGGTGAATTCCAACAAATGGGATCAATTTGCCTAAATAAATCTTGATCTTTGCAAAAAAAGAGAGGAAGGAAGGAAGGAATCCTTCAAAGTGAATGAATTTTATTTTCAGATTGTGAAAAGTTAAATACGACAATTTTTCCCCATGTTTAACAAAAACTTGAGATGAAACCACTTTAAACTTTTTTTGTTTAGCAATATATCTGTCATCCAATCTGTGCAAAAATACGTGCATAAAATATGTCGCGGAATAAGAGATTTGTGGCGGAGTCGTGACAGGAGTCAGCTCAACTCAGCGTGTGGTTTAGAAGGAAAAGAGCTCTTTGGCAAACATTTTTTATCCACTTTCTCCCCACTTTATGTATGCAGCTTAGCCCGTACTTTGGACACGTAACTGGATGACAACGAGTTAAGTCAGGTAGAGAGACAATATTTTACTTTTGTACATCACACATTCTGTCAACTGTTTACTCTTGGAGCTTTCCTACCCGACACATTTTTGCAGGATAAATAAACTCCACGACAGATATAATAAACTAGCGAAAACGAAGTGAAAACGGTTATGGGGGTTGGTCGGAGGGCAAAAATATTGAATTCGTGGTGAAATTTCGTACAAAATGAGATCCCATTTGAAAATTAAGCTCTAATTGGGCTTTTGATCTGTGGGTCACCTTAACCTTGATCTTGACCCATTTTCGAAATCGACCTAGGGCCAAAAGTTAGAAGCACTATGGCGAAAACGACGTTTGATATGTTGAGGCGTTCTGGAGATATCCTGCTTACGGACGGACAGACAGACGGACGGACAAAACCATCACAAAAACTCCGCTTTCACTTCGTTCCGTTCGTTAATAAATGTGTGTGTGGGTGCAATGTGTGACCGGATAAGAGAGACGACGGGAAGTGACAAGAACGACGGTTGTCGGTTGGACGACAGATAACCGTTGTTTTCTTTCCTTGTCTTTTCGCAAAGATGTGACGGAGAATGGTGGCGAAATTAATAATAAATATCTAAGCGAGCTGGGAAAATGCGATATTATTTTACGTAAGTGGGATGGGATAAGGGAGATAAAGATAAGCCACGTTTTTCGATAAAGAAGAAACAATCGCCGCCACACGCGTAAGTAAATGGACGAATTAATTAGTTGACTTGACGTGGATAAGAGATACCTGACATAAGGCTGGCTTCTTCTCTTTGATCAAAGCCAACACATGTCACATTTTGTGGTGTGGTGCAGTTTAAGTAAGTAAATGTTATGACACGTGCGCCCCTCGGGGAGTTGGGGTGATTGACAAGAACTTTGTAAAATTTACCGACTTGCTTATTTACCATTAAGGTAAAATTATACAATGTAAGAATATCTATGCATGATGCTCTGTGGTTAAGCGTTTAGCAAGAAATTGCAATTATGTAAATGAAGTAGCGTCAAAAATGGGAACTGAAATGTTGCTTTCTAGGAAATTTTAGCAAATTTTCGTCTCGAGTCGACAACAAAAATGGAAAACTGAATTATATACCTACAAAAAAATTCTACTTGCTGTTTAGCAAATTTCATCTCCAATCGACCACAAAAATGGGAAACTGAAGTAAGTGCAAAATTTCTACTTTGGCATACTTTTTTTTTAGGAAATTTTAGCACATTTTCATTTCCAGTGGACAAAAAAATGGCAAACCGAATTGCATGCACAAAATTTGTTTAAGCCAAATTGAGATTGAGCGAAAGTCAGTCAGTCACCTCACTCACCGTAACAAAAGACTTGATAAAATCCAATTGAGAACCAGACAAAGTGTGTACCGTAAACATTACCGAGTTTATTGGGGCAGTAGGAAATAATAAAATGGGAAATACATAAATATGCACGATACACCATGTAATTTCCTCTCTTCGCGACACCAGGTGGGATAAGATTTGGTAATGAAATAGAGAACAATAGAGGCAGCCGTACTAACCAAACGTGCTTCACTTTCACTGCCGGAAACCCAAATGAGATTGATCCAATTTCCATCCATGCCCCATTTGCAGTTTGTTTCAGTAATTGGCTCGTGTTCAGCATCTTCTTGCAAAGGAAAAAAGTTGAGCTCGAAAATTTTGCAAAAATTTCGCAAAAATTCAAAATTCTTGTTCTTATTAAAAATCAATAACAACCCTAAAAAACACGTGAGCCCGAAAATGACCGTGATCATGAAAATCCTGCACGTTCCATGCAAAAATTCATGTAAAAAATTTTATTAAAAATTCAACTTCACCAGAATAACAACACGAAAATAACTATCAAAATTTTAAACATTTCATCCAAAAATTCGCAATCCTTGTTCTTATCAAAAATTCAAGAACAACAACACTAAAAAACACGTGAACTCGAAAATGACCATGATCATGATAACTCCACAACACGAGAGATTAGTGCAGGCGGATGAAATTATAATAAATTATGTATTTATCACAACAACACTCGACGACGACTGAGCTGAGAATCACGTTAAAAACGTAGCCAACACTCGCCGTGGACAAGGTTATTATCTCATTTTAATATTTCAAACCGCATTTTGAAAGCAAAGTAGTAAAAGGTGATAAACGATTATGACTTATGAGCGAATCGCTTCATTGACTCGTTTATTGTGGCACCTGGCCTGGCTGGCCCATTGCCTGATTGGATATGGGTGTAAAAAGTGAAGAGAGGATTAACAGGATGAGGATCATTACATACTTATTGATAATTAGAGATGAGTGCGATGTTGTTGAGAATATGCTGGGCTGGCTGATTTACGAAATTAGTTCTGGTGGTAATACAAATTTCATGGTACAATTTGTTGTTAGTGTGGAAAATTAGTGTTGATTAATTAATTATTTTCTTATAGTGCGTAACGTAATTTGGAACTTTTAATTTTGTTAAACTCTAAATGAGTCAACTTGACCCCAAACAATTAAAAAGTGTGGACCGCACCACTTCAACAAGTTGCGCTTGTTATCTGACAGGATAATGATTTTATTGCGGATTGTTTGTTTGCACTAGAATTTACTTGCGTGATGATACCGCGTCGTCGGGATGGATAGTTACAGTTGTGTATGTACATACTGTACTAATTTACAAATTAAGGATAAAACCGACCAGTGCAATGATTGAGGATTATCATCAAGTTGGGGATTTTTCGCAATAATTTGTCTCAAAAATGTGTGCATGTAGCGTCTGGTTCCATGAAACGCTTTAAAGAAACGGGAAGAAGGCGAAAAAAAACTTCATTTAGCCCGAGTCAGGGTTGGAGACTCTTCTTAATTTTTGTCCCATCACGCTACTAATGGTGCCAAATTGTATGCTTCAATTCAATATATAAGTATGTCGATCTTATACGTTTTTTTCCACAATTTGTGTCCCATTTTAACCCTGTTATAAAATTTTGGGAAATTTGTTTCATACTCGAAAATAATTTTTGCAATGGTACATTCATACAACGCATGTGTGCAAAATTTCAAGTCAATCGGTTTCAGCCTTGTGCCTCTATCGTGTCTCATCCTCAGAGGGACGGACAGACAGATATCTACATATGACATATATATACATATCTATATATTCTTAGCCCTGACTCTGGCTAAGAATCAAATCTGGCCTGAAAAAGGGTAAGCTGTTAAATCGACAAGTGCAGAAATGATGGAAATGTCAGAGACAAAGGCGAAGGAATCAGAGATTTATGGGCGGTTTTCTCCTCTCCACGTTTCCCCCGGGTAGTCGGCAGGCTATTCCTTCCGGTCAGGGTCGTCAGACCCACCCCACCATTTCCATTTCCATATACAGAAACTTGCATCCCTCTATGTGAACCGCTTTATGAGCAAAATTCGCCAAAATGGTTACACCAAATGGGCCATTCTCCTGAATGGAGCTCACTGAGGATGAGTTTTGTTGACTCCATTTATCTGACTGCCCGTTGTTCCACACCAAATCCACCGAATGTTGTTGTTGTTGGATGACCAATTCTATGAAATTGTACGACTCTGCTGCCCTCACGAGTGAATTCAGCTCGGTTGGTGCTGTTGCTTGTTTTTTTTTTAGTAAATGATTGACTACGTCACGGGCGGAGGACTGACGGAAGCCAAGTAATGGAGAAAGGGAGAAGAAAGCCTGATTTGGATTCAGGGTCATTTTCTTCTCTCTCCAAAGTCCGATTTGAGGAGAAAGAAAGCCGAGAAAATGATGAAAGACTTCTCGGCCATCCAGGATCCAATGTGTTTGTCTCATCCCCAGAGATTCTACACGTATTTCTGGTATGACGTCGCTTACATAAGGCACGTGGGTTGGCTAAGTACATAGGATACGCAACTACTAACAAGATGTAAGCAGTTGTGAATTCGAACTACTTCAACTAAGGAAAAATGTATGTTTCTAATTTTTTGAATATTTTCGAATGCCTTAGAAAAAAATCAAAATTTCAAAAAAGTTGGGGTTTAGATTGGATCTGGAAGTATATATAATTGTGCAAAATTTTCGAAAACCGAGAAAAATTGGATTTTTGGTGAGAGTTTGAACAAGTGAAAACAGGTCTTTTTCCCTGTTTTTGGCCCATTTGAGTAGGTGTGGCCGACGTAAATGGTATCAAACCACTTGGGGATTTGTGTTCACTCATGGGATACTCTAACAGATCCAAAGGGCATCGAAATCTGAGGGTGGCAAATAGTGAAGATTTCCTCTTAAGTTAAGAGTCTTAAGTAATTCCTTCCGGTTGAATTTTAAATTTTAAACTTGTTACTTTCCCCACAAATTTCGAGTAAAAGTGGAAAATTAATTGTTCTAATGAGTGCATCGGTTTGTGTTATGCACTCGCACTCCAGAGTAACACTGGGGACGCTGTATCACTAATGTCAATTAATAATGCAGCCGCATTTAGAAATCCTTTTACCGGCGTCGTTTATTTGTATTTCCTCACTAATTATCTCTCATTTCCCCCTCTTAATAAAACATCCCATCCCATTATCTATCTACCACCACGTTTAAGCCTCACAATGACCTCCACCTCCTTCCCCCTAAATTACATATACAGTCTTAAAATACACCTACTTAAGCACAGGGAAAGGTTAGCGATCCGTGGCACATTTTTTTTTAGAGAAGTGCAAATGTATGGAATCCAAGTCCAGTGAAAGTGAATCTCCCCACAAATCATCCCCACGGAAAAGAAAAGGACAGGCTGATAAATCGAGCAGATTTCCTTTCTTTCTTTAAGACGGGACATGTTACCAACAAGAAGAACCAAGAACCATCATGAATAATAAGCGGATACGAAATGAAATGAATCTGTTTTTTTTCTCTTTCTCTCTCTTTGCTTAGATTGTGCCATTCTGAGTGATTGATTGATTGTCCGTGAGTGAACGTGTAGGTGTGTATGTACACATACATACCTTGCCAAAAAAAGTAGTGGAGGAGAGAATGATGAAAAATAAGGTTGTTCCCTCACAAAATTATTCCCTTCATCCATCAATTTTTCCACGAGGTGAAGCGATTTAAAGAGACAATTCGTATTATTCGACGAATATATCACATCTCATGACGAGACAATCTTTGAGAAATCCAGTGAAACCCACAATTTCATCCATACGCTAAATTATAGTGCGGCGTCCCACACATTTATTGCCAGATTTTGTCAGATTTCTGAAAAAAATTGTCCGGAGACGACGACAACGATCAAAATACCTACAATTTCTTCCATTCATATGCTAAATTATCCCATATTTATTGTAAAATCACCAGATTTCTGAGAAATTGTCCGAGATAATCGGCCACCACGACCACGACGATGACGACCACGACCAAAATTCGATCCAATCAGAAATGAAAATGGAGAAAGACAAGGAACGAAACCTTAATTTTCCGGAAGGAAACCTTATGTCTCTCAATAACCGGATTCGCCCAGTTTCATCTCCACCCACACTTTTAGCAGTGCTCTCATCTTCCTCCATTTTTTCGTCACACGAAACATGCACCCCATGGAGTTCAAGCATTTATGTATTTAACATCGTTATTCTACACGAGTGGAAATGAAATTTGTATGCATGTATGTATCGGGAGGAGGGAGGAAATTGTGACCATAAGTTATTTAGAAGATGCGCCAGCAAAACGAGATGCAATCCACGTCCACATCTCACTTACTTACTTAGTCTTCACTAACTTTATTAAATCTGGGTACGTATATTTCTACACTGTAAAGTTGGGTCGTTTTGCCGTCGAAAATAGGACAAGATGCGTCCCTGAACTTACTCAACAAGCTAAATCTTAAGTAAATGATGTCAAGCCTCATTTCCGTCGAGTTTTAGGAATATGATTACATTTACGCGACTACGTAAAGTGTCTCCACTTAAATATGTATGTAATTCTCGCTCAACCTCACCCACTCAAATACACCAGCGCCTCAATATATTTTCCTAAGAAATTGACAAAATGGGTGTAATAATTTCTCCAAATTTACATACGTACGTATCATTTGCCAAAACTTGTAAAGTTTTTAAGGACAGAGACGACGGGGCAATTTTCCTCGTTACGACTACGAACTTTTCCGCATAAAAATATCTACATACTTTTTTTAAGTGGATGAGAGAGAAATTATCTGTGTAGACGAAGGTCTATGAATTTTTTTAACCGCGTCGTTCCTATTTTATTTTTAGCTGGATAATAATTATTTCGATTAGTTTAAGGACGTAATATTTTTTGACAGTGTTTCGTTTCTTGCGGGTTTGCTACACTTCTTGCAATGCAAAGCAAGAAATGGGAGAAATGCGAGATGCAAAAAACTGCAAGAAAGTGCAAAAAATATGCTGCATAAGTTTCTTAAGTCTCGGATTTTTTGCAGATCAAAATTGCCCACAAAAAACACTTTCTTCCCGCCATTTCTTGCAATTGGTTACTTTCGCCTGAAACGAAACACTAATTTTCCCATATGCACCATCCGTGCACATAATTTTGCCCAAATCTTAACTTTAATACCTCCCTATTCCACAGGTCAGTCAACTTTCCTGCCACGCCGATCTGCATTAATTCCTCGTTTTGATTACTAATCCGGTAAAGTTTGTGTGGCAGGGTATGTATTTGCAAAACTGGATGAAAATCTGGTGTCATCGTCGCCGTCACTCTCCGTCAGACAGACTTGAACTTCACTTCATTACCAAGTTAATCAAATTATTTCTCACTTTCTCCACTTTCGCACTTTGTCAAATCAACCGACTCCCTCTAGTCAAATATGAGCCTGTTGTGTTCCTGGGTGGGACAAACTTTTACTTTATTCACACTTTGAATGGCTAAAATATTCAAAACATTGAATTTTACTTTGCTCGTCATGAATGAATTTTGCTATTCAAAATTTTTGCAACTCGCAAAATGCTGACTGGCTGACTTGTCACTCAGTTTTTCTCATTAAGGCGATTATTTTTTTTACACATCACGACATCGGTTTACACTTTACGCCCAAAATTGGTCACTCGAGAGGTGCTTTGTTTGCTTTTTGCTTGCATAAAATAAAATTTACAAGTTTTCGCGGATGCGAAGATATCGTTTGCCTTGCCCAAGAAAGAACTAGCCAAGTAAGCAAATTTAATGGATGCAGTCAGAAAATGGTGCGCCTAAGCGAGTGAAGCAACGTACCGGAAACGATGCCCTTAAAAAATTGCCTCTTCTTCTTCGCATACAAAAAAAACTACTACTGAAAAAAATATTGTGTGTGCATGTTCAGTGGCCGCGGAAGCTGTGGGGGCATTAACATTGTAAGATAGGGGAGGGAGGGGTTTATATAACATGGGCAGATGATGGGAATATCGAATAACCGTGGGGACATTGCCCCTCTGTTCCCACGCTTCTGCGGCCATTGTGTGTGCTCAATGGCAGCTTACATAATAAAAAATACATGTAAGTACATACACTCATAAATTTGCATAAATACATAATTGTGCAGCTAAATCGTTATGTAATTCTACGTATTTATTTACTCACTCAGCAGAATTACATAAAAGTGGGTTGATTTAAATACGCTGCATTTCGCAGGCACTTGCGAAATTGTAAATTTGGAGTGCGAATTGCAAATGAAATGAGACACTCGTCACGTCCACGTCCACGTCGCTCCAATTGTGGTGGAAGAATCAGTTTGATTTATTTAATTTTGCACCGATTGTGTTAATACCAATGCTTAACCCGGATCGTGCCCAGCTTGTAAAACATGCCATCCTATCTGCGAATAATCATTTATGAAAACGGAAATTGAACGCAGAACTCGGTTTTATATTTATGAAAAGTGAGCCTAACGAAGTGAACGAAGTAGGGCGAGAAGATTTATTAAGCTGGGAAAGTGAGTGACAAACGGGATTAAATTAGTGTTAATTTACAACTCCCAACTTTTGTCCGTGATCTGGTCTGCCTGCACTGCACTCATTGTCAGACAATATTTTATGATGGCGATGAAATGATAAGTTTCAAACTTGGGGCTGACTGAGAAACAAAGTTTGTTTTCTGATGAGATGCATAATATTATCGGATGGATTTTACGTAATAAAAATAAAATTGGGTAATAAAAAATCTGGTTGATTTACAGTCTTTCTTACCTTTTCTTATGTGGTTATCGTCATCATGATGGCTCGATTAGCGGCAGATTTTTTGCTTATCTTGCACCATTTATTTCCTTCTCCAAAGTTGCCAACTTTTGCGAGACGTCTCAATTTGTACGTGCTTCTTGATCTCTTGGATTCGACTTATTTCCAACTTTACTCCATAATAAATAGTTGGAAATGAATCTGCCCTTTCTAAACTCTTCGGTTCTCTCAATCTCACTCCGATTTTAATTTACTTGACATAAACTAAACTAAACAGAGAGAAAGAGTGGATTCTACTGGATTAATTTAATTTAAGGAGAGGAAGAAAATTCTGGAGTGGATTACCCAGATAATCTGGGAATCGTGCTACTTACTAGTTAGAAATTGATATCGGATTCTCTTCTTCCGTGGCAAAATTAATTGATGGAATGGCTGATAAGACAATGTAATGAACGGGGTGTTGTTCGCCGTAATGGATTTTTTTAGAGGAGAATGAGACACGGACTTGTTGTTTAATCGGAAGAAGAAGGTTTGCACTTTCACCCAAGAGAGAAAGTGGGCCGAGAGAGATAAACTTGTGTTCGCGTAGTCTGGTGGTGGTTGATGGCAGACTGAGACGGGAGGAAGCAAAACGCCCCGATTTTATTTTCTCCCCTTTTTACCCTCTTAACTTAACCAGGATTTCGGGGAGATGAGATGAGATGAGACGACGAGGAGCAAGATGGTGTATAAGAAATCAAGCGTAACAAGTGAACGGAAGGGTGAATACCTACATTGTATTTACAAAAAACGGGCTAAAAGAATTCGGTTCGAGTATTATTTACAAATACATTTGCTCAAGATGTGTCGTGTAATGGAAAAAAAAACTGTGTAACCACTTTCGGGCGGTGCTCCCAAAGAATTGTATTATTTTGAGAGAAAGGAGATAAGGAAAGTCAGTAAATATTTTGTAAGAATGAAGTAAAGTGTCCAGTTTCAGGTCGGTAATGCGGACTAGTTGCATCATCCGGTTCAGTACTGCTATTATCTAACACGCCGGTATGATATCGTCGCCCTGTAATCGTTAGCATCTCAGCAGAACCAGGGTCATAGAGTCCAGGTCAAGGGAAGTAGTAGCGTAAGGGGGACGCCAGGACTGATAATGGAGGTCTTTGAGTGTATGCTCTCTCTGATTTTCCCTAAACTAGTGTAAATCGATCACAAATTTAGGTAGTATGAAATTTGCAAACGACACGATCTCCCATTTGCATCCGAAGAGGAGAAAACGTGCAGTAAATTTGGTAAGTGCGAAATTTGTCAACTCTAGTGCGAATTTTCTCCTCTTTGGATGCAAATATCTCTGCCAAATGGGACCATTGGGAGATAGTGTTTGTTTGAAAATTTTATACTAACTAAATTTGTGATCGATTGACTCTAGTTTGGTCGCATACGAATTGGAAAGCATACGCTGGGGGACCTCCATTATTCGACAACGCTTTCCAAAACGAAATCTGGATCAAGTGGGAAAAATCTCGTATTGACTTTAGGATCACTTTTTAAATTGAAACTTTCCACTCTGCGAATTCATTTTGTTCTCACGGGATAAAAAATCGGGAACGAAATTGTTTATTCTAGAAAGTTGTTGGATATAAAAATTTCACGGTTTTCTGGTTTCGATTAGAAGAACATGATACAAAAAAGGATGACTTGAATGGCACCAAGACACCATTTTTCCAGGCCGACGACATAACAATGTTGTCACACACATTGTGAATCCGTGATGGATGGTGCATTTTTGAGGGAAAATATTAATTGTCATCCTTTCCCATGCATCCTTTCCAATTTTAAGTTTCCAAATATTATTTTTCTACTTTCGCCATGTTTTCATTCATTCTGCGGAGGAAATAAATTGACGTTTAGAAAGTTCCCTCCTCTCGAAATTATGGTCGAAATTGACTTGGCTGGCTCATCACTTTCTCCACATTTAACTATGCTTTCTCTCCGCTCGTGTGCTTAATTCTTTTATGTATGCTGCCTGCCTCCTTTTTTAAATTTCCTTGCCAAGAACAGACAGGTTTTATTTTTTTCTGAAAATATAAAAAGTTGAGAGGAATTACATTTCCTTCTTGTCAATCCCTCGTGGTTCAAGTTGCTCAAGGATTCTTGTTCACCACCACTTTTAAGAAGAAGAAAGAAGCTAATCGTCGTAGGTCTGGTTTTTGTTTAATGGGGCTCAACTCTCTTACTTTACTCACTCTCTTGATGATGATGCCGTATGTATGTGCTAATCCTTGGCTAAAAGTTTGCGTAATGATAATGATATGTCGGTTCTACTCACAAAGTAAAAAGGACTGGAAAAAATCCTCCTATTTATGTGACAGGTTAAATTTAGTAAAAAGTTGGAGTGTAATGGACGCGGGTACGATTATCTGCTCAAATCGATCCTGAATTGAGACAAAGTTTAAGACTTTGGATGAAAAATATGACACAGTTAAGCTGCATAATGTAATGTCATCTGCGTGTGTGTAACCGTATTGTAACTTTCTCCGGGAGCGATGCCGAGTAGAAAGTACTGTGTCGAATTCTGCAATAATCGGTAAAAATTCGATGCAAATGGGGTAATCTTGCATAATTTTGTTTCCATAATTTCTACGGGTTTTATTCTGCAGTACGCCATGTGCATAATTCTGCATAATTTTCCAAATAAATCACTTTGCATAAAGGTTTTCTTTAAAAACTTGGGCCACATTTCTGCAGAAAAGCCGTACAAATTTATACTCTGGCCCGAGTAGGAGTCACAGTTTCGAATTCTGTAGTAGTCGACAAAACTTTGATGCATATTGTATTCTGCAAAATATTTTTTGTATAATCCTGCACAAAATTTCTATATAGTTTTCTGCACAAATCGCTCTGCATAACGTTTCTCTCCACAAATTTCTGCATAAAAATCGGCCACATTTCTGCAAGAAAGTGGTACAAATTTTCACTCGGGTACACGATTGCTGAACCGCTCCCAGCTCATAAAACGGGTTTATTTTATTTTATGAATGTCATCCTGTCCAAGTTTGGTGTACTTTGTAATGTCTCTCTGTGTGTGCAGACAGGCAGTAGGTTTATGTAGGCCTCGGATTTTACGAACTGTGCTGCAACATATGCCACGGTCGTAAGAAGACATGCACTGATTCGCAGACAGTAAATAAATACGTACGCCACTTGTAACACGGAGGAAGAAGGAACTTTTTATGATCTCCTCATGAACTTATTTGAGTTATGTTGCTTACCTTGTCTTAAATTTAGTCGACTTTTACGGCACCATTTTCCACTCAAAATGTGAGTTGTGTATCTTGTACCTTCTTTTGTCATTTCTGGTTACGGGGGGAAAGTTTTATAGGTTTTCGAAAATCATGGGAATATTTATGATAATGTAATCAATCCTATTTTTGACCGGATCAAAGGCGAAAAGTATTTGTAAGATGGGCGAAAAATAAAATACAATATTTTTGGAAAATGTATATAAACTCTCGACAAAAAAAGAGAAAGTTGATGCGCTGTATTTATTTTTTCGTATTCTTTTTGTGGAGAAAAGTACAAAATGAAAGGTAATCAAACTTTTTTGACCGGCGAAAAGTATAAAATGCACGAAAGACCAATATAATTTTGAAAAATGCGTGGATAAATTTTCATAAAAAAAGTTGTTGCCGTATTTATTTTCTGATATGCTGTTTGTGGAGAAATTCAAAATATAATCATATTTTTTGACGGGTGAAAGGATGGACGAAAAACCAAAATGTTTTTGAAAAATTTATAAATTCCCGTCAAAAAAAGATAAAGTTGTTGCTGTATTTATTTTCTCGTTTACTTTTTGTGGAGAAAGTCAAATACTGCAACACAATGGGTGGAAGTAAGTATTTACGGGTGAAGGTCACGTTTTGCGGGTGTATGATCATCAACTCAAAAAGCCATCAATAAGGTTAGTGAGCCGCAACGGAACGACGACCACTGCTGGGTTTCTTTCTGGCGAAAGAGAAAGTTTTTTTGGGATTTGAAGGGATGTAGGCTCCCTTCATGACCAAGCTCAGCGAGGGAAATGATTATGATGTGGGTGGTCAGATCACTGTTTTTTACTAGTTTTTTCTTCCTCTTATGTACACTCTTAGAAATCCGGTATTAAAATAATACTACGCGGTATTCATATATAACTCCACCAAAGTGGAATTGGTGAATGGGTCTTATTTAACTGATCATAATTTAATACTACTTCTGACCATAATTAATACTTTTTTCCCAAATACTTTCTTTCATCATAATGGAATCTAATTTGACCATAACTAGAATACTGACTTATTCATAATAAATCCTCCGTCTACCAGAGCCAAGTTATTGGCGAATACTCTTCAGTTTTTTCTGCCAGAGCGAGGATTATACAAGTATTGAGTAAAAATATATCTTTGTTAAACATAGCAGGGTCAGTGCGGGTTAGTTAGGCCACTTTTTTCCGAATCTGCGTTCTTCAGTGAAACAAAAAATTGTTCCGAGTCAAAAATACTTATGTTAAACATCATGCATTATCAACTTACTATTTCGCTTTAGTTTATGATCAACCAAAGTTTTAACATATAATTGGAAGTAATATTTATCAATTATGTAAAATAAAGAAAACAAGTGTTCACATTAACCCCACCAAATTGGGTAAGTGGGGCCAGTGGAGGGGTTAGTGTGGACACGCATTTGTTTTAATGCAAATATATTTGCATAATAAAATGCTTTTCGAATTCATGCCAGATCGAGGATTATACAAATATTGCGTAAACTATTTTTTTAAAGATGGAATTTGAAAATTAGAAAAAGTTGATACATAAAACGTGACTTAAAATGCTGCAACGTTTAAGAAATGATTGCCGCTACCTATGTTTTTCGAAAAAACATTTAAAATCTTCCAACGCTGTTCTCAATTACTCAATTACCGATCAAATTAAAGGTTTCGCAGCCTCCACCAGACGCTAAATGTATACCCATTGAAGAGAAATGCAAGCGTGGTAGACCAGAAAAACATTCAGAGAAATTTGTAATTGACTAAAAATCGAAAAGTTTGTAAAGTTTTTTAAAGTTTCATATTTTCAAGCGATTTTAAAGTGTATTTTTACTTATGATAAAATCGAGTAATTATTATACACAAGGAATCACTTTATTATGGTGAGAGATAGTATTCGGGGAAAAAGTATTAATTATGGTCAAAAGTAGTATTAAATTATGATCAGTTAAATATTATCCTTGGTGAATAATAGTTTGTAATAATAGCTGGGTATTAAGTTTTACCACATCGGTTGCAAATTTTTACGGACCCGTAATAATTTTAATGCCAAGCAGTAGTAGAACCTAGAAATCAATACATGACGATACCAGATTTTTAAGAGTGTAGCGAAACAAGTGCAGCACTTGCGATAAGTTGAAACTTTTAAACTTTAACCCAATGCCTTTTTCTGTTTTGGAGCTTTTCATTATAAAAAAAAGTCTGCAACAAATTTTCCTTTGCCAATTTTATCTCGTCATTTTCACTGATTTTTTTGGAAATTTTGTATTGTAAAAAAATTCCTCTAACAAATTTTCCCCGATCAGATGCCAATTTTAAGTATTTTGTCTTGTTATTTTCGCTGATTTCTTGCCAAGTTTTTGGTAAATTGCATTATTGGGTGGATTTTTCAAGTGCTACGTTAAAATGCAGATGGTCACTGTTTTTTGAACTTGTTTTTGTCTTCTTTTCCTCTTACGAAACAAGTGCAGTGCGATAAGTTGCAACTTTTAAACTTTAAACCAAGGCCAAATCTTGTTTTGGAGTTTTTTATTGTAAAAAAATTCCTGTGGCAAACTTTCCCCCATTCAAATGTCAATCTAATCGTGTTACTTTCACTGATTTCTTGCCAAGTTTTTGGCAAATTGCATCAATGCATTGGATCCCTTCAAATACTTAATTGTGTTACGTTAGCACACAAGTCGCAATGCATTTATTTTGCCCACAGTCTCATCCTCAGTCTCGCAAGTTGTCAGTTACAAGGAGAGAAAGTGTCATCGTATCGCATACATACATACGTAAAACTGCTTGTTGAACAGCCGCCACACACAACGAAATTAATGAAAACGGAGGACAGACAGGGGGAAAGGTAGTAATTTGCATATTTTTGTCTTCGCATCTCTCATCTCGCTTTTCTCCTCCCGAAATCCTCTACTAATCCCGAAACACAATTTCACATCACAGTTTCACCCACCTCTGCGCGTCACCAGACAGTCGAGAAGTGATGCAGGTCCAACTTTTTCTCCCCATTTCATTCTCAACATCAATCTCAATCATGTACATTTGCTACATAACTTTTGTACCAATTTAGCCCTTGAATTCAATGAGTTTTTGCATTATTAAGAGAGCCCCAATTTCTTAAATTATTCCGTTTGATCTTCTCTGATTACTGATCTAAAAAGAAAAGTTGATGAAATTACCTTCGTCTCATTTACCTCGGGGGAATTGGATCATCATATATTTTGACGTATGGTACTGATGGAGGGAACGGTCTCATGGTGCATACACACTTATTTTTAGCCATGTAGGTAAACCTGAATGTTCTTCCCCACTGGGCCAGCACGTGCCAAAGTGCAACGCTGTTCTCCCCCCATTAAGAAGATGATGACGGCAATTTGAAGTGAAAGCAATCCAGCTGCGAACTATTTTAAAGGGTTATCATCACCAAACTGAAGAAGAAGAAGAGCGCTTTCACCACTTTTACTTTTACCAGAGAAGTAAGTTGTACGTAGAACAGCTTGCTTAATCGCCGTGGTGGGTGGGTGGTTGGTTTGGTAGTGGGTGGCGTAATGGGCATGACGAGAGAAATTTTCCACCACCTACGAGAGAGTAATTAAGTATGTAGGTCTTACATGGTGCTGGTAGGTGCATATGTACGTTAATGTGTGTAAAGGAGGTGCATGTAAGAAGACAAGTTATGTAATGGAACATCCGAGTGTGTAATTATCTATGTAAGTAGGTTAGCAGTTTGTACACGATGTGGAGTGCACTTTGGAACGTGTCCTCGCAAAATGTGTGATACGTAAGAGGCACGTTACGTGGCAAATGTGTATGTACTTTTGTCAAGTTTATCGGACCAATGACACCCGTAAAGTTTTCTTGGCTAAGCAAATGCTTAAAAACCTTACTTTCTCCGAGAATTAATGACACACTAAAAATAAATTTAACAGCATAATAATTTGCAGATCGTCAACCGCACACGATTTTCGGACATCACAAAATGAGCAGTAGAATGGGATCACTGGACTTTTTTAAGTTATCTTTTCTCAATTGTAGAGAGGGGACAAATCCCAATTCGGAGAAAGTGTAACTAACAATATACTTATTTTGGTTGCTTAAAACTAACTACACCCAGCAGGAAGATGGACACAAATTTTGAGAGCATTTACGTACGCCACGGGCCATTTCCTCCTCGCTGCTTTCTCCTAAGAGACAACTTATGAAAGTACGTACACAAAAACGGGATCATCATCATCATCATCTTCATGTGAGTTGAGTTTGTGTTGCAAATTCTGTACTCTTAATACATAATCTCCTAATTTCTTTGTGAGATGCAATGCAATTGGTCGATTATTCCGTTAGAGAAGCAACAAGGATGCGTATAAATAATGCTTAATTCTTCTTCTCCTTTGTGGGATAGATTTCTAGCACGGGATAATTTCTTAAGGAGAACTTTTCCTAGGAGGGGATATGATTCTTCTTCTGAAACAAAAGGAAATAACAAAAGGAAAGACTCGGAAACATATTACGTTGGGAGAAATGTTGGACGAGGAATAAAAATGTGTTTGTATTTGTGGCCAAAACCCGCTTTCTCTTTGCTTTCTCCTGCCAAAATGACGGGAATAATCAGATTTGCAATAATTTAAGGTTTCCACCATCTGAGTCCTTATATTCCTTTGATCTGGTTCGTGGGTATTTTGGGCTTCCTTCAAATTTGGAGACAGAAGAAAGAAATGCTACTTATTTGTGTCCCGTTTCTTTTTGATGCTCTTACTTGCATATAGAAGAAGTAGCAGCACCTAGTCTCAATGGCAATTTGCCAGCGTATGCTCTCCGATTTTGAGCAAATTAGTGTCAATCGATCGCAAATTTAATTAGCGAAATACACAATCTCTCAATGGGCAGGTTTTTAAAAGATATTTGCATCCTAAGAGAAGAAAACGCGCCTCAAAGTTGAAAAGTTTTACGTTTTCTCCTCTTCGGATGCAAATATTTCTGCTAAAAATGAGCATTGAGAGAATGTGTCGTTTACAAATTTCATACTAATCAAACTTGTAATCGATTGACACTGTTTGCCCAAAATCGGAGAGCATTCGCTGAGAGACCTCCCTTGTCAATTTGAGGTGCCACTTTCTCCATGCGTGCTAAGTTGAAGTGCACGTTTTATCAATTTTTCTGAGCATCTGTCTAAAATCTTTGAGCTAATTTATTACAAGAAAGTATTAACTTTTACAAATTGCAGTTACATGAAAATATTGCTCATTTGCTTCCTTTTGTGTTTTTCGAGTCTGCACCGGAAGTTTGGCTGAGCAACTGAATTAAATTGTAATTTAACCGTGATCAGGAGAGAGAAGAAGAAATCAGGGCATGTTTGTTAAACAAAAAAGTTTTGCAAAAAAAAAACTTTCAGCATTCAGCCCTCATTTCCTTTCCTGCCTTTCTCAACCAGCCACTTCGTTTTCCTACCTCTTCAGGCGGAACACAACAAAACGGACGTTTCCTTGTTGGGGAAAAAAAACTTGGAAAAAAACTTATTGCTTCATTAGTTGCGCAGAAGAGCCCATGACGATGACGGGCATTGTGTAATCAATCAAAATTCTGCAGCATTTAGGAACAACATTTTATTTTGAATTTATATTTGCCTAATTACGAGGACATGTTTCGTTTCGTAGTTTGTTTAGGGAAAATGTGGAGAAACACATTTCGAATTTGGCAGGACATGTTTTTCTGTTAATTTAGTTCTGGGTAAATCTGTCTCTTATATTTATATGCATAGGGCTGATATGTATTTATCTTCAGCTTTTTCATTTGATGACGACCGATTGTCAAAAACTTTGTGGGTGTGGGTGTGTTCCCTAACTTGCATAGATCACTAAAAGTTCGAAGTATTTTTCACATTTGCTACATATTTCTAGGTTTTCAGACGCTTATTTATGTAATTATTTGAAAATCTTGTACATATTTTTTCAAATATACGTAGGTATACTTTGTGAATATTTCAACGATGTGAGACAAAAATTTTTGCTCAAGGAAATTGGACCAGAAAAAAAATTCAGAGTATTAAATTCAAAAATACATGTGAAAATTCCTATTTTATGGTTTTTTCGTCCATATTTTGGCGTTTTATCGTAAATATTAACTACGTATTTAAGCGATTTTTCGAAAATAAATACATATCCGACCTTTGTGTCATGCCCTTCATTTTATCCGCGTATGGACAATTTATACTCGCTGCAAAAAGAGGAAGCACTATATATTCGCAAAAAAGAGTACGCTGAATGTGATATCAAGATAAGAGCCAGTCGAGCGAAGATGAGACGAAATGACATACATGCAAAAGTCAAAATTATTTTATTTTGTGCTCGACAAGAGTCAAGATTTGTTAGGCGTCTGTCTAGTCGACTATGCAGTAAGTGGAAATCTAGTACCACCACCACCACCACTCCATTCCACTCCCAACTAATAACTAATCTCGGCTCGATGTATGCAAGTAATGAATCTCTTCATGTCCTTTCAAGCGTGCATGGCGGAGTCAGTCGGATCGAATTTGAATGAATCGAGAAGAAGGATCGGTTTAATGAGGGGGTGAGCAAAATAGAATAATTGTGAAGAATAATTATTTGGACGTTCTCTAGTGAATTTCATCCTTAGAAGATCATCCCCTCCTCTTTTTGCCTCCTAACAATGGAGGTTACACAGCGTATGTTCTCAGATTTTGGGCAAACTAGTGTCAATCGATGACAAATTTAATTAGGATGCAATTTGCAAAAAACAGAATCTCCCAATGGGCGCATTTAGCAGAGATATTTGCATCCGAAGAGGAGAAAGCGCGTAGTAAATTTAGAAAGTGAAAAATTTGCTAACTTATGGGCACGTTTTCTCCTCTTTGGTACTCAGATTTGGCGGAGGTTTTTGCATCAAAAGAGGAGAAAACATGAATTAAAGTTGCAAAGATGGATACAAATTTCTCTGCTAAACGTGACCATTGGGAGATCATTACTTTTGCAAATTTCATATTATTCAAATTTGTCATCGCTTGACACTCTTCTACTCAAAATAGGCGAGCATACGCTGTTAGACCTCCATTGTTAGTAAACGGACGAAGAAAGTTGAATCTACTACAACTCTCACTCACTCATCTTGACGAACTTTTGAAGCCACAATTTTTAATTTCGCCACCTCAACTTTCATCATCTTGGGTACTGACCCAGAACAAAATTCCCTCCCACAAGGCCACTTATTGCACGTGAATCCCACCCCACCCAGATGAATTATGCGAGCCGTGTCACTTTATAAATTACTGCAAACTTTCTCTCCTCTCCATAAAATGTGGTCGTGGAAGAGGTTGGATAACGGAGAGTGAAAGTCCAGAGGCGATTTTCCTCGAAAGTGACGCTCCTCTCTACAAATGAGATTGCTTCTTCTTCGTCTTCTTGTCGGGCGGAAGGGCAATCCAATCCGATCCACGCCACGTGACGGGTGAGAAATATGACTTGTTTTTCTAGTCAAGAGATGGATTAGATTTCATGATTTTGAAAAGTTTTGCTATCAAAGTTTAAAAGTTGGGGGAACAAGTTGGATCGAGGAAAACATAAAGTTAATAAGTACTTCACTCCTTGGTAGGTAGGTAACTTGCGCCATGGTTAAAGTATGTACATGTGTAACATTGGCGCAAGTTAGCTTAAACGTCAACACGGATAATAAAAGGATATATTTCTCCGAAAGAATTAGGATCTGATTGTGAAACAATATTTGCAAAGTTTTCGCGGATGGACGAACTTGATCCATTTCTGAGGCGACAGTTGGAGGAAAGCTTTACACGGAAAGTTTACGTAGGTAACTTGCGCCATGGTTAAAGTATGTACATATTTAACATTGGCGCAAGTTACCTTAAACGTCAACACGGATATATTACGTATTCCTACGAGAAATTTGTTTCTGATTTGCGAAACAATATTTGCAAACTTTTCGCGGATGGGCGAACTTGATCCATTTCTGACACCATTCATTTCAGGGAAGCGAATTTTGCTCAAAGTCAAGGCTACCGGATTTTGAGACACGTCGCACAAAATGAAATCATGGTGAAAGTCTGCCGATCAGTTTGTGAGATTCTTCTCTTCTCTTCTGTGAAAGTCGGAGTGAAGCTTATGTGCAAAAGTCGGGCTTACGTACGTACAAGAAGAATCTTGGCCTTCAACCCACGTAACTTGGTCCAGGACGACATTTTACAAGTATTTACGACTCCTTGTTTCACCACGGAGGCAAGAAATTCTGTCTGC
Source organism: Folsomia candida (assembly GCF_002217175.1). Taxonomy (NCBI): domain Eukaryota; kingdom Metazoa; phylum Arthropoda; class Collembola; order Entomobryomorpha; family Isotomidae; genus Folsomia; species Folsomia candida. The sequence goes on along the minus strand of NW_019091200.1, from coordinate 2,213,916 downwards.
AAGCCGGTTTCCCAAGCTGTGAAGTGGAATAACCGAATTACTTCCGGGAAACGGTCCCTTGTTCCAATCCGCTCGTGTTGACCTTATGCTCTCTCTTTCGTCGTAGTCCCACTGGGCGGGTATTCTACTTTAAATATAGGAAGGAACGCGATGACCCTTGGTAATCATTGGCCGCGGAAGCGTGGGGACAGAGGGACAATGTCCCCACGGTTATTCGATGTCCTCATCATTTGCCCATGTTATATAAACCCCTCCCTCCCCTATCTCACAATGTTAATGTCCCCACATGTCCCCATGGCTTCCGCGGCCACTCTTTGATGATGGTGGTGATGGAGTAGAAGAGATTATATTTATTTCCCATCATTCCTATCCTAAAACTGCTTTGTATTCAGAGTATGCTGTGCATGGATTTTCTTGGGGTCCGCTTTCTCCTTGTTGAAAACAATTAATTGTTTGTTTGTAGAGATGATTTATTCGGAAGTGGCTGACTTTTGCGGCGTGTGAGGGATTATATTTACTAGTTGGTTGCGTTTGGTTTGATTTCCTGATCCTGCTTTCGTACTTTGACGTCAAGATGGTGTATCAGTGGGCGTCCCGGGTTGTGGGACGCTCATCAAAATTTGGCAAAGTTTCGTAAAGACCAGGACTCGTTGGAAGGGTCCGATTTTTGGCGAAAGAAGGCTTGCGAGTCTGCGGGACTACGAAAATAAATATTCAAGGGGATCCTGTCCTCGGCATTGTTTCGTACGTCGAACAACACCTAATTTTGGACTGGACACTGTCCAAAAGCGTTCAACATTGAACAACAGGGCAAAATGTTACAAGCTCTTTATTTATTAACGAGTTTTTTTGCAAAGCTATGAGCAAATCTCTCAGATATGCAATCTCCCCTAAATTTTGAGAATGTTATTGGGCGTGTAATACCACGAAATTTGGAAAGACTTTTGTGCTCACATGTTTTCTTACGTAATAATCAAATAATCCTTTATTCAAGTGCCAACAGCTCATTACAAACTTTATGTAGTGGGATTATTTGGGCTAGTCAACTCACTTTCATGTTTTTACGCATTAACTAGAGCCAGAGTTTATTGGACATTTACATTGGAAGTTTTATGCAAACGAGGTGATACGCACAAAAAATTCAACTGTACATTTAAATTCATCCCAGAATTCTCTCGCGATTTTCAATACGAACTGCTTTAAGTAATGGCGATCTTAGAGCATGTTTTAATTGGTTCAGAACTTTTGTTTGAATTCTATCATCTCCCAGAACAAATTCTGAAGTCCCGTTTCCTGCCTCGGCGACCCGGTTGACCAACTCGACGGAAGCCTGTCTTCCAATCCCCAAAGTGAAAACGCGTCCCCTCGTCTCGTTATCTGAGACCACTTTGGCAATTGTTGAGATTCGAGCAGTTCCAAATTCTTGCTAAGTAAATATAAGTAAATGCTTGTTAAAAGATTGCATGGTTTATTTTATGTTCATTACTGAGCGTCAATCTACGCATATCTAGCATATCGCGCAAATGAGCATATAAGCATAATTTGCGACTTCTTCACAAATTTTGCGAGATTTGCAATTTGCGAAGTCATATTTTGCGAATTCCCTCACGGCACAAATTTGTTGAGTTTTGCAAGTTTGCTAATTGAGGTGCGATTCGAAATAAGACGTTGTCGTGAGGACGCTCAATTTAAATATTTTTTTCTTACGCATCCATCGGTTAATAGAAATATTTGGGTCATATATCCCAAGATTCCACTACTATTATAAACATGTAAAAGTGGCAATTCAACTTCGTTTCCTCCCATGCTGGCATCCATCTCTAGAAATAAGTATCATTATCACTGCAAATTTTGTACTAAATTACACCAGAGTACTCACATATTTCCTTACTTTGTGCATATGCAACAGCTTGATTCAGAGTATCTTGACCATACTTCACACTGGTTGGGAATAACGTCTGATATCTTGTCCCAAAGCCAATTATGTTGAAATAACAGTCCACCGGAAGTGATCGTAGGAACATCTGTGGGATCATCATAAAAATAAAAGGTTGGGCAAATACTTTGTCAAAGTACAGCATTTTGAACTCCGTTCTTCTCAAGGTTTGGATTTCCAGGGCTGTTACACCCACAAAAAGACGAAAATCTACGCGCAGAATACAACAGGCACACAAAAATTCAGTTCCATTTTATCGCTGGAAAACACTTTATTAAAAAAAATCAAAAAGAACAATGTATTTTGACAGCGATGAAAAGTCAATTTCTTCGCAAAGCCTGTATTTTCCTCTGGCAAATCTTCTCCGTGCAGATTCCCGTCTTTTTGTGGGTGTAACAGCCCTGGAAATCCAAACCCTGGGAAGAACGGAGCTCAAAATACTGTATTTTGACAAAGTATTTTACTCAAACTTTCAAAAAATGGTAATAATTCATAATAAATTATATTATATAGGTAAACATGAATGTACATATAAACCCACCACACAGGCTTGTCTAGCCAATTCTATGGAAGTTCCACCCATGGATCCTGATCGATCCAGAACAAATACAAATTCATATTTCTGATCGTCTAGTTTTGCACTGGGTAACAAATACTTATTTTTTACATGAATTACACTATTTTCCCAATTCTCAGACATTGTCAGGAATTATTTCGGTTTAACTTAATTTAAACAGTATTATTATTAGTATGTAGTGGTATAGGTTAGATAGTGATAGGTTGGACAAATAATCACTCACATTTAGCATAATACGTTTGACTGCGAATTTTGTATCAGCACGTTATGCAATTTATGATTTGCATACCTACATATATGTAAATCATATCTTGTTGATTGTACGTACATATGTATGTATGTAATCAAGCTTAACATACATATTTACATAAGCTGGCCCCAGACTTGACAAGTAATCACTTTGTCAAGTGCATTTAGTAAAAATACGTTTGACGGAAGAATGCAAAGGTTGTACAAATATGAGTCAGTACATTTGTGCAATTTATGATTTACATATATCTAAATCATGTCTCGTTGATTGTATGTATGTACATATTAGCTCATTCAAAAAAAAGTTTTTTTCCGATTTTGTAAAACCGGTAAAAACTGGTTTCAACTTAGCCGAAAACCGGTTGGGGTTTAAATACTTCTTTTTACATCCTTAGAAGCCGTTTTTAGATTTTTAGTAAAACAAACGCTTAGATAAGAAATGATTTTTCCTCCTAAACACCTTATCCCCAAGCTTATATTCAATATTAATGTCGTATTAAATTGTTGGTTATTATATTTGGAAACTTTTTATAATTTGTACTAAACCCGATTTTTAAAAAATTAGATTTATAGAAGATTTTTAGATTCACAGAATAGAAAAGCGATTCCTAAAATTTTCCAAAATCCGATTAATCGAAAATCGGTTTTCGATTAATATTTGTCAGAGAGTTATTATAAAAATTATGAAAATTTTAAGCTATTTTAGAGCGCGAAAAAACACTTTTCATTGTATGCCTCTGTACTAAATATACTAATCCTAAATACTAAACACTAATATTTAAGTACATGTTAGTGTCTATAAACGATTTGTCATGAGAAAATATTTCATTTGTACTTATTATTTTGCATCTATTTTATTTCTAGTTTCTAATCTGAGGAAAAAAATCAAATTTTGACCTCCCAACTTTGCAAATCTAAAAATTATCGAATTTTAGATGCAATAAAATCTTTATTTTATAGAAAAGCCACGGAGATGTTTCAAAATCGCCATTTGAATACATGGAAAAAGGGAAATTTGAGATACAAATATATATTCGAATTTAAAACCTGCATACAAGCGAACATTACGTCCCCATAATTACTGTTTTCCTTCCCGTAAAACAATGACTGAGGCAGTTGGGGAACTGGTTGGATTTTGAACTAGACACCTGGTTGATCCAGTTTCATCGTAAATACTAAAAATAAATCAATTTCAAAGCCACGCTGTAAATTGTGGATAAAACTGGTTTCTAGTTACTGATAACCCGAGTCAGGACTTATGCACTTAAAAGTTAGGGAACGTCCATTAATTACACAAAAATGCTGATATTTTAGACGCTCCCATCCCCGCTTTGTCTCACATGTGGCGCAATTTGGCCTGTCACGCAAAAATTTTGCACTCCTATCCCCCCATACCATACCCATAACATAATTTATGTATATCCCCTTTAAGTTCGAAGATGAGCGAAATAGGTCAAGCGGTTGGCCGGTGGGGGTCACCAGGGGTGTTATACGCCAAAAAGTCGCACAAAAAATTAGAAGCTGACTCGGGCTAAATGAAGTCTGCATTGCACCATAGCTCGCAGGGGACCATTTGGTCCCTGGTCCCTCGGGGACCAGGGACCATTTTTTTTTTCGATGGTCCCTCGGGGACCAAGGACCAGGGACCATTTTTTTAGATGGTTCCTCGGGGACCAGGGACCATTTTTTAGATGGTCCCTCGGGGACCAGGGACCAGGGACCATTTTTTTAGATGGTCCCTCGGGGACCAGGGACCAGGGACCATTTTTTTAGATGGTCCCTCGGGGACCAGGGACCAGGGACCAATTTATTGCGAGCTATGCATTGCACTGTTGTTTTTTATACGACTCATGACACTAACTCTATATGCTTATTTAAGCATATTTATTACTCGTATGCATAAAGTTGTTTGTGTATACCTTCAAAATTATGTTTTAAATACTTTCAGTCGTAAACACTCTGCAAGTATTTAAACTTTGCAAGTATTCAAAATAAATAGTTCATAAGTTCAAATAAATATGTTGCAGATTACGATTTTATTTAAAAGTAGTCGCGACTTAGGGGCTGTGCATAAATTACGTATGAGCATAGTGGGGAGGAAGCGGGTCCGATAGTCCGATGGATAAAAGGAGAGAGGGCGGGGTCTAAAAAACAGCACTTTGGTGTTCCGTAATTTACGTACAGCCTCTAAGGCAAATTGTGGTACGCAATTAAGGAAACCATAAATACTCATACATATTTGCTGGGCCGCCGCTCTAAAACGTTAGATTAGTGCCCATTGAACATTCTAAATCCTGGTTGCAAACCTGGTTCCACCTAAAAGCTGGTTGCAAGAAACCGGATTTCTATCAAATAATTCAGATTTTACGACGGAACAAAAAGCCTTTATTAAAAAAAAATTAACTTGTTTACGCTTAAAACTGCAGAATAAATATTTTTGGAGCTAGTAAACCTTAGCAAACGCACATACGGAAGTAGCTCCAGTCTCACTTCACCCCAATGATCGTAGAACACTTAATTTCACTATTTCATTTACCCCCGGTAAAATGCTGGATCCTCCCCTGGGGTCATATGTACGATACCGTAAACCGATCTTGATCCGTCCTCCCGTTATCCTACTGACGGACGGACGGACAGACAGACATAGGCTTCACATAAAACAGCTTTAGCTAAAATCTAACCAGGGTGTAGACCTAGTTTGGGATTGAATAGAAATAAACGAGACTAGATATTTTATCAAACTATCGTCATCATCTAAGCAATCCAACAGGAATTTGGGAAGCGTTGATTGATTGATTGAAGCTTTATTAATGGTGTTGTGAACGAAAATATGTAGGTATTCGGAGTACTAAAACAAACAAGTTTATTGTACGAAAGGTCACAGGCTTGGACGGATGATATAAATAGTAAATTAATATGATCAACTCTATGTTTAGCTAGTCTCTCACCCCTCAACAACATTGTTTCCGTGCTCTGAAAAATGTTGGGCAAAATAAGAACGGATTTATTTTTTGCATGCGTTGCAATTCTTTTGGTAAGTTCTACCAACGAGTAGACTTGAATTATGAATTTGCATAATGGTCGCTACACCTCTGAAGAGCGAGAGAAAAATCGTTCCGAAAATAATAAAATCCTGAAAAAAATCAAGCCACAAAGTCACGATTGGGCAATGGAATGCGCTACAACATCTTGTTCTTCAGAAGGATAGGAAACTTCTTTACGCTTACAGTAACTTTCGCATCTTCCCAGTTTTTTCCGGGGGGGGGGGGGGGGGCTCGAAATGCTCACTTTACTTATGTCAGTCTTTAGTTACAAGTTCTGCGATATGCGTGCGCTTATGGTCTGTTCATTAAAATCTGACACTTTTTGTATGTGTCTTGTACAGATTCTGTACTACAGAATTGGGTCTAATTATAAAATACCAATAATAACGACTTCGTACGGAGGAATATTATTGGGAGAGCTAGTTGTTTGGCTGCAAATCTGGTATAGTCAGTCATGAAGGTATTGATTGTTCGGTATTAAAATTATATCGGATGGTAAAAATCTGCTACTGATATGGTAAAACTTTAACCAGGAGCTATGACATTATTTATCCGTTTGACGAGAATTATATACGAACACGGCTTGGTATGATTTGAGTACAGGATTTCCAAGAGTGTAATGGACGAAGGATTCGTATCCCCATTAACTTAGAATTTCCAAATTTATTTATTTAGACAAAGACAAAATTATTCCAGACATAATTTCAATGTTCTGCAACTGTATGGAGTGGAATCGTAAAATTACCAAATACAGAGCTTCACAAATATGAACATATGTATGCACTCGAGTCTAATTAATGAACTTTGAACACTTGTAATGATTCAGAGGGAACTCAATTCAACAAATGTTACAAGCGTCTCGAGCCGGACCTCCAAACAATACTGGGGACAAGGATTTATGCCACCGTATTATTTTCCGCCCTCCATGGGAGGCTATGGAGGGCAGGGCTGGAGACCCCAAGGGCACGGGTGGAGCCCACAAGGTCCAGGATGGGGTGGCCAAGGGCAAGGATGGACCACAGGGGCTAGGACAAGGAGAAGGATACGAAGAACCAGGTGAATATCAGTATCCTCATCCCTGGCCGTTAATTAAGGATCCCGCTTATCATGCATATTGGGGACCGGCACAGGTATTACATAACAGGGTGACTGTAAATTCACGCTACAAAAGGGGAAATTTTTCAATGACAAAATTTCCAAATTTCCTAAATTAGTAAAGGAATTTTACGGAATTTTTACTATCGGTGATCCAGTCTCTCTTCCAAGGCTAATCACCAATTTCGGATATACATATACTCTTTGAAAAATTTCTCCTTGTTGCGTACAACCATCTTGTACTTACTTATATAGACTGATAAAATTTAGCAAATTGCTTAAGGGGCAGTTCATAAATTATGTGGCACAAAAATCGTGATTTGCTATGCCCCCCTTTAACATGAGTCACTTCAGCACTAAATCATTGGAGCCTTAGACCCCCTTCTCGTGTTACACAATTTATAAACGGCCGCTAATACCATGAATCTATATAAGCAATGATAAAATTGCTTATTTCATGCCTAATCCTGACCCTGCCACCTTTCAGGAGAGAGGAAGTTGTATATCCAAAGGCTCGGCGTGCGACTGGACAAAGACGGATACATGTTGCTGGCCCTTGGAAAATGGGTGCCACAAGGAGAGTCCGAATGTCCTTAGTAGATTTATATGCAAGAAGACCTACACCGGCGAGTGTGTCGCAAGTGGGGGAGTGTGCAGTAGGGTGAAAAAAGTCATTGTCAATGTGTGTTGTGATCCTACAAACTATCACTGCGATGGGACAACGTTCCAATGGGACTGGAAGTGCGTGAAAAGATAAGAAATTATAGAAACGGACTCTGGCTCGGGCTAAATGAAGTCGGCAGGTTTTTTATGCAACTCATGAATGAAACTATGTATATTCGAGCATATTTATTACTTGTATGCATAAGTTGTATGTGTGCACCTCAAAATTATCGTTTAAATTCCATCCAGTCATAAAATTTGAACTTTGCAGATATAAGAAATAAATAGTTCGCAAGTTCAAATATCTAAATATGTAGAAGAATCTGAGCTATGATTTTATTTGCAAGTTGTCGCGACTTAGGGGCATGAGCGTATGCACATCGGGAGGGAGGGAGTCTTACCTGCAATGATATCGTGACTATGTTACACATGTTAAAAAGGGAGAGGGTGGTCTAAAATATCTGAACTTTTGTGCCACGCAATTTACGGACAGCCCTTAACGCAATGAACAGAAAACCATAAACATATTTATGGCTGCAGCTCTGAAACGTGTCTATTAAACATCAAAATCCTGATTGCTTTAAAACCCGGTTTCAAAAAACCGGATTTCAATCGCATACATTACGACAGTATATATACGTACAAACTTGTTGATGCGTAAGGTTGCAGAACAAATACCTTTTTAGCTAATAAACAATATATCAAACGCACATACCGAAGTAGCTTTCGCCTTACTTTACCCCAACCAGGACATAAACACTTAGTTTCACTGTATATATTAAATTTAACTAAAAATCTCATTTTATCCCGGACCACACCCCTTCCCCACCTCGAGGAGGAATGGTCACATTGACCCCAAAAGTTGATAGGATCCTCCCCCTGGGTCATGTGTATGATGCCGCAAACTGATCCACAATATCTTAGGTCTCGCGTTATACTGCTCATTCATTGGCAGCGGAAGTTTGGAGGACACGTGGGGACATAAACATTGTGGGGACATTGTGGGATGGGATTTGAGGGGGGGGGGCTTAGAAAAGAATCGATTTTGCTGAATTTATGGGGACAATGTCCTCCTGCCCCCTTTCTTCCGCTGCCAATGATCCTGCTGACGGACAGATGGAAAAAGTCTTCACACTAATGGTGAGTTAGTTAAGCTGATTAATACATCTATAACCAGGGAGGAGACTTGCTTCGGGGGTTGTATAGGAATAAACGAGACTCGACACTTTATTAAATTATCGTCATCGTCATCTAAGCAATCCAACAGGAATTGGGGAAGTGTTGTGAACGAAAAGAGTATCCGGAGTACTAAAAAAACAAGTTTGCTGCAAAAAAGGTCATGAGCTTGGATGATATAAATAGTAAATTGATACGGTCAACTCATCTTTAGCCAGTCTCTCACCGCTCAACTACCTGCATTGTTTTCGTGCTCTGAAAAATGTTGGGGAAATTAAAAACAGAATATTTTTTTGCTTGCGTTGCAATTCTTTTGGTAAGTTCCGCAAACGAGTGAAATTATGTATTTACATAATACACCATATTCCGAAATACTAATAAAATTCTGAAAAAAATCAAGCCACCATTGTGCAATTGAATACGCTGCAATGTCCTGTTGCTTCTTACTTAATAAGGACCGGAAACTTGTGCACTTTACTGTACTGCGCAGCACAGTACAGTAAAGTGCATTGCTGCGCTTACACAGCAAATTTTCACTTTCGCCAATTTTCACTTTTCATTTTCGCCAATCGTTTCCGGGGCTGGGGAAGCTCGAATAAAATCTAAAATGTTCTACTTATAATAGTCCTTCCCAAGTTAGTTACGAATTCTGCGATATTCGTGCCGCGCGCGCCTATGGTCTGTTAAGAGTTGACCATTTTTTTGTATACGTTTCTGATACAGAATTGTGTCTAATTATAAAATACCAACCATAACGACTGGAGGGTCGAGGAATATTATTGGGAGAGCCACTCGTTTGGCTATAGGTCACGCAGGTATTGATTGCTCGGTATTAAAGTTATACGGACGGTAAAAATTTGCCACCGACTTGGTAAAAGTTTAATACCGAGCTATGACATTACTTGTCAATACCACTTCGGTGGGCTGGAGTCATAGACAAATACGGCCTGATGTAATTTGAATGCAGGATTTCCAAGAGTGTAGAAAATGAAGAATGCTGCATTAACAAATTTCAAAATTTATTTTTCCATTTAAGACAAAATTATTCTAGAAATTTCAATGTTCTGCAACTATATGGAATTGAATCGCAAAATTACCAAATTACAAAACTTTGCAAATATGTACGCACTCGACTCTAATTAATGAACTTTGAACACTTGTATAATAATTCAGAGGGAACTCGATTCAACAAATGTCACAAGCGTCTCAAGACGGAGCGCCAAGCAATACTGGGGTCAAGGATTTATGCCTCCGTATTATTATCCACCCTCCATGGGAGGCTATGGAGGGCAGGGCTGGAGACCCCAAGGGCACGGGTGGAGCCCACAAGGTCCAGGATGGGGTGGCCAAGGTCAAGGCTGGGGACCACCAGGACAAGGATGGTATGACCAAGGAGAAGGATACGAAGAGCCAGGTGAATATCAGTATCCTCATCCCTGGCCGTTGATCAAGGATCCAGCTTATCATGCATATTGGGGACAGGCGCAGGTATACACAGGGTGGTTGTAAAGTCACGCTACAAGGGGGAATTTTTCAATTAGAAAATTTCGAACTTTCCTAATTTAGTAACGGAATTTTACCGGAATTTTTACTATCAGTGATCCAATTCTCTTCCAAGGCTAATCACCAAATTCGGAAGTGCACTCATTTAAAAATTTCCCCTTGTTGCGTGAATTTACAACCACCTTGCAAAGATTGACAAAATTTAGCAAATTACCTAAGGGCAGTTCATAAATTATTTGGCACAAAAACTTCGATTTTACACGTCCCCCTTCAACATGTGTCACTTAGGCACTAAATCATTGAGCCTTAGACCCCCCCTTCTCGTGTTACATAATTTATGAACGGCCCTTAATACCATGAATCTGTAATACAAGTTATTACAAGTAATAAGCAAGTTGCTTATATATATTCATGCCTAATCCTGACCTTTTAGGAGAGGGGAGCATGCATAGCAAAAGGCGCGGCGTGCGACTGGACAAAGAGAGATACGTGCTGTTGGCCCTTGGAAAATGGGTGCTACAAGGAGAGCAACATCCTTAGCAGATTTATATGCAAGAAGAGCTACACCGGGGAATGTGTTGCAAAAGGGGGGGATTGCAGTAAGGTGAAGAAAGCCTTTGTCAATGTGTGTTGTGATCCAACAAACAATCACTGCGATGGGAAATGGAACCAATGGCAGTGGCACTGCGTGGCAAGATGATTCCGATTTAAATTGGGAACCGGACAACCAAATCTTTAACTTAGGGGACGTTCATAAACTACGTGACGCAATATTGACGATTTGTTAACCCCCCCCCTTCGTATACACCTCACTTTAACGCAATGGCCCTACCCTTCCTTCCCCCTACGCTGCGTTATGAACGTCCCCATTTACAAATTTAGAAGCGGACTCTGTCCCTGGCTCGGGCTTAGTGAAGTCTCTATACAACTCATGAAACTAACTCCATACCCATATTGTATGTTTTAAAAACTTCCATCCAATCATAAAATTTAAACTTTGCACATATAAAAAATATATAGTTCACAAGATCAAATAAAAATGTTAAAGAATCCGAGCGATGATTTTATTTATAAGTAATCGCGACTTAAGGGCTGTCCGTAAATTACGTATACATTTGGGGGGAAGGAGAGGGGTCTAAGCTCCGCTGATATCGTGACTGTGTTACACATGTTAAAAGGGGAGTCTAAAAGATCAGGACTTTTGTGTCACATAATTTACGGACAGCCCCTGACGCAAATTGTTGCAAGCAATGAACAGAAAACCATAAAAATACATATTTATTGGGCCACAGCTCTGAAACGTGTCCATTAAAAATCTTGATTGTGTGTAAAACCCGGTTTCAAGAAACTGGATTTCTATCAAGTAATTCATACGTTACGACAGTATAAAAGCTTTAACCTGTTTAGGCGTAAAACAACCGAATACTTAAATATTTTTTGCGTAACAAACGCATATACAGAAGTAGCTTCAGTCTCACTTTGCCCCGACCAGGGCATAAACACTTGATTTCACTGTCAATTTCAGTAAAATCCCGTTTTGCTACCGACCACACCCCTTCCCCTGGAGGAATGGTCACATTGATCCGAAAATTTGATTGGATCCTCCCCCTGGGTCATGTGTATGATGCCGCAAACTGATCCACAATATCTTCGGTCTCGCGTTATCCTGTTCAGTGCCAGCGGAAGTTTGGGGGGACACGTGGGGAGATTGACATTGTGGGATTGGGGGAGGAAGGACTTGTTAACGGGTTAGTTACAATTTTGCTGAATTTATAGGGATAGTGCCCCCCTGCCCCCTTTCTTCCGCCGCCACTGATCCTGCCGACGGACAGATGGACAAAGTCTTTACACTAATGGTAAGTTACTTAAGCTGTTTAATTCTTCTAATCAGGGTGGAGACTAGCTTTTGGAGTTGCATGTATAGGAATGAACGAATCTCGACATTGTATCAAATTCGCATGGTCATCATCTAAGCAATCCGACCGGAATTGGGGAAATGTTGTGAACGAAAATCAGGAGTACTAAAAAAACACGTTTGCTGCAAAAAAGGTCATGGGCTTGGATGATATAAATAGTGAATTAATATGGTCAACTCATCTTTAGCCAGTCTCTCGCCTCTCAAGTACCTACATTGTTTTCATGCTCTGAAAAAATGTTGGGGAAAATAAGAACAGAATTTGTATTTACTTGCATTGCAATTCTTTTGGTAAGTTCCACAAACGAGTGGACTTGAATTATGAATTTTTTAAATAATGTTCGCGACATTCTAGAGTGAGGAAATCGTCCCAAAAATCTAATAAAAGTAAAAGGAATTTTCTGAGAAATCGTGCCATAAGCTCAGCATTGTGAATAGAATGCGCTACAATATCCTGTTGCTTCTGAAGAAGGACAGGAACCTTATCTGTGTTCCGTATTGTTCTGCGCTTAAAGCAACTTTCACATTTTCCGCAGTTTTTTCTTTAGTTAAAAAAATCAGGGGGATGGGGGCTCGACATTATTCAAGAATACTCGTTTTATGTTAATCTGTCCCACGCACGGTGGTTACAAGTTCCTACGTATTTATGCAGTCGAGTCTAATTAATGAACTTTGAACACTTGTATAATGATTCAGAGGGAACTCGATTCAACAAATGTCACAAGCGTCTCAAGACGGAGCGCCAAGCAATACTGGGGACAAGGATTTATGCCACCTTATTATTATCCGCCCTCCATGGGAGGCTACGGAGGGCAGGGCTGGAGACCACAAGGGCACGGTTGGGGACCACAGGGGCAAGGATGGTATGACCAAGGATACGAAGAGCCAGGTGAATATCAGTATCCTCATCCCTGGCCGTTGATCAAGGATCCCGCTTATCATGCATTTTGGGCAGCGACGGAGGTATTACATGCACAGGGTGGTTGTAAATTCACGCTACAAAAGGGGACATTTTTCAATGACAAAATTTCGGGATTTCCTATGTTAGTAACGGGATCTTACAGGAATTTTTACTATCGATGAACTAGTTTATCTCTCTCTTCCAAGACTAATCACCAAATTAGGAAATTTACTCATTTAAAAATTTCCTCTCGTTGCGTAAATTTCCATACAACCACCTAGTACTTGCTTGCATATCTGACAAAATTCGACAAATTACTTAAGGGGCAGTTCATAAATTATGTGACGCAAAAGTCGCGATATTCTACACCCCCTCGTCCTCCCCCTTAAACATGTGTCACTTCGGCACAAAAACATTAAAGCCTCAGACCCCCCCCTCTTCTCGCGTTACGTAATTTATAAACCGCCACTAATACTGACCTTGTCACCTTTTAGGAGAGGGGATGATGTATATCAAGAGGTGCGGTGTGCGACTGGTACAAAAAAGGTACCTGCTGTAAACCCTTGGAAAATGGGTGCCACCATGAGAGCAGCAACGTTTTTAGCAGATATATATGCAAGAAGAGCTACACCGACGAATGTGTTAAAAGTGGGGGAGTCTGCAGCAGGGCGAAAAAAGTCTTTTTCAATGTTTGTTGTGATCCCACAAACTATCACTGCGATGGGACTGGACGTGTGTGAAAAGATAATCAATTAAAGTTGTGAATCTTACAAGGAAACCGTTGACTTAGGGAATGTTCATAAAATATGTAACGCAAAATTTACGATTTTTAACCCCTCCTTTCGGGTTTGTAATGGGTTACACACACCTTCTTTTTACATGTGGCACAAGTTACCTCGTAAAGTAACAGTCCGACCCCTCCGCTGCGGTACGTATTTTATGAACGATAAAAATACCTTTATACCATGTAAGTTAAAGCAATTTTGGACAAGCTGGTTTGAAAAAGATTTGCTAGCTGTAATAATAGCGTTGAATAATCCTGATAGGTAATAAATTTTCATAAAGGTAATTTAATAAATTAATAAACAATATGTACAAGTACAAATAAAAGTGTCGGCTTCAACCCGAAAATTTTCTTGTTTTAATAGCTTGCCCTCATCCACTAAATTGTTAGTATTGATTGCATGTATGTAAGGTGAAAGTTCTGTGCCACAAGTAATGAAAAGTTTAATCCACGTCAAAGCCAGGCAAATAATTTAGGATTTTATTATCCAACTTTTCACGATGACATCCGCAAAGGATATCACACGACACATGTATTGCGTCACGATATTGCGCAATTTATCTTATCTATTAACTCACGTACACTGTTAAAACTCTGGTATAGAATCAGGTAAGTATATAATCCGTACTGATAATGATTTGGCAATGACTTCCTACCAGATTGGTAGTACTTTGTTTCTGAGTGGGAAGTTTTTCATCACCACAAAATAACTAAACGGCCATGCCCATTATTACCGTGCCGGTAGAGTCATATACATATGTACTCCAGTCAGTAATGAATGATTTAACACCAGTTTTTCAAGAGTGTAATACTTAAGAAGCAGCAGATTTACAACATATCTGCCTTGCAAATTTTATCATTATAGCAAAAATTTTCCCCTCCGGTAACCCTCCTCAACTTGACGGAGAAATATTTCTCCTAGAAAAAATACTCCCGTAATTCCAAGTCCGAAAAGAAATGCGAAAAATGTCGAGACCAATGCCTCCAATCGGAGCGACTTTGCACTTTCTTCCCCCAAAATTGGCCAGATTTCCTCCATCCCCTCTTCACTATCACGCTTATCTTCAAAGCCTCGCTTATCACATTCCCTCGTGCTCCAAAAACCTCCCCGATTGTTCAGCCATTCTCCCCAGCAACGTTCGTAAGCTTCCCACTCCCGCCAAATGTTGAGGTCAATTTCCTTCTCGGCCCACAACTGGGGGAGTCCGGATTGCATGACGTACCCCAAGTAGCGATTGAAGACGGGGGCCATCCCACTTTTCGCCATGGTGAAGGCCGTCGTCACCTTGACGACGTCGACATCCTCCTCCGAGTCTGGGGGACGCCACAGCAACAAGCGAGATTTCCAGCCTTCCATCAATTCCAGTAAGTGGACCCATCTCGTAATGCCGAGTTCGGTCGAGATGAAGGCAAAATTCGGGGGTAGTTTCCAGTAAGAGTTGTCTCCAAGGTCACTTTTCTCCGACCTGACTTGAGCCCTGGAATTTTAATCATGAAATTGTACTGGTCAAGGAATAAAGCCTAATACTCAGGACGGGTTTTTACGCGAAATAGCAATTTGCTTAAATTCTGCTAAATTTAATCTGTAAGGGGGCCTCGTTTCCGCGTATATTTTTCAATCAATTTTCACTCACAGATAATTTCTTGGGTGGTTTGAGCTGAAAAAAGGTCGCGCTTTCTCCCATTTAAAACGTAAACGTCTTAATAGATGTTACTAACTAAGTTGAAAATGGCATATTTTGAGATTGTTCCACCTTCTTATTTTGAATTCCGAGGGGTGGGAGTCACCTTCCACGCATTTTAATGCTAACTTTGACCTTAACTTGAAGGAAAATTGTTCACACAAAAAAATTCTGCACAAATTTCGCCAGAAAAGCCATCCTGAGTACTTAGCTTAATAATATGTGAATCAATGAAATGACACCAACCAACCTTGGAAGAAGGATTTCTTGTTCCAACGCGAGCAGAAATTTACTCCGGGAAACGTCCCTTACATAAACAGTGGCCTGTACTATTTTCTTGTAGTAGTTTTTCACCTGTCCGTCCTTCTCGGCGTGCAAGTACTCGTAAATTAAGGCCTCGCTATAGTGCACGGATTTGTTCTGGGTCGTTATGTAAATTTGGTCCGAAGTAACGACCGGGTACGTGGAGAGGACTTTGGCGAGGGACTCGAACCGTGAGGGGAGGTCGGAGGGGAGGATGGCGGAGCAGAGGAAGGAGATCACGATCCCGTTGTAACCGTTGGACAAAATGAGGGAGACGAGAAGCCAGACTCCGAAAAGGATGCGGAACGAGGTGATCACTTTTTTGGCGGTACGTTCGTTGGGATTTTGCTCGAAAAGGGATCCTAGGACCATGAGGTGGATGTGGATCAGGGTCGACATGTACTCGATCCTAGTGTTGCAAAGGTCATGTGATTTTCGCCACGTGACGTAACTCATGGTCAAGATGAGGGACACGAATTGGACACTGATTCCGAGCAGGAGCCACGTAACGGCGTCGTACGGTCGCAGGAGGGCGGAGTTATTTAGCGTATTTTTGTCTAGAAAGAGGAGGAATTTTAAGGGATCATTCATCCAGCCGTGGGACATCCAAAAATGACGGGTTTGTGGTAACGAAGAGTAATCTTTGAGGAGAGAGATTACTTGCCAATTCTCAAGCTCGAGGATGACTCGAGGCGACGAGGAGGAAGAGAAGCCCATGGAGGTCACGGTTTTTGAGAAATTCTTAAATTTGGCCAGGAACGGGTCGAAGGTTAGTTTGAATTTCAATTGCTCTGCGAGCAAGGCAACCATGCAGAGCCTTTCGTCCCCCAAGAAGCGTTTGTCGCCATACTCCTCGCAATTCGGAGGGAACCTTCCTTCCAAATATTTGAGTTGGGGGCGACGAGTCATGAACGTAACGTGGGATAAATTACGGGTTAACTTTCTCCAAATTTGGGCCACTTCTTGTACGATATTTTCTTCAATACTTTCAATTTTTGTGGTTGTTTGAGACGAACAATGGAAGCAAAGGAGGGAAATGTTCTTTCCAGTGATAAGCAACCAGTTCGAAGTCACGTGAACGAATTGCGACGTTGCTAAAATTATTTGGAGTGATTTTCCATTTTCTTCTTGGAAGAATGAGTTGATTAAAATGATCAGGGTTGGGTTGAAGTCTAAAAAATTTGGAGATTTCAAATTTTCTAATAATTCTCGTCTTGAACTTTCACTTTGTGGTAAGAAAAATACTGAACATTGGCACGGATCGGAATGCAGTAAGGTTTTGGTTGTGCCATATTTTCCCATAATTTTACTATAATATTGAAGCGATAATGGTTTATGGTGGTAAGAATTTTGAGAAAATGTTATGAAATACTCCTCCAGAAACGAGTTAGTTATTCTATCTGTAGTATTTTGGTTGATTTGCATCGAGCAGAATTTTGATAGAGTGGAAAGTGGATTTGAAACGTTACAATTTATCGCGCAGAGTGATAAATTGAGTAAATAGAATAATCTAGAAATTAAGGATGGAAGACGAAGTAATTTTGAAAATGTTTCAAATTTCTGAGTCATTTACGTACTTCTATCGAGACGAAATGTAGGAATGCGTTGGGATTTTATGTTTACTCATGTTTAATACGGGTAGAATTATGTAGTTTTTCGCTGTACAAAATGTTTATGCATATCCAAAAATTTCGAGTTTATATTCTATTCTGATAATTCTTTCATAATAATAAACAGTACTTTGCGATTTATAAAAGAAAATAATTGACGTAAATAAAGCAGGCGTTACCTACACGGTCCGTTTTCTGTATACAATAAATAGCTATTTACTCATGTTTAATGTATAATAATAAGAAAATCGATGTGTACGTCGTGTGTGTAAGTATGTACTTCTATGTAATTTAATTATATACATACATATTTACAATAGAAAATTTAATTTAATCATTCCGTTTAACTTATTCATCACAAAATTCAATTCTTTATCAATTGGTTCGATCAAATTATACAGTTACAAATCGCTGTTCTAAAAACTTTTAATTTTAATGGGGAATAATTTGTGGGCTGGGTACGTATGTAATTTCTATAAATTTAGATATGCATGCATGCAAATAGACTTTCTCTTGTGTAGTGTTGGTAAATAAAGTTCAATTTGATTTGTAATTGTAATCCATTTTAGCGAGCCTTTACGTCACACAACTTTGAAAAGTGCTGCCAGCAGTTAAACTTTCTCCGCTTTCACCCACCCAACTTTGTCCCTATGATGAACAACCAGGTCGGCATTTCATTCCCTGCTCGTTGTTCTCATGTTCTAAATAAGTTTACATAATGGGACATGCATCCCTTGACATTGTCGCAATAATGGATCTCTTGTAGTAGTTGTAAAGTAGTGACGTGGAGACAAATGTCACCGATAAAGTTAGACCCATGACCTCGCTGCAAGCTGCTAACTTATTCATCACAACTGAACTGGAGGACGATCTATGTATCTAAAGACTGCATTATTAATGCCGGGGATTACAAAATAATTAAAACAAGCCCACCTTGAAATGAACAATGGATGGGACACGTGGGGGTTTCTTTTCAGGTGAAAGAAGAATCCATGCTTTCTCCCAGAAGAAGTAAAGGTGGTGGTGGTGGTGGTGGTAGTCGTCGAGATGGTGGTTGGTACTAATACAACAGCATTTTCTCCTATTTGTTGGTCCCACATGTCTCATTTAGAGAAAGTCTTAAAGTGCAATCAGTTTAGACGTCAGGTCCGAGAAGAATGCTACAGGCGGGCGGATTTAAGTAAACAGGACGACCCACATTTTTCAATTTGCTGCAGTACAAAAGGCTAAATAAATAATGGATTTAATTTCACCTCCCTTTTCTTCTACTTCCAATCAAACTACTACCACCACCATAAAAATAACAATGCTTTACAAAAGGTGAAAGCAATTGTGGAATGTGCATGTTGGAATAAAATGACACATTTAGTAATTAGAAACCTTGGCGTAATATTTCTCATCCGGCTGGGTGTGAATTCACCTCGTTTTTTTTATTATTTTTCGCCAATTGCAGAATTGTTTCTCCGAATAGAAAACATTTTGCAAGATTTTCCAATTAAACCACCACTACCACACAAAAACACAATGCATTACGAAAGGTGAAAGTATAACGATGTAGGTCAAGATAAGAAATAATTTATTTGTGAATTTCAGTAAAATGTATGTAAGGCACAGTAATTAATTACAATCCTTACAATTCTCGTCCGGCTGGGTGTGAATTCGCCACGACCGAATTACTCACCCGAATAGAAAGCATTTTGCAAGACACATATATTGTTGGCATGGCTTTCTCTTTCTAGTCCACCGAGCTGAGGAGATGACTGTTTGTCTCTCTGTACATACGAGTTAAAGGCGGAAGAATGCTGGCTCTGCCAAAAAAAAGAGAATAATAAGTAATACAAAATGTGAAAGCACAACGATTTCGGCCAAAATGGCAAACGATGTATTTATGAATAAAATATCTGTATGGTACAGCAATTACAATCCTTAGTGTAAAAATTCTCATCTGGCTGGGTGTAAATTCAAATGTTTTTGTCTAAAACAAGGGCGGAATTACTTTGATTCTGAATAGAAAGCATTTTGCAGGACTGTATTGTTTGGCTGGTTTTCTTTTTCTTGTCCAATTTAAAGAGATGCCTGGTTGTCTCTCTTTGTATACAGATGTAGGACTAATGCGGGTAAGAGGAAGAAGAAAGCTTCCCCTGCCAACAAATCAGAGAAGAATAGAAAAGGTGAAAGCACAACGATCTCAGTCAAAATTGGAAACGATTCATTTATGGATGAAATGTATGACACGTTGAGTAAAAAGAACTATTCTCATCCGACTGGGTGTGAATGCGCTTCGTTTTTTCGCACTCAGACGGAATTACTTATTCGAATAGAAAGCATTTTGCAAGACACGCGGACATGGATGCATTGAGGAAGAAATAAGGAATACAAAAGGTGAAAGCACAACCATCTCGGTCAAAGTAAGAAACGTATTTATGAATAAAATGCATGACACGTTTAGTAATTGCATGCAATCCTTCGTGCATATGAGAACTCTCATCCAGTTGAATTCACCATTCTCCAGCCGAATTACTTCCTGAAGTAGAAAGCATTTTGCAAAGACACATACATACATTGCTGGCCTGACTTTCTCTTTTTAGTCCAGCGAGCTAAGGAGATGATTGTTTGTCTCTCTCTGCATACGGTCGGATGTACGAATGAATTCGACTTATTGTTCCAGAAGGAAACAAAGGTGAGAAGAAGAGGGAAACCAAAGGTGAAAGTATGACGATCTCGGTCAAAATAAGAAACGATTCATTTATGAATAAAATGCATGACGCATTTAGTAATTACAATTCTTGGTACATATAACAATTCTTAATTTGCCTCTTTTTTTCTTATCACGACCAAATTACTTACTCAAATATGAAGAATTCTGCAAAGCATAAACATATTGTTGGCCTGGCTTTCTCTTATTCGCCCACCAAACTAAGGAGATGATTGTTTGTCTCTCTCTGCATACGGACATACGAATGAATGCGGGTTAGTTAGAGGCGGAAGAAAGCTGCCCCTGCCAACAATTCACGGAGAGAAGAGAAGAATAAGGAAACAAAAGCTATGGCATTACTTCCTTCATTTCGCTACAGGCCACACTTTCACCAAATGTTTTCCTCGAGCGAGTCCCAGGTGTGTTGTTGAATTGTGCGAACAAATCTCTCTGCCTCGTTTATCACTTTTCCCTCACCTCCCAAACCAACTAAACACGACAACATACAACAACATAAATACTTGCGTCACAAAGTGCTCCTTTCACTTATGTACGGACGTCCTGTCCTGTCCTCCTTAAAATGCATGCGCGTCGTCCAGCAAGTCTAACCTCGTTTGAAATGGGGTGGATTGGATAATTCTGAGGTAGAAGAATTTATGTATTTCGCTGTTTAGGAATGGAATTGGATTGAATATTTATTATACATACATAATTCTCACCCAGGATTTAATTTAAAGTCGAATAGGAGACGACAATAATAATAACAAATTATGCAAGGAGAAGGACGAACGCTCGCTGCGTGACAGGAGGGAGGGCTTGATTATGGATGGATGGGTGTTTTCCTACTGAAATATTCAACGTAATGCAGTTACTTAATATTAGTTATGTTATGTAACTATATACTGCAGCACTTTGAGGTGAAAGTATTCTGGTAGCAGGGAAAAAATATTGTGTCAAAATAAGCAGGATTTTGAGAGTTCTGTTTGGATTCCAAATAATGTTACAGCACAAAAAGACGAAAATTTACGTGGGAAAGACAGAAGACATACGAAAATATTGACTTTGTGAAGAAATTAACTTTTTATCGCTGTCAAAATACATTGTTTTTACAATTATTTATATAAATAAAATATTTTGACAGGGATAAAAAGTTGATTTCTTTACAAATCCATGTATGTATTTTCGTGTGGATGTTGTATTCTGCTTGTTTTTGTGGGTGTAACCGGCCTGGAAATCCAAACCTTGGATAGAACGGAGCTGTCATTTTGACAAAGAATTTTACCCATCGTTGCGAAAATCTTGGATTTCCAGGGCGTTTACATCCAAAAAAGACGATAGTACAAAAGTCGTAAATAAAATACGATAGTACAATAGTCGAAAATATGCACATGGTTTCTGAAGAAATTAACTTTTTATCGCTATCAAAAATACTTCATTTATCAAAAAATCAAAGAGCGTTTTGACAGTTATAAAAGGTTAATTTTGTCATAAAACCTATATTTTGGTATAACTTCTTCACCTACAACCTAGATTCTCGTCTTTTTATGAATGTAACAGCCCTAGAAATCTAAACCCCAAGAAGAGCGGACCTCAAAAATTGCATTTTAGTAAAGTATATTCTGCCCACCTTTGCTGAAAATTGATTGAATTGGTGGTAATTATTATTTTCTAGGAAAAAAGGTACTTTATTGTCCTTACATTTACCGGTCGGGTTAACATTTACATATTGCGTGTGCTGTGTATAGGAATAGTATACTTTTTTCGGTATATCCAACTAACTATAAATATGCTTCTCTAAATATGTATCGTGGCCATGCTGGATGGTAAATTCTATATAAAACTTGAAAATTGCACTATCTCACTAACCGAGTATTGATTAACATAAATAATAATAATAATACATTTATCTATCACTAACTATTTAATTTACATATTACATATTTACATAATTCTCTATTTTAACATTATACATATTTATCTCTCTCCGGTCCGGCACTAATTGACTCACTACACACTAATTTTTTTTATTGAACATGATGAGTTTTGTTGTTTGTATTGGTTTGTTTGGTTGAATAAATATGAGTTTCGTTGGTTTGGTTTACATTTACATATGTCTCTAATCCTAAGAATATTAACGGTTAATTGCATGATAATTGATAATTTGGTTGCATCATATTTTGGCAAGAAGTCACACAGGTGTACGATTACGATTACGATTTTTGCGGCGGCGTCGGCGGCGGCGTTACTAACGCTAATGTTTTTGTAGGATAATTAATACTCTGTCTGATATACTTTGGTTTTGGTTTTGCATATTTATGTAACTACAGTTGATGATTATGAACACATTATTTACTTTTATACCCACCCATCACCACCATGAGGCATGCGAGTAATCAATAAAATACGTAAGGTATTGATTAATTGGTGAATTAGCAGACTCGCTCGTCCTGAATAATAACTCGCTCTCTTTTCGTATAAGTAAGTAAGTAATGTAATGATATTGTTTTGAGGGTGGCGAATTAGGATTGGATGACTCATGGCCAAAATGGTCAAAATTTTATGTACATTTTTAATCATTTTTCGGCTCTGGGAATTTATTTTAAAATTCTGAAACATGAATTTTTAGAAGAGGGATTTGCCAATTTTTTAAAAATGTGTACTTAGATTTTGACAGCTTTTGAAGGAGGAGATCTCAAGTTTACGAAGCTTTCAGAAAATTAGAACTCATTAAAAACTCGGTGTCATCTTATGAATCAACTTATTGAGTACAAATTTGTTTTTCAGAATTTTAAAATAAATTCCTAGAGGCGAGAATGATTTAAAATGTGCTGATTTTAACCATTTTGATCATGACTTATCGAGTCCTCCGCTAATTTGTATATCTCGGGATGAATTTTAGTATATTTTTTGTATTTAAAGACAGTCTAATGGGTTATCGATATTGGTTGGTTTTTTGGTTAGTCTCGTGGTTTTGGTTTTTGGTTGTGTGATAAGGTTGTGGCACTCTTATTATTAGTTTTAGTTTTTTGGTACTTGTTCTTCTAGGTTGAGAAAGACATGAGGGTTTCGACCCTTTAAAAGTTATTGTGTCGAACGATGACGAGCACGTTGCCGAGGAAATCCAGGCCTATGGAGACGAAGAAGAGAGTAATGAAGAAGGGATGGATGTGAATGAAGACGTCCAAGTTTAGACACGCCGTGAAATAGGCAGCCATCATGAGAAGGGTCGAGATGGATAACCAAATTATGGATACCGTCTCCAAGTCGGCAACCTGAAAAAAAAAATTTTAGGAAATTTTAGGATGGGGAATTTTCAATGTTTCGATTTTTGGGGGTTTGCCACATTTCTTGAATTGGAAAGCGAGAAATGCAAGGTCAAAATAGTCAAAATAAATGTCAAAATAAGTCAAAAATGTCAAAATAGCTGCGAGAAACCACTTTCTTGCAATTATTTCTTGCAAGTGGTTACTTGCACCGGAAACACTGGAAATTTTGATTGGAATTTTGATTGGTAAAAATTAACTCGGTTACGTACCTTTTCGAGGATGAAGATGAAAAGGAGGAAAATCCTGATAGCAGAAAAGATCATGAGACTCGTGGCGACACGTAACTCGAGAACGAGTCCTTTCTCCGCCCAATCTGCATCTTGAGATTTTTGATTGTGAAATTCCTCCTCATGCCGTTGCTCCACGTAGTAACACCACGCTCCCAGGAGAAGATAACCCACATAACTTATCTGCCGGATAAGTGACAAGTATTAAACATGCATAATAAACTTCAATTATTTTGACGTAAATAAACCTACCATACAAACAAGCAAGATCTTGCTGAGAGGAGCTTTATTCTGCTGTTGTTGCTGTTGCGGAATTGCGGGTGCTTTCTCCTCGTCTCGAGGCATCTTCTTATTGCACTTCCTCGTGTGACAAAAAAATCCGAAATTGGGCACAGAAAATACGAAGAGGCTTCTCTTCTCAATGGAACAAAAGGTGTATGCAATAAGGTTAAATTAAGATGGAAAGGCACATTTTCTGACCCTTGATTAAATTTAGAGAGACAACACAACTCAGCCTTGCCTCTTCTTATCGGGTATGAGAAAACCCAGGAAAAAATTAGGCAAAATAATAAACAGTCTGTCCACCAGGCAAAATAAAACACCACCACGACACGCGATAGATAATCCTAGCGATAAAATGTATATTAGTCCAAGGAACTTTGTTACTTTGTAATCCACATTATTTTGAATATTTGTGTAGTAGGAATGGAATTGATTGGGCCCAGAAACAACGAAACTTCAGGTACACGCAGGCATTCGAGTTTTGTAAAATTTATCGGTATTGCTAATCACACACTCGACGATTACTTGTCTCTCTTCCTCCGCCTCCTCCTCCTCCTCGTCGATTAGAATAATAATTCTGCTCCTCTCGACATGCAAAGAAAGTAACTGTGTGCCTGCTACTTATTACTTGTTGGGAGTGCTGATATGCTGATACCGAATCGTGGCCGTGGTGTCTGTGGTGGTGAAGCCTGTTGCGTTACTATTATTATTACTGAGAAGAAAAAGAGGAAGAAGAAGAACTCTGCTGCTGGTGGTGCAAGTTATGTTTTTTGGGAGCACGAGATGATATCGATCTGCTCACACCGTCATCGTCCTCGTCTTTGGTTGTACTTTCTCCTATAATAAAATCACTCGCACTTTCTCTTTATTACAACACCCAGCCAGCCAGCCAGCTATGCCCAACTCTCTCACGGCAACACTTTCCCTGCTAAGCCCACTTTCTCCTCGGCTTTCTCTGCTCTTTCTCCACCTCAATATCGCATTACGTATGCAAAACTACAAACAAGGATGAAGTAGACAGACACGGTTGACTCAAGATTTCCGGAAATTTGATACTGCTTCCGTTTATCCCGTTATTATTACTTTGGTCGCTGCTGCTGCTTTCTCCAGAATGAATTTTTCTCAGAAAGAGAAAGTCGGTGGGGGAAAATATTTAATATTTTGACGAAAATCCGGACTAAATGTGATGCTTTTCTGGCCAGTTAGTTACGTAACACACGGCATGAAATGAGTGAGTTAAGCGAACTATGATAACAAGTATCTCCTGACGGAGTGAAGCCTCCCTCTCGACTGAAATCAAGCAAGGAACGAGTTTGTCCTCTCTTTTTTCCGCAGTAATGATGGAGACACGAAGGCAGAAAGTAGTTTATAAAAGAAGAAAATGCACCATGTGAACGTGTATGTATGTGCAGTACATTACGTACGAATCTACTGGTTGGTTTGGTAGTTGGTGGGACACAGGGTATTCCGACCTGGGTTTTAATGGGTTGGGTTTTATTGGGTTTTAATGGGTTTTAATGGGTTGTAAATGAATAAAACCCACTGGGTTTTACCATGTTAAGTGGGTTTTATTTGGGTTTTAATGGGTTTTATTGGGTTTTAATCGAGTTTTACCTTAAAACTATATTCTAAAAGTTAAATACATCTCCTATACGTTAAAAGACGTTATCTCAATTCATTCTAAAGCAGTTTATTTCATTACTATCATAATATATGAAAATTCGGAACAAAGCAACAATTGACTCTATTCTTTAGCATCACAGATTTCAAGTGTTGTAAAGCAAAAATAATTTCCGAATAGATACAAATTCCGAATAATTTTTGTTAAATTATTACTTAAAACTATTAAAACCCAATAAAACCCATTTAAACCCAATAAAACCCAATAAAACCCATTAAAACCCAAATAAAACCCAATTAACATGGTAAAACCCATTAAAACCCATGGGTTTTATAATTTTTGATTAAAACCCTGGGTTTTTTCGAACCCTGGTGGGACAGGAGGATAACAAGTAGTACATAAACCTCTCTCTCTCTCTCCTTCAACTAAAAAGGGGACAACGATAACGACGACGACTTGGTACGAGTTGTGATGCATTCATAAGATTATTATGTCCCCGTATAGCTTATAAATACAAAGTGTGTGCTATGTTGTTCTGCTCTTATAGTCAACTTTTCATCCGGACAGGACACACACACACAATCATCTCGTCTTTGTCTCTCTCGACTCCATTGAATTTGGCCTGGCTGGCTGGATGGATGGATTACTTTCGGATTGAATGGATGGATCGTAGTCCAGGCGACAATCGCGAAACTGCGACGCTTTGACAAGTCCAGAATGAAGACTGACTTGGGACTAGAAAATGTCCTCTGTTTGGAATAATGTGGAGAAAATGGACTAATTTTAGCCAGCCATCCAGTCCACTGGCTTGAGCGACATGCCACTAAACGATTCATCCCTAATCATATTACTTAGTGACTGCATGCAGTGTGGCGGTGAAGTATATTGTAATAAAGTAAAAGCGGTGGAGTGGATGCAATAATGAAATTGAAAATGGTTGGTTTGCCACTTGTCAGTTATTTTAGCGACAGGAAAGCAGGGACAAACATTTGCAGATTATGTACGGGAGAGAGGAAAAAAGTGGGAATATTTAGTAGCACACGGTAGACGGTGGAGAATCCAGTAGATTCGTGGACGTGGAGCTATGTGCAAACAAACGTGTGTTCTTCCATCCAACCGTTCTATTTTGGTTTGAGGGAACATTAGCCGAGGAAGAGAAAGACACATTCAATTTACTTCATTTCGCTCAGGATGAGCAATATGTAGCAATCGGGTAAAGACATAAAGTACGCAAAAAAAATGTGGGTATAGTTACATAGTTGTGCAATGCAATATTTATTATGTATGGGATGGGATGATGACATGAAATATTGTACCGTTCTGGGAAAGATGCACTGTTAGAAATCTGGTGTAATTAAGGTGGTATTGGTTTGTTGGTAGTAAAGTTGATACCGATTGGTATTAAAGTGCGTTGTTATACCGTTAAGTAAAAAATATGATAAAACATTAATGCCGAGCTACATTGCTTATCAATATCGCTTTGGTAGAGTCATATGAATACAGCTTGGTATTGTTTTAACCCAGGATTTCTAAGAGTGCGTTTGGTTTGGTGGATTGGATTGGATTTGGATACATGCAAATATTCACGTTGCAGTAAAAATGAATGATACTCTGTTTTTTTGCATAATATTTGGAGTAGAAGAAGTAGCTTTTATATACAAGTTTAGTGAGCTTACAGTGGTTTTATTTAGCAGAGAAGAAGCCATGAAATTATACTAGCAGCGTTTCCCTCGCAGAGAAAGAAAGAAACAGTCACAAATATGTGGTGCAAGCAAACCCTCCTGTTTAATAATATCCCTCTTTTTTATGTAGGATTGAACCTAAACACGGAGAATTGGTTTTGCGAATGGTAGGATTTATATACAAGTTCGCTAATATTTATGGGTTTTCTATCCAGTTTACGCTACTTTCTTCCACCCAGAAGAGGAGGAGATGATAATGAAGTGAAATAAGATGCCAATCTTTTCGAGAGATGTGTGTGTGATTTTGATTCATGAGATGTTTTTCATAGTCCCAGTTTTAGTGTCGTGATCTGTTACTTTCTGTGTATATTAACTTAGAAGCAAAAAATAAGCTGAATAAATGTCTGATTTACAGACAAGACATGAATAATGGTTAATTAAATGAATGAATTTTGCATATTTTATACGCTCTACTGAACTTGTCTGTTATTATCGCATGAAAATAAGTGGCCAAAAATATGTACGAAGATTTTACAAATAATACTTTGTACTTTGATAGGAAAATACATTTTCAAAAATGTATTGTCATCTATGAACATTTCGTCATGATTTGTTAAAATAATTATTATCATTAATGCTATAATTTGCATATCTCATTACTGCATCTCATTTTAATTTTACAAATTTTGGTAAACAATCTTTAGTAAAGATTCTTTATCGACATTAACTCGTTTTTAAAGTAAAATTTATTTGCCTGAAATTTGTACAAGTAAAATTTAAACTAGACATGATATATTTTAAAATTCATCTTATCATATTTTTTTTTAATTATTCTTAAAAAAGTTAAGACAAATTCTTAAACTTAATTTTGCGAAGCCTCATCATATCTAGATCTTATTTTTATACTACGAATTTATAAAATAAATTCTTATCGGCGTCAAGTACTACGCAAAGATTCGTGATTTGTCAACTCGCTAAAATTCTTCTAAACAGATTAAGTTTATTGCTACGCTTTTAACATAAAATTTATAAATCTCGGGAAACTTATATATTTAAACAATAAACTTCTAGAGTTTAGGAAATTTATGAATAAAATTCTCATCTTGAAAAAAGTTTTATGTTTTAAATTTCCAAGTTATGCTAATCGATCAATTCACGAGATTGGAAAGGGATTTGGAACATATGTAAAAATGAGTACGCGAAACAATCAATCATGCAAAAGACACATACAAAAGACAATTCATTGTGATATTATTACGAATTTTAAAAAATACTCAAATGTCATCGACCCATGCACATAACATAACATCCAATTTTTTATGAAAAAAAATCGAAAAGTTTTCATAAATTAATCTTCATAAATTAGGTAATTTAGCCGTTTTCAGTTGTGAAAAAAGTAAACCTACAAGTAATAAATTAATTACGATTTTCTGAAAATTCTCAAACCGACATCAAGTCTAAAAAAATTTAATAATGAAACATTTTTTAAAAATCTCATCCAAACAAAAAGGTTTAGACTGTGGTTAATTTTTCATGTCATTGATACACTCTTATTTCATGGAATTCATAAAATATCCGACAATTTCCTAAAAACGTTCCGAAATAGAAATAACGATCATTTCCTTCCAACTTGTAAGCGTATGTTCAATGCTATTAAGTTGTTAAAATTAATTTTAAATATTAAATAATAATTAATTCTTAATGAAAATTCAGAAACGTTAAAGCTGAAAAATAATCTATCCATCAACATTTTGTGCTAATTTTGTTGTTTTGCTAATTTTTCTAAAATAATTTTTTTAATAACTATGATTTATGCTAAAACTTGTCTATCTTCAATGCCAATAAATTAATGCTTTCAAATTTAATTAATTTAAATAATAATTTGATGTGTAATAAAATTCGGAAACGTGCAAAAAGTCGCAAAATAATCTGAAGTATAAATATAATTCGCTTGCATTTTTTTTTTATATTTAGCACTTTTTTTGCATACTTTTGCATGCAAAATTGCACAAAAATGAACGAATCCGAGCGTCTCAATGTGCCCGGAACATTGAAAATCCGTCCTCTCAGCACCTCCCAACCCACTCGCCACCAAACTCAAATCCCACAACTCTTACTGGTTGGCTCTCTCTCAGAAACAAACTGCACAAATTCACTAACTTTAATTTAATGAAAAACAATTATCAACGACATTTTGAACTATAAATATTTGAAATAGTTCCTCGATCGATACTCGCCAGGCAGAACTCTTCAAAGTTTCAGAGCTGCAGAGCGAGTTTAACGAATTGCATCGCATTCTATGTTTTCAGTTTTGTTATTAAACTAAATAAATAACAAAACAACGCAATTTTTAACATCAAAAGTTAGAAAAGCAATTAAAAAATTGGTCATCATTATTGGAAAGTTCATGTAAACGTGTGTCGTCGTAAGAAAAAGTGGGGAGTTTGGAGTTAAAAGATTTGATATCGAGAACACGTAAAAGAAGCGACGACAGATTTGTAATGTAAACTGGCAATTTGTTATAATTGTCATCAGTTTAGAAATCTTGGTAAGAAAACGATAATTTAATTAACGATTGTCTATAATTCTGAGAATTTAAATCTAATGCAACCGTTTGGGCTTTCTGTTTATTTGTTTGAATTTCAGGATGTTTTAAACAGCGAGATTTTCAATTCAATCAAGACAATTTTTGTGTTTCTAGTTATTTTAAGTTTGCCTTTCCTCCCACAACGCGCATCGTAGTTGTTTTGTTATAACAGTTGACATACTGTTGTTGCTAATAATAATTAGTAAGCATTACTTAATAAAGAGGACCCTCTTTAACTGAAATGACTGGGGAGGAAGGGACAAAAATTGGTTCAATTTCGAATCCTCGTTCAACTTGCTCCGATGGCGTAGTGTTGGTTCATGGTGAAAAGGCTAATTCTTCAAATGGACAATCTCTTCGATCATCGTCGTCAACATCGTCAGAAATCCTGCGAGACTCAACAACGGACCTTTCAAAAAGTGGGGGCAGCAGTATTAGCAAGGTCAAGGACAAAAATTGCAACAATATCCCCGACCGAGAGTCTGACTCGTCAGGCGTAGAATGTGAGGGTGGTGGTGGTGTTGGCCCACAAGCGAAGAATGGTGGTCGAGGAGTACTAGAAAACAGCAACAGTGATCCGACAAAAAAACAATCAGACTCGTCAGATTATAGGTTTCTCGGTGCCGATGAAGTGAGCACTCTGTCGCGGGACAAGTTTGTCGAAACGTACAATGATCTTGTCCGTTATGCGGAAACTTTAAAAAGTTGGTGGTTAATTAATTAAATTTTACCTAATGAAGAAATGCTAATTGTTTGATTTGTTAAATTTGTGCAGAAGACAATGCACAATTGAAGGAGTCAGAGGAGAAATTTCGTGCCCAGCAGGTGGAGTCGTCTCGTAGAGAAAATGTCCTCGTGATGAGGTTAACGACAAAGGAACATGAAATGCAAGACTACATCGCACAACTAAACGAATTAAAGCAGGCCATCGCACCCACACCGGCATCTCTTCGAAATACTCTTATCGATCCTGCTGTCAATCTCATGATTCAGCGAATGAAGAAGGAACTGGATGAGACCAAGAAGAAATTGGAGGATACACAGAACGACCTTAACGCGTGGAAATTTACGCCAGACAGGTACACATCCAAACCGAAGCAATTAATTAATCACAATTAATACGTGCTACAGTGTTACTTTTTTAAATTAATATTTTGAAGTTTTAAGTTACAGATTGTATGGCTTAATTAATCGCAAATGTATATGTATGTTAACTCGCTAACTAATTTGATAATTACAGCAACACTGGAAAAAGGCTGATGGCAAAGTGTAGAATGTTGTATCAAGAAAATGAGGACTTGGGGAAAATGATTACGAGTGGAAAACTTGCCAAATTGGAGAGCGACCTTGGTAAGGGAATTTTTAAATTTTACCGTAACACAATGAATTCCTCATATTTTTTGATTGGTCTGAAATCTGCATACCTTGTCTCACTTATGATATGATTTGACACTTACAGCCCTTCAACGATCTCTAACAGATGAGATGAAAAAGTCTCAGTCAGGTACAGAATTCAATTTAAGTCACAATGGAGAGTTTGCTCTTTTGGCCAAATTAATGTCAATCAATCACAAATCTAATTACTATGAAATTTGCAAAAGACGGTCTCATAATGCTAAGGTTTGACAGAGATATTTGTATCCCAAGAAGAAAAATTGCACCGTAAATTTGGAAAGTGAAGATTTGTCTACTTTAAGGCATTTTTACGTTTTCTCCTCTTCGGATGCAAACATCTCTACCAAACATGAACATTAGGCGATCATGTCTTTTGCAAATTTCGTTTCAACTAAATTTCTTATCGATTGACATTAATTTGGTCAAAATCAGTGAACATCCTCTGGGAAACCTCCATTGTCAGTGTGGTTTGAATTACTGCCTATTCATCCAGAGATTTAAATTGTGCTTTGATAATTTCTCTCAGAACTTGACGAGTTGATCCAAGAGCTTGACGAGGACGTGGAAGGGATGCAAGGCACAATCTATTACCTGCAACAGGAACTCCGCACTGCAAAAACTGGTTCCACAAATTCAACAGCCAACAATAGCAACGCGTCAACCTCAAACTCTGCCGTGCAACAAAGTTTGACTAATAATGACGATTTCCAAAATGAAGTTGTCAGTCTAACCGTGAAAATCACGGATCTTTGTGCTCAGTGCCAAGTCACTCATCAGAAGAAACAGTCCCCTAAGCTACTCGCCCTCAAAATGGAAATTGACGACGATAGTAGTAGAACTAACGTCGACAATGGGGGTATGTGTATGAATGGGGAAAATTCCAATTCAAGCAGTCATTCGGACCCAGAACGACTCAAGCTCACCTCCACGGCTTCTCCAATTAGTTCTAATTCCGATAAAAATGATAGGACTACAAGGACATCAGTGGCAAATGCGAAACTTGTCGACAACTCCGAATTGAACGACCCCAAATCGAATATTATTAGGAGTAGTGATAGTGAAAGTCGGGGTGGTGGTGGTGATGAAAATAGGACCAAGGGCAAAGGTGATGTTGATGATGACGACGACTCCGACAGTGACCGAGATGTACTACCACCCACGAAAAGAACGAAACTTTCCGAGAGTCCCATTGGTACAAAAAATGTAGATGTAGGCTCTATTCTTAGCAGTGCTAATCAACAAAACGGTTCTATGGAGCATTAGGTTCTTTCTCGATGTATGTAATGTACATGAGGTTCTCTTTGTTACATAATTAGTTAATTTCTCGGCATTGTAAAACTACCAGTGTTGTTTATTGATTGAGTTATTTTATTACCGCGGTGTCACGAAAAGTACGTAGTGTATGCGTGGCCTGGGTTCGATTTCTATTTTTCTCGAAAAACGCGGGGGTAATATCCCGGAAAATAAAAAAAAAACTAAACGGTAAATTCTTATCCTGGTTTTCGCCCTCCACTTTCTCGGCAAAGGTCGAAACCCGTTTGCCAAGAAAGCAGGGGACGAAATTTTACGGGCGGGGGGAATTTTCCGGGACTGGGCGTTTAAAAAAAAGAAATCGAACCCACGAGTGTGTGTAGGAATAGGGGATTGTGTTCAGTGAAATTCAGAAAAATCAACCAGAACAGTAATACATAAATTAATTGCATAAACTAAATTAATGCAGATTAATTACTATTTATTATGAAATGAATGTCCAATCAATCTACCATTATTATTTTACTACGACATGCCAACGGTGTATTTTCAATCGATGATGACCGACTTTTTCGTCAACCCAGTGTGTGAATGATGAGTGAGTCATCTACATACAAGTTACAAGACTATTAATTAATGCAAGCTATAAGTGCATATTTAAACAGTAATCAAAATATACTGCGACAAGTTACATAGTTTGTAAAATTCTGTACGGAATCTAAGATTTAGCCAGCTCAGACCTTTTAGAGATAAATTTTTAAAAATGGTTGTATATTTACATTTGTATCGATGGATATTCATCCCGTGATGTACCGTTCATGATTTCTACTTATTTGTTACTTAACGATACGACACAATTAGGTATGTAATATCTGTAATGTTAAGATTTGGGCAGGATATCAGGAAAAAGAGCAGGTTTACTCATCTCTCACCACCACCAACCAACCAGCCACAAAAAGTAACATAAATATCATGCAGTTTTCAAAGTCTACTAATTAATTATTCCAGTTAGGTTTTAATTAAATCCAGTTAATTAAATAATGATACAAAACGTACGAGGTAAATAAATTTACAAGGACGACTCGTCTATAATCAACAGTAGAAATTATATCATGCTCATGAATATCCTCACCTCGACTCAATCAACTACTTTTTAAATCAAATTCATGATGTACTAAATATGTAACAAGTTTGTTTTTTAGAAATTTTGTCATTGTCCACGTTGTTTTAAAGATTTGTAGAAAATACGTGTGGAGAAAATATATAAAAAAAATAACAGTTAACACGAAGTAACTGGAGCCTGTAAGTACTGGTCATTACATTTGAAATATACTAATAACGTAATCCTGGATTTGCTACATACATGCTTTATGATTATACAATTTTGGAAATTACGGTTTTTGTAATTCTTTCACGTGCAACTTTTTAAAAATTTTGAATCGTCGTCGTTGCTTGATAAATAAATGAAAGGATTCAACTTTATGTTTTCATTGGAGATTCTTTTCAGATATTTGGAAATATAAAGTTGGAGACCTCGAAATACAATGTTTCAGCAAGATTGTGCGCGTGCAATGGTGAGGATGATAACATAACGTAGCGTATCATAATTTTACCAGTAATACAGAAAAATAGAACAGCAGAAAGTAAAGTAACAGAAGAGAGAATTGTGGTATGCAATTAGACTGATGTATCCTGTCCAAGATAAGCAAGCAAGCACTTTAGATGATACTCGACTACTTGCAAATGTTTTTTTTTGTAAAATATCACGAAACATGTATTTAATTTTGTGTTGTGATGTCTGTGTACAGTAAAGTAGTAAAATTATTACTTATTATGAACTATCTACATATTCGTGAAGTTTAAACAATAAATATCTTGAACTGCTGCTTTGCACAAGGAAAATTAAGTGTATTATTATTTTATTTATAAGAGAAACATTTATTCAGTTAATAGGTAAATATGGGATCAAATGATCAACCAATTCTGGCATAAATAATAAATAAAGGAATTGTTTTTATCAAGAAAAATGTATGGTGTAAAAAAGAGGGGACTCATCATTCCAAAAATTGGAAGAGTATCCAAAATAATTTAATTTGGAGGTGTGGCAGTGGCGGCGGCGGCAGCGGTTTTTGGCGCAGCGCGTGCCCATCCACTTGTGATCAACTTTTCCTGCAGGGTGACCGGGTCATCCAGCAAATACAGCGTGGCACTCAAGTGGCATTGGGCAACGGTGGTGTCTTCAAAATGATGGACGTTTTTTGAGTGAACCACAGCGGTCACGCGTTGGCCAATGGTCATGTTTCGGAAGGCGGTACAAATGTCTTCACTCCAGACGAAGGGGTTGTTCGAGTCTGTAATAGAACGGGATTCTTTTAGTACGAGGAATATTCATAAGTTATTAATTATCAGTGTTTTGTTTCTTGCTACATTTCTTGGACTGCAAAGCAAGAAATGCGAGGTGCAAGAAATACCTAGCCACGCGCCGTATGATGGAATATCGACGGGGCGTAGTTTCTTGCGCCATGCATTTCTTGCAGGTCAAAATAGCTGCTAGAAACCATTTTCTTCCCGTTATTTCTTGCAAGTGGTTACTTGCACGCGAAACACTGTTACACAAATAAATATGTAAATGTATGCACCTTTTGGAAGAATGTCGGCCAGAGAGCACTTAAATGCGAGAGCTGGTGGATCAGTAAAGCAGACGGGGAGCTCGTAGAGTTGGTCAAAGTTGACCAACTTCCTTAATCCTGAGTCGACAAAGAGAACATTGGCTCGATCGTTGTACGTGTCCTTGGTAAGAATGGTGATTCGATGGTACTGCTCCTTGCTGCCTTCGCCCTCTCGGCAAGCGTACATTTGTTGTTTGTGGGGATCAGTACCCTAACACGAATGACAATAATTATTTTACGGCATTGGCAACATAATTATGTAAACTTACAAGTTTGTACTCAGTCCGTATCCCATCCAACTTGTAGAAGAACTGCATGTCGGTCCACATGGTGGGGGAAATGTTTCCAAGCTCGTCCGGGGCACCGGACACTTCAAACTCCCGTTGCGGGGGTCGTTCAGAAACGTACATGAGGCAGAAGTCGGCCGGACTGACGACACGGGAGACACGAAATGTGTACATTTTCTTCAATTGGATGTAGTGGAAGTATTGCATTTCTCGCCCAAAGGCCAGAGGAGCCTGGAAGGAAGTTAATAATTAATTAAATTATCTCATCCAATAATGAGCTTAAGGAAATGTGCATGTACCACAACAGCGACAGGAGACGGCTCCGTCCTGGTGAACTGGATGTAGTCCACTC
Organism: Folsomia candida; assembly: GCF_002217175.1. Lineage (NCBI taxonomy): Eukaryota > Metazoa > Arthropoda > Collembola > Entomobryomorpha > Isotomidae > Folsomia > Folsomia candida. The sequence goes on along the minus strand of NW_019091200.1, from coordinate 2,178,104 downwards.
TCACTTTCCGATTCTTGTCGTCCTTCTTTAACACGGTGGGAGGCAGCGGTTTTGGAGGCATCGCTTTTGAAGGCCCCGGTTTTGGGGGTTCCTCGTTGTCCTTCTTTAGCACGGCTGGCGGAACTGTTTTTGGAGGCATCGCTTTTGAAGGCTCCTTGTCGCTCTTTAACACGACTGGAGGCAGGGGCTTTGGAGGTTCCACTTTTGGAGGTTCCTCGTCGTTCTTTAACACGGCTGGAGGCACTGCTTTCGAAGACCCCGGTTTTGGGGGTTCCTCGTTGTCCTTCTTTAGCACGGCTGGCGGAACTGTTTTTGGAGGCATCGCTTTTGAGGGGTCCACTTTTTTGGGCTCTGGTTTTGGAGGGACCTCTGAAGTCACCGCTTTTGGAGGCTCCTCGTCGTCCTTCTTTAACACGGCTGGAGTGACCGCTTTATCCATCAGAGAGACGTCCCTGTTTAAAAGAAAAATGAAAAAAAATATTAGCTACTTATAAATATTTGTACAAATATTCTGTTAGATTTTGCACCGAAAATCCTGCCACGCACTGCGCATTACCAATGCTACCTAAATTACAGCCTGACTGTGTATTAATCAACATACACATTCCAGAAATATGTACATATTTATCACCCCCGATTTCTTACATTCAGAAACTATGCGAATGATTTATCTATACCCAAAATCTCATTCCAAAGAATTTAGAATCTCATTCCAATCTCGTCATGAATCAATAACATATTTCATACAGAATGTACCCTTTGAATTAATCCATATCAAGTTTAAGTTTGTCATTGCATGCACACAATTCAAGTCATGAAGATGAATTTCTGCAATTCATCCCTCACTCACAAGCAACAAACTTGATCTCATTCCCACCCGCTTATATTTATGTATTTATCATCCATAAAATATCCCCATATGCAAATTATTACATACATCTAGTCACTCACATGGGCTCAATTTCCGACAAAAGATTATGCCCTCCCAAAAATAGAGTCAGCCGTGCAGTTTATTATTTAGTAACCTTGATATCCTTTGGATTTCATTCAAAGGCAAAGAATAGGAACAAAAGATAAGTGGTAAACTCCATTCTTTCCGTTGATAATCTCTTATCATCGTAATAATAATTCGTGAATGATTTACCAAATAAGTATGTAAGACCACCTCAAGAAAGGAAACCTTGTTGACTTGATCCCGATCTTAGGTGACCTAATAAGGTCTCATTTTTTCCATTGTGCATGCCTACCCCTGACTTTTTGCAACAATACATAAATACATTTATGTACACATGTATGCACAAAAGCGAGCAGAAAAAAATTGCCCACTTACTTAAATGGCCAAGTCCTTAAATTAAAACTAATCACGATTAAAAGTTTGCATTGATCAGTGGTGATTTTCTAACTAAATTTAGTTCCTGGGAACGGTTTTAATCAGACTAAATACATATATACTTAAATTATGTTTGCCTAATTGCAATTAATTTTACTCACATACTTGAAAATGACTCCTTATTTAATAAAGAAAGTTGCTCAATTGTAACATAAAGGAATTCCATGCGCGTGCAAACAATCCAGCAGCTTAATCTTATAAAAATAGACTCCTTATGCTTGTTAAATTAGTATATAAAATATGCACGCGTCATTGTGTCCCATCGAGCCTTTGAAACTAGGGGTGTTTACCATGCGTGAAAAAACGTGACCTGTCTTTAGGTACGTACATGCATGCATAAAGTAAAGTCTTATATAATTTAAATGGATCGATTTCTCAACTTATTACTCGCAGATAAATAAAATAATGCTCAATTATGTGTTACAATTACTTTTATAAATAGGTAGGCATGTATCCATTGTGGGCATTGTGGTGCGAATTATGTATACCCATCGACCCATGTGGGTATACCCACGCGAACAATAATTTGCCATTAAAGTTGTCACGAAATAGTTCCCTTTATCCGAATCTAATCCCACGTGCATGTATGGAAGTCAAGTGTTAAGTAAATTGTGTTATAAATTACCTTTTGAAATCGAATTGCATAATTTGCATACTTATTTTATCTTTAACCTGGATTACGTAATTGCGTAATTTAAGTAAATCCACACCAATTTTTGAACTTGTCTAAACAAAAATGTTGCTAATTTATTTCCAATTTATGGCATCACCCATCCCTAATTTTTTTCCTAATTAAAATGCTTATCACATCCAGAGATAAGTCGACTCTTCTACGAAAAACCTCTCGATACATGCATTTGCATATTCCATGAGGTTGATATACAGTAAAACAAAGTACTTGATAACCTACGTACGTAGAGGTGACCATGCCGTGACGAAGATGACCTGCCCTCGTGCTCATCGTCAATTGTATATAAAATTATTCAACTAATAATATTGCTTGCTCCCACTTGCCTATACGCCACAAATTTTAGACGAGAGCACATTATGATCATTAATCCACTCAAAATTGCTTGCCCATATTTATTCACTTTTAACACTAATTGTGCCAAATTGAGGAGGACATGAGCACTTATAAATTTCCATTTTCATTTCTTCTCTCCCTGCCAATAATAAAACAATAAAGAAAGAAAGGTCCTGCCTGATCGCTGCCAAAATTCTAAGCTGAACTTTATCGCATAATTATGATTATGATTGTTATTATTATGCCCTCATCATGACGATTATTATTAAGAAGCCCTTCAAAAAAAAGATGATCGGGAGATCACCAGAGATCAACGAGTTGTGCGTAAGTAGAATTAGGGAAAATTGCAATTTTATCAATTCTAATGATTGTAATCTCGCTAAACGAGCTGTCCATCATACACGTACATGTATGTACCACCCACTAATACGTAATTTTAGTCACAATAATGCAGTGGTGACCTTCCTCCATGAATTTTGAATCAAAATTATGTACATACGACCAGAATTATAAAATCGACGTGTGCATGTCAATGTCGAAATGACCGAGAGAGAGATTTTGGCACACGTCGCCATTTTTTTAATGTCATCTCATCGACGAATACGTAATGAGATCCCAGGATAAAATATTTGCAATTTACCTTCAAATTCATCATTCACGATGATGATGCGACGACGACGACCCTTCATTGTTCGCGTTATTAACTAATAATATTTTATGATTATTAGTCATCAGGTACTCGTCTTACAAGGGAACATACCGAGGTGTCCAACGAGTTAAGGGTCGACACCTATACCAAAATGACCACAACACATGACTTGTTAAACAAACTGAACGAATTTCCGTGTAAAATTCACTTTTCGTCAAGTTGTGACGATATTTGTGACGAGCGCATGACCATCGGGTTGCCAGCGGGAGAGGTCGGCCGCTGAACGATCAGGTCGAACACAGAAGCGTCGTCGCCTTCACGTCGTCTTCAGAGATTTAAAATTCTTTGCAATTTTGATAACATCTTGAAATTTTTAAAAAATCGTGAATTTTTTTCAAAATTTCAAAAATTTCTTTAAAATTGCAAAAATTTGTTCAAATTTTCAAAAATTTCTTCAAATTTTCAAAAATTTCTTAAAAATTTCAAAATTTTCTTCAAAATTGCAAAATTTTCTCAAAATTGCAAAATTTTCTCAATTTTTGTTCAAAATTTCAAGAGGTTTTCCAAATTTGAAAGAATTTTAAATCTCTGAAGACGACGTGAAGGCGACGACGCTTCTGTGTTCGACCTGATCGTTCAGCGGCCGACTTCTCCCGCTGGCAACCCGATGGTCATGCGCTCGTCACAAATATCGTCACAACTTGACGAAAAGTGAATTTTACACGGAAATTCCTTCAGTTTGTTTAATAAATCATGTATTGTGGTCATTTTGTTGTAGGTGTCGACCCTTAACTCGTTGGACACCTCGGTATGTTCCCTTGTTAGTTAAGTATGTATGATGTAGTTGTAGGTGGAAACGTCAACGACATGCATTGTCCTCTTGATTTTTGAGGTTGCGAAGCGAATGTTGGTTAGTTGTGGATTGGAAATGAAAATTAAATACGGGCGGAGGAGGTTACGAAGAACGAGTAGATTTTGCAGATTTATTATGAAAAGGGTCATCTTCTCAATATTAAAGATGAAACTAGCAACGTATTACTTTGTTCTTATTACATGCCAGCCTTAGCCTGCCACCCACAATGTCGCTTTTGTCCTATTTCTCTCCTAGAGTTACGTGTTTCTATTGTTGTACAAAATCCAATTGAACAACTATCAGCAGAGTCGATGGGATGGGATAGAGGAGGGCAAGCAATTACGCGTATTATTTTTCAAAAATCTACTCTAACAATGTATTTAAAATTGTGTTTCATATGTAAAACTCAGATTTAAGTCTATTTTGGCTATCACAAAAAATAAGCATGCTCATATTTTTGGTCTTTCATAATGCGCTAATTTGAGCGAGAGGCACGGATTTTGTACGGTTTTCCAGCCAAAACTTAGGGCTTTCAAAATCCTGTAACTTTGTCGCCTCACGGTCAAATTAGGACATTCCGAAAAATAAAAAAAATACGGCAATGCTTATTTTTGTGGTGAACTAAATATGAGTAAATCTAAGTTTTACATGTGAAAAATTTCCATTGTAAGTTTAGGTCGGAGACGTAATAAAACATTTATTGAATTTGTATTCCACTCGAAATGTGATTTTGAACTATGTATCAATCGAGTAGAATAGAATTACACGCCTATTTTTTTCAAAATCTCGACCCACCAAAAAAGTGCAAACTTAGGTACCAAAGTTTAAGTCGTGAACGCAATAAAGTTGAAATCCACTCGAAATGAAATAGTTATTTATTTGCTTTTCATCAAATAATTGGAGATTACTCAGCCATCTTTTGAATATCAAGACCACATGATGGATACAAATGAGAGAAATTGCTGTACCACAAGCCACATTATTGTCTAATTTTAAGACGACGTCGTTTCGTTGAAAGTCTGTCATATTTCATTGAACATCACGATTTCCGACAATTCAAGCTCGTCGTAATCATAATCATTGTATTAAAAAATGGGAGAATCCCTCAACTAAATAACTAACTTGCGACGAGTCAGTCGTTCCTTGATTGCTATTCTGAGAGAGCAATTTTTTAGCATTAACATACAACAGGCAAAAAGCGAGGATTGAATACAATCATCACGTTTTAAAAAAGAATTGCAATTGAAGTGATGCTCCTCCATTGTGGGTTGGATGGGTGAGTGAGAGATGCACTTGTCCTGGTAATTGAGATGATGATCATTTGATGGTCATTATTACATGCTCGTGCTAAATGCAATCCTCCCTCCTTAATCCTTATTTTTTTAGAGCACCATACCACCAACCAAAATGTTTCATTAGAAGGTGAGGAGCAAAAATGAAAAAGAAAGTCTGATTGGATTCAATTTCAGGTGGAAAAAATGGAAGAAAAACCAGCAAATTCAAATTACTTATGAAATCAGCAATAAAACAATTAAATTTGAAGTAACTGCAAAAACAATAACACTCCTAAATTCAAATTATGTACGTTACAATGAAAATCTGCAATAAAAGGATTAAGTTTAACAGCTAAAACTCCATAGAAGGGAAGTATTTATCCCAGAAAATTGATGGTCATTGAATTTTTTGTGGTCTTAAATGGCAAAAACGCGTATAAAGATTTTAGTTTTATGTAAAATTTCATGTTTTGTCCAAATATTCGTAAAATATTGCCAATCTTTTTGGTTACTTCGATTGCCCTTCGCCCAAGTCGCCTAAATAATATTCATGAATATTTAATAAAGTAGAAAAAATGACGAAATATTTGTAAACCTGAAGCAAGATGTACAGATATTTATGTAGTGCTGAAATCGCCAATATTATTAGCACCAAAGTGCAACAAAGAAGCATTGACATCAATAATTGAGACTAAAATGCATGCATGCAAAATTTTGGCAAAAATTGTAAAATGCAAAAATATAGAGATGTCTCAACACTAAAGTGCATCATAAACAAAGAAAATATATGTTTTATAATAATTATGAACACGGTATGATACGATAACCTCTTCTTTTCACCAAATTCACACATATTTCTCGCAAAAATTATTATTAAATATTTACGCCCACTTGGTAAAAGAAGGGTTGATTTTGCAATTAAAAATTCCAATAATTCAACATCTCAATATCAACGGGTTACTGATAAATATGTAATGATGATGATAAATACGTCTGCGATGGGTACCTCACAATTAATTAAAAATATACAATTTGTTCATCATCTTCTCTCTCCAAATGATTACTTACACATAGAAAAAAAACAATAAAAACAAAAAACGTTATAAAATGAAGTTGATCATGAAAATAATAACGTCAAATCAATCCCTCAAAATTGACAACATGCACGTCTGGAATTTCATAAAATTAACAAATGAATAATTTAATTGCAATAAATAAATAAAATTGTGGCAAACGAACATAAAAAAGTAGCCAAAGTCAAAGCGATTGAAACTTCCTCTAAATTGACGCTATATATGACAATGTATTTTTGACCTTTGACCTCGTCCCCAAGGTCATGGATTTGTCGGAGGTCAAAAATCTTGACGGCGTTGAATTCGTTGTGAAATTTACCATTGAATGACACCACATATGAAAATTAAGGTCCAATTTGGCGTTTGACCTGGCGGTCAACACGATCTCACGGTCAACTTGACCTTGACCGCAGGAACCCTTTTAGAACTCGACCGAGGGTCAAAAATCAGAAGCACAATGGCTAAAACCGCGTTTGACTATGTTGAGGAGAAATCCTGCCTGCAGACGGACAGACACCCAGACAGACAGAACGATCACAATAAGTATCTGACCCAACTTAATAAATTATTGAAGTACTTACCAATTGATACCAATCTTGGGAGGATTGAGGAACAGCGAAACGAATGCGCAATACAGTAAATGGTCGACAGACACGCACGACGATATCGATAATAAAATTACTTAGGTGTAGAGATGATATCACTCGATAAGGCAAGTATTTAAGGTACAATGTAACAGCAGGTAGGTATGCATCGCGTCGAATTGGAGGTGGTTTTTATAATGGAAGTGCAACAAGCAATTTATCAAAATCAATACTGTTTAGCAGTACGTCGACGACTTGGTTGTTGTTTATGTATTAACGAAGACTAGAAATTTGGGATGAGGTCAACGAGTGAAGATGCGACCAGTACGAAATATATAAAATTGTTTTTCACATTCTTCTTCAAGATCAAGATTCTCAAGAAGAGAAGATGCGCGCATAAATGGAATGTGCAAAAAAAACAGGGAAGAAATTACACGTAATAACGTCACCAATTTATGTATCCAATATTTATCTATCTTCCTAAAACCAAAACTATGCCACTTTTCCAGAGTTAAAAATGTATAGTTTCATTCAGCCAGCTAATATCAGTACTTGACATTTTGACACGCAGATTTATTTACGACGTGGTCATCATGTACACGGTAATAATAATAATGTCTCAATCACCAACCTTCAATCAACTTGTAGGAAAACATGGCAAATATTTTACACGATTTTTGCACAAATCCAATCCAGATATAGATTTTGCAAGCTAAGGAATCATCGTCACCTTCTTATGTACATATACACGCTACAAGGGCAAATGTACACCAAATTTACCTCAAATTTGTGATTTTTTCACCCCATTTCATTTTATGAGCGCATCCACCTTCTAAAATTAAAGACTAATCCCTCATGCAATGCAATTCATGTGTGCAATTCGTTTTGTTCCTCATCATTATTAAACGCTGGACAGATATTGCACTCGTCGACCAACTTAATAACAATTTATGACTGTAACCAGCTCATTTTCTGGTTCATTTTCATGTCGACATTAAAGTGGACACCTTACTTTTGCAAAAATCGTGACACGTTACATTACATCCAATTTACCATCTAGCTAAATAATAAATCACATATTTTCTGCAACATCATTTTCCACTTCCTTAATCAATATGATGATGATACAGATATGTAGAAAACTTGACTGGAACTTGGTTTCAAGCGCATCTTCTTATTTTTTGCCGGTCATTTTGCTATACTGGAATAATAATTCGACCCATTAATCATGGCGTAATCGCAGCGAGTGAATCTGAGGCAAGATGAGATTCATACATCTCAGAAGACCAAATGAGACGATATACGCTCTATTATTCCAACGATGACGACGCCGACGACGTCGACGACACCACAAACACGTACGAAGGTAAACCTCGCTCAAATTACTGTAGCAAAGCAACAAGTAACTATCATAACAAGCATAGTACAATTTTACGAGTACTTTACTTGCACACCAAGATCTCAGCAATGCCTAAGAAAGAGCACATAATATGTATCCTTGCACCTCGTCCACCAACAATCAATCCATGTCCGACCTGCAAAGTGAACACGACTGACAAAATGTGATCTGCACTGTACACGTTTTTATCAAAACAACCTTCTTCTTCCAAAATCTTTTTTTTTCAAATTACATACATACCCATTATTTCGCAGCCTTTTCATTAAATTTCAGTTTAAAAAAGAATAATATAAAAACCAAATAACTTGATAAATAAAACTTAAAAAAAACTTTAAGATATTGAAGTTAAGATATTAAAAACTTTAAGTTCTCGTTATACATAGTTCCGTCTTATTGTTATATTTACGTAAATTGCGAGTGCAAACATTTAAAAACTACACAAAATAAGCAATTATTTATGAACACAACATCATTTACATACATACCCACAGTTTGTGAAAGCACGACAAATTTAAAATTGTAAAGTGGACATTGTTTCATTTTTTTTGTGTCGCATCAGTTCTTCATTTTCATCAAAATAAATGAGCAACGCGTTCTTTTGATGGATAGCAAATAATTTTACTATTTTTAAAGTGAGAAGAAGAAGACAATACAAAAAAATAACTGTGTGTGCTTTGAAAAATAAAGTCTGCAAATTAATAAGATTCCGTCCGTTGAGCAATTCAGCTCAGCAAACAAAATAGAGGAAACTGTGCAATAAATTAACACGTCAACTTCTGGTGGGTGAGTCTGTGTTCCGTTTAAATTACAAGCATGTCAACTGAATAATTCAGCCAGCCAACGCATGTAAAATTTATCATCGGTAAATTGTCGTCTACATTTCCTCCATTTCCTTCTGTCAAGATATTTGTATTATTTTGTGTTCGAAACGTGTCACACGCTGTTCGATGAAACAATACTCGCTTCGAAACCATTAACCAATTTCCTTTATGAGACGAAGATGACATGCTGAACGAGTGAAAAAAGAACTTTTGATTTTTTCTTTAAGGATCGTCGTTCGTCACACGTCGAGTTTGGCTCGACACGACAACCTTATTATTATTATTTCCTATTGAGTGAGTGTGGTGGTTGACACTTTTTTTGTCTTTGACAACAATTCAGTCGTGTGTGACAATAGATTCAGAGGAGGAGAGAAGAGTGAGTAGGTTAAAGGTCTTACGCAATCTTTGTGTGCTAATTACGGTTTTAAAATAAAATTTATGTCATGTAAAATCAGTCGGTAAATAGGCTTCGGACAGTAAATAGGTAGGTAACAAAAATTGTTATTAATCACTGCGAAACGAGTCTTCGTGTCCATCTCGATTTCTTAAAAATATTTTAAATTAAAAAATATCACAGATTTTTAAAAAATTGTAAAATTTCCTGTACACTTTTGTTAATATTTTAGATTCAAAACTTTAAAAATTAGGCACATTTCCTGTAAAATATTACTAATATAAGAAAAAAGACTAGAATCCTCATAGACGCACATCTATAAAATTCCATATTGGATACATCGACATATAAAATCTCATCGTCTCATCACGTCTCGATTGTGCAGGTAGTTAATAAAAGTGTCAAAGTGTCCATAAAACTGAGAAAGTGTCATAAATATCACGTAACGAAGGAGAGAGAACCCAGTTTGCAATCAGATCATGTAAAGCCAAATACATATCGTCTTCTGCCATTGTTGTTATGACCTGAAATCTCAACCCCATCATTTTTTGGCAGTCTTCTTCTTCTTCTCATCATAATCATCATCATCGCCACAACGGCTTCTGATGACCATACATAAACTCTAATTAATTAATAAACACACATAATTTATTAACAGTCTGACATAAATTTACTTATCCCAGAATGAACGTACTTGTTACAACGAGACGCATTAGTTAGTCCCAAAACAAACTGGTGAAGATGATGCCTTCAAATTCTGATAGTAATAATAATAACAATAAGAAAGGATTGGCACCTCTGCAAGAAAACCAAGATGAAGATTCAACACCAAATTTATGTAAGTACAACACCTGTCCCTTCAAAATTACGTAATAAAATTCGTCATAAATTTATTAAAAATATTTTTTGAGCCAAAATAATTTTTCACACGCCATTACCCACAACAATTAAGATTTAGTCGTCTCATCGAATAAAATTAGTACCTGTTGTGAATTTGCCACCTTTTCCGCAGATTTTTTGCCAAAATTCGCCAACAAAACAAACAGAAATTATATAATAATAATCTGTATGGTTGACCTTCGTGTCTCTTGTGTGTCGTGTCAACTCTCAATTAAACACATGTAGAAGAATTTGTGCCATTTATTAATCTGCTACTACTCACTAATGATTCATTTGTATGCTAATTTATGAAAGGAGTCGCATCAAATTTCCACCGCCGACTAGAAAATATAATATGTAATGCAGCATGTTTAATTAAATTCATAAGTATAATTTAATTTGAAACAATTAATCATAGTGAGCTGACAATTTGTCAAGTACGAGGAGCAGATGTGACGCATTATTACGCAATTTTTCCTACGTATGAAGTTGAAGGGATGAATGTCATTCACTCATTCACATTAGTTTGTTCGCTCATTAATTATTTCGTGGAGATTTTTTAGTCGCAGATATCAATACCACGACCAGAGACCACCCCTTTTTTATGGCATAGCGTACATAAAAGTCGTGTGGTTTTTGGTAAACTTGAGACACACGTAAAAAACGCAGAGTGTTACTCATTTATTGTCTTTGCAATAATTTAATCGTATTATTATGTCATAAGGGGCGTGTAAAAAGTATGCATAGAAAAAAGTCAGTGTCAACCAAAAGCTGCCTCCCAAATTGTCTAGATAAATAGTAAATAGTTGCCAAAAAAACTACTGTAATGAAATTATGCATTATAAATATTCGCATGATAATAATTATTGAGTGTCCAGACTAGTTCACCCATTTACGTATTAATTTATCTGGTTTAATTGTATTTAATTGCACCTGCTGCTAGTTACCTTCCCCTTCCACGAATATTTGCATATATGAGCCTATTATTGCCATAAAACAAAAGGGTGAAGGCAGCAGGAGCAGGAGCAGTGTTACACCTAGCTCAAGAATGTCAATGATTGAATGAATGACTGCGATTTGTCCCCTTTTGTACGATAAACTCAATGATTTCATTACACGACTTTCTGTCGATAAACTAAGGAATACTGCCAATAAGAGAATTAATTAAATGAGAAAAGACCTCGATAAGTAAGGAACGCAGAGATGGATGCATTGCATAGTGATCAATAAGTAAATCAATCAAAGCGTCACGTTTGGAAGTGGATTTTTTTCTTGCAATTTGGTGAAATGAAGGATATGATTGATTTACTTACGCATATTTAAGAGGGCCACACTGATTGTGTTTCTTCCATTGCTTTTGATATGTATGACACAATATGCGACACACACACTAGCAAATTTATTGTTTTAACAGTGCAACCTCGCCTTCCTTGAGAATTTTGCCTAGTGTGAGCAATACTTTTGACCGAGTAGACAGATAAAATGTGTAACTGCGAATGTCTCTCCCTCCATTTGCAAATAGGATTTGGATAAATCGCAAAAAATCAAATTATTATCAAATCCCATTAAATACGTATGTAACAATGGGTGCTAAACGTCGAAATGCGTGCAATTTTTGCATTAGGTTACATATGTACATGCACTGCTGATAATGTGGGTTCAAAAGTGGTGCCTAAAAAAATAAGTAGATCTCCTCTCTTATCGTAAATACATAAATGACGACCCTCAAGGTTCCACAACGACGACGGACACTCAATGTCAAAACCTGACCAGCAACTACGTTTTCCAGTGACGTGTCATCATCCAGTCCAGGTAGAAATTTGAAGTCTTTAATTGTGCCTCTAATTTATTGCCATGTTTTATCAGATAAGAGATCATCGCTTTAATTGTAGTAGTGGAAATAAATGTATTCCAGTCGTTGAAATTTTTTGGTCAGGTAAAAATTGTACAAGTTTCCCGAAGGCATTATTAAATATTATCATTTCCACGTCACCTTGTTAATTTGTGCTGGAGTGGAGAGTAGAAGAAAATAAATCCTTCAATCAAACCAGCCCAGGAGGTCAGGCTCAATTTATTAATTATGATCGACTCATAAGAATAAGACGGATTGGCACGTAGCTAGGTACATTAGGACTTTATTTATGATTGATTAAATCACTTTGCTCTATTAGCAATTATGATTTTTTTGCCGTATTTATTTATGAAGTTCTCTCTCTCTCTCTCTGTTGCTGGACAAAGTTATTAAATAATTATATTTACTGGTGATGGAACTGACTTGTAATCTAAAAATCAAACCAAGCAGAGAATAAGATGATGTGCAAAAAATTGCGTAAATCCAGATTCCTCCACTCATTGCATTGCCTAAAAGGCCGTCATCTCTCAATTCATCCTATAAATTAGTGTAGGTGATGGAATAGTAATGAGTTAATATTGGTAAAAAACATGTTTAGTAATCCCTAAATTAATCGCTCCCTCGGTTCTCGACAAGTTGTCTAATAAGTAACTCGGTTTTTTCGTGGTACTCATAATTTCATGGTCATCAGGTATGCACGTAAATACACCTCTTAAACAAAAGAGAACTGCCAAAATTTTCATTTGAAGCGCAGTTGGCGTACGTAATAATAAATTTGAGTTAAACTTGACTTAGGAAATAAAGTACGTAAAGCGCTTATTTATTTATTTATAGCACCTCTCATTGAAACGTGGGTGACCTTCCACTTAAAATTTGTAGCAATTTATGTATGCCATGCAGAAGCCTTTTATAAACTCCCACTTCTTATCAGCTACTTATTTACTCTGCATTGCAACCACTTAAGCCAAGTAAAGTAAAGTGAAGCTCAAGCTGGGCATGAAAACAATGAGCACATAAAATCTGATATTTTTAAGAGAAAGAATCCCTGGAATGGAAATGGACGTGTCTTAAACATTCTGCTTGCTGAATTTATTCCACCTTAAAAATTTGATGTGATGACAGCGTATGTAAGAGTTTCAACTGAGGTTGTAAACATGAAATGGAATCTTAATAAATTGCGCATACTTATTTATGCACAATTCCTCGTTACGGCAGAGTGTGAAATAATAAAAATTGCTCAAATCTTATGGATGGTTCGTTCCATTAGCAAGTGTACGTGTCCGTAATTACAATGAAATCAGAGTCACAATTGGCATTTGTATTTACTATTGTGCTTAATTATTGTGACTGACTGACTGACTAGTTTTGCTAAGCTCTGTCCGAATTTTTTTGCACATGCTTCCATCGATCAGAACTCATCAGCCCTTGCAACTAATCAACATTGACAAATAGCACACACTGTTAGCTGATTGTTTGTGGAGTCAGGTGTAAGAAGAATGTAGTAATAATAATGGGACTCTGTACATGATCAGGTTCTCTGCACATTAAGATAACAACGAAGGAGAACCAAGACCATAAAACAAAACAAGGAATTAAACAAGCAAGTTGCACAAGTAATGGCTTAATTTATATCCAAGACAAAGATTGCAATATGTACGAGATGAATATTATGGGTGCCTCGTCGCCAGTTAATTAGGAACCTTTGCTCGTAAACCAAGCCGTAATTCCATAAGTAATACACAATATTTCTCAATGTTTCACCCATCCATCAACCCCCAATCTAGTATGTATGATGGACAATCGCGTCTTCAATTACGCGAACAATGAGGATACATAAAGCTCGCAGAAAGTTAATAATCCATTGTTCTTCAAGTAAAGAAATTGAAATAATACTTTGGCAGGTAGGCAATTACGATTTGTCAGACGCGTGAAATTACTACTGTGATGGTCACAAATAAGTAAGGACTGCTCCAGCCGATACAAAAATAGTAAAAGCAATCAAGCCTAATGTCAACAATTTGTTGTTTCTTCTTAATAACTCGGCTCGCATCCTTTTGGAATGATTAAGTTGGTTGTAATGATAATAGCGAATGAGTGGAATAAGAACCGCACCCAAGAACAGAGCACGCTTCCTCGCATTTGTTTATTTCCTGTTGTGTGTGTGCCTCTAGGAATGGGACGCATATTTGTATTTGTAATTACTCATTCTGTTAAAAAATGCAATGCACTTTTTGCAAGATGTGCAAATATCAGTGTTTCTTATGCAAGTAACAATTTGCAAGGAATAAGGGCAAGAAAGTGTTTTCTTGCAGATATTTTTACCTGCAAGAAATGCAAGGCGCAAGAAACTCCTTTCCGTCGCCATACTTTATAGAGCGCGTCGCCACGTGGCGCATATTTCTTGCAGTTTCTTGCACCTTGCATTTCTTGCGTTTCTCACTTTGCAGTGCAAGAAACAAAACAGTTGCAAATATGTACCTGCAAAAATCTTTGTTTCTGAAATTTTGCACCTCATCCTAATTCTCAAGACCATTTAAACAAACAAATAAAATTTGCATAAGATATAAAAGTGGATATGAACCACCCTGAAAGACCATTTAACCTCCCACTTCTCCAAATCTGAATGGTACCTGCCTTTTTACCTGCCAAAACAAATATCATCATTATTATTACACCCATCAATCCATTCATCCTTTGTCACACAAGCCCAGCAATTACGTGACGTATTGTAAACATTGATTTGAATAAGCACACCAAAACCAACCATGAACAGAACGGAATGATGGGCTGCCTTCGCTATTTACAAAGTGAGGAGAATAGATTGAAAAGGAAATGGGAAATATTTAAATCTTTCTTACGTTTAATTATTATAATTGCAGTGTGTGCTAGCTGGCATGCATGCAAAACTTTGACATCAAACTGTCCCTGCACAAATGTGAGATGACATTAACATAAAGGTGCAATTAAACACATGACACCAACAAAGTCAACTTTTAGACAAGTGAAGATTAAGAAGAATTGACATTTGGTCGTTCGTGGTGGTGTGGCCTATTCTATTAGATAAATAAATAAATAAGCACATTGCAAAAAATAGTACCTTGTATCACCTTGTGGAATGCATGTACCTATGCGTCTCATGGAGTACTTAACATGATCACATTTCTGCCATTATGATTATGTAAGAAGTGCGAGTAAAATAATAAATAATAATTACAGGTAAAATTTTTGTGGTAAAAATTTTGACCCTGATTAGAAGAATTTTATTTTTTTCTTGTTACAAAATTAATTAAGGAAGAAATCCATAAAATTCAATATTCTTCAATATTTGTTTCATTTCGTTTCTTTACGCAAGTTATATGTTAAAAAATTAATTAAGCAGGGGAAATCTCAATATTGCAAAATATTTACTTATTTTTGCGAGTACATAAATAAAATATGCAACATCTCATCTTATTCGACGCGATACTGCAAAATCAAACCAAAACCTCCACCGGATGTGATTTGTAGCATGTTTGCAATTAAGTATAACACAGCACAACAATAGGATGGCCATTATTATTTGAAGAAGGTGAAACATCCATCAAGGACCCTGCTGAATAATAAAGGGCATCTCTCTCTCTCTCACCTCCTTAATTCTGCACTACATATTTTGTCAAGCAAACAATAATAGAATGGATGCATGCATGGATAGAAGAGGAAAATTAATAAACTAGACAAGCGCGACGGACGGACGATGATTATTACGTACGTACATGACCATCCAACAAATTGACAATGACGACAATTGACAATTACAGGAAAAAGCAAGTCGATCAGAGATCAATTGATCAATACGTACCATTCCATTCTTCTGCCAGCTATTATTTGACTTGGGCATGCAAGATGTCATTAGGACGAAATATTTAAGACGTACTTATGTATAATCCCCGGTTAAAAAGGACGAATTGCATTTGAAAGACCTTTTTTATTATTATTATTATGTAAGTAAGTGTGTCGGGTCTTCCCCTTTTTTACCGTGTTGAGCAATCACCTTTATATTTTTAGAGATGCAAATCTAATCACTTTCCTATTGAAATGTCACATCTCTTCATATTTAAATATTCGCAGTGCGGCGGCGGCAAGTGCATACGTAACTTTGTGTCATCCTGTCTGTCTGTATGAATGTACATACATTCGTAATAATATGACGAGTGACATAATTTCGAGTGGTGGGAGGAAGATATGGAAATTTCGAAATGTTCTCTGTTCTCTCTGATGGACACATGAAAGGAGAAATTTGAAACAATGAGGAAAGATTTACGAGTCCGTCCACCCAAAAAGTTAGATAAGAGGTTATCCTTTTTTAAACCCAAGTAACTTGTCATTGCGCTATTATGTATTGTCGGTGGCACTATTTAAAGTATGTTTATCCGCCCCCAAAAAAATGTGTGCAGTCACAAAGTATAACTTAACAATGAAACCTGAGCTGGGCGATCATAAATTGAAATTAAAAGTACACACGCAAGGTGACTGAGCTAGCAACAATGCAAGAAAGGAACAAATGCGTAGTGTGGTGTGTCATTATATTGATTTGATTGCATTTTGGCCTGCTACGCACTTTTCTTTGAAACTAATATCCAATCAAAACCTTAAATTAGGTCAATTTATCCACTACCACTGCGTACTTGTGCATAAAATAAATAAAAAATAGATGTATGTGTATGTACGAGTGGTCACGTTACACTTTTACAGCAGCAGCAACTTTAATTCACTTCATGCTCATTCATTCATTTCATTCCTTATCAGAACAAGATCGCAATCAAAGCGAACCAAAATATTTAGTTAAATACGTACGCACTCCTCATTTCAACAATAACAAAGCTAGTTTTCATAGATAGCCCAGTAGCACTTTCTGCACCGTAATGACAAAACATAAAAGTTCCTTTATACCTCATTAAATCGCCAATAATAGTAATAAATGAGATTTAATAAATGAAACTGCAATAAAAATATCGGCAACTGTAAAAAGCATGTAAATAGAATTCAATGACCAATCTAAAAATGGAGGTCTCCCAGCGTATGCTCTCTGATTTTGAGCAAACTAGTGTCAATTGGTCACAAATTTAATTAATATGCAATTTGCAAAATACACGATCTCCTAATGGTTTTATTTCGCAGAGATATTTGCATCAAAGAAGGAGAAAACGTGCCCTAAAATTGACAAATTTACTCTGCGTTTTCTCCTCTTCGGATGCAAATACCAACGCTACAAATAAACGAAGATTCTGTTTTTTGCAAATTTCATATTAATTTGTCGTAGATTTGGTCAAAACCTGAGAACATACGCTGGGAGATCTCCATTCTAAGTAGTTACATAACTCGACGGAAATATCTTGTCTACCCAATTAAAAACGTACATACAATTTGGTCATGAGACTTAAACCCACCACAAAAAAAAATAGATCTCTTTCATTTCACACCTGACCATGATTTATAATCAGTCGGAGAGAGAAAAGACAATGCAATCCAAATTATTATTAATTAGATTACATTACATCAATTGATCCATCCATCAGATTTGGACAGAGGTAGAGGTGTAACCATGTAACAGTAGCATTCAGTCTGTCTGGTTTGACCAACATGTAATTAGCTTTGATACTTAAAAAACGACCACCTTACATAATAATTGCGATTCACAATTAAATTGTGTATGTATCACTCCCAAAAGTGGTGTGTGGTTGGTGGATATCTTTCTTTCGTTTTGATATGTTGTCGACAGACGCGAATTTGTAAAATTGCAGGATAACTATAATAAAGACACGTATGTAACCTTTTACTGTACACATGCATTCCGGTTACGGTACACACACGTTGTTAATCTTGCAAAAAAATGTCCTAACCCATGCTCTCATTACAATTACACACGTCAAATTTTGTCTTGTTCCTAACAAGCAGATGGAAAAAGAGGATAATAAAAAGCGTTAAGGTTGTGTCTTTCCTTAAAAGTAGATTAGATCATATCCCACAGAAGATCGTCGTTGCAGATAAGGAAAAGTATTATAGGTATCTAGACAAAACTTGTTAACAAGCAGAGAGACTCGTGTTATGAAGGGATCACAAGTCGGCAAAAGATAAAATCACATCCATTTAGAAAAATATTCTTTACAAGGAAAAATTTTTTGCATAAAAAACTCAAAATTCTGATTATGTATATTATATTAAAAATCATTGCGGTTAATAATGCAACCTGAAAATAATAATGGGACCTTTGAGGTACAATTTCAATGCGAAATGCGAATAAAGTTGGTTACAAGATGAAATCTTTTATACGGATTTTTTTTGCATTATGTATTCATTTTTTGACGTAGTAAATAGAGCATCAGTATAAGAAAGTCCAAGAAATTGCTTCCTGTGCAAAGTATGAATGAATGGAAATATGAAATTAAATTGATTGATTCCAACGAAGGAAACCTTGCGCTTTAATAATTTCTAAAAATCAATCAAAAATTAAGGGAAATTACGAAATTATAAAATTATTACGAAATTCAGAGTAAAAATCATTTAAAAGTGGACATCATGCAATGGTCTCCTAAAAATCGCTAAATGTGAGCATTCGTGTCCACACATCGTGTCTACGTAGAAAAATTTACACCTTTTTATTGTTGGTCAATAACAGACAAAAGTTTACAATTGAAATGAAAGCAAAGTTCTTGTCGAAATGTGGACAATTCGCACCTCTTAATTCTTTTTTACAAGGAATAAAAATGTCACAAAACAACTCTGTTAACAAAATTTTGAAATGTCTCTCTCGTCATTTTAAAATCGGCTATTTCTTTTTTTCTTTGCACTTTTTCCCTCTGTATTTATCAGTAAGTGCACAAAAAAACTTACATTTTTGTCAGATATAAAGCAGTTTTTTTTCTTTCTTCAAAAGAAACATCACACATAAATTGTTATGCAATGAAAAAGAGAGTTAAATATTACACGCTGAAGATAAATCATAAAAAATGGGACAGGCGGCAGGCAGGCAGGACAACCAACCAACTTTTATTTTAAGATCACAACGCTTAAATTTCAATTGAGGTCTCTTCTCATTCTTTGATTGATAAATAAACGATGATGACGAGAGATGAGCTCTAACATCGCATTTGTATGTACATACATATTCCCCTGCTAAATTCATCTCTTAGCATTTTATTAAGATTTTGCAATATAATTTTTCCACAAAAGCACTTTCTGTATTTATTATTGTTGCCCTTTGTTGGGAAGATTTTGAGGATGAGGTATGTACTTAGGTGCTCATTTGTCCTGTCATTTTTTTGTCGGCATAATGTTCACAGATGGATTATTATTGTTATCAGTTTGATTTCGAATTAAGGAGACGAAAGATTGGCAGGCAGATGTCCGAAGAATATCCTATCATCTTCGTATTATTGCAAAATAAGTCGTCCTACGTAATATGATCATCTTTCTTTCGCTGATAAATAATTTTCGGGACACGTTCCTCGCAAATTGTTGCATGAAACTGGTTCATCATTCATGAATCGCATCGCACACAATTGAATCCTTGACCCAAAACTAAGTCAGAGTTCAATAAAATGTAAGCAATGTACACTTAGCTAACACCCAGCGCAGGATGAGATGAACAAACTGCATACGTGCAAATACCTATTATTTTATTAGATAGAGCTAGAAATAAAATGCTTCTGTATTGCGAATTGGTGAAAGGTTTACGTTGTCATCATCACATCATGACGATTTGCCAAGTGTATAATATTAAACAAGGGCTGATCGTGACATTTTGTGTGGCGTGTGGTGGTGTGTGAACCAATTTAAACGGGACAGGGTGTGTTGGGTGCTGCGCTTTTTATTCGTATGTATGACATTGCTAACTAATATTCTGATTAGAATTTTAAAAACAAAGTCGCATTATGCAAAAATTGCAGCTAAACTGAATCCTATCAGAACGATAATCTGTCAGATCAAATCATAGAATCAGAATAATGAGGCCTCAAGAAACAAATAATAAATATCTGGGCCAGATTTTGGGCAGTTATTTTTACAGAGAATTTTGCAAATTGGTCAAGTTTGGAAGTATCATAATTTAAAGGTTGTTTTGATAAAAATGCATCGCAAATACCTATCTGGGCCAAATTTTGAACAACTATCTAAATACACAAATTTTTACAGAGAATTTTAAAATTGGTCAAGTTTGGAACTATCATAAAGTTTGTTTTTTTCATAAAATTGCATCGCAAATATTATGTATCTGGGCCAAATTTCGGACAGCTAGCTAAGAAATTTTTACACAAAATTTACCAAATTAGTCAACCCTCCAATTTTCGAGATCCTAATACAAAGTTTGTTTTTACAAAAAGTGCATCGTGCAATCGACTCGATTTCATTGCTGGTTGTTATTTATTTTTATTTACGAGAAGATGATTCTTGATGACTAGTCTTTTCTGACACTGACAAGGGACGACAAGTCACGATATTTTTGTACGATAAATAATCCCAAACAGAAGTGACGGCAGGGAATCGAACAACTTTTTTAGTTTACAGATATCCATACCAAGTTAAAATTGGACACTACCACCACCACGACGATAAGGGCACAATTAAGCAACTAATTGATGAATAAATTAATAATTATTCATTCAATTGAATCCCAAAGTTGGACAGGTGGATGCATATCAATCAATCGCTGCTTCAATTCAATAAGTAATTTACAACAATATCTGCATCGCGGTGCATGCGATCCGTTCGATGAATTTATGTCAATGCAACATTTTATTCCATTTCATCAATTGGTGCGCTACGGTGTCTTACCGAGTGAATTAATTGAATTCTCTCTGTGACTGACTGGCTGACTGATCCAATCGAATCGATTAGGCCAAGGAAATTGATAAAAGAAAAGTTCCCAAGTTCGTCGTAGGGACATAGATTTTCGTCAAGAGAGAGATTATGTATCAAGGAATTGTTGGGTATTGTATTTCCAATCAGGAATAAGTAAAATGCAAAATTAATTATTGTTTGTTAAGTGCAATCCAATAGTTGATGAAAATTCAAAATATTTTCATCGTCGTGGTCGTCGTTTTGTAGGGACACAAATTCTTGTCATGAGATTATATATCACAGAATTATGGGTATTGAATTTCCAATCAGGAATTGATTATTAAGTGCAATAGTTGATGAAAATTCAAAATATTTTTAATGAAAGAGGACGAAAACAAAATGCTAATGCAATGCAGCGCAACATCATGAATTCAATCAATCAAGAGAGAGATAGGCGGACGTGAAAATAAAGAAATGCAACATGCAGATTTTTCTTCCTCCTTGTGATACTTTGTAAATAAATGCGATTTTTTAACGACCCATTATACCTCGATAAGTAAATAAGTAAGGATGGTCCCGTAATTAAGATAATGCAAGATATTTGGTCAAAAAAGTCAATCCAATCCAAAATAAATAATGTTACACGTTACAAATAGCTAAAAAGGCAGAGAGGTTGCATTGGCGTAATTAAAACTGAAATTTAAATTGTTAATGTGCCGACTCGTAATGTAACGTGAGTAACTCTCGATTGGATATTTGTACTGCAATAAATCAGATTAATGGCAGAAAGTGAAATGTAATACTGCTTGGCCTTACATGGAGGTCCTCGTCCGAGAGAGATTACGTTACGTTGTGTTGTGTTGTTCCTACCCACCCACAATAATGTGAGGAATGCTAATTTTAAATGGGTTGCTGCACAGCTAAACTTACTTATTTACATGTTGCAATATGCACTATGTATTTGTAAAATGCAAATATGTATTTATTTGTCTTTGATAAGTTGCACTGATTTGAAATGATGACATCTTTACGACAGGTTTCGATGAGCCGCCTGCCAAGAAAAGCTACAAAGTTTCGTCATCATTTACGAGAGGAGGAGGAAGATCGCCGTCAGAAAGAAGTGCGACGATGATGATGACGACGACGACCATTTCGCCAAAACAGAAGCGCGTCGGTGTTGGCGTGAATAGTGGTAAAAGCGTCGTCTGGGCAGTGACGTTTCTTGCGGTCATCCTCCTCTCAGCAGATGCACTTTCGCCCAGGCTGGAAAATGGGGGAAGGCGACGAGTTCGTGGGGCAATTCGTGGGGGGCATCAGCTCGGTAGGATTAGTTCTAGCCCGAGCACCCCCACGACAGTATTCGACCTCGAAGAGAGTAAAAGACTGCTCAGGTTGGAGTCTGCCAGCCCAATTTCGTATTTGTACAGGTAAAAATGCCAAAGTCCATGTCCATCCAGGGATGGACAAAATGTATTTGGATTTCCGGAGCTGTTACACAAAAAGACAAGAATCTACGTCAAGAAGGGACCAGTAAAAAAAAATACAGGTTTTGCGAAGAAATTTTCACCGTCAAAATACTTTATTTTCATGATTTTTTAGAAAGAAAGTAGTTTGACCGCGATAAAAAGTTAATTGCTGCCTTCTCCATGTAAATTCTCGACTTTTGTGAGTGTACCAGTACTGTAAACCCAAACCCTGGGAAAAAAGATCAAAATACTTTATTTTGGCCATTCATGAAAAATACTCTAGTCTCATCAAGCTACTAATTATACTAATGGCAATTTGCTTTATGTATGACAGATATCGCGCCCCCAGAACAATCGCACCCCCGTCCTCAAATCCCCCCACGCAACCCACCCCTTTTGAGGAGGATCCCTCCTCGTCTTCTCCCATTTTTACCTCGGTCCGCTCCCAACCTCGCGTCTTTCTCCGGTCGAACGGTCAATCTGGCGTGATTCAGAGACGAATCTCCTCCCCCGCAGCGACCACAACCACACCCACCACCACCACCACCTCCTCTTCTACTACCACTACTACCCATGATTTCCCCTCTTCTGAAGAGGAGAGAGAAATCAGCAATGAAAAGTCTGACAAAGTATTTGAACCTGAACTGCAGAATGTCGTGGAGGATGACCACGACCACGACTACTATCCGTACCACTACTACTTGGACTTTGATAAGTCCAAGCAGCCCCAAAAATCGGAATATTTGCACCCCCAACCTTCCGAGCATTTGAAACCGTACGCCCTCCCAGACACGCAGAGTTCCTTGTGGAACGAATTTCTCCAACATCACACGCAAACCAATAGCGACGATTCGGTCCAAGCCCCAACCTACATCCCGCCCCCACCTACCCCACCGCCCGTCTATTTGAACGAAATCAACGACAACTACACCATCCCAGCCCTGCGGGATTATCGCTTCCCCGATTTCAAGTCCATCACCACAACCACGATCAAACCTCCGAAGCACAACTTCCTCAATCCGTACGAATTCTTTTCGGAGGAAGACCTCGAAAACGTGGCAGATCTCGATTTCGATTCTGACCATAGCAAATATTTTGTAAAAACGAAACCCCGCGATGTCTCCGCCTCCGTGGCGAATTTGTACAACAGCTTTTACTACGAGCCGCCGAGTTACTCGACAAAGTCGCAACCACTTCCGGTCAAAGCTACCTTTCCGCAACCGCCCCTCGAGGAAAAGGCGAAGCAATGGACCCGCGTCGAGAATAATAATGACCTCGATAACTTTAACTACTTTGATGGCTCGTCGTTAGTGACGTTTCCGATGAGTACGGCAACCACCACGAGTACGACGACCCCTACCGCCACGGCAAACTTTTTGAATTTTCCTACCACCACGATGTCCTCCAGGAACCAGTCGGAATACTACTTTAGTCCCCAAGTAAAATCTGACGAAAAATCACAGAGTGACGTCGCCACGGCAGAATCGATCGCGATACTGGCAGCGTCCAAATCGTCAAATATTAACCTGATTCCTGACGATGACACCTTTGTTCACAAGGATGGCAAAATTCTTGCAGATGTCACAATGGCGACAACAACCACGCCGAAAATGGACCTATACATGCCCACTACAACCCCTTCGAGTGGTTCCGACAAGGACACAACCAACATTCCCGGCATGCCTGGAGTTGACTATCCAATCTTTGATGAAATCCCCGTCACAGGGTTTGACTGTGCTAAACAACGTTATAAAGGGTTCTTTGCAGATATTGAGAGCAAGTGTCAGGTTAGTCAAATATTCGCTAACAGTGGAGCTCACCCAGCGCAGGCTCTAATATTTTGGCGAAACTTGTGTTAATCGAACACAAATTTGATTCGTATAAAAATTTGTAAAATGCACGCGATATAAATTTGATAAATTTTACACTTTCCTAATTTGCTGCGCGTTTTCTTCTTTTCGGATGCAAATATATACATTGGGAGATCGTGTCTTTTGCAAATTTCATGAATTAAATTTGTGACACGAATTTGCTCAAATTCGAAGAGCATACGCTGGGACACCTCCATTGTTAGTACATCCTCCTAAAAAATATGTACGACTTGATGCATCTCCACTGCAACAATAATGTCACTTCGACTTGTCACAAATCTGTGTCTTTAGGGTGGAGTGGACACACAAAGCTGAAATCACGTCCTCTTTTTTGTGACAACTTCTTAGCTAGCTCAACCATGAAATAATAAAGTGAAGTGACCCTCATTAACGACACTGTTTTGGTCACTCGTATAATTTTAATTCAATTCAATGTTGTCCAAATTATTCTCGTCCCATTATTTGTACACGACACAAATAAGGAAGTACAAAGGACACGATAAGAGCTTAACTCGTTTAACAAAGTAGTCTAACATGATAACAATGGGATCATTGTTTCATTCCCTGCATGAGAGCATCGCCTAAAATTTCATTGATGCACAAATGTCCCAACATAATCCACCAGATGATGCCGTATTGTTTGATTGATTATTGTGTAACTCTTGATTTTGACCTTTCCACAGGTGTGGCACTACTGCGACTTTGCTGACGGTCATTCTTCCTTCCTTTGTCCGAATGGGACGCTCTTCTCACAAGTAAAAATTATTGTCATGTTTCGAAATATGAAAGAAATTTTCTAAGATTTTTTTTTTACTATTTTCAGGTTTTACTCACGTGTGATTGGTGGTTTAATGGTAAATATATGTAACAACTTAACGATGACCAATCGCCAAAATCAGCAAATTTTTAAGCATTTCTCGACTGTGGGAATTTATTTTAAAATTCTGAACCAGATTCGACAGTTTTTAAAGGAAATCTTAAATTTAAGAAGCCTTATGAAAAATTGGAACTCATCGAAACTGGCTTCAAAAACTTACCCCCATTCTATTATTCAACTCACGGACTACAAATTTGTCGCCCAAAATTTTAAAATAAATTCCCAGAGCCGAAAAATTCTTTAAAATGTGCTGATTTTCGCGATTTTGATGACAAGTCATCGAGTCCTACGTTACCGGAACTTGACTAAAAGCTGAATTTTTAATTCTTTTAGTGGATTGCATCCAAGCCCAACAATTGTACGTGTTAAATGAACGCCTCTACCGTTACATAAAGCCCCCCAAACCTTCATTTCCTGAGGACTATCACGGTCCGGGGGTGGATCTCTGGTTGAAAAAACAATTGGAACTCGGCCTTCTCCCAAAGATAAAGAAAGGAAGAAAACAGTTGGAGAAACCGGTTCCAACGACGTTGAAGGAAAAAGTGGAGGACACGTCGCCACCGTCTACCACGACCACAGCGACGACGACAACGACCACGACACCGGAACCTTCTTCCAGTTTGGAGGATGAGAAAAATGAGTAAATTTTTATAAAAAAGAAACGAGTCATTTTTTGAAAGCTAGATAAATTAAGCATTGTACTCTACTTTGTATGTATGTATTTTAAGGTATAAAAAATAGGTCAGTTATGTGGATAAATGTTACCCAAACTTTTACTTTGATGATTATAATTATGATTATCATGTAATAAAAATGTGAGAGAAAGTTTTGATATATAATTGTGACGATGATGGACTATTATTTACGTGCTTTAATTTAATTAACGACATTGCTGACTAACTAGTAAAATTAAAATGTGGTTATCTTACCTTGATGTCGACGGTACAGGTTTAGCAGGAGCGGGCTCGTTTCTAATTAATTAATTAAAGACGTTAATGGAAAAACTGGTATTTAAAGTTAAAAAATGTGATTGTCGTACCTTGACGTTGATGGCAGAGGTTCAGCAGCAGCAGGAGCAGGCACGGCAGAAGGTAGCATTTTTGTGGGCGCGGCTGCAGAAGATTTTTGCGCTGCGGACGGGTCTGCTGGGGGATTTGTCACCGGTGCAACTTGTGCCTGTGACAACTTGCGCCGTTCAAGTGCAGCAGCAGCAGCAAGCTCGTTTCTAATTAATTAATTAATTAATTATTGGCATTACTCGGCAAACTGGTATATAGAAAAAAATTAAAATGTGAGTATTTCACGTTAATTTCGGTGGGAGACGTTGAGCAGCAACAGCAGTCACAGCCGAAGGTAGCATTTTTGTGCGAGCGGCTGCAGAAGATTGCGCTGTGGGCGCGGCTGCGAAAGATGCTGGCGTTGTAGGTGGGTCTGCTGGAGGAAGAGTTTTCGCCGGCGCAAGTGCAGCAGCAGCGAGCTCGTTTCTAATTAATTAATTAATTAACAAACTCCTATTTAAAGTAAAACGAAAATGTGATTGTTTTACCTTGATGTTGACGGCAGAGGATCCCCATCAGCAGCTGGCTCGTTTTCCACACACGGAATCTTTCCAACCTGGTCCGTGATAACCTTCACGAGGGACTTGACCTCTTCGGCCTCCTTGTCATACTCCAAATTCTCCAATGCTAGAGAAAACATGTCCATCCCGGTTTGGGAGTGCAAAGTCTCGAGGAATCTTTGAGCCGCTCCGCCCCCACCAGGCCCAAGGGTAAAGGGCCGTTTCGAACCCTCGCGTCTCGAACCACGAGAGCGAGATCGTTCCATTTTTACAAACCTGAGTTCAACTTAATATAATTAAAAGTCAATAATAATTAAGAGATTTAAAAAAAAACACAAATTAATTGACCACCCGACCAAAAATTAATAAGAAGACAAAGCTTTACTTACAATTTCCAAGATTTAGGTAAGAAAAACAAGTCGGAAACTT
Organism: Folsomia candida; assembly: GCF_002217175.1. Classification (NCBI taxonomy): domain Eukaryota; kingdom Metazoa; phylum Arthropoda; class Collembola; order Entomobryomorpha; family Isotomidae; genus Folsomia; species Folsomia candida. The sequence goes on along the minus strand of NW_019091200.1, from coordinate 2,150,897 downwards.
ATTTTTAACAAGTAAACAGGACTAGAAGTCGAGAAAAGTGAAAAGTGCTCCGACACGGCTGACGATTTCGTGATGAATGGGGGACGTCGTGGTTTTTGACTGCCTTCTTGACTGCTCAATTTTAGCTGTCACTGCTCAAAACACGGCTCAACTTGTCCAGTTTTGTGATCACAATGTCTTTGTTCATGAAATTGTAGTGGAGCAACACTCGCCCAGATGGCGTCACTTCGATCAACTCAAAATCCCAAGCAGTCTCAAATTCCTTCCATTATGAATTCTTGTTCAGAGATGAGATTTTCCAAATTGTGGCGTCGAATGTTTCCAAATGTTTACAAGTTTAAGGGAAAAAATCATGTCTAAACAGATGACAATATCTGGCTAAATGTGACCGAATGTAAAGGGGATTCTTATGAAATTCAATGATTGAATTAACATGAAATGACATAAGTATTGAATAAAAAATACGCAAATTCTCGCGTTTTTACATGTAAACAGCATCTACAGGTTTTCATTACCGAACTAAAAGGCAAATTTTAGACGAGAACAACAGAAATTATGTGTTATTCTTATGTTTATTGTTCACGTTAGTACGGCGATGATGAAAAATCTGCTAAGCTGCATACTATGCAGCACATACTAGTTTGCAAATCACCATTACAGATTTCCATTCCCGAACTAAAAGCCAAATTTGGCCGGAGAATGTACTGAAAACAGAAATTACACATCATTCTTATGCACATTGGACACGTTAATACGGCGATGATGAAAAATCTCCTGCAGTTTAAGCCGCATACTTCATGTTCATACAACATTAGCAACAAAATCCTATTTTTTGCTCGTACATATAGCCAGCAATAGCAGGTAAGACTATGGCCGTGTAGCATCCATTCCACCCCACCAACCAAGCCCGACTAACTAGATTTGCCAGCGTTTGCGTAGCTTTTAGTAGAAATGGAAAGTATGGAAGTGGAGAACCAAACCAATGCCAAGGGCACCTTTAACACAAAACCAACCACTTTTAGATGGCAACCCAACTCCCCGAATTTTGCAAACTTGGCCTAAACCCGGCCTAAAACATTCGCACGAACGAGGGACCATCCACCCATCCAAAAATTTTTTCTCCTCCAATAAAATCAAAAGACTTATTACGACCGAGTGAATACATAAATGTCAGATTTGTTCTCGACTGCATGTTCCCATTCAGCTTTTCTATTGTACGTAATTTTTTGCCCAGCCACCCACTCGCTATTCCGCGAACAATTGGACATCATGGATTGGAACGGAACGGACGGAACAGAAGAAGAATAACTTTATGCAAGCCGAGATTCATCCGTGGAGTGCAAAAAGAGAAGGCTTTACTTGTGTACAAACAAAGTTTTGCGTACAAAAAGAATCACAATGCAGCCTAATTTAGCCCGAGCCAGGTTGTTGTAAGAATTGAGGTGGGTATATTTTTTTATTTGTCGATAGATTTTGCTCATCTTCCAACATGACTCTTAATTTTGCATGTTCTATGTGCCATTTCAAGTCGATTGGAAAAGTTTTACGGGTGTAATCGATAGACCGACGGACAGACAAACAGACATGACGGTTCCATAAGCCCTGATTCGGGCTGCACAAAAACGACCGGAATAGTTAGTATTTGTTTAAATAAAATTCTGCTTGAAATGTATTTATGTATTGTGTTTCTATCTGTTATCAAGATGTGTATGTATGCATTTCCTAGAGCGAATTATTGGCAGAGTACCACAAAGCAAATGAAATAATTTTTTAAAACGTGTTGGCACGTCGATCTGTCGGTAATGCAATACTTGTGAGATAATTAGGTTCTGCTCGGCACCAGTGTATTTATGTATGTATGTAATTGTACTTATGTGCTCGGTGTGTGTGTGGTGTCATTAACTCAGTTAATTGTTTCTCACACACAAATTCTGCTGGGTTTCATGCCTTGTTTATCTCGAGTCAAATAGCAAATCCTCTCCTTTCATCTTGACGTTTTTGTAAATGAGGTTCGTTTCTTCGGGTCCTTGTTTACAGAGAAGTCTAGAAACGACGGTAATTTAATAAGGAGTGAAAATATGTATATATGAAATTCGGCTCGACAGAATGGTTAAAGATGCATACATAAATATTTTTAATTTATTTAATAACTAGCGTATAAGCCCGTCTCCCGCCAGGCGAGAGATGATTAGATTATCAAAATTTCACCAGTTAAATATTTTGTATATACTTATTTTTAAAAAAAACAATTTGACGCGAACGGAAGTGAAAGCAATTTGCAACGCAAGTTAAAGTTGACAATTAAATGTCACCCACTTGGCTCTGTCATCTCTGCCATCCCAGTCTGTCATATCTACCAGCCTAGTCTGCCATTGGCAATGGCAGTGCCACTGACAGTTTGTCTGGCACTCACTTGGCTCTGCCATCTTTACCAGCCTAGTCCGCCATTGGCAATGATCTGCATTGGCAACCACACCCAAACGACAATCAATCAAATAATTACTCCCAGATTACCACCGTGAGGCAGCCACAGCCTGATAACCACCACCAGATAGCCCCCAAGATAACCAAAATCAGATAATTACTCCCAACATAACCGCTACCAGGCCACCACGCTCCGATAACCACCACCAGGCCGCCACACCCCGATAACCACCACCAGGCAACCACACTCCGATAACCACCATGCAGCAGCCATACCCCGATAACCACCACCAGGCAGCCATACCCCGATAACCACCACCTGGCAGCCACACCCCGATAACCACCATGCAGCAGCCATACCCCGATAACCACTTTCAATCTTGTTTAGTGCAAACATGTGCACACTAAACACAAACAGTTCACGACATGAGACGACGATCTTGTTTAGTGCAAACATGTGCACACTAAACACAAACAGTTCATGACATGAACGTTCGAATCGAATCTTGTTACCTGACTACCCCTCCTATCTGGGGGTACATAGCCACCCACCCCCAGATAACCGCCCACCCCGAAATAACCTACACCCACAGATAACCACCACCCTCAGATAACCAACACCCCCAGATAACCGCCACCCCCAGATAAATACCCACCCCCAAATAACCCCCACCCCCAGATAACCGCCATCCCTAGATAACCACCCACCCTCAAATAACCCCCACCCACAGATAACCACCACCCCCAGATAACCACCACCCCCACATAACCCTACCCCCAAATAACCCCCACCCCCAGATAACTGCCCACCCCCAAATAACCGCCATCCCTAGATAACCACCACCCCCAGATAACCACCCACCCCCAGATAACCACCCACCCCCAGATAACCACCACCCCCTGATAACCATCCACCCCCAGATAACCGCCATCCCTAGATAACCACCACCCCCTGATAACCATCCATCCCCAGATAACCACCACCCCCAAATAACCGCCACCCCCAGATAACGACCCACCCCCAGATAACGACCCACCCCCAGATAACCACCACCCCCAGATAAATACGCCCACAAAGAGTACCACACGTTCTGGCATTTAATTTTTCGAATTTAATTTATTTTGAATTTTCGCGCCATTCGAAACTTAACTTTCTCCACTTTCACTTCCGTTGAGGACGAATTCCTTGGAAAGACATTTCCAGCTTATAATATAGATTTATAAATTAAAGTGGTGACAAATGTAAACGTTTTGAGTTTCATGATGGAAGTTAGTCACACAAAACATATTTAACAAGGAGTGAAAATATGTACGAAATTCGGCTAGTCGGAATGGTTAAAGATGTTTTTAATAAATTTGATAACTTATGTTTCATGGCGTGGCAACTGTTACATACTGGTTTAAAGCGTTAAATTATTACGTGTCAGTTAGTTAGTCAGTCATACAAAAAAGTTCACTTTTGAAATTGGCCAAACTTCGAGCTCGAAATGCACTTTTCCTCCTTTCCTACAATTAATAGATTCAGCATTTAGATAAACTTCATCCAGTTTTGCAAATGAGAAAATACATAATTTACAACTTTTTGTACCCAGATTTTAAGGGGAATACACTCCATTTTTTGTATAAAGATCAAAGGTTAAATCTTGTATCAACACAACAGCGCATCATGAATTTTCTACCTGTGCAAGACGAAGACCACGTCCATTGATTGACCAAGCACATACATTTATATCCGTCCGACGTCATCATGCCATTCTTTTCACTGCCAATCAAGTGAACAATCAAATAATAAAAATCAATGTTCCCCAGTTGGGAGTTGGATGGAGGAAAAAAACTGATCAAATCTAAGTCACGATGAAACATTTTAAAAGGATTTTGAACACTGAGACGCATATTTAAACGGACTGCTGATCAATATGCCAAGCATCCAGTGGCCGCGGAAGCCGTGGGGACATGTGGGGACATTAACACTGTAGGAGAGAGGTAACACTCGAGCAGATTATGGGGTCATTTCCCCTCTGTCCCCACGCTTCCGCGGCCACTTCGGCATTTCATCTTCATCCACCTCCACCTCCACCCAATTCATTACCAACTCGGTATAATAAAGGTGTGTTCATGTTATATAAGACAAGAAAAAATGTTCTAAAATGGTTTTCGTCTGTGAACTACTCCCTCAATCGCATCATCCCAGATCGATCACGGCGGAACGGCTCATTATATAAAGCATATAAATCCTCACTCTCTGATCAACATTGTTGTACATCACTCATTTTGATACAGTTAAGTCAGTCTACCCTGCACTGCATTCTCTTAAAGAAGAAGAAGAAGAATAAAAAAATTAGTACGTAACTGAAACGTCTCATGATATCAGATCAGCCAACTCATGGTGCTTATGCAGTTTCATTTCATTTCTCATATTTTTTCTGTCCGAGAGAGAAAGATGCTCTGTTCTGCACGTATCCAGATGAGAGGAGATAAATGTGTCGATTTTTTACGTTTTTCCCATTCTTCTTACTTATATAACACGAATTCATGACTGACTGAGGAGTGAGGATGAGAGGAAGAAATTCTCAAGTTCAGCCCCACAATCCGATTTAATGGAGAGAGAGAGAACTATAACGATTACACTTTGTTACTTGATGCCATTCTCTAAAAATTAATGATTATGTTTGATCTTTGGTCTGGTCTGGTCTGGGGAAGAGTTTCATATTACGAGAAATAATTCTGAAAAGGTAGCCATAATTTCCCCGAATTATTGACGTCATGTCATTCATTCATTCATTGGCGGAAATAAATACGAGATTCCATTCATTTCATGGGGTCGATTTGTTTTTTAAATGGTTTCCTCACATTTTCGTAGTGCCATTTCCCTTGCAAATTTCCAAATCTGTTTTATTACCAAACCAACCACCATGCACGACCACATTTGGAGGTAGGTGGTAGTGATAATAAACTGCAGAAGACTATGTACATTACATATTATGTACAAACCTACCTCCCCGACGAGACTGGCAATGGAGGTCTCTCAGCGTATACCCTCCGATTTTGAGCAAACTAGTGTCAATCGGTCACAAATTTAGTTAGTATGAAATTTGCGAAAGACATGATCTCCCAATGGTAACGTTTTGCAGAGATATTTGCATCCGAAGAGGAGAAAACGCGCATAAAATTTGAAAAGTGTAAAATTTGTCGACTTTAAGGCACATTTTCTCCTCTTCGGATGCAAATATCTCTGCCAAACGTGATCATTTGGAGGTTGTGTCTTTCGCAAATTGCATACTAATTAAATCTGTCATCAATTGCCACTACTTTGCTCAAAATCGGATCGCATACGCTGGGAAACCTCCATTGAAACGATGGCAGATCGAGACTCACCTTGGATTCCTGCACTTGAATCCTACTTTACTTTTACTTTCAGTTTAGCAAGCCGGGGAAGAGTTGAGGATTGCGGTTGGCTGGGTGGGTAAAGAAGAAGAAGATATTTATGTATGTATATAAAACCGGCCGGTATTTCAAACCTGATGATAACGATAACAACGTGGCGTGTTTATTCTTAAGGTGTGTGAAGACGAAGGTATTATGCATTGCACTGCTTGGTCAATCAATGTTAAGTCATATGCGAACGATGTACATAATATTATCATTTCGTCAAAAAGTATGTACGTGTAATTCAAAATACGTAACTTGGACTCTTCCACGCCACATTTCTTCTTCTTCTCGACGATCAAATCCTTTCGTATGTACACCTTTTAATAAACTAATTCTTTAAAAAAAACTTAGGTGAGGCTTGCTTAAAAGGGGGAAACAAGAGGTTATCATCGTGTAGTAAAATAATATGCTACATCAATGTTCATCTCATGATTTATAATTTTAGGTGAATCCAACAACAAATTATATGCCTTTCGGACCATTTGCCTCGCCGTGGGCAATTTTATGATTCAAATAATTAAAATAACTTGAAAATTTATTAACGCTCAGTGCATTTAATACACATATGCAGTAATAATTCATATGAAACGATACAGGATTTCGTTAGATAATTTCGTTATCCATAATCTATTGGTGATTTAATGTACGAAGCTTGAGTTAGTTTGTAACATGAAATATTATATTTCAGAACATTAAATGTTAAAAAATTCGACCTATCTTTGAAATATATTCATGTAGGCCATCAGTATAAGCAGAATCGAATAGTAAGAAGATTGCAACTTATGTATATTTAGGTACAAGCATCAATATGGCACACATACTATATATATACATATATGCATTGGTATGGAACAATTAATCAGGCCCACGGCGAGGCAAATGGTCCGAAACGCATATAATTTGTTGTTGGATTCACCTAAAATTATAAATCATGAGATGAACATTGATGTAGCATATTATTTTACTACACGATGATAACCTCTTGTTTCCCCCTTTTAAGCAAGCCTCACCTAAGTTTTTTTTTAAGAATTAGTTTATTTTTTGTTTTTAAGTCTCTTTAAGTTGTCATCAATAATAGATACCAAATTAAATCCTCATTAGTCTGGATGCGTTGCATATGCAATTAATTCTCCAGTGGGTGTGAATGCGTGGAACACCAAATTAAATTCCCCTATCACCCGTGGACGTGGACAAGAAATGCATCAACATCATACATATGTATGTATGCACACACTTAGAAATCTGGTATAATTGAATTCTCAGTGGTACCTACTACTTGCAATATGACGCCAGCGGTCTAGCTCCGATTTTGACGAAAAAACGATGATCATGTATTCTTAGATAAATGATTAAACACGTGTTTCAGGATTTTTCATAATGCTCAGTTTAATTAAACAAAGTTATGATGGAAAACGTGAAAGAGAATTTGCATTTTCACCGTGAAATTTTACTCACATGGGAGAAAACGAAACATGATTACGTCAGAGCATTAGTTATGAATACCATTTTTGTAGTCATTTCTGAATACCGCTTGGTACTATTTTAATACTGGATTTCTAAAAGTGCATACATGTACATACATATTTACATGTTTAGATATTTGCATATGTAAGTGCAGAGCTTACATGTTTCTATTGTGCTGGTTGCTAATACAAACGAGTATTTATTATAAGTAATGAAGAAACATTACAAGTAACGTAACTGGCTGCAGATGCTACCAAGAAAACTTTTTCATTTCTTATCCGATTTCGCTCGGGTTTGTTTTAAATGACGCGTTATAGATTTCCGCACATTAAAACATAGACGAGTCACAACCTTTGCATGGCAAAAGTGAATTTGCAAGTCGTTTGAAAGTTTAAAATCGATTTAAAATGGGTTAAAATATGATTGTCATGTTTATAGACCTGACGGGCATCATCTACCCAGCAAGGTCTTCACGATTGCCTTTTACATCATTTTGATACGATTAGCCGTTTTGCCACAATCTTGAGTGGAATTTTGGGAGGGGGGGTCTGTTTGCATTCTTAGGCTTTGCCGTAACCATGCATTTTTTTCATGTGTTCATGGTTACTATGCCTCACCTAAGAAAAAGCTGAATTTATATTTTTTTTGCTCACCAGACCAGCCATACAAACAAACCGTGAAGAAGAATAGGATAAAGGTAATAGTGAGAGAAGAAGGACTGGTATTTACTGGTTGCTGGTGAGATGAGAAAAAGGTATTTGCACTGATCCGACTGCCACGGCTTTTTGTGGTTTGTAAGTAGGTAGGAATTAAAATGAGAGATGTGCCAAATCCGGTGGAGCGAATTTTTTTTATATTTCCGAGAATTTATGGTTTTCTAATCAGTTTTTTTAGGTAGATTGTTTCAACAAAATCTGGGAAGAAATTTTTATATAAAATAATATGTAAAATATATTTTGAGACGTTGTAATCTTTCATTTGAAATTTCACTTTTCTGATTAGGTTTTTTTATCTGCCCAACCAAATCTAAGCAGAAATTTATATATGAGAATGTTAAAAAGTATATTTTCAGGTGTTTTAATTACTCAGTTGCCAAATCCGAGACGATTTTTTTCATTTCTAAGAATTTATTCAAAATTTCTCAGCTATTAACAATAAATCCAGGGGTCGAATATTTTTTATTAGTAATTTATTCAAAATTTCTAAGTTTTTTTTCGGTTGTCTCAAGAAAATCTGGGCACAAATTTCTATTTGAGCATGTAAGAAAATATATTTTGAGTAATCTCTCATCGGGCAAATCCAGGGGGACGATTTTTTTATATTCCTAAGAATTTATTCAAAATTCCTAGTAAGGTTAAAAAAAATTGTTTCAACAAAATCTAAGCAGAAATTTGTATATAAAAATATATTTTGAGATGTTGTAACCCCTCATTTGCATTTATTCCTCTTTCTGATCATTGTTTTACCTGTGCAGCAAAATCTACACAAAAACTTGTATCAGAAAAGAAAGCTTATAAAAAATATAATTTGAGACGATGAAATCTCTCATTTTCTTGTTAAATACTGGAAAAATTATGCATCATCTGCCTGTTCCATGCATAAATTTTATCTCTTCCTCCTCCATTTAATACGACACGTGGTGCATTCCTTTTTATTCCTTTCTTCACGTCGTCATCGCGTCGTCGTTTGAATTAAATGATGTCCTCCATCCCTGAATGAATCTCTTTTTTCTGTAATGTCTGGTCTGATTTCAGCAGGCAACTAAAGAGGAGAGAGGACCGTCAAATCTGCCAACAAAATCGTCGTAAAGTATCGACTTTATTACCCGCTTCTGGTTTGATGTTTCGTTTTTCGTGTTGTATAACATTTCCTTCTTTGTGTGATTATTCCTCGCACGATTCCTACCAATCCTACCTTACTAATGGCAAAGTTCAGGCTATATCATCATCTGCCCGTGACTGAATGAGCCTGCCTGGTCTGGTCTGGTCCCTGGCTGATAGAAAAAGAAGAAGGAGAAAATTGGCAATAAATAATTTTACTGTCTTTAGAAAAACACCGCAGCAAAGCAGGAACGTCGCAGATAGCTGGCAGGCTGGCAGTGTTTCGTTTCTTGCACTGGAAAGTAAGACATGCAAGAAACTGTGAGAAATGCAAGTTTTAACCTGCATTTCTTGCAGGTAAAAAATGCTGCAAGAAACCACTTTCTTGCAGTTATTTCTTGCAAGTGGTAACTTGCCAGTGTTTCATTTCTTGTGGGTTTGGTACATTTCTTGGAAAGCAAGAAACGCAAGAAATGTGAGGTGCAAGAAACTGGGAGAAAGTGCAAGAAATATGCGCCATCCAGCCACGCGTTGTATGAGTGTCGGGGCATAGTTCCTTGCATCTTGCATTTCTTGCAGGTCAAAATACCTGCAAGAAATCACTTTCTTCCCGTCATTTCTTGCAAATGAAAACTTCCACCCGAAACACTGTTGCATGCATTTTATCCCCACTAAAAACTCCTACTTGTCAGCCAACTGGCCTTTTTAATGAAAAGAGAGTCCAACACGTATCCATGTATCGGAATCATTTCATTTCATACACCTTCTTATTTAAAAGTGACGGAATGAAAGCGACCATCACCACAAGTTCTGCCTGCCCCTCTATATAATTTACGTTCTTCGTCCATTTGTGGTTTCTCTCCTGTCTGGGTTAGTTAGTTCAAAAACTGCTCCTTCTTCTTCTCCTCGTTACCCTTGAACTTGGAGAGAGGAGAGGAAATTGCTTGAGCATATTAAATGCGGCACGCCACACCACGCCACCACGCATCCACCTCCACCTCCTCCTACGTAAATAAATATGTACGCGTAAACAAAGCCTTACTTAATTTCATTTTACCAAGTGGAACCGAAAACTACTACGCAGCAAGCAGTTGTTAAAAGCAGTAATTTAGAAATCTAGTCAGCATTTTACGCAGGGAAAAGTAATTCCAAGTTTAAACCAGGCCGGAAATTGTGCCGGGGAAAGTACGCAGCAGTAAATTTTTTATTGGGCAGAAGAGAGGCATCGCATCGCAATAAGTAAATAGCTCAACTTGCTTATTACTCTTTGTATGCATTGCGGATGAGGGAGTGGGTGGTGGACTGGTGGTGGTGGTGGTGAAATGCGTACGTACATGCGTGTCCCAGTGAAAGAAAGTGAAAGCTGGATCCATGACCCACCCTCTTTCTCTCTCCCTTTCGCTTTCTTTCTTTAGGTCTCCAGTTTCAAGTTCAGTCTTATCGATCTCTATGCACAAGTGCTGGGGCTTAGAAGCAGGAGAAGCAGTGTAATGAGTGGATTTTAGAGAGAGAGAAAGTTCTGGAACAAATGGAAGCGTTCTTCGGAGGGGGAGCGAGGGAGCGGTGGGAGAAGAGGGAAGGATGTCAGTTGGAGTGAAAATACCAGAAACTGCTGCTGCCTGAACTGAACCAGACCTAGGGAAATGTTCAGAATGTTGATCGCGTTGAGCCATTATGGTTCCGAGGATGGAGAAAATGGATTTTTTTCACCACTTTCACTTTCTTCCGGGAATATTTATTTACTTTTTTCTCTCTACTTTTAGGAGGAGGATACAGTTTCATATTTTTACGGATAGGGTCCAATATTCTCTTGAAATTCTTAAAAATTTAAGGTATGAAGTACATATTCCTGTAAAAAAAATATGGGGAAATGTTCTTCATCAAGTTTCTTCGGGCACGATTTTTTTCACAGCTTTTACTTTCTTCTTGCAATATTTATTTACTTTTTCTCTCCCTCATTTTAGGAGGATACAGTTGCATATTGCATTTTTTCAAAATATGACATCAATATTTGTAGAAAATTCTTACATAAGAATTTAACTTATGAAACATCCCTACCAAAAAAATACAAGGAAATGTAATGTTACACATAAACTTTTCCCGTGCACGATTTTTATTGTATGTTCGCTTCGATTACATAACGTGCGTGAATTGAGACACGTTTCTGTGAATTTTTGGTTCAAGTTCAGCCTGTGAACTCCGTTGTGAGTTGCACGTAAGCACATTCAGCCCCGGATTTTGCTGTGCCGGAGGGACGCCGCTGCTGCTGCTCTAATGGTATGTTTGTATGGCTTCCTTTCTGGGTGTGCACTATTTAGGTTTCACCAGCAGCTTCCTTCACCGTTCCGGGACATGAAACATACTCACTCGGCCCGAATACTGATTTCTTCTCGGGCTGGAGAGGAAAAAATGTATGTGTGCATCCTGAAAATATCTGGAAAATTTCAAAAATTTCCACCTCGAAAAAAAAATGTGGGCAGTTTTCTTTTCTTTTCTTGAGCTTGTCATGTCGTTTTACTGGTTATACGACGGCGACGTTGGGGAGAAGAATAACAAGTTGGTGATAAGCGTTAATCGAGCGTCTTACACAAGTTTTGCTGCCAGTAAAAAATAAACGCGAGGGTTTTTCTTCCGAGAAAGAAACCTCAATAAACGTTGGTCCTGCTCTAACTGTCAAGAAGATTTAAGATATCGTCGGTCCCTACCATACCCGAAGGGGTAGTCATTCATACGAATGTAGGAGGGGAAAGTTTTCTCTTAACGTTTCCGGTTTGTTTTTCCACCCACAAAACGAATGCAATGCAAATACTGCGGGTTTTTGGGGGGTTGAGAATTGTAAGAAAGGAAATTCAGTCCGAACTAAAACTTACATAAACTCGAACGAATGTAGAAAGGACCGAAATTAGGACCGTTATTTATGATGGCTCAAAATCAGTGACGGCGGAAGCGTAGGGACAGAGGGACAGTGTCCCCACGGTTATTCGATGTCCGCATCAACCCCTACCTCCCCCTATCCTGCAATGTTAATGTCCCCCCGGCTTCCGCGGCCACTGCTCAAAATTCTTCCAGAAAGAAAATTTTCTCTTTCCAGAGAGAAAATTGAGACTCGTAAATTCTCACTTTAAAAAAAAACGGGGACTCATTTCATTATTTTCATACAAAAGAAAAATGACACGCAACTACGCAAGAACGAAACTCTTAATAATTTGTAATCAAGTTCATGCATGCATGTGTTTCGTTCGTGTATGATGAAAGGAAGTGGATGCATAGATATTTGTAAGCAAAACATGTTATCAAGTCCACAATTTGGGCGAAAGGAGTGCCAAGGTTACCGAGGAATGAAAGGCATGAAGAAATTTGAATCGAATTACACATTCTACTCCGTAGCAGAAGAAGAGAAATGTGGTTCTGGACTGGAATTGTGCTGGACGGGAGAACAAGTCTTATCCAGCTTCATTTAATAGCAGCTAAGCCAGTCCACTATCCACCCACCCACCACTTCACCTCAATTTCTGCTAGAGAATTGGGTGACTTGACTATTCACAAGTAGAAGTACTGACCATTAAATAGTTACAAACTGGTTTTTCTTCTTCAGGCCATCATGCCTCGTTCCACTTGGATGCTCAAACTCCATCCAGGTAATAATGGCAACGAGGAGAAGGAGGATATTATCTTAATTCACGATATACATTATTATCATGGTGAAAACCCTGTTATGGGAATGCCTTGTCTGTCCGTCCGTCCGTCCGTCAGTACGAGCTCTAACTATTCAACGGATTCGAATTTCACCATCGTGTATCTAATTTTTGAAGTACGGATAAGTTCGAAGATAAGCGCTATAGGTCATAAGGTCACGGCACCACGGTGATTAGGTCAAAAATGTCGAATTTTTTGGTTCGACCGTTTTAAATGTAGTTTCGGGGATTTTAGATTTCGGATTTCCCATTTGGTTTCACCCTATTGCTACATTCCGTTTCGAACAGTTTATTTTATCACGGTGAAGAAAAGTCCAGTCCAGATTTCACAGGAGATCATGCCTTTGTACGAAAAAAAGAAATGTTTCAAATCGTGCCAGTACATTTCACGTTCACCATTCTTCATCCAAGGACAACTTCCACTTTTCAAGTCGAAATCCAGATAACAAAAAATGAAAAAAATGCCATACAACAAAGAGTATTATGGAAAAGTTGCACTTTTCAAAGTGGAGTTGAAATCCAGGGAGTAGATGATAACAAAAAAATGAAAAAAATGAGATACAACACAAAGAATATTATTGAATCGGTGGAATTTTTATATCATTTATTTCTTATTATTATTTTTATATCATTATACAAGAAATTTTTATGTATGCTGATCTATTATAAAAGGTAAATATGATGATTCACCAGTTTTTTTCTAACTCATCTTCTTCTAAAGTCTACCCACTAAATAAATGTTGGAGATAATTCCTCCAACTTAACTTATTACATAATAATTACTAACAAGATAAGATAATAAGTAAGATTAGTACCGATAAAATAATACATTAAGGGCCTGGGGGAAGTTGCTTAGAAATCACGTCAACTTTGACGATAAAATTCAGCAATGCACAAGAGGGCAGATTTTTTAAATTATGTTTAATGCGTTAATCATATCTTTAGATTTTACTTGAGTTTTTTTTGACGATCTGCCCTCTTGTGCAGTGGAGATATTTGGTCGTAAAGTGAGGACAAATTGGCTTAGAATTGCCAAATTAATGGCAGGAATTGCATTTTGAGTATCCATGGAACAAAAGAAACAACTTTTTTCAAAAACTTGAGGGACTTGAGGGAAACTTTTTCAAAAGCAGTGACAAAACCAAAGCTTTTGAACGTGAGTGTCCCATAGAAACGGTGTCAATTAATTGTGGTCGTAACCTAACAGAGCGATAATAATCTTGGGGCCCTGGCAATTATTGTTGCTAACATAAAATCAAGTAAATCTTCCCCCGGGCCCTTAATAATTATGTATTATTTTTAGTACGTGGTAAATATTAGATAACATTTTTTTTCGAAACGATAATGGATCTCGAGTGTGACGTGGCTCCATAATATGACTTTTACTACTTCTCCTCTAAACACCTTATCAAGTATTTAGTTAAGTTAGACTTATCATTTTATTTACTTATAATTTGTAGTTTCCAGAGGAAAAGAAAAGATCTCCTTCCTCGAAAAGAAGGGATTTGTGAATTACACTAACTTTTTTTGACAGTTTTTTTTGCAATGATTTTTTTCTTCCTATTTGTATTCCAATCAGAATACAAATTTTTTGTAATTGGTAATAAATTAGCAAATTTTATGTAGAAGAGACCATCAATCAATCAAGTATATGAACGCATTTATTACGTTATTACCATCCTAAGACCTTTTATTACCAGCAGAAAAGAACGCAAGCCCACCACCGCTACTAATTTTCTCCGGATTTTATTACCGTAAAACTTGTCAATTTTTTAATGTAAATTTTAAAAAATATATGTACATTCGGTTTTCACTACGATTTTAGAAATAGTCAATTCGTCCCATTCCTCATCAAAAGCGAGTGATAATAATGTCATTAAATTATGGATGATTCTAAACATGTGACGTTTTTTGTAAACGACGACAATGGTAAAAGATTTATGTAAATTATTAAGGGTGGCAGTTCTAAGAATTAAGAGGAAAATTAATTAATTTATATATTCCGACTAAGAAATCTGATTGGTGTGATGTGATAATTAATTAAGGTAATAAATGATTGCAATTACAATTACAGATTTTTCTTTAGCAAAGATATTTATGTATCTCCTGTAATTGCAAATTTGCAAAATATAAGCGCTTCGTTTTAGAGTCAGCACAAAATTCGGATGACTAATAATTAGATTCCATCTAATTTTGGATTGATTCTTTTTCTATTTTGTTATAGCCCGTTGTCATTCTTTTATCCCGTCGTCACTATTATAATAAACACCGCTTCGATCCCCGTTAAAAATTCAGACTAGCCTTGTACTGTACTTTTTTTGTGAGTTGTTGTTATTTACCTTCTAATAATAGTGTCACCACCCCTACGTAAAAATGTGTAATTAGAATGACGCCGTATTTTTCACTCCATGCACTTATTCCTCTTATATTTAGCTAAACTGTACTAAAATACAAAGTCGAGTAAGTAAATTAAGTATTTCAAAACAATTAATATGTACGTTGTGATCAATTATGTTATGTTTCGTGTGTGTGGGTGGGAGTGAGTGCATGAACTGAACATCAATTTCCGCTCTACAAACAACCCATAAATTTTGGAAATTTAAAGCCTTTCCTATCAAAACCAAAATTGGATTGGATTTTGCGTGGGAATTATTAAAGCCAAAAATTGCTAAAAGCTTGTACATACATACGACAATTAGTTAGTTCGACCCACGCAGTAAAATACAGTTAATGTAATTTATCCATTTAGATAGAAGCATATGGAAAGAAAATGGAGCAGAAATACTTGTGATAAGTAAAAAATTTTGAACGGAAAGTTTGAAATATAATTATTATGTGAAAAGGGGTACTTTTTGATTCTATTAATTGGATTGGAATTGTGGATCTCTCCAACTTTTTCCTAGTCCAGATTTTGCTCCATGATACCAGCCTGTCTCTTAACCGGTAATAAAGTTACAATTTTTTTTAAAGTCGAGTTGTTTGTTGGTCGGTTTTTGTCTGGTTCTTTTTTATTATGGACTGACTCTGGGCTTTCGGATGGGATTGTTTTGGGTACAAGTGACACATGAGATTTTGACACAGATTAAAAAATGTCCATTGTTCAAAATAAAAATATAGAATTTCAAAACCAAACTGCTTTTAAAAAACAATCCACTTTTTCTGCGTCACTTGAACCCAACAATATTTCACGTCCGCCAGATAAAGAATTGCATATTATTCGCATGGTCATGTTATGTAAAGAAGTTGGTCACTGTATTTTTTTGCAACTCAGAAGAGTGAATTACATGGGAAAAGAAAGATATGGACTAACTTTAGCTTAGAATTTAACTCTAGTAAACTATTTTTATAAGTAAATTCACTGACACATACTCGCATTTAGCATTCCACACAAAAAATGCACTCGCCCCTATGTACCTCATTTTGTGGCGTGGCGTTGTTCGTTCATCGGTGTATTACACGCATAAATTTATATATTACAAATTTACACCATTTACTAGAACCACATAGCTAAGTCCCAAAATTCATTTCATTCTCACCCACCACCAATAAATTAAGCCCTTTTAAATATCTTATTTAATTAACTGTTAATAAATACAAATGTGACACCCACAGCAATCATGTCATAAGTACGATGACACATATTATGTAATAATGTCATGTATCGTACAATATGGATGCTATAAATTCGTGTGGGTAAATGCAGGTGCTGGTACCTCTAGTGTTAAAACTATGTATAATGATACCTTAATGTTTAGTTTTTTTACCCTAATTCTCCATTTGCAATCAAATAAATAAATAACTACTAAATACAAAATATTGTTATACCTTTCTCTGAAAATATGCCAAGCCAAGCGGTCAAACTTTTTAAAATCCCAATTCTCATAAATATTTGTACATCAACCAACTTCTGTCACTTCCTCAACCAAATATAATTCTGTTGATGTTTCCGCATGAATATTAAAATCGAGATGGTCCTTTCTTTCATATTCATTTCACTATTCTGATCCAGTTCTTTATACTGTTTGTTTCTTTTCTTAATCGATTTCTACTAAAAGATTTGATCGAAAGGGTTCGAAAATCTGTTCACCATTCCTTTTTGTCAGGTACAGTGCGACTCTCTAAATTTTATGGATCGCCATAGTTGAGAGTTTCTCATCTGATGATTATTTAAGTGGGTAACATTTATTTACGTTTATTAGCCTCAAAATTTTCCATCCCGATATATGTACGACCAGATGCACACCACACTTTCACTTTGACACTGTGTTGTATGTAATATTTTTGCTGTGACAAATCGGTTTCAAAAAGTTGGGAAATTTAAAAAAAAAAATGGAAAAAAGTGTAGTCTTGCTTCTCTCATAATTTATAAAGGTAGATAATCTGCAATTGGTGATAATAATGGCGATGTATGTAATTCAATCACAAGACGCGTAATAATATAATATCATGATATATATATTCTTTTTTTTTTGCTATGAACTTTGACTCTTGTCCAAAAAATTGTATGGAATTTTGCTAAAACTTTTGTCATAATAATATGTAAATCCAATTTTTTGCTCAGTCTATCGCCTCTTTTTTTGTACTTGACGTCATTCCTCAATTTCGAACCAAATAAAGTATTTTTTGAGACAATATGTTACATTCCAATTTATGAATACTCAGTCTTTCTCCAAGATTTAGACACACACATTTTCATCAATAAAACAGCCATCACAAAGCAGCGTATTAATTAATTATCATATTACAAAGCAGTCTAGTTACTTTTCATTCAAAAAGAGTAGAGACAAAAGTCCTTAAATTTTTCTACCTTATTTTTTGTGCCATGTAAAAAAAGAAAATCTGCCAGATAACCGCTCAGATTTTTTTCGTCTCTATTTTTTCGAACGAACCGTAGTGAATTAATTATTAAGAAAACGGACAGCGATAGATTCTCACAAATTTTTTCAAAATAAAAACACAAGGCCAATTTCACAAGTTGTACACAGAGTTTACATTGTTTCTCATGCTTTTAAATATTTGTACTTTGTACGTACGACGACACGATACGACAGACAGTAAAAAAATTGGCACAGGATTTATTCATCCCATAAATAGATTCATAAATAAGGAATCTCAAAGCTTGCTGTCAGCAATTTATAGTTATTAGTATTATGCAAATAGAGGAGGGTACATATGTAAATAGAGACGTTATAATTAAATATTACATATGTAGTACTACATGATAGACTTTTGTGGGAAATGTGGATTGCAAATGGAGACCTTAATTAGTGTGCTAACAAGTAAGCTACGTAAAATCCTACTGCTATTTATTTTATATATACTTTTACCCATGAATGCAATATGTACACAATTTTTCTCCATTCCAATTCCAATCTCAGTCTCAAAAATGAGCTATAAGTTCCACACACCGGCTTCCTTAACGACTGACACTACTTTTTAATATACACTTTCCAGTCCGAGCTCATTATCACCTTAAAAAAAGTTGTGTGCAATTTTTATGATTCTAAGAATAATTATTTTATTTTTCCTAGGGAAAGGTACCAATGGAAAAGGAGATGATTATCCTAATTGCTAATTTAATTAAACTTTGCCTTCTATGCAAACTCGCTCCAATTTTCCGCTTCTACACGCATTTATCCGTCATCTCATGTCACGGTCACGTAGGGACAGGTTGCTTTTTAGCGTGCACCAACAATCGGACTAATTTTGATTTTTCGCGACATTTACAACCAACAAATACAACTTTTCTTTTGCGATTGGATTAATTGGAAAAGTGGATTATTTAGAAAGTTGGCAATATCATCAGAAGAGCTCACATTCAGATCACATCAGATTCAACCTGCCCCGTAACGTAGGCCGTACATTTGCCTGTCTCATTTCATCGAGATGTTTTCCCCTAATTGCACCGGTGCATGTTCAAGAAGTTGCAATTTCACGACAGAATCAACAATCAAGAATAGCATGGATTTTTTTGTTACTTATTATTGCCTCCTTCCAGTCCGACTTTCACTTTTATCACGCAGGTGTTTTTTTTCCTCTTCTAATAAGTTCTCTACCCAAAAGTTACCCATATAATTCCTATCAAATTCTTAATCAAGACCTAGAAAGTTGCGAAATTCTTGGAAAATATCAAATTACAAAGTTTTAAAAGGTTTGGATGATAACTATATAAAACTAGAAAATTAGTAGAAATTGATAGAAATATAAATAGACTAATATATCATTTCCCTCCCATTAAGCAACTCACCTCATTTCACGCTACGAACGAAAACCAACCACCATTTCATTCACGTTCATATACTTGCAAACAGGCTTTTTTCCATTATCCTATTTATCATTCGGGCTGATGGTCTCTCCTCTTTTGCTAATTTGTTATGCATGTATTTCGAGTACATACTTTGTTAGTATGCAGCTTACCTGATTTATTGTTACTGCTACGCACGTCTCCGCAAGAGCTAATTTCGTCCTAGAGTTAACCAACTATTTATATCTAGTGTAAGTATATATTTAGTGCAATATGATGTAAATATAATATATCATCTCTCGTACATAGATAAATCTTCTTGGAGAGCCAACAATTAATTCCTCGAGTCCATTACATCTCATAATTTGTATGTATTTGATCCTACTATTCCTACATTTGGATCATGCATGCCACAGAAACAGTGATACATAAATCATAACTATAAGACTAACTTAGGTCGTTGGAAATCAGAGTGAAATGAAAATCATATTTTTCTGCTAATGGTTTCTTTGAAGAAAATATATTCGGAGATACATATAGAATTCTTTTTTGTGTGTAAATATGCTCCGGTCAATTTGTTTCGTCATATGTAATTAACTAACTAAATTGGAAACTAAGTAAAATTAGGATGCTGAATAAGTGATATTTTGATGAGGTTAAGCAGCCAGTGAGTTTGTCATCCTCATCACTCGCATCTTCTCCTCTACCTTTTGCATCCTCAATATTTTGTCAAACTGGTCCGGTGCGACCCTCTCGTACACGGACTCCAAAGCCTGGAAAATAAGGGGAAAATGTGATTTTGGATTTTACAAATTTCTCCTCAAGCTGGAAATTGTCACATTTTTAACATGTATGCAAATGTGTGTAAATGTATGTAAATACCTTGGCAAAGTGGAAGTCCATGAATCCACAGCGGTAACAGCGGATGAGGTTGCTTCCCTGGCAGAAATATTTGTACTGCTCGCTGTGCAATACTGCTCGGCAGTTTCCACACTGTAATAAAAGAGAAGAAAAACATATTAATTGATGATACGCGAAAAGAAGGAATTTTTATGGTTCGTGGGTAGTAGCTGTCAATTAAAGGACGCAGACAGATGCCAATTTGCTGAGTGACTGCATTTCCACGAATTGAGATGGAAATTGTGGGAATTTAGTAGTTGCTAACTCGAACGTCGCAGTTCGCCGTACTTAAATAAGCATGACCCGACTTATCAATTATGTAAGATAAACAATGACCATCTCTTATTTCGCGGCAGGAAGCGGATATCAGAAATTCACCACCACAAGAATGATTAACACCAAGATTTTTGTATTGAATTAGAATTGCGCATAAGTTTTTGCTCAAGATAACAAAATATGGAGTAGTTTTACAAAAATTCATCCTATGTATGTAAATATTGCGCATATTATCATCAACCATTTCCTGTCCTCCGCCTCTCTAACAAATATGAAACGTTGACCACACCACAAAGTCATATGATACTAACGAATATTCACTCATACATATCAACAAATGAAATGTGTGTCACAGTTCAAATTACAAATGCGAATATATTTAACCAAAGGCGCAACCAACCTCAACAAAAACCTTGCAATTTGTTCCGTCAACAAACGACATAAATAATTAATATTATTCTCTAATAATTGTTTAATAAACATTCCACTTATTTTGGGAACAACTGCAAATTCCTGGGATTCTGCCTACGTATTTATTCTAATTTGCCAGGCCATCAACAAAACCAAACCAAACCATGAAGTAATTACTGATAGCTTTCCTTATCAATGGCAACAAGCTCTTCAAAAAAACTCATGCTGGTCAAGTGGTTTGTTGTGTATGCATGTTAACACCAAACCAATAAACATTATTATCACTCACTTAATAATAAATAATTACTATAAATAATTTAAAAATGCAGTACGATTAGAAATGTCAGAATCCTGTGCAATTTTGATAGTGTCAAATTTATCGAATGGGAACAAGTTTTATGATGGCTACACGACTCAACAGATTTTGGTACAAAAATAGTCTGGGGATTTTTACGATAAATACAAAATAATCCTGTGATCTTAATTGTAAATGGGAGATTACATCATAAATATGATTCCGATCAAAAGTTGATAGTTTAACAACTGCATTTAACAACACATTTCGTATTTTTACGATAAAGACAATAATCCTGATCTTAATTGTAAATGGGAGATTGCATCATATTTAAATACTTATGAGTCAGAAGTTGATAGTTTAACTGCTACATACATATTTCGTAATGATTATGATTAAACAAAATCCAGCCAGGCTTATTTTTCCAACCTTCATCACCACCATCTCCATTCATCCATCCAATCCACCCCCACCATGCATCCTCAACTTATCTCATCTCCAGCCAAGAAGAAGAATAGTGACACGCGTGTATTTATGTACAAAGCATAGTTTTACTTTTACACACACACACAGCGATACATTCATGGATGGAATGTGCTTAATAATAGAGAGACGAAAACTAAAGTAAAGTGCAGGCATTACATAGATGAGGAGCAAGGAGAATAAAAGGCTTTGA
This sequence comes from Folsomia candida, assembly GCF_002217175.1. Lineage (NCBI taxonomy): Eukaryota > Metazoa > Arthropoda > Collembola > Entomobryomorpha > Isotomidae > Folsomia > Folsomia candida. Next base: position 2,129,263 of record NW_019091200.1, on the reverse strand, counting down.
ACTTGACTTGGCAGTCTGCCTGTCCAATTTCTGTTTATTTGACTTGGTTAGTTTTTCGACTATTTTTAGACAATATGTACATGTATACATGCATGCAAAGGAGCAACCCAACTTGATAAACATTAGCTGGCAGCCTAGTCAAGAGGAAAGCAAGAAAAAGAAGGGAGCGATGCAAGTTTTACAAATAATTTACGGATCGCTGGCCCCAACGCAACGTCAACGAATAAAACCGTTGACGTGCTCACCAGAAGTAAGTAAATTTGAAAATTCAGCGTTGTCGCCGTAGTAGTGAAAAACAAGTCTACGACAACATGTCGAGGAGGGAAGATTCAATAAAGAGATTGGATAAGCAATATGTACAATGCAGAGATGGATGAGGGCAGCAGAAGTGGCTGCGGAAGCGTGGGGACGGAGGGACAATGTCCCCGATGTTATATAAACCCTACCCTCTCCAATCCTACAATGGTAATGTCCCCACATGTCCCCACAGCGTCCGCGGCCACCCCTGTTGGTGGGACAGCTTTGTAATATTATGATAATCTCCTATCTTAAACTAAATATTTAATCAATTCCATTCCACGACACGTAAGAAGAAGGTGAACTTTCCTTGCGAAACGTCTCGTTAGTCAGTCTAGTAATTTAGTCGTATGTCGCATAACTTGGTTGGTGGGTAGGATTAGCGCCTTGTTTATCCAAATGTGAGGCTGAATTAACTTGACAGGCATAAATACATGTCACTCATTAAGTAACTCGCGTACCATGCGTCGTCTCACTTTCTTAATGATGTAAGTAAAAACTGGAGGAGATGTGGTGGTGCATATATAAAATACTTGTTCTTCTTGCTCTTACTTACCTCGACTCTTTTACGGCAACAAGCCATCGACGCAAACACGTCGTAGCTGTAGATCGCTCCGATGATGATGGCCGTTCCATCGAACGCCTTCCCACATCCGCGACAAACGTATCCACCTTGCTTTCCAGAGAGGCAGTGCATACAGATCGCGGTCAAGTAGCGCGTGTTGGACACTCCGTCCGCGCCCGAGGTTGGAGATGTGGTCATCTGTGGAAAAATTAAAAAATAGACATGAAAAACTGACCATTTTTTCATGACGATGACGATTTTGACGATAATTCTGATTTGATGAAATGGATAATGATAATGACCTAACGTTCGCTACCACATGGTCGTTTGCACAATTTATTATTAAGCTGCTATCGCCATTTATCAAGCAAATGTCACCATTTAATCGACTCTCCCATCCGCTCATGCTCTTCACTGTATGTATACAAACATTGCAAAAATAATGCTAATACGCATTCGCATCATGTCATCCAGCCATGAGACCAAAACAACATTAAGTTAATCTCTGCTAATAGATAGATATTATTCAGCAATGCACGAAGTACGTAAACAAAGTTTGCTGCACGGAGAGGATTGAAGGTCATTGCTGGTTTGTCCAGGCGTTGGTTTGATTGGTGGACGAGGAACTCTAATCACTTTCAATAAAGTAGAAATCCCAACTAGATACTTGCATACTTCACTGATTGACTCGTTAATCAGAGTTGCATGCATAATTCTTAGCACTAATTTTAGCAAACAAATCAATCACCATCATCATATTCTCGGTATGAAATCTCAGTTCGGAAATCCTCCAGCAGGAATTTTCTCATGTTTTCTGTAGGAGAAGAAGCAGAGGGGTGAAAGTCATGAGACTGGTGATGCCTGCCCTAACACAAGGTTTGTAAACCTAGTAATCAGAGAACCACTTTATAGGACACCACTCAAACTTATTCCCCCACCAACCAAACCAACGTATAGATTACGGGAGCAAGCAGCAGACACCCTTCAAATATTATTTCACTGGGCTCGTTATCTTGTCCAGTGGTCGTCAAATTCTCGTTTTATCTCGTATTTCATACTATCTATAGTTTGAAAATCCAATTCATCCAGGCTCAACAAAAATTGAATGACTTTGCTCACTTTTAGTAAAACTAGAGAATGGATGGATGGATGATATTGATTGTCAAAAGTGCATTGCGTGAGTGACACAACGAACGTCATAACCGGCATCGAATATTTTATGTACACAAAAGCAAAATCATATCATGAAAATTGATACGATCCCGAGTAGGCGAGCAGTGGCTGCGGAAGTGTGGGGACAATTTCCCCACGGTTATTTCATGTCCCCACAATTTACCCACGTTATATAACCCTCTCCCTCCCCCCCATCCTATAATACTAATGTCCCCACGCCTTCCGCGGCCACTTATATGTAGTTGAGCTCACTACATATAAGTGCATATGTATATATGTTATGTACATACTTGTGCATAAGCTGCAGAATAGTGTAGCTTATCAAAATCAAACAAAATATTATGTATGTACATCTTTCCACCCTGTGTGCGGCATGTCTAGGCGTTACGTTAGCAAAGGTCAGGTCACCGGTTACCCAATAAATTCTACCAAAAATATCACAACCATAACAGTGGACATTTCTGCATCTGCTGGTTTATGGTCCACTCTCTTTGAGCCAAGATAATCATATATGAACCTTGTGCACACAAAAACTTTGGTACATATCTCTATTGACTCACCATGCATAAACCGGTCTATGTATAAGTTTAGAGCTGACCGATGATACTCAACCCTCATCCATGAAGAAGATGCGTCAAGATTCAATTTAAAATTCTATTCGGCAAACCCAATTTCCATGTCGTGGCAGGTTCTTTAAATTTATTCGAACCATATTTGGATCACGTCACGTAACGTAACAAGCTTCAAGTTATTATTATTATAATAATAACGAGTATGTAGATACATACGTGGTCCGACTCAGGAGTCAAAACTGGATTCAGGCCAATAAGTATAATCAACAAAAACAAAACTGCTGGATCATTTGGTGGCTGGCTGATGGACAAAGTTTTTTATTTATTAAACTTATGCATTGAGTCAGCAGCAAAGATGGAATAAAACGAGTAGCCCAGCCCAGCACTACTTATTTATGATCAACCCTTCTTCTTGTGAAATAAGTATTCAAATTGAACCAGCATCCCATCGAATGTGCAGTATCACGCCGAGAGATGAAATACATATCGGAGCGGAATAATAAAAATTACGTATTCTATTCAGCCATCACATCACCTAAACATTTTTACGACAAGATCGGACCACTTTATTTTATTTTTACGGAGAGAGGAAAAAAGTGAGAATAAATAACCTACCCCAACATGGAATTAAGTTACCCTATCCTCCATTCCATCCAACGTGGCATCTTCTTTTCCTTCCTGAAAATCTACCCTGCTCACCCCCAGCAAGCCGAAGCTAAAGCAGCTACGTGATACACAAGTCAGTCAACTTATTCACCCTCTCCCCACGCCACGCCAAGCCACGACCGAGGACCACGTCAGCTCTTCTTCTATGGATTCTTCAGTACATAAGCAACCCTTGGAGAGATAAGACAGATCCTGCCTGCCAAACCCAGAATGAGAGAGAGGGGGATGTCAAGATATTTTTGGGACGGCAGCCCATCCCAGAACTTCTAAGCTCTCTCAGGGAACAGACCCTCATTCACGAAAGAGAAGATGAAATGCATTACGGGAAAAATCAAAAAATCCAAAATTTTCTTCACCACCAATTATCTAATCAACTATCTAATTCATCCCGCATATAGTGCATATGTACATACACGATAAATAGTGCCATCTGCATATTAATTAAACGGATGCAGGCAAAATACGCTGCGGGATGTCGAAAAACTTGCTTTCTTTTCCTACCCCTTTTTCCATACTGGCGATAGACTGACTGAATTATGACTCTTCTTCTGACTGAGACTGGGGAGCATGTATGTCCTATTTTTACATTTACGAGTTTTTTAAGTGAACTTAATTGCATAGTGGAGGGACATAAAAATCGACTTTGACACGACAACCAACCAACCAACCGGATGCAACAAGCAGTTTTCATTTCCATTCAGAACGAGAGTATGCATGGTGCGAGACCCATTTGTAAATGAAATAATAATAAAATGTTCACCAAAACCGGTAGAGAGTAAAGGGACCGAGAGCACTTATGTAGTAGTAACAACCAAGTACCACCGACCGGCTGCAGATGATGTCAAGTCATTCCTGCCTGACCTTCCTCAACGTGAATAATGTTGAGATAAATAAATTATCTCTCTCTTTCTCTCTCAGTAAATGAATAGGATTCATTAAAATTAACAAACCGACAACTGCCAGGGACTGCTTTAAAGGGTACTTACTCACCTACTACAAGGCAGCCTTATGTGACCGGGTGTCTCTCTCTCCAACTAACGGGCAGCGGACCGAGTGATCCTCTCTTGGTCACTTTACGTCGCGATGTCTAATTGCGAACTAAAACTGGCAGAAATTATTGGAAAGAATCTTGACCACAGACAGACCGGATCGCTGCCTCCAATTTTGCAAAGGTGGGTATTTAGCAGTAACGTTATAAAGTGTTGACGCATCCTTACTGTACAAATAGCGTATTTAAAGAGCCCCCTCTCCTCAAATCCTACATAATCAAGGACAATACTCCGCACTTTCATTTTTATCGCGACTTGTTATTTGTGGAAAAACCGGTCTGCATGGTCTGTAAAAGGAATTTTTTTCTCTCTTCATTCTTCCTCGCCAAAAGTGGATGGAGGTACAGAATTTATTTCGCAATTACTGGTCAAACTGAGGAGAGCTGCGCAGTGCTTTTTTGGCATTATTTGGCATGCCGTGCGAGCGTTCCATGTCCTAGGTCAACAACTATGTATGGATGGATGGACAGTATAGTAAAGTCTGTAATAACTATACCACTCGTCTCTCTCTCTGATAATAACTTTTTAGTCTTTTATGCTAATAAAAATTTCACAATAAGCCATAAACTCTCAAATTCGTCGTAATAATGGGTTCCTTCCACTTCAACCTTGATCTTCATAAAGAGAAAAATTTCAAAATCCCCCAAAACCCTGGGGCTGCATACATTCCTGCATAAACGAGAGTTACATCATATGCATACTTTTAGCCATATATGTAAATAAATAAGTACAGTGGCCGCGGAAGCGTGGGGACAGAGGGACAATGTCCTCATCAGCTGTCCATGCAATATAAATTCCTCCCTCCCCTATCCTACAATGTTAATGTCCCCACGGCTTCCGCGGCCACTGAATGCATATTTATTTAGCTACCTACTCCTCAATCCCATTATTTATATCAGGACGAGCGCGACGAATAATTAAGTGCATGTACAGACAGACAATCTAAAAAATACCTAGTTTGGCATGAAATAGCACAATATTTTTTTTATAAGCCATCCCGTCAACGAAACACAATGGAGCGCACGCAAACCTAATATGCAAATATGTAATGTGTATAATTAGATGAAGTTATCTTCTTTTGTTACATGCACAAACTTAATTCAAAAGGATTTATGTAAGCGGCTCACATCACGACTTAATTGCGACCAACAAGGTACATACGTATTTATGTACATATCGTCAACCTACTTCCAAACTGGGTACAAAAGAAAGCACCCAGTGAAACTAATAATCTTCACTGTCTGTCTATGCATGCATGTGAAATATGAGAAACTTGGTCGTCCAAATTACCACGGCTGAAGAATTAACCCACGTACAAACTATGCAAATATGTACTGCTGCCTATAATAGATCAAGATTTAGCTGACCGACAAGCTTACCATCGGGATCGATTCCTTGCCATATTTTCTCGGTGCGATGAAGAAAGTTCCATCGATGAGGGGATAGCGATCGTAAATAATCATGTTGGACTGGCACATGCAACAATTCACTTTCGTCATCCGCTGATTCTGCAGCGTCGCCAGCACCACGAACCTCATGTCATCGTTCCCATGCCCATCATCGTCCATCTGAAATAACAATAAGAGATTATTAGCGACTGGAATTGGAACACTTATTTATTTTGTGCACAGAACAATGCTCCTCTGCCCTGAATTCCTTGAAGGAGAAGGTAAACTCAATAATAATGGATGATGGAACTTGAGGAGAAAACAAATGAAAGTGTAACGGGCAACAAAGAGACGGAATCAAAAACAGAATTTGACCCAACCACTCTGACATTTAATCATGGCCATCACGCGCTCCCCAAATGATGGCGAAATGCTTGGATAGTTCGTTTTCTGTATTCCTTTCATGTACTCACTCGCAGCCAGGCAGGTCTTTGCCAGTGTTTCGGGTGAAAGTAAGTAACCACTTGCAAGAAAGTGGGTTCCTGCAGGTAATTCGACCTGCAAGAAATGCAAGGCACAAGAAACTACGTCCCGCCGATGTAGTTCATGACGCATATTTCTTGCACTTTTTTGCAGTTTCTTGCACCTTGCATTTCTTGCGTTTCTTGCTTCCCAGTGCAAGAAATATAGCAAACCCACACTGGTCTTCGCCTACCTGGCAACGCGACCTCCTACCTGTAACTTTCTCCGAGAAGAGAGAAAGAGAAAGCGGAACTAGGACATTCAACTCCCCAACTCCAACTCTCGGATTCCACCACGAAGCGAAAGGTATCTTATTAGGAAGAAGATAGCCAGAAAATTTTGTTCCATATCAAGTTACCAACTCTCCAATTAGTGCAGTTCCAGGTAACGAACGAGGTGGGGGTATAAAAAAAATAATAAAACTATTATATGTACAGTGCGGCGCACGTACACAGTTTTTTTTATAAATTACAAGGTTTCTCAGAGAAAGTTTGTGAAATCCGCGTCATTAACGAGCCATCATAAGTTTTAAACAGTTGATTAGAAGTCCTTTTGAGTCTGAAATTCGATTCAGAGATCAAACATTTATACAAATTTTCTCTTTAGCTGTTTCGCAACGAGATATTTCTCAATAAGAGAAAATCACTGAACGCGACACTCTGGGAAATTGTAAATGTGAGATTTCACTCTTGTGGGGAATATGCAAACGGGATCGCGAAATGGGGAGAATTCAGAGAAGAAAGAAAAGCCACAACAGAGTGAAAAGCTATACGTTTTCCTAACTAACTGGGCCAATTATACTAATGAGAATTAGACCACGGTAGTCTGTCTACCATAGAGAATTATCATTATAGAATTTAGTTTGTAAAGACGACTACTTTGGAGAATATGTGTGCATGCGAGAGAGAGAAAGCTGAAGCCTGCCTACTGTGTAGCCCAGGTTACGCGAATTACTTATTTTGAATAAAATGAAACTTTACGACTAGTTTGGGGCATGATTGGCTGGCTGGCTGGCTGGCATTTTACGAAGAATTGAGTTTTGTCCTTCGTTTACTTGCTTGCTTGGATAAGTCACATGGATCTGACACGCAGGCAGAGGCAGAGATCAAATAAAATATGTAAGGGAGCAGAACAGACGAGGTTATTTGCCGTTCAATGATGACTTTCTAAATTCAATATTCGCAGAAATCATACAAAACTTCAATCTCTTTTTCTCTCTCTCTTTACACAATGTTCACTTCTCTCTCTCGAGTAAAGAGAAAAAGTTGACTCTAAATTATGCTTTTCCATCTCGAAACCTTAATAAGGAGAGAGAGAGAGAGAAATATAACATAATAAAATGATGCCAACTGTTGCTTTCTCCATTAGTTTTCCTTCCTACATAAAGATATTTTGTGCCATGTAGTAAGTAAGTACGAGTAGTGCAGTAATAAAGCGGATTATTACATGTAGCTACTCGCAGATTTCTAGGAGAGAAAGTTTTGCAAGAAAAGTGTTCCACTTTCACCATAGCAGCACCTAATGGAATGCCATGATTTGGCTCGATATGTAATCAGGCAACATACCATCAATCCATCACCATCGCCACGACGCTCTAACTTATGTATTGCAGGGGCTAGAAATAGACTAGATTTCCCCGGCCAACAAGTGTACCTACCTAATTCAGTGGCCGCGGAAAGTGTTGGAGCATCTGGGGACATTAAAATTACAGGATAGGGAAGGGAGGGGTTTATATAAGATGAACAGATGAAAGGGACATCGCACAATTGTGGGGACATTGTCCCCACGCTTCCGCGGCCACTGTTTATACACTCGTCCTCCTGTCGAGGACATGTGATAAGTGCTACAAAATTCAATCCGGCAGGAAACCCTCCAACTTTCTCCTCTTTCCTTTCACTTTATAATATTTTGCAACCAGGGTGAAATCACGTGTAAGCTTCGTGTATGCAGCAAACCAAACCTTGATGCAGAGTTAGCATATCTATTTATGAAAATCCTTGATCTGGTTTACAATGGATTTACAAGAGCTTCACTCGTTTATGTACCGTCTCGTTGATAATTTTCCTGAATTATTTCCTCAAGTGGAATCATGCACTAGTGAAAATGATGATGATATCAATTCTTCCCAACAACAAGTGTGTACTTTCACCCACTTCACATCTCCTCAGTTTGCCGATTTGGAGAGAAGGGATGACAACTCGCTTTCATTTCATCCTCTTTCGCCGAGAGAAGAAGAGATGATTGCGTGACCAGAAATGTCCTTGAGGAGATAAAGAGATGACGAGGAGGCATGAATTCACCGCATTTAATAAGTTATCTCTGCATTTCTCGGAAAGGGAATAAGTAGTCTGACAGAGAGACAGAGGGAGAAAATTGGAGTGTAATAATAACAAATGTTATTAGGCTTATTTGTTACCAACTAGATAACTTGTTAATCTGTCCAACACTGTTTCATATTGGAATCAACGAAGCAACTAACCAACGCCATATGTGTCGTTTTCTTCTAATCTTTCTCCTCTCAGAGACTACTTTCCTTGCCGGGAAAAGCTGCAGCCGGCAGGAAAGAAAAACCGGACAAACCAGGCAACCCGACTACTCACCAAGAAGACTGGGAGAAGATGAATAGAAAATCTAAGGAAGGACACACAGATATTCTCGTAGCCATCCTTCCGTCACCAATTTTCTCCTCTTACTTACTTAACTTCTTATAATACTTACATACAGCAGAGTGTCTCTGTGTGTGATCAATCTTTCTCTTCATACATAAAAACATAATCTGCACCACCAACCAGTTGATCCATATTTCTTATCACTTTTCCCCAGAGATTATTTCCATGCATTTCGCGAACCCTAAATTCAATAGGAATGGATGTACGAAATTTTCAATTTCGCCACCTCTCCATCCATGCCAATTAATCTAATTAAATTTGAGCGAAATGAATAAGAAGCCTCTCATCGTCGTCGTGAGTCTCGGGATAAAAGTTATAAAACCTTCTTCTTTTTTGTTCCTACTTATCCTTCCACTTCACTTGGTTCCCTAATACTTGACATCTCTCTCTCTGCAGAACTTTCTCCACTCGACGGACAAATTAAATTTGGGCGAGGAGGCAAAAGGCAAAATTAATGAATGAGAAGATGAAGTCCGTCAAGTCAAGATTTAGAGAAATATCTATGTATTTATAGCCGGCCGCATTTATCAAGTGTGTATGTACGAGGGTAACGTACTCTTTAAGATGTTAGAGAGAGGAAATCGAGCATAACGGGAACAACACTAGTCGAGAATTATGAAACCGAGAAACAAGAGGTTTTAAAACATATACATATTTTATGCAAAAGTTTCCAAATTCGAGTGCGGAAAGAGAGAGAAAGTAAAATAAAAAATAAAATAAGGGATAAGTTGTGTCAGGTTGCGAAAAGTTCTTTTTTAACTTTTTATTCCTCCAGGGACAATATGCATGAAGCATTAACGTTTATCAAAATGTTGCACAAGCCATAAGTTACAGACGTAGGGAAAACTTGGTGGTCTAATTATCACTCACTCTCAATTTTCTCCACAACAACTTCGCTCTTGCCAAATAAACAGAGATGGGTAGAAATACTTCGTCAAAATCTAGTATATACATTTTTGAGCTCTGTTCTTCACAGGGATTGGATTTCCACAAAAATACGAAAATCTATGTGGAGCAACATCATGCGAAAATACAGATTTTCTGAAGAAATTGACTTGGCGCGTCAAAATACTTTGTTTTTAAAAAATCGTGAAGACAATGTATTTTGACTCATCATAAAAAGTTAATTTCATCACAAAACCTATATTTTCATCTGGCTGTTGTCTTCTCCACGTAGATTCTCATCTTTATGTGTAATACCCCCGGAAATCGAAACCCTGGAAAGAACAGAGTTCAAAATGCGGTACACTTTGACTCAGTATTTTGCCCACCTCTGCAAATAAACGAGGCTATTTTATTTGTCTGTGTATGTGTATCGTCTCCCATGTGTATCAAGTAACGGTGGGATGGGACACATAAAAGTGAGGTCAATTGGACCTGCAGTTATTAAAGAGTGAAGTGAAGCATCCAATATTTATTAAGTGAGCCCATCCATCCATCCACAGAGAAGAACTGCTCCCATGTTTCCGTAAAGGGAGGTTAGTGAACTCTGAAAACTCGGTGAAAGTCTGGAACGAAATGTAATGTATCATCCATGATGTTCAAACTGTGTGTGAGAGAGAAAGTATGTAGTTTGTCCTATGTAAAATTGAATTAGAATGATGTTTCCATCTCCATCCTTCCAAGCAACAACTACTCCACTCAACATCACAGAGGAGGAAGCAGTGGAGGACAAAATTCGCAATTTTGCAATAGTATAGAGAGTTTGCCAATGTGGGTTGAGGTTAATACCCGCCCGCAACTAGACGTTCGTAACATCACTGCCTTATTTTTCGTACTTCCCACCCACCCAGCATCAATGTAATTCGCAACGTTTGCAAATATTCTCACTAGAAGCACACTCGGAACAGGATACTTATTACAAAATCAAGAGTACTTGGAGAGCAGCGAAGTACAAATTCCTATCCTCCTCTCTCGTAACTTATTAAAGAGAAAGTTGACTTTCACTCTCACTTCTCTCGAGGGAGAAGCAGACTAGTTTCGGAATGAGGAGCGGATAATAATAATAATAATATGTATGCGGAATATGAGATTTGCATGCTGCGTAAGTAACAAGACGATGTAATCAATTCTTTTTGATAACCAAATATTCTCTCCTTCCTGACTTTCTCCTCCTTGCTGTAGCTGTTGGTCTTCTGCTTTTTACTTTGGGAAACTAATTCAATTAGATATTTGAATAGTGCGAGAGATGAAAAGAAAATGATGAAATATGCTGAGATTTACTGTTTCTGCTGCTCCTCCTGCCTTAATCAAATTACTTACGTACTCTATTCTTCTCCCATTTTGTGTGCAATAATAAATTATGCTTTCCCTAAAAACTTGCTAAACACGCGTACCTACATAACACACCTGCCTGGCTGGCTGCAATTTATTTGAAAAGTTGGTTCATCATCCGCTCATGCATCTACATAATAACGTCACATTATATTCACCAGCGAACCGTTTCTTGGAATAAATCATGTCCCATACATAGTAAAAAAAACATGCCAGCTTTCTAACCATAATGGTTCCCCAATTATCTATGTATCTGCATAACAATGATGATGATGACTTTCTCTTCATAAACTTTTTGTCGCAGCAGCAGCAGCCTTGAATTTGTGAGGATCCCCAACTTTACGACAATCTTGACATTCGTCTAGCACAACTTTCTTTATGTGCTCGTCCACATTTTCTTGCAAATTGACTACTTTTACCCAATGCGGGACACCAATAATCAGACCCACACAATCTCCAGGAAGAACGTTTCCAATCACGTGCTGAATCTCGCACAGCTTCTGTCACTTCCACATAGCAACAACCTTCAGAAGGGAGGAATGCACGTAGGAGAGAAAAGTGAGGATAGCATAGCCAAGGTGCTACTATCGTGTAGAGTCAGATTCCTGCAGGAATTCGACATGACTGCTTCAGGATTTCTCAAGTACGCATTTCATCGATGAGATTGAGTAACGCTACGCTACCACGAGTGGAACCAAGCCCTTGAGGGGCTCGTTATAAAATTCGCTTAATTCGCAAATCCATACCTTATTTTCAAGCTGTCCTTGACTTGGGGACAGTAACACAAAATATGGCATAAAAAATGTGACCTCATAAAATAAAAGATACCTAAAAATTCCTCTTGTACGCATTTACCACCCAATTAGGATCCCGACCCACCACAACATATTTGGACTTTCCCCCACCTCGATCTCCGACTTGGGCGAAATACAGATAAATTCACTCTCTCTTTCCTTCCATATACGGAACAAGGAACAAGGATCCTCCCTTTAAACGTATCTCGAAATGTAGGTATATACTTATTAGAACATTGTCCGATTCCCGAACCCGGGTCGGATATTTCTGCCTGGTTTCCCCCTCTTCCTAATATATCTATCTTTCCTCGTTCGTTCGTGACTTAAGCTGTAAGAGTTCCAATATTTCTCCAGCATTATTTTCAGCCTCGTATACCTATATATACATTACATACATGGAAGCTACATATCCCCCTTGTTTGTGCACTATCCACATCTCCCATCCTGCCTCGTATATACATATTATACACTCGTTCGTAGCTCTTATTATTATCGACTCACTCACACCATTACGAAAAGTACGACGCAGTTGAGTTCTCCACAAACCCAAAAAACCTGACCTACGAAACGGATTCTCAATGTCAAACGCTGTGTACCTACTCCCGTATGTATTCCATTCCATTCTCGTACATATAAAAGTAACGCTCTTGCTTATACCTAACCGTCCCATCTCGCCATCCCACAAACCAAGTCCGCTTTTAACACACAGGAAACTTTCACTTATTTACTGACCATTGTGTCGTTCGTGATGTCCTTTTAGCAATTTGGCTATTTCTGCACATCGATTTTGACTTATTTCGATAAATACGCGTCTTTTTATACGTACATTCCGTCCAAAATAGGGCGATAGAAATGGATGCCTATTTAAATAATTAAAATCCCTGACGTAACCGTCATATTATTAGCTTGTCAACGTAATCGTACATAAGCACGAATTTCAATCCAGTAATTCAACTCCTTATTTAATTCCGCTCCATATGAAATGTGAGTTTCTGTCTGCCTTCGTATATGGACAGGAACGTCAATTAAATTCCAAAACGAGTTCGAACTCGTGTATTTAACGACGCTTTTTACTGATTTATCTCCCTCATTATGGCTGACAAAGAAAGAAAGTACATCATTACAAGCAGGCAGCCCTTACTCACTCATGATGGCATATACGTAATCAAAATAATGCCTCTTTTCTATATAAACTCGGCTGAAAATGATTGTTAATTAAATTTTACTACCTGCTCGTTCACTCCGTGCAAAACAAGGTAAACAAAATTTAGTTGGTTGGACTGATAATAAAGACAATGGAATACGAGTTTTGTTGAAAATACGCACACGACGACGAGTCTTGTAAGTAGAAACAATTTTGGGAGGCATTTTGATACGTTACGACATTTTGTTATGGTCGTAATTATTATCTAAAGTAAAGCACGATAACATCAGCAGACTAGCCGGCCGGCAAAGTAAAAACAAACATTGTATTAAGTATTTACGAGAGAAGAACAATACTTTTTTATAAATAAAAGTAATGTAATTTGATATAAATGTGTTCCGTAACTGTTGTAACTTTGGCATTTAAACGACTCTCTACGTGCAATAAGAGGCAGTAAGTACTCACTTTTTTGTGTGGGGAGACAGACACGAAAAATTCCAAGGTTCTAATTAGGCTCTCTTTTTACAGAGTTACTAGTTTAAAAAACTTTTTTTATATTTATTCCTGCCTTCATTTCGTCGGAATCTGTAGGCGAGAGAGAGAGACAGAGCCTCTGTCACAGAGGAGATAAATAGTACAACAATTCCTACAATTATAAGTTAACACTTCAACCTAACATAAGCAACCCTTTTCACTTGCTCCTGTCTGCCTGGAACACAAAAAATTCAACGTCGTCGCTACCCAATTTTAGTTTTAAAACCCAACTTTGTAGTATCATATCATCCAATCCGGCATCATATTTTTTTCCAGGATGGAACTAGTCATTCTATTTCTGAGCAGTCTGAAATTAAAAAGCTTGACCTCGTCGAACAACTTGTGTGGATGGAATTGTAAGTCTGCCCTCGCATCTTCTTGGGATATTTAAAAATCCAAAATTTATTATTCTAACCGTATCCCAACTGGTGCTCGTTACTTTTTAAAAAGTCATACAAAAAAATGAGAGGAATAAGATGCAGTTTTATATGGTCATATTAAGTATTACGTAATAAAGCCTTATCCAAAAAAATATATAACCCAGCTTCACATTTTATTAATTCCTCTTGTGTCCTTCCTTGCATACATAATTTATTTAATAATTTTAACGCTACTGAGAATTTCCTACTGGCCAAAAATGACGCAAAACAACACACCCAAAGTGGTGGAGGCAGATGAGGAAATAATAATAACATGGAACCTTTGGCCAGTACGTAGAAGGACGGGGATCCATCAATTTGATCCGAACCTTCCATCCCTCATGGCATGAATCAAGGGCTCCCAATCCTAACCTTAGCCAACAAACATCCGAGAATCACACCACCAGTCGGACCAAAGGGACAAAACAAAGTCCTCTCCTCCTCCCTGCTTCCCCACCACACGTCTCATTTTATCATCATCTCTCTCTCCTTTTTTACTGATCTCGCTCAAGTCAACGTATGTACATATAAGCTAACGACTGTAATTAAAAAGTCCACTTTCCTACCAAACCTTAGGGGGTGTAGGAAGAAGAAGGGAGGTAAATATCATCATCATCATCATCACTCGGTCGACCAGACCAGGATCAGGGTACGTAAAATAAAAGGCAATGTTTTTAAAGACCTTTCTGCCCGGAAACCAATAATACGTAAATAAATCATTGTACTTTTTGGAACCTATACTTTTTAACAAAGACGGGAAACCGTTACGGGTCGAAGAAGTAGTACTTATGACCTCGTGACCTACCTAATACGAAGGAGAATGGCACGATGGGAAATCCAGGAAAAAGTATAAAGCGTAAAATGATGTGGCAAAAGATTTAAAAGGTCTTTTTTCGCAAAAGGGTATCATATTTGTGTGAATGAGGTCACTTTTTGGTGAAGAATGAATTGAATGAAATTATTGATGCAAAATGAGTAAATTCCATGAACTGAAAGGCTACCAAATCTTTCATAATCTGGAGAAGAGAGAACGGAAATTACATAAAATTCAAATTAACCAAAAATCCTTTAACGACGACGCAGTGATTTCAATCGGTAACTTTACTTTGATAAACAGGTTGTAAATCCGGCTTTAATTTCTTCCATGCTCACATCACAATTTAGAAAAACGGCCAGCCTCTGCCCCTACTAATCACCAACTTTCCCCAGGGAACGAACGAATAAATCGCTCAGGTTGAACAAGTGGAGTGTGTGGTTCGAATTTGAATTTAGAGGAAGGGTATGCAAGTAAGTAAAAAGTGGTTCAAAGTTAGTGAAGGAAAAAGAAGTTACTTCTTTTTTATCCGACTCTTTCAACTAAAGCCTCCAAGGGCGTCAAGTACATTTCTGTATTTCTTCTTCTCTCTCTCCCGATAACCTAAAGCCTCTGGCAATGACTTGGCACCAACCAACCAAGTGAATTACGCACTTTTTATTGTGAGGGACCACGACGACGACGAGAACGAGGGCTAAAACATGTACATAGTTTTTTAACTGTAAATCTCATCTATATCCAGCAGCAGCAGGATAAAGGATACAGTACAGAGAGGAGGATTTGAGCCAAGGGTAATAATAAGCAGTCAACCATGCACTGCACGTACTGCTAGGTTTTTAGAAAAGCACCGAATGTTTAACTTAAACGGATGGATATATACATAACCAAAACCTCTTCTTATCCTAGGTAAGAATAAGTAAGAAGTGGATAAAAAATTCAAAAGTGCATTATTATAACTTCTCCAGAAGCAGCAGCTTTGTAAGAGAAAAGAACCTTCCAGACTAAACTGCTGGTCTGAGGAGAAGGGTTGAACACAAAGTCCTCACAAAGATTATGCATTTCTATAGGGAAGGATTTCTACAAAGTGTGGATGGATATCTTAACAAGTTTTCTACTTTATTGTTAATTTCATGCTGTGATTTAGAACAATCTGGAGGATGTCGAAGAAAAAACGGAAAAATAGCAAAAGACATATCTACTTGGATACAACTAATTTTATGTAAAAGTGTTACAAGAATTTGAATGCTATCCTATTGTTTATGGAATTATGCATGTATTACTCAGCATATTTTGGCCGCCGCTTAATCATCGTGGCAGAAAAAATTTCAAATTTTTAAGCAATCGATCTTGCTTGGTAAACGTAAAATTTGAAGCTGTCAGAAAACATGGGATTGAGATTGATCCAACATTGTTGACTTTGCTCTTGAAATGCGAACATTGTTGGCAGACACAAGTTTTCTAGGCAGATTATGCATGTCCCAACCATGGGTTTCATCATCACCAGACAAACACATTTTCTTCATAGTGTAGCGTAGCATATGCTTATAATTTGATTATCTATATAGGTAAGTTTTCTGCTTACAGGTCAATAAAAACTAACACAAATATTTCCTCAATCATTTAACTCTTCAGTGTGTTGTAAATAAATAAAAATTCTGTAAGAAGAGTTGACAATGCGTTATGCACACACACAAGCCTAAAAAGGCCAATTTATGTAGCACCATTAATCTGGACAATGACGGGCATAAAGTACAAGCTTCAAGACGAGGGAACCTTTTTGGATGATAAGCACCGATTTACGTCACATTAGTTTCAAACTGGACCAAATTTAACGTAATTAAAAACTTTACCATAGAACATTCTCTGTAACTTGAGTTTGAAGACAGTTACAAAGCAAAATATTTACGATTTTCGCTAATGAAATAATGAAATTAGACAGGATTTGTGAAGTGCACAAATGAGAAGGGTTGGAAGTTGGAACTGTATGTTTCACGTACTAAAAATCACCTGTTTTATTGCATATTTTACTGTGTACCTCACTTTGCAGATAATGTTTGATGATGAAGTTTTAATTGCATACAATTTGGCACAATTTGAACTTAATAATCGGTACTTGACACCCAAAAAAGTTCCCTCGTTCGTAAGCTAGCAACCAAGAACGGAAGCTAATCTCTTGTCCAGAAGCAGTTGCTCTCTTACTATGAGTTATATTTAGGTTATGTAATAACCAATAAACAAATTGTTGACTAGCTTTTTTACGACTTTATGACACAATTCTTCACAGAAACAGTGTTTTCTTTGCCCAATTTTGTCCACTATTTTGTAATAAAGCTCCCTTTATCCTTTTCTGCAATAATTCGGCAAAAAATCCAATCCCTTTTCAATTTCTACATACTTTACTTAACTCGTTCTGCTCTTTAGTTTTAGTCACCTAGAATTTTGCGTCATTCGTTCGTCAATAATAATATCATGTTCGTGTAAAAATGAACGTACGTAACATCCATCCAGACAAAAAGTCAGTTAAATTAGTGAGTCGAGCATGTGATAATAAATACTTGAACGAAGAAGAGGTGAAGTAATGCTGCATTTTATACGTGTTTCCCATCCATCCATCCATCCATCCATCTATTCAGTCGTAATGAGAGGAGAAATATGTATTTACAATGTGCAGTGTGCAAAGGAGACGGGGATTACTAATGAATGAATACCTGAATAAAAAAGTGTGTTCCATGCTCAAACAAATTTCTGACTAGAACTTCCACCTTCCTTTTCCTCCTCCTTCGTAATCGTAATATGAATGCCATGTAGAGTTGAATAGAAAAATGTATAACCCTTCCATTGCATGCCTTCGTTGAGCACACAATATGCATCGCATCCTTCTCTCCATAATGATAATCCACCCTCACTTATTCATTTTCATAATGTTCCCCATGCATATTACCGCATGCCAGAAGAGGACATAACTGCATAGCAAATAATACTAAAAAAATGTTTAAAAATGAAAGTCAAACACATTTCATATTTAACAAGGATCGACTCTAACTCTAACTCTAAGCCGTGTGTCCCTAATCCCCACTAACACTAATCCTAGAATTTACAATCACACACAAATCCAAGTTAAACAAACACAGCAATTTTTTGGAGGAGAGGACCGAAACCGAAGTTATGCATGTAGTCTTGTATTTAAGTACGAGTGGGTTGAGAGGTCTGGTAAATAAATACGTATGCAGATTAATGCAGCAAACTTATGAAGGAAAGTTTTGAATTGAAATTCACGTCCATTTTTAAACCACTCTAAATCCAAGGTCAGCATGGATGAATGCATAATGTTTTGGGGATGTGTGGCTCAATTTTAATGTGTTACGACACCAAAATGACAAGTGACATTGTCTCCTCTTACATACATGCTTTTGTTCTGTGGGTGATAGAATATGTAAATTTACAGTATTTAAATATAAATGACAGTTCTATTTCTAACGACGCCTTAATTAAAATTATTAATTTAATTCATGATGGTTAAATAATAATGTATGCAATTACAAGTTTATTAATAAGTTCTTACCTTAATGTGGTACGAGTTTTGTTTTTGTTTTGGGAGAAAGTTGAAGCTGGAAAAGTCATTGCGACGACAGAACAAACTTCCCGTCGAGTTGTGCCTGAAATTGAAACGTAATTTTCCTCCTTAATTACAATTTGAGATTATAGGACTCCCTCCGAGCTATCCAATCATCTCCCACTTTCCCCTTTCACTACGTACTTTCGCTCCAATAGATATCAAATTAATCCCGACGTGAACCCACAACCTCAAAGGGAGCAAAAGAGCATTGAAAATGACTTCAATCAGGAAATGAAGCAAGTCAACACTTTGATAATAAAAGTAATTTTAAGTCTGGAAGAAGAACTACTTCTTGTGAGAAGATGAGAGTTACATAAAAAAAACTCACCGAATTCGGTCACCCCCGTTGGAATTCTTTCTCTGGAATTTGAAGAAATTCTGTGCCAGCATGGAGCTGGTGGAGGCTGGAGATCCAAACTGTGCCCCAGGAGAAGGAGGCGATCCAGATCCAGACGCAGCAGAAAAAGCTCCCGAAGAGCCGGAAGCATTAGAGGAAAGACTGTTGACCCTGTCACGATACAGGGACGCGGATTCGGGAAGATTCCACGGGCCGGATGACGGTGGCGAGGGGGAATCTGAATCTGAACTTCCAAAGCTTCCTATCCCACTGGAAGAAGAGGAGCCTGCAGAGCCCCCAGAATTGCATGCAGATGACGAAGAAGTGGGGTCAGACGAGGTCGAGGTTGTCGCCTTGATGGGAGCACTTGCAACAGGAGCCACTTTTCGGCTATGATTATCATTCGGATGGGGCACCGGAGCGGAGAGAGAAAGTGTGGGCAGGTTTTCTTTCGCCTTCTTCTTTTTCTTCTTTCTCTCTTCAGCAACAGCAGCGGCGGCGGCAACAGCGGCAGCATTGTCGCGGTTCTGATTGTTTGCATTATGTTGATTCGGAGCAGCGACTTCTTCTTGTGCTTGGGCTGCGACTGCGGCCGCAGCAGCCGGAGCGGCGGGTGGATTTGGGTTCGCGGCCGCGATTCGGTCCAATTTCTCCGTGGGGGAGATCCAATCCAAATCTTTGCGAAGGTGACCTTTTCCACAGTTGCAGCCACATGCACGATACGAAATATCGTAACCCTTCTTTGTCCACAAGTTTTGTTGTCGCTGTTTCACCGACCAAGATCTAAAGCAGTACATAATTGGTCGATGATAGATACGATATGAGACCCAGTTTTGTGATTCGTTTACATATGCAACAAGACTCTAATGACATTTTTTGTATGTTATCAGGTGAGTTAATTGGCAGTTTAAAATTGTCTCTCACCTAGCTCGGCCAGTGGAGCTGAGGAAGTTCAAGACCGATGTTTCCCAATCGGCGAAACACTCGGAATGCATGTAATTTCCTTGCTCGCATTGCAGATTGTTGCATGCAACTCGCACCACTTCGATCGATCCACTTTCGATATCCTCCATGTAGATTAGACGCTTCGGTTCGAGACATCCCTTGGGGCGGACGCATTTCATCGGCCTGTCAAAAAAAGGGGAAATACATATTTAAATACGCAATTATAACTGTAAACAATAAAGGGGGTCAATCAGTAGGAGTTTGATGATGCACAAGTTATAAATAGTAAATGCGTCGTTATACACCGGATACCGTCGTCAATATGGACACATTCCTTCCGTAATTGGATTATGCCGCCTTAATATTATTGTAACGTAATATGCAGGGAGAGAAAGCTCATTATTTCCGTGTCCCGTGACATAATCATAATAATAACATGAAGGAGTAACAGCAAAACCATGTCCACATCCTGAAAGGAGAGAGAAAGCTGAGGCTAGTTTGAGGAGTGCACATGCAAAATATCGATTTTCTTTGACCTTCCTCTCTCTTTCCGTAATCGGTGGTGTAATATAGCTCGGCTTCTATTTCGGCCCGTATAACAGGTACCCTTTAATTCCTGCTTGTGGTCGTGTGATAATGGAGGTTTCCCAGCGTATGTTCCCCGATTTTGAGCAAACTTGTGTCAATCCATTACAAATTTAATTCAGTACGAAATTTGCAAAAGACACGATCTCATATTTGCATCCGAAGAGGAGAAAACATGCACTAAATTTAGAAAGTGTAAAATTTGTCAACTTTAGGGCGCGTTTTCTCCTCTTTAGATGCAAATATCCCTGCCAAACGTGCCCATTGGGAGGTCATGTTTGTTGCAAATTTCATACTAATTAAATTTGTCATCGATTGACACCAGTTTGCTCAAAATATGTGAGTATACACTGAGGGACCTCCATTCTGAGTCAGATTCGTCGGAACACGAAAATTCTAAATGGGAACAATCGACCCTAATGTCCCAGCCAACAATTCGGCCAAAATTCTTTGAAAGAATTCTGTACGAACATGTCGAAATTACACCGAGCTCGAAAGATGCCAGAATTCTTGAAGAATTCTATATGATTTCACTGCGAATTCTCATAGAAAAATCTTCAACGAATGTACGCCGAAAGATGATCGAAATTCGTTACGATTTCTTTGTGATTTCACTCCGAATTCTTAGAGGAAAATCTTGATCGAATTTAGACAGAAAGATAGCCCGAATTCGTCACGATTTCTTGGAGATTTCGGTAATCTCACTTAGAGTGTACGAATTCTAAAGGAATTCTAGCTAAGGCTGCAGTTTGTTCTTGGAGGTGGCCATGAGCCCACGCAATTTATTACTGCGCTCCTTCAGACAAAAACAGGATTTTAAAGAACAATAATAATTTGGAAAGTAATCCGAATAATAAATCCTCTCTCCAAAATCTAACCTGGTAAGTATTTGATTTTGTAAAATGTTGTAGCAAGTTTTATCCGTCTCTATTTCGTATTGCTTTTGGTAATTGTTGTTTGGGGTATTCAGATCACCATCGTCTCTGGAGGAGTGAGGGAATAAGAGGAAGTTGATATGGATGGTGCCGAAAAAATTGCTGACTGACGATTTATTGTCCAAAATAGTCTAAAAGGAATGAAGAGAATCCGCCGGCGGATATCAAAGATGTCCTTTACAGTAAGTATGAATAAGTAAAGTGAATCATATTATGTGAATCATATTATTATAATTTGGTAGATTTCTTCCGTTGAATTTATTACAATTTTTTAATTATTAGGGGGTGCAGCAAATCTGATGAGTCCTTTGCTACCTGACCTTGCAAAAATTGATGACGGAATCTCGAAGGAGTTGACTAAGGCCCGTGATCGTATGTATAAAAGCAAGAAGTGAGTTTTATATTTTTGCCATTAAATTTTGCTATAGTTTTGTTTCAAATTTTTAAGTTTTTTGCCATTATCAATATATTGTGCAAAATATTTAAAACCTGTTTTAATTTCACAGGAAACAGCCATTCAGCAAAAAACTGCCCTCGCCATCATCACAGAATTAATTTACAAGTAATTAGTTTATTTTTTGTTATGGTCATCAAAGTAATAAAATAATTCAAAAGAGCAAATCGTTTATCTAATTTTTGATTTCAATGTAAATCGTAGTGATTTCGGGCAGAATTCGTACAAAATTCATTAGAATTTCTATCAGAAATCATCACGAAGTCGAGAAAGAATCGCAAAGGATTCGTACAGAATTCGGCAAAAAAATTCGTGACGAATCGTCAAGAAATCTGTACGATTCTGCGGACATTTCCCACCGATTTCTTTGGGATTTCTAGACGAATCGTCAAGAAATCGATCCCGAATAGGTCGAAAATTGTGGCCGAATTGATCCAGAAAACACAAAGAATTGTTGGCTGGGGTGATTATAGTAAAGTAAACTATTAATGAACTATTCTCTGGTGCAACTTGACTTATGTATTCCGTACAATAACAAATGATTACAAAATACTTGAATTCAATGAGTTAGTGCTTCATGTCATTAAACGTGTTATTGTTTTGCTTGTAAGTAAAGTTGCAATTTTGTGGTTTTGTCGTCGTTCTCCTTATCAATGACAACACTTATGTAATGATCTATATTATATTTACATATTTTGAATGAAAGTGCAAGCAATGTCAATGTCAAGCTGGGACATGGTTATTTTGTTACATGGTGATTATTAGCGTGTCGGTCCGTGTATGCATCTCGGGCACATTTTTATTTAGCAAGTCGCAGCTAAAATTTTAATGTGCATGCAAAATAAGAAATGAAACGAACTTGCCCTTCATTGCCCTTGCTTCGACTTGTCAAAGACATATATTTTACATGGCATGACGTAATAATTTACGACATTAGCGAAATCCAAGCCAGCTTGAGTCAGTTTATAACTTTGGCTTGCCAGATATGTATCTAGATATCTAGGTATAGATAGCTCAAGCTGTTAGATATGCACAAACTAAACTAGAACCACATTTTAGGCTGCAGGACACGAACTGTTTACATTTACTTTTATACATAATGGCTCAGTTTTTAATACCCAGCAGATATTTGCGATTCACAACTGCATGCAGGCAGACACTGGTTAGTCGTTTGGTATAAAAAAATTACAGGCATAAAACCAGATTTTATATGGGAAAACCGAGCAGATAATATAAAGTCACCACACACAACACACTAACCAGATAATTGGCATGCTATATCGAGTATCATGTATCGTGACATAAAAACATGGCCAAAAAGCAAAACCCGGACCTGTCAAGTTACTTATACCTATAAAAATATGGATAATACGCCGGCCGGTTTTTCGGTTTGTGCTAATGCAAATAATTATGCATGTATCGAGTGCAAATATTTGTGATATGGAGTGCATTATGCTGTAATCTGAATACTGCTGCGATTCTAAAATTTTGTAATGATGCTGCAGACGAGATTTAAATTGTCCATTTAAACTTACGATGAAGCCATTCCATTTCGTCCGTGTTGGTTGCCATTGCGTTGATTGTGGGCAGGACCACCCCCACCGCCGCCGGCACCACCACCCCCACTGCCCCCATGGTTGCCTCCATGATCATTCTTTGCTCTTCGATTCGGAGCCATGATAGATGATGATAATTTCCTCTGATTCTTCAAAAAGAGTGACGTGCGTGAGATTGGTGAGATAATTGAGATCCACTTGTAAATGAATGAACAGTCAAACCCAAGAGATTTGTGGTCTCTTTCCTTCTCCAATTAATCAATCAATCAACAGTTTTAAATAATTAACAGGATTTGCATTCGTCCAGACAGTTTTTCTCTTTCAGATCCAAAACACGACGAAAATGCCGGTATATCAATTTCCTATAAACCTATGGATTTGAGGAAATCATTAGATTCGATTATAAATCCAATATCTATTAACTATTCTACTATAATTCTGTAACTTTTACTTACTTTTTTTCCCGGAAGGACTAGCAGAAGACGGATTTCTATCTTTGATTATCCAATTAACTATGTCAAAATACAATCACTTCTCTATCTTACTTCTTGCCGGAGTATCAACTCGACAGCGCTTCCATTTTCATCCACTACTATGATTAATAGTTAATTACATGTATCACACCCCGTATAAAATTTGTCCGGCGAAACACCTCAAATGCGTACGACTCTAGCAAAGCCGTAATAATTCTGGCCGGTATTTGTAAATTTTCAATTCTTCTTCCTCCCCTAAAATAATACTTGTTCCTGTCTAGAAAAGTGGTTTCCTTATGGTGCTCTCTTGCCGTATAGTGTTGTAGAAAATGGGCTTCATTGGGCAGTAGTAAAGTCAAGGAGGAAGATGAAGGAGAAGTCGAAACTGTCGAAATTCTGGATGAAGAACACGACGAAAATGACGAGGATTCAAAAACTTGTCGGTCGTGGAAAGTAGCCAGCTTCGTTCCTTCTCTAATTCTTACTTTTTGAGTAAGTACGGAGGTCGGGAATAGGAAAAGTAGTGTTCAAAAAAATATATTTTTACTCGAAAATTAGGTTCGGGAATTTGAGACTTTTTCTTCTCCAGCAGCTAAAGTGAGTGAGTGCGTAGTTGGGATTGTTTGTAAACAGAGTTGGGACATGTGCTTCGGCTGAGCGTTGGATTTCGACTGAACGGCAGAGTTGCTGTAGCTTCGCTGAGCCGGTAACTTCAATGTCACTTTGAGAGAGGAACGATAGGGGAATGGATCACCCAAACGTTTCGTTTTTATGACAAGATTTTCAGAAATTCTTGCAAAAAAAAGAAATTTCTTATTGTTATGCGACTTGTCTCGAACTGTCAAATCTGGGCAGTTTCCAAATTCTGACCCTTTTCGCGGGGAAAGTTGATCCGGTGAGATATTTATTTTTGCAAGTTTTTTCACAAGCGGTGTCAAGCATTTACAAATGTTCAATTTATGATATCATTTTAACAGGGAAATTTGCAGAGTTGTGAAATTACTGAAATTTGACGGGGAACCTAATTTCTCCGGAATGTTGGTAAATATAGGAAACGAGTTTCCAACCCGACTCACCCTCGGCCGGCTAAAATTTTGCACGGTCTAAAATCTCATTTTATTACAGCACATACACATTACACATCAGAGATGAATACGTGCTGTGTTACGAGTAAGTATGTATATGCAGATAATGAAAAGTAGTAGTGAGAGAAACAACAACTTTGTAGATGCATACTTTGTGTTGTTATATATGGCTGAATATTTGAAGATGTACAGAATTATCGCAAATATTTATGATAGAATACTTGCAGAAAGTCGTGTAGAAAAAATGCGTTATCGGGGTGAGATAAAGTTTGGAATTTGAAGAATTGTCGTTGTATCCGACAGCTTAGAATCAATGTTTCTTATTTTTTGGTTTCATAACATCTAACATAACTAAATCTGTCTAAACGAAAACGTTTCGCTTCAGTTTGTAGGAATTTTTCGCTGATTTGCAAAAAAAACTGGTGAATTATCTACGTGAGTTGATTTTAATTTTAATTTTGTTAATGTATCTAAATCCCTCATGAACACTACAATTGGCAATCGAAATTTTGGACAAACACATAAATTTTCATAATGTTACCCATGATATCCGTTGAAGAAAGTATACCTACGTATGTGTACATACGTGATTTCATGATTTGAGCTAGTTTTGTGTGCCGATGAAGCACCGCTACCTCGCCCAGGTCCTTCTAGGTACTTATTCACAGGGCTTAGTCACGTTGTACCGCATGATGCAGTTCTTCTGTTGCGTAACCTCATTTGTTGCATTGTATGAACGTCTCTCTCTCTCTCTCTCTCATCGACTGGACTGATGCAACCCGGACGGCAGAAATTTGTTCTGGAAGGTTTATACTTCCACGAAGGCACGAAACGATCCGAATTTATTTTATAAGTATTTGGGGGCTGAATTTTGCGACCAGAATTATTCCCAGGAGGAGGCCGAAGCCTGCACAAAATGATGCAATCTTTATCTTGTTCGGTTTACTTTACAGATAAAACGTTTCTTCATCTCCTTCTGGAGTCATGCAAGTCGTTGTTCTTGATAAAGAAGGAAAGAAAGTGGGCCAAGCCGTTCGACTAAAAAAGCTGCATTTTTAAGGTACACTCGATACTCTTTTGGTAAATTGAGACTTGTGAGACTATTTAACTCCGCATACATTTGTTTATACCATATCCTTAAATTACGAGCAATTACCATTACCAATGATAACTAATTATCAACAGGTCGATATTTGCATTATCTATAAAACCTAAATTTTTAGCTGCAGATAAAATGCGGTGAGTCATCACCCCCAAAAAATTAAACGTTCCATTAAACATACTTTTCCACCATGTGCATAAACTTCTCTTCCCCGATATAAAAATGTATTGTTGCCATTTACTACATACAAATATTCGCGAATACTACATATATTCGCGAATCGTGTACATATACTAATTTGCATGTGTGTGATGTGATGTGATGATGAATGTGCGGTTAACATTAACAAATGGCCCAAATGGTCTGAGCATATGCCGTACGTACGTAATAGTAAAGAGATACAAAGAGTTTAACGGACTTGAAATGGGCCATGGTCGCATCCTTTGACATCGCAAGCAAGCAACTAAACACATTGCATGAACACTTTGCAAATTTATTTTTGCAAATTGCTCCTCGACCAGAGCAGAGGGTGCAAGTCATTTCGAATACATGGACATCGTTTGTTCAGTATGTATAATGGCTTCATGGACGACACTCGATACTACCAAATAGTACACAAAGTATGCATGTAATGTAACTAACATGGGAAAAGGATTAACTAAAGTGATATTGTGTTCCTTTTTTCTCTTTGTCGGGGATTTTACAAATTATTTAATTAATGCAGATACACAAAACAAAACCAAAATAATGAGCTTAAGCACACGTACACATAGTATTTTAAACCTTGCTGTATACTGCTAATTATGCACTTGCATGTCCATGAATTTAGCCAAGCTAGAGGAAATCATGATGAATATTTGTGCGAATTTTTTTGCCAAATTTGATCCTTTCCATGCCTTTATTTCTAGCTCTGTTTATTTATTTCTTATCAAATTCGAAGCATGTGAAATTTGGTATGTGACCATGAATTTAGCGAAGCTAAAAAAACTCATGCGATTTTTTGGCGAATTTGATCCAATTGCCAATCTCTAGCTCTATTTTAAATTCGCACGAAATTTAGTACGCGACCAGGACCACACTTGCAAAATTCCAATTTTGATTAAGGCATTTTTCTCGTATTAAGTAATTTGACAATTTGCATTCCTCTATTTCTAGCTCTACTCTATTTATTAATTTCTTATCAAATTTACCAAATATGTGACCACACACTCCCAAAATTCCAAGTTTTACTGACATTTATCAAGTATTTTGTTTTGGCCGATTTTTGAACCGACTCACTCTGACTATTGAGCTAAGTAAATATTATCGACTTTATTGGTCCACTTGACAAACACTTGGGTATAAAAAAGCAGCGTTTTGCACATCATTCAGCCTCTCTTCTCTGTGGGCTCTCCTAATACAAAATCTTGTCTATTTGCTCTTCAAATATTTCACATCACTCATATTTATTTATATAATGCCATCCCATCAACCATCCATCCACGATGGCACACACCACCAGCCAGACCTATTATATTTCGTACTGGTACGTATTTGCATAAGATAACTACGAGAAGAATATATGAATGCGAAATGTTATGCTGTAACTTTAACTGCAAAACTCAATCTCTTATTTGGATCAGAATTACTCAAACTTCAAATAAGTGGTATTAAACAGTCATCGACCCCCCTTCTTGCCATTTAGTTAGTTAGTGGCAGTGGTGTGGATATGCCAACTTTTATAGTGGGCAGCATACCACCACAATTATATTATGCATATTGCGAATACGTCTCTATATATTCGCTCGTTTAAATTAAGTCGATGCAAAAAAGAGGCACACTTTACAACAGTACTCAGTGATTATGGTCAATACTGTGTGCAATATCTGATACTTTTTATATTTATCAGCAGACCAGAGATACAAATTTATTTGTGCAAATTATTTATTTTAGCGTGTATTCTATATTTGTGCATGAGTCTTTGTCGTATTTATCAATTAATACTTCATCTCCTCATCATCACTCACACATGCCATATTATTTTTTAAAATGTTAATGACTTCTCCTTCCACATGAAGATATTGTTATAACAATGTGGAATGACTGACCTGGAAATTCGCCCCTTTTTGCAGGAATATCAGCTCGGGTGTAACTAATCCGTGTATTTTTTTCCCTATTTTACTAAATATGTGAACCTCGACGAGGAGATCGCGAAATTGCATATTATGTATTTCATCTCTCTCTTTCTCTACGCATGATAAAAATATTACTATGAAGACCTTTACAGGAAATCACCTCACTACACGAATATCCATCCGTCAAAATGAGCTTGCTTACAATTCAATTAAACGAGACGTACAATTCATCTTTTCATTGTTTTGTTGCGTGCTGATGCAGTGCGTAATAGAGGATTAAATGTGTGCTGGTAGGCTTTTTTAATTATTTTTTCTTTACATTGTACATTGCTGAAATGTAGCACGGAAATGAAAACGAGCTAAAAAAAAAAAGTAGTAACAGCAGGCAAGCAAGCAAAGAGTAATAATATCTACTAGTACACAAGTTGCAAATTTTCTGTGGTGCATCAAATCAACAAAGGACACACAGAGATGGATGATCCAATTTTTTCTGCTTAAAAAACAGAGTCATGTGTATGTACCTGCAGGTATTTATTAAGGATCCAGAAATAAATATGTAGCTCACATTGTGCACTCACGGTCAGTGGCCGCGGAAGCGGGGGGACAGGGAGACAATGCCCCCATGATTATTCGTTGTCCCGACCATCTGCCCATGTTGTATATACTCCTCCTTTCCCCTATCCTACAATGTTAATGTCCCCAGATGTCCCCACGGCTTCCGCGGCCCCTGCTCACGGTTTTCTTAGGTACTCGTAAAGTATGTACATCTATAATAATGAGACTCCTAAACTTTTAGCCAAGTTGAAGTTTTTTCTTCCTTGCTCCTTAATAATTTGCCTACTTTCGTCTTCTTCTTATTCTTCTTCTTGTGACCTGATTCATCTCCAATTTCTTAGAAGTTGTTGTATAAGGACGAAACTTGTTTCGAATCGATGACGAAAATAGTGCATTTTATTCTTAGAAAAAGACGACCAAGGTACAAGTTTCAGTTTTGTCAGAATATGCTTAAAATAAAATAAAATTGTTCGTCGTCGTGTTTGCTCATAAATGTGACTCAAATCCAATCCGCCCACACGCTGAACGAGTGACCACATAAAAGGGAAGGTTATTTCTCTCGAAAGATTTGGTGTCCAAATTTATTTATAATTAGATTTCTGAGAAGGTGGCAAAAGTGTTAAAGCAAAGCAAACGTTACAGAAGAATAAAGCGATTTTTCAGGAGGAAAAACAAGTGCAAGTTTTCGTTTGAATTGCATGCATTGTTAGAGATAAAAGTCGACGTGGGTGTACAGAGAGTGACGACAATCGTCACTTTTCATCCTATTTTTGACTGAAATTCTAGATTTTTTGGTAGTAAAAATGACAACCTGGAAAATTCCTAGTTTTTCTGATCGTCAGTGACTAGATTCGTCACTGTTCATCCTATTTTTGAGTCAAAAATTTGGACTAGATTTCTTTTGGTAAAAATGACACCCTGGAAAATACCTATTTTTATATCCCAATTTAAAATATTTCTACCCGGATCACATCATTTTATTTGCATAAGTTTTTTTTTAACTAGATTTTTTTTGGTAAAAATGACACCCTGGAAAATTCCTCAAGTTTTTTTTTCTACCCCAGTTTAAAATATTTCTAGCCCGACGAGCCGGATCATATCACGAGACCAATAATAATTTCCTCTGATTATTATGATTATTATTATTGAAATGCACGACTGTCACTTAATTCGAATGTCGAACATGCCATTTTGTGCAGGAGGCAATTGTTGCATTGCATTGTTAAATTTATTACCAACGGACGGATGACGATGAAGAAGAGGTGTTGCTGCTTTTCTGTTGCCCCATTTATTTACTATCCGACGAGGCACGTCATTATATTATTATTATCTCTTTGACGTTATATAAAAGATCTCACGCACGTACGCATCACTGCATGAACCAGACCAGACTTCACAATGTGTTATTTTTTGGGAAGGTGTTGCAAAATTCCCAGTGGGTGTAACCCCGTCAATATATACATATTTCTGTTCAGGGGAACACAATCAAAGCATTCCAAAAATTTTTACCGACCACACCCCCTGAGGGGGGAGTTAGCCCCCCAGGGGTGTGGTTCGGGAGTGTTTATATTTTCGGAATAAGTAACTCATGCTTACTCTAAATCCAAAATTTGGAGGACTTCAAAAATTTTCCGGGCGAGATATAGCTATTTATGTGTCCCAGAACGTGCGTTTTCGGCGTACTTCAAGTGGGTGTGATACATTCAGCCGGCAATTCCCGACGTCGTTCTTCCGGCTGTTGACTGTGATGGAGGAGTACTATGAGTTGTATAAAAAGGTCCGTCGGGAACTACCGGTCTTGGGAGTTATCAAAATATTTACATTCCTTAAAATAGGGCCAAATACGATTTTCAAATTTTTCGTGGCTAAAGCAAAATTTTGGTGAATTTTGACAATTTGGAATTCGTTTACCCCTACTAAGGTATATTTTACGCCCCATGTCTTTAGGAATGTTAAAATTTTGTCGTTTTGCTAAAAATTATGAACAACGTTTTTTAAAAAAGTTCGACGCTTTATAACCTCGAATACCGGTAGTTCCCGACGGACCTTTTTATACAACTCATAGTACTCCTCCATCACAGTCAACAGCCGGAAGAACGACGTCAGGAATTGCCGGCTGAATGTATCACACCCACTTGAAGTACGCCGAAAACGCACGTTCTGGGACACATAAATAGCTATATCTCGCCCGGAAAATTTTTGAAGTCCTCCAAATTTTGGATTTAGAGTAAGCATGAGTTACTTATTCCGAAAATATAAAAACTCCCGAACCACACCCCCTGGGGGGCTAACTCCCCCTTCAGGGGGTGTGGTCGGTAAAAATTTTTGGAATGCTTTGATTGTGTTCCCCTGAACAGAAATACGTATATATTGACGGGGTTACACCCACTGGGAATTTTGCAACACCTTCCCAAAAAATAATACATTGTGGATTTGCCCTCCACGTTCGTACGCAAGCAAAGTAATGTAACTTATTTACAACAAAATGAAATAAAATGATTGAAAACTAAACCAACTGCTACTTATTTAACGTGCTTTTAAATTACTTTGATCTCGACAGTGTTTCCTTTCTTGCGGGTTTGCTACATTTCTTGCAGTGCAAAAGCAAGCAACGCAAGAAATGCGAGGTGCAAGAAACTGGGAGAAAGTGCAAGCCACGCGCCGTATGAAATATAGCAGTGGGAAGTAACTTTTTTTAATTTCTTGCAGGTCAAAATGGCAAAATTGCAGGCAAGAAACCAATTTTTCCGACTATTTCTTGCAAATAACGAAATACAAGAAATGTATGGTGCAAGAAATTGCAAGAAATTGCAAAAAATACGCGCCCTATGCATAGCGGCGGTGCTTAGTTTCTTGTGTCATGCAATTCTTGCAGGTCGTAATAGCTGCAAGAAACCATTTTCTTGCAGTTATTTCTTGCACTTGCACCAGAAACACTGATCTCGGCAAAAATGGATTCACGTCCTGATCGACGTCATTCTCTTCATTGCATTTATATAATTTGTTGTGAATCAAGTTGTTGTTGTTGTTGGTTTTACATGGCTTGCAATAAAAAAAGAGAGAGAAATGCAACCAGTTGCAAGAATTGGTGGTGGTGATGGTTGAGATTTTGAGATCCAATATTTTAAAGAAGGTGACACAAAGTGCAAGGAACACTTTCAAGGTGCGTCATTGAATTGTCAGCGTCGTCGTGTCATTAAGGGGAAGATAATAATAATGGTGAAAAAGTATGGATGCAAGTGCTGTACATTAGTAGGAAAGCAACAATGTAATCAATCATAGAAAAAATTTCAGTGCATGCATTCATCATTCATCTCGAATTGAAGGTTCTCTTAAAAATAATTCAATAAAATTGCATTGAACGCTGGTTCAATTGTTGCTCATTTAAACTTTTTTGTGTTGAAGTTGAACCAAACTAGAGATTAAAAATGATGTGTGATTTTTATGAGAAAATTAATCTGAATTTCGTGTCGTATAATTTTGAATTATTTTTTTCTTTGAAAAATTTTCTGGATTATTTTACGTTTTCTTATTTTTTGTTGTAAACTTTTTTTGAGTTGAACGAAACTAAAATGATACGTGATTTTTATGCACGCAGTGAAAACGAAACTGAATTTTCCGTCGTATTTACATATTTAGTAGACAAAATATTTTGAGATTATTTTGAAAATGTTCTGGAACATTCTAGGTTTTCTTATTCAATGAAAACGGAGATAATATATAACAGCATGGCCATAAAATGCGAGAGGAGGGTTCACTAAAAGGAGAAAGGGGTATTATTCCCTCTTGTTAAGTACGCACACATAAAAGTGCGTATCGCACTTTTGTGTGTACTTTTGTGTATGTAGTTTTGCCATGGCGTATCATTGTTCAACTAACAACGAACTTCTTACGAACCACGCTGTGTGCAAGGTACTTCTAGAAATTTCCTATCAGTCATGATCGAAAGTAACTCAATTTGTTGGACTATTTTTTACGACTTTTCTTGTATTTATGTACATACATTGAACTAGTTTATGCATTTGGACATTCATTGGAGAGTTTGACGACGACATCGAAGGCGCAGTGGTCACACATATTTGTGGTCGTGGTCTGGTTTTATTTTATGCAAGTATCAGCGTCCACCATCTGCTTCAATTTTATTTACTAGAAGGATCTGAAAATTACGTAAATTCAGTTTAATTAAGAATTATATGTTTGGAGAGTGCGTGAGTATGTAGTCAAAAAACTCATTTAATCAGCTTGACCTGACACTCGTCCGGTTGGAGATGCGTTTTTTATGACTTTCTCTCAATTTCATGCAGTTTGTATAACATCGTAAACAAGAACCCAGTTTCTTTGTTGGACGGTCGAGCTATTCAGTCGGACCCTGTGGCCAAAAAGTGTGTGTAACAAGCTGAAAATCCAATCCACGCGTTACTTACATTTTTTTTGCATTTGGAAATTTGTTTCCAATTATTTCAAGTCCACTTTACGCCGAAAGCAAGACTTATATTCTCAGTGGCTGCGGAAGTTTGTGGGGACAGGGGGACAATGTCCCCACGGTTATTTAATGTCCGCATCACCTCTCCATGTTATATAAACCCCTCTTTCCCCTATCCTGCAATATTAATGTCCCCAAATGTCCCCACGGTTTCCGCGGCCACTGCATGATCTTGTGTGCTGAGATGAAGAACAAAGACGAACAATGATATGTATATATCTGCTGGGTTCAAACTCTGTTTGTATATTGAAGGGCTGAAATGTTGCGCAATATTTTTTGCCTATTTCTCGTCGAATTTCACATTTACCCAATCACAATTACTACGTTCATACTACACACAATTTGATCCGCAGAGCAGATGGCGACCGGCTTTCTTTGTTCGGTAAGAAAACTGACTGAGGAAGAAGAAGAAAGCGTTATTCTACTGCGATCTAGGTATTTTTTCATGATAAAATAAAACCGTTTTTAAATTTGTCTCATAATATGACAAACAACCAGAATATCTATTTAAATAGTTGAAATGGATATCAAACCTTTACTCTCTCATAAGAAATTGAAATATGTAAATGCATGCGGAAAAACACTGAACGGTTTTTCTCGTAAAAAATCAACTGAAATAGATAATAATCCCGAGAATTTAACACATGTAACGAATTTGGTTTAAAATATACAAAAAGTTCCACTATCTTCACCCCTGAATTTATTAAGCATAGCAGGAAAACATTTCTGAATAAAAACACATGTAATAAATTATAAGCTACATAATCTTGACTCCTGATCAGAGAATTAAAGTTAGAGTTAAAAGCAAAACAACATTTAGCAGGAAATTCGCTACCTCAAATTTACTCACTGCTCCTTAATTAACAAACTAAATGCATACACAGTTGACAACAGGGGATAACAAATGAGTGGAAAAGTTGTTATTTTACTTGGCTTCATCTTCTCTTTATTAGCTTATGTAATTTACTCCTCCATTGTTTACGAATTGTCCGTCCACCCATAATTTCCAGCCATACAAGCGAAGTAACTATGTCGTTAGTTAGCTCCAGAGAACTTGATGGAGTTGACCTTGGCTGATTTGTTAAGTTTTTTTGCGGTTTGTTTACTACAAGTGAAATCGTACGAGTGTAGTAAAGGAAAATGAACTGCAGCATATTGTTTGGTACGAAATGTGCGATCACATCGAGATACATACGTAGGTGTTTTATTATTGATTTTCAAAAGGTATGTTCCGCACTGTTTCTGACCAAAATTTTGATGAAATAACAAACTTTAGATACATCTAGGATGCTGTGATTTTTTTCAGCCCTTTAGGTTAACATTAACACTAGCAATAAATCAGCAAACTTTACCTCGACGGAAAAATGTCACATTTGCAAATTAAAGATCGTAGTGTGATTTAATTTTTATTGCTGGAGGGGCAATATGTGTCGCAGATTTATGATCGAATGCTTAAAGTTTACGATGAAAACTGCTCAACACAAAGCACAAATACAATTGGGTCGATAAGTTCAAATAAAGGCGAAAAGATCTCCCAGACAAAAAAGTCGCCAGGATACCCAAAATCGGTTTCCACCGCAGAAAATCTCCAGAAACTTAAAGACCCAATTATTAGAGATCCACGATTGAAACTGTCCTATTTAGCAGATGAGATGGGTGTTCCAAAACCAATAATTTGTTCCATGTTAACTGAAGACTTAGGTATGAAAATGGATTCCTTCTGTTGGGTATCAAAATTGCTTTTGGCATCTCAAAAACAAGATCGAGTTGCTTTTGCAATGCAAAGTTTGAGCTTTTAAATGAAAACTGGAACCTGTATCATATTTTAGTAGTTGAATATGATACTTGGGTTTACTATTATGACCCGACGACCACACAATAGTTCATGCATTGGAAGCACGGGGGATTTCCACCACACATAAAAGGAAAAGTGCAAAAATCTGCCAAAACATTGATGATCATCAGTTTGAAGGATACCAAAGGTCTCCTCCTTATAAAATTTATTGCTAGAAATACTACGATAAATGGGGTCGCGTATGCAGGAACCCAAAAGGAGCTGCGTTCCGCGGTTGAAAAGAAACGCGGGGTCAAAATAAAGAGTTGGTTTTTTTTTAGACGACAACGCGCCACCAAATACCTCACTATTTTAGAGAGCTGATGCAGACGAAAATCGCTTTACCTGCACAGACCACCCCCCGTGCAGTCCAGACAGGACCCTTAGTGATTATTATCCGCTTCAAACGTTGAAGAAAAACATCAGGGGGAAACGATTTTAGGATGATAATGGAATCAAGTCGTAAATTTTTGCATATTTTCGAGGTAAATTTGGATGATTTGTTGCGGGTGTTCCTTTTAACCGATTGAGCTGAAAAAAATCACGACTTCCAAAATGTTTTTGAAGTTTGTTATTTCATCAAAATTTTGGTCAGAAACAGTGCGGAACATACCTTTTGAAAATCAATAATAAAACACCCACGTACATATTATTAAATTATGTTGCGAACCATCTGCCTGCCTGGACAAAAATATAAAAAGTGCAGCCATGTAAGAAAAGTTGCATAATTTTCACATGGTCGTAAATATCTGTATTAAGATTATGCACAATTAATCGCTGAGTAATAAGTACGTGGGAAAAAGTCATGTTTTTCAAATGACACGACAAAATTAAGACAAAGACTGTCTTTTTTTAATCGAAATTAAGCCATGTTTTGCAGAGCTTTGAGTTGTTTACGTTTTCAGTATTACGTAATGATGTATGTAAACAAGATACTTCTTATTTATTTTAGGGGTAGAATCTTCCTTATGTAGTTATCTATCGCTATTGTGTCCGTGTCAATAATTTCGCACATTTCGCAAGTGTATAGTAGTATAATCTACACAAAAATAAGCTATTATTGTGTCCATGCGAATAACTTTGCACATTCTGCCCAAATAACAAATGTACCATAATAATCAACGCAAAAACAAACATTCGCCTAAAAAACGCACCCCGTTCAAATTTGACACGAGGAGTCATTCCATTCAGCAAGTCCATTCCCTAAAATAATTCAAGAAGGGGACGGGACAAATGGCGAAAACGTGTCATTAGTCACATGTCATTTCAGCCAGCTTCTCATGTATTTCTAATTTGTCCTTAATGATCAACATGCCTGGGTTTTTTCCTACTTGGTAATTTTCAACGACGTAAAATAATAGCTTTTCGCAAAATAGTTAGTTAAGTATCGATTAAAGAAGTAAGTAAGTAGAGTCAAGTTCAAGTTTGATCGTTCAGCCCACCTACAACTCTTGCAAAATGAATTTTTATCATGCTGCGAGCTTCCTGTTTACTCAGGTATCATAGGAATTATTTCATACATACAATGAGTATGTATGTAAGCTTGATCGATATTATGGTATCGTGCAGGTACTTAATTTTGCGAATTTTAAGCCATTCATTGCATGATTGCTCCTTAAATGCATACATCAAAAAATATGTATATCCATCCATCCATCCACCCACCTGCGAAATGCTATACATACTTTCCTGTTGTATGAAATCATAATTATGGATAATATGCACTTCAACTCTGAGTCGCAATTAGTTCCATACCGGAATATTATTTAAATGTAATGGATTGACTAAATGGGAATAAATAAATCCCGATTATTATAGATTCGTGTCCTACGTGTTTTAGATACGTGTATCATTTTGATGGATAAATGTCAATGTCAACGTCAATACTTGGTATGTTTACATTCAAACGACTATTTATTATCGGATTGATTATAGGAGAACCCGTCTAAATTTTATCCTAGAAGATTATTGGCTTAATATTTCGGGGTTCGGTCGGAGCAGTTGTTGTATGGAATATGATGTATGCATGCACACTGCTGGATAACATGCACATAATATGGGTAATGCTATCTGTCTCTGTACAAAGCTAACAACGGAGGTCTTCCAGCGTATCCTTCCCGATTTTGAGCAAACTGGTGTCAATCGATCGCAAATTTAATTAGTATGAAATTTGCAAAAGACACGATCTCCCAATGGGCACGTTTGGCAGAGATATTTGCATCAGAAGAGGAAAAATTGCGCCGTAAAGTTGAAATAAATGTTACACTTTCCAAATTTATTACACATTTTCTCCTCTTCGGATGCAAATAACTCCCCCAAACGTGCCCATTGGGAGATCGTGGCTTTTGCAATACTAATTAAATTTGCAATCCATTGACACCAATTTCGTCAAAATCTGAGATCATACGCTGGAAGACCTCCATTGTAACCAAAGTACATATGCATGTAGCAGTTTACGACCTACGTTACATTTATTATTGGCTTGACTTTGATGGAGTTGTTTACTCCGATCGACTCTCACAAAACGAGTGCTCTATGCGAATTAATAATTGAACTAGGAAAAGCTATTTGCCAAAGTTATTCATCATTAATTTACAACTAATTCATATAGTGTTCACTTGAACAAATATTATTGAGGGAAGAATACAGCCCAAAAATGAGTGCTTGATATGCACATAAGGCATGTATATATAAAATGTAAGAATAGCATTATTTTACTGCATATCATGCCATGAATGATGACGACTGCGAAAAAGTCGCGAGCAAAAAAAGCCAGCAAACTCACTCTCCCACACCGAGCAGCCAATTGTGTTCTGTTCACCTGGACCGGAAAGGAGAAATATTTGTTGAGCTGGACAAAAAAATTGGCAAACGGCAAACACGAATGTTTATCTATTCTCGTGGTTTCGTTGTGTGTGTGAATAGAGAATGCATTTACACAGTGCAGCATATAATACGTATGACCCTGAGAATTGGCCAAGTTTTCCACACACTACTGACTGAGTAACCTTGATACTTGTTTTGAATTTGGGGAGCGTTAACAACAAAAAAAGTAAAAGTGACATGACAGGGACAAAGTAATGCCGGGTTGTTGTTTATCATTTTACAAACGGACATTTCGATTGAAAATGTTATCCAATCCGTCAAGTTGATTCACTGATTTTGCAAAATTAAATAAGTAAATGAGATTCTGCCTCGGTGAAATTGAAGATTTATTATTTTACCGAAAATTCGATTGAAAATTTTATGCATGAAAGTTACTTCATGATGCACTAATTTCGGAGTAAATTAAGTCCTGAAATTGAAGATTTGATGAGTTTGCCGTAAAGTTTGGTGTGTGTAAAGAGACCTTATTTACCTAAATTTGTTACATAACTCCAACTTTACTTCATCCCATTCCATGCACCACAAAGTTGCAAAGTGAGAGAGAGAGAGAAACTACGCAGTCGTTTGATTCCTTCAATAAGCCGGCTTTTTTTGTGTGCCATTATTACAAGTGTATATTAGCAATGTTACGTCGTCCTGCTCTGTTTTAGATGTGTTTCATTTCAACAACACATTGAATCTGATGTGGTATTTAGAATGGGCAAAAAAAAGTAAATAAATTGTATGGATGGGTCGCCTGCAGATATATATTTGCAGCACACGGGAGAATATTTGGATTGGCAGTTTCAGACTTGTTCCAGTTCAAACCACACCCTGTCGAGAGTTGTCTATTGTTCGGTGGTGGTGGTAAAGTGTTCAGTCCACCGTGGAGAATGGCAGCAGATTTGTTGCTGGATCTAGATGGATGGATGGATAATAATATTATTATGCAAGAAAAGAACACATCAAACAAATCTGTATGTACTGCACGGCTTGTATTTGTATGTAACGTGTTGTTGAATTCGTACATTAGTTTTGCAGAGATATCTCCTTGCAGAGACGGGAGGATGAGTCAGTCAGATAGTTGAGCGAGCGTTTGTTTATGGCCGTGAGCCAATGTCAAAGTCAAGGGTGGCAGTCAGTCAGTCGAATTTTACGCTAATCATTTTCCACCTGAGGAAAACTTTCTACATTTCGAATTGGATAGGATCAGATGAGTGAAGGTGGTTGGTTACGTTTGAATCGCGTAAATTGAATTTTGTCCAGAGTAGTAAATGAAATGAAATGTGGTTAGGATGCGATGTGTGGTCTCTTGATTCCAGTTTTGCTTGGAATTTCGATCACACTGCGACGGAATAAGCTAAAATCGTTATCAAACCAACTCCCTGTGGTGTCAAAACGCATCAAAACTACGAAATCATCAAGTTAATCCTTTCATATCAAGTGTTGGCTTCATTTCATGCCAAATTTTCACTTGGAGAAGAACCTGACTGAATTCTATCAGTGATTCGTGTTTCATTACATGCATGAAAATGAACACCATTTACTTCCATGCATAATCACATAAATACATATGTACAACCGGCCTAATCCCGGTATGACTAACAAAGTTTTCTTTTTGCATGGTTTCAGTTGTTGCGAAACTTTTGCGAAAACAAAATAACACACGCATGTTGTTTTCCATTCGCATCTGCTCCATGTACGAGTGGATGAATTCCCTTCCTATATTTACTTTGGGTATTGACTTTAACTTATCACCCTCATTATATTATGGCACACTTTGTATGTACATAAGTGTGACTGTGTTTTCGTGTGTGAGTTAGTCTGTTCTTGTTTTCTCG
Organism: Folsomia candida; assembly: GCF_002217175.1. Classification (NCBI taxonomy): domain Eukaryota; kingdom Metazoa; phylum Arthropoda; class Collembola; order Entomobryomorpha; family Isotomidae; genus Folsomia; species Folsomia candida. Next base: position 2,089,603 of record NW_019091200.1, on the reverse strand, counting down.
TTCGTATCGTAGAGGACAAGAATGGGACAGTGGCCGCGGAATATGGGGACAGAAGGACAATGTCCCCACGGTTATTCAATATCCCCATCATCTCCCCATGTTATATAAACCCTTACCTCCCCTATCCTACAATGTTAACGTCCCCAGATGTCCCCACAGCTTCCGCGGCCACTGGTACGGGAAGAAAACAGTACACGATCCGTGACCCATCCTACCCGGCGTTCTTATTTATTTCGTCGGTACGTTCTGGAAGGAATGGATGGATGACTAATGTTGGGAAAGGCAGGGGTTGCTTTATTTTATTTTTTTATTGCCATTATTTCCCCCTTCAAGCAGCAACGTTTCAATTTATTATTTGCAAACCTTTGCAGAAAATTGAGCCAACTTGGTTGGTAGTGGTCCCAAGAGAGACGGAGAGACCCCAGATGCTGAATAGTGAATTGAGCCAATCTGTGCGTGCGTGAATGGAATTTATTTCTTAAACTGGATGCATGGGAAATCGCTACATGGATTTATTCCCGTGTGATTTGCGAATTTCATGGAGCATCATTATGCGAATATGACGACAGATGTGTCATTTGGCGAAGTTAAGTTTCCATTAATAATCTTCAAACCAAATTCATTTCATAGTTTTAGCCCTTTTTCAACCAAACTAATTGTAGAAATTTCATAATTTTGATTAATCCTGGTCGATCTTACATATGCGCTTAATTTGTTGTCGGGTACATATTTCGGGAGGGAAAGGCTTGGCCTTGAACACTGTGCAGAAAAAGCTTGATAGGGACGGAACTGGGTGACTTTGACTGCCCTTCACCCACTGCCATACTGTCTGCTGTCATGTCATAACAAGTACGTAGGTACGTGTATCATGCTATTTATTTGCCCATCTACTTGCTTTTAAGTAGGTGCATGGCTCATAGGTTACATAACGTAAGTGGCAAAACAAAATAAAAAGGGCCAGGTGGATTACATGTTAGGATTTTTTTAACGGATTAAAAATATCTGCCCCTTGATCAGATCCATTTTTAGATTGGCAAACTCGTTACATAATTTCTGGAACATATGCAACACATAAAATGCTTAAATGTCAAAACATGATGCCAAGATGATGTCAGTTCCAGGTTGGCGTCCATATTCAGTTTAATTTTTAAGTTTCCTAACTTGTTACATAAGTTCTGTGACATAGACAAAATGCATAAATGAAAATTCATGGCATGTTATCGGTTCCAGGTTGGCGTTCATCTGTACTTCAATGGATGAAGAATGCATTTTGTGTGAGTGAATCATTTCGCCCATGCTAATGGAATGTTATCTCGTCCACAATGACATCCTTTCTCAAGAACTTCTTGTTTTCGTTCGGGGTTTATATAGCCAGCGACTCCATGGTCACGTCCTTTCGCCAAAACGACCCTCCACTCCACTCCACAATCCAGTGTTATTCTTCTTTTTGTGGGATATAGGGAATGGGAAACTGCGTCGCATTTTCTCCCGGACGGGAGAGAGACGCCTATTTATATGCTCTCCTGTGTGTATGTACATCTGATATTTTGCAAAAGCGAGGGTGGGCAGAATTGGTAGATAGGTATGCAAGAAGAAAGCTATGCTAAGCTATGCTCTGTTGTTGTTGTAAAGTTCGAGAACAGGACAGATCTTCTACGGGAATATGGACACACATAAAACTTGTTTATTTCAATTGTCGCCTATTATTTTGCCCGACTCCACCTTCCACCTTTGCATATTTCTCTGTAAACGTGTCTTTAATAAGTTGAAATAGAAAATCGTATTATGTTTCATTTTACTTATATAAGTTAAGTAAGAGAGTCTTTAAGTTTGGAGTTCAAAGGGAACATTCATATGAATGCATGTTATGATGAGATTAATTTGAATGCAATTTAGGAAATTGGTTGTTTTGCAGCTTCTCCTGTTACTCAATAAGTTGACAAACTTTACTGTTCAACTTGTATGTGTACAGTTTGAAAGACCGGAAAACAGTTTGACAAGAGACGAGAAAGGAACAAAACACCGGGCCGGGCATTAAATAATATTTCCCCGGGTGATGATTCCACCAACTGCTTTTTGATAGTTTTGTTTTCCACTCGTTCCATTTCATGCAGACCACTTACTTACCGACCGGCAGAAGAAACAAACATCCCCATTAAATGCATACACAGATAACACCGGCCGACCGAGTCCTATAATTTTAAACTGTTTTCGATGTTTCAGACTGATTGACAGGTTGGAGAAGCAAGGGAAAATCTTTTCCAACTTTTAAAATGTGTCCTGATATATATGGACATGTGTGTCTGGTTATTTATGTAACACTAGCGTATAGCCCGGCCAAGGCCGGGTTCTAGAGTTCCAGTGGGGGGTGTGCCCAAAGCGAAAAATCCGTCATACTATATTTTAAATAATTCCCAGTGGAGACTTTGTCATACTACATACATACATCAGACTGAGGGTTTGCCCAAGTCATACTGCATTTTAATTAACCTGGTCACAGTAAAATTTGATTCCCCCCTGTGGGAGTAGTTGAATAGCTAATTACTTAAATTCCCGTCGCGTGGGAGTAACTGCATAGCTAACTATTTAAATTCCCACGCTTCACGCTCCCGTTAAGTTCCATAAACCCCGTTAACTTCTACAATTAACGCCAAGCTATTGACTGATTCGGATTCAGCGTCAAAAATACATTCGAATTGATATGCGACATCACGAATAAGCCAGATTTGGACACCACGGTCACGGCGAGGTCACGGGGGCCTCGCAGGTCAAAACCATTGACGGCGTTGGATTCAGCGTCAAAAATACATTCGAATTGACATGCCACTCGCTGTGGGTAGAGTTTCTCAAACTAAAATAATTAATTAATAGTGTTTATCACGATCACTTATCATGATAACCACTATTGATGAGTGATGTATGTATGTGGGGTGTACATGTTCATGTATTCATTTATTCATGCAGTGCAGTGCATGCATGCAGTGGTTGCTCCGCTTCCTTCTTTGTCTACTGTATGGGGCAATTTGCATTGCGAAGACGGACCCAGGGATCATACTAACACTTTATTAGAGTAGATACATACGAAGATTTTAGTGCGTTGCTCATTATGCGTGCAAATTAAGCAAGTAACAAAAAAGTGTTTACCTGTTCGGGTATGACCAGTGGCCACGGAAGCGTGTGGGGACAGAGGGACAATGTCCCCACGGTTATTCGATGTTCCCATCATCTGCTCATCTTATATAAACCCCTCCCTCCCCTATCCTGCAACGTTAATGTCCCCAGATGTCCCCACAGCTTCCGCGGCCACTGGGTCCGACCATGTTTTTGCAGAAGTATAAAAGCAGCAAATTATTTCAGCATGTACAGAAACAGATTAGGGAACATTCACGTAAAATAAGTTCCTCCTCATGATGAGAATTTGCCATGTGTTTCTCTCGTATTTCCAAGTATTTTATTTGGCAAGACGCCTCGGCAGTGGAATTATTGGTGTGTCTTGTCACGGTATAATTTATGGCCAATTTCCTCGCTCTGTGCTGTTTTGTAAGTACTTCTATGTACATGCAGGAGTAGTAGGTCGTTAAAGGGTACTACGCAAGTACGCATTAACTACGATAATGGGACGGGACGGGACTCGTAGAGGTTACACGTTTTTCGGGTTGAAGAGACTTCTCGTTTCATTGCAGATTTCGTTTTATAGTTTTGTTTACCAACACGGCGAAAAAACTTCATTCACGTTAGTCTGTCCTGAAAACAATCAGTTTTAAGGCTTTGGAGGACAAAAAAATGAATGGAATTTTAGCTACCGCCGGTAAACAGGAAGTGAATTCGAATCCTTAAGTTCCTTTGTGTAAGTCGTATTTATGCATAAAATTTGTCTGGTTTTAATGGCTCAGTGGTTTCGAAATTGGGAGTCGATCTTGTCTCTCAAGCAGTGTCTCGGGTGCAAGTTCATAACCACTTGCAAGAAATAATGGCAAGAAAGTGATTTCTTTCAGCTATTTTGACCTGCAAGAAATGCAAAACGCAAGAAACTGTGACCCGCTGTAATTCCTTCATAGGGCGCAGATTTCTTGCACTTTCTCCCAGTTTCTTGCACCTCGCATTTCTTGCGTTTCTTGCTTTGCAGTGCAAAAAATGCAGCAAACCAGCAAGAAACGAAACACTGATTTCAAAGACTGAGATATAAATACATAATCATGCATATTTTGGTCGTTATATAAGCGGCGTCTATTTAGAAATAAAAATATTTTCCTTCCTTGAAACCACACCGCGCGTCTTATCACCCAACTCATTTTTCGCATTTCAAAGTGTTTTCATAACCTCGATAAAAGCAAAAGTGTCAAATTTTCTGGTTTGAATACTTTGTTATTTTTATTACCTACTGACTTAAATACATAAAGTGACATAATTTGGACACATATGAGGAAAACAAGTCGTTTGTCCTGAATGGCAGGAACCCATAAAACTGCATGACATGACATCATGACAGGTGACCCATTGAACCCATCGACCAGACCCAAAGTGTTTTTAGATTATTATATAAGGAAAAGTGTCGCATTTACTGCAACGATATTTATTTATCAATTTACGTATCTTTAATCACTTTAACCTGCGTGATCTCCAAGTAGAAATAATGATAAGCACACGATACCACCCTCGATCAGTGACCGCGGAAGCGGTGGGGACATTTGGGGACATTTACAATAAGATGGGCAGATGATGATGGGGACATCGAATAACCGTGGGGACATTGTCCTTTTGTCCTCGATCGATATGATCAAGATGATGATTGGCTCAATTTGTAAAAAATCTCGGCTAAATAAATCTAACACACGCAATTTCATATTCATTGTTCATCTCCTCGTTCGTCATATTACCGAGAAAAAAAGTGTTGACAGTACATTGACAATTTGACACGAGATGAACTCAGAAATAAATATGTCATGTAAATATTTAGCAATCCGTGCTAAAAAATCGTGCACATCCTGCCGCACAATGTTCAAACCGGGTCAAAGAATCTATGTAAATATCTTTCGAAACACACAATGTCAAACTAGTTGACTTCTGCTGATGATGAAGTTGAAGATAGGAATGAATATTATTCGCTCGAATCCCTTGACACCGAATTTACAAATCGACGACGAGACCGTATTACAAAGTTAATAAATTGTTTATATTTGCAAATTCTGGTCCGTTGGTTCTCGTTCAGAAATGTATTACAATTGTAAATCAGCTTTGCGAGAGAAACTAAAGCAATTCCATGTTTCACATTTCACTCAATTTGAATTGAAATCCTAGACGTACGGGAGATAGATAAAGTCGAGCAAGATATCAAATGTTTATAACTACGTACGTACGCATTTACGTAACTCAATCGCTGGATCGATCCCTTTCGTCTGACCACCTTCAATCAAAATGTATGTGTTTTGGCAGTGTTTCGTTTCTTATAGGTTTGCACATTTCTTGCACTGCAAAGGAAGAAACACAAGAAATGCAAGGTGCAAAAAACTGCAAAAAATAAGGGCCATCACGCCACGCGTCGTGTGAAGTAAAATAGCGGCGGGGCATAGTTTTTTGCGCCTTGGATTTCTTGCAGGTCAAAATTAATAGCTGCAAGAAACCACTTTCTTGCAAGTGGTTACTTGCACCCGAAACACTGTTTGGTCTGGATCCCTAAAAAACATTAACGACGGCGACATATTGCACGGTTGGTAGTTTAGTTTGTTCGACTTGCTAGTGAGAAAGTTCCTCCTTTCAGACATCAGAGATATCAGAGATATCTATATATCTCTGATATCTGATATATAGATATCTATAGATATCTATAGATATCTGATATCAGAGAGCCAAGAGGTTTGGGTTACAGTGCAATTTATTTAGCAAACAGACTGGGATGTGAAATTGATATACATTCATTCTTCCGAGATTTACGTCAACCACCGCGGGTACTCCGTAACTACATATCCAGGTCATGGGGATTTATTACAACAGACAAGAGTACAAACATTTCCCAAGCGGAGGAGAAATACACACCGCCGGTTTCTTTCTTCTTGACATTTGTTGTTTTTACTTATAAAATAATTAAAACCCGATCCCGGAGGAAACACGAATAAATATATTATATGTACACACGTAAATTGAGGTAGAAAGAAACGAATTACACATTTGTATGCAAAAGCACCCACACATTTCAATTTCACTGTTTGTTAAGACGTCAATTCAATTACGGGGAGGAATGAGTCTTAATTGCATTTACCACATTTGCATTTGTCAAAAATTGAAATTTTCTGTTCAACAGATTTTGCGTTGGGTTTCTTTTTTGGGAATAATTATTTACAGAGTCATATTATCTGCGTCTATTGAACTATTTGTAAAGATAACGAGCTAAAAGATTTTACTACACAGCTTAATACGAAGAAGAACCTGACTATTTTTACGGCTTTGCATAAATTGATACTAGTTATCAAAGGATTCTACACATTACATACATATTATTTACTGATTGTTACCATTATTATCGCTAAGTCACTCCCCTTCTCATCTCTTTAGTGTTAAATTTCCTTCGATTTTTCTTGTCTTCACTGTTGTATAAGTTATCACATTATTTAATAGTCTAATTAAGAGCGAGGAAATCACTACCAAATATTGCTACACTTCACGTGGACGATGAAATAGCACTAGTAGTAATAACTTTATCGTCGAATGCTGATGATAATATGGTCTTTTTCATGTAAAATAAAAATCCATCTTATAACTAGTTTCACTGTCATCTTCGGTGGTTTCATGTAAATTATTTCGTCCGACTGGCGACGACTTCCTTGCTCCACTCCCAAACGGAGGGAATCGACTGTCTGTTTTGATAATCGTAAAGTCCTCGAAGCATGAATTGTAATTTATCTTCTGGTTCTGGATAGGTTGATGCGTACCCTGAAAAATAAATACATATTAAAGATACAACCCTTGTACTTGTTGGTCGCAATATAAAACTTAAACAAATCAAACTCAACATTTATCCTATTTAATTGATACAAACTTCGAATCAAACCAAACGAATAAGTAAGAAAAAATGAACGCAAAAACCACGCGTAATTTCTAAATTGATGTTCTCACTTATTCTTATTAATAGCTTATTCCTCGTCAACTTATTGGTCATGAAATGAAGTGACAGATTTTGGATAGTTCCACTGGATACAGAGAGATGGGCGATTATGATAATCGTACAAATCTTCCTGAATGAAATCTAATTTGTTCTTCGGTTCTGGATAAGTAAATGCATATCCTGGAAGGAAAGCAAGAGAGCACGATAAAGTTTAGACCACCACCATGAAAGGAAAAAGAAGCAGATATTTAGCACAAGAAAGTTAAAAGCGACACAATAAAGAAAGCAAAAGCAGTTATTATGTAGGCAGGCATAGCACAATTTTATTAGTTTCACTTCATGCAAATTTTTGTACTGTGGCACAAACAGGAGGAGAAAATTTAAAGGTCAGACTGGTGGATAAGGCCAGGAAACGGGAGGGTTGGGATAACCTTCAGTGTACAGTTCGAGCTTCATAAATTCAAGCTTATTTTCTGGCTCGGGATATGTACTTGCCGTTCCTGTAAAATTGTTAGTTGGTAAAGCATGGATAATAGTAAAGCAGCAAATTATCAACTAAATTACACATATTGCCAAATTTTTAAAAAGGATAAAAATAATTAATCATTCCTGGCTGTATGCACAACAAGAATTAGTACAGAATCGAATAATTTACCATTTTTATAGGCATCTTCAACAATTTTAGTCGCTATTTTCATTGACACGGCTTTAATATCGTCAAGAGGTGGATACAATCTGCCAACTTTCAGATCACTTTCCGACACAAGGTTGGCCAGTTCCTGAAATAAACGTGCAGAACCACCAATTATATTTACATTACAGAGAAATGTGTACATTGTAGCACGGAATTATTAATAAGTATTTAATTTGTGAGACTCGCCTCAGCCGCTAACAAGAAAATATTATCACTAATATGATGAATTCCGGCAGTGATGGTGGCCAAAGCAATTCCAGGGAACACGTACTGCCAGAAAAAACACATTTGCATGAAATTAATTAAACTCTAATATTGAATTTCTCGCTTTTCTTAATTAATTACCGCATTATTTCCTTGACCAGGTTCAAAATGTCGTCCGTTCTTGTCATAAATTGGGAATGGTGAACCGCTAGCAAAGATAGCACGTCCGTCGGTATGATCATACGCTTCTTCCGCCGTACATTCAGCCTTCGATGTTGGATTACTCAAAGCAAAAATAATTGGTCGCTCCTGTTGAAAAATCGTGATTAATTTTCGGTTAATTATTGCATGCAAGACCAATATCATTATTACATTCAATTCAGCCATTCGATTCAAAATTGCGGGTGTGAAAGCATTCTTTGCAGCAGCAGCACCTGAATTATAAATATTTTTATCCATTAAACAAATACATATTTACGGGAATAAATCCTCACCAAAAATGGCAGTGGGTTTGATGGCTTCGACCATTTCAGCAAAATTAGTCATATGTGGCATGTCTTTAAGAAATAAAATTTTCTCTTCGGTGTAAGTCTCGGTTGGGTTGTTTTTCGACAGGAGTCCATTCTTGTTCTGCAAAATCATTGTTCAAAAAAAATTGTTGTAGTTTTTATATTCGTTCAGATTGCATTCAACAATTACGTATGTGTACTGACACATAAGAAAATCCTCGATGCTGCTTGTTCCGAAGTGGCACCTTCTTTCAACATTTGCTGATAAATTAAATCTGCTATTCCGCAGGCAGCCTGGCAATTTAATAAATTAACTATTATAATTTATCCATAAAACAAGGTGCGCAAAATTATTAAGTATTATTCATACTTCGCCAGCCCCGAGAAAGAGGAACTTATGTTCAATCAACTTCATTTTGGATATTTTAAGAGAGGCCAAGACTCCGGCTAGCACGACGGAGGCAGTTCCTTGAATATCATCGTTGAATGTGCAGTATTTGTTTCGGTACTTGTCGAGAAGCCTGTGAGCATTCTGATTTGCGAAATCTTCAAACTGCGAAGGAATAGTAGATCAATTAAATATTTTGAACGGGAAATATGCATGCATAACTATACTTATAGTTTACCTGAATCAGGGTATTTTGACCATACTTTCGAACAACGGCTTGCATAAATTCATCTATAAATTCGTCATATTCCGGCCCCGTTATACGTTTGTGGTTTAACCCAATGTAGTACGGATCGTCGAGGAGAGATTGGGTATTCGTCCCCACATCGAGGAGAATCGGGAGGCAGTAATTTGGTGGAATTCCAGCCAATGCAGTGTACAATGACAATTTTCCCACCGGAATCCCCATCCCGTACGCGCCCAGATCGCCAAGCCCCAAGATTCGTTCACCATCAGTGACTACGACAGCTCGAACATCATTTTCCGGCCTGTGAAACATTATTACGGTAATACGTACAAAGTTTATATCTCAATGAGGAATATAATTCACTTCATGTTCTCACCAATTCTTTAAAACTTCGTAAACGTGTCCCTTGTCATGAATAGAAATAAAAAGTCCTCTTGGTCGACGGAAGATTAGACCTAAGATTAAATGCATAATCAATAATCACAAGAAGCTACAAGTTTTTCAAAGTACAAAAATAAACGACGTAACCTACCAAATTTTTGACAAGCTAAGCCGACAGTTGGTGTGTAAACTAAGGGCAACATTTCTTGTACATTTTCAGAAATTAGTCTATAAAATAAGCGTTCATTTCGATCCTGAAAATTGGAAATTAACAGGAATCCAATTATTTGTGAAATTCTGAAAACAGGAGATCTGTTATATTTTTTCCACCCACAAACCTGCAGACCCACGAGATAAATGTGCTTATTAAGATCTTCACTGTATCTTGCCACATTTTCCTTGCATAGACGAACTTGTTCTTCTTGCGACTTGAATCTGGGAGGTAAAAGCCCATGAATGCCTAATCTTTGTCGTTCTTCTAGCGTAAACGCCATCCCCTGTAAAGTAAATCGAAACACATGATAATTATTGTTCTCATTAATTAAATTAATTCGGTAACTATTTAGTAAATTACTGCATCCAAGACTTATTTACCTTGTTCAACCTGGGATCTCTGAGGTAATCGATTCCTCGAACCATGTTAGGGCACACGTTATCCCCCGCGTCGTGGTGAAGCGGTCGCTGACCAAGACGGTCCCGCCTTGGGTCCATCTTGAACAGCACTCTGGCATTCGTTCCATTTTTACCGAAGCTGAAAAAAAATAATTACTTAAAACCACGTACTGATTTAAAATCTATCAAACAAGTGAATTTTAAATTGTATTCATCTTTTTGGGAACATTTATAATTAACAACTTACACAATGATGGACAATCTCTGAGCCCTTTGCATTTTGTTAATTTTTTATGCTATCACAATTTGCCAAGATAAATCCTTTTCTGATTATTTACAAAAAAATCTCTATTCCATATTCTATCGCCACACTTTAAAATTTTACAATTCACACGACACCTAAATACTTGAAACAAATATCTGGCCTCCACCAAAGTCAGTCAACTAAGAGTATGCCAGCCAAAAAGATGAGAGAGGTTCGAAAACGTAAAGACCTTGAATTCGATCTCGTTCAAAGTTGCGGATGATTTTTTTTACCAGTCAGATGATGTGAAAAGTAAAGTAAGTAGGTGAATCTGAATTCAACCTCTTTTCCGTGACCAACTTTATTTCACCACTATTACTACATACACTAGCAAAACCGAGAAACCGAATCTGGGCGAATTCACTATTGCAAAATAAACCCGAACCCGGGTTATTTCCGACACCGAACAAAGAACCAACACCCACTTGCCGGTGGATGTTTTTGTGTGCAAAAAAATATTAGGAGACCAGACCACGAGGCAACCTTCGACGTAGACAATGGAAAAACAGAAGCAGAGAGTGTGCTAATATGCCTGACTTTGTTTACGTTTGGATATTTGCATCCTAATTAACACCTTTCCAAATTCTAACTGCAGCTCATAAATATTTATAAGCTGTGACGATGAGCAGTGACTCACATCTAATATTTAATTTAGAAAGGTTCGTAAAACGAACTTTTCAGGAAAAATATAAATTTTGGCGAAAGTTGGCGTTGATTCATCAACGTCAACGTCTCTACTTTGACTTTGTACTTACATGGGTTTCAGAGTAATTTGACTGGATATTACAAGTCTGCTTATCATCATCTCTGAATTTCGTTATCTTCGGACTCTTAATGTTGTAATAATGGCATTTTAATTTCTGGTAGTTTTCAGAGTTTTTGAACTTGTCTAGTCTACTTTTGTAATAATTATTGTTAATTACGTGTATGTGTTTAAAAAAATAATTCTCTAGCTCGGTCTCGACTCGATATGTTATTTAAAACTTGCTACTAAAAACTGCACTTATGGCTTGGCAACGAATAAGTTTACCAATAATGCATTAGTAGATAGGGTTGGCTTATCATTTTCGTCGAGACAAAAGGTTGTTAAAAACTAGTGTACGTATCTAATCTATTCAATTAATAATGAAAATTTCATTATGAAATATAAAAAAATAAATGCGACCCACCTGTTAATATCGCTAAATTGCAGAATACTTTCCAAACCGAAATACCCGACGAAAAAAAGCGTCAAGGTCGAAGATATCACAGCAGTGAGCAATATTTCACAAAATTCCAGTCTTAAGGTTATCTTCATTTTTATTTTAAAAACTAATTTGTGCTTTTCACTCAAAAGTTAAACATATGATTCAGTTTCCTCAGTCAGTTTAAAAATACTAATAAATACTTTCTGCGCTTCTATTGTCAGTTATCTATCACAGGTCCAGTAATAACTTGAAAATCAAATACTAAAAAAAAATTAAAAGATACTTTCAATATTTAAAAATTAATAATCTACATTTTTTGACAGCCAGATTGTTTGTTTATATTTTGGTGTGGTTTCACGCCGGTGGTGGTTGCATAAAATACCGCTTCATTTCTCAGCCTAACCAGATAAAGTCGAGTAAGGCAACAAAGATAGTTTTGCATACAAAGAAATAAGTAATAAATTTCGTTTTGAGTCGTTCTTATGAAAATGTAATTACCTATTTTGCAATTAAATAATTCATTAAACCCGCATTAGAAATAAATAGAAACCTACTTATTATTATTGATCAGGATTTCTTCCAGTAGCTCGGAACGCGAAATGGTACCCCATTTATGGTTACTGGCACTGGTGGGGTCGCCACACTCCTTGCGACACGTGCAGATGTGGACGTGGTCCCCTCCAGCCCCCACGTCCCCAGCGGACTTGGAGGAGCAGGACCCCGCCCATTTGCAGAGGAGGTACATCACCAACGCCCACAAGCAGACGAGCGCCACGCACGCTATCCAAAACCACTTATCGTCTAAATAATATTCGCTTTCCATTCTTTTCGTAAAGACTACATTGAATTTTTTGAAATTTGTGGGGACGTAAAAAATTTAAGAATAAAGTTAAATACGGCGGTTAAAGATTCGTGTAGCGTCTGGCGTGGCGTGGTCTCTTATTTTGTTTGAAATTGTGTAATTATTTGTGACATTAGCAACTGGAGAGAAATGCAATGCGAAAATATGAATTGTGAACCATGATGACGCCATTACGAAGAGAGTCTATGCATAAATATGATATGTAGTATGTATAAATAAAGTTTAAAGTTGGTGTTTTTTTAAAATTGTGATTAATTTAGCACAACAGCGCATTTATCTTTGTAATCATTTCTCGCCCCTGAGAATTTGTTTTAAAAATTCTGGACGGCATTTTTGTAGACCAGGTTGTTGCCAATTTTCCTCTCATTCTAGATACTCCAGATTTTGACACTTGTTTAAACTCTAGTTTAAACAAGCCTTCAGAAAAGTTGGAACTCATTGAAACTGGCTTAGAAACTCACCCCCATTCGATTAATCAACTTACCGACTGCAAATTTGTCGTCCAGAATTTTAAAATAAATTCCCAACCCCGAGAAATGATTAAAAATGTGCTAATTGGTGATAAATCATGCGTTAACTGTGTAAAGATAATCAGTTCACTCACCGCCCTTCCGAAATAGTTGCGTAATAATGTAGAAAATCATCTTGATGGACATAGTTTCCATAATCATCCAAGAAATAATACTCTCCATCCTCCCAGTCGGACTCGCATGAGTCGTCCGTCGTCGTTTTGTCTCCTCCCCCCACGCGCACACTAACAGCCACCGTGTTCCCCATAATCCAGGCGTCGCCTTAAATATTTTCTGTTCGATTTCGCCGGAATATTTTCCACTCGTCAGGAATCACCCATCATCGCATTTGAGTCACCTACACATTTTTCTAGTCAAACGTCATGTTACAAGTCACCCATCCATCCTTCTTTCTTCTTTGAAAGGGAAACGATTATTAACTGACAAAAGTTAACTCTGCGGATTAATGAGTCTGTCCAAATTCCCGTTTCCACAAAATTTGACACTTTCCCAACCCAAGCGATCCACCTTTCGTGTTTTCACATTATTCTCACCTATTCTTGAGTGGGTTGACACTAACAAGGAGTCACTTATGCACAATGGGGTCCTCAAACACTCACTTTCTGTAAGGTAAGCGTGTTAATGTCAAATCCATCTATACCGAACCGAATGAAGAAGGTTTGACTGACCGTTGTTCGTATTATATTATACACGCATTTTGCATTATTTTACTAAATTTGGGATAAAAATAGGACAAATATTTCCACTAGTTGATCAACTTTAAAGGTTTCAAAGTGAATTGACAGTTATTTAGCGTTTTCTGTTGTACACTAAAATTCGACAGGAATTTCTATACAGAAAAGTGTTGATTTTTCTTCCTTGACTGCACTACTGCGGTTTATGAACGTAAAATCTAAATCTAAACTGACGCCTTCAAACGTAAACCTTACCAAAAATTGGCTGTTGTGCTGTCGTAATGCATAAATCCTTTCGAAATTCTTATACCGTCAGTCTGCCCCATGTTAATTTCTGCTTTGCTGAGTCCTCGACTAAAAATCTTGATATCAAGATCATCAGTTATTCAGCAATATATTCAAGAACGAAAAGGCAAATGCAGATGCAAAATATCTAAAATGCCATTCTCTCCACCGTTGCATTTGTATTCATTGCTAAGCATGGTCACAGCACCGTGACCTGAACTTGATAAACTGCCATCATGCCAAATTTCATAAGACAATGAAAATTGGCAAATAATCTTGAACATAATTCTTTTTTCATGCAAAAAAAATTATCCATTTTAAGTACAATTAATTTCTACTAGTAGTGTCAAATTACGAAATACTGATATAATTCGCACAAAAGGGAATGTGTTGTTCAAAATTGCAAATTAACGATTTGTGGATGAACAAAAGACAAAAGTTGACATGGTATAAATCGATGTTAAATGGATGGATTGACAAGTCAAGGTCTCCTCGTCTCAATGTCGTCTCGATTATGATGCATGGTTGGTTAAGTTTAAACTCAAACTCACACAATTAAAACAAACAACAGATCTGCTGCAGATCTCAGCAGGCATGCATTTGCTCGACTTTTGCAAAAATCATGCAAAAATAATTTCACTATAAAGAACTTTCAACAAAGACATTTGTTGCTGCATCCTTGATGAAAATGTTGCGTGTCATGTCATGTCACTCAGAAAGTAATTTTTTCCCCGTAAATGCAAAAATTACATAAGATTACAATTTTATAAAAAAGTAGCTCATTTATTTTTGTATTTTTTCTCCTTTTTCTGTAAAATTGTATACAAAAGTTCCATAATAAAGCGTGGGTATAAGAAAGATGTAAATTTTTTGAAGAAAATTTCCAAATTGGGAGAAGAAGAAAGTTTTAAATTAATATAAAATTTGCTAAAACATTTACTAGAAATTTACTGTCTAGATTGGAATTGATAGTTGAAACCGTCCGGGGTTCGGTTGAGGTCCAATTTGCCAGGGGGGAAGAAGCGCGTGGGTTGTGGGGTCGTGGTCTGGATGGGTTGCTGATAGTTGTTGGAGAACCCTTGATTTTGGTAGTTGAAGCCTTGGCTGAATTGTTGTGGGGCTGGTCGGGCTTGTTGTTGGGGAGCTGGGTTGTACTGGGCTTGTTGGTATTGTTGTCCATTGTTGTTGCTGCTGCCCTCCCGGTATTGGTATGGAGCCTCGTGGAGCTGTGGAGTAATTAAGTATATTATGCAATCTGCTACTTAATTGCTTAATTAATTATGATAAAATATTACCTCTGGTCGGTATTGACCATCGTCATCAGCACCCCCTCGAGCATAGTTCTGTTGGGGGGCTGGCTGGTGTGGAATAGCGTTGTACTGTGGCTGAGTGTTGTATTGTGGGGCGGCTGGGGCTCTGGAAACATGGAGTAAAATTTTCAAAAATTATGCCTCAAAATTGCCATCCTATCAAAAATTATGCGTAAAAACGAGTCAATTAGTTGCCCTACCGTTGCGTGTGAATGGGGTCGGCAGCTGGGGCTTTCGGGAGATGATCGCCACTAACTTGGAACCCATTCTTTCCGGCGGTGTAGTGCACGGTGAACTTCTTGCCGTCCCTGTCGACGTAAGAATATTGCCCCTTTCGCTCTCCGTTCGTTCCAGTCTCTTCCTTGAACTCGGTTTGATCCTCTTGCACGTAAGCTGCGCCAAAACTACCGTCTCCGGAAAGATAGCGAGCTTCCGCCAAAATGGCGGCGTTCTTTGGGTCGACTCCACCGCGTTGAGCGGATGCAGCCACCACGACGGCGAGGAGGATTACCTGTTATAAAAAGAATGTGTAAATTGATAGAAAATTTCCGAAAACTTTTCAAGTTTCCGACTTACGATACGGTTCATGATGTGAAGTTGAGGGAGAAGAAGACTGAGAAAACGGTCAACTACTTTACACTCCAGCGGACGATTGAATGATGGTCTTCCAGCAGGGAAGCATCTTATTTATAGGAGGGCAAGGCCCATCATCTCATCACATCACATCGCATTTCACTACTGCATAACTAAATCGTAGCGAATATAGTGAGAAGAAGAAGGCAAACCCAAAGTCAATGTCAAGACCAGAACTAGATCACGGCATCATCAGGTATAGGAGATTGGGCTAATAAGGTAAATTAATGGCTATGAGATCACACAGATCAAAGCCATCCCTTGGCGTCGTCCCATCAACTTCCCGATCCAATAAATATCTCGAGTGTAGCAACTTTTTTTGCATGTCCATCGTCACCCACGAGACGAGACGAGACCAGACCACAAAAGAGAGATGGGAAGTGAATTATTAATTGGGTAAAGTACACCACATTTCCATTTAAGTTGAGAAGGAACAAAAGAGGAAGAAATTCTCCAGGTCCTCCTCCTCCGCCCCACCTTCTTCTTCTCTACGCTACAAGACCACCAGCGTTTTAATTGAGGTGGTGGGACGATTGTAATGGCTGATGACATTAAAAAGTGGACAGTTATTTAAGGCAGGGGTAGGAGAGGAAGTGGACGAGTTGAGGCTAAATGAATAATTATAATGGAAAGGAGTTATACATAAATTTAAATGACATTTATTGAGTAGCGTGAGCTGCTTTATGTGATCGTTTTGTCCGTCCGGCTGTGAGGAGGATATGCCCAGAACGTCTCAACTTAATCAAACGTGGTTTTAGACCTTGTGCTTTTAATTTTTAGTTTTCAGTCGATTTGGATAATGGGGTCAATCAGACCACTCCCACAGCGCGAGGGGGTTTGGTCCAAAATTAAATTTAACCTTAATCTTCATATTGGGGGGTCATTTTAAAGGAAATTTCACCGCGAATTCAGTGCTGTTAATATTTCTGACCTCATGACTGTGACGACGAGGTCAAAGGTCAAAAATCCATAATTGACATATATGGTGTCATTTTAAAGCAAATTTCAATCGTTCTGACGCTTATTTTTATATTCGTTTGCAAGGGTTTATTTTACTAAACTTCAACCCGAAACGCCGTCAATATTTTTAAACTCCGACCAACCCATGACCGTGAGGACGAGGTTAAAGGTCATAAATCGCATAATTTTCATATAGTTTCACGTTATATGCCACTGTATGACGCCACTTTTTAATGTTCGTTTGAGACGGTTTATTTACATACGTATGCATTCAACAGCCAAGATGGATTAGTTGTTAGTCGTTCATCGTGTAACAACATGAACACGCAGGCTAATAAGAAATGTATCTGTAAGTGTATCGCTTATCTGATTCGATGCAATTATATTGCAAGTCATTAGCAAATAATAATAAACCCTCCAAACGAATGTAAATAAGTAGCGTCAGAGCAATTTAAGTTTCCTTTAGCGTTTCCGTATATGACCTCGTCCTAACTCTCATGAGGTCAAAAATATTGACGTACTTGAAATCGCAGTCAAATTTCCTTTAAAATGACACCCCATATGACAATTAAGTATCTTTTTGACCTGTGACCTCGTCCACAAGGTCATGAGGTCAAAAATATTAACGTCCTTGAAATCGTGGTCAAATTTCCTTTAAAT
This sequence comes from Folsomia candida, assembly GCF_002217175.1. Taxonomy (NCBI): domain Eukaryota; kingdom Metazoa; phylum Arthropoda; class Collembola; order Entomobryomorpha; family Isotomidae; genus Folsomia; species Folsomia candida. The sequence goes on along the minus strand of NW_019091200.1, from coordinate 2,072,064 downwards.
TGATACCCCATATGACAATTAAGTGTCTTTTTGACCTGTGACCTCGTCTACAAGGTCATGAGGTCAAAAATATTAACGTCCTTGAAATCGCAGTCAAATTTCCTTTAAAATGACACCCCATATGACAATTAAGTGTCTTTTTGACCTGTGACCTCGTCTACAAGGTCATGAGGTCAAAAATATTAACGTCCTTGAAATCGCGGTCAAATTTCCTTTAAAATGATACCCCATATGAAAATTAACGTGAATTTAATTTTGAACCACACCCCCTGGCGCTGTGGGGGGTGGTCCGATTGACCCCATTTTCGAACTCGACCGAGAACTAAAAATTAGAAGCACAATGGCGAAAACTGCTTTTGATTATCTTGAGGCATTCTAAAGATATCCTGCTTACGGACGGACGGACAGACGGACAGACGGACGGACGGACAAAGTGATCACAATAAGTAGCTGACGCTACTTAATAAACCAAGATCAATGATAATACTTCACCGTGATTAAGTACTTATTATTATGCGTAGATGTATAAATTGCAGTCCAATTTGCAATTTGCAAATGCAATCTGGTTTAATTAGTGGTTGGTTGCATTATTATTTATTTGCTGATGGGAATGCTTATCAGTCAAAAGTCAGTTCTGCTTCATTTAGTCGTAACCATTTTTGTCAGGCCAGGCCGCTCTTGTTGACTGGATTTGATTCAAGGGCACACATATTTGGATGATTGGAGACAAAAATTACTATAAATTGATGAGGCATGACCACTAACAATCTATTTTGTAGAATGTTACGCAGTCGAGAAGGTACACACGCCATTAAGTGAAGCGATTAGGTTTTTCTCAAAATTTTTGAAAAATTGATGTAATTCAAACCCATTTTGTTAAAGAATGGAAAAAATTGCGAATTATCAAAACTAAAAATTTTGCTCTAAATTGTCCCTCGTTAATTTTGGTAGAATGTTACAGTTCGCCACTACAATTAAGTGAAGCGATGAAGTTTTCTGAGCCAATTAAAAGAAATGCAAACCCATTTTTGCAAAAAAAAAATGGGTTTATAAATATATTCGCAAAACTAAAAATTTTGCTCCAAATTACACCTCACCAATTTTCAATTGTATTTAATTCATCAATTCTACATTCAATGCGTGTCTGACCTCCACTCCGTGTGAATAAAGTCATTATTCACTTCTTTATGTAGATGAGTAACCCGACAAGACAGCGACACAAGTTTATTCCAAAGCATATTATTTATTTAAGAATATGTAGCTGATAATTGATCTACAAGAAGAATGTGAAGAAGTGAGAGTTGAGGTGACTTGACTTGTTACACAAAATGTGAGATGTGTTTGCTGATCAACAACAACAATGATGCGAGAGGGTCCAATTGTTGCAAGACAAAGAGCTCCAGTTTTTTTACTCCCGTGTTTCGACCTTGCTCTTCCATTGTTCATCTTTCTTAACCAGCAGCAAGACTTCCGATTTTGCTCAGTCAGTCAATGGTAGCAAATTTTATTAACAATTTATGCTGCAGTGATTAATGGGTAGCTTCTTGGCATAATATTGACCCTGATCTTCCCAACACGAATGAGAATCCCACGTCCCACCCAACAAATAGTAATAATAATTTACATAACATAGATAACTACCAATTCGCAAATAGTTAACTCTTCCACGGCAGACTTAATATATGGAGTAAGACGTCGTCTGGGTGGTGGTGGTGGTGAGGTTAATCCATTTTAACAGACATGAGTGCACACAGGTAAACGAGATATTTATTTATGTAAATTATTATTATCATGAGTGTAATGTCACCTTAAAATTGCGACATTAGGTGGAATAAAACCTGCTTTTTTGCTATTTCTTTACCTACCACAGGTACAATTTTATATGCATTTTGTTATTAAGAAGCTGGCCACACCTTGTCGGTCAATCCATACCATCAAGAATGGAATTTTTGTAAATATTTGTGTACGGAAATTTATACGAATTAGCAAGCCATGCAAGTCAAAATTTCTTAGGAGTACTAATTAGCTCACTAATTCATGTTATTCATCAATCTATCTCAAGCCAAACCAGGATAAGTAAAGTACCCATAATTAATAATTATAGGGCAGGTGAGGGTAGCAACAATGGAAACAAATTGCATCACTTATCGCTCCATTGTTATTTCTTTATTTATTTAAAGAGTAACATTTCGCTGTACCCAAAGTTGCTGTTATTTTTAATCAATGACCAATGAACTAAGCAAAGTTGATTAATTGCGAAAATATGCAAATGTCCATCAAACAACATTCTTGTAACATTGGACTTTTGCATGACACTGTCAGAATCAATTGTTGAGTTAGGAAGTGATTGTTGCAATTTTTTATGTCGTTCTTGTTCTGGGTTGACGTTGACCATGCCCCTCAACGTCAACTAGTAAATAAAATTATATTAGTGGATCAACCTCCAAGCGTGTAGTGGTGCCGCATTATTGGCATCTTCTCGTCAGGATGTGACATGAAATCTGGCTCATTTGCATGTAAATTGTGTTACAATTTGGTCATGCAATTAATTATAATTAATTAATCGTTTTAGCGTATTTAATTATTTTAAAATATTTAAATTTTATTAATGCATAATTTAAGTATTAATTTTGTCGAGATTTTATTAAATTCATGTTAAATTTTGAGCCAGTACATACACATTATTACTAAATTTTGTTGCTCTAATGTGTGCAAATTTTGTTAAAACTTGGCCATTAAATCACACAATTTTTGAAATATTGAAATTTATGAATACATAGAAATTTGCACACTAATTTTGTCCATATTTTCTAATTAAGTTCGTGTTAAATTTTGTGCCTAATTGGTCTTGTTCATTAAATTAGACAATTTTTAAAGCTATTAACGCATAATTTACATTATAATTTGTTCAGATTTTATTAATTACATTTTGTACTTTTATTCAGCTCCTTGATTAGATATGAACCTCATAGTACCACCACCACCACGCCTCACGATGATAGTCTCACATGCATTTCGAATTGGAAAGAGCAAATGGTATAACAGCTCGGATTACATTACACATTGCACTCTCTGGATTTCAGGACAAATAAGTGCCTTTCTTTCAGTATGCACTCCCCGTCCTCCTCCTCGGAGGAATAATGGAATGCCTGGCCGTGCACAAAGGGGGGATAATAATGGCGTGGCGTGGCATTACATTACATCCGTGGAGAGAGATTTGCGTTGCCTTTTATTCAGCTAAATATCTCACTGTTTTTTCAGGTTCCCTTTCACAAAAATCACCACCACCTAGACCTTTACCTTTGCCATGTAGGATTTCAGAGAGAGAGATGAGCTCAAAATTGAATAGGCTGAAGGGACCAAAGCCTTGTCCTTCAATTCAATGAGGCTTGATTTGATTCCCATTTGTCAAAATGATTCACTCACCATTGCACCCACCCTTTGGATTCAGATTTTCAAAATTTCGAGACGAAATTCTGCCCAAAATTAATAAATTCGAAGACTATTTAAAAAGTTATAACATTGCAATAATCTCATCTTGAGAAACGTGACTTTATTAGCTTCGAAAATGAATCCACTACGGTGGAAGACATCTACGCACCCATTGAGATGGAGGGCTTAAAGTCCCTTTGGAATTTTCAAAATTTCGATACGAAATTCAGTCTAAAATATGAATTCGGAAACGTATAGTTGTAATGCTGCAAAATTACAATAATTTCATCCCGAAAAGTGACTTGAGTTTTCAAAATCTTCCAAAATTAATCCACCTCGGAACGATGAAAGATCTACTCTAGGCACCCATTGAGCTGGATGGATGAAGGGACGACCCTCTCTTTTCTTTGCAAATGTTACCTTTCGGCTTTTTGCTTTCATTCCTGGTTGTTGCTGGTTGGCTGGTCAAATCCACCCAAGCGAGCAAATGAGGGTCCATTTAGAGCAATTCAATTTCTAAATAGCAAAAGCAAGGCTATTCCACTCAGCCTTTTGTGTAATAATGGACCAAAAACACGACTTTTTGCTTATTTATTTCTCCTCCCGAGCTAAATAGGTAGATAAAACGAACACAAACAAGGGCCTGCACCTTTCGGCAAAGTGTATCGTGTCGTGTCATGTCAAGTCGATCAGGCAGCAAAAGCAGGAGATGATGATGAACTGAAGATGAATGAAGTGTGGAGGCAGTCAATGATTCCAGAAAGGAAATCCAGTCCAGGGAAGAAGAAGGACGTGGGAGAAAGTTGGCTCAAAGTTTTGTGGGACTGCATCGCATCGTCCCTTCAGGTGAGTTTTGGAATCAGGGATTAGGCTGTTAGCTAGTAAAAAGTAGTTGAGGGATTTATGATTTTTTGAGCATTTTAATTCCTAGTTGACATATCAATCTGGTGGCCAAAGTAAGTACACACCTTGTCCAGGTGAATTTTGATTCGAATTCTTTACCCGTCGTGAAAATTGGTCAGTCACCTCCTCTTTCATAAAGATCTCCTCGTCCTGACTGATGACTGACCCTTCAGAAGAAGAAGAGCAGCAGCGTGGGTAACGTGATGTAACGTAACGTGACCATCCAACCATTTCCGTTTAAGTAGACGAAAAGTATGTCCATCATCGCATTCAAAATTTCGATTCCTATTATTCCATATTGCTTATTATTGTACTCTCTCGACCCACCATACCACCAGCAGCCGACCGATCAACATCTCTTTGTCCATAAGTCGCCTCCTCTCTTTTGACGTATTTGTTATTCTGAGTCCATCCAACCGGACTAATTTCCCTCTTTAGCCACACATCCTGACCAAATTGGCCCGGCCAACAAACAACGCCACGGAAGGGAGCATTTACCTGGTTGAAATTTATAGCGATCGTCATTTCCCACTATGCATTCTGTAAATAAACGTTTCGTCACTTGGACTAATTTCCCATTTAGCCAGCCACAAATCTTGACCAAATTGGCCCGGCTAACAACAACGCCACAGAAGTGATCTCCATCACATAGTGAACATTTTAATTGAAATTGATGCACCTATTTTATAATTAAACCTTTCCTCCCTTTAGGCAAATTGCAATTACTTATTTTTTCTATGTATTTCTGAGTCGAACCGGAACCCTTGATTTCTTCTTGGTCTTCGTAAAAAGCAAAACTTCTCTTTTGTCCCGAGAAGGCCTGACGAAAGAGAGGATTGATCTTTCATCGTTCACATTGTCTGCTGGTGAATGCCGTTGAATGGGAGCTGGCTGAACTGAACAAGAATTTAATACAGTGCTGAGGAGTGAGTGAAGCGGTGAGGTCAATTTGTCAAAATGAGAGAAAGATCTATTCATCCCGAGCCCTTCGTCATCATTCAGCAGCCTCCATTCATTCAAGGGATTATGCCGCTCTGAAAAGGTATTCCAAGTTTATAGTCTCCCATCCAGTCAGTCAGTCGCAGTCAGTCAGGGAGTACAACATTTCAATATTTTTAATATCTTCAATATTTACTCGCCATCAGGAACAGGAGAGAAAACTAAATACCCGGACGGCAAAGAGGGCTCGATCATCATCACCTTAACGCTCCAGGCAGGGGAACGTTGTTGGGCTGCCCTTTTCGTAGGATTTGTAACCTAATCTCCCTTATTCATTTCGGAGGACGAGTACATATCTGAGAAGGACTCATGGGCATGTCAGGGACAGGACAGGGATGAATGCTAATGTGGATGCAGCATGATAAGAAGGAGGCATCGGTCGGGTGATGTGATATATGTGGTAATGACATTTTACTTCCACGTCGCCTGCATGCCTTCACCTATTTACGAGGATACTTCTTGGTGGGTGTGGGAGCACAAGAGATGTAATTCCTCGTAAATGAGACGGTATTTGTGTCGTCTGTTAAAAATTAAATTACTGAGTTAACTGACGATCATCTTAATTGGGTTCATCTTCAGCATGACTTTTTAAGACACTTATTTTTACCCTTAGTAAAAAAACCTAAGCAAGAGCCATGTACAAGTTCATTTTGGAGAGGAGAAGGGTATTAACGAAAGTTAAGGCTCGTAAGTCGTGAGGAGAAAGGATTATCTGACGAAAAGTCATATTTTCAATTTCAATCAACTTGTCAATTTTGGAAATGTCATCATTGTCCACTAACGAGCTCCCACCCTCACGCTGCGAGACATTTCCTGATTGACAAAGGTGTTAAAATAAGTATATTCGTTTAAAGAGACCAATTTTTAAACGTATTTTACCAAAACTTTAGCCAACAAACCAACTGTCAAGCAATTGTCAACAACCGCTGCTGACAATCACGTTTCACTCCCATTTGAAAACATCCCTTTCTAAATAAGTATGAATACCATTCAAATTCACTTGATTATGTTTAATGCGATCGTCCCATTCCATTTTTTGTGTCATTGCATATGTGTCGTATATGTATTAAACAAGAGATTTGGACCGGTTGTGGTGTGGTGACTGCGTCTGAATCAATTTTCAACCCTTTCATTGCAATCCGTGGTTTTAAAAAGTATTGTTACTTGAGGTTTTTAATTTCTGGGTGCGTTAAGCAAATTATTATCCAATTGCATGTACATCCTGGTTATTCGTTGAAAAATGTGTGGCACGGGATTTTCAGGGTTGGATGGAATCGTACGTACAGCTTATGTAACTCGTAGAATGTAGGGAGGCGATTAAAATTGGAGATAAACAATCAATTTGAAAATTAAAGGGGTGAATTTAAAAAGGAAATAAAATTCTTACAAAAATTCGAAATTATTAAGAAATTGTAAAATTATTTTTAAATGCGAAACAAAGAAGTCGGAATGTAAATGTTTTATTGTGTGAAAAATAAAATAGTAGTAAAAGATTCCAACCAACTGGCCGTCAAATACCGGAACTGGCGAAGGGATTGATTTGATGGGAAAGGATGGTTTCGTATGGATATTGCTGCATACTACCCGAATTCGGGTATTTGAATTTTACGTGTTATTATTATTCTGACAAAGTACAGCTATTCATCCTGCTGCTTAAAACAATCATGTGAATATACATGCATATTTGCCCTTATCGATATACGGCAATGGTCATGTCACGCTATTCCACATCACGTGTAGTACATAACACTATACCGGAAGTGCGATTTATGAATCGTAATCAATCACCTAATCTCATCTCTTTTGCTCTCCGTCCTTCAATTTTGTGAGAATTTGAGATGATTCATAACTTAACCAAGTCTCGTTATAATGTGCATGCATATTTCACTGCCCTGTCAAAATTCAATACTTTTGTATCATCGTGTTACGTATGCTTGATCCACTCCCAAATGAAATTATGACCATTTAATTTCTCAACTTGGCTTGAAGTCCTGCCACAAAAAAACTTACATATTTCGCTTTTTCCTGTCAATACTTTTTTATCGCTCGCTGAACAAAACATGCAACGAATCGAAAATTCAAAACTCAAACCTCAAAATTCAAAGGACAGTTGAAATTAATAAGTGCAAATGACCATGCACGCATTCAGTCAGTCATAAAAAATATTGGTACGAGACCACGACCACATTATTATTAAATATAAGCGTTCTTTCGCTCCTCTGAATGGAATTTGCTTAACAATGTCCGTCCACATAGATAAAAATGATTTATGGATGAATTATCCCTGGGTCTTCTGACAAATTGAAGGGTTAACATTTACAGATATTTTATCGCAGCTTTTATGTATGTACACCGGCCAGCTTCTGCTTCACCCACCAATTTGTTGCTTAAAGAGACGACTGACTGAGGTCGTGTCGTGTGTATTAAGTCGTTCGATTAAAAAATCCCAGGAATTGATGGCGGTGGTGAAAACCAAACATGATCACTTGCACAATTTCATGGTTGGCCAACCATCCATTATATATTTACCGAGGAGGAGAGGAGTGTATTAATCTCACCTCGTAATTACTCAAGCACCATTCTTCTCATCAACCGTTCACACCAAATAACCAGTAACTTAAGCATCACCCTTTTTTGGCGTGGACGTGGACTGGTGTTGGGGCGACAGTTGTTGTTCCTGATTCGGTGGTCTGGTCATCTGTTTACGGAGTGAAATTAAATGCAGATTTTAAAGCGTTTACGGAGGGGTGCGAGGCGTTGAAAATTTGATGCCCGGCTTAATAAATACATGATTTTAGATATATCGCGACGCTTTTTTCAGTAATAATAATGTGACGGGATGAATGTGAAAGTAGTAATTGCTTCAAGATTCGTATTTAATTCGGGGATGCTGGATTTTCCGGAGGAGGAAAATTATCAAGTGGTTTCCTTTTGAGTGTTTAATTTTATTTATTTAAAGTGTTAAATGCTCCAATCCATCGGTGGGTCTATTAATACCGTATTAATGCCCACTTGGCATAAGAATGAATGAAGGGTGGTGTTGGTGTGGTGGTTGGGTTGCTTTTGCTTATTTATTTTTGGTGTGAATCTCTGAGCTTTGATTCTTTTTCGGGTAAATAGTAAAAGCAAAAAAACTGAAGCACCACCCGACCGACCGACCGACAAAACCATTCAAATCGGTTCGTAGTCAGTCACTCTCGGGTTTTATTTAAGCAAACTAAATACTTATTCAGCAATAATTCTTGATTGTTGCGAGTTATACGTGGAAATAAAGGGGTGCCCGAATTGATAGGCGGACTTTCCCGTTACCGGGTTTTGAAGTGTGTTTTCACTCTTTTTTCATTGTTATCAAGTACTCGGCAGAATCTCACACTCTCATTCTCATGGGTCTGTGGGGACTGAAAGTTAGTGAGGTATGACTTGATCAGGCGTCTCAAAATTCGTATTTTTTACAGGGTTTTTTTCTTTCTCAGGTAGATTTTCCACTGCGACAAATATGTTACGATTATACGATTCTCAACATTTTGTCAAGTGCTGAGGAGCAAGTTATCCTAGTTTACATTTGTAATTTTACTGAGCCTGTCTCCTACCTGATATTGTACATTTTTGTTCCATTATGTCGTTCATATCAAAATGTTAATCTCGGCGTTTTCCTTCGTCAAGAAGAAGAAAATAAATATTCCCACCTCCACAAATTCTCGTGTATGCATGTAAATTGATCTCAAATTCTGCATGATACACCCAAAGTTCGAGAAAGAAACACCTCTTTGCTCCATTTACTAAAAATACTTACATCATAAAAGTTGTGAACTTTCTCATGGAAAAGTCTCCTCTAGAATTAAATGGAAGCCTTTTTTTAGAAGGTCTCTTATTCATGGGTTCGTGTAGCACCATAATCTCAACCATCACGTTAAATAATAATAATCTTCATTTTTTTAAGTCATGAGTTTCCATTCATAAAGATTTTCTTTGTGAATTTATGAAGCAGGTTTTTAAAAGCAAAAGACAGGTACAAGAGATGAGATGATGGGGTGGAGGAGGTGGATTGGATCAAGTGACACAACATCCTATTAGAGAAACATGGGAAATAACAAGATAAGAACGTATCACACACACATAAAAGTTGAGAAAGTGTCTTGACGAGAAGAAAGAAGAGGAAGGTGCTGAAATTGGAGAAACATCAATCATCAAATCAATCTGAGAAGCGATGCAATGTCAAGATTTTAGCTCCCACAATATTATTTTCCGTCTTTAAGATCTGCTCTACATCTTCGGCCGGCATTGAATTATTCAACTGCATGGTGTGCAAAGTGAAAAGAGCAAAAAGTGAAGTGCATGAAGAATAAAAAATCTTTACAAATTTGATGCTTTTCATTTCGTAAAAGAGAAAAGGAGAGAGACAGGAAGTCTCAAATTACGAAAATAAAATTTAGATCTTGCTCACAAACGACAAAATCTTGCAAAGAAAATATCAAAATTTGTCCCTGAAATTCTTTCAAAAATTGAAAACTTGTGGACAAAATAAATAAAAATTCAGATCTTGGACAAACGATAAAATTTTACAACGTTAACCGAAAATATCCAAATTTGTCCCTGAAATTCTTCTTCAAAAATTCAAAACTTCTGGACAAAATGTTTATGTAAATATCTGTCGGTCGGGCTTAAAAGAAGAAGCATTTTATTTTTATTAACTGGTGACATTTACCTTTGGAAGTAAATAAATCTCTGTATTTCATTTCGGCCCACTTTGCATCTGGACAAAAGATAAGTGAGTGAGGAGAGCATTTACTTTCTCAAGTTGGTTAAATACTTAAGAGATTTGCAACCCAGGCAGTCAGCGGAGCCTTTATTATGCTCTCGAACAATGCGTCAACAGCAGTGGTGCGTTTTCCTATCCCTTCGAAAAGAGTCCTTGTAGCATTTGTCACAATAATCTCTTCACGTATCGAATAACGAGCTGCTAATGGAATGCAAATGAACCGCAAAAAGGAAACAAATCTTTTATGCCCAGTTAAACAATAATGATATTCCGAGATTTTTTTGGCTTTCCAAATTTTCGAGTATTATTTTAGAAGTTATAAAAATTGAAATTTTTTGGACAAGAGAGCTCATAGCTCGGCATATGTACATATATTTCTGCAGAAAATTTCTACAGGACTGACCATGAAATTCTGGAGAACAAAAATCCTGAAAATTTCCGTACAGAGAAATTGGACATATATTTTTGGGAGAATCTGATCCTGCAGAAAAATTGCAAATTTTTAGCCCAAATTTTTCGAAAATTGTGACCGGAACATCAATTTATAACATGAAAAAATTACTGTAATCATGTAATAAATATTTCTGGGCAAAAGTATCGATTTTTTCGTATTGATACTGAAACTGCTGGTCGGTTGATCGATACACGATTGTGATTTCGACAGGTAGACAGACATTGGCGACAGTGTGATTAGTTTTCGAAACTTATTTGGAAGCAAATACATACACATTCAGTTTTGTACGTTTGCATGGTGAGAAGGGATTAGTTTTGGAAGGAAGGGCTGCGTGGTCATTACATTATTGTCGTGATTTCACACATCATTTGTCACCACATTGTCCATATTCTTGCCTTTAGTAAATGCACAAAGTTAGCCCAAAAACCATAAAGAAATGTGCCAACACATAATAATGAGAACAGTTATAATACATACAGCGTATTTAGTAAGAAACCCACAGATTACGGAATTATTGATGTGCACATAGGTCAGTCAGATGAGGGAGGATTTGTTGAGTGAGGGTCACTTTTCTTTTGTGTCGTTTCTTCGGTCAGTGTATTTGTCAAATATCTCACCTTTCCTCCGTGTCCGCCTTCGTCACCTTTTGTTTCCATCCTCTCTGGACGAGATCTTATCTCACCCGAGGAGAAGGAGAATCAGATAAAGCTCGTCGATCATTAACGGAGTAGCAGCAAAGTTTCAAAGTGTGCCGAACTTTAGAAAATTGTAGAATTAAGCTTAGTTGAACATGGTTTAAGTTTAATTTAGAAATCATTTTTGATCATGATATGGTAAGAATTTACACAAAATTTGGAGAAATTGCGTAAAAGTAGAAACCGAATATATTACAGAATTAGTAACCGGACCCATGAAATTTGTACGCATTTCATAAAAAATTCAAAAAATGCATACAATAATTATAAAATTTTTCAAAATGTCACTAATCATTCATCGCACATTTTTGATCATGAAACGATAAGAAGGATCTGTACAAAATTGGGGAAAATTACTTAAAAGTAAATTCACAAAACCTTATCACAAAACAAACCATAAATAACCTTATAACAATTTAAAAGATTAATATTTTCCAGACTTTTTGGTTTTGGTCCCAAACTCTTGCAATTTTTGAGGTCTATGTGGAGAGGGTAAAACAAAAGATTTTGTAGATGCCAAAATACTAAAAAAAATCCTGAAAACAATATCTTTAGAGACAGATTATACTTATTACAGAATTACTAAACTAACCCATGGCATTTGTACTCATTTCATAAAAAAAATTTTAAAAAATGCAATGAAATTTGTCAAAATATCAGCAACAATGATTTTGAACAAGTTGTTGTGTCGCCTAGAAGGAGGGGACGAAGGATAATATACTCTTAATAACTTTTCGTCTCTGAGGAATGTTCGCAAGTTTGCTTTCATCTCGACGACAAATATGTGACAGATTTCCTTTTCTAACTTGACCCTACATACACAAATACAGTATGTAACAGCAGCCCCGCAGTAATTGTGCACTTTCCGCAGTGGAGAGTGTATTATTTAACCGAACGCCATTGTCAACATCAACAATTTATTTATTGTCACAAAGATCAGCAGCAGCAGAAACTTGACCGAGTTCAAAGCGCAAATGACATTTACTTCGTATTTACCTTGGTAAATTCACTCACTTTTGCTCTTTTCCCGTCAAAAAGCCCGATTTTAGGGCAGAGTTGCTTTGCCTGCACCCTTAACCATCCTTTGTTCCGAAGAGACCATTTTGTCATCTCTCCCTCTGTCCATCCGTCACCCAGTATTGTTGTCAAGCTACGTACAAAGAAGAGGAGGCCAGGCCAGGAGGAGAGTGAAAATTGAGATGACATCGAGCTAACAATGCTAAATTCTCTCCTGGCTAAAAGAAAGAATGTCATATTTTGATATGTACTTATTATTATTTGAAGGGCTGCCAGAACTTTGTGTAATATTACATTCATTCCATCCCCGCACAGACGAATGTCTCTTCTCATGAAAACGGGCAGTCAAAGAGCGACACAAAAGCATTTTTCGACATTTTTCGATTCCTAAAGTATAGCGGAGGATCAATAGTTTACAAATTGAGAGATGACATTAGATGAGAGATGACATCTATTCTGAAAAAAATTCAATGCCAACTCTGCCGTAAAGAATATTGACTGTTCATCATGGATTGAAATTCTTTGCGTTGTCGCAATTCTTTCACTTTATGAAGACCGAAGAACTACGGAATTTTTCGGGAAAGGAAAACTATTTACATTACACCGAGAAATGTTTTGATTTCGATTATTTATTTACTTTAGTGTAACCGTCGAACGAAACGAACGAGGTTACAAACGTGACAAAAAATCAAATGCACCCTTAAATCGTACCTCCTGTCAAATAATAAGTCTCATCACGAGGGGGACAGGACAGGACAGATGAACACGTAAAAGCAAAGCACAACACAAAGGCACTGCAAACGTGTTATCTCATCTGTATCCTACACCATGCAAAAAATAAGAGTCGACTAAATTACAAAAATATAGCAAGAAATTTAATAGGAATTAGATATTCTTTGATTTTCTGGTTTTATTTACAGATTTAACGCCATTATCATAATTTATAATTGCGAACTTAACTTATACACAAATCCAAGGTTTATTTAGAAACTCCTCTATTCGTTGGATTTGTAAATATGTGATGTAGGATTAATATGCTAAACTGGTTATTTCTTAAGATTTGTAATCCTCACCTCATCACTCATCACACCTTTTAGATGATTAATGTCCACTAATTAGTCAACTTCCTGCCCAATATCGTCACCACATATTATCGTCATCCCTCATATTTATCATTTCTTACTTGTTTTCCGACGTTAAAAATCTGGTTTTATTTATTAAGTGGTGAGTAGAAATCCTCCCGTGAGTCGAGGGAAGAGATTTATTACTCTCTCTGATTGCATACAAATTGGAGGGTGGGCCATTTTTAGGTCGTTTGAACATGCAGCCAGTACTGGCGAAGGAGGACTTCACTCTGGAAAGTCCGTCCCTTCATGAGTGGGACCCTTCCTCGCCTCGTCTCGGCAGAGGCAGCTGCTAAACGAGTCCTAAAGCCCTAAAGCCAAGGGTCACAATATTCCATACAAATCATCATGAACGACGAGGACTATGCAGCATTGAACTGGGCAAGCAGAATAATGGGGGACAAATAGCGTAGTTGCTAATCCTTTGGAAAATCCTGTCAAAAATCAAGCCTCGGATTAAAAACTCATCAGTTGCTTAATGCCACTGGGTGGGTGAAAACAGGACAAGCTGTTACTCGTCACTTTTTTAAGGCGACGGAAAATTTTGTAATTTTTTAAGAAAGAAATTCATAAAAACTTGGGATTTTGATAAAAAGAGTAAAAGTGTGAAAGTTCACAGTTGCGCCAATGGTATCTGAAAAATTGTAATTAAGAAGTAGATATGAGTGGAAATAAAGTTTAAGGCGTCGAAAATAGTCGAAAGATAAAATTATATCAGTATTTTCTGCTCGTTACACGGACAAAATCTCAAATTTACGGAGGATCATTATGATCATGGATCTTCGTCTTGGAATGGGAGTTGATCTGGCCAAAATGAATCAACAGTCGCAAGGCTCAAGTAAGTAAAATCATACTTTTGAATTATCTAATTTAGGTAGAAATGCGAAAAATGTAGAAATTTTATTTGTTCAAGAAGTGATTTATTATCTATACAGAATTATATTTAAGAACATAATTTCATAATGGGAAAATTATCGCTGGAGTGGTAGTGGAGCAATAAATCAGAGTACAAGTTTGATTGATAAAGATGTACATTTTGTCTCGAGAGAGTTTCCCCAATTTAATAAGTTCCTGAATTGACGAAAAAAGTTCTCCTGATACATAATCTTAATTTGTATCAAAACGCGTGTCCAATTTGTAAAATTAAAATTAGTGTTTGAAGAAAATAGTGAGAGAAAGTTGAAATTTGGCATGAATTCCATATTGTGCACATTTCAGGAATTTATAGGTTTAACAAATCAGTTGGAGAAAGTTGAAATTCAATTTTTCATAGTGAAATTATAAGGCGAATCGATTAAGAAACAATTGGTGTGATATCATACAACCCGACTTCGGGTAAATTTTCTAAATATTTAAGGCTGCATTTTACTAATCATAAGTACATATGTATTAGTTCGGTAATAATAGCGTGATACACATTTATGTTTAATTAGCTCATCTGCCGTTTTTTCCCATGTCATCACCTCATCTTGGGATGCATAAAATTCAATATCGCACCAAACCACCCCTCCCTCCATCACATCAAGCAAGTACAGATTTTAAAACCGAGTCCATTCCCATGGATTATTCCCAAATTAGAATACCAACTGTCGTCCAAATACCGGAACATGATCTCTCTCCCGATTTTCAATCCCTGTTTTCCAGGTTTTATAATCTCTCTCCAACTTTGTAACATATTGATCTCACGGTTTCACTTTCTGGTCAGAAATGACTAATCAATGGTCACGAATAATGTCTACCCGGGGAGTAGACCAGACTCGTAGAGTGATGATACTTCCGCCCTTGTTATTGCGTGATGCTGATGATGATGCCCGAATCGGATTTCGGTTACCTGGTTGATCACCTTACTTACTCATCACATGACCCCCTCTCACCCTCTCTTTCGTGCCATGGGGTTGGGCTAATCGGATGAGTTTACTTCCGGAAGTAGGGTAATTTATATCATTTCGGATGAGACGGAATGACACGCTATTTCAGGTTGGAAATCACTAAATCACTTTTTTCGTGGCGTATTGTTTTTATTTTATGCACCGTTTTCATATATTTGACCTGTCCCACTGCTCATTTTTGACGTGATATGAACACCTCCAATTATTTGGGCTGTTCAGTTCACCTTGGTTTGAATATGAAGAAAGCACCGGAAATGTCTTTGTTCTCGGGACACACTTAATATTAGGGTCGGATGTCGGAAGTCGGTCTAACTGCTGCCAGAAGACGACACTTCTTGCTTACTTGCCCTTTCACTGCAGATATGCCAATAATAATGGGAAAGGGAGGAAGCGTTTTGTTGTCCCCTTTACTATTTCTATGTATGTAAGCATGATTATTAATAGATGTTTGTATGGACAACAAAGAAATTCGAGGTGTGATAAATCATAGTAAATATAAGTTTGATAAAGATGTGCATTTTTTTCTCGTGTGAGTTTCCTCAATTTAATACGTTCTAGAAAAAGGTCTATTGAGCTGATATATCGTAATCTGTATCAAAACGCGTGTCCAATTTGTAAAATTAAAATTAATTAAAAATCATCGTTATTTAATTAATTACAAATTTTGAACCTCGATTTCATACCGACTCTTGTACGACATTCCGTTTAAAGTGTGTCAAATCATAGTACAAGTTTGATAAGGATGCATTTTTTCTCGTGAAATTTAAGCTCCTGAATTGACAAAAAAAAGGTCTATTGACGACTTGATACACGTTATCTTAATCTGTATCAAAACGCGTGTCCAATTTTTTAAAATTAAAATTGCCTTAAAAAGTCGCTACGTATCATGACTAATTTGAAAATTTGAAATTTCAGATAGAATCCTGTATGACATTCCGTGCAAAGTGTGTCAAGACCATTCGAGTGGGAAACATTACGGGATTTATGCTTGCGATGGGTGTGCCGGCTTCTTCAAGGTGCGTCGTTTTACTATCTCTTTCCACAATCTCTCCTCACGACCTTTTTGTCATGTAATTATTACGCTTAATGAAGCGGACAAGAAGAAGGAGAAGAGTAAAACATGACCATTTTCTCAGAGACCCTTTTACTTACTCCCATTTCATTTCGCTATCACTCTAATCCCTTTTAGTTTTAAGAACGCTTGGCATTTCGCTCTTATTTCTTCCGACATGTGATTTTGATCCAGCTTGACTTTTACATTTTTTTCCTTACCTGTCACTCATTTTTCATTGAGAAAAACAAAAACAAGGGCAAAAAGGTCAAGTTTTTGTTGTTTTATTTAATTTTCATTCAGCCCACTGCTTAATTTTTGTGGGAATTTGAACAAAGAGAATTTGACGACCTGTCTAACTTTTGGTCCTTCTTACTTTTTCTTAACAGCGATCAATCCGACGGAATCGGCAGTACGTTTGCAGAAATAAATCGGAGGGAGCTTGTCCCGTGGATAAAACGCATCGCAATCAGTGCAGAGCTTGCCGGCTGAAGAAGTGCGTGGAAGCCGGGATGAATAAGGATGGTAAGAAGACGAAATGTAATTTATGGATTTATTACTAAATAAATTGGCTTAATAAAGGGCTGCTCGGGTGACTTTTGTTGACTGATGACTTCTTTTACTTTATAGCCGTTCAGCATGAGCGGGGTCCTCGTAACTCCACCCTTCGTCGTCAAATGTCTCTCTATTTCAAGGAAGGGATTGGTAGCTCGGGCCAGATCGCGATGGAACCTTCTACCAGTCCAGCCTCGACTACGTCTTCGTCTCAAGGATCACCTTCTCCATACTCGATCAACAGTCTCATCTCGTCGGCAGGGTCCACTTCTAACAATCACAATAATGGACCTGCTTTTCGACATCCCCTGAGTCTTCTGGGGTTCGCGTCGCCGAAGACGACGACACCCTCCTCCGGGAAGAAGGAGCGGTCACCGTCTCAGGTACGCAAATTATTAACGTAGGACTTGATGACTCATCATCAAAACCGTCAAAATCAGCACGTTTTTAATCATTTCTCGGGTTTGGGAATTTATTTTAAAATTCTGGGCGACAAATTTGTAGTCAATAAATTTATTAGTGGAATGACTGAGTTTTTAAACCAGTTTGATGAGTTACTCCAATTTTTCTGAAGGCTTCTTAAACTTGAGATCTCCTCCTTCAAAGTGTCAAAATCTGGAGTGCACATTTTTTTAAAATTGGGGATGACCTGCTCTAAAAATTTATTGTCCAGAATTTTTTAAATAAATTCCCAGAGCCGAGAAACGATTAAAAACGTGCTGATTTTTATGATGAGTCGTACGTAAAGGCAAAATTGTCCAGAAATTAATTTATGTACGTATCTTTTCAGGGTCGCCTTTCCATGTCCCCGCAACAACCTGACACACCAACCCCAACGCCCCCACCACCACCACCTCCTCCTCCATCAGCTCGAACAGGCACGAATAATTCGACCCGATCGCATAATAATAAAACGCGTGGAAATCCTTCTTCATCATCGTCCACAACGTCGTCCAATAACAATAATAATCCAAACCATGCGGACAACAACGTTAATGGTCGTGTGATACGAGACCCGTTTTCTTTTGCGGATAAGGTTCACCTCATGCAACTTGAGGCTGGAAATGGGATCCGATTTCCGCACGGTTTGGGAGGAGGAATGATGCCGTCGTCCGTTCATCCACTCCCACTTCCGCTTGACCTCGTTATGAACATGATGAATGGTGGGGGTCATCCTGCCCAGCGTCCGGTGATGATGGATAATCCGCTGAATAAAATGCTCATGATGAGACCTCCATTCTTTGCCATGCCGCAGCTCAACAAGGTGAGAATTCAAGGGATCGAGGGACTTTAAAATCTTAGGGAAAATACAGTGCAAATTATATATGTAACGAGTTATTAAGATGGAAATGGGAAATCTAAATTTTTATAATTCGTAAGTCAAAATTTTCGGAAAAATTGAATGGAAATTATATACCTAACGAATTAAAGGATGGAAATGGAAAGTCCAAATTTTAAGGGAAATCGAAATTTTGAAAATATTGAAAATTAATTTCTAAAATCAAGTCGATCAATTAGAAAGTTTTATTAGAGTCGTTGTGTTATGAGGCCGGAACGCTTATTAAGTAAATTCCAAATTTTGTAATTTCTGTGTCCCCAATGGACCAATTCTTTGTCTCTCAATCATATAAAAAAGACGATGAGATTAACGTGACATGGAAATTTGTAGACTATTTTGAATCTTCAGAAATTTAAATCCTTCATTTATTAAATTTCAGTACAACTGGCCCGAGATCCTGCATCCGCACAACGGTCACATGTCTCCCCCACCACCCCCAACCTCACAAAGTCAACTCCTTCATCATGCCGCCGCCACGTTGGAACTTTCCCCCTCCGGAGGAAACCCCAACAACGCCTTGTCCATGATGAACACCATGAACCGGATGAGCCTCATGCCCGGCGGAGGCGGTGGTGGTGTCGACACTCTCTGCGAAACTGCGGCGCGCCTCCTCTTCATGAATGTCCGCTGGGCAAAAACGGTCCCGGCCTTCGTCTCCCTCCCACTCCAAGACCAACTCAAACTTTTGGAGGAATCCTGGCGAGAATTTTTCGTCCTGGGTGCGGCCCAATTCGGTCTCCCGATCCAATTGGGGGTCAACTTGGTACAGGGCGGTAACAACGCTACCGATGGTATGAGCTTATCGTCAGGATCGAATTCTGGGTCTGGTTCAGGTAAAAGGAATCATTTTACTAACAATGCATGGAAGTCTCCCAGCGTATGCTCACAGATTTTGAGCAAATTAGTATCAATCGATCGCAAATTTAATTAATTTGACATTTGCAAAAGACATGACCTCCAATGATCACGTTTTGCAGAGATATTTGCATCCGAAGAGGAGAAAATTTGGAAATTGTAACATTTGTTAACTTTAGGGCGCGTTTTCCCCACTTCGGATGCAAATATCTCTGCAAAAAGCGATCACTGGGGATCATGTATTTTGCAAATTTCATATTAAATAAATTTGTAATCGATTGACAATTGGTCAAAATCTGAGAGTACACGCTGGGAGACCTCCATTGCATCAGTAAATACATTGTCACGAATCTTGACTAAAAAAGATTATGCTTTCCCACAGATGAAGACATGGACCAAGACATCCACGATTTAAGTCAGGACAGTCCCAAACGTAGAAAACTGCACACACGCCGCCGAGGAAAACCTTCCTCCTCCTCCTCCGATAACATCGTCGTTCTCCAAGAGTTGAAATCATGCATGGAAGCAATCGACAAGTTTCGCGAGATGAACGTAGATCCGACCGAATTTGCCTGTTTGCGGGCCATAATTCTCTTCCAGAGTGGATCCGGAGAGGTCAAGAAGTACTTGAAAGATGTCAAAAGCATCGAAGCCCTCCAGGACCAGGCTCAACTCACGTTAAGCAAATATATCGGGGCGGCTTATCCGTCGCAACCCCTCCGCTTTGGGAGGCTCCTCCTGCTCCTCCCACTCCTCAAGTCCATTTCCCCGTCAACGATTCAAGACCTCTTTTTCGCCACGACGATCGGATCCACCCCGCTGGGAAAACTTATCTGTGATATGTACAAATCTGGCTCGTGAGGGGGCTGAGCTATTTTTTGTAAAATATTTAAATTTTATATCTACAAGTACACAAGCAGTTTACCAAAAGCGTTTTTAAAATTTCCGTAACTTGAGTTGGGTCAAAATTTCCGGAAATCACTGTTGAGTGTCCTCTGAAAATTTTTTCCATTGTTTCCGGAAATTTTTACCAACTTTACGAAAAAAAGAAAGTTAAGTAGAAACGTAAATTTGCTAACTGTTTAATTAAGCATAATTTTAGTGCCTTAATATTGTCTTATTACATACACTTGTCACCCTGTGGGAAAGTTGACAGCCAAAAAACTTACCGAAATCCAGTATTACTTTGTAAATACAAAATACACGTAAAAAATATTGTATCCACTCATATTACTTAAAACTTGTTACTTTTTCATTGTAAATTTCCATGCACGATAGTTCTCAAGGGGTTGGAAGAGGGGCCAATTTCGAGTATTTTTATTGTATAAAACCATAATTGAATTAATGAGCAGGACTTTTTCATTGTTGGGACAAATCGTTTTAAACCGTGTAATGCTAATTCTTTACGTTTTTGTTTCGAACTGAAATTCCACCACTTGAGAAAAATCAAATCAATCCCGTGTTGATTCAACAAGGAGAAAAAATCATGCCATGGATTTGACGTCATTTAATGGACGCGTCCAACTGTAAATAAGTATAATTGAATAGTTTATATATGTATTTATTTATATAGCAGAAATAAGTTACACGATTAAAAATGCGAATAAATAATAATGTTCTCCTTATAAAAGAGTGAAAGATATGTTTGTTTTGTTGCAAACCTCGACATCAACTTGTTAAGTGTTTCCCACAACCGGGGGCTTGAATAAAATGACAAACAATAAAGAAGCAAAGTTGACAATTTTCCCATTATTAGCGAGACAAGTGGGCAGACACTGTTCAAGTTTAAATTCGAATTCCCATCGCTCAAAGATTTCATTTCACTCATTGCCATGTGCACTTCACTTCGATTTTAAGTAGTGGTTTGAGTGCATGTGAAGGAGAGAGAACCCTTTAAATAAGTATGCGGGTAGCTATTTGTCCCTTCTCGTTTCCCGTAGAAAGTTGGTGAGGTAGGTGAGATTGAGTCATTGTTCGTATTTATTACATGGGTAATTTTTTGAAGTCGCAAAAAAATCGAGAAATCATTGACGAAAATGTTTCTTCTTGTCATGAGATCGGGCAATTGACAAGTGTGGGGAACAAAAGTGTTGCCGTAATTAAATGTATGAAGAGATTTTTTTAGATTAACTTTTTGAAGAAATCTAATGTGAGAAATTGGCGATAAAATAGTTGCAATTTTTAGAGTTTATTTTATCAGAAAGAATATTTATGACAATTACGACACAATACGATAAGCACATATTTGATTCAGGTTTTGTTTCTTGGTGTTGACGCATAATCAATTAGTTAAATTGGATGACAAGTTGCAAATTTTACCTACATAATTTGAGACAGTTTGTACGCATTTTGTCAATCCACTTTACCCAAATTTATATTACGTATTCTGCTTATAAAGATACTTGAGCCCTGCGACTGATGAATCATTTTGACCAGATCAACACTCATTCCAAGACGAAGATCAGTAATTATAATGATCCTCCGTAAATTTGAGATTTTGCCCGTGTAACGAGGAGAAAATAAGGATATATTAATAATTTAGTTTTGACAAGTTTTGACACCTTTAACTTCTTCTCCACTCATATTTACTAGTTAATAGTAATGTCTCAGATCTTTTTCTTTCGGAGCTGAAATTTCAACTTTTATTTTTTTCTAAATTGCACCCAAAAGTTTTTACGAATTTATGAATCTGAGAAAAATTGAAGAAGAAGAAATGTGAAATGATTAAATTTTCTGAGAATGAAATTCTAGCTCTCTTCACTATTATAGAAAACTGGTATTAAATCATTACTGACGAGAGTATATCTATGTATGCGACTCTACCGGCACGGTATGGACCATAAAAATACTCGAAAATTTCAGGAAATTTTCAAATTTTCCGAAAAAGTCCTTTCCCCCGTTCCCGGCAAACGCGTTTGCACATTTGCACAAATCTAACCCACGACATACATTCTTAGAACACGAGCATTGTACCATTCATTACTAACCGGAGTGCATATATATGCAACTCTACCGGAACGTTAATAACGGGCATTACCGTTTAACAAGGCTGTGGTAGTAAAAACCTTACCACTCTGAAACAAACTACTACCAATCGAGTTACAGTCTACCAGATTTTTAACAGTGTTATACACAAGCAGGATATTATTTAATTTCCTAACGGTCATTCGACAATGTCGAATCGACATAAAGAGAGCATTTTAGCAAATTATACAAAAAAAACAACCCGTACCCACCAACTCTTCGACATATTTATGTAAATATGTATGTACATAAATCACCTCGATTGCCCAATATTTCATTGGATTAACCAATATTCAGCAACCAAACGAAACCACGAATCATCATCCCCATAATTACGCTACCTTGTTATGGTCACACTATGCACATACATTTCTCGATAATTTTTTCCTTGATGTGGTTTCCCACATATATTTCGATGAGTGACGGAAGATCGTGATTATGCCACATTTTTGGGATGATCCCTTTAAACTTTAAAGTGTTTGGGTGGAATGTGCTCGCTGTGAAAATAAACTCCACAACGCATATAATAAACTGGCGGAAGGGAGGGCAAACGGCCATGGGCTGCTCCGAGGTCAAAAATATTGGCGGCGTTGATTCGTGGTGAAATTTCCTATAAAATGACACTGCATATAGAAATAAATTAAGGTTAAATTTAATTTTGGATCAGACCCCCTGGCGCTTTGGGGTGTGGTCCGCATGAAACGATTGACATTGGACTCGACCGAAACTGAAAATTTGAGGCACAGTGGCGAAAATGGCGTTTTATCATGTTGAGGCGTTCCGGAAATACGCTGTCCACAGACGGACGGACAAAACGATCACATAAAGTAGCTTGCGCTACTTAATAAATGTGATTTAAATTTATGTGTAACTCCTTCGCATTTTAAATAATTACTCATTGCCATTCATTGCCATTGGCGAAAACGCCATTTGATTATCTTGAGGCGTTTTGGAGATATCCTGCTTACGGACGGACAAAACGATCACAATAAGTACCTTATGCTGCCTTGAAGAAGGTGGTGACGAAGGGTTAACGAGGATGGAGGTGATTAATGGTGGACACGAGCTGGAAGCGATTCGATGAAATTCCATACAACACAAGAAAATGCCTTTATCACCTTTATTACGTACACACACACGGATTGCTTGCGGTGAGTGGGTAAATAAAAAAAGAGGAATGCGAGGAATGCAAAGATTCCCAAAAATCTTGGACCTCAAACGGATTTTCACATGGGAAAAGTCACGAGGCGGATGTCCTGGCACATTCCGTTCCCATCATCATTTATTACACGGCCCTCTCTGCTCCAACGCTAATCCAAATCACCGACGGTTACTTACTTACAGCCAGGTTCTCATGTTCTTTTGGTGCAAAGGGTGCTTCGCTTGCTCGTGCCACGCCAAACTCAAGGTGGGATCATTCATTCGAATTACATAAGTCATGTATCTGGTCATTTCGGATGTCCAAGAATGAGGCGTCACTTTTTTGTGTAGCTATTCATGTATTTCTAAAGAAAATTGAATTATTGATTTAATCTTATGATATAATTCGACACCTATTTGGAAAAATTGCAAAAATTCCATTTTGCATATTGTGCTACAGATCTGTCTGTTGAGACCGCGATTTATCCAACTACCCGTTGGGACCCGTCTCGGAAAATTGGCTTATCCTGTCGTTATATGAAGTGACACAAGACTCGATGACTAGCTCACTTTAAACTGATTTTATTGTCCCAATTCCACCAACAAATATATAACATGAATCGGCTGACTTATCATTTAATAGTGACCACTAATCACGAAAATTAATTAAACTATTTATTAAATTGAGAAGAGATTAGAATAATTACACACGGCCATGCCTTCTCTCTCTCACGCACACACCAAAACTCTTTGCACTCTCATTCTGAAACGAAGCTCAAATTCTTACTCTATGCTAAACTAAAATGAGATTTAACACTGTCCTACTCATGTCTCCGCAACTTTACAAATTCATGCTATTTTTTTTAAATAATTATAGAGTTGCCGTTAATGTGATGAATTTCTCCCGTGTTTCCTTCTTATTAACGAATACTTAAAAAACTTGAATTATTAATAAAATGTTTTGATATATTCAACACCGATTTAGAAAAAAATGAAAATTTTAATTCGCAAATTACGCTACAGATTCGCTGTCGACACTTATGGATATCATGCAAATAGTAAAAGTTTGCAAATTTTAAGCAATCTATTTGCAATAATTTTGCCCTTAAAGTAAGGAATTTCTCCCGTGTTTCCTTCGTGTATCTATTAATCAACGGATACAGAAAATTGAATTATTAGCCCGAACCAGGGCTTATGTAATCGTCATGTCCGTCCGTCTGTCCGTCCGTCTGTCTTTCGATAACTCTCGAACGAGTTGACCGATTTGGACCAAATTTGGTACAGACATGTATCTGGGCAATGCAACGACCGAGTTCGAAGATGGGTTCGATCAGAAAAGTTTTGGACCGGTGGGGGTCATCGGAGTGGGTGGGGTATTATGCACCAAAATTTCAAAATTGTCGTAGAAAGCTGAAATTTGGCACAGAGGTTGCTAATGACTCCTAATAGATAAAAATGAGTTAAAGTTGGAAAAATTTTCATCTTGAGGGACCCTAGGGGGTGACCCATACTGATTTTTCAAAATCGTCATATCAAGCTGAAATTTGGTGGAGAGGTTGCTTATGGGTCTTAATGCAAGAATATGATATGAAATTGGTATAATTTTAATCTAGAGCGACCCTATGGGGTGACCCATATCGATTTTTAGAAATTAACATAGAAAGCTGAAATTTGGACCAGAGATCCTTACTGCTTTCTCATGAAATAATACGAAGTTAAATATGAACACAAATTAACCATATGGTGTATGGGCTGTAGAGGCGACCCCCACTCGAAAGTAGTCAAGAGCAATGGATAGTAAATATTTTTAGAATTTGGAGCCTAGTAGTACGAAAGATTGATGCAAGTTAATGCAAAAATTAGTGTAAAATAGTAGCACGTAATTTTATAGAAAACTACTGAGAAACATGGGTTTACTAAACCTGGTTCGGGCTAAGCAAAGCTGTACTGATAGGTTTTTAATTACACGTTCTGATATAATTCAACACCAATTTGAAAAAGTTTGCAAAAATGTATTTCGCATAATGCGGTACAGATTAGATGAGTCTTTTGGCCAGCACATAAATATCATGCAAATTTTAAAAGTTTCTTTCATTTCGAACAAATTCGTTCCCACTTTTTACCAAGTTGCCATTAAAGTAAAGAATTTCTCCTGCATTCCGTAATAAAATCCAGATTTTTATAGGATTTGAGCCAATTTTTTTATCAACTTTCCTCTCCTCTGTTTTATCGCTGTTCTTGTCGGCTTGTACTTATCTATAACACGTATTATTAACCTGGCAAAAGAAGAATCAGCTCTGTTGAGAACCTTTCTTTCTTTCCTCCTTTCCATCCATTGGCGTCTCTCTCGTCTACATAGTTTCCCATTGTTGGCGCATACCACACTTTTGTCGGCCCGGTATTAAAGTAAAGTGTCGTCTCTCTCTCTCCTGGGTGTAATATGAAGAATTGAAGAATGCATCCGTTGAGGACGGTGCCATCAAGAAAACCAACCAAATAAATATGTACGACGTCCTCAGGAATGCGCGTCCTTGTTCTTCTTCCCATTCATTCTCGTCTGGAGCGAATTGGAAAATTAGCAGTTATAAAATTTTAGTGAGATTCTCCACCAAATTTGAAACGGTTTATTCAGCAGAGGAGAAGCTTTTAAACCTTTTTCTCCCGAGGAATTTAGTGTGCAAACAATCACACCATTTTCGTGAAGGATAACGAACGAATGAAAACGAATGAATGAATGGAAATACTTTGGTGAGAATGGAATGTCATACAAAACCACAGACGGAACAGATCACCAGCCACACAGAAGACCACCGCATTTTATGCGCAACAATCAACCAACACGGGCTGCATGTACGTATGTATTTGTGTAATCGTGTGTAGGTACTAGATACACAGAAATGCAACTGTGTAAGCAAAATTAGACACAATTTTATCCCGTTTTCACACTAAAGTTGACAATTATGTTGCTAAAAATATGCGGAAATTGTGTACAAAGTGCAAAATCATACACAATTTTACAGCCTTTTCACCCCCAACAAGTCCCCACGTGACGATTATGTTGCTAAAAATATGCGGAAATTCCAAACGAAGTGCAAACTTATTACTTACTTCTTTGAACCGGATCTTTTCCCCGGCTCGAACAAATATTGAAGTTTTAACACATTTCCCGTAAAGGTGAGGAGGTACATATGCACGTACCTGTAAAAAATATGTACCGTGTGTTCCTACGTAATGACATGCTTACTTTATTACTGTGGGTGAAATTCCTTCGGTATAATTTTTATTCCCGTCGTCTCATCATCACCACATTCCACATAACACCACACCACATATCCACACAGGTAATTGCATATTGAACACGGGATACAACACATTAAGGAAAACGAGAGCTGGGAAGAAGAAAAAGCAGGTAAATAATTTGTAGACAAAAATCCAATCCCATAATCAAGCAGGAGAAGAAGAAGAGTAGGATCGCATCATCGCGTATCAAATGATGATGGGTGGTTAGCAACGTCTATATCCATCACATATTTATCTATGTATTCCTTACTCTCTTCCATCTACCTGCGTTACTTACCTGACTGACTGAAGTTAAGTAAGTAAGCAAACTAAAACTAAAGTACATACATAGCATCACCGTCCAGGTATGTGCGATGGTTGGGTTCTAACTTCTAACTATGCAACATGTGCAAAGTAAAAGTTTGAAAGAACGTAAAGAATGCGAGACTAAAGTATCATTCAATCCATGTTAA
Source organism: Folsomia candida (assembly GCF_002217175.1). Classification (NCBI taxonomy): domain Eukaryota; kingdom Metazoa; phylum Arthropoda; class Collembola; order Entomobryomorpha; family Isotomidae; genus Folsomia; species Folsomia candida. Next base: position 2,045,076 of record NW_019091200.1, on the reverse strand, counting down.
GCCATACCTCAGCCATTACTCAATAGTATCGAAGTATGTATGCAGAGTTGGACGAATGTATGACTAAAGACCAAGTTCAAGTTCTTGGACCAATCTGTTGCAGTGGTCCATTCGAAGTCCAACCACGTCACGTCACTGACTGACCTTTCCTCACACAAGTCAGGTCTCATAAAATTACGTACGTATTTAGATTTTTCTAATTCTTCTTGGAGTCAGCGGGAGGGGTGATAATTGGGAATAAAAGACAAGGCCCCCATTGATTCAGTACCTCCTGGACGCCGCGGGTGAGGAGTGGTGGTGGTACTTGAATCAGTGACTCAGAGAACGCAGTGATCGCATTTATTGATTGATTTATTCCCAGTATTGACGTCGTTAAAATTAGAAGCGGAGAAACATCCGGATTTTTTTCCTACTGGACATACATAAATAAAAACATTGTTACTTTGTTGCGTCACGCTGGCTGACACAAAGCGTCATGAATTTTGGGAGACGACAACGTGAGACTACTCGTGTCTTCTTCTTCAGGATGTGCAGTACTGCTCAAGCGTGGCATACGTGGATTTAGATCAGTAACTTACATAGCCGTGAAAATCTCTGAATTTGGGTGGAAAACTTTTAGCCAACATTTTTATCGATATTTGCACACCCCCACCAAAAATGGACACGAAAAAGAAGCGATTCCACACCCCAAATCGTCTCAATTTGGTAAGTCGCAATAATTCCTGTGCTCCAAATATCTCCATAATTACAGACTTGATAGATCGTTCCATATATCGCATTTTTTGCCAGTCTGCTCACTCACTACTACCGGATTTGGTTAAAATATTTCTTACAGTAGAACACTTGACTTGTAATTTTGCAAAGATTTTTTCCCCTCTTTTTATCTGTTTGCTCCTTGTAATAATTTGTCCAGAGCATTTGTCTTTTTGGCATGAATACAATGGAATTTGGGATTTAATTGTGATGAGGTGGGCGTTTGCTGCATGCACAGTTTACTCGTTACAGTCATAAATCACGAGAGATCGATTCGATGGTAGGCAGGGAGCGAAATAATAATTTATGCATATGCAAACTTTTACGCGTAACAATAACATAACAATTGAGAGTTAGAAGCGAATCAATAGCGAAAATGGATGGCGATCGCGAAATGAGATAAGAACGATGATGTGTTTGTACAGGGCTGAGCTTGTGTTTTTTTCTTCTCTCCAGCTATTTATTAACGATGGATGCTCATGCTCATGCACCATCTTTATAAACCCTTATCGATAATCGAATCGATATCTTAATCATTTTTACCCTTACGGCGGCGTCCACTTAATTATTTGACCTATAATTCAGAATCATCGAGAAAATTAATAACATAATTATTATTCAAACGATACATGTCCAGGAGGGCAAAAAGTTGGGGGAAAAAATAGAGGAAATTTATGCTAATGGGAAAACCTTCAGTTTTCATGTAAATAAATAATTGCGACGATTTGCAAGTGAGTTTATGACGTCCCATTTTTCCCGTTCTGATTAATTTCAGCTTGACAATGGAGGTCTCCCAGCGTATACTCTCATATTTTGAGCAGTCTAGTGCCAATCGATCACAAATTTAATTAATATGAAATTTGAAAACAACACGATCTCTTAATGTGCAGGTTTGGCAGAGATATTTGCATCTAAAGAGGAGAAAACGGACCCTAAAAGTCGACAAATTTTTCATTTTCCAAACTTACATACTGTGCATTTTCTCGTCTTCGGGTCTACTGCAAATTGCATATTAATGAAATAAATTTGTGATCGATTGACACTAATTTTGTCAAAATCTGTGCACATACGTTGGGAGACCTCCATTATAAGTACTTATTTCCGGTATATTTTTTTTTTGTTTTCGCACAAAATATTTAGCTCACATTCCACCAAAATTAGGACTTAAGGACGCCAATAATATTTATCTAGTTGTCGATAATGTCACACGTCTGCGTCTACAATTCAGTGACTGACTACCCCACCCAACTTATAAATATTTCTTCCTGAATTTTTCATCCACCTTTGTATCCACAAATACATATCATTATTCTTTCTACTATTATTATTTTCAATCAAAAATCTGCATTATTTGTTCTGTCTACTGACTCACGTGTCGTGGTCTGGTCCTTTATCTAGATTTGATTTTGTCAGATACATATATTTGCCATGATTTGATTTGATTTGGGTCTGATTTTTGCATCCATGTCAAGCTGGAAACTCTGAATAGCGGATAGATTCATGTAAACACAAAAGAGGCAATCAATCAAATTTTTTGGTATTTGATTGTTCCTAATTGTCTCAGCCAGCATTGAATTTTCTGGCCGGACTGAATGGATGAACTCATTAATCATTCCATCCATCCATCCACTATTTACGTTACAATACGTGGCAAAATAATCCGATGGGTGCAGGAGACAGTGACAGGTAGCAAAGCAAAGCAAAGTAAATAGAATTAGACACAATTAGGCGGCAAGTGACCTTTGAAGGGAATTTCTTCTTGGATAGATTTCATTCTGATAAGTCATCACATGATGATAAAAGAAATGGTAACATTTTGCACAATATTTGCAACGTGGCGTGGTGTGGATTGGAAGGTGTTTAAACAGGACGTGTTTCACCTTCTGGTCATAATTGTATCAAATTTAAGCCTTTTACAACAGACTGAAGAATGGATTGATCGATATCCGCCATCTGATACTCCACTCGTCGTAATGGTTTTACTCCACTTTCCGCATTTATTCTTCACTTTCCAAGGGTGCAGATTTGGCTCCCACAGTTATTGATTGCTAAAATATTTATTGATTTTGATACCATCTTATCCATGATAAGATCTATGGAATGATTGGATTGGATTTTAAATTCTGAGATGGAAAATTGCAATTATTTCTTATTAATTTTGCGCAATATCCATTATTCATGTTAAGAACTCACCTTGACATTACACCACGAGCAATAATGGTAAGAATTTGTCCGTGAATGGGTACACATTGCAGTGTTATTAGTTATTAGAAATCATTTTGTGGGAAGGGAAGTCAACCTGTCAAACGGTTTCTCCACTGATGAGGATGATGATGAATAATTAAACGGTATTGTTTACCACGCCGTGATCACTTTTAAGACCATCTCAAGGAAATATGTATGTACGGGACGTAGCATAGCATAGCAGCAGCTTAGTCTGTATTGTTCACACTTTTTGTGCAGTGAGCAAATAAATCAATGAATAAGTAATATAGCGTGATTAATTAACTGCTAATAAATAATTAACTAACTGTTCTACGTGGAGGTGGTGGTGAATCAATTTGTGAAGCGTGACGTAAAATATTGGCAACTGACAATGAGGTTGGAACATTGATATGATTTAGAATTTGAAAATTGTGGAAAGTTTGAAAAAAATTGGGATGAAGTTTTAATCAAGTGTTGATTCATTGGTCAATTTATGATATTGGAAATTTAAAATTGTAGGAAAAAATGTTCTGACTGAATTTTCCAATATTTTAGGAAATATGCTTTGTTTTGCTAGAGTTCGATCCACATTAAATTTTAAAAATAAAAATATTTATTGGCTGTAAAAGAGACAGGTGTAATTTTCCAACAATTTAAATACGCAAGTTTAAGAAATGTGTAATAAATGACTCATCTCGATTTCCTGGAAATTTACAATTTTAGAAAAAAAATTCAAATATTTCTCGAAATTTTTTTTCATGTATTTATTTCTAGCTAGAGTTTGACCCACATTAGATTTTTTAAAGGATACAAATATTTATTACTTTTAATTTAAGGTGTTAATTGCACATAAGTCTAAGCTACACATATTTTACCAACAATTTAAATACTTACACAACTTGGGGAAACGAATGTATGTATAATAATTGATTGATTTATCTCGATTTCCTGCCAATTCATGTGTCAATTCTCAGCATTTAATTGTAATTTTGACGAAATTTATGCACAAAAACGTATCCACGATAAATGGAACGTGACACATTTATTTCACTTCTTCTTCTTCTTCTTCTTCTTCTTGAACTACATGTCGTCAATACCATTCGTGGCGCCGATATCGCCTCATTGATCACCAATTTGTGTTATTTGTTCATCATTCATATCATAATTAGCAGGTTCTTCTTACTCCAAAGGAGTCATTAAGGACTAATAACTCTGCTAAAATATGTACACTGACTTGCATCCACATTACAAGGAATTTTATACGTATTTACATTTTACATACGTCTGTATCACAGTGGTAGTGTTGACTTCCATTAAAATTGCAATGTCATCATGTCACCTGTGCACAATGATTAATAAGAGAGGCGATCATCCCCGCAGATAAGATTAATAAGTTAAGATTCAATTCAATGCCAGCCAAGGTCGCGTCGTCGTTGTCGTCGTCAAACGGGAAAAGTGCACTTCTTTTCGTATTATTTATATTGTTTGCCTCACTGTGTAAGAATTTTTATGCAGTTATGTATGCATCTCATTCATTAAGTAGTACTGATTAATTGCTATAAGCTGCATTTTCTGGCCTGGCCTGGCCCAAGCAATCAAGCTGTGTCAACAAGTGGGAAAAAATAGAGTGTAAAATATTTTCCACCATATGCATATTTATTTATTATGTTGAGCTCCGTGGGTGGGTCGGGTGTATGAATGGATGGATTTTATAATTGTTGCAGAACGAATTTTAGTAGAAAAAATTAAGTGTTGTCAGTTTAGATAGTTGACGTATTTTAGATTCACACCTTCCTTGAAATGATATTAATTTGTTTTAGTAATTATGCAGAAATGTTGAAAATGAAAATGTATACTTGAAGCTTTTAGCTTTCTAGAATATTTACATGTATTTGCCATTATTACTGGAGGGCGGAGATGTATTTATGAAGCATATATTCATTTTTGAAAAAAATATGTAAAAGATTTACGTATTTTTCAAATAATAGTGGAAATATTTATAAATATTTACATGTCGGAGAACCTAGAAATATGTAATAAAATATAATTTTTTTGAAATTTTTGCGACCTATTAGAGTTACGAGACACATCGACAAAGTTGAACTGTTATCAAATGAAAAAGTCGAAAATAAATGCATATCCACCCTCTGATTAATATTAGTTCAAAGGGTATGCATGCAAAATATATTCTGCTCTTGCCATGCGAAAACTTAATTCTTGCCAAGTCTCTGCAATTACTTAATCTTGTTGTTGACGAGGTAGAAATATGTAAAAATGTCGCCTGAAGAACATGATGCTAATTAATTCAATTTATGATCCTACCAATATCGGCATCATCACTTACTTAATTGTATAAGTGAAGATCATCACCTCTTTCTTACACAAAAAGCTGTTACCGAAGAGGTGAGGACCAGTTTAACTGGTGGTGCAGAGATAAACTTCCTTTCGATCTTCGATAAATTGAGACTCGAGAAATAATGAAATCCAGTCAATAAAGGACCAGTGGCCGCGGAAGCTGTGGGGACATCTGGGGACATTAACATTGTAGGATAGGGAATGGAGGGGTTTGTATAACATGGGCAGATGATCGGGACATGAAATAATCGTGGGGACATTGTCCCTCTGTCCCCACGCTTCCGCGGCCACTGTAAAGGATTAAACTTTGCAAAAGTTGAATCGTCTATACATTCCTCGTCATCATCATCCTTCTCTCATCATCTTTTTGATCCAAGTAATCTGTCAAGTCAACAATTCACTTGGATCCAAGGTCGGCCGGGTTAAATTGAGCAAAATGCGAATTTATTTACAAGAACAATTGGGAATTTTGGGTGGATCTCTCTCCACCATGCATATAAAGAATTGGTAGAAATTCGTACATATAATTGTGCACACGAGCAAAAAAACAGCAAACATTCACAATTCACAGCATGCCAAGCAGGCGGATCTATTCACCACGTTTGCTATTTTTCACCTCAAACACCACCCTTTGTCTCTCGCGTGGTATTAGTACAAATAAATCGCAAATTCTTCATTTGTCGTGTATGGAACGACGACGCTTCATTTTATTGGCATTCGTTTGTGATGGATGGTTTTGCATCTTTCTTTTGGGGCATGTGGTTTGGTTTGTGGACTGGATTTAGGAGAAGAATGGTCATGAGAACCGGCTCTGTCTGCACGAGTCATTAAATTATTGGCAGTTTTCAACCAAACCGTGATTTATTGCGAGAGAGACCTTAAAATTGAAAAGAAAATGGTGATTAATTGTACAACTAATTTATTTAAATGACCAATTTTCAACACTTTATGTGGCGTTTTTCCTTTTTTGACAGAATGATTAATAATTGCGATCTTCTTTTTCCTTTATTTTGCAGACTGGAAAATTCCTGCTCCTCATTTTGGTGACGACCTTGGCCGGCCCACACGGCGTAGTCGACGGGCGACCCACGAAATCCGAGGATGGCGATATCGTGGAGGCAGGATTTTTCGATTCTCAACGACACCAGCCACGCGATGAGGACACTCCGAGAACAATGATTGTCCGTGTCATCGTGACGAGCAGTAGCAGCAGCAGTAGCAGCTCGTCACAAGAAAATAATAGCCCAGATTATGCAGATGCTACTTTTACGGATTATGAGTTTCCAGTACCACAACCAGTATCGACCAAACGACCAACTACGACCACGACGACGACGGAAGCCAGCACCACGACGCCAAAGTTGTCTTCGCCTCCTTCTCCCGAAGTGAAGAAGGACGTTGAAGATATTTTTTCGGCTTTTTATAAAGCTTTCTCCCAAAGTCCTGCTGGTGGTCACGGCGGCCCCGTCAGCGATGCGTCCCATAATGTCGAGCGATTCCAGTTTTTCTACCCCAACGGAGAAGCCAACACGGCGTCGCCATCCCCATTTCAAACCACCACCTTTGGAAAAGGGCAGACCAGTGGAGGAATTGCGCATTTTGGAGGGAACCACCCTGCCCCCAAGGAGGAGGATGACGACTCGCTTAGTTCGGTCGTGTCCACGTCGTCGTCAACGTCATCATCGTCATCATTAGGAGTGAGGGACAGAATTAAATGGACTCCATCACCACGACCACTACCCCAGCAGCGGCAAGAAGACGATGGCAGAATAGCGGAAAAAGTCGTGGCCGTATCGACGTCTACGTCTTCCCGACAATATCCAATTTCGTCGAGCCCCAAGTTTCAAAATTCGCCATCATCGTCGTCGTCAAATTTCCGAGGCAATTTCTTCACCACCACGTCAACCTCCACCAGTACCACCACGACCGAGCCCGGTGTCAGTTTTCGTACCACACGGCGACGACAGCGACAACGTCAACGCTTCAGAAATCCCAAACCGGAACAAGTCCTCGTGTCCGTCTCCTCGTCCACTTCCACCACGGATGACGATTCCCATGATCAAGATGATCCTCGTGCCTTACCGTTGATCCAGTACCCCCAAGAACCCAGCACTACGACCACAACCACAACCACCACGACGACCACTACCACCCCCAAACCTTGGCAACCACAAATATGGGGCGAGCCTGAGAAAGTATGGGGCCAGCCGGCCCAAGTTTGGGGAGAACCAGCCAAAGTATGGGGTGAACCTGCCAAAGTGTGGGGACTTCCCGAACAGAACTGGGGTCATCCTCCTCCTCCTCCACGTCCACCAACCACGACGACCTCCCGAACCACGCGAAGTTTCACCTCCTCCTCAAAATACTCACCGAAACGTCGCCGAATTCCGATTCCTCCTCCTCCACGCGACGAGGATTATCCGCGCGATGCGGAAGCAGCCGACGCCGAAGAAGAACAACCATCCGGCGGGAGTTTCGTCATTCTTGGGGAAGAAGATCCCGATCAGGATTCGATCGATGGCTCGTTCGACCACCACCTCGGGCTGCCTCCCGTCTCCCCCCGTCCCATTAGTCTCGACCAGTTTAAAACCTTCAACTTTAGCTACCACCACACCTTTAAAAATCTAAACTTGACCAGTTTAAGGGACCCGAGTGACTCTAGTGTTAGTCGTAGCAGTAGCCATAATAACACCCCAACCCCAACCACTAGTTTTTCCAATTCTTCTACTTCTTCCTCCTCCTCTTCTAGTACTAGTTTACCCGGTGATAGTGATTCTCCTTCCGGTGAAAGTGAGCACAAGGGGGCAAAGTTTGGGTATGTCTTGGAGGGCAGCAATGTTCGCCGGTACCGCGTCGAGGAGCGGACCCCGGACGGCTTTGTGGTCGGAGAGTATGGCGTGCTCAACAATCAGAACGCCTTCCTGCGTGGTGTTAGATACACGGCCGATGGCACAATCAGTCCGAGACTTGTGCATGAAGCGCTTATGAAATTTTTGGCTTTGAGGAGACGAAGATGAACTAATAATTAAAATTCGGAGAGTATTTTCTTGATGTATGTAAATTCTGTAAATAAGTTTGTGTAATATTTTCGTGTATATTTTCTGAACCCATTTTCTGCAAAGTAGTGTGTAACATATACGGCATGTCAATTGATTGATCATCTCATGTACATGTACAGAACTGAGTAGTAGGAGTAGTTAGGTAATTAATTAATTATAGTTAGTTAATTAATGATACGATTAAATATGCATGTGTGTAAAATAGTCCGACTGTACGTACCTATATTCAATTGTTAGTTAGTTAATTAATAGTATTAAAATGCCTGCAATTATTTTGAAAAGTTGTCCATTTTTGAAATGCAGATTGACTGAATAAACCAAAATATATACATAGAAATTAACTCTACTTATTTACATACGTATTATGTGCAAAGGGCGGATGTGTATTTATTTTTTTCAACTTTTTCATTAGGTGGCCGATCGTCAAACTTTAAGATGCGGTCCTTAACTCCAATAGACCACTAAAATTTAAAAATATGTGTACGTTGCATACATATTTCTGGTTTTCAGACATAAATGTTTTTTGAAAATACTTTTTTTTAGATAAGTTTTTCAAAAATACATATATTTTCTAAATATTTCAATGATGTGACAAGAAATTTTTTGCTTAAAGAAATTCGAACACAAAAAATCCAGACCATTAAATTCAAAAATACAAATTTTACGTTTATGCTTTTTTCATATATATTTAAGAAATATTTTGGCGTTTTTCCTTACTATTAAATACACATTTCAGCGATTTTTCATAGATACATATCCGCCCTCTGATTATGTACTATATTAAATGACACTAAAAATATTTAATACATAATCATTTTTAGTTCCAAGAAATTCTGATGAAAAATTCGCACGAAATTCGCAATTAAATATACGACGAAAGAATCCACTTCTTCTCAAGGACCACACCACCGTCGTCACAATTATTAATTAATTGACTCCTCATCAATGGTCACAAGAAGTGTAATAATGTAAATAGAAATTGATTATCGTATTGATAGCAATTTTATCCACCTCGAACTTGATTACATTTTCATACAGCGACGACTTTAATGATTCGCTGCCTTTGTTGACTCAGGAACCATTAGCATCATTTGCATTTAAATCGCGTTTTATTCACTCATCCACCACATTTCCCACCTACATGCATGCATCCAAATCCATCGATAATCAGTAATCAATATTCAATAAATTATTTAAAGTAAAATTTGAATAATTTTGCATTCTTTAACGCCGGAAAATAAAATTTTAAGTGCGATTTTTACCCAGAGAAAATTACTGCAGATTGGTAGATGATCACCATCTTATGGAACACGGACGTGCAAAATTTGCCAAATTTTTGGCATAATTATTCCATAGGAATGTGATACCTGGTAATTATCACGAATCAAGGTTATCTTAACCAATGCGGTTTCTGGTGTGGTCTATCAGTCACAAACCGCACTACAAGAAATATTGTGACCAGACCACCACTACCAATAACTGATCCACATAATGATTAAAAATTAATGCAGATCACAAAATGAATGGTTCTCCTTCTACGGTAACATTTCCATACGAAATCAATTTCCTTCCTCCATTATTATTTCGCGTGTGTATGCATTATGCAAATTTCCAGGCATTCTGAGGGCCATCAACTCCCATCCTTCGTCAAGATCTCTTTTAATAAGATGAGCTACATATGTATGGACATAAGCTATTAATATTTTTCATCATCAACGTATCTTTGTCCAGCTCCTCCTCACCCCAACTCCTCCCTCCTTTTAGTGGACATACATATTTTGACGAGGAAGATCATGACATTACAGTTTACGACATAATTATGTATCAGTTTAGAATAACATGCATTTCTAGATTGGTTTTTATCCCCATTGATTTCGTCACCAAATAACCCAATTCAAGCGAAGAATGAGACAATTCGTCAAAGAAAATGCTCCAGAACATGAAAGAAGATCGATTTGACACACAATTTCTGCAAACTCACGCATGTTTGTCCCTCTTTATTATTTAAGATTTCGCCAAAAACGAGTGAGTCATTTCAATCAATCGGCCAACCAAATGCGATCTGATCACGATTGGTGTGATCTCTGATGTAATGCGCTCAATAAATAACGTCAATATAAAAGTACACCTTACATATTTTGATTTCTACACATCACATACCCTCACACGTTACGTACGCATTTATTTTGAGCTGTGTGATGCGATTTTAGCTGCAATTGGAGATGTGAATAAGTACGTGAGAAATTCTTCGACGACGACGACGAGGATGTCCAATTTTTTGCCACCTGTTGATATTGGGATTGATCCTGATGGACAAAGAAGACATTGAGACAACGCCTATATATAAAGGGACTCGAGGTTATCCACTCACTTTGGCAAGAGTCAGTCTCCCCTTAACGAGAGGCATAAAATTTTTCTTCGTCGCCCTGCTACCTCGCTCGTCACTCGTTGGCGCACGCATTCTTGTTTGTGATTCAGTTTCAGTCAGTCGTGTAGTAGTTTCCAGATTAAAATATTAATAATGAAGGTTTTTATCGTAGTAATTGCCCTCGTGGGGGTTAGCTTGGCGCAAGTACAACGTGACCGAGACGACAGAACGACCACTACACCGGTCCCGATTCTTAAGTCGATCAATAAGTAAGTACATGCATACAAAACCCACTTATTTAGCCCGAGTCAGGGGGTTATTAATAATTGAGGTGGGTATTATACGACCACGACAGCTTTTTATTTCTTGCCAAATTTTGCTCATCTTATGAGGTTATCTTGATTCCTAGTTTTGCATGTTTTATGTGTGTGCAAAATTTGCAAATCGATTGGATAAGTTTTACTAGCGATAAACAGACAGACGACTATGACGGGTACATAAGCCCTGACTAGGACTAAAAATGTGCAAAAATATTGGCATATTTGTCCTTAAAACTTAAGTACATTTGCAAAAATATTGGCATATTTTTCATGCAAAATTGTCTGTTTTTTGTACAGAGTAAATGAGGACGGATCTTACACCTACGGCTATGAAAATGCTGACGGTTCCTACAAAATCGAAACGAAGGATAACAAAGGCCAAGTTCAGGGAAAATATGGCTACTACGATGATGCCGGTACTCTCCGAGAAATTGAGTATGGCGCATCAAAATCCGGCTTTTACCCGACCGGGACGGACATTAATGCCCCCGAAGTAGCCCCCCATAGAGAAGATGGACCTCAAGATGGTTCCTACGACCCTGAATTGTACACTTACCCGTACCAACACGGTTACGAGGCCAATCAGATCCAACCCCAACAACAGCAACAACCTGGACTTCGACGAGTCCGAGTCAAGACGGGCAGACGCGTCGTACAACAAAACGCTGGACAACAGTACCAACAAGCCGTCCAACAATACCAACAACCTCAACAATACCAACAGCCCCAGCCCCAACAATATCAGCAACCCCAACCCCAACAATACCAACAACCCCAGCAACCCCAATACCAGCCCCAACAGTACCAACCCCAACAACCCAACTATTACCAAGCCCAACCCCAAGCTCCCGTCTTATCCTCGGCGCAACACTTTCAAGGCCACCCTGCCAGAAATATTGACCTCAACACGGGCTCATACTCGGTCAATTATTCGGGTTAAATTTCCTCTAGAAAAATAGTTCATTAATTAAGTGTACAATTTAATATTTGGCCATTCTTACCAAGAGAACTTTTACTTTTATAGTAAATTATTAAAGACAAATATGTAAGTGTTGATTAATTACGAATGCAATTCACTACTGACCCACACACACTTTTAAATGTAGTGCAACTACATTTTACTTACCATAATTAATTGCAATGTAAACATGAAAATTGTGTGTCACTGTCAGATACTCAGATGCAGGTGCAAGTGCATGCATAATGGTAAAATAGATAGTTATTTATTACTATTTACTATCTATTACTTGCTCCATAAATTTGCACTCGATAACATAAATATTTACGAAACAGATTCAATTCTAGATTTGGCTCGGTGTGTGTGTGTGTCAGTTGCTTTTGATGTATCTTTAATTGCACGTGTATGCACATACATAGATAAAAGTAGGCATTTCGTAGTTGCATCAGAATTCATTTTATAATCCGCATATGTGAATCTGAATACATTGCAGAACGAGAACGAGTTCTAGTTGATATCGTATCTGGCTTAGAGAAATGTGCTATCTTTTCTTGAGCCTTATTTATTAATGACTCATAAAAAGTGGGTGACTTTAGTCTTGTCAATAGGCAAACGTGTATTTAGCCCAATAATAAGAAATGCATAGCCCAATAATAACATCTCCTTGGTCGATTCGATCGCGTTACATAATGCAGGCATGCATATCTACATCTCATGACTGAAGTTAGTTATGATGGGTGGCTTGGATTACATAATATTTGCCATCCCCCCACGGATTTGTTTTGTCTTAATGTGAATACCGTTGTAAAAATTGAAATTGAAAGTGAGTCCAATATTTGAGCTGCTTATTAAGCTGTCCAACCACTTTTTCACTTAATCTCGTCGTAGGCGTGCTTCATTTCTATCCACATCTTGCTTAGTTTTGCAAGTATGTATGTATGTAGTCGAAATGGATGAAAATTCTGAAACAGTTTCTATTTTTTAATTCAGTTTTTTCTTACATTTTCCTAATTAGAAACGAGGAAATATATGTTTGATTCAAGTTTTTTTGGCAAAATTATCTATTGAAAATTAAAGAAAGAAAGAAAGAAATTGAAAACTTTTGATTCAAGTTTTTTTGACAAAATTATGTATGGAACATTAGAAAGAAATTGGAAACTTTGGGTGACAAAGGGAGCCTCATAATGACGAGGTTGTCTGCCGTCTCAAGTACATAATGACATCTTTTTTTGGGGGTGAAAGGTCACATCATTTAAAGTTTCCGGTCTGTGATTTCATTTTGTGAGGTACATGCATTCTTACACGTGAATCACATTATGGGATGACTTATGGTGAAGTAGTTAATAGTTCACGAGAAGAAATATCTACCTAGTAGAAGAAGAAGTGGTATTTCCCACCCACAAAATCTTGTAATAAGCTTGTAATAATCAGTCAGGAATACTAAATAAATCCGGGACAAAAACAAGACAATACGGTCATGGTGAAATTGAGGCAAAAATGCGTCATGTTTCTACTCACATACTCGTCCGACTGGCTCATTTTCTACATAAATGCACTGATGCTGGTATTACAAGTCCATAAATATTTCTGTATTACAGATTATTGTAATCTGCTTACACCCATTGTAAGGCGAAATCCATTTACTTGTACATAGCTCAGAATTCAGCGAATATTAATTTCAGCAAAAAGAGTACCACCTTCATCTACCTTTCACGCTTGAGCCACTCCCTCCCTACTGGACTAATCCTAAATACGCGCAGAATTTCTTGTGAAAATTGTTCCACTAATGACAATAGAATTACTAAATAAATGTGTAAGGAGTTAACATTGTCGTCGAAAAATGTAACACATTTCTCCAGATTTTGACTACTGACGCGATTAGGTAAATACTTATGCAGGTGCAGAATTTCTTATGAAAATTGCTCCACTAATGACAATACAATTACATAAGTATTTATGACGTATTTAACATTGTCATCAAAAAATGTAACAAATTTCTCCAGATTTTTATGTACTTCCAGCAAAAGTAGACACGATTAAATATATAAATTTACGTAAGTGGCGCCTTAACTATGCGATTAAATAACAATCCTTTGTCTTCCTTATGTTGTTCTTATCTCTGTAAAAAAAATAGCGTGAACAGTGGACCAATTAATTTGTGATAAATAGTAAAACAAGTTTGCACTACTTTTAATTTGCATTTTTAGACCTTACCACACACCCATTTGATGGGCGGCCTCGCCTTATCTGGAAGGAGGTATAAGTGAGCAAGGCAAAAGTAAAAATGTATGTAAGGTAAACAGCTTGACCAACGTGACCAACGTGTAAAGGGAACCGGTATGCGCTAGAAATGTCATTCATTTCCTTCGTCGTCGTCTTTATGGTGATGGAGTAGTTTGGCTTTAGACTTATCTGGAGTCAATTAATTAGCAAAGGTAGGAATTGAGCCGTCATTTTTATGGACCATTTTTTTGGCGACCTTTGCAAAAAATAGTGCAATAATAAATAAAACGTGTCAAGCGAAGATAAAAGAGTAGCAAAGCGATTGAAATTTCTTTTAAAATGACACTATAATGAATGGTTGTGTGACAATTATGTATTTTTTACCTTTGACCTCATCGTCACGGTCATGGGTTGGTCGGAGGTCAAAAATATTGATGGTGTTGATTTCGTGGTGAAATTCGTTTTAAAATGACACCGCATATGAAAATTAAGGTCTAATTTGTCCTTGACCTCACGCCAAGGTCATCTTGACCTTGACGGTAGGGCCCAATTTCCGAACTCGACCGAGGCTCAAAAATTATAAGCTTAATTGCGAAAACGGCGTTTGATTATATGTTGAGGCGTTCTGGAGATATGATGTCCACAGACGGATAGGCGGACGGACGGACGGACAAAACGATAACATAAAGTGGCTGGCGCTAGTTAATAACAGAGCTCAAGAATACAAGTCGTCACATACGTAAGACATGCCTTCAACACATAGCCAAATTCTCAGAGATCATTATTCATGACATGATGAGCGACTCAATCTCGTTTTCTAAGGAAAAGGAAGAATTCTGCACATGTTGTTGTGAGGTAAAGCCCCATAACAATTACCTACTAGATACAAGCTCTTCTCAGTAAGTGAGATGACCACCACAGGCTAAAAGTGCACGCTCATTTTTTGCATCTTCTCCTCTTTATCTATCATTAAATATCTGACTGCATATCGGCCACAATTAAATTTACGCCGTTTCTTCTTCTTCTTCTTTCTGGCTCATTCTCTTGCCGAGAGGGATGCCGTTCATAGTGACCGGCTGTACGTATATGTGCGTATAGAGAGGGAGTGAGTGAGTGGTGATAAGTGAGTGAGGTCAGATAAGGCTGAAAGGCAAACAAAGTAGTAAAATTGTTGTGTTATGCGGTATTACACAACAATTCAGAGGAGAGAGAGAGGATCCTTTACTTACGTAGATAAATGCTAATCTGATAGTGAGTGACGCTCTAATTATAGTCAAGTGTCAAGTGTGTGACGACGACCAAGATGGGGGCAAAAAGTTGGGTCGGATTAGTCAGCCTTGCCGGACTAGTTTCCGGGATTTTTTGCCAGCAATATTTCTATTCGACGGGGTTTGGTGGAGTGCCTCGACAATTCGGACCTCAGGAACCAGTGGGTCAACAATTTGGACCTCTTCAACCAATTGGTCGACAATTCGGACCCCAGCAACCCCAAGCACCACCGCAAGGAAGATTTTTCCAGGATGGCGGTCGTGGTACTTTTGGAGGTCGTCAGTTTCCATCGTCTTCGTCATCGTCGTCATCTGCATCCGCTTCGGCGGGCGGAGGTGCCGTGAATTTTCCGAATAATGGTGGCGGAGGAGGGGCAATAAATGCCAGTTTGCAGGCACAGTTTCGTGAAATATTCGACTGGAATAAGGATCTGAATACGGATCCGAGATTTAGTGGGTGCACGGTACCGGATATTGGAGATGTTGAGAGAGCCTGTCCCAAGCGGGCGCTGTACTATGGACTCAATCCTGAACATAGAATGGCAGTTGGGATGGTTAAGACGATTCTTACGGGTATAAATTTCAAAATTTAGTGTTCATTTATATATTTTCAAAATTTTTTATTCATCTAATTTCAAACTTTTTTGATCTTCAAAATTTCGTATTCGCATAATTCCAAAATTTATTATTCTACAAAATCCTTTATTCATATAATTCCAAAATTTCTTGTACACACAATTTTAAAATTCCTATTCTTATAATCTCAAAATTTCTTATTCCTATACTTCCAAACTTTCAAACCTTTAAAAAATCCGTAGGACCAAATAATCCCGAACAAACCGTTTGCTTGGCCGGACGTATGAGAGATCTTCCCGGAATGAATCCAAACGTAAAAATTTTTTCATACGATGGATGATTCAACATCCCAACAAAATTCTCATAATTTGTTTTACATGACAGGTTTGGATTCGAGGAATGTTAGGCGCACACTTGTCTGACGTTGGTCTGTTCGACCTTCAAGTTCCCCCCATGGTCGAGGTCATGCCCCACATTTTCATCAGTCGAGAGTCCCTTCAAGCCGCGAGACGTCAAGGAAGTCAGGCTGCCAGTGGCAGAGTGAGTAACACATCATAAAAATGATTCATGAGCATGACTTACGCACAGGAAATTGCGAAATTTTGTACATAATCCCATTACTTGTGGTATTTATAGCGATGCACCGTGGTCGATGGAAGCGTTGGGAGGGATAACGGCGTGGAAAATCGTCTCTGGTACGTGACCACACAGATTTCCGTACGTCAGTGGCCGCGGAAGCCGTGGGGACATCTGGGGACATTAACATTGTAGGATAGGGGAGGGAGGGGTTTATATAACGTGGGGAGATGATGGGGACATCGAAAAACCGTGGGGACATTGTCCCTCTGTCCTTCTGCGGCCACTGCCGTACATAAATTTGACACTAAATAATGGCTTTATTCGTTGTGCGTAGGTATTTTAGGGAAGACGTGCAGGTTAACTCTTTCCATCTCAATTGGCATCTGATCTACCCTTTTACCGGGGTCACAAGGAAGGCTGATCGACAAGGGGAGCTCTTCTACTTCTCCCATCACAACCACATTGCACGGTATTTTAATCATTCTAAATACTTAATTAATTAAAGAATTAAGGGTTCCGAACTTGTCGCCGCCAAAATAAATGGTCACCAAAGTTAACTGGTCGACAACATATTTCTCGACCCTTGGGGATCCAAACGTGGGAGTAAATTTGCATTCACAGAAAATTTGAAAAGTTAGCTTTCTGTTGGGAAATTGATTTCATTTCATTTCGCTTCGTTCATTTTTATCAGACGCTTAAAAATTTTGCAAACAAATATTTTGCAACACTATCCATGAATTTTGACATGGTATTCTAAATAAATGCAAAATTTTGAAAAATAATTAAACATGCAAATCCTTCACATGCATATTTAGCTACCATGCTGAACGACTCTCGAACGGATTGGGACGCGTTGTCCCGTTAAATATGGACATTAATGCTCCCGTCCCGGACGCGTATCACCCTCACTTGGACGACACGAATTCTGGATCATCTTGGACCCCACGACGAGCCAATCGTCCCATTAGAGACACCGTTTTCATCAATATTACCGGAGTTCCCCCAAACATTAGCGTGGCTGACAGGGTCCTACACGTGAGACGGGTGGAGGATTCGATCCGAAATCGCGGATTGGTTTTGGTACGAAAAAGACGTAAAATCAAAATTTTAGGAAATTTACGGAGTGAAAATGTCTCATCCTTTTATTTAGAGAAATGGAGGCAGCATGCCACTCGATAGCCGGACTGGAATTGACATTCTCGGAGATATCGTTGAAGCCACGGTATTCACCCCAAATGGAGAATACTACGGAAATTTTGGGTAAAAATGTGGATAGGAAAAAAATATGAAATAAATAAGTGAGCCAATATTTATCCAGGTTTCACAATGAAGGCCACGTGCTTCTCGGGTTGGTTGAAGATCCACAAAATCGGACAGGACTTCCGCCCGGCGTCATGATCGAGGTACCGTCCCTCCCCTGGACCGTTTAATTTCTTCCTTTACACGATATTTAATTGTTGTTTGATTTAAAGGTGGCGACCTCGATGAGAGACCCCGTTTTTTATACGTACCACACCTCCATGGACGAAACGTTCGATCTGCACAAGCAACTCTTGCCACCTTATCAATTGGAAAATGTAAGGAAAAATAATTAAGCTTGTATGTATAAGAATTTGACCATATCTAATTTTTTATGTGAAAAATAAAATTTTTTTACAGGGTGAGTTACCCCTGAAATGGGACGGGATTGAAATTTCCAGTCTTGAAGTGGTTCCCGACGTCGGAATTTCCAACCAACTCACAACCTTCTTTAACCAGAGGACATTCGAGTTGTCGAGAGGGTTAGATTTTAACAGGTCCGGCGTCCAAGGGGCTGTCAGCGCCTGCATCACTCATTTGGACCATAATCCCTTCACCTACAGGATTTATGCGGTACGTGAAAATAAACGCAAGCTTTTTTACAAATAGCTGGGGAAATTTCCTATTTTTTTAAAAATCATTTTCACCTGCAGAACCGTAACCCACAATCCTCCTCTGGCCGAGCAACCGTCCGAATTTTCATGGCGCCAAGATTCGATGAGAACGGGCGCCGATACAATATGATCCAACAAAGAAAGATTTTCTTCATGTTGGACCTCTTCACGGTTCAATGTGCGTAATTAAAATTAGCGTTAAAATTACAGCTAAAAATCACTAATTTTTCCCTACTTTTTTCAGTGCAACCCGGACCAAACCGCATCACACGACGCTCCACCGACTCCGCCCTCACCATCGAAATCCCTCAAAGTTACTCTCAACTCAATCAAACGAAGCAGGACCGGATAAAGGAGCGTCCTCGGACCTACTGCGGCTGTGGGTGGCCCCACCATCTCCTTCTCCCCAAAGGAACCGAGCGAGGCTTGCCCTTCGACCTGTTCGTCATGCTCACGAATGGTGACGAGGACTACGTCGCGCCCAGAAATAATCCGCGCCGAGCGAGCGGCGAGTGCAAACCCGCGCCAATTTATTGCGGACGGCTGAACGACACGTATCCCGATGCTCGTCCGATGGGTTATCCGTTCGACAGGTTGCCATACAATGCGCCAAGGTCGTGGTGGGATCGGCCCAGAGTTGTCGAAACGTTGGAGGAGTACACGAGCGGGATCCCGAACGCGGCCATGGCCCAGGTCACCATCACGCACACGGGACCAGGTCAAGCCGTTCTGCAGCAGCCACAAAACTCGATTAGGTTTGAGGAAGACGAATCGCAACGACCACGACCACGGCCACAACAGTTTCCTTCAGGAGCGCAGAGTTTCCCGAGCAGTCCGGCACCCGGGGTTAGCTTTGAACAATCTTCGGTGAGAAATCCTCCCTTGACAAGTAACAGTTTCCAAAAAGGGGGCAATGGTGGTGCCTTTTCAACTTCCCCGGCGAGAAATCCCCCCTCGACAAGTAGCGGTTTCCAGCAGGGCGGGAATGGTGGTTACGTCACCCCAATTTCTCACCCTGGATCAGTCGCTGGTTATGATGGGACCCTCGAAACCGTTCCCTTGATTCATCAAGAGCACCAATTATTCGACAAGAGTCGTGAAGACGATTCGTCCGATGACCACGACCACAGCCACGACCACCATCACGGAAGTAGCGAGTACTACAATTACAACAATAATTTGCGAGGATTCCCCAATTTTCAGAAACCGTATCAGCCCCTCCAACAACAAAATTATCATCAAACCACGTTCCAACACTATCTCACGTCCCCGTTCTTTAACGGCGTCAATTCAAATTATGGCAAGTAGATGACGAACAAAATGAGATGATGACGAGCTTTAATTGCATATTTTTGTGTAAATTTTACGTTATTTTACGGGTAATTGTTTCCTACATGTTACGACAAAATAGACAGAGACCTTATTACTAGTTTTGCTCAATAAATACGGTGCGAATGTTGTTTTTAGCAATTTTTTAAGGTTTCAGTTTCATTCAGTTAAAAACTTTACAGGAAATTCTACATTTCTATTTTCTTTCTACATAAATATAGTAAATTATTGGAATTATGTCTATAATTAGATGACCATTTGGTTAAGTCCGGGGATCGTGTAAGAGAAACTTCGCACCTGGAAAATTATTGCAGATAATTTGCATATGCATACATAATTTCGTGTAAAGTCTACTAATTACGTAAATTTGATGTATGTACTCACGAGAGGAGGAAGTTCCTGTCCCGGTTCAAACTCGGGGTTGACCTCCATATCGTAATTAACAAAGTAAAAGTAGATCACGGTGCTCGACGCGTCGAAGGAATCTCGCACGTACGACTTTCCCAAATAGATCGCACCCCCGTCCGCTTGACGCCCGACAAGCCGTAAGATGTCGACAACTTTATTGAGCGGATACATATTTTCTTCGGGAATATCTGATCCTTGACTTTCCTTTAACCATTCAAAATCTGAACAAACTTCGGGAAAGGAAACGGTGTAGTCGAGGACGAGGTTGATTTTTCCGTCGTAAAATTCCCCTACAAAAATTTAGAACATTATTCTCCTGGGAAAATAGTATGATGACTCTCCACCAAAATCAACATATTTTTAATCATTTCTCGCCTCTGGAAATTTATTTTAAAATTCTGAGCAATTGATTAATGTAATGGGGGTAAGTTTTTTAAGACAGTTTCAATGAGTCCCAATTTTCTGGAGGTTTCAATTTTAAGGAAATTTCAATTTCATTTTTCAAGCTCAATTTTACAAATGTCATGAGTAGGTTTGCATAGTCATAATTTTACACCATAGTCATAGTTCATAACTCTAAAATTATCATGCAACTTTGCTTTAAAATGTTACACTTAAATTTTAATACTCAACATTTTAAATATCATATTTATTGGCGTTGTCCCACAATTAATTTTCTCCTAACGTGTTTTGCCGTTCTCCCGAATTGAGCATTTATAAAATCGTCCCGAATCTAAGCAACTCATATAATAAATGTTTCCGGATTTAGAACTTGTCAGATTTTAATTATTTTTTTGGCTTCCCGAATGATCACAATTGTGGTCATCGAAACGCCCCGCAGCAACGCCAAACATAGTTACCGTTTCTCCTCGGCTAAGGGTTAAACTTGAAATCTCCTTCAATAAATGTCAAAATCTGGAGTGTGCATTTTTAAAAAATTGGCAACAACCTGCTCTACAAATTTGTCGTCCAGAATTTTAAAATAAATTTTCAGAGCCGAGAAATGATTAAAAATGTGCCGATTTTTGGCATCGAGTCCTACGTTAAGAGTGTAAATATACAAATTGGGTACTTACCTGGTGCTAGGTTCTCTTCTAAGGGACCTATCCTCGCAATAAATGGGACAATAAACTGACCCAGCAGATTGTTCCACCCGATAAAAACGGGTCTCGGTTGGGAAAAACCTGGTGCGGGACAATCCACTTGATTCACGAGTTTCCCCCACCACGCCAAGTTCATCATTCCGCTGAACTGTTCCATATTGAAGATGGAGAGGATCGTGCCGTACAAAGGACCTTTTGGGACTTGGGAGGGCGTCACTCCAGAAAAAAAGATGCACTCTAATTCATGACCAAAGTGGATTAGTTCCTCCCCTTTCAGGATTCTGTAGGTCCAGCCGCTCTAAAAATTTACAATATTTACAGATGGACAATATTTTCAATAATTTGTTAAAATTGTGGCAACTATTTTGTTTCTTTCGGGTCTAACATTTCTTGCACAAAGTAAGAAATCCGAGAACTGCGAGGTGCAAAAAAAAACTGGGAAAAAGTTCAAGAAATATGCGTCATCCAGTCACGCGCCGTATGAAATATAACGACGGGACATATGTAGTTTCCTGCGCCTTGCATTTCTTGCGGGTCAAAATAGTTGCAAGAAAGTACCTGAGACACGACTTTTGTTCCTCACCTTGCATCCGCCCGATTCAATGAACGGCAAAAGACCACGGAACGGTGGGTTAAGCAGTGATTTGACGCGTGCCCCCTCCCAAGGATTAGGAATTTGGCTCCGAACCTCACTTTTTCCTTGGCGAAGCTCTCTTACAAGGTGGGAACTATTGCCGGAAATATCTGTAGAGGATAAGGTTGTGTTTTTATTGGGCGAGTATAAACTGTGACACGCGGTCGGTGTGACACGTAAAATTAGGATGACACTGCAAAAAACACGGAGAAAACTTAAATTGTTCATCTTGTTTGATAAGTAAGTACAATAAATTTGCTCGTAGTAATGAAAAACGTTTAAAATGAGGAGGTCAGTTCGATATTAGAGCAGCCGAAGTAATAAATAAATATAGTAACAAAAAACAGCGATATCAATAATTGCTTTCTTACTCGACTTACTAGCTTGTTGAATGGGTGATCTGGTATTGAGGTGTATGTACATACCTTATTTTTTGGTACCTGGAAAATTGTGTCACTTTTCTCTCAAAAAAGGGACCATTATTTACATATTACACTTTACATAATTAAGACCAGGTTCTACAGTACTTACAACTGAATTGAAATGTGTCACCACGTCACCTCTCTTAACACGGACGATGAATATTCTTCGTAACAAATTGCATTAGGATGATGCCCTTTCATGATTTTGTGTCCAAATAATCATCATGCATAGACCACTTTGACATTGTGTTTTAAAGAAAGGTAATTTTATTACATGTGTATGTAAGTATAGCATCGTAGTAAGATTTGTTGCCTGGAATTAAGGGCACTTTCTGGTCCGAATTAACTTAACTTTATTATTCTGACTCTGCTATGCTACTTTCCAGTATATTATTTTTACCTTCCAGAAATTGATTTCTTAGAAGTATAAAAATTTCTTGAGATGGGGTGGTAGAACCTTATTTAAAGTGCTTCCCTTGCTACTTCTGCTAACAGAAGAACTTGGCCTGTAGGTCTCACTGATTTGTGGTTTTCAGACAGATTCTAATTATTTCCGTTATTCTTCGAAAAATACAAATATTCTAGATAATGTTTTTCTAAGATTCATTTTGTATTTTGCAAATATTCCAATTATGTGAGACGAACTGTTTTTGCCCAAATCAATTCAAAATCTAGAGCATTAAATAAATTCTGAAACACAAATTTTGCGAAGATTTTTATGGTTAGCAATTTTTTCGTTGTACATATTCCCTTTTGGAAATTGTTGAAAATACTGACACCCTTAACATTTGTCACTTTTTAGACCGGCTGGACCTACAGAATCCTGAAAGGGGAGGAACTAATCCACTTTGGTCATGAATTAGAGTGCATCTTTTTTTCTGGAGTGACGCCCCCCAAGTCCCAAAAGGTCCTTTGTACGGCACGATCCTGATCAGTTTGGTCATCATCCACGGAGTCTCTTAGTGTACTTTCTCCGAAAAAATTCCTTAGAGAAGTGAGTGACACACTAGAAAATTCATTAAAATTTTACATTAAAATTTATGTTATTAGTAAGTTAAATAATTTGCTAGAAATGTACCAAGCCGCTAACTCTTCAAAATCCGTGCAAAATCCAGCAAATTCTCACAAGGCTTGCCCCCATGGAACGGCGCCTTGCGCTTTATGCAAAAGGTGAAATTTTTATACTATTTGTCATTTTTAACATTATTATGTCCAGTCACATTTTATTTTGAAGCCAGGAATTTTGTTATGAAAAGTGTGATGCTTATGTAACATGCCCAAATTTTTATATTTGTAGCCCAACGTTCAGGAATGTACTCAACAGTATTCCCAATCTGAATGATGTAGATCTTGAGGATGAACTGTACAACCTAGCAAATGAAGCAGTAAGTTGTATAAAATTTCTACAACTATCTGGTTTGAGCAATGATCGGTACAAATTCAATTCAATGAGGTACGGATTTGTGTGAATGCATTAAATCGACGTGTCATTCGTAACAAAGGATTTTTATTGTTGGAAGCGGTCATATTTTGAACTACTAAGGGATTGTTGAATACGGGACTTTCTAATAATAGAAGAGAAAGTTTAAGGGTTGCATTCGCATACGCATTATATTACATACGCATAGCGTGAGTTACTTACTATCCTTATTTCTTCAGTTTAATCTTAGTGTCAAGGAATTTAAATCTTAATAATTGTAAAAGTGAAATTGTTTTTTAAAACTAATTAACTGATTAACGATAATTCCCCAAATCTCAAAAATTATGAAAAACGATGTTGATCTCGTCCCTGAATTACAATTTGAGGTAGCTTTTTAACCCATACAATCCTCACAGAATATGTAGTTAGTCAAATTAGTTGATTATAATATTCATGAAGAATTTTTGAGAAATTTTCTTAAATTTAAATTTCTTTATTTTTTAATTATAGGAATCCACTGGAAAACGGAAACAACCTGCAAAAATCAACAAGAAAGACCCAGATTTACACAATATTTTGGGAGATCGCCTTACTACCCGTCAGGTGCAATTGAATAAGAACGAGAAGGGAAAGTGGACATTTTTTGCCCTTAAAGCAGCTACATGGACGTCAAAGGACTCACCATGTCCGGGTTCTTTCTCACTACCACTACAATATTTAGAATTTCAGGAAAGTAGTAATTCCTTATATATTGTAAGTTACCTGAGCCTTAATAGTGAAAACTTTCACGACTCGCGTAAAATCTGGACCCAAGGAATGCAATTAACTAAAGTAGAGTTCGACTTTCCAATCATTAGATTAGTACAAATTAACGGAACGTATTACAATTTTATGATAAAAAACACCAATACCACAAATTACGCCGTTCTTGATGAGTTTCTTACTAAGTTGTCTAAAATTACTTGATTCCTCAAATTTTAAACTTGATTTGAACTTAATGATAGCCTAAGATAGTAATAGTTAAGATAATAACTTAATTTTTTCTACCATTTACTTATAATACTTTTATTTGCGGTTTTTTCCGTTCTCTCTCTCTCCCTTTAATTGGGATTACATATTTAATTTGAATATTGTCTGGTAAAAAATAGCCAATATTGATTTAAATTGAGTCTTGTTTATGAATGAGCTAGCACACTGTCAGTTCAATGTCAAGGTCTTTGGTTTTATAACCACTCTCCACAACCGATTTTCACCAGTTTGGACAGGATTTTGGTCGTCCAAAAATATCCAAAGTAGAAAATGGAGCAAAATTTTACCAGTTCTTCATTACTGAACATTTAGATAATCTATTAACGTATTTGTGTAATATTGTTACATTTGGCCCCATTCTCCAATGTAGGAAGCTATTAGATATTTTAGACGTCCATAATTATTTTGGTCAGTTTTGGACACTTTTGGAGTGCACAGCGTGATCCAAAAATGTTTTGGATATCGTCCATAACGAAAGACTTAAATAAATAAATCAGTGTACAGAAATTATGCAGAAATTATGACTTGAAATTTTCTTCCAGTCCAACCCATACATAGATCCCACTAGATTAGCTGCCTATTACCCGATTATCTTAAAATCACTTCACGTGAATAATCTCATTGACATCATTCAAACTCAAAATTCAAACAATCCGTTATTTGTTGTGTAATCAAACAATGGGACTCTCAAAACTTATTGGAGAAAAAAGTGATCCAATTTTAAAAGGCAATTACCATTTCTTTACATTTGTAATTGCTTAATAGCCAGCAGCACAAGTTGGCAAGTTATCTGGTCCTCCTGTAATGTATATTATGGCATAATTGACAACCAGTCTCCCTGCAAAGGCAACCATTCATTTGTTTCTTCCATCATGATCACAGGTCGGCTATGCATTTATTTTAAATTTGTTCATTTGATGACGGCCAACGGTCAAACTTTGTAGGTGCTTCCCCTAACTCTTATAGATCACAAAAATTTCCAAATATTTTAACATTGCGTACATATTTCTGGTTTTCAGACATAAATGTTTTTTTTAAATACATGCATATTTGTATTTTGTAAATATTTCTACGCGTAAGTATTTCTAGGTTTTCAGACATACATATTTCCAGTGGAAATTTTCCACTATGATTTGAACAATACGTAATTTTTGGTACATCTTAAAAAAATACAGACATTTCAACGATATGAGAAGAAATTTTTTTGGTCAAAGAAATCGGACCACAAAAAATCCTATTCAAAAATACAAATTTTGCAAAAATTCATATTTTTGTTTTTTGTACAAATTTCGTACGTATTTTGGCGTTTTGTCGTAAATATTTGAATGCTTTTTCATAAATACATATCCGCCCTCTAATCATCATCACTTTACTCAGCTAGATAACTATGTAAATGTATGGGACGCAATAAAATTACCAAATTACGCATTCACCGCAATTAAATTATCTTCTTACGATTGATACACATTTTTCGTCATCATTTCTCCAACTTTTAGAACAGAGTGCTCCTCATGAATATGCGTCAACCACTAATTTATCATTTTTATTATTATTGTCATTGTGCAGTGGGTTTTATGCCAATAGATAAATAGATCCACAAAAAAATAGTCATCTCATCTCTCAACCGCATCAAAAAATGGTATGGTACCCAACAATTTACTTTTCTTTCATACACGTAATTCGACATTTGTCAATTTTCAATGGAAACAAAAAACTTGAAATTCAAGATCCAATTGTGTTCATCTATTTGGTTTGAAATGTGGGGCCACTGCCAATACAGATAAATAATTTGCCATGAAAAATCACACTTGTGCTAATAAACAAATGCCAGTTGTAAATCACAAGTTCACTGAATGTTTGACACATGTCACAGCTAATAAGTAAGTAAGAATTTGCAAAATAAGTAAGTACATTCGCAAAGTTTTTATGTCTTGTAATGTAGAGCACGTAAAAAGAAGAATGGCGTTAATTTAATTCCCAATTCTGTCAATAGAAGTACCTTCATTAAACCAACCTTGACTTTGTCGCCAGCATTTTGCAAGAAAAAAAACGACACAATCTAAAATCTCCACAGATGGACGGCAGACTTTTAACGCCACACGATGTACGCCACCCACAAAAAAACCTATTTTTATTATGTACATATTATCATCTCACTAAATAAGCCACCCCACATTGTTCATCTCATCAGATAATAATAACGAGGAGAAGAATGCCGCATTATTTTTAGTCAATTGGGCTCGTCTCCAATTTAACCCATTCACCAACCATCACCACAAAAAATCTGAAAAGATAAAACAAGGGCGAATAATAATTAGCTCTGTATTTAGTAGCTCGCGCATTGTTTAGTGTTATTACGAGATGCAAAAAATTATGAAAAATTAGCCAAAAATCCCACGACAAGCAGTGTTAAGTATTACATATTATTTTATTGCATCAAATTCTCGCCTCCGATTTGAGGACATGGTGTGAATTCTTCACATCCTGCGTCGACCCCGTATAAATAAATGAATAAATAAATAATAATAAATATGTTCTCATTAATTATTCCGTGTGATTTGTTACTTACTTACTGCTAATTTGTAACGTTAGAGAAATGAGGTGACCAAATATGCTACAAATTCGCGATATGGATTGCATTAAGCAAAATATTTCGCTGACTACCATTTATTTGCAAAGTCAAGTCTCATGTATGTAAAGGTAGGGCTTGGGGGAAGGGTGTGGAAATGGCTGGGGAGGACGAACGTTCTTATAATTCTTATGGTTTATTAGTTAGAAATATTTATTTTGTTGTAATTCTTATGCTTAGAAATATTTATTCAGAGGTAAGAAAGACATGACCCAACCCCAACTTTTTACTAAACGTTGTATGTCATCGTCCCCTCTTTAATTAGTGCTTCTTGGTGAAGAATTTCAATGAACGTTCTTTGGCAAGAATCAGGATAACTGCAGATTTGCATGTGCGACGCCATTTACTTGATGGGTTCGAATTTTAATTTTGTTTTCATCAGGGGCAAAAAAACGATCAGAGGGTTAAGTAATGTGGATGTGGATGCATCTCAATTTAATAATTCGCAAATGTGTCGTGGACGTAGAATGCCAAATAATGGAATGTTAGATAAGTACAAAAATGTCCTAGTTATTAAACAGAAGCTCATCAGCAGATAAAAAGTTAATCATAAGTATGGCAATTTAAACCATTTAAACTTGTTAAATGCATCATTAAACAAATAACTGCTTTGATCAGGGCATAATTACAATATGAATCAATAATTAAAGTCATTAGAGTTTATGTTTTTAGCTATTTTTTAAATACGAATTAATTAAAATTATGTAAATTCAGATTCGATATCGTATACATGAATTTTAAAAAATAAAAATGCTCTAGTTTTGATACGCTTGATTTATGTATGTATTATGCTCAATAAAAGTAAACAGAAGCTCATCAGGACATAAAAATTTGATGATAAGTATAGCAATTTACGCCATTTAACCTTAATCATTAGACAAATAACTGCTCGTAGAACAAAATTAAAATCTGCACCAATAACTAAAATTCTTAGAATTAATTTATATTAAATTCGGATTCGAGATCCTACAAATTGTACTTACGTATCGTTATTTTATTATTGTCCTGCTAAATATGTTAATAACCTTGCATTGTTTTTATTAATTGTACCATTAAACGTAAACATATCAGTTTACAAATATCTCTACCTGTCTTAACAGCCATTGTTAATTTCTAATCCCAATTTCGCTAGACTTTTCAGTTTTGAAATCTTTGCTTTGCGCATTTCGCAATACGTGATGCTACCCCACCATGAAAAACCGCAACACGTCATGTCACACATTTCAACAATGAAGGTCGAGCAGAAATATCGTGTCATAACAAGACAAGAAAATCCCCCTTGAGCATTTTTTGCTCTTTCATGCCATTGTTTTAGGTGTCATTATCCCTCCTCGCACCCCATAGCCAGTCGAAATATGTACATATTACATATTACGTTACGGTGATTCAACCCACCACCAAACCAATTAATATTTGATGATAAAACGCGATACGCTATAATAGCAGGGGAACAATAATGTGATCTCGTTATGGCGTTATGCAATCCGCGTCTTGATATTTGACCCTTGATGACCAGAAGCAAAGCAATATCGTTACACAGATGCGCCATTGGCCCAGAGAACGATACGATGCTGACTTTGACAAAAGTGACGCTTTGTGAGTATCGACATCCATCCACAATTGAGGGATTATTATATTTTTCGCATTGTTTGGCATGTCGCGTAGAATATTGCACTACTTACGCACAGTGACCGCGGAAGCTGTGGGGACATATGCGGGGACATTACCATTGTAGGATAGGGGAGGGAGGGGTTTATATAAGATGGGGAGATGATGGGGACATCAAATAACCGTGGGGACATTGCCCCTCTGTCCCCTCAAGCTTCCGCAGCCACTGCTTTCTACATATGTACATACATGTAAGTTTTAGTCGCAATTGCGACATTTTTCGTCGTCGTCGTCCCCTCTTGTCTACAGTTTATCTCTCATTTTGCGGCGCGGACCGACTGATAAGAAACTAGACGCATGATGATCTTGATGACTTTTGTGTCGCAATAGTGTGCAATTTAATTCCTTTTCCAATCCATAATTTTGCATATGCAGCTGCACGTACCATTTCTCATTTAGGAAGTAGGTTATTTTATTATCCATCTACATATTTATTTATTTATTTAGTGATTGAATGCACTCAGGCATTTCCGAAACGAGATCTGTACTGCACTGACGCGTTCCTTTTTCGTCTGTGCAAAGAAAATGAGAGAATCCATTCATTTGTCTTTATTAGTGAGCTAAATTTGGAACAATTGCCAATTCCGGGAGTGTGCTCGCTCACTAGATATTTGAGACAGATGCCTTCGATCGAAGCCATAAAGACAGAGCAGCAGTTGGTCTGGTTCTTGTGTGACCAATTCATTTATTTTATTTTATTCCTTTGTCAGGGCGTGGTCAGTCAGAAGATTTCCTCGTCTTGGGACATCGCTCTCTCGCTTCTGCTCTCTGCATCTGAGGTGACTCGATGAACGTGTGTAATCCTAATCGTAATTGAATACTGAGCAGATTTTCATCAATAAATAAAACAATGTTGCATTATTCCGAAGAGGTAAATGGTTTTTCGCGCACAATGCGAAATCCAAATAATCAGCAATATCTCGGAATCAATCAATAATTCAGTATGTGATTGGATAGCTGTGCAATAATAATCGAATTGATTCAAATAAATAAATGTCCTCTGGATTAAATTACGATTGCGATTTCTTGCCGTAAAGGCAACAATGTAAATTAAAGAAATCGTAACAATGCGATGTATGTTGGTAGGAATGTGTCAATGAAATGGAAATATCTTGCCTCATCATCCCATCATACGGCACAACAAAGTCATGCATGCAGCCACATTGAATTGACAATCCGTGAGAAAATTGAGATTTTAATGAAGTCACCACGACCACGGCATTGATTAATATCATGACTTTGTACTCAAGAAGGTGACGACGCTTTTGTCTTAATTCCGGGTTGAAGAGGTGTTTAAACGTGTAGTAGTTTGGGTGGAGTAAGGTCACAATTATGCAAATATTTACTTACTGCGACATAAATAAATAAAATATGCATTTGTAACAGGATTTTCAATCCCAAAAATTATTATGATTGTCACAGATTCATCATCATCCATTGTTATTAATGGAATATTATTATTCGGCCCAGTAAAATAGTAAAAAATACCCAGTAAAGTGGTAAAAATCAATAATAGTAACTGTTGCACAGATAAAAAGTTTTATGGACCCAATATTAAAGTAAAAAGGTCCAATAATGTCGTAACACATAAAAACGATACAAAATGGAGAATTACAAACATAAATCAAATATTTTGAGGGAGACGTTCTTCTATACAGCTGGATGAATGGTATGAGGGATACTGTATGGGATTTCCAAGTACAAACAATGGGCTTGAATCCATAAATTCATGGATAAAACGACAAGGTACCTGCAGAAACCAGTTGGCCAATTATTTCAATACATGGCAAATCAAATGGAAATTTGGTCGAAGGAGCGAATACCAGGATTACCTAACTGAAAATTATTTCATGAAGAACCATATTTGTCCCTCGCATTGCAGACATCTGCTTTTACAAAAGGCGATCAGACATGGTTTTCACGACTTCGCGCTTGAATATCTCAGGTGCAAATTCAAATTTCGAGCTGATTTTGATAGACAAGCAAGATAATACTCTCAAAAAGATATCTCTAAAATTGTAAGGCGATAGCTTCACAAATGCCCCCTCCAGTGCCCCCAGAGTTGGAAGGTGCCAAGAACACACTTTCCAAACTTAATTATTCATGTGGTATGATAACCAAAGGGGCAGAGGTGAAAAAGTGTTGTTATTATAACCCCGGATAATTATTGTATCTAATAATGAAAGAATCCGTAATGAATCAACTAATGTGAGCCCTCCAACATCGCTGATATTTTGCCCAAAAAAGTGATCAATCCGAGCTTGCACGGGAAAATTGACCTGCTAACCTTGAAAGCGGACCCACTGGGTCAAATGAAAGCTGAGGGTAAAGCTGGAAAACTAAAAAAGGCCACCTCTGTCCAAGTCCACCTCTGTCCAAGTCCAGAAGCTGAAACGATTCCAATTGGAACTCGTCGCGGCCCTGGACGCCCTTCCTAAGCCAAGAAGGCATTAATTACTATGTTAAAATATATCATCGAATAAGGTGGAGGAAATAAATTTTTGATTTATGTTTGTAATTCTCCATTTTGTATCGTTTTTATGTATTAAGACATTATTGGACCTTTTTACTTTAATATTGGGTTCATAAAACTATTTATCTGGGCAACAGTTACTATTATTGGTTTTTACCACTTTACTGGGCATTTTTTACTATTTTATTGGGCGTGTTAATTGTATGCCGTTATTAATTTAGTGCACTTTTTTGCTACTTGTTGTAAATAAATATGTATCGCATTAAATGTAGGAAAATTAAGTCAAGTTGCACAACTTAATGACAGTTCACACGCAAATTCCTGCCAACCAACCAACCAATAAATGTATGTAAGTAAGTAAGGGGACATTATTACACTTATTACCTGCACTCCTGCTGCTGCTGACTGCCGCTTGGCTTGAATTGGTGCAATTGAGGAAGATAATTACAATTACGTAGATATACAATTATTACGAGTCGTGGTCGTCGTTGTATGCAAAATATTTTGCACACCACGCCACGCAAATGACGATGACACGACCCCTTCGTCGAGAGCACAGTCAATTTTGTTGGTTGGTTGCAGTAAGAAATAATTGTAACTTTGAATTTATTTACGATCCTCATCATCCCGTCAATCCCTTAATTTTGCACACTTTATTATACGTAGCACTTGACTTTGATCCTATATATTCTGCTCCATTTCCATACATATTTCGATGACAAGGTGCTAATTTTGCTAAATGATACAGCTTATTTTTTGCATGCAGACAGATTCTATTGAAAATTAGGAGCTAAATGTCATAACCGGAATTACATTAGGGCCTCCCTCCACTATAATTTTGTGCCTAGATTTCTTAATAACTTGAATACATTGTTACATATACGGGCTCATTCATAGGCAAACTATTGATCAATTAATGCCTGCAATTGTCGCGTTTACCTGAATTAATTCGTGTGTATGTATGGAAAAGGGTATTGTGAAGTCAGACGGTGTGAAATATGTGAGTGAAGTCGTTAATAAATCAATGATATCAATTGGTCAAGTGCGACTTATATTGAAATTTGACTAATAAAGTGATTCGCAAAAAAATGTGCAAATTTATTAAACATGTTTATTTCCTAATAAAAGGAAAAAAATCGGAAAATTGTATTACAATCTTTTATATGAATTGGTCCAGTGCGAAATTCGACTAATAAAGTGATTTACAAAGAAAAATAATTTGCAAATAAATTTGCGATTAAACATCTTTATTTATTTCTTATTAGAAAAAAATCGGGAAATTTTATTCTACTCTTTTGTTCCTGCTTTTCTTCAACAATGCAATGCCGACACTTTCACTGTAAGAATTTATTACGCTTCATCCACCGTGGGCAGTCTAAATAAATTGATAAGATTGCATAAAAAACGTTGATAATAAAACTGTGTTCAATCAGCAAATAAATTTGAGCGAATTCATTTCATTTCGCACATAAATATTTATTTATTTAGCATGATTTTTATTTTTGGGTTGGTACGAATTGTGTGCAGTTGTAAATAACAAGGGTGTGGTTTTAAAGGTGGATTTACTTATTTGAAACCTTGTGAGAGCGAGATATGTACATCGAAAAGAATTATTATGAACCATATTCGTACATGAAAAAGGTTGCGAATTTCCAACAGCCACTAACTCACGGTATATTAAATTTAAAGGCCATCTCATCCCAATCACAATCGAATTCAAAGCCAACATCGAACAGAAGGAGGATAAAAAGGCAAGCGGATCGTGATTTACGGACGCGCATTGGATACCACGAATTGAATGTTAGAAAATCTGATTGCTGGCTGGCTTGAGAGTTGAACTTGTTTTGGTTTGAATATTACTACTCTTAGTTGATGATAATGATTCAAAATTGATGTGAAAATCTGGTGCACAATCAACAAGTTGCATACAATGAACAATTGCGATGGATGGGTGTAATTTACACCCATCCATCCAAGATCAAGAATCAAAATTATCGAGCGTGTAATTATGCCAGAATTAAAATCAAATCAAGGTCGGGCGTATTATTTTCTTCTAGTGGTTTGGCCCTGGACCTTGTTTTACATTTGATACATAAATGCAGCTACTTAATATTATTTTTCTCTTATGGACTTGGTCAATTGTTGGGTAAAAAGTCTTGATGCAGTGTTTCGGGTGGAAATAACCACGTGCATGAAATAGCTGCAAGAAAGCGGTTTCTTGCAGCTATTTTGATCTGCAAGAAATCCAAGGCGCAATAAATTATGCTCTGCTGCTATAAATAGTTTATAGGGCGCGTGGCTAGATGGGTCATGTTTCTTGCAGTTTCTTGCAGCTTGCATTTCTTGCTTTGAAGTGCAAGAAATGTGACAAAACGAAACACTGTGAAGCCGGCCTGGAATTTTAATAGAAAATAGAGTGCATCGTTATTCACTGGTTTTAGTCAGTGTCAGGTAGTGACACTGTAAAAAATGGTGAGTTAGTCAGTGTCGATAATTCTTAAGCAGTTTGGGAGGTGGTGGGTGAGACTGTCATCGATATTCTCATAATGAAGACGAAACGATCAGGCACGCTTTCTTCGCTTAAATAATGGCAATAAGGGCAAAACAAGGGAACAAGGCGTTCACGACTGGGAATGCTGATGATCTTCAACTGACTAACTAAACCCATATGTACCTGACTGACTGCAACTATTAGTATTATTATTATAAGAGAATTATGTACTCATCAAGTCACACGCCTTGTCCGCTGAAACAAGTATTTTCAATTTTTGCAACAATTGAGTCCAGGGTAAAGGTTGCAAATTGTGTGGTTGTGGTGGTGGGTGATGGTCGCATGGAAGATATTGACAGGGACAATGTTTAAGAGGTATGTTTTAGAGGTATGCATAGAATGAGATCGATGTATTTACACGTCAGTCAAGTCACGACTGTTATATAATCTTGTCTACTAAAAGTATCAGAGTAGTAGTTAATATGTAAGGTAGTAGCACTTCACCTTCCTATTTTGGCTGAGATGCAACAGGATATTATTTAGGATTCTGTTACATACGAACTATGATAAAATGTTGCAGGATACGATTAATCGTAACTTGGCAAAAAAAGTTTTGAATTGAATCAAATGAACGTGAGTGATGGAGACAGATTCACTTTTCTCGCATCCTGAACTTTAATTCGTTTACGTACGTGCCCATCAATTTTTTTATCAGAAATTTTGATCTGCGCAAGTAATTAATCCAGGAAGGAGATCGATTGTTAAAAGATATTTTTGGTATACATTTCTTCCCATTATCTTACAAACAAAATGGTCAGAATTAAGTATTTCATGAAATATTTAAAATTCAATTAAAATTATGTATTTACTAAACTACACAGATAAGATACCAAGCCATGTAAAATTCAATTGCAATTATTATTACATATTTACTGGACTAATTCATATAAAAAATTCTAGCATGTTAATCTTAATGCGCTCATTAGACGCATTTTAGCCATAAAAATGATTTACTTGTCTCTTTAATTCTCGTTGATGGCATTCCTTTTACCACTGCGCGATACATTTACTTATTGTCTTTTCGCAAATGAGCGCAGAATGCGGTTAATTTGTGCAAAAAATTGAATGCATTTTACTTAACTTTACTTACACAAAGAAGCAGTAGTTAAATGTTCAGCATGAGAACGACACTTAACTTTTGTGCTACACATACCACACATTTCGCTACTTGTTGTGTTAACATTTGAACTAAAACCTTAGCTCACCTTACCTC
The DNA here is from genome assembly GCF_002217175.1 of Folsomia candida. NCBI lineage: Eukaryota > Metazoa > Arthropoda > Collembola > Entomobryomorpha > Isotomidae > Folsomia > Folsomia candida. The sequence goes on along the minus strand of NW_019091200.1, from coordinate 2,009,620 downwards.
ACCCTCTTGCAACTAGTAAATAAATGCCATAATGAAGTTCTCCTTGTTTTTGTGCAGCAGATTAAATTCCGGAAACAAGGATATTGCTAACTTTAAGCAATCTCGAAAAATCTAGGGAAAGAAAAGTCGTCATTATTATTATTTTACTTTTGATTAGGTGGTCTGGTTCATCGCAGCGTTTAAAAAAAAAAGTTACCGTGTGGTTTTATGAAGACACGTGTTTTTCGAATTTTATTCTTTCTTCAGGGCATATTACTTACTTATATTACCGGAAACGCTTTAATTTTTTGGCGTAATCATGAAATTTATAAGATTATCTAAATATGTAAATTATGTATGTCGTTGAAATTCTAAAAAAATCAGTGCTCAATTACAATAAAGTCGGTCATAAAAAAATGAAGTCATCAGTAACAATATATAAGCTTGTCACTTTTAATTTCAATTGCTTATTTTGCCAACATTTAATTAACTGGTACAAATATTTATTTATTTATTTAAATGTCTGCCAGCATTTGCTCCAGTTAACCAAAAAAAGTATCACATTACATTCAAATTCCTGTCCTATTTCGATATATTTATTTATTTATTTGATACATAACTTTGTCGCAATAATCAATTGAGACCAATAAATAAATACTTATGTACATGTAATCTGGCTCAGCGTGTGTGCACCTCTGTAATAACTTACTCCTTCAATTCCTTGTGTCATTTGTCCCAACCAATTACTTGTTATTATTTACTTAATAGAGTCATCCTACCGTGGAGGGAGGGATGACAAATTTGTGTCCCCCCGTCTGCGTGCAGTAAACTCAATAAATTACGAGTGTGCATGTGCATTTATTTATTTATTTGGAGAGTTGGTTGGTAGGTTGGTTAATAGTCGATCTGATTTCCTTTTCCTCTCTTGTCTTGCAGTCATAAAACATAAATGTTTTACTTGTCTCGAGTGTCATTATGTATTTGATGCCTTATGACTTCACTTTTGGTCATCTCACTCACTCTCATCCGCTACTTTGTCACAATTTTGTACTGCACTGCTCAGCTCAACTTGACGGCAAACTCGTTTTTTTTGTTGCGCTTAAATGCACTGATTTGAAAATTGGATGGAATGGAATGCAGTCGTTTACTCGATTTAATTTAAAATCAAAGATGAATGTGATGAAGGAATATAAAAAATTATGTGTGTGCGAAATATGTAAGAAGAGCGGTCAACATTCGTTGCATTTTGCAGTGACGGAAGGAAGTGCAAGTTGTGAGAAGAAAATTAAATTAAGGAGTGGCAAAAGTAAGCCAAAATTCTGTGAGGGCGAAAATGGATGAATGAATGAAATAAAAGAGGAGAATGATGTCATAAATCTGTCTTTTCAGGTGTAAATTTTATTGAAATTAGATTGATGATCCAGAAAGTAAGATAAAATTAGGAAAATTTCAAAAAATTTCAATTTTTACTCTGTAAATCTGTTAGTTTGTTTAATTAGCCAATATTTAGTGCAAAAAGTACAGTTAAATATAAAAAATTGTGTTTGTAAATAAGCGCGTAAATATTAAAATTATAGTTTGTGGGCAAATTATAATTAAATTTTCCACCTGCTCATCAAAGTTTATTAATTGAAAAAAATGTGGGATAAAAAAATTAATAAATACCAACTGCCAAGTAAATATTATTAATAATTAAGATTAAAAGACGTATTTACCTTACTCACGGTCATGGCGAGAAAACAAGTCTCATTTTAATTTAAACCGTGTATCTCTCATTAATTAGTGACATCTCAAACCATCCCCTCTCGATTAAAGTTCTTGATACGATTGAATCCGCATTATCAAAATATGCATCTTATCCTTCCATAAAACATGAGAACTGTAACACCACCACCATCCCCACCATTTCAATAACATACACACATACATACTCATAAATACCTTTGCGTTCACGTTAACTTCAAGAATAATAACTTACTTACTCGTGTGTAAAGTAAACCTTTTGTGAAGTATACAATTATTGCGCCCCAAGTTTCGTAGTCGTCGTCGTAGGAAAAGTTCTTACGATGCCATCATCCATCAAGCAACTATGCACGTAATATCGTATGAAAACATGACCAAGTCAGCTTCTAACTATCTCACCCAACCAACTAACCATTGGCTCTGCTATTTATTATTATTATGTACTTTCTGATGTCGATGTCTGCTCTATATTTCTTAGTGGATTGGATTGGAATGACTCCTCTTAAATACTCTGCATGCACGCCACGATGGATATTACGACGTCTTTGAAATAGGAGCAAAAGGTGCGATAAAATACCACAGGGCTTCACTCTCTACTTCATTTGTTCTCCGTCCGTGGGAGAAGAGACTCGAGGCACGCCAAATGTCAAAAACCAAGAAGCAGGATAATTGGAACGATCTGAACAAACTTTTGTGAATTGGTGTGACAAAAAGTGAATACAAAAGAGTGGAAAAAAAGTTGAACAAAAAGTGTGGAAATAAGAGTCAGTAACGACTGGAAATTAGGGAAAAAGTGGAAAAATGAGATTATCAAGAGTAAGAAAATAAATTAGCTTAGCTTTTTTATACGGAATTTTAGATTTGTGATTCAGAAATTCGGTATAAAAAATCTTCAGAAATTAAAATATGGTTGAAAACCCCCTAAAAACTTTCAGGTCTCGACGGTCCTCCTCCTCACGCTTGTCGTAGGATTATCGTTCGCTCAAGAATCTGAAGACTCGACGACGCCGAAACGCGTATTAAAGAAGTACCGTGTCCGACGTCCAGTCATTGTGGATGATCAAGGCAACGTCGTCCGAGCTGGGCCACGGCTTCGTCGCGTTCGCGTAAAAAATCCTAAGCCCACGGCGGAAACGGCAACGACGACGGTGGTCACGTCGACAACGTCGACATCTTCGACGTCATCTTCCTCCTCCCCAGCTGCGCCACAGATTCAGCCACAAACGCAACATTTGAGACAGAGAACGAGCCAGAATGCCATCCCACTCGAGAGACAGGTCCAGCGAGTAGTGCAACCACAAGCCCAACAGCAACAACAGCAACAAGTAAGCCGTAGAAATTTTGGAAATTTTATTTAAAAATTTAGTAATTATTGCCGCATACCAGTAAAAAATAGCGATGTCGTAAATTTCGAAAAAAATTGACAATTACCGAAAGCGTAGCCGTATAAAAAATCAAGCAATATTTTGCATAGACTAAAAATGAAAGCAACAAGTAAGGTATAAATTTTGTAGAGAAATTGAGTAATTTTTGCCGTAAACCGTACCCGTAAAAAATAGGGACGTCGTAAATTTTGAAATTTTATTAATTGTTAAGAAAAAGACTTGATAATTACCGAACATACCCCGTAAAAAAAACTATGCAATATTTTACATCGACCAAAAAGGAAGGAAATTTAATATGCAAGGAACCTAATTATTTCCCTTCAATTTCCTATCCCATCATCGATTGACTGACCACCATCTCAATTTTATCTCCAAAATCACATTCCGAATCTTGTCTAAGCCTGAGGAAAACTGAGATTTTATTTTATCTCGGCCTTTCCTCACCATCCATTACGTAACCAAAAGTAGAATCTGCTCTCTTCAATCAATGTACAGGAAGGTATCTCATTCCCATTCAGTCAGGTATTACCACCAGGTGAATATCTGCATATACAGCTCTGTTCTTTGGCGTGGGTATTACTATCTCCTCCTAAATACACAGCTTAAAAAACTATATAATATTGCAAATTGGACAGACTCAGCTTTCATAAAATTGATATTGAGATGCAAGTAGTCTCACTTCATTGGAGGGCTTTACATGTAATTAAAACGCCGTGAGCATTGTTCGTGGTCTGGTCTGGTCACCCAAATAAAATAAAATCCTCCACGAGTTTTACATCCCATGCAGTTTACAAAGTTACATAATTGATTTGAAGTTGAATTGTGCAGCGAATAAGGACGACGACAAGAAGTCAACTAACTACACAATTTTAACAACTGAATACTGAATCTAATTCAGATCTGTCATTTCAAAAAGTAGATTTTGGCTCTATTTATTTGTTAACCAGTGAATAAATCAATTTTCGTTATGTCAGCGCGAGGAGGGGCACACTTTCCGCGCTGCATGGATTGTGCAATTTTAATAAGTAAAAAGTGTGTGTGTAGTATGATAAGCAGCTTAAAAAATCAGAATGCCACTGACTTGACTTTAATTTAGAAGTTAGTTAGTTATCTCTCATCTCACTCACTTTTTATTTAATTTCAAGCTCAATATCCTTCAAGTAAAAAAAATGGGAGGAGACGCTACCCACTCTCGCTAATTGCGCAGAGAAGATAACAATAATTAAATTGAAATAGTTATTATTTAGTTAACAGGTCAAATAACTAAAGTAGTTTTTTTATGCAGCCAAAAATTTATTTGAAGTTTACATATTTATTTCCCACGCAAGGTTCAAAAACAAATTTCAATTTTCTTATCCCATCCCACGTACGTAAAAGTAAAATAGATAATAAATTTAGGGTCGTATATTGTTCTCGACTCAAGGAAAAAATAATCTCTGGCTGAAGAAAGAGCATTAAAAGTTTAAAATAAATTTTTAACGTATTCACCTCACCATTAACTCGACATGGATGAGATAATCAATCACTTTTATTGTAAGAGACAAGAAAAAAAATCAGGGCAGATGTCAGCCAATTCAAGTCATCTTCTGTTATAGACGACGAGTGTCAATGTCATTTTTCTTTTTAGAAGATGAAGAGATCCACAAAATAATACAATAAAATATTATTGCATAATATTTATAACGTTAAATATTAAGTGACCAACTTAAATTTTTTTTATGGATGACCTTTCCTTTGCTAATTTGTCAAGTCCTATAAAATTAAAAATAAAGTGATACCTTAGCTTGCTCGTAAAAAAATACGAAACGTTTTTGACGACAGGAAAGTTGACATTTTGGTTGGTGCATTAAATAAAATAAAGACATTTCTGAATAAGAAATTCAAATTAAAAAAAAACATTCTATAACCTAACCATTTCACCTATTGGAATTTCTTGTAAAAAAAATTCCTGTAAAATTTTTATTCTTCAAACGTCGTCAAAATCAATCGATTACCACATTTTTATTACTCTTTTTTAAACGTCGTCAAAATCGATTAATCGATTACCAGATTTTAGTGCCAACATTTTACATAATTTACATGACCAGCATGTCAATGAGACAAATTTCTTAATGTGTAGGATCATTTGTACCGTTTTGTTTTTTTAAAATTTGAGGTAATATGTAATTACCACTTTTGTGGACTAAATGCGTAATAATTTTCATTTTATGGCGTTAAATAAATAATTTTACGACAATAATATTTAAAAGCACGTAAGTGAGTAATTTCAGCTGAATCAGAATTTTGTCGTGTTCCTTTTTTCTCACCTAATTTGTTCCATGTTTTAATTTTTATTGCACTTCAAATTATACAAACAATTTCACACCAGAGTCAAAATTTCATTATTTTGTTACTTTTGCATAATCAAAGGAAAGGGAAACAAAACACTGACTTTTTTAAGCAGTCATGCTTCCATCATTAATATTCAAATTTAACCCCTGCAAAACAAAACAAAGGAGAACTAGTAATTTTAATGATATAATTTGGAAATTAGAACCATTTTGTGGACTCCTATTCTTCCCGAGTTAATGAGTTTATTGCCTTTTTTAACTACATAAATCGTGCTAATGTCTGGCGCATCTTAAATGAATCCAGAATTAGAAATTTTTTAGTTTCTCCTACCGATTCTGATCTTTAAAATGTGTAAAAAAGTGCTAATTTTTGCACACATTTTCGCCATTACTTAATTAACTTATCTCATCTTATAGGTAATTATTGGCCCATAAAAAGTGTCATGAATAAATAAACAAACAAGAAAATTGTGCATTTTACATACATTTTCCGTCATTCTACATTGCTCACTACAGGATGTAAATTTTTAAGCAAACCAATTAATCGAGCGTAATAATATTGATGGCGATTAATCCAATAAATAAAAAATCTTGTTCCGCCAGCCAAAAAGAAAAAAGTCACTCCTTAATAATTTTTAGAACAATTTTGCTTCTGTTTTATTAAAATTCTTGGTTACGTATGTACATATGCATATCAATTCTTCTCGTCTGTCGGCTTGGCCTATTTTATTGGCATGTTAATAAGCAAATGTGACGTCTGCGTAACAACATTGTCTGCACACAAGACAAGACAAGAGACGGGTCATTTTATGTGCGTTGATCAGATTAGATCTCGTTTTTATATTAGAATTGCTTCTTGGTCATCATTCATTACTGCTCGTCGTCGTTCATCGGTGGATGCAATTAGCGATGCAGTTCAGGCTCAGATAGGTTGACCAATATATCGAAAATGTGCTCCCACAAGTCCAATTAGTTTGGTGTATCGCATCTTTTGTATTCTTGGGATGCCTTCTTTTCGTCGAGGGAGGAGGAGGAAAGGAAACGAAAACAATGATGAAAGTGATTGGCGATAGTTTGGCGATTTCGTCACGTGTGTAAATAAATATGTATCAAGGGAGAGATGGATGCAGAAGAGCGAGGAATATCTAACATCATGTAAATGTAATATTGTGACCGCACCAGTAAATGGCATGATTTGAATGCTAATTAGATAGATCTAGTTTGCTTTGGGGGCAGTATAATAAATGGGTAACAGTTTAACGAGGAATACATAAATATGTAAATGTTTATATGAGAATATTTCCATATTTTGGATATGCAAATATTTTCGGAAACAATGGCTGAAGTATATAAATTTTGATTAGTGTACCACCTCGAATTATCAACAATTTAATGAGAAACACATGCAAATATTTCCTTCCATACATATTTTGGTCACAGGTACAATCGGACGGAAACAATGCTTGAAAAACTTTGATTAGTGTACCACCTCGAATTATCATTATATTTGATCATTGATCGATCTAGATCAGGAGAGATTCGTAATAAATAAATTCTTTTGATTCTCCATTAAGAAAAATAGAAATATCACGATAATCAATCAATCATTAAGATCATTATTCTTCGAAGAAACTAATTTTAATTCGTATTCAGAATAGTCAATGACTGCCTGCTCACCTTCACGTCATGCGAGAATCTTAATCAGAGTTATTTTTACTCTGGATTTTATTTCAAGTATTTAAGGGCAGGTCTCCCATTTATAATAATTCTTATTCAATTCAATGCAGGGGATAATTTTGATTATGAAATATTGCATAATATGTATTTGCGTGTACACAAATATGCATCAAAATACGTATTCATATAGATCAAGGTTGTACATACAGTGTGTAGTAGTCCAATGGTTTTTGAAATACTAGCCTTTGCCGGATCATCATAAATAACTCATTCATTCAAGATTTGCCTATCTATCCACTTGTCATTTCCTTTGTTGGCTGGTCTGTTCACTGACGATAACCTACGCCTTAAAAGGGTGGCTCATTCTTTTCTGAGAGAAAATTAGGGTGTGATTGTGCCAAAAATATGTATTAAAAATATCAACCAACCACTTGTGTTTAGAAGATTTGCAGTGATGAGATGACCACTTTTCATCGTCTCCTGAATGAAAGACCACACCACAAGTGGTACACAGAATAATATTGTTGTTGTGTTCTCATCTTAGCGTGTCGACAATGGATGAGAGTTCCTTAGCATTTTTTTTATGCATGCATGCATGGGTCAGAATTAGACCAGAAGCGATTACATATTGTTATTTATTATGCATGCAGTATTTCCAATTCAGAACGGAATCCTTCCCATTTATAGATTTTGATTGTTGTGCATTCGATCAAAAAAAGAGGAGAGCTTGTTATACTGCGTTACATATTATTGATATTCTTGCTCCTGGCGACTAAAGCGGTTTCTTTCTTGCACAATCCAAGAGAGTGATAAGGGAAAAAGTAAAGAAATCGACGACAAAATTGGTGTCGTCGTATACTTCTGTTGGATAGTCTGATCGGCTGCTAATTGGTGGTTGGTTCTGGTACCTGTGTTAAACTCGAATAATTAACAAGTCTCTCTCTCTCCAACATTAAGAGTTAGACAGCAATAAATATTTATAATCACTTACTCTTCATTCATTTTACACTTGGGCCAATCAACTTGGCAAAATTGGTGATTAATTATGTAAAAATATGCAGTAATTACAAATTTATTGATGTTATAAAAGCACGGTATTTTTTAGTCACGTCACGTGTTTGATTTTTGGACCAATTTTTATTACTTGCTTATTTGTATATCCTCTGCACGTCCTAATAAAGATGATGAAATGCAATTTTCTGTTGGGAGAATTGGAGCAATTTGGTGCGTATTTATGTGCGTGTAAATTTTTGCATAATTTTAATAAGTGGTGCATGCAGGCAATTATTATTTGTATTTGCATAGATGCAGGGTCACTGTTAGTTAATGAGGGTCGCGTTAAATTATGAAAATTGATTGATGGGTAATTATCTATTTCAGGTATTTTACGAAGAGCGCGAACCTGCTGTGGTGGAACCAATTCGCACCGTTCCACTCGCCTACCGCCAACCAACGTCGCAGGTGAATAGAGACGCCCTCCTGGGAAATGTACGGTACAAGCCGAGCCGTGGAACTGCTGGGGCTGCCGATGAGGAAAAAAAAGTGGGGACGACGAGAAACTATTCGGTAAATTGAATAAAACATTTAGTGTTTCGGGTGGAAGTAACCAATTTCAAGAAATAACTGGAAGAAAGTGGTTTCTTAAAGCTATTTTGACCTGCAAGAAATGCAAGGTGAAAGAAACGACGCCCCGCCGTTATTTTTTCATACGGCGCGTGGCTAGATGGCGCATATTTCTTGCAGTTTCTCGCATTTCTTGCTTTGCAAATTTGCAATGCAAAAAATGTAGCAAACCCGAAAGAAACGGAACATTGGTCTCTTCGTTTACAACGGGAAGTTAAATATTTTTTTAATTACTTAGAAAATCAACGAGGATGGTTCCTTCACTTTCGGCTACGAGGCTGAGGATGGTTCATTCAAGGAGGAGACGCGCGGAGTGGATTGCGTCGTGCGAGGAAAATATGGCTACATTGACCCCGAAGGAGTGCGACGAGAGTTTGAATACGTTTCCGGAAACCCGTGCGACCCCAACAATCCAAACCCAGAAGAACAAGCGGACGAGGAAGAGGACGCGCTAGCTCCGTCTCGACCCATCCTCCGCCAAAGGGTGCGACCTTCCGAACTCTCAGAGAACAATATTCAACAAGGCCTCCAACAAGTTAGAGAAGAACAATTGCCGGAAGATCAGTTGGTCAACTTTGTGCGACCAGCAGTCCGGTGAGTATTAAGATTACTAATTAACGTAGGACTCGATGACTAATCGTCAAAATCACCGCATTTTTAATCATTTTACCGCTCTGGGAATTTATTTTAAATTCTGGACGACATATTTGTACAAAATGAGTTGATTAATGGAACGCTGGAATTTTTTAAGCCAGTTTCGACTAGTTCAAATTTTTGTGAAGGTTTCTTAAACTTATGAGATCCCCTCCTTCAAAAACTGTAAAAATCTGGGGGTATATATATTTTTTTAATTGGCACCTACCTGCTCTACAAATTGGTCCTCCAGAATTTTAAATTAAATTCCCAGAGCCGAAAAATGATCGCTGATTTTGGCGATGAGTAACCGAGTCCTATGCAAATGGCAATTTAAATCCTCTTAATAATCATCTTGACATTTGTGTAGACAACGCGTCCGGGTTCCACAACAGCAGCAAGGTCTCGTCCTCCGTCAACGCGTCCGCATCACGACCCCAGCCCCATCGCCAACCTTCGCCACGAACCAAGCCGAGGATGAAGACCAACCTTCCCTCCTCGTCCGACAGAAACCATTCCCTTCGTTCCAGTCCATCCGACCCTCCGTCTTCCAAGACGTGAGCCAGTCCTTGGAGGAGGACACGAACAGAAGGCCCCCCGGATTTGGCCGAGGTCTCTTCAACTTTGACCAGGAAGTTCACCGCCTCGCCGCCATCCCTGCCCGACCACAAAACCAACCTCAGCCATTGTATGAGCAACCGTTCAGACAGGTCGTGCACCAACCGAGCCAACCAGGGCGACAGGTAATTTAATTATAAATGTGGTGGGAAAAATACTTTGTCAAAATGTGAACAAGATTTTGAGCTCCGTTCTTCCCAGGAGGGTTTCCGGGCTCTTATACCCACAAAAAGACAAGAATCTGCATAGAGAATACAACAATCATACAAAAACAGGTTGTACGAAGAAATTAATTTCTCATCGCTGTCAAAGTGTTTGAATACACTGTTTTCAAGATTTTTGAAAATAAAGTATTTTGACAGCGATGAAAATTTATTCTCTTCAGGAAACCTGTATTTTCGAATGACTGCTGTCTTCTCCACGCAGATTGTCGTCTTCTTTTGGGTTTAACAGCCCTGGAAATCCAAACCCTAGGAAAAACGGAGATCAAAATACTGTACACATTTTGACAAAGTACCCATATTTTGTCCACTCTTGGTTAAATATCTGATTGAAATGAGTGCGAACAATAAAATACTTGTCTGCACGTCAGGTTTTCGGAAACGCTGCCTTCCGTCAAGAACAAGCCACCGCGAGCCCACCCCCCACATCCCCCCAATCATCACAAATCCCACCACCAACCTCCTCCTTTGGTGGTAATCGATACCGCACCGAACTCGTTTACGACCCACAAAGTGGACAATACACTTCCGTCCAAGTGCAGGCCAATCCTCACACGAACGAAGAGTTCGAGCTGACCCAGAAGCTTCGTGCTTATTCCGTCAACCCGTCTCCATCCCCGTCGCCGGTTACTTACACGTCCGCCCCGACCTTCTCCACCCCCACGGGAGCCGGAGCTTACACACAGATTCAGCAATTTGGACAACCTCAAATTCAATATTATCATCAGTCCGAGCCCCCACAGGGCAGATCGGTCAATTCTCCTCATCCTCAACCACAAGATCCCTCCCAAATTAACCAATTCCTAGCGCGACATGCTTATCAACAGCAAGAACAGCAGCAACAAACTCAAACAAGCAATTTGCAATTTATTCCACCCCATTTGCGACCTGGGGCGCATCAAACGGCAGAAATTCAGCGACAAGAAGTCCGCGAACTTAATTTTCCATCGCCCTCGTCAAATCTTCAGTCTGGATTAAGTGCGAATTCTGCGGCAGCGTCGAACGGCCAGATTGACGCATTTTTGAGAGCGCTTAATATTTCGATTTAATTAATTACAGTAGGGAATTAAATGTTTGAAGGAAATTCTGCTTAATTATGAGAGAAGCCAGTTTGCCATATTTGCATATTTTTTGCACGAGTTTTTGCAACTCTTGCCCTTACATGCGTCTCTCTTTCTGTTAATGATGCGCTCTCTTCACCTTTTTTAAACTACTTGATTTTTCTGTATTTTTATGTTAGACTTATAAACTCTATATTTGTAAATAAGTACAAAAGTAGGGAACGTTTTGTATTGCAAACTTTGTTATTATACTTTTTTTCTTCAGACTGAAAGAGGTTTATAAAGAAGGCATCATTCATTTCTTACTTATTTAGCGTGCATCCTGCTTGTGAATGAACTTTGATGATGATGATGATGACGAGTGAATACGAACAATAAATAAAAAAGTTTTAAAAAATATAAAAAATTTTCTGAGACACATTTATTTTTTTATTTATCATCACTCGTCGCTCTGCAGGCTTGCGTTGATCTTCTGGAGCAACTTGCAGAGATCACAAAAGTGGGATTTGGACGCCATTTCGCTGAATATGCGTGATTTTTCATTTATGTTTCCGAGAGTCTAATAAAGCGCAATTTTTTGTTTAAAAAATTTTGTTGACTCCGGTTTCTCTCGTCAGGTCAAGAAAATAATAATATTTCCAGTTTTTAAATATATTTCAAAATTTAACAAGAATTTCTAGAATACACTAATTTTGTGTTTAGTTATGTGTTTGGTTGCACATGGGACATGGATAGTGACAATTTTTTGCTATAGTGTATCAATATTTTTACAGCTGCTACTAAATAAAATGAACACGGGGACCTGGCTGGACGTTTCGAAAATTATGGGATCGTCTTGAATAATCTTAATCATCTATTTAGAACTGTTCAGTTCTAAATTATTTCTTCAAAGAAATAATTAAAATGGAAACGTTTGGAAACTCGATCAATGTATGTGTAAATAAATAAGTGGTAATTAATAATTAAGGATTCAATTCAAACACCTGAATGAATTGATAACATTTTTTTTGATATAGCAATACCATGTTTACGAGGAATTGGGTCGAGGGGGGTTTGCAGTTGTTTACAGAGCAATATGCAGGAAATCCGGTGTGGAAGTTGCCATCAAGATAGTAATAAGAGTAACAATTTTATGGAAATTAATAATTAATTACGTTTTTATTAGATTGACCGAGTGCGAATCAAGACAGCTAAAATGGCCGGTCGTGTAAATCAAGAGGTCACGATTCACTCTCGACTTAAACACTCCTCAATTCTCAAACTATTCACCTTTTTTGAAGACGAATCTTATGTCTACCTGGTACTGGAATATTGTTTTAATGGAGACTTTCAAAGATATCTTAGGAATCACAGTCGGATTATGTCAGAGCAGGAAGGTTTGTTGATATTGGTACCTTGCTTTCAATTGTCATTCTTGTAGTGACGAATTTAATTTATATTTCAGCTTATACGATTATGAAACAACTTGTCGAAGGATTGCTGTATCTCCACTCGCATCGAATTATACACCGGGATATTACGCTTGCCAATATTTTACTTACCAAAGATATGAATATTGTAAGTTGGATATTTTTATTTTTAAATCGAAGAAAATGAGTGGTTATTTGGTTATGTGCTTACAATGGAGGTCTCTCAGCGTAGGCTCTCCGATTTTTACCAAATTAGTGTCAATCGATCGCAAATTTAGTTAATATGACATCTTCAAAAGATATGATCTCCCAATGCACAGGTTTTGCAGAGAGATTTGCATTCAATTTAGAGAAAACGGGCCCTAAAGTTGACAAATTTTACACTTTCCAAACTTACTGCTAATTTTATCCTCTTCGGATGCAAACATCTCTGGAAACGTGCCCATTGGGAGATCATACTTTTTCAAATTTCAAATTAATTAAACTTGTGATCGATTGACATTAACTTGGTTAAAATTGGAGAGCATACGCTGGGTGACCTCCATTGTTACTATTTCAATGTCATTATTTTTGTATGCACAGAAAATATCAGATTTCGGATTAGCTATCCAATTGGAGCGAGCCGATCAAAAGCAAATGACTATATGTGGGACTCCAAACTATATGTCGCCAGAAGTTGCCACCCATGAACCTCACGGTCTCTCGACAGATGTCTGGGGACTTGGAATCCTGCTGTACACCTGTCTCGTTGGGAAGCCTCCCTTTGAAACTGAAAATGGACTCAAATCTACCCTGACGAGGGTGGTCATGTCCGATATCAAGTTTCCAGCATTTGTTTCACTTGAAGCGAAAGATTTGATAAGAGCCCTCCTGCAAAAAAATCCAATAGATCGGATTAATCTCAAAAATATTTTGGATCACTCGTTCATCTTGAAGTTTCAGGCCAAAAATTCTGTCAACGGACGCTCAATGTTATATGACAGTGGACTTACTACTGCGTCATACACGTCGCCAATTAATATTAACTCGAGAGGGTATGTATACCCAACTTGCGCCTCTCATATTGGATCCGATGGTTGTTCCAGAAGTGGACATCTCTGTCTAAACCAGGAAACGCACTCGCACCCACTACCACCCGTAAATCGCCAGCTTGGAGGAGGAGAGGAATTCTGTGAAGGATCTTGTACACATTCAACGCCAAATAGATTTCTACCTGCAGAAACGTCTTGCTCTTTCCAATGTGCTCCAGTTCAATACTGTCACCTCCAACATTCTGGAATATGTCAGGGAAATAATTGCATCTACGCATGGCGACAAACACAGCAAACCTGCCCTCATAGCGAGATCTGTCTAACAACTGCAAAAAGTAGTTGCTGTTCCACAACACCAAAGTATAAAGACAATCGTAGAAGTAGTAAGACTGAAGATGTTGCTTGTGCTCCTCCTGCTTCAGAGAAAATCGGATCATCGAATGTTGAAAAAAATAAATTAGGTGGTCTTTGTGGTAGTATTTTCGATGACAATACTAAAAAAATTCCAGTAGCTCCTGTATGTGCGATACGTCTGCGACCGATTAGACAAAAAGCAAAAAATGTGGTTTGTAACATTCTTGAAACGAGTGACGTCTGTCTTGAATTCACAAGACAAATCGAAGGGCAAGAACGAGTCTGGGAAGTAATGAAGATTTCTTCTGACGGGATGCGGGTACGAGATCTCTTATCTACTTCCCAGCTTTTACTATTAATTGATGATGAGTAAAGAGTATGAATGGCTAATGATGCAAATTTATGGGTCTACAGATAATTATATACCACCCAAAGAAGGGACGGGGTGTTAAGGTCTCGGATAACCCACCCCCACTACCTACCGCTGGAGCTGATACGATGTATAGTTATACCAATATACCTCAAAAATACTGGAAAAAATATTCCTATGCTTACAAATTTGTGGAACTTGTAAAAAAAAGAACCCCAAAAATGATATATTATACCCCACTTGCCAAATGCTATCTCATGGAGAATGATCCCATCAATGACTTCCAAGCTTGTTTTTATCAAGGTACGCTGTAACTAGAATGCGTTCGTTTTTAATTATAATTTGTAAATTTTCTATATAAATATTAACATTTTGTAATTTGTAATACAGGAGCAGGTAAAATTTTCAAGTCAGAGTCCTGCTGCACCATAACTTTAAAAACTGGCAAATCCTGGGTGTTTGACATATTTGACATTCCAACATTTCCTACCGATGTTCAATATATGTGGGACCACTTTAAAAAATGTTTAGAACGTTGTGAAGCTCGTCACGAACTACTAACTAATCCTAAGTTAGAAGGGTCAGACGAAATGTTTCCTCTCATAATTAGGCCGCACAATTCTATAAACTCCCCCTCAGAACAGCAATCGCAACCGAGAAAATTTATCTCCCCAGAGCGTGATAAACATTCCTTCAGTGAGTCCCTATACTGTGCAATTAAGTGTCTCCAAACATTGCACTTAATTAACTTAAAATGTCAATGAGTACTATTTTACAAATGATTTTACGATAATTTCAGATGCAAGGATATGAGACGTCCACAGCGACCACAAAGTGGGGTTCCATTCAAAAAGTGAGATAGCCAAGCTGAAATTATCAAACTTCTGAAACTATATACAGAGGCTCTGTAACAACACTAGATAGATAGATTTTTAGCACATTTATGCAGTAATATATATTTATGTTTGCACATTATTTTTATAATCATCCAGATTACAATAGCACATATACTTTTCTTTTACAAAAAAAGTTTTTAAAATGTTTTTGAGAATTTTAAAATGATGTTAATTTTAAAATTGAATTTTAAAATGTCAATAGTTAGAGAAAATTATCAAGCAACTTCATGATTATAAATAAAGTAATAATTAAGTACATATTTATAACTCGCCACTAGTGCTTCCATTTTTGATGGATGAGTTTTATTAGAGGGGAAGAATTTACGGCTGTGGGAAGAAAAAACTACAGAAGTTTTGAATGCACAGATTCAATAAAACATATTTGTACACTAGATTAGCTAAAAAAACATGCTTGACCCCTGAATTGTTCTCATATGCAAAAATCGAAAATATTGTTGTTTGGTTAGGAGCTGAAAGACATGTGATACATACTTTGCGCATCAGTTTTTGACTATATCACAAAATTATTTTGAGAAAATGATGAAAATTTTAGATTGCTAATGTAAAAATCAAAATTGTGGTTCATATGTTGGACATATGTCCGTGAGGATGAGGTCAAAGGTCAAAAATGCGTAATTGTCATATGTGGTGTCATTTTAAAGGAAATTTCAATTAATGCCACTTTTTTATGTTCGGTTTATTTATTCTTTTTAGAAACAAGCTTGTTTGCTCAAAATTCCAACTGAACCATTATGACCGACCAAAATGTTTGCGAATCTATCTAGCTACATAAAGTCCAATGAAGTTGTGCTCAACTCTTCACATTAATTGTGATAATATTCTGCGCATTCTGTGATAAGACTAGCTAAATGAGATCATCATCTGTTTTATTGTGATGATATGACACGCCAGAGCTCATTTATTTCCCATGAATGGTTTGATCCTGCTATCAATAACTTTTTTAATTTTCAAGCTTAATATATTTGTGCCGTTTTCGTAATGGGATCTCCAATAGAAAGTGAGTAAAAAAATTCTAAGGTGTGATTCATAATTCGTGGCACCGTTTTAAAAACGACGGTGATGGAGACAAAACGCGGTGTTTCATAGTTTCATTTATTTCCTGCGGGTTTGCTATATTTCTTGCACTGCAAATCAAGAAATGCAAGAAATGCAAGGTGCAATAAACTGGGAGAAAGTGCATGAAATATGCGTCGTATGAACATCGGCGGGGTGTAGTTTCTTGCACCTTGCCTTTCTTGTAGGTCAAAATAGCTTCAAACAACCAGTTTGTTGCCGTCATTATGATTACCTACACTGGAAACCCTGGTTTAAAGTATTGGTCACTTTTCAGGGTATGGCTATGGTAAAGGGATTCAGGGACGAGATAACTCGTGCTACTTGGACACCACATTGATGGCCTTGTTTTATGGAGGGTCCACCCACCACCGAACTTTTCATATCTACCAAGTAAATCAAGACATTGAGCCCACAATTGTTAGTGCTACCATAACCAGTTTAAGCGTGATTGTTGCCAACCTTCGAAACACGACTCGAGCAGGATCCGAACTCATACAAAATTTGAGACGAGTTTTATATTCTGTAAACTCTAAAATGATTGGAGAAATGATGGGTAGGTGAGCTATTAGCAGAGGGCAGATATGTACACTCATTTTCAACTTTCTCATTTGATGACAATTTTTGATTTTATCCTCTTTGACATCTTTCTGAATTTTATTTTATTTTTGAAGACGTTGAAGAATTTGTTACCACACTTTGCAAGAAGGGGATGAACCTCCCCCCATTTATCCACTATCTTGGAGGAAGTTCTAACTACTACCACCAACTTATACTGGGCCAACCACCATCGCTCTCGCCACCTGTTGGAAAACTGCAGTCCCTTTTAGAAATTAGCTTAAGAGCTCAATCCTTAACCATTGAGAGCGTTCCGGTTTCGTTATTTTTGGTAAAAATGCCACGAGCTAATGGAAAACTGATTGGATACCGGGGCATAATTCCACCTCTCAGCCTACGTGTCCCCATTGGAAGTGGGGGCCACAAGCACCAGGATTTCCACCTTCAAGCCGTGATTACCCTTCGATACTGTCACTACACTTGTTTTATCCGGTCTAAAAAAGAATGGGTGTATTTTGACTCGATGGCACCTGGTGGGCAGCCGGAAGTGCGTAAAGTTTTTATTGTCTGTACCCAGAACATTTTGTCAAAATATATAGTATTTTAAGCCAGAGGCCAATGCCGCCGCGCCGCTAGTAGCATTTTACGTGGCGCGACGGCGATATGTTTGGATTTACCATTCCTACAACATTGTGGCGCCGTGCCGCATCGGCGACGCCACTGAAAAAATTGGCGTGGGCTGTCAAATCGGCCTGCGTTGACTTTTGTTTTGACCTCTGTTCTTCTTAAAAGGGTTTGGATTTCCAGGGCTATTTCACCCACAAAAAGACGAGAATTTAAGTGAGTTCATATGAACATACAGGTTTTTTCAAAAAATTAACTTTTGGCAGGGTCAGATCTTATGTACCCGTCAGGTTATATGTCTGTCTATTGATTACGCTGGTAAAACTTGTCCAACCGACTTGAAATTTTGTACACACGTAGAATACGCTAAATTAGGAAATTAGAATAGGCAAAATCTGTTGAAAATAAAAACGTTGTAGCGGTCGCATTATTCCCAACTCAATTATTAATAACGACCTGACTCGGGCTAAGTAATGCTGCACTAACTGTGGGGTTTTATCGCTGTCAAAATACTTTATTTTTTTAAATCGTGACCCCGATAAAAAGTTAATTTCTTCACAAAACCTATATTTCCGAATGACTGCTGTCCCCTCCAAGTGGAGTCTCTTCTTTTTTGCGAGTGTAACTGCCCTGAAAATTGAATTCAAACGCTTGGAAAAAGGAGCTCAAAATTTTACAAAGTATTTTGGCCCCAATTATTATCATGTCCAAATTTATGCTAATTAAGATCCTGGAAATAAATTTATGTAGGTAGTTTTTCTAAACGATATGGAACAAGAGGTTGATGCCATCAATAGAATGAATGCCGATGATCCGACGCTGTTTGCAATAACTGGTAACGACTCAAAAAGTCGGAAAATGCTGGTAACCCGCCTCTTACCGGATATTCACTTTTGCATCTATGCCAATTCTCAGGACGGAAAAGAATACGGGTTTATTAATCCTAACGTTAGTTGCAAAAAAAAGTCCTTCAATTAGGGCTTGATGACTCATAAGTAGCCAAAATCACCATATTTTTAATCTATTCTCGGTTCTGGGAATTTATTTTAAAATTCTGGATGACACATTTGCAGTCAGTAAGTAATTAATAGAATGGCGGTGAGTTTTTCTGAGCTAGTCTCGACGAGTTGAAATTTTATGAAGGCTTTTAAACTTGAGATCTCCTCCGTCAAAAATTGTCAACGTCTGGAGTGCACCTTTGTTTTTTTAACTTGCCAACTACCTTCCCTACAAATTAGTCGTTCAGTTTTAAAATAAATTCTCAGAGCGGAGAAATAATTAAGAATGTGCTGATTTTGACGATTTTAAGAGATGAGTCAACTAGTCCTATGTTAAAATTTTATACGTACAATTGTTTATGCCATTTTGTCGTAGGTTTCTTCAAATACTCAACAACTTCCACGGCCCCCCACGCATGACGGGACACCAAATACAATTGTGAACAGAAATCCCGTCACCGTTCCCCCGCGATCATCAAGTATTGTTAAACCGAGACAAGCTATCGCGCAACCAGGACCGAACCGAGATCCCAGGGTCGTTCCACCGCAACCTTTGCAACGAGGCGTTGTTAACACGCCACAAACTATGCCGCAACCACAACTGAATGTTAGAAATCCGCTTAAATATAATAATATTCGTGCACGCGCTCCCCTCTGCTTAAATTAAACACATATTTACAACTATTTACCAGTGCTTCGGGTGCAAGTAACCACTTGTAAGAAATAACGGGAAGAAAGTGGTTTCTTGCAGCTATTTTGACCTGGAATTAACGTAAAGTGCAAGAAACTCCTTCCCGCCGCTTTACGGTGCGTGGCTAGATGGCGCATTTTTCTAACAATTTCTTGCACCTTGCGTTTCTTGCTTTTCAGTGCAAAAAACGAAACACTGTTCTTTACAACATTTTATCGTAGGTTTCTTCAAATACTCAACAACTTCTACGGCCTCCCGGGACATCAAATACAATTGTAAACAGAAATCCCGTCATCCTTCCCCCCCGATCATCAAGCATTGTTAAACCGAGACAAACTATCGCGCAACCTGGACCGAATGTTAGAAATCCACCCAATATTCGGCCACACGCTTCTCCCCAATCTCAAATTCAAACCAGATCAACATTCCTATCGAGTAACAGTTTGGCCGCACAATTTCTTACAAATTTTCTCCGTGGTGTGGAACGCGGCTTTACATCAATAGGAGGTACACAGGCGTACAGGGAACGTCAGTATATTACGTCACTAATTTACATGATCAGAAAAATGCTCATTCTTAGACCATCCACCTGATGATTCTGATTACGTAATATTTGGGCGTTCCCACAGGTTCCTATTATTATTTTCATAAAATTGAATCTTAATTTAGTAACGTTATCACGACAGTGCAAACTACCAAGATGATGGAAAATGTGACACATTTCATTACCATTACCATATTCACATACGATTTGAACAACAGCATGGACGAGATTGGAGATTTACGCCGACTTCAACCCGATAGAATGTCGCAAGTTGAACGTATGATGAAATATGATGCTTAACGAGTTGATGACTTATCACCAAAATCGTTAAAATCAACACATTTGTAACCAATTTTCAGCTATGGGAATTTATTTTAAAATTCTTGACAAGTTTTTAGTAAATCGATTTCTCAATAGAATGGCCGTTAGGTTTTTGAGTCCCAATTGTTCTGATTTGATTTGATTTGATTTATTTCAATGAGGCACCCCACTGCATGGGACTTTACACCTCAAGGATAAAAAAGAAAGTCATACATTACACAATTTTCATTTTGCTTGTACATACATATACCAAATGATGATTACGTCATAGAAAATCTTGATACTCATCCGAATCGAATAACTCGAATAATTCTATAACTCTTTTTGTATTCTGGACATTTAAAAAGTACTTCTTCACCTCTTTTTTAAACATAATTAGACTCATCTTTCCATGCTCATTTTTTAAATTTAATGGTAGATTAGACCATGACATTGCTGCCCTATATTTAAAGGACTTTTTGGCAATATTATTACTAATTAAAATATCTGGCTTATAGTAAGTATTATTTCGAGTATTTCTATATATAACGGTGCTTATTGGTACATAATTGGCAAAATATTTGGGACAGCAGCCATTTAGCATTTTAGACACACATTTACACAACTCAGCCTGCACCATATTTTCCGCTACTAACCATTCCAAGTCGACTGATAAGTCATCGGATATAGGGTCATATTTCCCTTTATTGCATACATATCTTGCACATTTTCTGATTACCTTATTTACACACTTTAAATTATTCTTACCAAATAGCCATACAGGAGATGCGTATAACAGACTAGAGAATACCAGTGCATGTATTAATAGTACCTTATTCTTGCGTTCCACGACATTTTTTAGGGGACCAAGTGACCAAAGAGAGCTGTTACAACTTTTTATTACCTTATCACATTGATTATTGAACTTAAGGTCTTCATCCAATAATACCCCCAATAACCTTCTGAACCTTCTTAAACTTGAGATCTCCTTCAAAAAGTGTCGAAATTTGGAGTGTATATTTTTTTAAATTGACAATGACCTGTTGTAAAGATGTAGTCCAGAATTTTAAAATAAATTCCCAGAGGCGAGAAATGATTACAAATGTGCTCATTTAAACGATTTTGGTGAGTTCTACATAAATACATTTACTCTAAAATAAACCATTGCAAACAAATATAACATCCTGCTTACAGACGGACAAAACGATCGCAATAAGCAGCTCACACTACTTAATAATTTTAAATCTTTGTCTTATCTTTGTTTAGGGATCGGTGAAAATAAGGGATTTAAAACCGGAAATGGTTCAAATTTTGCCCTAGAATCCCTACTTTTTGCTATATTTTCGAATACACGGATCAACGATGATGTTTATGTCCAAACACGGTATGCAGATTCAAGAACGCGAACATGTGCTCGATTGTTGGAAGAAGTTGTGGATCAACTGAGGTCACCTCCCTTCTTATGTTCTAAGCGGGCTGTGCCAAATTTAATGACCGCGATGAGGGAAAAGTGTGCAAAATTTCGCGAAAACAATATCGGTATTAACTGAATACACTATTTCACATGTATCATTTTTACATCACTCTCAATAATTTTGTGATACGATTGTTACCGGCCATTATGCAATTCTACCGCTCGGTAACACCTCACAAATTGCTTCCGGTGCAAGTAATATTTTTATTACCGGAGCTATGACATTGGGGGCTGACCAGGATTTAGCCTCAGTATATATGTTACCCTGCGGTGATACATTATTACTGAAGCGTTAGAATTTCTGGCAGTAAGAATCATTTCACACAATTATTGAGAGTGTATCCGCAAATTTCAGGCGTGGATAAGACATTGTCTCTCCTTTTCGCGGAAGTATTTGCAACTGTTCCATTTATCCAGTACGTGACCAGCGGAGCGTTTATTCATCACTTGTTTATAGTCCAGACAGCGACCTCATCATCTTCCTTTAATGGGGTTGCGACCTTGGATAAGCTTTTCCATGAATCAATGATTTGTCAGAATTTGCGAATTGTAGGAGTTCCTAATCCTCAATTGATTATACAAATATCAAAACCAGCTGGCAAAATTATTGGTCCGAGCTGTATTGTTCCTAGCATCGCTATTAATCTAGCATTGGTTCATCAAGGTAAATTTAGCGTGTTTATATTAAATATGTTCAAACGGGATGTTCAAACGGGATAACAAAGGAGCGAAACCACCTCAACGTCTTTGTCATCAAAACGGTCACGTTTATTTTGTGTGGCCTACTGTTCAGCCAATATTAACAATTCAAAATAATCTGAAAGGTTTCCTGGCAAATTATTTCTTCTTAACATTTTACAACCAAATAACCTCTCAGAATTTTTTAAGGAATTGAGACGAGTTATTTATATTTGCTGAACAGTAAGGTCCATTAACGAACAGACAGACGGACGGACAAATCATTCCCATAAAGGGGTTTTACGCCTTAATACAAACTTTCAGAGTAATTTTGCATCTTTAATAACAGCAATGCTACATTTCAGATGGAAAATCCGTACATCTGCAGCTGTACGCGATAATATGCGCCAGATGGGATGAGCGTAATACGGATAGCTGCGATTTCGTGACATATGTAAAATGGAATGCGGATCAATTAAACGCTTCTTCCGGGAAACATTGTTGGGTGAAAATGCGAAGAAACGGAACAGCTTCGTCCGTGAAGCCGTGGCCAAAATTGGAGAAACTTTTGCAAAATGGGTATAATTCAAGGGAAATGGAGAAAATGAGAACTTCCGGTGACAAGGATTGCAAAGAATTTATCAAACTATGCGAAACTGTCCATTTATGTTTTTATTTGCCAAGTAACCTTTATCGGTAGGAAGTATCTGCATATCAAAACTTGTCAATTATTATCTTACAAAGGGGGCTCAACCATGTTCAACCCAGATTATTTTTTAACTATCTTCTTTTGAAAGAAAAACCATTTAGAAAAAACATTTACTGCGACACGTGTGCAGATGCGCAAAATTCAGCGCGTTACGGGCACCGCAAGTTTGCGAAGACGATGGGGTTTCAAATGGAATCTGTACCTCGCGATTGCACCTCTGCCTTGCAGCGTCCCTAACAGTGTTAGGCTAACATTCTGAATTTTGCGCATCTGAGCAAATGTCGAACTACTTAAATGTTGTTTCTCAAGGATTTCTCTTTCAAACAGCGATAGACAAAAAATAATCTGGGTTGAACATGGTTTGCGCCCCCTTTGTTAGTTATCTTATCAATAGTGATTATTACCCGAGTGAAATATTGCAACCAATATTAACTTAACCATAAACAATTTCACTTACTTTAATAAAGTATACATACATATTCCTGCATAAAGATGACATATTACAATTAAAAACATCCACTTTAAATCTGATTTAACGAAATGGATTTTTTAAAACAACAAATCCTCAAGAAAATCGATTATTTGTCTCAATCTACAAAAAATTTCCAATGGTTTTTTAACCTACTCGTAGAAAATGGCATACTCCGCGACCACCTTCACTATGAAAATTTGGTAAAAGATAAAATTTAAAATTTCCATTTTTTTAAGATAAGTATTGACCACACTTCTTACTTGCAGTTTCTCACTTGCAGGTACAAGAACGTGACCCCGTCGCTAAAATGCGTACACTCTACCTTGCCCTTTTGGACAAGAGGGTGCACATAGAGATGGAAATATTCCTCATACTTCTCCGCCAATGTCGGAACGAGCATTTACTCCCCTGCTTTACTGGAAAAATTCAGACCAAGCCCATCGACGTTAATCCGGTGAAGCCTAAAAATGTTCAACTTAACTCCACCACGTCCACCACAAAGTTGAACCAACCGAAGAAAAAGGGCGACCCCTTATCAACCTGGAAACTACCCCCAAATTCTACCAATCAACCATCACTTGAAGACGCCCAAGTATTTCTTTGCCTCGCAGGACGACGCGGGGCTCTCCACGTTTATCAAACCTTGCCAAATTTCGCGAAAACACTGACCACGATAAAGCTCAAGTACTGCGTGCTTCCTTGGTCGAGCGTGTCGGCTTTTAGTTCCTGTGTAAACCTCGAGTTTTTACAGCTGGATAAAATTAAACTTTCCGATTTCATTCCATGATTAAATTAAATCTTTCCAGGGTGGAGATGAACGAGGCGGAATTTGCATTGGCGATGAAGACATTTCCATGTCTGAAACGGCTTGCGGTCACAGCCTGTCCAAACACCGTGGTCAGCATTGATTCGATCCCGCTCAGTGTGAAATCATTAGCATTGAATGTTAAAGGGGTCTGGATTTAATTTTACGTGATGGATATACGCAAAGGGAATTCTGGAGTTTTCGCAATATTGGATGCAAGCAGGCATGTACAAAACCTTGGAAAGAAGTTCCTTTACGAAGACTGCTTTATCTGAAATTCGTATTTAAAAAATCGTCGTTTCTTATTAAATCTCAATTATTTATTCTAATTAAATTATTCAAGACTTAAATTTGCACCCTCTTTATCAATGCTTACCAAAATTTCTTGCACCTTCGCTAACCCCCTCAAGCAAAAATTTTTTCAAACGATCAAACTCTTTCAACTTTCCAATTTGATTGGAGCCCTGATCAAAAACTTCAACAATTTTTATTAAATCAACAATATATTCAAAAGTGGTCGATCTTCTGCTTTCAAGAACATCCCGGAAAACCTTATTTCCCTGAAATAAGGAAAATAAAATTGAAAGGCGGCTGTCAAATGCCATTTTTTCAATAAACACTAATAAACCGATAAATAATAAGAATTGTGCGTTCTCAAGTTAAGGTGAATACAGTGATGATATAACGGTGTGTTGCAAATATTTGTTAAGAGCATTCGATCTATGGGAACGTCCATGTATTACGTCAGGGATTTTAAGATTTTAAGATAATCCACCCACCGCCTTCCTATTCTGTTCCTGCTAAGCTTAACAAGAATATGACAGGCGACCCAAAACCACCCACCAACCTTTTTTATGACGTAATATATGGACGTTCCCTATGTGGTCGTATTAAACATGAAGGTATGCACAGATAGTAAAAAGTTGATAACGAATGTATGTGTCCATCAAACAACGTGAGCCATGGTATCATCAAATAAATTTACTGAGCATACTTGAATTGCAAATTTGTTGCAGCTGTTCAGGGCTGTGGTATGGGCGTCGTGGAATAAATCTGACCTTGCGCATTTTTCGTTATTTCAGGTATTGGTTTCAAGTTGGTTTGCAGAAGAAATGAAACCCGAAAACGCATGCTACAACGCGTTGCAACGGGGTGAAAGTTTCACCGTGAAACCCACGGAATAGGTGTTAAGTGGTGTTTATGCTTCACGTCATCGTCACGTCCTCCTTCAAATCCGATTTTTTGATTGGCTGAACCTAATTATCACTACGACAATTATAAATTTTAACCAATCAAAAAATCGGATTTGGAGGAGGACGTAACGATGACGTGAAGCATAAATGCACCTTTATGTGGGGCGTATTGATTGATCGCTCACCTCTTGTGACCTTTGAGGTCAAAATGGAGGTTACTATTGAATCCAGGAGTAAATATCCTAATAAATCGACATACATATGCATATGACCCTTAAGTGACCTTTTTGACCTTGACGGGTACGACCAACAATGCAAACCTGCTATGTGCTTTTGTCGTCTAACAGGTCATTACCTATTTTGTGACCTAGGAGGTTTTAACGTTAAAAAAGTTGGTGAAAACCGCATCTCAAAACTCAGACTTTCATTATACAGACGGACAGAGGAACAACTATTGACTACACATACATTCCCATAAAATGGGTTTCAAGTTTTCAACCCCTACTATATAAGTGGCAAATTGGTGGTAATAATCCTGGTTTGGGCTATGCAAAGCGGTACTGCAATGGTCTCAAAGTCTATGAGCTGTCAACAAATGTTGGCTCATAATTAATTTTAAAATGAAGGACGAAGTAATCATGCGAGCTTGGGTTATCAATTACATATTTGTGATGTTCTGTATGTATTCAATGTAGTCAATGAGGTGCAAACTAAGATAAGCACTCCATTTTGCGCACATTTAGATAACTTCACATACTTTCATTAGATCCCATGAGTGACGTCTGTGCAAAATTATAGCTTTTTCAGGAGTTAATTTCTGAAAATTTGAACTTTCTTCCTAATTTTTCATGTTTTACCTGTATGCAAATTTTATTCCAAATTTCAAGTCCATAGAATAAGTTTTACGAGAGGAGAGGCATCGTACGTCACTCCGTCATGCAGACAGACAAAACGCGTCCATGTAAGGCCTGGATCGGGCTAAAACAATTTAATTCTTGGATTTGGCCTAATTGTTTTCTGTTTACTGTTTACTGTTTACTGAAGTATTAAAAATAATGTAACACACACACAGAACTTGAGAGCAACACATTCTCTTCTGCTCTCTCTCTATTATTTTTTGTTTTAAAAAATTTGGGGTTTTTTCGACACCCCCAACGCTGTAATTAGTGTCATCCTCTCCCTATTGACCCCAACAAGATAGTGGTAGATGAATTTTTTGACCTCGACCGTGTTTGACCGTTCTGTGCAACTTTTGGATTTTCCAACTGCCGACCTCCCCCCGTTCCTGCTGAAGTGGACTGTTCCAGATGCAAAATTCTGCTCACTCTATTCCACCGTACTTCTTCTGAGGGGATTCCCGCTTATACACGGAGTGTCCTCTACGCCCCCAAGTGCTCGGTCGGAGTTTGAGACCGTGCGGTTGTCTGCGGGCTGGCCGCTCTGTTGCACGTAAAGTGCCTTCTTAAGGCGAGATCTGATCCTTTATTCTAGATATCTGTTCATTTATGGTTCACCTTTTCACTGATTATTGTATGGTTTTTTGTCGGGCCCTATCACAATATGACAAAACTGATGACCGTCGATGAAGCCGTAATACTCGCGCATCCCTCAACCAACGCAATAGTCCTGACAGGCGGGATGGCAGATAAGGAAAACAGCGAAATCTACGACCTACTTAATTTCGTATACTGGGACGACGACCAAGCTTTGGGACCAGACTGTCACCTCTGCGGACAGGAAATCATCGACGTCTCAACTCCTTTTAAACACAATGGAACAAACTACACAGTACTTTTTCAAGATGACCTTGCCGAATCTTGTGCGAATAGTGGAGTATTGCAATGTGTATACTGTTTAAATTTCTTTCACAGAAATAACTGCAATTTTAAACTTACTGACAAATCTTTTTGCAACGTATTTGTGTCTAAAACCTGGTCGTGTCCTAACTGTGTTCCCATTTTCAAGAGCAAATTAATCGTAACAAATAGCAATGATAATAATTTTGTTAATTATGGCAAAGTAATGCGCAAATTAGTGAAAATTTTGAATCCTTTATGCAGTCAATACAATGAAATAGTTCACACAATTAATTGTTTCAACCATAACTACGAGTTATGTATAAGTAATTTTAAACAATATGGAGTAGGATAAGAACATGAGCATATCCTATCTGTTTGTATATTGGCCACAATGCGGACTTTTTAACATGGAATTGTATTTTGTTTTATGATTATGATCACTTGATTATATATATTACCCGTCTTTTTATTTTATTTTTTTATTTTAGTTAGATTAGATGCTTTAAAAAATATATATTGCTACTTGTGTCATGGTGTGTAAACCAATTTGTTATGAATTGATCTCTGTTGACACGTGAATAAAGGCTTAACAACAACAACAACAACAACAATGTAATATATATGCATAAAATAAATACAAAACAGCGTTGAGCGTTTTAATGAGGTTTTTTATTATCTATTAATAAACTATTTTGCATATCTTTCCGTCCACTCTTGTGCAGTTTGACTGTACTTGATCCTATCATTTAGGTACAGTTGAGCCTTTTCCCAGTTGTTGGGGTCATCCGGATTTGGGGCTGACAAAAGAGCGCAAATAGCAAGCAGAATTTA
This sequence comes from Folsomia candida, assembly GCF_002217175.1. Lineage (NCBI taxonomy): Eukaryota > Metazoa > Arthropoda > Collembola > Entomobryomorpha > Isotomidae > Folsomia > Folsomia candida. Next base: position 1,981,540 of record NW_019091200.1, on the reverse strand, counting down.
TTTCACGGAAATGTTACTTTTCCAACTTTTACTAGGATTCAAGATATCCAAGCAAATGTATCCATCCTCAGCCACGTTCATGTGGAATATTTTAGTTACAAACGTAACGTCTGGGGGTTTTTGAGGATAGTCAGCGGGAAATTTGATATTAAGCTTAAACATTCCCCCCTGATAAGGGCTGGCCGGAGGACCGAATACTGTTGCCGTCCAGTCCCGCATGTTTCCTTTGTTCGGACCTGCGTTGCACAGGGCCGGGGGAGCTCTTTGCATTTCTTCGAAGTCCTTTTGAATGCGCTCCATTTTCTGGAATTTTAAATAAAGTTTTTAAATAAAATAGTTTTTTAGACAATTAAGAAATGGTTTTAAGTAGGTACCTCTTTTGCTGAATTGCTAAGATTTTGAGTCAATATTACAGGGTGTTAATAAAGTCCGATCCCATTTTTCCTGTAAAAAAGTGAAGGCTAGTATAAAAAAAAACTACCCGTGATACTTACAAAAAATGTTCGACATATTTACCTTAGTATTTGGTCTTGTTACCATTTACTTTAACCATGCCCTCAACTCTTTGTTTAAGGCTCTGTGCTAATTTTTCCAATGTGCCTCTGGAAATCGAATTCCATACATCTTGAACTTTTTTTTACTAGCTCTTCCCTCGTCCGGGGTTGTGGCTCTTTGTATACATTTTCCTTAAGTATGGACCACTGGTTCTTCAGGGGATTCAAATCTGGGCCGTTAGCGGCCCACACCCCCTTGCTCCAGACCGTTGAAACTTGCGTCTTGATGAGACTCAAACTCGCTTTTGCTGTATGGGCTATAGCACCATCCTGCATGAAAACTATTTTTCTTTCATTCGGAAATATTTCCTTGTTCCCCATGCTATCGAAATAGATAGGTAATATTTTTTCCATATAATGCTTTGCATTGACTGATTGGCCTTTTGGTATGATATGTAGAGGGGTCACGCAACGTGCACAAAATCCACCCGCTACCATAACTTTAAGCCCGAATTTTGGGATCGCTCTTGATGGTACATCCGATTTGTTTTCTGTCCTGTAACGAACATTTTGTTGGTTCAATTTTGGATATAGTTCAATAATAGATTCGTCAGTCCAAAGGATGTGACTGCGCAATTCTTCACCAAGTCTTTTTTCACTCAAATGGGCACTTTTCTGAAGGAGTTCTTCAAATTTCAGACGGTCATCGATATATTTTTGTGACATGAGAGGTTTTTTTGGTTAGTTTGTAAGCTGTGTGACCCCACTTCGTAGTTTTCACAAATTTTTGCACGGTCACACAGTTAATTTGCTTCTTCTTCTCTTTATAGCGTTTTGAGTCATTTAACTCCCTTGCTCAATTACGTAATGAACTACCGGTTTTCTTGCAAAGTCTGTTTTTAATCATTCTTTTTGTGGTAGGTGACACCTTTCTGGGTCGCCCTGGTCGCTTTTTGTCGTGGACAAAATTTTTATTCTTCCATTTCCAAACAGTTCTGCGGCTGCAGCCCAATTTTTGCACAATTTCTGTAGGTTTAAGCCCCTGCTGATGCAATGTTTGTATCTCAACTCTAAGATGCTCATGACTTACACGTTTAGTTGTTCCTCCCATGGTAAAAATTTGAAATAAATAACTTCACTGGTTCAAAAGTTCCAGCTGAATTTGTAACAACCACGCTCCAAAAAATGCATGGGATCGGACTTTATTAACACCCTTTATATTCCAGAAGCTTTTATAAGTATGGTATTTTAGTCTGTGTCCTAATTGAATTGAATAAGTAAATTGGTTGGTTTTATTCCGTCGTTGATTTTATCGTATCTTATCTTATCCACTAGTATTCAGCAATGCAGCAGATATTCGTGCGAAATTCGCATTGTGATTGAATAGTATTATACAGCATTCTTATGAATTGAATTATGCCCTTGTAAATTATTGAGCGTTTAGAAAAAGTAGATCTACGAAATGCATTTTAATGAATTGAATGTTTTCTTAATAGGTTTTGGACATTTTCAAATGGACTTGATAAAGGAAAAAGTATTTTCTGAAAGCTTGAGAAATAAAGAATTTTTAAATTAATAAGTTCCGGAAAAATACCACATTTTTCAGGTTCTGCGGGTTCTGAACTTCAGAAGGGATATGTGGAAATCTATCCATTTTGCGTCACCGAATTTAATAAAAAAAATAATTGGAAATTGAATTCCGGGTAAATGCAAGGATAAATGTGGCATGGCATTTTTGAGTTATATGCAAAATGCAACCATCCCTCAAAAATTAAATTACAGCTAATATACCCTTTGTAAAATAAGAATTAGAATTATATTTTAATTTGATCCAGGAATACGAACATCAAAAGACGAATGACACATCAAAAGTTTCAAAATTCGGAAATTTGAGGGCGTCGATGCAGCTGAAATTTATGGATACTGAAAATCATACTGAAAATCACGATTACGTCCTCGGGGCAAGTTGGATGGCTGGAAGGAGTGAAATACGAATTTAATTTGTCCACTTGCGAATATAATATTGAATATGTGCTAAACTTCTTTTTGCCAAATTTTTAGTTTTTGCTTTCAAAATTTCATACCTATTTAAAAATTCGGTTAAATTAGGATAAAGAATTAAATATTTGTGTGTGCGTGTGTGATTGTGATGTCCAATCCGAATCTTCAATTTCGCTCAATCTCAAAACTAAAACAGTTTTCACTTTTGATTTTAAATTCATCTTCTTCTACTTTGACAACTTGCCCAAAATGTTTAGGCTTATCAGTTATAAGTGGAAAGCATCACCTGATAAGGATACGGTGCTTATCGACGACATCCTTATCCCGGGTGGAGTATCGCCTCCCTTCGGAAATATATGCAGAACGAGTCAGATCCAAACAGATTGACGATGACAAATACCAGGCGGAAGTTATCAAGGCGTTCGATAAGCTGCAAGGGGAGATTTCCACGTATAAACCACCTCCTAAAAGGACAGCCATGGTTAAAATGTTCCAGGGTATTTTTGGAGGGAGCAGTTCTCAGGGAGGAGGAGGAGGTGTGGACAAAAGTGGGAAGAAAAGTATGGAATTTCAAATTTAATTAATTAATTAAATTACTTTTTAAATAATACAAGTTCATTATGGTTAATATTTATTTAGGAATACCAAGTGGTCTTTACATCTGGGGTATGTTTTTTTTACAAATTTGTGATTTGCCACAGCTAAATTTTAATAAAAATAGTTAATTTAAAGGAAGTGTTGGTGGAGGAAAAACAATGCTGATGGATTTGTTCTTTGACGTGGCCCCTGTCAGAAGAAAATTGAGGGTACATTTTCACTCCTTCATGTCCGATGTCCACACGAGGATTCATCGCGTTAAACAGGCGACTGTACGTTTTGAACTTGATAATTAAAAGAACGGAATAACTATAACCTGAATCATTTTTGAAGGTTAGTAATGTAGATACTGGAACAAAACCGAAAGTTTACGATCCAATTCCACCCGTTGCAGAGGAAATCGCAGAAACAACTTGGCTCCTTTGTTTCGACGAGTTTCAGGTGTGAAGAACAAATGTACAGGATAATATAATATCCAAGGAAGTTGCAATTTTGACTAATTTTCTTTTAGGTAACAGACATCGGAGACGCAATGGTCCTTAAAAGATTGTTCACCGAGCTATTCAACCATGGCGTCGTGGTTGTAGCTACGAGTAATCGACCTCCGGATGATCTCTATAAAAATGGCCTGCAAAGGTCCAACTTTTTGCCATTTATCAAAATTTTGAAAGATCACTGCGACGTGATCAGTCTAGAATCTGGGATTGATTACAGGAGAAAGGGTGGGTCACAGAGTCACGCATATTTTATGTAAGCACTAACTTACTTTAACTATTAAATATATTGTAAACTGATAAACTGATAAATGATATTTCCTGAATTAATAAACTATACCCTATATTTCACTTTCAGCTCTGAAAAGTGTGACGCGGACGCCGAAATGGATAGTTTATTCAAGTTCCTCTCCTCCAAAGAGAACGACACCGTTAGACCGAAAATATTGACGATCAAAGGTCGCAACGTGACATTTGAGAAAACATGTGGTCAAGTTGTGGATTGTACTTTTGACGAACTATGTGACCGGGTACGCACAATATATCACAAATAATTCAATGATATAGATATTATATCAATAATTGTTCAATTGTATCTGCAGCCTCTCGGTGCTAGCGATTACCTTGCGATGAGTCAATATTTTCATACCGTGTTCATTAGAAATATCCCTCAACTCAATTTGAAGAAAAAGTCGCAGGCTCGACGTTTCATCACGCTGATTGATACCCTCTACGATAACCGAGTAAGGTCCAAGTCTTGGATTTGATTTCTGTTTTTTTTTTATAAAGGGGGAGGGGGAAGAAAATCGTACATAATTCCCACGGCCTGTAAAAAAACGGACCCTAAAAAAGGATAGTGGACCTTTTTTCTACGTATTGCCTTCTTTTCCGGGTTCTCGTTCGCTACTTTCCAGGCAAACGCGTTTCGAAGTTTTCACCAGAAATCGAACCCACGACTCCAAGATGCATAAATAAAGTGTGGTCGTGTCGTTTTAACAAAGAAAACTATTTTTAGGTACGGGTCGTAATTTCTTCACCATTTGCGCACACACATATATTTCGAAATGACGATGGCGACGAAGACCCTTCTCATTCTGACGACCAGCGCAAACTCATGGACGATCTAGGCCTCAAATTAAATTCCGAGGATGCAAAAGCCAGCATTTTTACGGGCGAAGAGGAACAGTTTGCATTTGATAGGACAATATCACGCTTGTCAGAAATGCAAAGGAAGGAATATTGGGATTCTTGGGAGAAAACTAGAAGATAATCGAGTAGAGGTTAGGATTTAAAAATGTAATACAAACCAAAGTTGAGTAATCTACTTACAAACAAATTGTTTAAGCCTGGTAACAAATTATTCAAGGTGCTAATCTCTCTCTCATTTAAAGCTCTATTAGAAAATGACACATTATGCGTAATGCAATGTACTATTGAAACGATATAATACAGAAATAGTCAATAATTAGTCGGTTTCTAACCTGTAAAGATTTTATTGTTAAGAATTCGAGCCTACAAATCGGTATTCAAGTTTTATTTTGGGCCTTAAATGAAACGTACTGCCTAATAATTTAGTTACATTAGTTGTTACATTTATTGAGAATTTTTTGCTTTAATTAATAAAACCGTTAACGAGCCTGGTGCTCTAAATAGTAATTTACGCATACAAAAACTCTTAATTGTCATCTCTTTTTCGTAATCAATCAATCCATATCTTTCGATTTTATTGATTTTATCTAAACTAATTTCATCGAACCTTCAAATAAATGGGTTCAATTACATCCATAAAAATGTGCCTATCTTCCCTGAAATCATTGCTTTTCTTTCTGAATGTCAATGCTGTTTGTTTTACGACTCATTGTTAATTAGTCAGTGATGCAATAGCGCATATGTATAATAAAATCTAAGTATTTAATTACTTTTCTGGGTGCATATGTATCCTGTCACGCATTAACGTAGGATTAGGTGACTCATCGTCACAGGTCTAAAAATCTTAACATTTTTACACATTTCTCCGTTCTGGGAATTTATTTTTAAATTCTATCAGATCCATTTGTAGACCAGATCAGTACCAATTTATTAAAAATATGTACTCTAGATTTTGACAAGTTTTGAAGGAGGAGACCCAATTTTTCTGAAGGCGTTCACTCTTTTTGGGTCTCCTCCTTCAAAACTTGTCAAAATCTAGAGTACATATTTTTAATAAATTGGTACTGATCTGGTCTACAAATGGATCTGATAGAATTTAAAAATAAATTCCCAGAACGGAGAAATGTGTAAAAATGTTAAGATTTTTAGACCTGTGACGATGAGTCACCTAATCCTACGTTAACACCTGCGCCTACGAACGGCGTCACACTCATAAATAAAATTTTTGCCCACGAGAAAACGAGCCGCACAAATTTGTTAACCGTTAATAAATAGGAACGTGGACGTGGATAGATCTAAAATTAAAGGCACGACTGACGACGATGATTTGTCCCATGATTTGTCCCATGAGGATTGAGGAGAGGTTTATTAATGGGAATTAATTAATTAAAATCATTGATAATGATAACAAACTGAGATGACCTAAAACCTTTAGGAGCTATATTAAAATATGCACTATAATCTTATGCTATACATTACGGCGATAGGTTGAGTGATAAGGCGTGATCTTATCTTTCGTGAGTCTTGACAATTATGTACATATCTTCTCGTATGTACATACATACATGTATATATTTATTATTGCTGCCTTCCACTTGCACTGCAATTCCCACAGACACCACAATGTAGTTAATTTCATTGAGTTGTATAATTAAGGGAATCATCATCACAATCATTTATTTTTATTTGCCTTTTAACATTCCAATTTTTATCGGGGTATGAGAGATCCTTTCTAATTCGTCGTCTTATCGATCATATAAATATGTAATCGTCACATCGATAAATTAACGAGACGTGTGTCACCATTTTCATAAGAAATGGAAAAACTTAAACTGGATAGTTTTACGTTACACAAAGTTCGGAATACGTATGTATAATGAATGACACGAACTTAATAAAATAGTCCAAATTGAAGGACTGTAGTATTTTTTAGTACATACGTGAATGAAACGCAGGAATAATAGTAGCAACGTCCATTGTGATGCTTAAATAATTTTTTTAACTGCAGACCGTTAATGAATGAGTGAGTGATTCATTTCATGCGTCGTGTAGCCTCGCAATTTCAAGGCACATATTTTTCAGGCAATTATTCATGTAATTCTTTCTTTTTAGAGTAGTATATAATTTCCTGTTAAGTACTTTACTCCCTTCCATTCAATTCTGACACGTTTTTATGTAATTTAATGACGTTTTCTGCATAATAATACAATTTGGAAGATGAAAACAATATATTTTTGTTTTTTTGTAGTATGTTCCCTGAAACAAGTACAAATTTTTGATAAAAATAAATTTTTGTCCTGAATTATTTTTTGTCCCGACACCACTTTGCGTCATGTTTATTGGCTTGGTACGAGAGCCACTGGTGCATTTCTGTGGGGTCAAAAGTAAGATTATGTAAGTGATGGATTTATCAAGTGTTTCGGGTGAAAGTGACCACTTGCAAGAAATAGCTGCAAAAAATGTTTTTTGCAGGTATTTTGACCTGCAAGAAATGCAAAGCGCAAGAAACTACACCCCGGCGCTATACTTCATACGGCGCGTGGCTAGATGGCGAATTTTTGCACTTTCTTGAACTTTCTTGCAACTTGCTTTTCTTGCGTTTCTTGCTTTGCAGAGCAAGAAATATAGCAAACCGGCAGGAAACAAAATGTTGCTTTATTAGGGAAAAATGGCGTTTTTACCTGTAACCCGAGAGTAGAGCCCCGGCTTGTGATATCCGGCACACCCTTCACCCCAACTGACAATTCCGATCTGCCACCATTGCTTGTTTGACTGCTTAAGGATGAGGGGGCCGCCGCTGTCGCCCTAAAAAAGGGCGTAAAATCTTGAAACTGTACACAAAATAGGAAAAAATAATTGCATGCATCATACAGTGCACGCGTCCTTTTTGCCTTCCTCAAATCCGGCGCAAATCATGCGTTGCGTGACCAATCCGGGGAGCCATTTTTGACACCTTTTTAACGGGAGGATGGGGACGGACAACTTTTGGAGGACACGCGTCGTTCCGCCGGCATTCTCGTCGGGCATTCCCCATCCAACGACCCAAGGATTGGTGTCCTCGAACGTGGCGTCGGGCAGATTTGGGGGCGGGAGGCAGATCGGGGTCGGAGAATCGGAGGCTGTCAGATCGATCTTCTTTTCAAGGCGGAGCAGAGCAAAGTCGTAATCGTACCTGAATTGAGATAAAAGTGAAGAAAATATGATAATTTATGAGGAAATTGTGCTTACTGTTCGGTGAAGAGCGGGTGCATAATAATTTCCGCGACGCGGTACCGCTGCGTTTTTTCTTCTTCGTCCGTCTTCAACTTTAAGTTATACCCGGACCCTCGGATTGAGCCCATCTCACTAAATAACGAAATTGTAAGAAATATGTAGAGCTAATTTTACAGTCTTATCTTGCATTACCCCAATTTGACATCTTTTGCAATATCCTTTTTCGTCATGTCCAAGATATAAGCGTGGATGAGGACTTCAACTTCGTCGGCTGCAAGAATACGCATTTAAAATCTGAGCTTATCACTTGATAAGGACAAATATCCAGCCAACACACGCTCCTTAAAATAATATTGTTACCTTGCATCCCGTCAAACCAGAAACAATGCGTCTGCAAAAAAATCGCCAAATTCAGTTTAAAATTTCCTCCCATCATAAAATTTGTCAATACCGCGGTCAAAATGTAGCGATCATTAAGAACGGAAGCCCCACATTTGGGCTGTCTCGTTCCCGCATACACGATGGCAGCCTGCCACGGAAATTCATTCATTTTGGCGTCTTCTCCCCCAACGATGCGATCGTCTCGATTTTGGAGGCCACAAACTTTTCAGAAATTTAATTAATTGCTACAATCCCCCCCAAAAATAGTAAAATCGATAATCCACATACCACACTGGGAAAGCTCCTTCCTCTCAAAACTGATGGGAAGATTGAGCCCAACTATATTGCAAAAAAAATCGCATAAATAAATATTTATGCAAAATATTTATGCAATTTCCTACCCTGATCCGCCGAGCATTTCGCTTCACATTTGAACGGTGCGGATCCAAAGTCTCCGTCTTGATAGCGGACGAAGAGATCGCGTGCCTTGCCACTGGCCAACAAGGGCTTATCGAAGCTCACCTTGCCACAAACCTTCAACTCTCCGCCGACACCGTCCGACACGAGGAGATATTCATCCCCGCAATCCTCACTCTTTTTCAAGTTGATCCCAGAACATGTCAGTTCCGGTTGGCAGTCGGTGTCACCCTGGAAAAAAAGATGAGCTCACTCACTTATTTAACACAGTGGCCGTGGGGACATCGGGGGGACATTAACATTGTAGGATAGGGGAAGGAGGGGTTTGTATAACATGGGCAGATGATGGGTACATCGAATAACCACGAGGACATTGTCCCTCTGTCCCAACGGCCACTTGTAGAACATGATTTTGGAATGAATTTTAAACACATACGAAGATGACCCATTCGCAAATTTTGCCTGGTTTGACATCCCCCGAAGTGATTGAGACCCGGGAAGTCTTTCCACTCTGGAGGTGAAAACCCTCCTTGCAACCAGGTGACGCTGTAAAGAATCCCATATTGAACTATCCCATCAATTAATTTCCAAACAGCGTACCTTTCCTCTTGTCCCGAAGGTCCAAATCCTCCGCCCGAGTAACTTCCTATAAAAAAAATATTTCGCACTAATTAAGTTTCCGAAAATTCGGAGTGGCGTGGATTTACCTGTAAAACGAGAATGCAGAGAAGTATGGAGCCTAGTTGGACTGACCCCATTTTGAACTTTATAATAACTCGAGTGCAACAATTCAACATCAATTAGCAACCTAAATACACATGATAAAACGCCCTGCAATACGTGGAGAGCGAAGAAGGGTGTTGTTGGAGGGCAGGATGTTTTATTTTAATTTATGATTAGACACATTGTTCGGTAGGGCATTTTGCATACCCAGTTTATTCACTTGCTAGGAAATGATTGTTCTGGATTTATTGACTTTATATAATTGTCAACAATTGACCCATTCTTTCAATAGTAATGTGTGGGCGGTGGTGGTGGTGATGGCGGCGATTGTGGCATTGTGACCGTATTCACTTGTTTGGAAAACAAGAAACTTGACACACACTGCTGGTCAAGCTCTCGGTGAAATTGACATGTTTTCAATAACGGAATCATTCATAAATGTATCAATTAAAGTTGTATGTACATACAATTGGCAAGGCGTGCAAATATATCGGCAACATTTTTTGCATGGTAGTAAGTAACGTTGGCCTTATGGTCTTAAGTTATGGGGACACTAATTTAAATTGTGGTCAGATAGGGAATGCCTTATAAATACTGAAATTCCCTGGACATGGGCATAAGCACAACCCTGCTTAAAATGTCATATATTTATATTTCATAACGTAACGTAATACATGAAAATAAACCCGCAACATTTTTTGCATGGTACTTAATACCCTGGGAATTATGACGTTGATTTTATTTACTTAAATTGTGGGCAAATAGGGGATGCCTTATAAATGCCTAGATGCCCTGGGCATGGGCATAAGCACAACTCTGATTAAAATGTCATAGTTTTCATTTCATAGTAATGAAGTGCACACATAAATCATGAAATATTGGCATTTGATGGATGTAAATGTGCGACGATATGTTAACGTGAGACGTGTACAAGCAATCAATTATGAGAGACCATCACAATTTAAGTAAGCAGTGCAAAAAATTACAGCAGGGAGGTCCATACACAGTTATGCAGAAAATGCAGAAATATTATGTATCTCTTATTGTCAGACTATGCATTTTTCGCGAATAATAATAATTCGTGTGAAAATTCTCCTTTATTTTATAGAATACCTGACCTGTCGATGATGAGCACGATGCAGCAGAGCTGGATGGATATTGTGGGACTTCGACAAGGATATCTTGAGAATTTGATCGAGAAAGAGTCGTCTTCAGAAGAAGTGAAGGTGGTCCCATTTCCACACCTTCCACGCCTTTTGCTTGCACCCTTCAGTCCATCTTCCGAACTCTGCAAGGCAACTCTTCAATTGTTCAGCAGCAGTGCTTTTGAGGGCCATTTTCGATAAGTGTCCCTTAGCGTCATTTAATTAGTTCATATCGGAAAATATTTATTGTGAAAAACGGCGTCAAAGTGGAGTGAATTGCAATATTTGAAAAATAAAGTGTAGGTTTTTTACTTCAAAAAGGCATAATGCAATTTCGGAATCCTTCACGGGTAAGAAATTTGCATATTTATTAATCCAAATTCAGCATATCCAAAATTTCGAAAATTTCTAGATTAATCTAAATTCATCGCATTTATAAAAGGTCCAAAATTTTTAAAATTTGTAGAATCTGTTCCTCATCATTTACACAAATTCATTTCACTGTTTCTCAAATTTTAACTCATTTATTTACACAAATAGTTAACTCACAAAATGTAAAATACCACAAAAGCCAATACTAATACCGACAAAAGACCATCAAACGTTTATTATTATTCCTTGGTTAAATCATTCATCATTAAAGAAACGCATGTGAAAAGAGAAGCGATCAGAGAACAATGAGAATGGATTAACATTTAATTTTAACTTAATGTTGTTCTTCAATAATAAGCAAATAATAGGAACGATTGGCTTGATCCCTGAGTTTAATAAGTAAATGAGTTACCTTGAAATGAAAGGGAACTTAAAATCGTAACCTCAAAAACTTACTTGCCAAGTGTGGCTTATCATGGGAGAAAATCGTTTCCATTTCTCACCACCACTTTTCTGACTTACTCTACTTTGATGGATTTTCAGTGATGCGACTCAACTATTTAATTCGCGTTAATGCAAATAATTAAGTTAACAGCAGTATTAACTCAATAATTTCTTGTCTCAAGTGTTGGATAATTATGTTAATTGAGTTTACCACAAGTATGTAAATATGTAAGCGGTGGTATAAGACAAGTATTATGAGTTATTATGATGTTTAGGTCTACATGCACCTTGATAAGTATGAAATGAAATGGATAACCTTGAACAATTCGACTTATTATGAGAAGTGTTTTACTTAGAATAATAATAAATTACGGAAATGTAGAAAAATTCATGTTATGAACTTGTCAGAAATGACGAATGGATTTTTTGTTTGCATGAAATTGAGGCTGAGATTTTAATTGAATATGTAAAATATTAATTATTATTTTTAGATGGGTGCCACCCTCTTGATAACTACTTTGTTATCCGTGTCGAACGTGGGAGGACAGTTTTATGCGGATTATGGCGACACGGGTGGTGGCCTTGGCGTTGGAGGAGGCGGAGGCTATAACTTGAACCCGTTTGATATTCCTGTCATCTACAAACAAGATGTAATGAGACATTTTTTTAATAATTAAAATTTACAAAAACCGAAATTTCGAAAACTAAAATTTTCTACCATCAATTTCTTCAGAGGTTCCCTGCTTCGTACCCTGTCGCACCCACAATTTACCAAGGTAAGAATATATTAATACATATGTTTAGTACTGTATGCAAATGACCCTTTTTATAATAATGGAATTTCGCAGTGGCGTTGATGAAACCGATCGAACCGATGCCCGGAAAGAAGACGGTTCCACTCTACATCGTCCCGGAAGAGTCGCTCCTCGTCAACCCCAACAATTTCGACAACCATTTACACCGGGCAAAGGTAAATAACTGCACGTCTCACAAAAAAAAAGCATCCCACAAAATCCCATGAAATCCCATAGAAAAATTCATACAACACGTTCAACCTATATCATTACAGCGATCCATCGACCCCCACGGGCTCCGCCTGAATATAAAATACCCCCAGTTTTACGGCCTCACTGACGGGTATCACATCCCCGCCGTCGAAATACCTCTGCACAAACCCATGATCGTGAGACAGATTGAGGTCAACGTGCTAGCGCCTGAGGGATTCATGGTGCCTTATCAATCAGACGATCGACAATGGCCATCGCCCTACCCGATGACAACTGGCTGTCTGGTGGCCTCCATCCCCAGGAATGAATACGTTTCGGACGACCATCCCATCACGATAAGGAGATTGTTTGCCGTCCCGAGTCTTCCAGAGTATGAAATTCGCACAAGTTTGTTTTCATATGAAAAAACTCCATGCTAAAAATATTGCAAATTTTCAGATATCCAACTTATCGCCCAGCTTTCCCGAATCATGGTCAGCTCGCTTATCCAGGTCAAGTCTCCTCTCCGCACGTACATCCGCCACACGGGGACGGAGTCACCCTCAACTTTTACCCGAATGGTCAAGCCCATCCCCCTCACAGCCATCCACACTCGCGCCCCGTCGTCTACGCCCATCCAACGCAGACAAGCAAAGCTCCCGTTTTCGAGTTGGTCCCCGTAACGCCGAAAAGCAATCGGCGAAATGGAAATAGACGGAAAGGCGGAAAGAATAAGGATGACGACGACTCCGACGAGGATCGCGACCGTTCTGAGGAGGACGATGATAATAACGACTCTAGTTCAAAGTAGAGCTAAATTTTGCATTAATTATTAATTTAATACTCATCAGAGACTTATGTAAATTGTACTTTTTTAGAGACAGCCAGGAAGAAAATTCTGACGAGGATGAGAAACGAGACAGCCGGCGGTGCCGAGATCGAGACGGGAGTCGAAGTGGGAGGAGGAATTGTGGTAGGAACAGGAACCGAAATAGTAGGGATAGGAGTTCAACAACGAGGAGAACTACTACAACCACGGGGTAATTTATTACTTAAAAATGTAAATAAGCTGGGAAAAATGCAAATTATTGGTCTGTCCAGATCTAGCACCACTACGCGTACCACAACCACACCTACGACGACGACGCCGACGACGACAACGCCATCCACCACGACTCCGGCGGCGTCATCAATCCAAGACGTGAGCATATTTTCTACCACTTTTTTGCTTCTGCATAACTCTTATATTTAATGATTATGCAAATATAGGTATAACCCTGTTTCGAATTCTGCAGTAATTGACACAAGTTAGATGCATACTGCATTCTGCAATTTTTTTCATATAATCTTGCAGAATTTTGTATCGGTTTTATTCTACAGAAACGTAGGTGCATAATTCTCATTCTGCACAAATCGCTTTGAATTTTATTCTGCAGAAAATTGGGCCGGAAATTTCTGGTCAAATTTCCACAGGGAATTTTTACTCGGAAAATTATGCAAATGTTATAATTTCTATAATTTCTGCAGATAATTGCTGCCTTCTCGTCCTACCGTGACCGCGAGAGGGAACGAGACGACAGAAGGAACCGAATTTCCGCATCCTTCTACGAGGACGAGGAACGCGAAAGGAAAACCTCCACCCGAAGCAGAGGGGGCGATCGAGACCGGTCTCAACAATCGGAAGGTCTCCGCAGTGGAAATTCTGCAAGTTACTCTTCCCGAGATCGCGACCGTGACCGTGATCGTGTCGTCGACGATGATGATCGTCCCAGAAACAACAACGACCAACGATCTCCACCCCCAACGCCGCCACCGCCACCTCCACCACGTGACCTGCTTGCAGAATCATCGCCTGAACGAGAGAGCAGAACGTCATCCTCGATACGAGACGTCCCCTCGGACAATAACATTAACGAATTAAGGGAACAAGCCCTTCAAAGACAAATCAGTCAGTTGCATCGGCTCCTCAGTAGTCTAAACCTCACCCAAGAAGATAGCAACAGCAATAATACGACGAGTCAGCAGCAGCAAAGTTAGGGCAAAATAAGAGCGAAGGATTTTTAGAATTATGCGTTTTTTATACACTAAAGTAAATCTTTCCTGTTCTCATTAACCGCTTATTTAATTTTGAATAGAATTATGAGTGATTTTGTAATAAAGTTATTTCCTTAAAAATCTCGCATTTCAAAATTATTATGGTTCATCACCATACGAATTTGCATAACGTGGCGTCTTCTTCACCACTATACATATGTAGATTCATATTTGCATAATGTGAGGAAGTCGGACGTAGTAGAACTGGACACGTGAGCAGCAGCAGAAGAAAAGTTAGGACAAAATGAGAGCGAAAGATTTTTTGCACTTTTAGAATTATGCATTTGTTACACATAAAAGCAGATCTTTCCTGCTCTCATTAACCGCTTATTTAATTTTCAATACATAGAATTATGAATGACTTTGTAATAAAGTGATTTCCTCCTTGTCAAAAAATCTCGTATTGCAAAATTACTATCTTCTTCATCATACATATTTGCATAACGTGAGGAAGTCGGAAGTAGTACGTGATTTACACACAGAAAAAAAATCATCATTCAAGATTTGACAAGGGTTCAATCACGTTCTTTTTTTTAGAGAAAGTTTTTACTTTTTGGTGGTTTCGTTTGCCATGTTTTTAACAGAATTTGAATTGACTCATGATCGACTCTGATTTTATGTAAGGTTGCAACGCAAATTGGCATCAGGAGGATTATATACGTGAGGATTTAATGGATCTTCTACCCTGCCATTAATAAGTAGATAAGTCATATAATAGAATAGCAAAAGTCATGCTGCTCAATCTGTCTGCGTTAACATCGTGGCATTTTAGTTTAACCATGAACCATGAAATTGAGCAGAAAAAAAATCCTGTAAAAATCAATACACAATTTATAAAAAACTGTGTATGTAAATGTCACAAGTTCTTCGACACGTAAAAATTCATAGGAAGCAAAACATGATCAAATTCTGATTAACGCTTCGACCTAACCGTTCCTAAATTAGAAACCGGATGCGATTTAAGGACCCCTCCATTAGGAAACTTTCATATTTCATAAATATTTTTCTTTCGCTACGGATCGATTAGATATAAAAAAAATGTGCATATAAATTAATCGCCCTTAAAAAATATTGGATAACAATACAACGCAGACGGATCTGTTACACAATAAAATAAAAAGCTTATCAATAATATTTCACCCCATTAAATCAAACTAATCATTAAAATCATTAAGGAAAAAATAAGTGTGGGTGGATGAAATGGTATCATTAAGGATTTTTAGCTACTGATGACTGACTTTAATTTCATGTTACAGTGCAGTGCTTGAAATATTTGAGATTTATTTATCTGGCTCAAAAATCTGAATCTGTACAGCGTTTAAGTGAAGAAGTCATTCGAGTTAAACTTTTAATTTCATTTTCATCAATTAACGCATGCCCACAAATCTAGATCGGTAGCGTCGATTTGGATTTGTAAAGATGGAAAGTCTCTCGAATAATGGTAAAATATCGACAATGCCAACAAATAATAATTTACTGAATTACTTTCGTTTTTTTTGAAAAATCCAAATAAAAGTAAATAATTATACCACAGACAAATCTTAATACTTACTTATGTAAAAATAATATGTGGAGGAGGCTACATTTTTATTTTTGCAAAAGTGAGCAATTTAATATATGTATTTGTATACTGAAATCTGAATTATTTTGCTTTTATGAAGAATCAATGACCATTGTGGAATTGAGAATACTTTTCAATTCGGCGTTTACACGTTATTCGTGCGTAAACAGAATACGTAAAAGTTTCTCGCAAAAATTGATTTATTGTCTTTGCTAAGTTTTTGCTCGATTTTTTTTCCGAACTTTATTTATGAATAAACACCAACCACGCCTTGCAAAAATTGTATATAATTTTGGTTTTGATTTTGAGTTAGAGATGAGTTTGAATTTAGTAGGGCGAATTTGAAATTGGGATGAATTTGTTAAAGAAAAATTGTATGTAACGTAACGTGGCATACCCACTCTTAAGATGAAAATAAGGTTATTCTATGTACCTGGGATATAATTAATTTTATATAAGTTTTTAATTAAGTACTTTCAATTTTAATTACTACACGAAATTTAACCTTGTTGTAGAACGAAACGGTGTAACCAGTTTCATAAGCCAAAATTTGAAATTGTTGGAAAATAGGAATCCTTTGTCGACTTTCTTCATTATCAATTTGGTCGAAAAGAAGAACATGTTTTGGTTTTATTTTAATCGTATTCGCATCGATTTACTATACAATACACAGTAACATATTTACTTGTAAATGATTCGTACAAATAAATTTCGTGTACCTACAGTACACCGTGCGTGCGTATGCAGTTTATTATTTAGTATTGGCTTTACGGATGTAAACGGTTCGTTAACTTTGGTTAAATGTGGGCGATGATTGCCTCCGTCGGACGATGTACAAAAATATCTAGTAATACGACGCATCGTCATCTTTTTTTCTGAAAACATGAGAGTACGAAAAATTGCAATAAATGTCGCATATTATTATGGTTTACGCAATTTTTTTATAAAAACTCGAAATGATGAACGTATGTATTAAATATGTGCAAAAAATAATTTTGTTTTCAATTACACCTCGCAAATTATTACAGTTTTCGAGTCCGCGTGTGCATCAAGGGTTGAAATTGCAGTTTTATGACTTCACTTACTACGGGGGACGTTCATAAATTTTGTAACTCGTAAGGGGTCCAAGGCTCCAATGATATCGTGCATGTGACACATTTTAGAGGGGGAAGGGGGTAAGGGGGTCTAGAAAATCTCGATTTTTGCCATAATTATTGAACATCCCCTTATACATAGGTGCCTTAACCAACTGACATGTCGGTGCATGCCATTCTGCGGTTGAAAAGGTTTAAAAAGCAGATTCATATAGACAGATTAGTAGTAAACTCGTGGGTGGAAATTGCAGGCAGGAGATTTATATGCAGTGCAGAGAACCACAACAATGCAGCGTCAGAGTCAGTAGTGCAGTAGTGGTTGGTATCATACTTGATGATTATGAATGAATTGCATCGACACACCTCTGATTGCTCACCCAAGGATGCAGCCAACAAGGCATTGTAAATTTCAAACGCTAAAAAATCTTGGTTTTGCTTCAATTTCATTTCGTCCACGAGAAGAAGGAGGAGGAAGACTTTGCTTTGAGGAGGAATTAACTTTCTTATTCGAAAACACATCATTTATTCGCTCAAACAAAGTCCAAGGGTCTCAGTTGGATTGAAACTCTCGAGTGGCCAACATCTTCAGAGTGACCACCACCACGGCTGAAAAATGAAGATATCGAAAGGTTCCTTAGCCATTTTGGTAAGTTACGTCGAGTGGGTGAAGTTTATGAAAATTTTTCAGAAGGAGAAAGTTATTGGAAACTTTACATGGAAAAAGTGAAATTTTGAGGATAAAATTTTGATTTTTGGGCCAGATGGTGGCAGCATGTCTTATCAGCCCTTCGACTGCTCTGCCAGATTTTCTGGCCCCGTTCAGATCCATGCTGGGGAAGAAACACCAGCCCCAAGGGGCCGGATCGTCCCCCAGTCCGTACAGTAAACCACTCTCTTCACCCAAAGATCCCAGTGCTAGTCATGTCAATAAACATTTTGGAGGGCCAGGAGGTCCAGGGCCCCAAGGTGGTCCGGAGGATGATGATCCCTTCAACTCGAATTTAGGGTTTGGAAGGCCCCCATCGCCAAATAGTGACTATGGCGGTGGTGGTGGTGGACCACGTCCATATTCTCCTTCGTCAGGTGCCCCTTATTCTTCGGGGGGTCGACCAGGAGGTCAATTTGGGGGCCGACCTGGAAGACCGATTTCTGGCGCGAGTCGTCCAGTAAGACAACAACCAGGTAAGAAATACGGCATGAATTTTTCGTCACAGTCATAATTTTACATTTACCTTGGGATTTTATGAATTGTTCGTTACCTGTTTGAATTTACTATGGATTTTTGTAGGGTCCGGATATCGACCAAGTTTTGGCGGTGGACCGCCATCATCGTCATCCTCGTTCGGTGGGAGACCTTCATCCTCCTACGGATCGTCACCATTTGGCGGTAGCAGTGGTGGTCCTCCTTCGTCCTCTTCACACCGAGATCATCATCCCCATCCCCAAGGACCTCCAAGCTCGAGTGGTGGTGGTGGTTCTGACTCAGGTTACAAATATCAAGACGACGGCGAGAGCGGTGGACCACCAAGCGGTCCCAGCTCCTATGACGACGATGGTCCTCCTTCCAGTTCTCCGTATGGCCGACCTGGTCCTGGTGGACCGTCCCCATTCTCTTCTTCGCCGCAAGGCCCACCCTCCTCGTCACCTTATCGAGGCGGTGGTCCCGGTGGTCGTCGTCCTTCTTATCCTCCATTCTCCAGCTCTTCCGATGACGATAGCGGACCCCCACGCGGCGAAGATGGCCCACAAGGACCAGGATTCTCCGGTTTCGGATCTTTCCCCGGAAGTAATGATGACGAAGACTCTCCTCCCCCTCCACGTGGTGGACCACGAGGACCACCACGTGGCGGCGGAAGTAGCGCACCACCCTCCTTCGGTCCCTTCGGACCAAGCGATGACGAATCATCGTCCAGTGGTCCTCCAGCTTATCAACCGTCTCGACCATCCTTCGAAGGCTCTCCTTCGTCCGGATTCCGACAAGGAGGAGGAGGACCCCCACCACAAGGGCAAGATGACGGACCAACCCAATTCTTCGCTTCGTCTCCAGGAGGCTCCGAATATCCGGAACAATACCAAGAAGCTCCACGTGGAACGAGGAATCCTCAAATCATTTCGTCAAACGATGTGAACAAATATCCTGCACAAATTGAAGACGACGACCAAGGAGGACAAGGAGGATTTGGAAGTGGCAGTTATTCCAGTGGACCTCCACCCTTCCGCAGTGGTGGTGGACCCTCAAATGGGCCATGGAATGGACAGAACAGCCCAGGAAGTGGACCATTCGGTGGTGGTGACGATGGTCAAAGCAGTACGCCCTCCTACAAGCCAAGACGTCCCTCATCGCCATCATCTTTCGGAGGGGGACGACAATTTGGTTCAGGATCTTCTTACCCACGACCACGACCAGTCTCTCCTCTCGGTGGAGGTGGATATCATCAACAAGCCTCGACAGACAGTGTGCAGTATGGCAAACCGATGATGATGTCGGCCTCCTCCTCACTCGAGGTCCAACAACCACGTGTTAAAATCCCGAGGAGACAGAGAAAACGGTACTCCGCCAAAATTTCGGGACCACCTCCACAAAGTCAAATGGTTGAACCGGCCGTTGGGCAGAGAATAGTTCCCCTTGTGTCCCAAAAAGATCCAAACTTTCAAGCGTCCTCGCTCAACCCAGTTTCAGCCCCTTTCGAACCTGACACCGTAAGAAAGAGAATTAATTTCCCCTAATTTGAAAGGGGTCGGGAAAATACTTTATTAAAATACAGTATTTTGAGTTCCGTTCTTCCCAGGATTTTGATTTCCGGGGCTGTTACACCCACAAAAAAAGAATCTATGTGCGGAGAAAACAAGTCTTGCAAAAATACAGGTTTTGTGAAGAAGTCAACTTTTTATCGATGTCAAAATATTTAGTAAAAATCGTGAAAATAATGTATTTTGACAGCGATAAAAAGTTAATTTTTTCGCAAAACCTCTGTTTTCGTACGACTGCTGTCTTCTCCATGCATATTTCGTCTTTTTGTGGGTGTGACAGCCCTAGAAATGCAAACTCCGGATAGGACGGGCTCAAAATATTGTATTTTTACAAAGTATTTGATCAGCTCTCCTGAGTAATTTCGTATATGTAATCGTAACACCCAAATAATTTGGCAGGCTGCGTCCGGCGGTCACGAGCACGGCGGGGGTCACGAAGGTCTGAGCCATAACGGAGATCGAATCCTGTACCATGTCGGTGGACACAAAGGACCCCACTCGTACAGATTTGGCTACGACACCGGAAAAGGGTACGTGCTTACAAAAACTTTGACTTATTCACAAAAATTATTGCATCCACAACAAATTTGAAAACAAAGATCGAAAGTGATTGTTTTTTATCAGAAGAAAAAATTAACTGACCACATCATCATCTTGATCTATGTATCATCATCATCCTGCTTTGTTTAACGATCCATCCACATTTTTCACGCATCAGTGGCACTAAAAATGAAAACTTTTATTTTTTCAAAAAATGCGCACTTTCTCACTTTCGTGCGCATTTATTAATTTTCTTTTTAGAAGAAATGTGTATACTTGGACGCCATTAATTAAAAGATGTGTTTGTTAATTAATAAAAAATTGGTGCAAGGTCAAAACGTGGGGTCGGAAAAATATTTGCAAACCGTCTTCTTAGCACATTTTATATCTAGTTTTTTAAAATTGTTAAGATACACGTGATGATGACTTGACAAGACTTATTTTTTTGCACTATTGCAAATTAGGGTGGAACGTCTGTCTGCAATTCTTAATTATTTATATTTGCATGCATCATGATACCTGACATAAAGTAACTTTTAATCTCGTTGAGAGTTGAGCCATTTGTCAATTTGTCTCATTTTCATGTGGGTTTTCGCCACTTGAAAGTAAAACGATAGAGTTTTTGGTGAATATTTAAACTTCAGAATTTGTTACAAATTTTCGTTTCATTTTCTAAAATGTGAAATTGAAACTGAAAAATTGGTATTTTTATTTTAATTCATAGGTACAACCGACTATTTCGTTTCGAAGAGAAGGATGGCAAGGGTTACGTGAAAGGTAAAGTTTTTCAGAAATTTCCCATTTGCAAATCCTGTATTTAAATATTTAATTGATTATTTAGGAAAGTACGGATTTTACGATAAGCACGGAAAACTTCAAGTCATCAATTACGAGGCACACCCAAAACACGGTTTTCACGCCGAACGGGCCCAATCCCACCACTAATTCTCGTCGGCTTATGAAATTTAACTACTAATTTTTATGTAAACGTTGTAAATACAACTACAAAATCATAGGCACATTTTTTTACGAGTATGAATGACGACTGCCTTTAAAAACTAAACTTGTTACGCAATTTGTTGTTAAAATGGGAACATTTCATTGTTTTCATTGTTTCTTAATGTAGGGTCTTGTTGTTTTTGTTTAAAATAATTATTTTTGTATTTTATGCAAACTAGTTAATTCAAATGTTAATAAAGAAATATTTGAAGAATTTGGGGATAAGAATTAATAAACCATCTTGTTAATTGGTACGTTTTGTTTTTGAAATTTTGAAATGTTATGTCTCAAAATTTTAGGATTAGGGCTTATCTTCGCCAAGTACTAACGGTAAGTTGGTCGCAGAATTTAAAAAAAAATCCTGTGTGAAGCCTTCATTGAGACCCTCATGACCCTTCTAAATTTCTGCCTGATCACCCTACGTACGAAATTGGTATGAAAAAGATAAAAAAATCTTACCAATTTTATAGCCTTCATGTCGTCTCAAATTCCTGTCCATAACTCCAATATTTTTTGCTCCTTCCTTCTCAATGAA
Organism: Folsomia candida; assembly: GCF_002217175.1. NCBI lineage: Eukaryota > Metazoa > Arthropoda > Collembola > Entomobryomorpha > Isotomidae > Folsomia > Folsomia candida. The sequence continues at coordinate 1,959,550 of NW_019091200.1, read as the reverse complement.
AGGTTATTGAGTGCGTCATGTTTTTCACCGACTCTTTTCTGTGACAGTTTTGTCCGTCCGTCCATCTGTGGGCAGGATATCTCAAGAACGCCTGAGCCTAATCAAACGCCGTTTTCGCCATTGCACTTGTAATTTTTAGTTCTCTATCGAGTTCAAAAATGGGATAAATCGGACCACCTCCCACAGCGCGAGGAGTCTGGTCCAAAATTAAATTTAACCTTAATTTTTATATGGGGTGTCATTCTAAAAACAATTTCACAATGAAATCAACGCCAATATTTTCAACTAATTTTTTCTACCTCTGACCAATCCATGACCGTGAGGACGAGGTCAAAGGTCAAAAGCAAATAATTTTCATGCGGGGTCTCATTTTGAAAGAATTTCACGAAGAAATCAACGCCGTCAATATTTCGACTTCTGACCAACCCATGACCTTGAGGACGAGGTCAAAGGTCAAAAATTACATAATTTTCATATAGTATCTTTTACATTTTACTGTATGACGCCACTTTTTTATGTTCATTTGAGACGGACGTTTATTATTTATGATTATGTGATTAACTACTCGCATCGACCCACATGAACTTTCTCAACGCATTACATACATAAATCTACCCCTATTTTTAGTCTGCAGTTTTGCCCAAACTTTGCCCTACCCTAACCAGGAAGTTATGTAATTGCACTTAATTGCATCGTCTCAAAACTAAGGAAAACTGGAGACACAAATTGTGTCACAAAATTAAGGTAAATTTTAAGGAAAACTGATACAAAATCGATGTGAAAACAAACTTTGGCTAGAACAAAGTGCATACAAATGCATTGTAATTAGTACTAAATGTCAGCTATCTTGGAATTATGATATTATTATCTTGAACTATGGACTATGGATGACGGGATGGCTTGGTTCATCAAGTCAATAAATAGATGTCAAACTTTCAGAGGTACCCAGTTTTATTTTGGGTCTCGAACACCGCTGTAATTCTGAAAATCAAAACTTTTTTAAAAAAATTGCAAGATGCTTGGCCAAGCATGGATTTGGGCAGTAGTAACAGGAGCTCTTATCTATTTCCTACTTTTCCATAAATCACGAACGAATCGTTTACTGGGCAAGTTTCCCATGGTGGAACAACACGTCCCAGTTTTAGGAATTATACCATTTTTTCTTAAATGCCCGAGAACTGGTAAGAAAGAGTTAGTGTGGAGGAGTAATTGTATGCATTATTTAGTCCGAGTTAGGCCTTATCGTCATCGAACCGATCTACCCGATTGTTTTGCATCAAATTTTACTGAATCATACAAAATGCATGTCATTAAACATAAAAATCTTGTAGTGTTACCTACAAAGGTCCCCCCATGAAAATTATTTTCTTGGCCGTAATGAAATGCACTGGGAATTTCAACTGTGGCAGTAGATTTCGGTTTGCTTATTCTTGCCTTAGACGGATATACATGGCGAATACATAAGGCCTTACCTGGGAAAAATATGTTTATTAAATATTCCTAGAACTATTGCGGATTATGAGTTCGTGGAGCGAGTTGTCTTCCGTGGTCAAGCTGTGGTCACCGTTCGGCTCGGTTTTGCTGATTTTAGAGGCTAAAGATGCAAAGGTAATGCCAAAACCTGTATTTTCAATAGTTTTACGTTCTATTTCCCTTATAAATAGTTAAAAATTGGAATTGTTAAATTTTTAAAATTTCAGAAATTACTCAACTCCAAAACAAACATTTCAAAAGGAAAGGACTACAACTGGGTGCGACCCTGGCTGGGTGAGGGACTTCTCTTGAGCACTGGTAAATTAATACTATACGATCTACTGCCTGTTTTTAGCCCGAGTCAGGGCTTATGTACCCGTCTCGTCTATCTGTCCGTCTGTCTGTCTGTCTTGCGATAACTGTCGTAAAACTAATCCGATTGACTTGAAATTTTGCACACATATAGTATGGGTAAAATGAGGAGTTAAGTTCGAAGATGGGTGAAATCGGCCAAGTGGTTAACCCGTGGGGATCATATAGGTGGGTGTGGTATTACGCACCAAAAATTCAAAATTGTGGTAGAAAGCTGAAATTTGGTACAAAGGTTGCTAATGGGTCCTACTTGAAGAATATGAACTGAAATTGGAAACAATTTTGTCTGGAGGGACCCTATTGCATGACCCATACAGATTTTTCAAAATCAACCAATTAAACTGAAATTTTGCATAGAAGTTGCTAGTGGCTCCTAAAGGAAGAATACAAAGTGAAATTGGCTAAAATTTGTACGAGGAGTGACCCTATGGGGTAACCCACACCGATTTTCAGAAATTGTCTTAAAACGATGAGATTCTGTACAATGATACTTCATGGCGTCTCATGAAAGAATATGAAATTAAAAGTGAACAAAGTGGAACCAGAAGAGTGACCCTAACCGGTGACCCATACTGATTTTTATATGTTGCTATTTTCAGCTGAAATTTGGTATGGAGGTATTTAAAAATTGTGTGCCAAATATAATACAAAATATTTTACAAACAATTGGTAGTCCGTGCAATTCGGACACAAATTTAGAAGATGACTGTGCCCCTGGCTCGGGCTATATCAAGTCTGCACTGTAGTTTATTTAATATGCAGATATTTAAAATTTCCAATTTTAGATAAGTACATTATTAACAAAAATTTTCGAAATTTTCAAAAACAGTAGATATTTAGGAAAGAAAGACTAAAACAAATTATTATCAGGGCCCCACTGGTGGATGGGTATTGAATTTGAATTATTATGTCTCATCTCAACTTTCATTTCTTCCATGTATTCAAATGGTGATTTTGATACCTGCTTATCGTCGTGTGTTTTTCACAAAATTAAGATTTTATTGAATCTAAAAATAGATAATTTTTAGGTTTACACTATTACGAGTTAATTCTGTTTCAAATTAAAACAGGTGAAAAATGGGAAAACCGTCGCAAAATGTTAAATCCGACCTTCCACTTTAAAATCTTGGAAGATTTCATGCACGTATTTAACAAAGAGTCGCAAAAAATGGTGGACATTTTAAGAAAAGAATCACAATCTGGGAATACCGTCGATATCCATAATTTCGTGACGCGATGTGCCTTAGATATTATTTGCGTGACGGCAATGGGGACCTCCAGCAATGCACAAGATTTTCCTGACGGCGATTACACTAAAGCGATCAACGAGTAAGGATGTCAAAATTGAAAAAAACCTTTGTTTTGCATAAATTTGGAATGGTTAAAAACTCGTAAATTTTCTAGCTATCGACGCCTCACGAAAGATCGTTCTTTACGACCTTGGCTTCGGTTTGAAACCACGTGGAAACTTTCCTCCTTGTACCAAAGACAGCAAGAGAGCCTTAAAATGTTGCATGGTTTCACTACACAGGTAATTGCGAAAAGAAAGGCTACATTTTTAAGGGAAAAGGAACAGGCCGCAAGGGAGGACCAGTTTGGGGAGGAAAATGATACCGAAATGATTTATTTTAAAAGTAAGGATCAAAACATGATCTAAAATTTGTGAAAAAAAACTATGAATTTATTTATAAATATTTTGCTTTTCGAAGATATTTATTTTAAAAATGAGGATCCAAACTTTTGTGAAAAATTAACAATTTAGTCACGAATTTATTTATATTTCGCACTGCAGGTAAGAAACGCTTAGCATTTCTGGATCTGCTCCTCCAAGTCCAGGTCGAAAAAGGGGAGAAAGAATTGAGCGATGTCGACATTCGCCAAGAAACTGACACCTTTATGCTTGGAGGTGATTAATAATATTTAACTGCGGAATTAATAATTAATAAATATTTTAATCATGTTAAGAACATGACACGACTTCGTCCAGCTCTAGCTTTACGCTGTTCGTGTTGGGATCTTATCCACAATTTCAGGTCTCTTCTCACGATAAAAATATTGTCGAAAAGTAATTTTGCAATAATGCAAAAATGTATGTATGTGTGAACACAGGAAAAAGTTCATGAAGAACTGGACTCGATTTTCGGCAATGATAAGCATCGCCCCGTCACATCGGAAGATTTAAACAGGATGAAATATTTGGAGATGGTGATTAAAGAATCGCTTCGCCTCTATCCGCCCGTCCCATTCATTCAGCGCACCTTATCGACGGATATTCCTCTCGGTCAGATAAAAATTGCAAGAATTTAGCAAATTATTGGAAAAAAAGCTACCTTGCAAAAATTCTGCAAATGATCATTAATTTGTTTTCTGCACAGATGATGGTCGAATACTGCCGAAGGGTGCGACGGTGGGCATTTTCATTTACAAGATTCACAAAGACGCAGATGTGTTTAAGAATCCGGAGGAATTTAGGCCGGAGCGTTTCCTCCCCGGGTTGGAATCATACGATGCGTTGGAATACATCCCTTTCTCTGCGGGTACATATTTACATACAAATATCGGTATTAATTTGCGGATAAAATGCATATTAGAGTCCCCACCATCTGTCCATGTTGTATAAATCCCTCCTTCTCCTATCCTACAAAATGTCCCCAGATGTCCCCACAGCATTCGCAGACACTGATTAGCAAATAAACTTTGAACAGGGCAGAGGAATTGTATCGGACAGAAGTTCGCCATGATGGAGGAGAAAGTCATTCTTTCCACGGTCCTACGAAACTTCAAAGTGAAAGTTATGATGCCTCTGGAAGACTTGAAATTGCTCTCAGAAATCACATTACGATCCGACAATGGGCTTCCGGTACAGTTAATGGAGAGATAAATAGGAACAAAATTAGAATAAATTCGAAAATATAAATATAACATACAAATATATATAAATATACTAAAATTTTATAGAAAAAAATTGCAATTTACAGATTATGAATAAATGTTGTCTTTTATTGTGCAAATATTTTTTCGACGAAATATTTATATGTAACTAGATTTGTCGAAATTACTTGTCAAATCATAATTTGTAACTAATTTATGTAACTAATTTATGTAACTAATTTATGTAACTAATTGTTTTAGTTGTGTACGCTCAGTTTTCAAACACGGCGTAACACCATATCAAGTTAATTGCATTAGAATTGTGCGAATTGTGCAAATTGTGCCAATAAATATGCAAATTCTTAAGTATATACATTACAAGAAATATAACCACTTGAATAAAACTTTGACATTATGCAATAAATAAAAATATTTTCACTTTCAAAGGAAAAGTGAAAGCGAATCCAATGGTGAAAGCATAATTTGCATGAAATTGTGACGCTGACTCACTTACAAGGCTTGCAAGAGACAAAGGTGGTTGGAGTAGCGGGGAAAGTGTCGCTCTCGTGCTTTTGTATTCTCATTCCATGTTTTTGTTGAAATTTCCTACTTAATTTTAATTATATTGTTAATTAGTACTAAATAATTATTTCTTACTACAATGTAGTACTCAAATTAATGTTCAAATTTTTAATTCATTCATCAGTTACGTTAGCAATTAGAAGTTAAGAAACAACGTCGTGGTCCAATTCTTCGTAAAGGTAAGTTTACAAATACTAACGTGTAAGATAAATAACATAACAAGTAATTTAGAATATTTCGTACTAAACTAACTACTTATCAAGATCACACATTTCTTATAAAAATAACTGAAATGGGCGAATGGTTAAATTAATAACAAATCAATTCGAGTGGCTTAACTTTCAAGCTAAAGATAATAGAAATTGTGTCAAAATGCAACGTCGCCTCAACAAAAAACTGTCCGACAACTTACGACATCGCGACCGTAGTGGTGGTGGTGGACACAAGAAAGATAAGCCACATCGAAACAAGGAAAGGACTGCTTCTCCTCCAACGGGCAGTGAAACCGCGCTTCCTCCTCCACCCCCAAGGAAAAGGGACACAGAATATGATCAAGTTGACGAAGATGAAGATGATAACGACGCCGGGGATGATAATGCTTCTTTAATGACAAATAGCATGACGTACCCTCGATCCCCTGACCTTTTGCCGCTCGACGACCGAGAATTTGAACAAGAATTTGGTCAAGAACTGTTGGACAAGGTGTTCCACGATGCAGACCGAGGGAGTCAGCATGACCTGCCGCAACGAAATTCCAAGTCGAGGGGAGGGGTCGAAGTACAATTTCTGAATGAAAGGATGGCAGCATTTCTTCCCGGAATGGACAGCAGTGATTCTCAATTAAGAAAAGAGGACGACCAGGTTCCGAGGAGCAGGGCTTCTTCTCGAGGGTCAAGTTTGTCGACAAGGGCGAAAAATTCTGGTACCGTGTCGCCATCAAAGTCCAGACGCATTTCTCCTTCGAGAAGTGCAGCTGTGAGTAAAGGGTTCATCGTGAGTGAGATTAATGATGAGGAGGAGCCACCAGCTGGGGGATGGAGCCAAGGTCAGACCTATTATTACGAGGCAGCCGCACCCGGCGCATCAAAGGGGAAGCAGAACGTTTATGAAATTGAGGAGGAAGAGGAGGAAATAATTGCTCCAGGTGAGTTTGAATTTCAGACTTTCAATCGAATTTAAATGAGGACAATTAATATTAATGTAATTTTTATTTTTTATTGTAGGCAGTAAAACTAAAAGCAATGACAACTTCAACTATCCTTCTCCTGAGCAGGACGAGGAGGATGACGAGTACGAAGATGAAGACGTTGGACCTTTCCCACCACCAGTGCAAAGATCGAAATCTTCGTTATACTCGAAAAAACAAACATCGTCGAAACGAATTTCTAACAACAATAGAAGAAGGGAGAGTAGCGACTCGTTACGTAACACGAGTATGGCCTCCTTGCTGGGCGACTCTTCCAGGACGAGGTTGGGCCGGTCAGCATCATTCGATCGAGGCGGTGGTTCTGCTTCAAGTCTTCGTTCAACTTCACGGGATAGTTTTGGGAGGAGAGCGGCATCTCGAAAATTTAATGAGGACCTTATCGGCGCCGAGTCTGCACTTCAGAACGATATCGAGGTTGGATATCAACGTTCTTCCCCACGACTTGGTGGAGGTGGACGATCATCCGGGTCACGTCGTTCCTTCTCCCGAGAAGTTACCGCACTTCCGATCGAAATTCCAGACTCGGTCACGGACGAGGCCACCTTTCGTCGTTATCTTTCTGTAAGACGTGGGGCTCATATTGAAACCCGACTGCACATAGAATTTGAAGACTTTGCCAATAAGGTGTGACCTCCTTCGGTTTGAACACAATTACTTACTCGAGTTTTATTTAATTCATAGCAAAACTCTTACGAATCGGTAGGAGCCGGAGGACCCAGTCGCGTCCCTCCATCGATGGCTGTAAATAAGGCTTCGGCAGCCAGCGCAAGAGCTGAAGCCAATAGAAAATCGTCCTGTTTATGTTTTGCAATCGTCTCACTCGCACTTTTATCCGCATCAGCGTCACAACTCAGATATGTCGTGGCGTATTCTAAAGCACATGCTTATCCTGCTCTCAATTACTTTCTTATATGTGTCTCCATCCTTATCGAAGTAATTTTATTGTATAATTTGCTACCACATTGTTTTGTTAATATTTATTATTTATTGTTCCTTTCAGATCGTGGCTGGAGTCGGTTACGTAATTATTTCAAGAATGCCAGCGACAGATACTCGTGTCGATAATGTCGTTGGGGTTTTAATAGCTGGACTTTTTGTAGTAGCAATTAATAACGTTATAATCTCCGCGTTTGCATTCGATGACCATGTCTGCGAAGTTTTAGCTAAAAAAACAGGAATGCTTGATGTAATAGACCAATCGCCGAAACAAAATATTATGCAAACCGATTTAAGCAATAAATAGAATGTAAAATTGAAGCAAAATTTGAGTGATCTTGGAAAGTAGTCCAGTTTTTAGCGTTATTATAATTTGAAGTTTCTACTCTAGTTAAATATTTATATAATATGTATGTAATTCTGCGTATTAATTACCATAATGACTAATTAATTATATATTTTTGTTAATTGTCTACGCAGTTCCTTGCTGAAGGATGTCGAAGGGCTTTTACTACAATGGCCAAGCCGTTCGACCAATTGGAGTCGGTTTTGGTGTTCCGAGGAGTCAATCAAGTAACGCAATTACGACTGGTAGACAGAATTTGATAAAGGATTCTTCCATGGAACAATCCAAGTCCACATCCAAGACGACGGACGACCTGAAAAATGGGACCGATCCTGCCGCCGATGAATCCGTGTGGGGGGATGACGACGACATGGACCAGTTGTTGTTTCGGGCTACTCAGGTAATATTTAGGAAAAGTGCAGTCATTCAGATATGCAAATGACAGATGTGGGCAAAACACTTTGTCAAAATACAGTATTTTGAGCTCCGTTCTTCTCAGGGTTTGGATTTTCAGGGCTTTTTTTTACACCCACAAAAAGACTAAAATCTACGTGGAGAATACAACAGTCACACGAAAATACAGGTTTTGTGAAGAAATCAGCTTTTTAGTCATAATACATTGTTTTCACGATTTTTTTAAAAGTATTTTGACAACGATAAAATGTTAATTTCTTCACAAAACCAATATTTGCGTAAGACTTGCATTTTCCATTTAGATTATCATCTTTTTGTGGGTGTAACAGCCCTGGGAATCCAAACTCAGGGAAGAATGGAGCTAAAAAAAACGGTATTTTTACAAATTATGTATGTATTTTGCTCACCCCCTGGCTAATGAATGAAAATATGATATGTTTTTTTGTTTGTTTAGCAAGCAGAAATGTCTGAATTGCACGGTGGTGGTGATTCTAGTGGCGTCTTTGCTGGAAGAAATAATGGACCTAGTCCTCCCCAGAATCAAAACCGCAACAACAACAATAATAAAACTCCAGATATGCTGATCCCGATGATGAGTTTGGAACAGAGAAGGGAGCAATTGCTGTTCGATGTTGTTGCGGACACTCCGGCACAAACGAATAACGTATTACGTCAAGAAAAAGCGGATTTGAAAGCAAACGAAGAAACGGCCGAGACAAATGAAAAAATCAAAGCTTTGCTGGCAGAGGTTGAAAATATTAAATTAGAGAATTACAAGTTAAAAGGCGAAGTGTCCACGTTGCGAAGGACGAACGACAAATTGAAGGATGAACAACGGATCGATTTTCAATCAAGGTATAAAAATGCACAATTAACTAAATTGCATTTATCTACTTTTTGAATTGAGTTTCCTAATGATGTTCTATATTCTTTACTGGCACAGATTAGCTGTCCGTTGCGGTGGTGCCAAACCTTTGGAAGGAGACAAAGCAATAATTGCTAAACTGGAAAACGAAATACTCATTTTGCAGCAAGAAGCAATCAAGAAGAATTGGAACTTTGCAGACAAACGTAAAAGCAATGAGACCAGCGTGAATAATGTGACTTCTACTTCTGCTCCTCCTTTCGAACCATCTCCTCCTTCCATCTATTCTATTGACGACGTAGAAATGATAAACGTAATTGAAGCTTCCGAACCTCAACGGGGAGCTCGTGCTATACCAAATTCAAAGAAAAGTTCACCTTGGGCAAGGAATGGAACAAGGACGATGTCACCAAAGACAATGGCACCACCAGTGGCAAAGTTGCTAAGAACAGACTCGCCAAAAGCTATGTAATCAGTCAATTTATTAACGAAAATTTAGTAGCTACCTGAATTTAAATTTGGAACGTTTGCCTTTGTTTCTCCAGTTCTAGAGCGCCGCCCGCCGCAACAAGCACAACGTTTGTTCAGACTGATGAGTCTTTCTCTGTGCCTCCCCCTCTTCCTCAGTCAACCATCGCACCCCCACAACGCATCTGCAGAGACGAGCTGGACTGGTGCTCACAATCGGTTACCACACGAGAGAAAATATTTGAAAAGATGGACAAAATTGTGGACCTGGAGTTTCAACTGATGCAGCCTTGTTTGAAGTATGTCACGCAAATAGCGCCCCGAAACATTATGAAAAAGCAAATAAAGCGCTGCGAAATCAAGTATGCCTTCCCGTCCGTTGTTGACATAATGTTTCAATGGGGATTAGAGGAGAAGAGGCGAAAAGAGAGAATTGAGACAGGAATTAAAGGTATTATTAAACCCTTTTGGCGAAAAAAAATTAATCAGAACAAAATCCCATTTGACGAAAAAAAATTCACCTATTCTACTGGATTTTTAGCATAAGGTTTCTAAAGTATCTAAAGTACAACCTGGCGAAAAATGGCAAATTTGGGGAAAATGGCAATTGAGTATCTTAAATCATAACGATAGTACCACCAAAATTTGCATATTTATTTTAATTTTAAAGTATTTGACATGAATAAATGCGTGAACTTATATATTTTGCCAAATCTGCTTTTAGGAGTTTTACATTTTCGCTAAATGTGACAATAATTTCGTTATCCGGTACTTTCAGGATAATTTATTTACCAGTTTGGCGAAGATTTATTTCCACCAAAGCATATGTCAATCAATTAGTGTTATGCCACCCATTCAATTATTTGAAAATGCCAAATGTTTTATTTCTCGTAGAACCCTTGCCACCCATTCTTCCCTCAAAATTCGGTACGGGACCACAATATTTTGACATCAAGAATGCAATTTCTATCCGTTTCAAGTACGGAGGAACGTGGGGCGCACTGGGAGAAGTTCGTGACTGGTTGCAAAAACTGTTTAAAAGTATGGAAGGTCAAGCTCGCTTTCGCCTTTATGAGTTCAATACACTAATGAATTTTTGGAGGCTGATTTTCTGGGCTAATCAATTATGGAGGGGTGTCCTTATCGAGGAGGAGGAGACAGAACTAGTCCTAAAGAACAGACAGCAATGGGTTAAAGAGTTGAGAGGATGGACCGGTCTGGTTCTAAAGTGTGATTGGAGGGACTATTTTTCAGAGGTATGTAATTTATCTAACGTTATAAATAACGTGAAATGTGGAAATAAATAATTTTAAAATATCCGACTTTTTATATAGACGCTGGAAATAGAGCTTAGAAAGTTGACACTTGGAATTTTAGAAAGCATTGTGCTTTCCGGGTACTTCGAACAGACTGCGAATAGGTAAAAATACGTTTTTTGCCACACTTTATTTATTTTATGTGAAATTTCACTTTTCTAAATATATTTTTTTGTTATTAGATACGAAATTCTGTATCGTATAATGAAGGACGTCTTAGGTCACGAATGGTTTCGAAGTACGTTAAATGTGCAGCGCATTGTACGAATTACAACGTGGTCCATCTCCGATTTGTGCATTGTGCGATACCTGTGCTTCAAGCGTAATGAGGGTAAGCTGATAATTATTTGTAATTATATTAGCAATCTTACCAAATTTGTTATCCAATCCACAGCGAATACCTGCCTGGCAAGAATGATTGGAGAAAGTGTGCTGAAATCGTGCCAAGAAGCATCTAATAATCCGACCGATATTGCTCGCCTATTCATCGACTTGGCGTTTCTTTTGGAAACACTGATGCGGGACAAGGTGACGCCTTATCATCAGAGCAAGTATGCGAGGCAGGAACTTGGTGAAGACGACGTTTCAAAGAAGGCCATAACTCCTCAACCTTCAAACCCAAAACCTGAACTTTCAAACCTAAGAACTGAAGACATGGAGGTGGATGATTCAGTACCTTCAAGTCAATTTGCGTGTCCAGTCAAGTACAATGTCACACCAAGCGTCGAAGTGCCCGCGGTGGATGATACAGATTTGCTAAAGTCTTGTCTCTCATGTTGGCTGGATCCTACCAAGTATGAAGATCCATACGGGAGGGATAAGCTATGTCAGTGTAGGAAGGCTTTGATGGGGTCAGCAATTACCGTTCTGAGGATGGTTTTTGATGCTTGGCGTAAGAAAATACGAAAAATTAACTGTTTAAAAATGCCGGTGAAGTAATTGGTATATTTCATAGTCGCTAGACACCTGGAATATACAAGAAATTTGGAAACTCGTTTAATTCGGGAGCAAGAAGAACTGGATCGCTTGGAATATATAAAGTCATCCCTTTCAGGCAGAGAAACCCCTCCAATTTCCTGTCAAGAAGATTCCGATGCTTCCATGTCAAAAGAGAAGGGGGGAACGGACCGGTTAAACTTTCTCAGGACGAAGAAAGCCTACATTGAAGGGATGATGGAGGATATGGAAAACTTTATGAACGAGAAGTTAACTTACCACCGGCAAGAATGGAATCTAAATGACTGCATTCAATCTAAAAAGTTATTACCGAGCACAGATTCGCTCCCGTCGTATATCGTGGAAATGCAAAAGATACCTGACGTGTTTGACCTGGCTTTAGCAAAAGGTCTCCTCATTATGGACTTTCTTCGAACGAGGAGTGACAACTTGGCTGCTGCCCTTGGTACTGATGCGTATAAGACGTTTCTCAGACTGATCCCGGCCCTCAAGTTGTACATGTTTCAAATTAACTTGACCAAGAATGACCGTAAGTTATGCGAATAGAATACAACTCAAATTATTGAAATGTATCTGACCAAACTAACTTTTTTTTAGGTGAGTTAATAATGGGCATGAGTACAGAATGCGAAGAAGAACACGTGGGTTCCGCCTCCGTTTCGTTCGCTCTTTCGCAAGAACAAAAAGCAGCTATGAATTATCAACCAGCATCGGTAACAAATCCGCACGTAGCATACCCAATTCCACTCTCGCAACTCGTCGAATCTGACCCCGTTGGATGGGACGCGACCAAGATAAAAGGACAAGATGCAGTTAAACAACCCCGGTCTCAACCAATGGCGGAAGAAGAGTCGGAATTCCTTGCCGACGGATTTCTTGGTCATGAAGATTTCTTAGACGACGAGTTCATCCCACTTCCAAACCGTTAACGTTACTAACTTTTATGTACCTGAAGCGCATAGCTGATGGAACTAATTAGCGTAATTTGTATGTACAATATCTAATTTTATTGTATATTTGAAAATTTTATATTTGACTGTCCGTATGAAAAGGTAGCGCTGTGCCAAACAGGCAAAATTGGGTTTATTATTGATTCGTAGACTGGGTAAATTAATAAATTTGTGACAGAGCTACCTTTTCATATGCGCAGGGACGGATATCAACTCTATGTGATACGACAACCATGTGTTTTTTTACCTTTTTTACCGCAGCATTAAACGTTAACTATTACTATTAATTACTAAGATTTTGTATATACACTAGTTATTATTCCACTCTGTAAGTCATGATGCGAGTAGCGTGAAGACAAAGAGTATGCATTCTCATTGTTGTAGTCAGCATTGTTCAGGTGGCAGGGTGAGTACTGTTTGGATTTCAACAATGCTTACATGCAAACGTATATAAATTGTGGGGTGACTTTTCCGTTCATCAGAGCTGCCTTTCATCATGGAATAAATGCTTGTTAACATATCGAACGCTTATTCACTTCAGTAGTGATTTTGTTTAAACTTTGCTAATACGATGCAACATCTGCATTTCATGACAATTTCACATTATTTAAACTAGAACTGACCGAACAAGTTCAGACTACTACTTGTTCTAGTCCAGTTCTTCTCTCGTTATAAATCGTGATGATCTCTTGTCTCACTTTCCCTCCAATTTCTCTCCTCATTAACGTTGAACCCATCACAAAAATCGTCAAAATCAATACATTTTTAATCATTTCTCGGCTCTGGAAATTTATTTCAAAATTCTGGACGACAAATTTGTAGTCAGTAAGTTGATTGATAGAATGGCGTGAAGTTTTTATGCCAGTTTCGATGAGTTTCAATGTTTCTGACTGAAGCAAAATCTGGAGTGTATATATTTTTACAAAAATTTGCAACGACCTGTCCTACAAATTTGTAATTCAGAATTTTGAAATAAATTCATAGAGCCGAGAAATCATTACAAATGCGCTGATTAGTCATCGAGCCCCACGTCAATTAAATTCAGACGCGTTATAAATGACTCCTAGAAAACGACACCTTCTACACTTTCCTCCCAACCATCGAGTTGCTCTAATTACACACAACTTATTGGATAAAAAGATAAATTGTGTATCTCCATCCAACGACATGTGACCCACTCCTCCCTCCCCACAAAAACGTCGTCATGTTCTCGAACAAATGGTCCACGTCCAGTCCACCACCACATTCCCGACTAACTAACTAACCAACCAACAAAAATTAAGGTAGGGCTTGGACCCAACACAAAATTTGGAGAGCTTGTTTCATTCCTCGTTAAGAAGAAGGAAGAACAAACCCAGGAATAAATTTCCGGACTGGTTTTTCTTTCTTTCTGCTGTTGGTTTATTAAGAAAAATGTGATGTTGTCCTTGTCAGCTAACTGACTTATTAACCAGCTCCGTCCGTTGGGTTAAGATGGATGGGACAGAGGACAGGGCGACATGACATCGTGTACATTTTGTAGCCAAGATCCAACTCGGGGTGACCATTTAATAAGGAGGCGAACGTCCACTTTTTACCTGCACCCTGCACCACCAATGATTAGATTTAAGTAGACAAGACCTTGTTAAACTCTGCCTTTGTTTTGTCTCTCACTACTTAATGTCCAATTGTCCAGGAATTTATTCGAATGCAGTGGTGGTGACTGTCCCAACCCAGCGAGTTTTTAGAGACCTGTACCTCTACCCATACTTTTTCTTCCCTTGTTATTTATTTTTATGGGAAATGTTCACATTTTTCTGGTAAAACTCGGTTCTAAATTTTATACCTTGTCTCAAATTCGTGAGTTGGGTTGGTTCTCGAGAAAAGAAATGTGGTGAGAAATAAAATAAAGGGAAATTACGTAACAGTTTTGTATGCAACATGGCATTTTTTTCAGAGGGGTGGTTTGGTTTTTGAGGAATTTTTAAGTCCGAAAGTTTGAAATTTTTTGGAGGAAAATTGAAACGGCAAACTTTATAATTTTGACAGTTTTTCAAAAAATGTGGTGAAAAATAAAATAAATTGAAATAAAATGAAATAAAATGAAATTATGAAACAATTTTTAAGTCCGGAAGTTTCTAAATTTTTTTGAGGAAAATTGAAACGACAAACTTTTCAATTTCGTTAGTTTCCTCTTTGTCGCCTGAGCAGAATTTTTAATTACTTGCTCTCTTCTTTAATCCCCTTTTATTACATCGGACCATGAATGAGGAGTCTGGAAGTCTGCCACCTTTTCATTTTATCGCAACAAGTAATAAAAAAAGCTGTTATAATATGATTACGAAATGCAGGCCCAACAAGAACAACTGGATCAAACAAGAATAGCTTTTCTTCACGTAGGCATATATTTTTTCACTAAATAAATTGTAACCGGAAGTCGAGTACTTATCGTCTGAGTGCAATTTATGTGCAAACTTACATAACCGACCCGCATTGCTTTACTTACTTTGTAGTCCAGCAGAAGGTTTTACTTACTTTTTTTCACCGGTCATTAATTACATTACAATGTCTACATTTTTATAATGTAGGTAACACATCATTGTCGTCTGGTCGTTGTTGTTGTCGTCGTCGTCGTTATAATTACCTAATCGAAATAATGAGGGCGGAAGGAAGTTGCTGCATTTGCTTTGCATGGTCTAAAAATGCAGACAGATATATTTAGATAATTTATAACGGTTAATTATACAAATGTGCATATTACAGTTAGATCAAGTTGACGACACTTTACTTGTGCAAAAAAAATGGCTAAATTTTTGCCAACCTGTCAATCAATAGTGATCTTAAATGTCGTCCTTACATTTGGATCAGGTCATTGCGACCCCATGTCATGAAATGAATGTTTGATGAATGCTGTCAACTTGTCACAACAAGCGAAGGTTAATTTATGATCGTACATATTTGCATTTGCATAGTGTGGGGAACGAATTGGTGCAATTTCAACTCATACATAGGCTAATAATAATTACGATAATTGTAATATAACAGAGTTAAGCCGGTTTCGATACGATCTTATCGAGCCAGATCGCTTTTTTCGCCTGTCTTGCCAGTCACTTTATCCCCTAATTAAATCACATTTAAATAATTGGACAAGGATATCGTATTATCGTATTTTACAAGTATGCAACATTAAACATGCTACTTTATGAGCATGTCTACATCTGCACAGACACAACAAGAAAGCGTTGACCATCCCAGTGTCAAGTGACGAAGTTGACTTTTTTGGTGTGGAAAGTGTTGAATTTATTGGATTTGGAGTCTCAAATTCCCGACGAGTGGAGAAGATGAGAATTTTGCTAATTTTTTTCGAGGGACCAGTTTCTAAATAATCTTAATTGATGAATGGGTAGAATATATGGAATTTTGATTAATTTTGAAGTATTTAATTTATTGATTTGGAGTCTCAAATTTCCGAGTGAAGGAAGAAAATGTGAATTTTGCAATTTTTTTATGGATTTGTTCTTTGAAAGACCTGTTTTCTAAATAAAAATCTTAATTGATAAAAATGTATCGATGTTTGATTAATTCTTCGGTAATAAAAATAAACCCGTTTGAATTTCACTCTCCTCCCGATAAAAATCTAAAACTGTTCGATTTATTTTATTTCGAGTCTCAAATTTCCGACGATGGATACAAAGTTTGCCAATTTTACGGTTTTGTTTTCTCGAGCGACCACTTTTCTAAATAAAAATCCTAATTGATGCCTTCCCAGTAAAAACGTATCGATATTTGATTAATTTATCTAAACTCGTTTGAATTTCACTCTTCTCCCGATAAAAATCTTATCTGCAACAATTAGATTCACTTTATTATCTTCGCACCTTGAGCTGCAGCCACTTTTTTCAGACTGAATCGATACCCATCGAAAAAAGTGCTCTTCAGAATTTTTATTTCATTCAGATTTTGAGATGGATTATTATCAAAGTGAGGAATGGATCAAGTGCAAGTGGGTTCACTCACTTATTGTATCCATTTAAATGCATAAATCATCGCTATTTTGCCATTTAACTCTGGTGTGATGAGGCAGATGAGACCTTATCTTTTTCCACATGGAGAGAGGAACTACTCGTCCACATTATTTAACACGGTGAAGAAGAACAAGAAGGAAAGATAAGACGGGAGATTAGCATCATCAGACGAGAAGGCGACAGACAAGTAGTGGTGTTGTTTTGTGAGGAGGATGCGGTTTTCAGGTAGTTGTGTAGAAGATGTTGCATCAATGAAAAGAAAAGATAATGAACATTAACAGATTTAAATTAATTAATTGTTATTCTGACTGCGTGCAAGAGATTCATTCATAAAAGCGACGATGCTGCTGATGCAAGTGTTCATTTCATTCATGAAAATTTATTTAGTTACAAATGCGCAGGAGTAAATGGGAAAAGTAAAGTAATTGAAATTGGGCAAAATTTGAGCAATTTCAACTCCGATTGGAAAAGCGTAGAATTTATATTGTTTAATCGAACGTAAATATCAGATCAGGTAAATGGTTGGCTCAAGTTGGCTGAAGTTAAAAATCAGAATTATATGATTTTTGCATAAAATTTACATAAAATTTTAGTATTTTTCATAAAATATGAAACTATTTAATACTTTGAAAATATATATTTTTTTAATTGTGATCGAGTCCGGTTAAAGATTAAGAATTACAAAATATGAGTAATTTCAACGCCAATTTTATAATTGTATTGTAATTTATATATCGTTCTAAACAAATGTAGATGCATGCTATTAGCTCCGTATGAAAATTGGTTAAATTTTTGCACCTTTTCATACATTTGATTGAAGCTATTTAACCCTTCCAAAAAAAATAATTCTTTTACTCGCGTCATTCCATGCATTGGACTCGATCTTTTTTGAGCAGAATGATAAACTGCTCGTCTCACCTCGAAGGAAAAGTCTCTCCTTTTACGGGACAATTGCCCAATTACCAATAATCATCGAGCAACCAAATTAAATTACACTTGATTATTGCATACGCACACACGGGTCAACTACCAAAAAACGCAACCACTAATAACTAACTAGGATCGTGTAGATTCTTCTGTGGTTTGGTTTGGTTGGTAGGGCATCACCCACACCAAAACCACAATAGATAATATCCAAGATGGACCATTAGTATCACATCTTGCGACCAAATAAGAGAAAAAAAGTGGATCAGATCAGATCTGTATCGCTAAAAAGATGAAGAAAATGATAGCACGGTTAGAAGAATTGTTCAATAGGTTTGACCCGTTACTTCCAGGCCAGTGTTTCGTTTCTGGTGGGTTTGCTAGATTTCTTGCAGTGCAAAGTTAGAAATGCAAGAAATGCGAGGTGCAAGAAAATGAGAGAAAGTGCAAGAAATATGCCATCTAGCCACGTGCCACATGAAAAATATGGCGACAGGAAGTAGTTTCTTGCATTTCTTGCAAAATAGCTGCAAAAAACACTTTCTTGCCGTTATTTCTTGAGATGCAAAGTACGAAACGAAAGAAATGCCAGGTGCAAGAAATTGCAAGAAATATGTAGCCACGCGATGTATAAAGTATGGGCGTAGTTTCTTGCGCCTTGCATTTCTTGCAGGTCAAAATACCTGCAAGAAACCACTTTCTACCCGTTATTTCTTGCAAGTGGTTACTTCTTACACCCGAAACACTGGTTACTTCTTCTGGAGGATTTTTTTCTTCTGCGACGCCCACCACACCAAAAACTTGTGTCCATAAAATAAGGACCCCTCTCTGCTTTCTATATCCTTGAGAAAAGTTGAATTTGTTGAGGAAGTTGAGACGAATTAGAATTAAGCAACCCCAGAATTACGCAGTAAATATTTAAGGAAATGCCTAATTTAGTTCGAACGTATGAATTGGAATCAATATCCGCCCCCTCCGACAAGAAGAATGTTCTCCTTAAATAATAATATTACAATCCGCCCCCAGCCCCAAGTTCCCTCAAGGAAGGAAGCAACCAACAACTGTTAACCAAGTAATAAAATAAATTAGAATAATGCCCACAAAAACGGGTGGAAAGGTGTGAGTATGACTTAAGTAACGAGACTCACATAGGAGTACGAGGTCATTAATTATTAATTACTAATTTCCTCCCACTCAGAGCAACTTAAAAAACGCTAAGGGAAAGAAAAGGTGCGATTAAATTGATTCTGGAAAAAGATCAACTTCACTTTAAGGGATCGAAATGAATTTAATATTTTAGAATTTCATAATATTGAAGGAATAAGAAAATACTTACATGAAACCGGAATTTTATTAAATATTTGATTCACTGTTTTTGGAGTGAGTATCACGCCGTGTGGGAAGTGGTGAATTTTCATACATATTTTTCCGATGGAAATGTGGAAATGTAGAAAATTCGGAAATGTGTAATCCTAAATTTTTTTTATACATGTGATTTCACCTATTTTATAAATTTATTTGGAATTTCATACGAGTCTCACACTTGTATGTAATAAAACCGAAATTTCATCGAATATTTGATTCATGTGTTCTATGAGTGACTATCACGCTGATTGTGAATTGATGAATTTTTGTATATATTTTTCAATGATTTAGGTAAACGGGACGACGATCTTTAATGCAAATATGCTTTACGCATGTATCGATTTCACCCAAGACAAATTTAGTCCATGGCATTCGGAATATTATGTATGAAACGCACACGAGGAGTTTACTAAAATTTTGGATTTAATAGTTTTTGAGCGAGTATCACGCCGTGTAGAAATTTATTAATTGTCGTATATATTTTTTAATGAGTCAGATATAATGGGGCTGCACAATTAATGAAGGAAAAATATTTTGTACATGTGGACATCGATTTCGCACAATTTATAAATATTTTAGAATTTCATAAAATGCAAGTAATAAATGGGATGAGGTTTTTATGAAAATCCGATTTAATATTTTTCAATTTGGTATCAGGCCGCTTGATAATTTATGGACTTTTGTACATATTTTTTCTGAGTTAGGTGTTCTTCCTGCAATGCTCAATTAATTAATAGGAATATATTTTAAATATGTATCAATTTCAATCAAAATATTTTTAGAATTTCATAACCTCTAATGAATAAATGAAACTAGAATTTTATCAAAATTTTAGTAATATTCATTTTTTTAGTATCACGCCGTATGTGAATTGATAAATTTTCGTATAAATTTTTAATGAGATGGATAAACTCCTCGCGAGAAAATAATGCAAAACATATTTTGTACATATGTACATGGATTTCATTCAATTTATACTTTTAATATTTTAAAATTTCATAACATGCAAGGAATTTTTGTAAATGAGACGAGGAATTTAGTTAAATTCGATTTAATATTTGTTTGAGTGAGTCTCACGCCGTGCGGAAATTGGTTAACTTTTTTCAATTAATTAGGTAATATGGAGATAAATGCGTGGAAATATATTTTGCACATATTTTTTGGGGGTGAGATATAAATACAAGCTTTTTTATTTACGGGTTAAGTGCAAAATTTATTTGTAAATGTGTGCGTCGATTTGATTTCACCCAATTTACCTCACTTTCTTCCCCATTTTACGACTTTCTTAATGCCTGCCTTGACCAAACCAAGCCACAGGCCTCGATAATCATCATGATGATCGAAATAATCGTAATTGTGATCGGAACACAAGACTTACGATTAGAAGAAGGAGAAAAAAGGAACAAGAAGAAAAAAAAACGTGTAACAGATTTGTTCATCTGGAATCTGCTCCAATCCGTTCCAGTTAACGAGATCTATCATCCATCGGTCTCAATCTGGCCCTTCTTCACGTAAAAAAAGGTTACATAATAAAAAGCTAGTCTAAATAAAATAGAGTTAAGGTAATTGTACACACAGGGTCGGTCGGTCGGTCCAGAAATTCTGGTTGCTTCGAGGCATCCATCAAATCCAATCATTGGTTATGATATCCTATTGATTATTGGCGATTATCTGGATCATGATGCTTGCTCTTGTTCCTCAGAAAAAGTGTTTATTTCCCTGACTGAACTGTTACCTGACGATTACAATTAGTCCCAGATTTCTGCTCTAACACTGAAGTAAAGGACGACGACGACCTGCTTGGATATTTTTATTACGTGTTAAGAAGAAGAAACTGGGGGCACACATCTGTCTAATTTTAGAGCAGATTCCTCCCATTTTCTTACAAATTCTTCACCTTTGATCCACATTTTTCTTAAGATTTCATTCCAGAAAATTTTCTTCCAGATCAGACAAAATATTGCTGTTTTATTGATCAGAACTTGCTTCTGCGTATGTCTTTTAATCACAATTTAAACGTTTTGAAATCTTTTGGTTATCATATTTATTCATTTATTCATTATCTTATTTGATTCTTCGCCAAAATTGCCCAAAACAACATACTTTTAATGATTTCTCAGCTCTGGAAATTTATTTCAGATTCTGCATGAGAAATTTGTTAGCAGCAAGTTGATAAATAGAATATCTATAGAGTTTTTTTCGAATGAGCTCCAATTTTTCTGAAGGCTTCTTAAAATTGAGATCTCCTCTTTCAAAAGCCATCAAAATCTGGAGTGTATATTTTTTTAATTGGTAACAACTCACTGACTAAAATAAATTTGTTGTACAGAATTTTAAAATAAATTCATGAGATTTTTAAATTAATTACTAAAAATGTGCCGATTTTGGCAAAAATTGAAATTTGAGGTCCTCCAGATCTGGAGTAAAACATAAAACAAGTTCAGCCCCACGAATGCTGCCGTCTTATTGATTACAATAAAATGTATGTACAGTCGTCTCATAGTTAAAATTTGAGTGCCGTGCAGATTGTGCATGTACGAGCACCAGTTGGCAGATTAGATTTGCATATTAGTCCACTAAATAATGGGCGAGAAATTAATGGGATGACGACGAGAGATGAATGGAATGGATGCACGTTGTGTGTGTACACGAGAAGAAGATGAAGTTTGGTTCGAAATATCTGCAGTGGTGGGAGAGAGGAAATCGGTGGTTTGGTTTGGTTGGCAATAATAATTCGAATAAGTGCCCACTCATCATCATACCCATCAAGCCAAGATGGAATTGAATTGCCATTATCTCTCAAAGGGATCAGTCAGTGCATGCATGCGGTCATCTCATTCAAAATTTATCCGTCCACAACTCCTCTCTCCGTCCGTCCAATTCCTTTTAACGGCAACAACAGCAACAGAAAAGTCAAGCAAAGGTTGTCGATCCATCGGGTATGACGGCTTATCTGAAAATCATCGATTTATTTATTGCTTATTCGACAAATCATGAAAGTCTAGAACAATACGAGACGACGACCAACCAGTAAGTCAGACTTATTGCAAAATCGGTCCAACAATGTGTATCTGTATAACTTAAAAAGAGTCAAATTGGTCAAATTACATCTACATAACTTAAAAATAAGTCATTTTTTGCTGCATCGTGTGCTAAATAAAAGTAAAAGTATACGGAATTACTTATCACGTCTTCTTTTCCCATCTCAACAACCAGTTGGCTAATCAACGAGCCCAAGAATGATGGCATTATTACTTAGGCATGCAAATCTGCCATTAAATTACGAAAGGAACATTTATATTTATTTACCAATAATAATTAGAACATGAACATAAAACGGGGGACGAAATGAATATTAGATTAATTGCGAGATGGTTGGATTGGATGGAGGAACTCGTCTTATTAAAAATATGTACGACATGACTTTATTTCTAGTTTGACCAGCAATTAGTGCTCGCTCGGCCAATGTAGCGAAATTGGTGGTGGTGAGAGAAGTGGTGTGGTGTTTGTTATCATTATCCGAAATCATCATCATCGCGTTATTATTATTGTTATTATTATTACCTTGTTGATCAAAGAATAATGCAAATTGCTACGTATTATATGTTATACTGGTCGGTGGGCTAGGAAAGATTTCCAGTGTTTCGTTCTGTACAAAAATTGTGCAAAATAATTTTGGACGTTCAAAATGTCCAAAAGCGTTCAATATTGGAAAATTGAGCAAAAAGTTGCAAGTTCTTTATTAGCGATTTTTTTGCACTAATCTCTCATTAATTTTGAGCATTTTTTTGTGTGCAATACCATGTAATTTGGAAAAACTTTTGTTTTAACATGTTTTCTTAAGAGAAATTAAGAAATTTTCTAAACCACATTAAAATTTTACACATTAAAATGCACAAAATTAATGGGAAATTACATGCATGTCAACGGGTTATCGAAAGATTCAATAATAACGAACCTGTCACATTTTGCCCCATTTTCTATTTTGGACACTTTTGGACATTTCTCCCGTCCAAAATTCAGTGTCCAAAACTGGTTAAAACCGGTTTTTTTGCAAGTTACTAAAACCACAACGAAACCCTAGATTTTCTTAACATGGACACGAATATCTATTCTCGACTGAAAGCTAAGCAACCCGTCATATTTTATGCATTTTATAAACGGAATTTATTATGATTTACACAGTATTTATTACGTACTTGAGTGAGATTACGTTCTCCTCCTTCTGCTGGAATATGTCCAACTTTTTCCCTAATTTAATGAGATAATCAAGTCATTTGAAATTTGAACTGGGGTTAATGCCAACCAAATAGAAGACATTGGATCACAACAACATTATGCGTGAGGTCATCTCACTCACTGGGGAGATAAATCTTAAAAATTTGCACGATCTTGGTCTCCTCTTCACAACTTGTGAAACAAGAAAGCCAAACCACACCACAAATCGTGATCCTTCTTGTCGTGGTTCGTGGTGCATCTAATAAATGACGGAAAAAGCAAATTGTGAGAAATTTGTAGAGTGGTCAGCTCAGCGGAGAAAGAGATGAGAGGCTTGATACGAGCATCTCTTGTTTTAAGTGATGTAAAGTAAATGACGACGGAGGATAAGATGAGATGAGATAAGATGACGGATTTTGCTGCTACGTTTGACTTTGGCAGCCACGTAATAAACAAAGATTTAAATAATTTAGCAACCATGTTACAAAATGTACATAACAGAATCGTGTAATGTTTACTTTTTGAAACTGGATACCTTTCGACACATTGCATAATTCCGTCTGCAGTGAAATGACGGGGAGAAATATGTAAACGAGACAAATGTCCCCTTCTGTTTTAAAAAATTAAAATAATGCTAAAATATAAAATCTAACGGTAATATAATTATATTAAAAGTAGCAAAAACTAAAATCGGTGTGAAATCGGTGTGAAATCGGTGAAAATTATGTATCACAAAACCCTTGAAAAATTATTTGCAGTTTCCAAATGGTTATAAATCTATAAATATCGTAAAGACCTGACTTCCCGGAGTCGCACAACATTCTAGAGATACAATTATTATAAACTATTTGACAGAAAATAGTAGCTCCAATTTTTTAACACGAGAAATTACAATTTTCAGAATAAGATCATTATAAATACTTATCAAATCATCTAAAGATAAAAAGTGCTCGCTATACTATTCAATTACAAATTCAATTACCGTTTACTATTTAATTACAAAAACAAATAATTTCATGCTCCCTGTTATATGTAACATGATGATGCAGATTGATTTTTACGGATAGACATGATTGTACAAGTTGATCCTTCTCATAGGTAGTACCTAAAAGTTTGAATTAGGTATATCATGATTATTACTACTAAACAAAAACGGAAATTGACTTACTTTTATTGCAATTGTGGTGGAAGATTGAAGTGTTGCCGAATAGCATTAATATCGCTGACGATATTTTTCCCTGATCCAGTGGGAAATGACATTTCCAATATGTATTCGTCGTCAATTGTGACCTTAAGAGTCTCCGATTGTTGACCGCTGGTTGCTGTCATGTCCACTTCAAATGTTATGTTGAACATACAAAAAATACTGTTATCGTTTGGGTTTAATGAAATGCTTCTGCGGTCTGTGTCGACGACGACACGTCCACCGCCTGAAAACGGTAAAGTGCCCACTGAAATCCCATTCTCGATACGAGTAAAAGAATAACTTTGGAGGTTTGAGCCCTGAGAGACACTAATCGTCATAATTATTGGAAAGTAAAAATATTTAGTGAGTGTCAACGACGACGGTGACAAAATAACTAGCAAGGGTCTCGTGATTTTCCTTATTTTTAAGTTTTCGACCTTTAATTTAATAATAGCTTTTAGCTTTTATGGACGAGAAATGCAGTCCCTTAAGGAAACAAAGGGTTGAAAATCCTTTGAATATATGCATAGGCCGCGGAAGCGTGGGGACAGAGGGACCAACGGTTATTCGATGTCCCCATCATCTCCTCATGTAATATAAACCCCTCCCTCCCCTATCCTGCAATGTTTATGTTCCCAGATGTCCCCACGGCTTCCGCGGCCACTGGATATATGCAAACTAACTCGGGTGGCGAGTCTACTTATTGAAAATCGATCTCATAGTATGCAGTTCAGTTGGCATTGAGGTCGTTTCTACCGGAACTCAAATGCAATGCTTCTTCATTCTTCAAAATAGCATACCATGCACTTTTTCTCATTCTCACAATATGTAAAATTCGATCAGAAAGTCGGCTAAATTTCGTATCACAAAAACATTGCAAAATTTATTACATTGCAGTTTCTAAACAGTTACATAATGAAAAATCTCGCAAAAATCTACGACTACCCGGAGTCGCAAGATGACAGAATTGTAGAAATGCAATTATTATATGTAGGTAAAGCATTTAACAGGAATTAATGTTGGCTGTGATTTTTTAACAAAAAAATATAATTTTAATAAGAATAACAAATCATTTAAAAGCATCAAATCATCTCACGATGAAAAGTGCTCGCATTACGTAATTGCAAAAAAAACAATTTTATGCTCCCTGTTTAAATAAGAATAAGAGCAAAATAAGTAAATATATGTAATCTGATCTGAATCATCTTCTTTTCCTTTATGCATTTCTTTCCAAGAAATGTTTCATACGCGTTGCATAGCATGCAGTTTTTTCCGATTCTCACAATATGTAAAATTCGATCAGAATTTTTTTGTGGAAAGAGCCAAAGATCAAAACGAATTTGACTTAATGAACTGGACTGGACGGAGAGCGGATTATTGTCTGGTTTCTGATTTGCATGAAATATAGACACGTAATCACTCGTATCAAATGCATCCTGATGGAGTGGGAGGGCTGGGTGTCGAATCTCCCAAAATTTACGCTTCCCACAAAGAAAATGCGGAGAAAATGGGGCATCATCGGCACCTTGTTTGCATCTCGAGAAAGCAATAAATCAGGGACCATATTAAGTATCTCGGAACGGCAGGATCATTTCGTGCCCGTCCAACAACAGGCAGATCGAGGAGGAATTGGAAATTGTAATTTAATAGCTGAATTTATATTCCAAGTCGTCCAGTCGATTCAGAAAAAGATTCCTACTTTGTATTATGAATACTCACAATCTGATATATATTAAGGAAATTTTATATTTATTCAAATTTTTGCAAACTGGTGTCAAAGAGTAACAGATAATTAATTGTTTTTCAAAATCTGTAAATCTAAATATTATCTCATCCCCAAATTTTCCGGTGCTTTTTGCACATTTAGATCTTCGAAAAAATGGCATCTTCTTCTGAATTTCTCTGTGCTCACAAGCTTATCTGGCGATTAAACAAGCCATTGTTTTTTATGTTAGTTATTTGAAAATGACTTTGAGCAATAGCAAATAATTAATTTAAATCGCATTTTCTCAAAATCTGTAAATCTAATCCTAAGAAGGGATCGTTTCCGAATGAGGATTGTTACGAAGGAAGAATTGAAAATTTTAATTTTAATTGCCAAAAATTCTAAGTAGCCCAGTCGGATAAGAAAGTTAAAAATTTTTACAAGCTTAGATTTTCGACAAGATTAGATCATTATTACGCAATTAATCTGACAAATAATAAAGTTTCATATTTTATTGAATTATTGTAATCTGGCGTCAAACAGTAGCAAATTTTAATTGTCGTGTTTTTTTTCAAAATCTAAAGAAATTCCCGTAATTATTATTTTTAATTACTGCAAAATATATTCTATCTAAATATTTCGCTTTTATAAATTTCCATTTTTCTGATGAGAATTCTATCTAACCAATTACAAACTTTTAAATATATTTAATTTAAATTATTGCAAAATGGTTAATGGTGTCAAGCACTGGTAAATTAATTGTCTTGTTTTTTTTCAAAATATGTAAATTTATATATTTATTATCTCGTCCTAAAGTTTTCTATTGTAACTTATTTAGATCTTCAAAAAATAACATCCACATTTGAATTTCCCAAAGACTAAACTTTAATCTGGCAATTAACAAGGTGTTATATTTTATGTAAAGTATTAGAAAATGACTTTGAGCAGTAGCATTTTTTCAAAATCTGCAAATCTATGTACCTACATATGTATGTATCTCATCCCAAAATTTTTAACTGTTACACATTTATATCTTTGAAAAAATAGCACCCTTATCTGAATTTCTTTCAGCCCAACGTCTTATCTGTAGAAATAATAAAGCATAATATTTTATTTTGAATAGATTTTCCAAAACGACTTTGAGCAATAGCAAATAACTAATTTAAATCGCATTTTTAAAATTTATAAATATAAATTGCAATCTAAGTACAAATCAAACTATAAAATATAAAGTTGTAAACTGAAATTGAATAACATTCTTGCTGAAAAATATATATGACACATTACGAAATTAATCGCCATTAAATTTTCTATTGTAACTTTTCCTACGTATGTATGTATTTCCTGTTTTTCTTATTATTTAATCTTGCCGAGTAAAAAGTCGAGTCGGATCAGTCTTTTTAAAAAATGGAGGCATGGTTAGGTTTGAACATCTTTGTGGATGATAAAGAGGGATTTTTCACGCCCATTATTTGCGGCGAATTTATTCCTTTCTCTTTTTCTCAGCCAGTCTGATTGGGTTCGGCCCACTTTCACAATCCCAGTTAACAAATTCTCATCAAACGTGTGGACCAAAATCTCACCATTTATATCATTTATGAAGCATCGTACATCAGATTTTGTAAGTAAAAAAAGTGTCTCAAATTCCCAATTTTCGGTCGGGTGCCAAAAACTTAATCATCATTTTCAAAAAAGAAAATAATAGTTAAGAAAGACACAAAAATAAGAGCAACTTCGTTAATAATGTATCTTCAGCTTTGCTTCAGAAACATGTTTTGTTTTACAATCCGTCCTCCGTATAAATCTTGTCTTTTGAATGGATAGTGTTAAAAAGGGTGAGATTTCGCACCGATCTCTCCCTCACCTGTCCGCCTCCCATTCCCTAAATTATAAATTATCAATTATTTATCGTTTTTAATTATCGAATAGAAAATCAACTCGATTATTAACCACGTTTACGTTTTAGGATTCTTGCTCAATAAATAAAATGTAATAAAAAAAAGTGACTTGAACCTTTGGCAGCATGTCCATCACGTCCGTTTTGCATTGTTACGAAAGATCGATTAACAATATTTTAGGGGAAGATTGTATTTATAAAAATGAGGTAAGTTTGGATTTGATAGGGTTTCGTTTCTTGCGGGTTTGGTGCATTTCAATGAAATAATTTCATGCATTGCAAAGTATGAAACGCGAGAAATGCGACGTGCAAGAAATACGCGCGATATAGCCACGCGCCCTATGAATGAATTACGGCGGGAAACAATTTCTTGCGCTTTACATTTCTTGCAGGTCAAAATAGCTGCAAAAAACAATTTCTTTGTGTTATTTCTTGCACTGCACAGCAAAATATGCAAGAATTGCAATGTGCAAGAAACTGCAAAAAAGTGCAAGAAATATGCGCCATCCAGCCACGCGTTGTATGAAGATTTCGCTGCGTGGCGTAGTTTCTTGCGCCTCGCATTTCTTGCAGGTCAAAATATTTAGCTGCAAGAAACCACTTTTTTGCCCTTATTTCTTGCAAGTGGTTCCTTGCCCTCGAAACACTGGAATTCACCATTGGCCATCCATACTCTGGGCGATTCACGATGAATATTTTACATTTGGAGCAGGATAGATTTCCCGTCTAATCAGCCACCTCCTCCCACCGCGTCTCTTTATTCGACCAACCAACAATCCTCGCAAGCCTTGTGCATGTTCATCCCACCATCATTTATTTCATTTTAGCCGCAGTGAAGTGACTGATTTAGCGGAAAAGTAATCTTATCTCGTTAGCATTAACTCAAAATTGGGGAGGACTCTTTTCTGCCCACTTTTACCCATTTTATCCAAATCAGCTTTTATTATTACTACGCTCATATTATTTCATTCAACAACGATACATCCAAGAGGAGAGAATGGAATAAGTAATGGTCATAAAGCTGCTCCTTCTTCTTCTCGACGTGGAAAACAAAACAATACGAAATCGTAGGATTATTAAAAGGGAAAGAAAAACATTTTGATTAGGATGAGCGAATTTTGGTTTTGGTCCGGAGAGGAAAAAACAATATTTGTAATTGCTTTCTCATTTAGTTTGGTGGTGGAGATAAATTAAAGATTTGTGGCTGGTTGGCTGTCTTGAAAATTGAAGTTGAATAGTTTCTGTGAAATTCTATTTATTTAAGTAAGAATTAGAAATACGGAAGAGGCGAAATGTATGTAATCTGGCTGGACATGCATTATTTTGCATGGACTTATCGTAGACTAAAGTGACCTCAAACTTTCCCCTTCGTTCTGCACATCGTCGCGATTTGCATATGTACATAACTCTGAAATCTGCTAAAATTCGTGAAGCGTATTTGCCATACGTTTGTGCCCATGTCAGTTTCTATATTATCCATTTCGTACAGAGATGCTAATTCAATTTCATGCAAAATCCCAGCTAATGATATGTATTAATTTTCAGCCGAGATTTGACTACTGATATGTCCATACATAAAAGAGAAGAAGACAAACATTCTCACATTTCATGTCATTTAAATCTCAGGACGGAACTATTTAACGAGTAGAACCAAACCAGAAAGGAATAAAATTGTCAAAAATCAATAAAACCAACTTGTCCGTAATGCGACCCGTCTCGTCAAATAATCATAATATTTAATACTGACTCCTTTTCATCACCACATTTCTACGACCTGGCCATTCCAATAAAAAAATGC
Source organism: Folsomia candida (assembly GCF_002217175.1). NCBI lineage: Eukaryota > Metazoa > Arthropoda > Collembola > Entomobryomorpha > Isotomidae > Folsomia > Folsomia candida. Next base: position 1,929,696 of record NW_019091200.1, on the reverse strand, counting down.
TGCAAGAAATTCTACTACTTTTAGTGTCTCACATGTGCATATCGACGAGATGAGAGCCCTTGTTGCCTGCCTGAATATTTAGATAGCTCTGGACTGGACTTGCACAAGGAATAAAATAAATAAATGTAGTTTGCATTGCATCCCATTGCATGACGACAAATGAGGCAACAACCATCAATACACGTACTCCACCAAACCATCCAATGTTCACCTACCTACCGCCACCGGTTTTTAACGTTTAACTCTTTTTTTAAAGTTTTAAAAGCAGGAAGATGAATGACTTTTTGAAACATGTTGAAACTCCGAGGAGAGTGGATCGGGTTACTCGCCCTCGTAACAAACGACGCTTAAGAAGAAGAAGATCCAGCATAGCGAAGCGATTTAAGGGCTCACTTTATAAGTACGAAGGTGGTTCATTTCATTCACTACGCGTTAACTTCTTGGATTTGTACATACGTAGGCAGGAAGACTGAGGAGATGAGGATATTCTGAGGGAGAGATGACGAGGAGATGAGATCAGGACAAATGGATTGGGTTGGACCACTTTTCAAACAAAGTTTCTTCCTCGGAGGATTTTGTTTTTGGTTAACGAGGTGGCTTCTTCTTCTTCTTCGATGGGGTGAGGAAAAGGGTTACGTTGTTGTGGGTGGAAAGGTAGGAAATTAATCGGTACGTCAAGATTTCAGGAAATCTATGAGAAAAAAACACTTTGGGAAATTTCGTTACTTTTCCCCCTAAAAAATCTAGTAAATACTCATTCCAAATGTGAATTTCGGAAAATATTTGACGACGAAAATATGTATGTATTGATGGTCCACTATAGAATAGTGAAGGTGAACGTGGCAAGATGAGAGACGTGGAGGAGAGCGATGTCAAATGTCAACCCTTTGAGAAACCACTTGTCATCAGATCCACCACCCGAGAGAAGCCTCATTTGAATTCGGACAAACTTCCTCTCAATAAATTGACGTCTCTCGTCCCATTCCTGATTCCTCCTTTTCAAACCTAATTGTCAAGTCAGCTTATAAATGCATCTTCTTTCGATGGGATGGGATTTGATGATGCTGGTCGTTGGACTTATGTATGCAACAACCTTCAAATCACTACTCAGACCCGACGACGACAAAAGTGACACTTTTTGGGCTAAGAGATGAAATTCAGAATACAATTGAAAATTGGAACGTTTAGCCAACATAATAATATCTCTTTGTCTGCATATCGTTACATTCGTGTCGTAATTGTTCAATGCCACTGGACGATGTAGGTCTGCCCGGATTTAAGTTATAATTTGCATATAAATTTTTATTTACCGAAAACTTAGAACTACTCGATAGATAGAGAAATTGAAAAGTAGAAAAAATTAGAAGAATTACATTAGAAAGAAGAATTAGTAGAGCTGTAAAGAGCGTGGCAAAATCTGAAATTCAGAATATAATTTAAATTAAAACAATCTAATAATAGCTTTTTGACTTCATATCGTTACATTTGTGTCGTAATTGTCTTGTTGGTGACGATCACGATGTTCTCCCAATTTAATTCATAATTTGCATATAGCTTTCAACATTAAATTCTTGGCATTATTCGGGATTTACGTATTTGATTTCTAAATAAATTTGGTTTCCACAAGGATAGAAGTAGTGTTAAAATCAAAACAAATTCCTAGTTCGGAATAAAAAAGAACTTTCCATCGTAGGCCAAAAGTGAACTTTCTTTGGTAGGCAACAGTTCGTTGCCACCGTAAAAGAAAGTAGAAATTCACAGAAAAAGGCCACAGACAAATATCAGTAAAAGTCCCTATAATGTTACTAATTGCCCTAGTAGCTCAGAGGTCAGAGCACTTGACATGAATTCAAGGGAGCCGTGGTTCGATTCCCGGCTGGGTAACAATTTTTGGCATTATTCGGGATTTACGTATTTGATTTCTAATATTAAATTCTATTTAGGGTTATTCAAACCCAAAATTTTTGAAAAAAAATCCAAAAGATTTTCAATTATTCATGAACCCTCTAAAAATTGTATTATTTTATAATTCTCTATACGTCACTCGCCATTAAACAAATAAATAAAAGGTAGCAGAAGAAAACTGACTAAACGGAACTACTCGAAATAGAAACGAGATGGACAAGGCCGATAAGACGGAGGGAGAGATAACTCTAAGCAGGAGCAGCGGAGGAGTGTGGGGTGCGGTCGTGATTTCGTTGGTTGGTCATCTTCTTCTTCTCAGAAACAGCTTCTTGAATCCGAAATCTGGATCTGTTCTGTGATTGCGATACGATCAAATGAAGTAATCTCTCGCTCTCCCTCTCTTCCTAATTTAATTGAGATGGGAAAGGACTCAGTCAGTCAGAGAATGACAAAATTGACCAAATTGGAATGACTCGTCGTGATCTCGGGTAAAGATAAGTTTTTGTTTAGGAAATAAAACAAGACGCGATTGTACATTTCTCAAAATAATGTCAGCCTCTTGTCCAAACCAAATCTTGCATGATTTACAATTTATTTACATGGGAGAGATTAGCATTTTCATGTATTTATACATACGCACAAAAAAATGGACACATTGTATTGTACAAACTCGGGCAGCATAAATAAAAATCCAACCAATTAGTAAATGCACATATATGAGCGATCTTGTACGGATTGCTATTCCATGGTAAATGCAGATACACACTCAGAATGGAGGTCTCCCAGCGGTTGCTCTCAGATTTTGAGTAAATTCGTGTCAATCGATCGCAAATTTAATTCATATGAAATTTGCAAAAGACACGATCTCCCAACGATCATATTTGGCAGAGATATTTGCATCCGAAGAGGAGAAAACGCGCAGTAAATTTGGAAAATGTAAAATTTGTCAACTTTAAGACGCATTTTCTCCTCTTCTGATGCAAATATCTCTGCCAAATATGATCGTTGGGAGATCGTGTCTTTTGCAAATTTCATATGAATTAAATTTGTGATCGATTGACACTAATTTGCTCAAAATCGGAGAGCACCCGCTGGAAGACCTCCATTGTAACCAAGTGCATGCAAAATGAATCGAAGGGACACTCATTGCCACCTTCTGATAAATTATTGTGAGGCAAGAGACCCTGAAAATTGAACACGCATTGATTGATGGATGGTCAGACTTGGTGAATGAGTATAGAATTAAGAATATTAATGAGGTGACGTGTGGTGGTCTGGTCTTCTCGAGTGAAATGAAATGAATGATGGATGGATGGATTCAGGGTTAATTTCTGATTCATTTATTTTTTGTCAGGGGCTGGTGGGCCAGTAGTTTTTTATCTGCTTGGTGCTGAGTGACTGGTATGCAGCAGAAGCAACAACAGCAGTAAGAGATCCAACTATTTAATAAGAGATTCAATCAATTCGATTTGGAGTGGAATTGAAATTAAAAGTATTTAAGTGAGCGTTTTATGGGGAGGCGATGAGAGAGTAATAAAATTCCAAGCTACGCAGGGGACCTTAATAAATGGTAATGAGGAATGATGCTTATGGGTCAAAGTGGTATGGACGGAGAGGTCAAAACCATTATGTCGCAAGGGTTAAAATATGTATGTACATTTATTTGTGGATAAATATCAAATTTTGTGTGACAAATAGTTTTAATGTTTGCGTAAGAATTTTGCATTTGTATGTACGTAAATCTGGTGTACATATTTGGATTTTGTCACATTTACACTAAAATATTGTGAACAATCCGCGCATTTGTAATCAATCCTTGGCTCTTGTAATTTATTTTAAAATTCGGGACAACAAACTTATTGAGCAGGGAGTTGCCGTTTTTTTTAATACACACTCCTTTTGACAGTTTTTGAAGGAAGAAATCTGAAGTTTAAGAAGCCTTCAGAAAAATCGGAACTCTTAGAAGCTGGCTTCCAAAAACCCATCTCCATTCTATTAATTAACTTACTGACTACAAATTTGTCGTCCAGAATTTTAAAATAAATTATGATAGCCGAGAAATGATTACAAATGTGGCGATTTTAGTAATGAGTCATCGAGTCCTACGTTAATATTTAAAATATTCATTTATTGCTTATAAATATGTCAATTCGATTTAGTCAAGTTGCCAACCTTTTATATATTACATCTTTATTACAATTAAATATTTTATTTTAGCCACTAAGGTTTAGCAACATGGTCATTTTTTTTACATACTTTGCACTTTTACCTAGCACCATTTTACTCAAACTTTTGTATTTCCAATTTAGAAATTATCTATTTACATGCTTATTATTATTAAGTAATAAATGGAAACGGTTCGCACCAATTTCGTGGTTGGTTAGTCTTTTGGCAAGATTTGGGAGGTGTGTGCATGTAAAGGACGTGGCCATTGTCTACATGGGAAAAGGTGTGAGATCCCGCAGCGACTGACCACGTAATCCAACCACCAACCAAAAACAACAACCCTGTAAATACGTAAAACGATAATGATAATCACTTGCTCGCATCGGAATTCGACACGATAAATGAAAATGAATGAATGAACGATCAAACACAATAATGGGACTCGTGCATGGTTACCGATTTTTCTTATGAACAATGGTGAACACGATTGATTGTGTTTTGCAACCACCAATTGACACCTTTTTTTCAATTCGACGCGAGTGCAAATTGGATACAAATTCGTATTCAGTGAGCTCAATTATTGGTAATGAGTCGTCAATAAAAATCGATTAACTTTCTCCAGTGGGGGTAGATTTTAGTATGCATGAACAATTTTCACCTCTTGATCTCTCTCTCTGTTCCTTCCTTCTTCTGAAAGTCATGGTGGTGGTATGGTGGTGGTGTGGTGGTGCTTAATTTCAATCTCGAATGTGGATAAATAAACACTTGTTAATTTGCAATAGAGGGTTGAAATTCACTAAAATATGGGACCCATGAAAAAAAAGAGTTTTTATTGTGTAAAATTTATTTGTGAGTCTGGATTATGGGTAAAATTAGGAGTAGTTTGATCCAGAATGAATTTAGTTTATAATTGATAATTATTACATGATGTATTATTACAGAAGAGCTGGAAACAACTTTTTTTAATTGGCAGTGAAACAGTATAATTTTGCATGAATAGGTATCCAACCTACAAAAAGAAAACGACCTATTTATATTTCTTAAATTGATAATGAAACAGTGTAATTTTAAATACAACGGTGTCAAACTTTGGCTTAAAAAATAAAATAGTTTCGACTAATGCGAATTAATAAGCAAACAATTTTTATCATTTGCAATTTATTTAGTGAGTTTGGCTTGATTATTGGTAAAACTAGGAGTAGGCTTGATTCAGAATGAAGTTAAATAATTTAACTTAACATGTAAATTGAATTATAATTATTATAATTCAATTTTCATGAAAACTATTACTTGAAGAGAGGAACGTACCTATTTTTTAAATTGGTACTGAAATGTATAATTTTACATGAAACGGTGTCCAACTTTGGCTAAATTCGAAAATAAAATAAAATAAAATAGCTTCGAGAAATACAAATAAATAAATAAATTTTATCACGCAAAATTTATTTATCGAGTCGGGATGGATTATTAGTAAAATAAAGTAAAATTTTAATCTACGATATGCCTGCTTCCGAATGAATTTAGTTTATAATTTGATTTTCATGATAGAAAAGAGGAACAGCAACCTATTTTTTTTTACAAAGGTAATGAACTAGTGTAATTTTAAATAAAATGGTGTCAAACTTTGGCTAAAAAAATAAAATAAGATATTTTCGACTAATGCAAATAAATGCTAAATTTTTATAGTGTGACATTAGTGATTCTAGAAGATGCGAATAAAAAACTGCTGCCCAAAAAAAGTTCGTATTAAAAAAAAATAATTTTAATAATGTTTAAATGATACACTAATCATTGCCGAACTTTGGAACCTATTTTGCCTTGACAAATAAAGAAAATATGATTTCCATAAAACGGTGTTAAACTTTGGCTAAATTCTAAAAAGTAGAAATAATTTAACATTTACAAATAAATAAATACTAAATAGACAATTTTTATGGTGTAAAATATTTGTGGGTCTGGAAAATTATTATAAAAATACGGGTAAAATATTACTGCCCAAAGAATTTAGTTTGTAATTTTAAGATTGTCAAGAATCTAAGAATTTAAGAAGCTCTTTAATCTATTTTCTTTTGAAAAGCATGCATAAAAACCATAATTTTAATTAAACGGTGTCAAACTTGACCAAATTTCCAAAATTAAAATAGTTTTGAGCAATACAAATAGATACATAAACAATTTTTTAGTAGAACATTAGTGAATTATTGTATAATATAGGTACAATAATGATGCCCAAAAAAAGTTTAGTTCGTAATTTGAAGATTGTCAAACTCTGGGACCTATTTTTCTCTTGACAAGCGTACGCTAAAAAACATAATTTTAATTAAACAGCGTCAGACTTGGCCAAAATTTCAAAATTTTTGTCCGTTCCAAATTTCATCTAAAAAGATAACATTACAGAAATATTTAAATAGATGTAAAAAGCCCTACATCAAATTCATCCCCACTTTAAAGACACTCCTCTGTAACTCAAATATATAATTCCTCTTAATTCTAACATCCTGAAAAACCACAAGAAAATTTAAATCCTTTTCCTTTGCTGTTTTACTCTTTATTTATTTAGCATAATTTCACGCCTTGCATAATCAACATAAGCGTTTTCTCACGTTCCTCTTCTCTCATCTCATGCGGATCGCATACTAATTACACGAGTATAAAACTCAGCGTGGTTAAACTCGGTCTCACTTCACCTCATATAAAGCCAATTTCTAATTTACCATTATATAAGCAAGTACATAGCTCTGTAACCAATGCATTTACTTGTTTACTTATTTGCATACCACAAAAATAAAGCATTGTTGCTGCTGCTACTTCATAAAATAAAAACGTATCTATTTACAAGCTTATCCATTGTTTCGACTTAACAGGACTTATTATATAAGGAAAAGTTGACGATGCTGCTGGTGATGATTCCATCGATAAGAGAAAGTTCAAAGTTTATCCTTTGCTTGCTTGCTTGGTTGGTTAGCTGCTTATCTTTCTTGTATTTCTCTCACTTTATTACCATTGTTGTAGATTGCTAAATATTACCTTTTCAACAATGCAATTCAACACATGCCACCAACCCAGAAAACAATTTTATTGATTGCTAAATGCAATATGGAAGGAGAATAATTGGATTTTAAACGACAACTGAGGAAATCCCCGTTTTGTAGAGGGGGAATATTTTTTTAGAAGTTTATACCTGTTGAAAAAAATGAGAGGAATTTATTAACGTTTATTTCCTGGGGGGATGGAAAAATAAAAATTTGCAAGGAATTTTTAAAACTTGAATTTATTTACTCATTTGTTCTAGCTCCCACTCCCATAACGCAGCGTGGCGTCGACATGCATGCATCGACATCAGTCAAAATGTACGTATGTATTTATGTAAGCGCAATACTCTGCGTACTCATTTTTCATTGTTCATTAATGAAACTTCACTTGGTTGGTTGGTTGATGGGAGATGCCGATATCACATTTATTGCTGACCTTTGACCTCCTCCCACCAAGCCGTCCTTTCATTACTTGCTATACACGGCTCCTGCAGGATCCGTATTTAAATACGTAACTTATGCAGCGGGTAGTCGGACATGGAAGAAAAAGAAGACTTTTACTAGATTGTAAAGCAATTAAAGTTTTAAAACCGTTTTTCATACGCATCGTCACCATGTTGTGACTGATGGTCCAATTAAAATTTATTTTTTTTGTACTGGTGACTGGACTGGACTGGAGGATGTCGGATTAAAGTATTTTAATGAATGGGAAGTGGAGATTAGTTGACTTGGATGTGAAATGGTTGGTTGTGTTAATGAGTGAAGATTCGTCTTTGTTTTTGGGAGGGTGAGGGTGAGGTGGCTAAATGGGAGCATGGATGGAACTTAATGAGTAATTAATCACGAGAACAAATCAGTACTTTTGGGTGGAGAAGAATTCACGGCGAGACGTGTGGATTGAGGTTTTTGTACTTTTGTGGATGACAATAATTGTGCCCAAAAGGTGAGAATGGGGTTTCAAAATCTGAAGTTTAAAACGTGTGGATTGAGTTTATACTTTGACAATTGTCCCCAAAAATTGAAAATGGAGTTTTAAAAACTGAAAAATGAAGCTTAATGCAACCAGAATAAATCACTCCAAGAAATTTAATGCGTGTGGATTGAATTTCGTTTTTGGCAATTTTGGCCAAAAATTGAGCAAGGAGTTTAAAAATCTGTGCAATCAGAATAAATATGGATTAAATTTGTGTATACTTTCGTCGTTCGTGTTTGACAATTTTGGCAAAAAATTGAGAATCAAAATCAGTAGCTAAATATGTTCATGCAGAATGAATCGGCCGTGGTATCGCAGAAATCTCAGACTTTTTGTAACATATTCTTCCACGACCGGAAGAAATGTTTGTACAAACAATAATTTAGCAAGGAAATAATGTTTCCCTTGATGCAGATCTTAATCAAATGCTACCCATTGAGAGCCAAGTGAGCGAGTGAGGGATTTCTTATTTGTATAATTATTGTGCAAGTTGGTTTACTGTTATTTTTAAAAATTGGTAATTTTTGAGTAAAATACAAATAAAACAAAGGCAGATAAAATATCTAAGTTATTAAAATACATATTTGATTTTTCAGAATTTTCCTTTACGGCGTAGATCAGTTACAATTTAGGAAATCTCAAATTTATGAAACTCTCAGAAAAATAATTCCAATTTTTTTTAAATTTACTGTTGTTTGTTGGATATTGAGAATTTTGTTTTATTTTTATTTTGTTTTTATTGAGAATTTTAAATCAAAATCGTCTGAAAAGAGACGTCAATAATCTTTTATCATAAGTTTTGTGATAAATAATTATAAAATTTACCTTTACGCCGTAGATTCCTTGCACTTTGGAATAAATTTGTAAGAAATGAGTAAAAGTCTTTGCGAGCAACATCTTGGTGAATCTTTTACCTTGTCTCATCTATATTATAAGCTGGAAATGTTTGTCTGCAACGGAAGTGAAAGTAATTTTCCGTTACGGAAGTGAAAGTGGAGAAAGTTGAGTTTCGAATGGCGCGAAAATTCAAATTAAATTCTTTATTTAAAAACATAAATTCCCTAGATAACCAGTCTGACAACCACCCCCAGATAACCACTATCTGACAACCACCCCCAGATCACCACTGCATGACAACCACCCCCAGATCACCACTGCATGACAACCACCCCCAGATCACCACTGCATGACAACCACCCCCAGATCACCACTGCATGACAACCACCCCCAGATCACCACTGCATGACAACCACCCCCAGATCACCACTGTATGACAACCACCCCCAGATAACCACCCAAGACAACCCCCCACGATAACTACCCCCAGATAACCCCCCACGATAACTACCCCCAGATAACCACCCCTAGATAACCCCCCACGATAACTACCCCCAGATAACCATCCCTAGATAGCCCGCCACGATAACTACCCCCAGATAACCACTCATAAAAAACCACCCCCAGAAAATTCAGTGGTAAAGTGTGCACATGTGTTCACTTCACACTTTTTTGGAGGTGGTGACAAGACACAAAAAGTGTGAAGTGAACACATGTGTTCACTTCCACTTTTGTGCAACTGGTGTCGGTATTGACAAGACACAAGTTGCAGTGCTCACCAGTGCACACTTTACCAATGAATTATCTGGGGGTGGTTATCATGGGTGGTTATCTAGGGGTGGTTATCTGGGGGTGGTTATCATGGGTGGTTATCTGGGGGTGGTTGTCATGGGTGGTTATCTGGGGGTAGTTATCATGGGTAGTTATCGTGGGGGGTTATCTGGGGGTAGTTATCGTGGGGGGTTATCTGGGGGTAGTTATCGTGGGGGGTTATCTGGGTGTAGTTATCGTGAGGGGTTATCTGGGGGTGATTATCATGGGTGGTTATCGTGGGGGGTTATCTGGGGGTGATTATCATGGGTGGTTATCATGGGGGGTTATCTAGGGGTGGTTATCATGGGTGGTTATCTGGAAGTGGTTATCATGGGGGGTTATCTGGGGGTGGTTACCATGGGGGGTTGTCATGGGTGGTTATCTGGGGGGGTTATCGTGGGTGGTTATTATGGGTGGCTGTCATGGGTGGTTATCTGATGGTAGTTGTCTGGGGGTGATTATCATGGCCACTTTAGTTTGAAGTTAAATAGAATTGGAAGTCTGTCATGGGTATCCAGGATCCGCCACTTTAGTTTAAAGTAAAGTTAAAGTGAAATCGGAGTCAAGGCTACAACCAGCCCAAGATAACTACCATTAGACATTTAATACGCGCCAGTCTAAACTTGACTTTCTTTGCTTTCACTTCGGCTTCCGACATTCTTTTGCATCTGGTAATTCTCGCTCGCCCGGCGGGAGACGGGCTTATACGCTAGTTATAAATAACTTTAAAATTTACCTTAACGCCGCAGATTCTTTGCATTTAACTATTAAACTATAACATAAACATATAATTTAAACTTTGACATATATTTATATTAAATTAACAATTAAATCTAAAACTTCCCTTTTCAGCAACAAAAATTCCACATAAATATAGTTTTTAATTTACTGTTGTTTTGAGAAATTGAGAATTTTACATCCAATTCGTCTAAAAAGGACAGTGGCACAGCTCAACTCATCCATCTTTTACCATAGTCTGGTTAAATAATTATAAAATTCCCTTCACACTGTAGATTCCTAACAATTTGATACTTATTAACGCATAATTTTCAACAATTCCACATTAATTATTTTTAGTTTACATATTTAAAATAATAATTTACTGTTACTTGTAATTTTTAGAAATTGAGAAATGTGTACCAAATTCCGAGCAAATTTACAACCAACGTCGCAAAACACACACTTGTATAATCTTTTATATTATCTTTTAAAATAATACAAAATTTCCTTTACGCCGTCTAATTTGGTAAATCTCAAATTCCCAACTATTCAAAAACAACAATTCTATCATATTATTAACATATTTTTTAATTGACATATTTAAAAATAATAAGTGTAAGTACGATTATTTTTCAATTTTGGAAACAGATAATTTTACATCAAAAACTCCAATCAAATTTCTAACCAACGTCTAAAATGACTTGTGGACCGAATATATCTAACCTTTGAAATTAAGTCTCAAAATAAACAATTACAAAATTTCCCTTTCGCCGTCGATTCTTGCAAATCTCAAATTTCCTAAATTTTCAGAAACAACCATTGCCATCATTTTTTTTACTCCCACGTTCCGAAACTATATATGCCCCATAAAAATTGCAGTCCAGTCACATATTTTTTTTTGCTATCATGCATCCCATCTCTCTCCTCGTCCTCTTCCTACACTATTAAATATTATCCGTAATATACGTATCTCTTCTCCCATCAAAATCCAAATTCTACTCTACTTCCTTCCGGAAACTACATAAATAAATTGTTACACTAAAACCATACTATGTAACGTAACTGAAATGATAATTATGTTAATTTATGTATCCAGACCAGACCCACCTCATCCTCCTCCCCTCCATTTAACCAAGAGCTCACTCACTTCACTTCACTTCCCCGTCATCATAATCCCACCAATTTATGTCAAAATTAACCACAAACGCGTACATACACTTTTCTCAAGTTCAGGTTCACCCAAAGCGCATATTTAGTCCGACCAGATGGATAAATACGTTCCATGTTTCCTCCTTATTTGTTTCTAATCTCTGAAATTAATCGGGCAATTAAAAAAACCGGAGGAGAAAAAAGTGGAGCAGCAAAACAAGTAAAAATACTTCCCATTATGCCACACCGCTGACAGATCGTTGTCCAGATATGATATGATGTCTGCAATTATTACATGCACACAGGCCAGGCTGCATATTCTGGATGGATGGATGGAGGAAGTGGGCCTTCTCCATAAATATAAATTGGTCCGTTGTGCGGTGGCCATAAGTCCACGTCCACAATTTCGGTTAACCAACCGACAACTACTTATCATTTTGTCACCAATTAAAAATGAAATAAGGGAAAAGTTCCAAATTGAAAGTTGTAAAGTGTCAAAGTGGAAAAATAGTGCTCTTTTCGAAAATAGTAAGCATGCCTCTCTCCAATTAATAGGTTGGCTTGTATTTTGTCCTCCAGGTAAGTAAGTAGGCAGGCATGCATATGAGATAATACGTAACGTAACGTACAACTGGATTGGACTGGAATGAGTATAGAGCTACTGTTTTTAGTGAGAGCGAGATGGGCCAGTATGATAAGATGGCTTACTTTTGATAACACGTATATCCGACATGATGATGGGAGTTAGAGTCAAACCTGGTTTCCGGTGTGTACATTCGTAAAAAAGTGGTCCTTTCTCTCTCTCTCTGTCCAAATAAATAAGGAGCCTGCAAGCATTCCTATTATCGTATCATAAATAGTAAAAAAAAGAGTCGAGTATGTATGTAAAGCTTTATTATCGCTGATGAGATCACCCACCACAAATAATAAAACAATGCCAAAAAGCGAACCCAGACCAGACCAGGCCACAAATGTGGAGAATGTATATGTATACAGGTAATTATAAAAATTGGGGCGACAATGAGATTATTTATTTAGTAACAATGGGATCGTTTGCAGAAAGCAGGCCAGGTTTGGGTGCATTATTATGTTGTAAAATAAACCTGCCAATTCTGTGAGATTACAATTTGCAGGATCAATGTCTCATTGCAAATGGAAATTTAGACAGATGCAAACTTTGCGGATCAATGACAAGTCTTTATTTACAATATGTGCATGAATTTCAGGCGTTAAACGTGTCTTCAACTTCGACTTGTAATCTTTTTTTGCGAATTTAGACAGATGCAAATTTTACAGATCAATAACAAGTTTTTAGAATATACATATGAATTTCAGACGTTAAACATGTCTTCGCCTTCAACCTGAAATCTTTTCCCCCGTAAAGATTGAGACATCGTCTCTTTTCTAACAAAATAATTAAAACACGCACTTCCAACCCATCCCATCACATCAATTCTCTCCAAAACTGAGACAAACATCCGTTTCTACCCACACCTACCAAAACGCAAGAAGACGGAGGAACGAGCCCGTAAAATAAATAAATAAATAAATAAACCGTCATAAAAAAATGTCTAATGAATGAAGAACTCAAGATGCAACTTTTTCTTTAAAAAAACATAATTTTAATTACTTTTACGACAACAATGAACCCAAACCTCATTCATCGCGGGTTGCGTGCAGTACATTTTATTCGCCATAAAAAAACTGTACAGAGTGTCAATTGTGTGTGACGTGTGGTGGTTGAGGTGAGGACACAACTCGACGACATTGTCGTGGTGTCATTGTCACTGTCTTTCCCAGCGTGTCAACAGTTCTCAGTTTTCACATTATGACAGATTCATCTCATTCGGTGTGACACACGAATTTTCATGACTTCTTCCGTCTCACTTACGTAAATGCAATGCATGCAAACCGAGAAGTGGAAATGACTTTGTTTTAATTTTGGAGCTTGGTGTTGGTGTTGTTTCCGTCTTAAATATTTTTTTAATTAAGAGTGTGTATGTAACTCGTAATTAAAAAGGTCATCCAACGGGACGATAAACTCGGATGAGTGGCATGACATTGTGACAATTAACGACCAAGACCACCACATTGCGAAATAAATAAATATTTGCATACATTTTATTTATTCGCATTTCTCACAAGGTAAAAATACCTAAATGATAAACTGCCAACTAATTTGTAAATGATAAATAAATAAATAAAAGTAGCAGAAATTCTGCAAGGTTAGATTTTCTCAGGTAAATAATTTTTACACACAGATATTTGCCTAAACCAGGATAAATACAAATTCACAAGCAGGATACGGAGAGTGATGGATGTTGACGTAGATTGAGGCGAGATGCGAAAAATATACGCGATCAGTTTGCTGCTTCTCTTCACTCTCCACTAATGCAAATTGTTTGTAGTAGGTAAATTATTATTCTAATGCCAGAAGATAAGGCCAACTTGTACAATGTGTAAGGAAATGAGCACCCAGTTCGGCATGGATGAGCGAATATCAGAAACTACATATGCACACTTTTGCAAATAAGTAATTGTACATAAACCAAGCAGCCAGCGCCCAAGAAAATAAATGGCTTTGACTTTAATACCACTTAATTATGACTAATTGCTTCCAACACAGGAGAGGATTTTAGTCCAAGTGGATACCACCCAGCAGAAAAAAACTGGATGATGCGGAAAGGATAAGTCAGTGGTAGTGGTCGGTTCGTTAGTTATAAATATCTTATCGTACCGCTTATCAATAATCCTCTCTCTCCTGCCAAGACGTATGTTCGCAAACCACAACAAAGAAGAACAAAAAGAGTACATAGCACAAGCAAATTGTAGAAATATGTAGAAACAATGGCTGATAAGACAGAGAGTAATGATTCTCCGCGATCAAAAGTGCAGATTTCCTTGCCTTTTTTTCTGCAGGAAACCAGAAATATTTGGGTGGTGGTTGGTGGGGGTGAGTAATGTGCGAAATCCGGACCATTTCAAAAAATGTGGTGCCTCATTTGTCAAAGTTTTTCAAGTTAATTAGCTAAACTGGATTTAATTTATGAGGATAAAAGTGTATGCGCCATTTAGTTCGAGGTTTTACCCTTGATAACATCTTATCTCGCTTGTAAAGCTACTATTTATGAATCCGCTTTCTTTCTTTTATTTTCCGTGTATTTGTTCGGGGCGGTGGTTTTGGGACGTGAGCTTTTACCATTTTTTCCTGGGTTCTTTCCCGAAGAAAAACTGACACTAATTATCTCACAATTTACAACTTACATTAAAAATTGGCTTAATTAATACTAATTCTTGCGAGATGGACATGTCTGATTGTTTGTTTACTTAGTTGTTTTTCATGTATTTGTTTTAATTGGAGCAATTGAGTAGTGATTTTGACCGTCGTAAATTATTCAGTTGCGTAAAACATGATTAAATTGGTGTTGAGGTTTTGTTGGGGAAGATAAAGATTTGGATGGCCATTTCCTGTAAAGATTTTAGCCGTGTTTCATAATTTATGTATGTATTTGCATATGTATGTATTCATACGTTGAGGTCTGTCCAAGCCAAGGCATGCTAAATTTGTGCAAAACTTCATGCCAAAATGCATGCAAACATGTAAGTTCGATCCCATGTTTGCAAGAAACTCTAAATTCATGCAAAATTTGATGCAAAAATGTAAGTAAATGTTGATTTCATGTTTATCGTTAAATGTTTCTACCTGTGTAAATGAGATGCAGCCAAGAATTTTCGATCCATAGTCAAATCAATAATGCGCAAACTGTCATGCACACAAATCTGCTGCATACATGCAAATCTGCTGCCCTTTTGTGCATCAATCTATCGTTCTGTCTGCTGCCGACTTGTGCAACGCGATCATCCAACTAAATATTTGTCAAACTTTGAACATCCAAATGAGGACATTGTCCGCAAACGGAGGCTATAAATATGAGTGACAACTCGACCAAACTCCATTTCGTTCTGGAGATCTGAGTAAATAGTTTGCCGCGCCGTTCCGCACGTCCCAGATTTGTATTAATTTTTGATGAATTATTGATTTAATACAAGGACGAAGCACATCTATCAACTAAACGTGGACAAGTCGGCCTGCTTAATTTACAAAGTTCAAGGTACGCAATAATAATAATCAGAGTAGAAATTGCCCTCCCCCCTCAGAAATTTCGAACAATTTAATTTACCCTAAATTAATTTTTCCCTCCAGCTTATTCTACACATCATGAATTCTGATCGCCCCACCCCCGGAATTGGTCGAGGTCGTGCCCGTGCTCGGGTTCACCGTTCCATTTCGCCCCGTCCTCGCGCAGAAGATATCCCCCGAGCGCATGATGACCAGCCTTCACTTGCTCACCTGCAGCGACCCGTGGTCGCACCGGGAGCACCCTCATTTCCCGAGACGACCGCCCGTGTCGCGCAGCTCAGCATTTCGGATGAAACCGCGGCCGCGTCGGTGTCCAGTAGCGCTGCTTCGGATACGGAGAAACGGGGATCGATGCGAGGTTTCCGCCAATCGGATTCCCTTTTTCAAGATTATCGAATCAGGACGAGGCCGATCACGCTGGAATCGAAACAGGGAACGAAAGGTAAATTTTCGAAATTTGTTTTTTTTTCGAGTAAAAGTAACCACTTGGAAGAAATAACTGCAAGAATGTAGTTTGTTGGTGCTATTTTGACCTGCAAGAAATGCAAGGTGCAAGAAATCGCTTCCCGCCGCTAAAGTTCACACATCGCGTGGCTAGATGGCGCATATTTCTTGCACTGTTTTACCTTGTACTGCAAGAAATGTAGCAAACCCGCAAGAAACTAAACACTTCTGGCGAAAATGTATGAAAAAAACTGAACAATTTTAAAATATTTTGTAGGTGAACATCTTCGAATGATTACGAACTATTTCCGCCTGAAACGCGCCCCTCTCTGGACCCTGCACGAGTATCATGTCGAATTCCAACCACAATGTGACTCCAAGGCGATGATGAAGGCAATGCTGCGAAAAAATAAGGACAAATTGGGCGCCTACATTTTCGACGGGATGAAAATGTACAATTCACGACCACTCGAACCATCCCCGTTCATCTTCCAACAAGAAATGACTGAAGGGACCTTTACGGTTAAGATCAAGTATCATGGACCCGTTGAACCTGGCGACCCGACTTACATGCATTTTTACAACTTGTAAGTTTTTACACTTTCAAACTCCCAAAAAACGAGAGAACTGTTCATGATATTTGAATTTTTTTCCTACAGGATTTTGAGAACTTGCTTGTTTGGCATGGGGTTGGAAGAAATGGGACGAAACTTCTACGACCACACGGCCGCGATTTGCTTAAACGCACACAGATTGACTTTATGGCCGGGTAAGTTTGTTATCTCAATATTTTCGACACATTTTCGACATAGTTTAGCTGCGAACTTATCTCTATTTTTCCTTATTTATTCAGGATTCATCACATCCCTCCGCCAACACGAGAACGACGTCCTCCTCTGCGTCGAAACGACCCACAAGGTCCTCCGCCTCGACAACGTGCTCGCCACGATCCGCACCATCCAACAAGGCGCCCGCGGTGGGAATGCCGAAGAAGCCATAAAAGCCCAGCTCTTGGACACCATCGTGATGACCGCGTACAACCGAAAAACCTACCGAATTGCGGACATCGACTTCAAAACGACGCCATCCTGCACCTTCGAAACGAAAGCGCGGGATGGAACCATGTCGCAAATCAGCTACGTCGAGTACTACCAGAACCGCTACAATCAGACCATCACGGACCTGAAGCAGCCAATGTTGGTGGCCAAACCGGGGAAGAAAGACTTGCACCGCGGCGAAGACCAGTTGATCAATCTCATCCCGGAACTTTGCCAACTGACCGGACTGACGGACCAGATGCGCGAAAACTTCACGTTGATGAAGGAACTCAGCAAATATTTGCATGTCGGACCGCAAGAGCGTGTCAAGGAGATCACCCACTTCATGGACCGTCTCTCCTCCAAGATTTCCGACAGTCAGGTCCCCTTGGGAGAGTCGTTGAAAAATTGGGGGCTCGAGTTTGAGAGGAAGTTGTCCCCCGTGAAGGGTCGCACCTTGGGCTCGGAGAAGATCGTGTTTGCCTCGGGGGAAGAGTTGGCGGATAACAAGGGCGATTGGACAAAAGCGTTCAGAAATCAGAAGATGCTGACGACAGTGAATTTGGAGAGGTGGGTCGTCATCGTGCCTCAAAGGGATGCCCCTGGCGTGGACAATTTGACCAGGACGATGTCCAAGGTGTCGGCTCCGTTAAATATGAGGATTGGGAATCCGTTGGAAGTGTGAGTAATTTTGAAAATATTTGTCTAATTTTTCCCAAAATTTCTTTTAATTTAGGAAATATTTGTCTCACTTTTCCCACTCTTAAAAATTCCTGTTGTCTGATTACAGCTCTCTTAATTTAGAAAATATTCGTCTCAATTTTCCCACTCTTAAAAATCCCTGTTGTCTGATTACAGCTCTCTTAATTTAGAAAATATTCGTCTCACTTTTCCCACTCTTAAAAATTCCTGTTGTCTGATTACAGCTCTCTTAATTTAGAAAATATTCGTCTCAATTTTCCCACTCTTAAAAATCCTGTTATTTAATTATTTACAGCTACAAACTGGCCGACATTAAGGGGACGAGCTACGTGAAGGCGATCAACGACTTGGTCGCGAAGCACCAAGATCTTCAAATGCTCTTCGTCATCCTGCCGAACAACAAACCGGAACCTTACGGAGCGGTCAAGAAGCGCTTGGCGGTCGATCAGGGGAGTAAGTTGCAAAAATTATTTTTTCGCAAAAAAAATTGATACAGAATTTATTTTATGCTAAAAAAATTACCTTCGTTTTTTCCAGTTCCATCTCAATGCTTCGTGTCAAGGAACGTGACGTCGAAAGGACTCATGTCCATCGCGACGAAGGTGGTCGTCCAGATGAACGCTAAGCTGGGTGGGGAACCCTGGTCGATCAAAATCCCCCTCAAGAAACTCATGGTGGTTGGATTCGATGTGTACCACGGAGCCAAAGGGAGCAAGGGCGGCAGTGTGGGAGCCATGGTGGCCACGATAACCCCCACTTTGGCCAAGTACTTCAGCACCACGTCCGTTTTCAACGGTCCCGACGAGTTCTCAAAAGTTCTGCTGTCTGATTTTACAAGTAAATCCAAAAAAATTGAAACAGTTTGAAATTTGTTTCTAATTTTGTGAAAACTTTGCCTCTTTTTCAGAATGTCTGCATACATTTGCTGAAGAAAGAGACCAAGGGCTCCCCGAGAGGATCGTCTTCTATCGCGATGGCGTCGGAGATGGTCAGCTTGGACAAGTTTTGACGCAGGAGTTGGTGCAGCTTCAGGTAAAATGATTTCCAGTTTTGACAAAAAATATTTTTTTTACAATATTTTAAAATTGGGGGTTATTTTGCGCAGGAGGCTTTGAACCAGGTTTACGTCCATGCTGGCCTCCCCCTCCCCAAGTTTACCTTGATCGTGGTCACGAAGAAGATCAACTCTAGAGTTATGCTGGACCGTGGCGGAAAGTATGACAATCCGGCCCCTGGAACGGTGGTGGATGATGTTATTACACTTCCGGAACGGTGAGTCCAATAAATTTTTGTCGTGTGGAATTATTGACCTTATTTGCATCTTACTTTCTCCATTTTCGGTGATACACGTTGAATAAACTGTGTCTCTCGCTAATGCGTCAAATTTTGTATGTAAATGAGGTGACTGGCAATAGAAATTCCACTATATTTACTCCCAACTTTCTTATTTGGCTTGAAATCTCACCTTGCCTCATCGGGTCGCCTCATTTACATAAGTCTCACTATTCCCACATGGACTTTCCATGAATAAACTCTGTCTCTGGCTAATGCATCAAAATAAATATGCAAATCAGGCGACACGCAATAATTCCACTGTACTTCGACTTTATTATTTTACTCGAAATCTCATCTTGCCTCATTACTAATCCTAAATTCTCATCTTTCCAGCTACGACTTCTTCCTCATCTCCTGCGCCGCCCGGCAAGGGACCGTGAGCCCGTGCTGTTACAACGTGATGTACGACTCGCAAGGCCTCGACCCTGACAAGATGCAGATGCTGACGTACAAAATGTGTCACATGTATTTCAACTGGTCCGGAACCGTGGCCGTCCCCGCGCCCTGCCAGTACGCTCATAAACTCGCCTTCATCACGGGAATGTCCTACGGAGGCGCGGCGAACAAGCGGCTCTCAAAATATTTACATTTTCTCTAGAACGAAAAATTTATAATTTATTTACCAAATATATATATTTATTTTCGAGTATATTCTAGTCTATTTGCCAAAAAGAAGAAGAGATCTATTTATCACAGAGCTTTTATATATTTGTCAGAACTTTATTGTTATTTATCAATAATTTAGGAAGAATTTAGCTGAGATCTATTTATCATACAGAGAATTTTATATATTTTAACGAAATCAGAATTTTATACATATTTATCAAGCGAAGAACTTAACTTTATTTAACTTATACTTAAATAATTTATGTAGCTTTTACTTTAACGAGATCAGATCTGCGTGTGTATGCATTTGTCGAGCGATGTCCAATCAACTATTTATTCGCGACATGCATACACATTTTTATTAATCAACTATTTTATCGCAGAAACTCTGATGTAGTTTTATTTTTAAGATTTTTCTCCAGTTTTACCTTGTTAGTCGTTATCATGAATCGTCACTTTGTTATTGTTGAAATATTATTTATCGGAGAAATTAAAGAAACTTTTTATATTCCACTAAAAAAAATTAAGAGGAAAATTGTCGCATTTTGTTGGCATAAAAAACGGTTTGGATGGCATAATATTGCACGTTTGTTGTTGTATAATTGTATTATTTTATTTAAGGTTTGCATAGCGTGACTACGTACTCGTTGGTTTGTGGAGGTGAGTGAGTGGCATGTTTGGACTTTGTTAATACATGATTTCGCGATAATAATGGATGCTCTCTCTCTCTCTCTCTCTAATCATAAACAGAGTAATTACTTATCATTAAGATAACGCCGCAATCGTAATTAAATCGAGTCATGCGATGCATTAAACTCCACCAATTTCTTTCTTCTGTTGGGTGATGGGTGTTAATTTAACTAACTGTCTGCATTATCGGGGAAGGGATCTTTTATTTCGAGAAAAATCACACATTTTTTGTGTCACTTTGCTTTCACTCAGGTCGACGTCCACGTCCACGTTCACCTTTTGGAATGATGAGGACGGTGGTTTGGTGGGTTAAATTATTTATATGTCGTCCTTCTCTTCTGGCAACTAGGTTGTTAATTAATCTCCGCTAATAAACTGGGAGGGAAGGCGGCACTTATTAGGAGGATGGGCAGTGTTTCGTTTCTTGCACTGTAAAGGCAAAATTGCAAGAAATGGGAGGTGCTAGAAACGGGGAGAAAGTGCACATAAATATGCCACGCGCCCCATGTAGGACGGTCAGCGGGGTGTATTTTCTTACGCTTTGCATTTCTTGCAGGTCAAAATTTGCCCATGAAACACTGATGAAAATGTTTGTGTTTCGCTTCTTGCGCGTTTGCTGCATTTCTTGCACTGCAGATCAAGAAACTGCAAGAAACTGCAAGAAATTGCATGAAACGTGCGTCATGCGAAGTACAGCGGCGGGGCGTAGTTTTTTGCGCCTTGCATTTCTTGCAGGTCAAAATACCTGCAAAAAACCGCTTTCTTCCCGTCATTTCTTCCAAGTGGTTTCTTGCACCCGAAACACTGACTACATATGAATACGTGCATTTGCAGGAAGCACATACACAATTTCTGAAAATAACTCAATTTGTGTGCACCACAAATGGTGAGCCGCCACACATAATCTTTCCCATCGATCTTGACGGGAAAGTTTTTGGCCTATTTTCATACTTAATTTACTTTGGTAATTGCATAATTTTGGGGTTATTTTCTCCCTGGAAGATTTTGGGGGTTGGTTTTGTATTTTATTATTTTAGAGGATTTGTTCCCTATGCAATTTGTGTGTAAAATGTGTAGCTGGGATTTTGCGTAAGTAAGAGAAGAAAAAGGAGTGCACACAATAAGAGAAACTAAATGTTGTGTGTGATGCGAGACAATCCACCACTCGTCCAAATCTTAATCTAAATCTTAATTGCTTCTTGTTTTGATTTGACTCCGTTCTGTTGCTTTGACTTGTGACTTCCTTAACCTTACGCAATATTAAGTAGGAGAGGCAGAATTCCCTTGTTCTATGCAACCTGTTACGATTTTTAGGAAATGTCAAATATTCCCTAAACTAAGATATCAATTGAAATACCTTATCTGAAATGTAAACTTCCACAAAATAGTGCAATCCAAAAAAAAATCTGACTGTGCAAGCTGTCACAATTTTTGGGAAATGTCAAATAATCCAAAAAATATGAAATCATTGAAGTATCTAAGATGTACCAAATATTGTGAAATTCCAAAAAAAATCATTAATGTCGTATGTACCAACCAAGCAAGAAATAAGTCGGGTTAAAATCCGTACTGCCCAGCCCAACTAAATCCAGGGGATGAGAGAGAGAGACAAGATATTATCTAAAATTTAGGAGATTGTTCTACCCATCCAATTACTGTTGGTCTAATTAACGATCGTCCACTTTAATTCGTTCGTCTGTCTCTGACTGAATCTCAGCCAGGAATTAAATGAAATTCGTCCTTTGTTTGTGTTCTCGTCGAACAGTTTGTGTTTTATCGTCTCAAAAATTCCTGTTAATTCGCTCCCATGCCCTTTTCCTCCAGCAACATTTGTGTATATCCAACCCAGAAATAAAATGAGAAAAAAGCGTGTTTTCTTCAAGTATGCAAGTATCCTTTTGGTTGTTGGGAGTGTCACTGGAAAGTTGTCTCTGAAATAAAATAAATTGGGGATCCCACCAACCATCCAACCAGCCAACAATTCATTGAGTTTTGGTTGAGTGGAGTGCAGTCCTTTTCTTGTTGGGTAGCCCTTAAAACAATTAAATTAAATTAATGTCAAGGGGCTCGAAGGTGGGTTGACATCTGTGGTGGTGGTGGACAGTGGCCGCGGAAGCGTGGGGACAGAGGGACAACGTCCCCACGTTTATTCGATGTCCCATCATCTGCCCATGCTATATAAATGCCCCTCCCTCCCCTATCCTGCAATGTTAATGTCCCCACATGTCCCCACGGCTTCCGCGGCCACTGATGGTGGACTTGAGGAAGTGACACAAAATAACTTATGGCTGTTACTTGTTGTTGTGGTTCTTCTTCTTCTGGTCACAAATTTATTTCGAGTTGACATTTAAAGAATGAGAGGGAAAGAGCAGAAATGGTCCACGGGTTGGTTTGCTGGATTGGATCATGATTGATTGTGGCGACTGAAAGAAAAGAATTAAGGTGACCTTTCCTACATCGTCTGAAGTAAAAAAAAATGTAGTGAGGAGGATGAGACTTTATGTATCCTGAAGGGAATTTTAAGGTATAAGGAATGGGACAAACTTATCTGGAAACAAGTCGATAAGATAAAGAGAGATCGTTGTGGCAAGATTTTTATGCAATTTTCCGTGTAAAGCTAACCTTCCAATTTGTAAACGAATTTACTCATGTTACGTGATCGCTTAGAAGTAAATTACGGTTTTAATTTGAGTATCGTTGCGTAATTTGGTGAATGAAATGTGTAATTTTTGGTTATTTTTGGTAATTTTTGGTCGTGCTTATATACATCCTTTTCCCGTAATATGTAAATGAGAATTTCCACTACAGCAAAGACAAAATGTGACTATTTTGTACGTATTATTACTTGTTAATGCCTCCCAGGGTGAGCTAAAAGTATGAGAAGAAATCGTCTCAAGACTGGTTTTTGGGATGGAAAATTCATATTTTTCGTCTCACCTCACACACACAGGCGACAATTTTTTCTCACTTTTTCCCATCCAGTTATACGTATAACGAGAGTGGTTGGTTGGTTGTGGTGTTCGTTGGACCAGGTAAAAGTTGAGACGGTAAATATAAATGAAATATGTAGTAAAAACGGTAAAAAGTGAATCCTTTTTATTTTTTGGCTGGTCGGGTGGTCGTGCTCTTCATTTATTTCAGATTGGGCAGGTTGTAAAATAATTTATTTCTTTGGGATGGATGGATGACTGACTTTACTTATTTCACTTTTTTCTGAGTTTTTAGCTCTTGGTTAACCTAACAATTAACTTTTTATAAATCCCTATATTTTAATTGGTAATTATTTTCTTAAAAAATATTGAAATTTAAATTTCATGAAAATTTCGAAAAGCTAATTTTTCTCCCTTTAATTTTTTTTCTATTTATTGGGTCAATTCATTTTCCACCATGAACTTTATTTTATCTGCGTAGAAAACTAGATGTTTATCATGTTTTACAACTTTAGAGCTCTAGTTTTAACAGATTTTATTTTTATTGGGGCAAATATAATGGATGGGTTACGTACGTTAAGTTAATCCGGAGACTAAACCATTTCATTGTCAAATTACCACTCTAAAAGTTTTCTAAAAGAAAAGAAGAAACCACGACTAGGTTACATTATTGCTGCTATATTATTGTTTAGGATGCATCATGTCCCGGTTGATGGAAAACAAAACAGCACCTTGTTTGTATTTTTTGACTGCACTTTAAAAAATAATGGGATGCAGATCTAACAAAAACAAGATTCATATCAGATTAGACGATTTTACTGAAAACCGATTCGCAAACAGTACGCAACTTTTCTGCATTTATTTTTTGACTGCACTTTAAAAAATACATAATGTGATGCAGGTCTACAACAAGATTCATATCAGATTAGACAATTTTACTAATTCGTAGATAAACTTAAATTTTGTGCAGAAACTAATTCGCAAATAAATACTACGCAATTTTTCTGCAGTGTCCATGCCCCGAGTCCGTCGTAAATCAAGGTGGTTTCAAGCATCACTTTTAGCATGCTGACTTGTAAACCAAATTCATACATCTACACATCCACTCACACGATTCTGGAATACAAATTAATTAAAGGTGAATGGATTTGGACGTATCCATCTTCACAATTTGTCTGCCGTAATACTTACGCGATATCTGTCTGGTATTTAGCTAAACGGATCATTAGATAGCGTCCGGTGCGCCATGAAGGACATTAACATTTCCAACGTGAACATATAATTTGCTCAGGTTGGTTTTACCAAAATCGTGGTCGTGGCTGGTTTTCTTTTCTAGTGCAGGCAGGACAAAGTAGGCTCTTGAGCAGTCTTTCCTTGGTCAGGGGAAGAAGTTTAACTCGTTTAATTGGGATTGATCCCATGAGCGAGGGTGTAATTACGAGTAATAATAATGCAAATATTGCAATATTATATTTCCCATTCAAAAATTCTACGACGGATTTACCTCCAGCCCGAAGCGAGTAAGATTTCTCATCTAGTTCTTATGACTTTATATAATTTTTAACTCTCAAATTTTCCAGAATGACTCCAAAATTTGGCGAGTTTTTGAAAAATTCAAATCTTTGTAAGAATAATAACTTTAGTCCAAAACAAATACGAGAAATTACGTATGTATGAAAGACAACAACTTTTTTTTAACAAGTTTCAAGTACCTACATGCACAATCCAGTCGTAATTATGCACTTAATAATTGACTGATTTTCGTAATCACTACTCTTACCAGGGAACGATTTAACATAACCATCCATCCATTGTAAATAAACAGAACATTTATTTTTTCCACGGTATAAAGCAAGAAAGACAGCAAATTGTCTGCTAGCTAGCTTTTCTCGACTGCCTTTTTCCTATTCGGGACTGATTATTATACAACGTTCTGCCTCCCAGTAACAAATAAAAATCGTAGGTTGTCGATTTTATTTTCTCTCCAGTGCGGAACAAACATCAGACCAATTTGTTAAGGCCACGAGGCTGGGTTAAATAGTAGATTGTGGTAGAGGAATTATAGAATTATTATTTTCTGCTCTTTTATTATTTTACGATGATTGGACTCGGAGTTTTGGGTGGATTGGATTTTTACGAGTTTTTATGATCTCTCTGTTTTCTTGTTTTTTTCGCAAAAAAATATGCCACACACAAACAAATAGAAATAATACGATAAATGTGTAAAGGTATGAGGGAAAGGGTTAAAACAAGAAATTTCTACATATGTGGTCGAGCAGCGTCGAGTCATGTTATTATTTTTTTTTGAAACAGGATCACAATTTCTGTGTATGAATAGAGGAACCTTGTGAATCTTGGGAATCTTGTGTATC
The DNA here is from genome assembly GCF_002217175.1 of Folsomia candida. Taxonomy (NCBI): domain Eukaryota; kingdom Metazoa; phylum Arthropoda; class Collembola; order Entomobryomorpha; family Isotomidae; genus Folsomia; species Folsomia candida. Next base: position 1,903,844 of record NW_019091200.1, on the reverse strand, counting down.
AAGATATTTTTAGTAAGAAGAAAAATTCAGTTTATTGCAAAATGAACATAAAATAATGACCGCAAAAAAGAAAATTGCATTAATTCCTATGCATGTGCGAAAACAAGGAATATATTTTTAGTAAGAATAATTAAGTTTAATCGAAAATAAGGAAAAACTAATGAACTTTAAACAAATGGGAGTTGCATGTGGAGAAAGAAAGGTGAGAATAGGTACGAGTATCGTTGTATCATAATTTATCATGATCTACTTTCCTTGTCATCGTGTCAAACGTTTTGTTTTAATAAAATGACAAAAAATGGGAAAACAAACCAATGTAAGTAATAAAATAGCCATAAAATTATTGTGATTATTTTGTGATTATTTCGAAATCTATTTTTTTGTTTACGTCAAAACATGGAAAGAAAGCGTCACCTGAACAGAGGTTGGAAGGAGGGGTCAAACTCGGTTGCATAATAAAAGGATGAATGACACTATAAAATGTTGGCTTTTCCTTATTAAATGTCGACCATCACTCCCTGCGTTCCAAAAACACTCAGAGTAATTAACAACCTATTATTCAAATGGAATGGAATAGAATAAATTAGGAATTGCATCGCATGTGCATTTAAATTTTGTGATAAAAAGTTATTTCCAAGATTTTATTGCATTTCAAAAATAAATCGGGTCTGAGAAAAAGTGAGACTTGGGAGGAGAGGTTGTGAGGTTGACAGTATCGGAATTTTATACCATTTAGTAGTAAGCGATGAATGTACCAAATGGTTCATTTCATAAACCTTCATGGTCGCATTTAACGCCACACCCACTCAAATGCATGAAAAAGTCCGTTTTCAAAAATCAAATTTTAGTCGGATTTTGAAATTTTTTGAATTTTCTTCACAGTAAATAAATTTATTTATGGCCAACATTAAGTTTTTTGAAATTTAGATGTTTTCGAAGATGAAAAAATTTTCAAAAATGTTTAAAAAATTGTAAAAATTGAGTGAATTCATGTCGGACATCGTTTTTTCAGTAAATCCATATCCAAGTTGCACCAAAATCTGCACCACCATCTGGTCTTGCCAACCTCACCTCCTCTCCTTCTTCTTACGAGTTCCATTTTATTATGGAATGAGACAGACTTATACGTTTAGTTTGGTGGAATGGGCCGTTTGCGTGTCGTGAGGCTGTTGTAGGAACAAAGTCGAAAACTGATTTATGATCTGGGCACAGAAACAACAACAACGCAGCCCAGCATTGATACGTATGCAGCAGGGACACAGGATTTCGTGGGACTTGACCCACCAGAAACGAAACTCACTACGGCGACAAAGAAAACGAGACCAAAACGACAATTAAATGGCCACCTCGACTTTTATTCCATTTTTACTTCTTTTTAACAAGCTTCTCTCTTAAAGGTGACTTACTCGACGACGAAAAACGACCACGACCAGAGAGACCACACAATGCAATGAAAATGAAAATGATACGCAGTTCACGACATACACAGCAATTCCTACGATTAAAGGTGAATGTATGTTGTATGTAATAATCACTTTTGTATTATTAAGAAATGTGTACAAAGAAATTTCAGAGAGAAAAATATGCTAAAAAAATCGATCCATTATAAAATTAAGGAATGCCGGGTTGGACTGAATTTCTTGTTTTATTGGCACATTTCATTTTAAAATCCCGAGTTTTATACTTGGAATTCATGTAAATTCGAAATTTTCCAGTATTGTGGGTACATTAACAGATTTAAAAATATTTAACCCCTTCACAAGAAAGTAAATAAGTAAGTATGCACTATGTAAAAGTAAAAACACGCAAAAAATCCATCACAATGTCAACGTCAAGCCGGATCCATGTCGGAATAAATCTTAATCCTAAAATTCCCAGATTTTGATCTCATTTTTATTCACTTTTTCCATTTTCCTCCCTCCCTTCCCACCCGGCCAATTTCATTTCCGCCATTCCGTACTCACTCACGACTTACTCGGAAATGCACCCCGACCACTTTGCGGATAATCTAATTAAGCACGGTCAGGCCAGAATAAATAATAAAACTCAGTTTTCCGCTCATATTTACATATCTACACTCTTTCCTAAGGTCAAATGTCAACAGAAAAAATCCATCCCTAAAATAAAATCAGAGCACAAATGTAATGAATTGTTGTAGCAATAAGTAAATAAATAAGGCGTCAATTTCCTCGATTTCTGCATGCGATGACCTGACAAACATCTCATCTCTCTCCGTAATCTCTTCTTCTCATTTGTTTATGTAGCAAGATTACGGCATGAACTACACGACGATGCACTCGTTAAAAAATAAAACAAAAGGCATATGAAACAACAACAAAACAAGCAATTTTCAACCACAGCACATCTTCTACGTACCCCTCTTCTTCCTCCACTTAAAGTACCTGCAGAATATGTATGTACGAGCAGGGGAAAAAACGTGAAGAGTAGAACGATAGCGATCGAAATGTTTTATCTCGGAAAACAAAGGGGGTTTATTACTTATCAAGTATCAAATTAGTGCAGTTTGATGGATGGATGGCTGGCTTGTGCTACGAAAGAGAGAGATGTGGTGGTTGGTTGCAAAAAGTGAGAAGATCTCGTGCCAGCCCTCAAGGAATTGTGTGGAGCTACGTAAGGTTTTTTTCAAGTTATCAACTAATTTGCTTTTTATTCGGGATGAGCTTCACTTGACTTGAGTGATTAGATCTGATGAGATGAGATGAGATGCGATGAGATGAGATGGTGAAGAAGACGAAGGTGTTACTTCATTAGTTAACCAGGTTTTACTTACTTGTTTTTTACGGGATTTCTTCAGAACCAACTGCATACTGTGAGATATGTATGTTTGCAGCACGTACGTAATCGTATGTCAGGATAAATAATGTGGAGGATGAGTTACATCCCTGTAAATATTCGAAACAGTGGAGAAAGTGGATGTCAAAACAGGGAAGAAATTAGTGTGAGGATTGAAAAATGGGAATGAATTTTTAATTTTGAGGTAGGATTTTATGAAAAATATTTCGTAAATGTCTTTTCTTAGCAAGAATAGTATGAATTAGGGACGAATTTGTTTTTGTGTAATGAATTAAGTTCTGTGATGAGTGAGATTTGTATTTTTAACGTAAAAGTTCGAAAGATTGTCAAGTAATTAGTGAGAATAGAAAAATGAAGAAAATTTTGAATTTCGAAATCGGATTTTATGAACATATTTCGAAAATCTCATCTCAAATATGAATTTGTATTTCTCTCCTGAATCACAACTTGAGTAAGAATATTTTTCGTTTTGCATTAAACGTAAAAGTCCGACTCATCCGAAGTGATTGGATTGGACACCCTGCTGACTCCCTTTATTTTATTTTTGTGCTCATCACCACAAAACCAATCAGTCAGTCGGGCTGACACCAACGCCAACCAACCAAACCACCAACGTCACCTTTCTCTCTACCATTAAAAAAATTAACCAACAATTCATCAATGTTTCGAAATTATTCATTTATTTATTTATGAGGCAGGCAGAAAAATTCTGGCAGGAATTTGGGCCATGTTTTCGTCGGAAAAAGTGAGCAGTTTGTTGAGCTCTGTGGGTTAATTAGTCAGGATTGGAAAGTGAGTGAAGCCATTTAATTTCCATCAGTCAGATTGGGATTGTGTATTCAATACGAGACTCGATCTGGGCATTGTTCTTTCTTCTTGGTCTTACATTGTTCTGCAGGCGTTACATTGTCTTTTTTTCATTTCGACGTAACGTAGCTCGTGCTCACAAAGTCTCTTTAGCTCTGATAGATGGACACGATTTCGGCTTCTTGGCATTTTTTAAGAAATATATGTACTACGGGATGAAGGAGAAATATGTATGATAGGAATTTGTATATACGTTGGTATTAAAATGTGAAGTAATTTGTGTAACGTTTTTTATAAGATGGACGATTTGAGTTTAAAAATTAGCCAAAAATTGGATAAAAGTTGCCAGAATGAGACAAATTGTTGCAAATTTTTATGGCAAAACTTGTCTTCTTTGCAATTAAGAAATGTCTATGAATTTGCAACTCAAAGTATGAAGCAATCTGTAATAGAGACGATTTGATTTTAAAATCTAGGCAAAAATTAGGTAAAAGTTCCCAGAAATGAGACACAAATTGTTACAGATTTCTAGTAAAACTTGTTTTTTTTGCAATTTGTGACTTGGTCGTAAAATATGACGTAATTTGCAAATGTTTCTTTTAATCGAGTGACCGACCATTTGATTCAAAATTTAAATTATCACCCAAAATTTCCAAACTTGTTCCAAATTCCTAGCAAAACTTGAACTCGCAATTAGCCCATTTTTCCCATCTAGAGCAAACAACCAACCCTTTGCTTTTATTCTGATTTATTTTTTCCACCCCATTACGAGATCAATTGAAAGATAAGGACTCAACTCACCACAGATGAGACTTTGACTTTTTGATTCGAAATTCCTCACCTTCTTTCTTCTTCCTTCTCGTTTGAATCAAACATTTCCCAAATAGTTTCATGTCATGAAAAAGGCAAACAAATTCCTGTGGACGGACGAACGAAAGTCAATCATTTTTCTTTTATGGATCCACTCCATTGTCAATCCGGCTTCATTGTTGGTCTCAAAATGCTCCAATCCTCCTCCAAAAAGAACAACTACCAACGAACGGCTTTTGTTTAACCAAAGTGCGTCAGATTGAGCTACTTTAAAGTGTTTTTCCGATGTGGGAGGAGAAAAATGGGGTTGTTTGACATGCCTGAGATTCCTTGAGAATTAAAGGAGGAGGCGTGTGCAGCGTGTCAGGTTGACACGTATTGAATTATAGAAGAAGGGATGAAAAGAGAGATCTCGAAATCTTGTAGGTAGGAGAATTTGGAGGAGAAAAATGCTGCATTGCTTAATTATAAGGTGGCTAAGGACATAAGTAATATTTGTGTTTAGATCAATAAACTTACCACTTACGAGATAAAGGGAGGGGTGTGGGTGGACTGTCACTACGTGGCTGCGTGGAAAAGTGCACTCGAAACGAAATTTTGGGTATTGTTCTTTGTGGGGCGTTTGGCGTTCATTTAGTGGAGAAAAGCGTCATGATTTCTATTACGATTGCAAGATGTTGCATACACGCTGACAGTTTATTTCCGATTTGAAAATTGAAAAATGTAAAATTTCTAGATATTTTGATGCGTAAAATTTGCATAAGTTTCTAAAGGATAAGATTTTTGAGAGACATTCAAGTTTTCCATAAAGTTCATCAAAATTTCCAATGCATTTTTTCACTCCCGATGTACAGTTTATTTCTGATTTCAGGAAAAAATAGGTATTGTGATATACCTAAAATCTTATATAAGTTTCATAAATTGCTAAAAATATAAATTTTTCAGCGACAATTCAGTTTTCCATCCATACCAAAATTCCCAGATTTTTTTCACCGTGTAATTGAATTCCTCCACCATTCATTTATCCCAAAATGCTGCATCCTCTCCAACTTTCACCCTTTCGCCCATTCTCCTCGTTCACCCCATTGACTCGAGCTAAACCAACCACTGGAGAAAATTGATCTCTGTCCCTGGGAGAAAGTGACGTGTGCAACTGACCGTTCCTTCCCCAAGAACTAAAACCAAGTTGAGCGTGTTGCATGTAATCAATTCTACCAGATTTGAAAGTAAAGTGTCCTCCACTCTCAAGATTGAATTTTTTTTCGCCCCCGTGATAAATACGTATTGCGCAAGGATTCCTATCCAAAATTTGAGAAAACCTCTTACACTTTCCTACAAGTAGGCTTGATAATATTTTCTCGTAGAAAAACTTGACTTTTTTCGAAAATGCTGCATTATTTGTGTATGTTGCTGGCTGGCTGACACTGTATGCCCTGCGAAGATAAGAACCATTTCGTTTTCTGGTTCGAAAAGCATTGTAATTCCATTTTCCGAGAGTAAATCCGTGAATAAATAAGAGGGAACTCTTCTTCTTCTCGGTGGTAGTGGTTCATGCCCTCTCGGTTGGACGACCGCTAATCCCCTCCCGTCGCCCGGCGGACACTGCACTGCTTTCTTGCTGCCCTTTGAGCCAGCTAAAGGAGAAGAAGCTTATGAAATTACTGCCAGTCTGATACATCCATACGTTATGCAAGTGGTTCATGATGTAAGGCGACTTAGGGAGGGAAGGAAAAAATGTACATTTTCTACTTCTTCTAAGGGCAGGGTGATACAGGACAAATCCGTGTGTCGGATAGAATACTCATGGGAAAAGTGAGATGAGTACATAAATCTTGACTCATTTGGTTAAGATCACATCGTATTTAATTTTATGGACGGTGCAAAAAGAATGTGATTGATTTGAGGGGAGGAAGGGGTCAAGGGAACACCCTATCCTTCCCATGTTAATTAATAATTAATTATAACATGGGGCATATAAGTCACATCACAGGGTCAAAATTTACATGCTTCATTTATGTACAGCCCTTTCCTCATGAAAAACAAGAGTGTTCTGCTAGCTATCCCCTCATCTCAAAAATCAATCGATCCTCTTAATCACAGATATTTTACATGCGCAAAACGTATCATCATGTCATCTCCCTCGTCGTAATAATCCACTATTGCAAAACATTTAAGCATCATCACAAGAAAATGTATCGTGTTTTGTGTGTGAGGATGATAACTCCGAGTGAATTTACAAGTAAGTAAACCAACCGGTACGATCCATCCCTCCATTTAACATGCATCTAACTTAACCGTTTCATCTTCTTTCAACCTAACGACTTAGTAAACTCGAGCAAAAAATGGATTGCATTCATCACAATAAACAAAAGAAAAATTAAGTAAAGCAAGCAAAACCTTGGGCACCCACCAACCAAAGCAGGACAGGCAAAAAAAACATTCCTATTTATTTCGCTCATTCCGAGACGTTTAAAGGTTTTAAAAAGTGTAATAAGTAATTCTTGAGTGAGGCAACTTTACTACGTTTGTGCTTACTTGGTGGTAACAAGCTGTTTTCCGTAGCTCAGAAACGTATGTAATGTAACGTAATGCAATGTAAGCGAGACAGGAAATGGGCAAAAAGTGGTTGAAAGTTGAAAAATCGGCGGAAATTGGATCCTCGTTAGTTAAGTGGAGTCGCTTGTTTTGTTTTCAAGGAGGAATACATAAGAAGAAGAAGAAGAAGACAGCTTATTAAAAATGCACTTTATTTGGATGTAAACTTTACCCATTAAAATAAAAGTGTTTGGAATGGGTGGTAGTGGTCAGTGGCCGCGGAAGGACAGAGGGACAATGTCCCCACGGTTATTCGATGTCCCCATCATCTCCCCATGTTATATCAGTCCCTCCCTCCCTCCCCTATCCTCCAATGTTAATGTCCCCACATGTCCCCACACCTTCCGCGGCCAATGGTGGTATTATGGGGGTGCGTTAATAGGGCAGGTACATATTAACGGCCAGATGCAATAAACAATATGTACATTCATGCGAACAAATAGAAAACCTTGCTAAAATTGATGAATTATTAGTCGAGACCGCATTTTTGTACCAGTGAAAAATAAAAAATAAATATCTCCATGTCAGAAATTTATCTTTGCTACGTCAATTGAGCGGATTAATTATTAAAAACTTCTTCCTGACTTGTACGTATGTATAAGTACAACAAAGTTTTATTTTAATTGCACTTCCAACATTTATAATTGGAGTATAAAATCGCATAAAAATGTCACACTTGGATTTATTCCGTGTCACATGGCTTTGTTGGAGTGTAATAAACTGGTATTTATACTCATATGCCTACCGTTTTGCGTCATAAATAATTTCTCGTGAAATATTTGCGCTCTTTGAAATAGTTCATCATTCGTTCATTTGACATGCCATTTTATTCTTTCCCAAGTGCAACAATAACAATGAGGCGAGTTTAACAAGTTCAGTAAACAAGGTGTTTCCTTCCGTCTTAACTTTTTTGTCATTCTTCTTCTCCTTCTCCTGCTGGGGATGGATGCATAAGTCAACAATTAATTAGCTCGTTATAATTCGTTCATGGTTAGAGAGAAGAGAATTCTTCGTAGTTTTTTCAATTTCCTGCCGTAATTCTTCTTCCCTTAGAAGCTAGAAGAGGAATTTGATTGCAAAATATGTAGGAATATGAATAGCAAAATATTTTGTAAAACTAGTGCAAAATTCTGCAATAATTTTGCGATGCCACACAAGCAGTTTAATAATCATCTTGTAAGGGTCGTAGTAACAAACATCGATTAAAAATTATGTTGGGAAATATTGGTAAAAGTCAACAATTAAAATGTCACGTGTTTCAACGTTTAAATGACAATTATTTGTATGCCACGTGCACATTTATGAATGCTATAATTTGACCTCATGGTAAAAGAGAGGAGAACTCTTCTGTTTTTTTTCAATTTCCTGCCGTAATTGTTCTTCCTTCAAGAGGAATTGGATTGCAAAATAGAAATGTGTGTATATCTTGTATGCAAAACTAGTGCAAAATTCTACAACAATTTTAGCATATGCGTCTCATTTTGTACCACACAAGCAGTTTAATCATCTTGTAACAAATGCCGATTAAAACTTATGTTGGGAAATTTTACCAAATAAAAGTGAACAATAAAATGTCACTTGTCTCACCGTTTAAATGACAATTATTTGCATATGATATGAACCACGTGTACTGTACATTTTATGAATTAATATGCGTGAGAATGAGGCGAATATGTAAGTGAGATGGTATAAAACTAATAATAAAGCTCCGTCATCCGTTACATTTTTTTTACTCGTCCTCTCATCGATGCATCACAATTATGACAAGTTTTCATTATTCAGATTTACGATGGGAATCTTGTACCGTTTAGAAATATGCAGTTAGAAAAAAATACGACGAAAATTTAGAATATGGAATATTCCTTTCAAGTTTTTATTATTATTCTTATTTCATCACTTTTGTCGGCAATCGAGACTATTTATTTATGTACTTAACTAAATAACAATTATGTATTTTATGGAATCGACAATAGTTTTTGGTTTCTGGTTTGGTTTCTTATTAAATATTTATCATGGTTTTTTGCATTTTTTCTTGCAAATACATAGCTAAAATTTAGTCTTAATTCTTTACTTTACAGTATTCACACACGCCTTAAAAGTATTTTACATTACGCCTTAATTAATTATTCAAATTTTGGATCGATACGATACAAATTGAACAATTATATATTATTCCGGAAAATCCGACTATTATTGACATTCCGAGGAGGAGTTCAGGAGATAAATAAATACGTACTTAATTGAATATCATTTGGTTGATGGGGACATTAATTAACTTTTGTATAATTATATGTCGCAGAATAATAACTAAGTATTTAATTAATACGACTAAATACCTAGACTTATTAGATATTATTACCAGGAAAATAATAGGATAATAATGATAATGAGGTAATTTAAATATTACGATGATACACATACACAAATATTGCTTACTTATATACTTTAAATATATATCCGGTTTACGTATAAATGTTTGGTTGTTTTGGTTTGGTTGGTATTTTGTATTCAATTACTTCTGCAAGTTTCGTGATTGGCGAGGAGAAATATGTAAATAAATTATGAAGATATTCAAGCAGAAGAAGGGGACAAAATTGAAATAAATGAGGTAATTAATTGCTGATTCAGTAAGTACATAAGTAAATGCTCATTCTTAAAGAGGGTGAAAAGTAAATAGTCATGTGATATTTTGTTCGCAGTAATAAAAAGAAAATGCACATAAATTTTAAAATACTCGGAATTGATTGATAATGAAATTGTGACGATTTTCGTAATTTTGTAATTATTGACTGGATATCACGCAAGAATGCAAAGTAAAGACTAATAATACTTGGACTTTGTATAATAAATGCAAATATTTACGTCTTTTATCTTACTGCTGGCTCTCTCCACAGTTAAATAGGTAATTAATTAATTAATTAATGGATGAGCTTCTAATGTAGGCTTATTAGATAAGTACTTAATTGAATAAATAGAGAAAATTGCTACCTAATTTGCCCCAGAGAGATTGTCCCAAGAAGATTAATTAATTAACATTGTTGTTTTGTTTTTATGAAAATAAAGTCCGATTTTAAGTTAAGTAGCTAATTAATTATGTACGTAGCAAGTATAAATGAACCATTTTTCTGTCTAGACTGACACGGAAGCCGAGCCAGGCCAGGCTTTTCATCGAATCGAATAATATCTAACTGTGAATGAGAGGTGAGAATGAAATGAATGAATGAATGAAATTTGAAGAACATACTTTGCTTTTTAAAAAAAGACGTGTAAACAAACATTGTACGAAGATGATTGAAAATCCGTCAATTAAGTACCTCAAAAAATACTTTTTTGTAAAAAAAAACTGACGTGTAAACATTGTAAATACAAACATTAAATGGGTGAAGATTGAAAATAATCCGTCAATTAAATATCTAAGTACCTTAAAAAATAAAATGAATCACGTAATAAATACTTTGAATCAATCCGTGAAAGAATAAATGCCGAGTTTGGTAACTTCAATAAAACATTTCATCAAGGAGAGAAGGATGTGTTCACACTTGGGAGAAAAACATAAAAATTGTGAGGAATGTGGATTAATTAATTAATTAATTAATTAACGGGGAAGAATTATTATTATATATTCCTTGAGAAAGAAAGAGAGAGAGATGGAGGAGAGATCGGCCATTTAGATAAGATAAGCACTTATCTTCAGTTCCAGTCCAACTTTAAGTAAGTCCAGCAGCATCCGGGATTTAATTGGGTGGTTTTTGTACACGGTGAAAAAGTGTAATTTTCTGCGGGACTTTGATTCCATTTGGCTGAATTTTTGTAAATTTTTATTAAAGTTGAATGGAAAATAGATATTATGGGGATCAATTTCTTCCAATAATTAATTGATGATGATTATAAATTTTGTAAATTGGGTTGGCGCGATTATGTAATTTTTTGTATAGCATAAGTATTTTTTTTCGTAAAGTTGATGATGGGGAATATGTAATTGAAGCAGTAATTTTTTGCTATTTGAAGAATATTATTCTCAAGTGTATTCTGTTCTCCAGCCGGCCTGCAATTAAAATGGGGAAGAATTGTGTAAGAATTTTTATCAGTCTAGATAAATATGCATGCATGCATTCGTTCTGGAAGGGAGGACGGAGGAATTTGCAACTATGTATTTTCGCAATTTGTTCCGGTCTGCAGATTTAACGTACGACTCTATGAATCATAGTTAAAATTGGCATATTTGTAATTATTTGTCCGCTCTGGGATTTTATTTAAAAATGCTGGAGGATAAATTTGCAGTCAGTAAGTTGATTAATAGAATGCTGTGAGTTTGTTAAGCCAGTTTTCGGAATTCAAATTTTTCTGAATTAAGGCTTCTTAAACTCGAGATCTCCTTCAAAAAATGTCAAAAACTAAAGTGCATATTTTAAAAATATTTGCAACGACGTGCTCAACAAATTTGTTATCCAGAATTTTAACACAAATTTCCAGAGCGAAGAAACTATTAAAAATGTGCAGATTTTTGATGATTTTGGCGATGAGTTATCAAGCTTTACGTTAACGAAAAAGTGAGAAATTCGGCTTGCTTACAGTCATGTGTTGTGTTGGCAGGCCTAGAGAACCAGCCGAGCCAAGACCTAAGGAACCAGGACCTGAGAGACCCAAACTGCTCATCCCCATCCCCACGCTGGACATTGACATTGGAGGTCCAGAGGGGACGAAGCCTCCGCCCATGCCGCCCCCGTGGTGGTGGTGATGGTGATGATGCATCCCTCCATTGTGGTACCTGAAAATTAATTAATGCATCAAATACTTGTCGTTAAGATAAGTGCTAAGCTTATCATGGAGGGTGTGGTCACTCACATGTAGGGGGACATGGACGTCGCGGCCGGGTTGAAGGAGGAGAAGGCCGTCTTGTTGAGATTATCTGGCAGCCCGAGCGACCCCTTCTTCTTTTTACCCTTCGAACTCAGCTTCCGATTTCGAGTTTGGATCCCCTCCTTCTTCATCGTGAGGGGACGGTTTACCTGAGGAGAAAAATTCAGGAAATTGATTTAAAACTGAATTTTTCTGAAATTATATAATTTTTTTTTCAAGTTCCAATATAAAATTAAATAATCCCCGAAAACTGTAGAAATGTCCGATCATAAATATTTTTAATTTAAAAAAAACGTTTTTAAATATTCTCCTGGGGAGCTAGGTTTCCTACACAGTGAAGTGAGTACCCCTTATTTTTGGAGAAAAGGGTACTTTTAAAACCACGTCACTCAACTAAAAAAGTTGTGCTCACAATTGTTCAACTTTTACTTTTGTGCTGGTACATATTTGTACAAAGCTTCAAACCAGATTTGTTATTTTTAATTTGTATTGATTTTTTTTCGAAATATAAATCAATTGCAGGATGAAATTTAGTATTTCAATTATTCAAATATTAATTCCTGCAAGAAGGTGGAATGAAGATATCTTCAATCGTTTTTATATATTTAGTACCATTCAATTCTGCACTCGGAGACAAAACGTGACAAAAATAAATAAAATATTTTGCCTCCTCATCTTCTTTCAATTCATTTCATTCTTTTCCTTTCCTACCAAAAGTCCAGTTTATAAGTCATATCGAAATTTTTACAAATTTTGGAAATATATGTAAATGAATTCCAGGATTCACATGAAATTTCATATCTTCAATTGTTCAAATTTACTAATCGGAGAAAAATATAACGATCTTCAATTGTACTTAAATGTTTTTAATTTCAGCAACTTCTGCATTCGGCGACAAAGCTCGACAACATTTTTGTCTCATCTTTTCCAACCTTATTTCAAACCATTTCATTTCATCTTCTTTTGCTCCCTCATCCTCCAAATCGGTCAGAATTTGTGCCACGAGCTGTAAAAACTTTGGAGCTTCTTCGTGCTCCCTTTTTTAAATCCTTACTCATGCATATCTTTTTCCTCAAAAGTCCAGTTTTTAAGTCGTATCGAAGTTTTCAGAAATTTTTAGAAATCAACTTATATGAATTTATTTGAATTTTGGTATTTACACTTATTCAAATATAAATCCTTGACGTTGCAGTGGACATCTTGAATTATATTTATATATTTAGTTCTAGCAAATTCTGCGCTCGGCGACAAAACATGACACTAAAATAGTTTGCCTCATCTTTTTCAAACCATTTCATTTGATTTTCTTCTGCCTTCAGAATTTGTGTCAGAATTTATGCCACGAGCTGTAAAAACTTTGGAGCTTCTTCTTGCTCCTTTTTTTAAATCCTTACTCACGCATATCTTTTTCCTACAAACAAAAAACTCCAGTCCAGACTCGACCTAACCTGACCGAGCCGAGCTGATAATTCATGTAATTATTGGTATCGAACCTGCTGAAGAATAGAAGAAATCGCCTCGAACGAACGAAAGAAACAGGATTATTAACCATTAGAAATTCTACTCGGACCATTTACAACAATGAAATGAAGCAGCAACGAGTCCTCCGAGATACTTATTTATTATGTACGACGAGAAGTATCCGTCCGGATGGATGTATTTCTGCCTCTGAGCGGTGTTACCTACTCGTCTTCACTTATTACACATTTCTCTTTCTCAGGTGGATACGATTTTGTTTCGTAAACTGGACAAGACACGACACGCAGATCACTGCTCATAATTTATGTAAAAGATCATATTTCATCTCCTTCAGAAGAGAAGAAGTTGTTGCGGATTTGGAAAATTGGGCATGTTATTTATCACCTTCAGCCAGCCTGGAATGCTCATCAGCACTTCTTCTTCCCCTTGCATGTTCAGTCAGAATTGAAGAGATGTATGAACTACTGCATAAAAGAAAGTGATAATAAGGGCGAGTTTGTAGGCATGAATGTCCAGCTGCCTACTTAACAAGGCACTCTTTTTTTCGTAATGGTGACGTGGATGATAATTTTATGACTTAACTGTTCATCAGTATTGGACTCGGGTAAGTTATGGATGTGATGTGGGGAAGAATGTAAGATTTAATTAATTGGGGATGTAATTTTGCTAAATATTTTGATTACTAAGAACCTGGACAAGTCTTCAGCTTGTATTTGGAATCTACACATGTCGAGCTGGCTACTTAACAAATCACTCTTTTTTTCGGAATAATGGTGACGTGGATGATAATTTTATGACTCAACTGTCCAGTTACTGATATAGCGAAGAATGAAATATTTAATTAATTGGGGGCATAATTTTGCTAAATATTTTGATTTGATACGTTCCTGGCCAGTAAAGTATTAGAATCCTGGACAAGTGTGAGTCTTCTTAAAGATTTGAATACTGTGTGGGGGTATTTGGAGGGTAATTAAAAATGCAAATTGGTCCACAGGGGTCCACCCCACACTTGCAGGCAGGCAGACCCGACAAAAAAGCTAATCAACCACTTCACGCTTTTTATTCAGCTGTCCACCAACTAAAACTTCATTCATCTTCCGTCCCGAGCGACGGGAATCGTCAAAAACCAAACCATTGACACAAATACATAATATGAACATCATGAGTAGGAAAGGAATTCTACGTGTCGATATAAAAAAAAATGAGTATCGAGCATCACACCAGCGTCGTCTCATTTTTCCTGATTTTTTTTGGTCCACCTGGCGAAGATATTAGTTATGTAGTTAGTCCTAATTAAGCTTAAGACAGCAATTAACAAGAAGACCAAAAAATGTGAGGGACCAATTTTGAGCGAATTTTGGCAAGATGAAATTTAAGCAGGCATTTTTCGAAGGGAAGCTGAGTAGTCTCGATTTCTGGTAGAAATTCATTAATCAGTGTCCGTTTAAAGGGCATCGAGAGAGAGAGAGAGAGAGAGAGAGAGGTTCCCTTCGGAGGGGGTCTGCCCATCTAGAAATATGGTGGAACAAGACGGCACTTGCGACCACCACCTCCCGCGCGACTTGCTTGGTTTGGTGGGGCCGGCTTAATTTATTTGGAAAGTAATTAGGAGAAATTCTTCTTTGGAGGTGCGTGGTCACCATCTACACAACGCACAACTTCTTATTGGTGCTCTAACTAGTAGATTATTTATTTAATTGTTTAGATTGCTTTTCCGAAATCAATTGTGATTTTTAGAGTTTGAAATTTTATGCTATATAAAATAATTCGAGGGGAAAATATATTAAAGAATCCGTATGAATTCGCATGCATCTTGAATCAGAAAACAATCGTCACTTGACTTTCATAACCTCTCGATCTTTATTTGTACTTAAATATATTAAATTCCAGAAAATTGTAAAACCGGCGTCACAAAACGTAACTTTTTCATATAAATTATGCAATTAAAATGGTGGCCCAATTTTTCGCCTAATTTTTCCAAAATTCCAGCCCTAAAAAATCACTCATTTTTCTTCACTCCTCATCTTTCATCCATCCCACAAATATTTACCGACTCGACTAATCCGCAGACACCAGACACACTTAACCATTTTACAAAATCATGCTCAAACCCACCACAAATGTAATTTCGATCCATTCCATCCCTCTATTTATTAGTACACAATTATTATTATTTTAACCAGTGAACCAATTCCATGATCCCTGATCTCCACCAATTTCACCCTCTTCTTGACCGCAGTTTTGATTGAACCAATTTCCGAAATGATGAGATTTTATTTTTATTTTTATTTTTAATTTCAGTAATTATGATCCCGTCTACGAGAGAGAGCAAGACCAAGACCAAGATCGAGACCAATTTCCTGGGTCCGAGGGTGGCCTTAAATATTCTCTCGCAGGTAAAGAAAAAAAGAGAGCACAATTAACTTGCACTTTTCTTCAAGAGGTACGTACATACACAGATTGACGTCTCGTTTTGTTTACTTGTGGTCTGGTCGTAATGTGCAGAAGTGAGTGATGAGATTCTTCCCCGGTGTGAGGCAGATTGATTGGGAATCAATCAGAGTAGTCGATTTTTTTACACAAATCTTGTTGCAGGGGGTGGTTGTGGCTGGCGAGAGGGAAAATTGAGACAGATTGCAAGACCCGATTAGTCTCTCATTGAACAATAAATAGATTGGATTGGAAAAAGAAAATTTGAATATTACCAAATCATCCGACTCGATTGAATTTTGAGAGTTGGAGAAACAAAGTGGAGACTGTTTTTTTCGTAACTAATTTCGATTTGGATTGGAGGGGGCGTGAATTTGCAAAAAAATATTTTATTTATGTATCTCCCCTGGGTCTTATTTAAGTACTTAGGATTAGTTTTATTTATTTATTTACAATGTTAATGACACGAAGTGTGTTAAATTTTGTGGTTGCTTAAAAGATTTTAATACAAATGTGTCAGTTTGAAACGCCAAAGTTAAAATTGTAATAACCCAGATAACAATTTGAGATTTCGCTGTGGATTCGCTAGCGAATTCGCAGCGAAATGTCCGCCGATTCGCTAGCGAATTCGTGGAGAAATCGTGGAGTCGCTGCGACTTCGCTGCGAAATCGTGGAGTCGCTACGAGTTCGCTTCGAATTCGCCAGCGAATCGGCGGACATTTCGCTGCGAATTCGCTAGCGAATTCACAGCGAAATCTCAAATTGTTATCTGGGAATAATAACAATACAAATTAATGGCGCGCGTTGACATACCCACAGCCCCAGGGAGGATCCCAACCCATTACCTGGCGTCGTGGGTATGTCAACAACTTAGGTGTCAGGTTAGGCTGAATCTTCTTATTTCCTTATCATATAAAGCCATTTCTTTCAGTTTTTCGTGCATGAATGAAATATAAAATTGTATCTCAAAGTTTTCGGCATATTTTAAATCATGGCCTAATTATAGCTGCATTTGTATGATGATTATTCCGTTTTTTTTAGAATAGTTGTGTTTGGAATTCTCATTGTACGAACTAATCTTATATATGTAATAAAGGGTTGAAATTCCCTAAATTTATTTGAATCGAAAAAAAAATACAAATTAATGTCGCAGGTTCATATACCGCAATTGTAGTCAGCGTCACCATAAATTTTTTGCACAAAATACCAAAAAGACGTGTTTGAAGATTGAAAACGTAATGCAAATTGTAATTTTATAACGCCAAACGTAATAAAATTTAGTGTTCTTTTCCCGTAGAACTTTCTCTCCTCAAATTTACCAAACAAAACGAAACCACCAATTGGATAATTAACCCGTGCTGATGAAAAATGAAGTTCAGATCTCCTTCAAAAACTGTCAAAATCTGAAGTATGTATATATATTTTTTGAATTTGCACGACCTGCTCTACAATTTTTAAATAAATTTCCAGCGCCGGGAAATTATTAAAAATCTGCGATTTTGACAATTTTGGTGATAAGTCCCACATTAAAGATTGAAAACGAACAACTTGTAACTTTGTAACGCCAAACTTAATAAAATTAACTGTAGCAAATATTCCTGTCGTCACTAGATTTGAGCTTTTTTTGTCGCAACTTTCTCTCCTTGAATAAACCAAACTAATCCTAAATGAACCCACCAATTAGAAAATTAACCCGTGCTTGCTGATGATGAAATATGAACCATGACCTTAACCACTGTTCTGGTGAACCTGAATCTCTTCACTCCTAATAGCGTGTCGTGCCGATATGCATGTCACTTTTCTCCCTATCCTCACATATCTCACTCCTTCCTTGCGTAATACACAGGGTTAAAAAAGTCTTTAAAAATTAAAAATGCCTCAACACGACAGACAAACCCAACCAAACCCTCGCTCGTCGTTGTCTGTCTGCCAGCACGCGATCCGTCTTCAAGTCATCATGTGCATTCTTATAAAAATGATGACACATGAAAGTGAGTGAGCGTTGTTTAGCGTGCCACCACATTTTTTTCCGGCTTGATGATAAACATGTTATATTTTCGAGAAGATTTACGTGCAATGTGCTCAAAATCCATGCATTCTTCTTCTTCCTCAGATTTATATACGTGCTCTTTTCCATTTTGATGAATGAATTAAACGGAGGAGGAAGGAAGAATGCTTGTTAAAAAGTCAACCAGCCGGCTGGCTCCCCATTCATAATTATTCAGATTTTTGTTTGCATTAAGCAAAAATCGGCTCAGATTTACGTTACGTGACATTTCTCCTCCTTTATAAACAGATTTTTTATCCTCTCCTAAAGTGCACGCAGAATCGAGAATGAGCAAATATTTACAATAAATATTGTCGCAGACTTTCATTCACAATTTTTTTTAGGGACTCGGCTATTTTAAAATTTTTGTCATGTGCTACCTACCACGACAAAGGAGGAGAAGCCGGCAATTTGAATCAGTGGCCGCGGAACAGAAGGGGCAATGTCCCCACGGTTGTTCGATGTCCGCATCATCTGCCCATGTTATATAAACCCCTCCCTCCCCTATCCTACAATGTTAATGTCCCCTCATGTCCCCACACAGCTTCCGCGGCCACTGCCCTTAACAATACCAGCCAGCCCACTCCCACCTACATACACGCATTCATTACTACTTTCATTTCATTGTGATTCCAGTCTGTTTGTCAATGAACCTGAAAATTTGAATTAAACCGAAACAATGACATGAAAGGGAGAAAAGATTTGCATAAAATGGAATGAGACGAGCCTATCCCCACGTTCTTATTAAGTTTGTGTCCGCCAGAGAGAAAGAAAATTAATATGACGAATGCGTCCATCGTTACGTTACAACAATGGAATTTCACAGTCGGTATTATTATACGAACGGAGGAAATAAATAAAGGGCTCAGTCCAAGAAATGTTGAGTCATTTCAAACTCATCAACATTGTCATCGTCAATCATGGAGAAGAAACTTGGATTGTTTCACGCGATGATTTCTTGAAAAAAAGTCTTGATTTTTAAAAACAACTTAAAAATATAAATACGAGATTTTATAAAGATGAGATAATTGATGATTTTCAGGCCCACGGGACAGATAATTGATGAATTTGTTGTCATTTCTTGTCAATGTCGAGTGGGACACGTAATAAATAAATGCGTACGTACATAACTTTTAAGCGAGTGAATTTCTACTACATACGAGGACACAATACGAGTCTTCTCGTTTATGTGACAGTTGGCTGGTGAGCATTTTAGAGAAGGATTTATTTTATTATATATGAAATGTCAAATGGGGTCTGGCTAGCTCGCTGTGTGTGGAAGACAATGGCTCCAGGTCGGAGGTGGTTGTCGCCTCGGTCGAGTCGTCGTCGTCTCCTCAGCAATATTAGTAAATATGAAGCCAAGAAATGTTGTTCATTTTAATCCTGTGCATAAAATGTCGAGTTCTTGTGTACATAAAAGAAACAACAAATTGAACCGTAAATCTGTGCTTTCTTTCTCTCCCCGAAATCTGGTCGGGTCAAATCTCTAAGTTAAAGTTGAGATCAAATTGTCCGAATAAAATAACTTTGCTAAATCCTACACTTGACTTTTTTGGAGAAAAATTGACCCAGACAGGCAAATAACAATAGAATGCAGCAGCTCTCAATCTCTTAATCCCTTTTCAAATCGATTTTGTTTCGTCCAGCCGGATTTCCACAAATCCCAGGAAATAAAATGACCAGCTTAGCTTAAAGTCACACGGAGGACGAGAAGTGTTGCCTTTCTTTCTCTCTCCCCTATTATTTTCTGATCGTACAAAATCCTCGCCCGAACAAAATCAATGTCATGAATGTGACGATGAGACCTTTGCACTTTGCTTTTATTTCTTACGTAACGTATTTATGTAGGAGCAAGAGCGTTTCTTTGAGACACGGCCATTAAGCAATTGATGGGTCGATTCTTCCGGTAAAAAGGAGAGTCAGTCAGTCAGGAAATGAAGGCGAATAATGTGAATTTCTTTACTCTTCGGTCTTCTACCGTAAATATTTACAGAAAACAATCGAATTTTGTATTTGTCGCATTGTCACAATTTTCTTCATTATTGGAACTAATTTTGAAAAAGGTTGTACAAAAGGCGTTAGGTGATGGTTTTGACGAATTCGCGGGTGAATATCTCTGGCAGGGAGTAGAATTTTGAAGTGATTTTTGGTAGACTGCAAGATAATACTCTCAAAAAGGTATTTCCAAAATTTTAAGGTGATAGCTTCAAAAATGACACCTCCAGTGTCCTCAGAGTTGGAGGGTGCCGTAAAAACACTTTCCAAACTTAAGTACTCGTATAGCATAATAACCTAAGAGGTCAGAGGTGAATTATTCTTAATATTATAACCCTAGATAATCATTGCATGTAATAATAAAAGAATCCACAATGAATTACATAACGTTGGCCTTCCATTGTTAATGAAATTTTTCCATGAAAAGTGATAAATCGGACCGTGCACGGGAAAATTGACCTGCTGACCTTGAATGCAGACCCACTGGGTCAAATGAAGATTGAGGGTAAAGCTGGAAGTGTCCT
Organism: Folsomia candida; assembly: GCF_002217175.1. NCBI lineage: Eukaryota > Metazoa > Arthropoda > Collembola > Entomobryomorpha > Isotomidae > Folsomia > Folsomia candida. The sequence goes on along the minus strand of NW_019091200.1, from coordinate 1,883,479 downwards.
GAGTAATATTAAACAAAATAGTTAAGATTTTGAGTAAACAGTCTTGGAGAAGGACCCAAGCTAATCAGCTGACGGGGAATCATAAAAAACTCGTAAACTAATTTGGAAAATTAATGGTCAAATTTTGTTGAAAATAAATTTTAATAACGTTTTTGTGTCCCCTGCTACAGAACTATTTTACCTACAAGGTACAAGTGACAAAATAATAAAATTACCAAGTTTTGGTTAGTTAAATTATTTTTGAAGTTCAACCTTGATGACGACGGAAACTTTTCCAAAAATTTTATTGGGTTTGATGAAAACTCATTTCGTGGGGTGTAACCACTTATCAAAATTTAATCAAAAATATTTACAGTGCAATATACTATATGTACCTTGGATAAAAACAACGTTAGGGATTTTTAGAATCAAAGTCCTAAAATGTGGGGGCCTTAAAAGTCGAGGAGTTGCGTTAACGAGAGCATTCCATTAGGACAAGTATGAAGCTAGACTACAAAAGTGACTTAAAAGATAAGCATGAGACAAAAATGGTTTTATATAGTGAAAAGTATGCTAAGTCTCTTGATAATACTCGCAAAGACGATTTTTGCATCAGGACCTAAGAAAAAAATCTTTTGTTCAACGCCATTTTATAAGAACACTGGTTTGGAAAACTAAAAAAGGACACCTCTCTATATTTGACCTTCCCTCATTTCGCAGAGTACACAAAACCGGAAGCCAGACATGTTTACCTATAGTTTGAGACACGGGCTTTCACATAAAAAATGTTAGAAATCTCTACAACTAAAAACCATCCCGCAATTAAAATATGAATTCGTCAAAACCATGTCCTAACGCCTTTTGTACATAGAAAAAATGGATTCATTTGTGTAAACAGGGTCGCTTTTTTTAGTAAAATGCAGCATTTTGAAGTGGATGTCATTGTCATTGTCAATGTCATCTTGGCAGAAAGAGAGGCAGAAAACCTGGTACTTTGTCAATGTAATGGTAGCTCATGACCATGTGTCACAACAATTTAGAGAGGAAGGAAGTCGTCTCTTTTCTCTGTTATTTTATCCACTCGGCCCTTTGTGACTGAGAGAGAGCCGAATAAAATAAATAAATATGTACGAAACGACAGTTTATATACAAAATAGAAGAGGAAAGGTCGACCTCTTTTAAATACAGGCGTCGGCATGATGAGGACACAACTGTATCAACTTCACCCCTCCGTCGTCGTCTCTTTTTATGTCGGGAGGAGAATTATTGCGAAGAAAACCGTAATTTGATCCACATTTGCGACAAACTTATTGAAAAACGTGGATGGATCCACAAAAGTATTTATTGAGAAGGCTAATCTTTCAGGATTTCTTAGAGATCAATGAATTTGGTGGGGAGTTTCCAAACTTGCTTACTTCTTCGTTGTCATTGTGGGCATTCACCTAACTCAAAAACGTTGCAACTTTGCGGTGTTTGCGAAATCGGTGTCGTGAACGACCTATGTATGTACGTATTTTAAATGAAAATATGTACATAGACTGAAAATAAGAGGAGAAATGAAACTTGTTGCAAAGTTGCGAAGATATGTTGTGAACCAACGTTTACGGCGTTTACGAAGTTGACGTGAATACCCACATTATACACGAGAACAAATATGTTTGAACCTTCTGAAGACCTTTCAATTACTGCGATGTCACAGTTTTTAAATGGTCGCATTTGTTTCATTTTCGGGTTTCCTTCTTCCTCCTGGACTGGAAGAAGGGTTGACTCACTGACTGACGCGATGAATGAGCTGGAGTCATTATACGTAAAACACTCGAGATTCGGTTTTAACCTCTGATGGAATATTCTTCCCGGCGCAAGAATTCCTCCGTTCGTGTTCTGTTATTTTATTTTGCTTCGTCTCTCGTCATCTCTCTCTCGGTTTTTAAGAGGAGGACAGAGTTCACAGATTCCACGAATTCTGCTCCTCAACTAATGACCCTGCATGCCGGGGATGGATGGATGGATGATGAGGACACTTTTTAACTGAGAGTTGAATGAGTCTCATTGTCTCTTTTTAGTCATGTGAGAGAGACTCATCTAATAAATATGAAAATGGATGCATGGACACAAGAATGCATGGAAAACGGGCTGTCTCAACTGGAAAATAAGTTAGCCTTGGTCAAGATAAACCCCCTTTTCTTGAACTAAAATAGAAATTTCAAATTATTGAAGTTGTAATTTTTCAATAATAAAATTTGGATAACTTTCACTCCGAAAATAAGTATAAAAAAGTATGATAATTTACAAATAATTAAAAGATTACCGTGTCATCAATTCAGATTTTATAAATCGTTGGAGCATAAGTGGAACATAAGTTATAGCGTTGGTCTTGGATAATTCCCCACGAGGGGAGCAAATTAATATGCCTTTTCTCCTAATAAATTGAAATTTGCAATTATGCAAATGCACTTATGCAATTTTCTTTAATTTGCATACAATGTATAAAATTTGGACAATTTCACAGCCGAAAATAACCAAATGAGAAAGTTTCATAATTTCAAAACCATTCAGGTTGTGCTGGTGCATCTGAAATGTTGGATACAAATTTACAAAAATCTTTTCCACTTACATTGTGAAGTTTATAGTAAAGTCCGCACGCATTGCAGACCGGTTCTCCGTTATGATTCCGTCGCCAAAGGGTTGTCGTCGTCGTTTTACAGTTTGCACAACTCGTCCCCGCACGACGCGCTGCGGACTGGAAATCACAAACATAGTTAGTTAAATTAGCAATTAATAAAGGAGTTTCATCTCCAATTCTCCTTTTGGCTGCATGATGGGCATGATCATAATGAAAATGATGATAATAATAATAATGAGATCGCCATATAGAGAAGATTCCATTGTACAATAAAAAAAGTAGTAGTGGTCGTTAATACAGATCGGACGGACAAGTTGACACAAGTTGTCACATATTCGGTGGTGGTGGTGGACAGTGGCCGCGGAAGCCGTGGGGACATTAACATTGTAGGATAGGGGAGGGAGAGGTTTATCTAACATGGGCAGATGATGGGGACATCGAACAACCGTGGAGACATTGTCCCCCTGTCCTTCCGCGGCCACTGTTGGACTCTGGGTGACATACCTTGGCCCTGATTCAACAAAGACGACGGGGATACCCCCCATCGCGTCCGCATCGCTGTGTAATAGATTGTCCCTCCGTAATAATAAATGTAGCATCAAAACTTAAACGAGTGGATGGTTCTATCTGCCGTTTGATAAATGATGCAATCTATTCCAATTCAAGTCTTGTATGTAAACGGATCGACGACCAAGTTTAAGCAGCCACGAACGAACCATCCATTAATTCTTAATGAGCCTCCGCCTCTAATTCCAATCCAATCAAATCATCTCTCTCTCTCTCCAGATTAATAAAACATTAATTATTCACAAGAGGCAATCTACTTGACTCCGTTTAATCAGCCAAACTCGCCCCATTTCACTAATCTTAATCAAACTCGGGGTATAAATAATGTATCGGCCTAATAATCCTGGTAGTGAGGATAGGCACCTTTTATGTATTTACGTGGCTCTGATATAGGTACACATACGCACCTCATCGCAGGTTACTTATCTATTTACGGGTGGGATGAGTAGTCGCAGGTGGACGATAATAATGCATGAATTACATTACCCAGTTATTGATACGATACTACTTTTTACGCTACGGAAGGAAAGCTGGCCGGAATTCCAACGGGGGGAAGATATGTGAGAAATCAATATCAATCATGCGACCAATTCGATGAAATAGTAAAAAGCAATTTATCTGATAAATAGTGACTGCCTTGACCGTCGACACTATTAATAATATCGGGTTGTGAAGAGTCAATAAGTAAAATTTGCAATAAGGTTTTTGCAAATTTTGTATAAAATGGAAATTTTTGGTGTGAATTGGATTTTATTAGGGAAGAAGAGAGAATAAACAGTGTAGCGGTTTTTGGGAGATGAGAGTATCAAGTAGAAATTTGCAAAAACTTGTTGCTAATTTTGTGCATATTGATATATTCGCGAGAAATGTAAATTCTTGGTGTGAATTGGATTTAATTATTGAAGGGAGAACAACAAAAAAGTGTAACATTTTTTAAGAGAGATGAGAATATCGAATTGCGAATCAATACAATTTAGCGCAAAAATTTGCAAAAACTTGTTGCTAATTTTGTACATATTGATATACTTGCGAAAAGCTCATGCTCTTAGTGCCTGAATTTATTGCATTCCGACTCGTCTCATTTTTTGAGAGATGGGACGAGATTGGAGCAGAGGTGACTAGTAGAGCAACGCCCCTCCCGAATTCGGCCAGATCCAATCCGAGATTCGGATTATTTTCGGCTGTGCAATATATAAAATCGGGGTGAAAGTAAAGCCAGCATGTTCTCCAGGAACACGTCTTTTAATTCCAATGCCATGTTTTCATCATAAAATTCATGTCATTATATAAGACATATCCAATTATGGGGAATTAACCGCTGGCCTAAATATTTCCCAACGAAGCTAATTTACAATTTAAACCTCTTAAATAAAACCGTATTGACTTTATGTCACCCAAATTTTGAACAAGTTCCAATAAAGTAAGTAAGCGCCTTCGTCTTCGCATTTATTTATCTGTTTAGCTTTACGACCAATTTCCTCTGATTACGCAAAGTATTTACATACATACATACGTAGGCACGTAAATATGTACCTGTTTAAGGAGGCAATCGGGGTAAATTATTAATTTATTCGCAACTCCTCATCATCGTCATCATCATTACATCGCCATTGCCACTTCTGCTCGGATTCAGTGTTTCGTTCGGGTGCAAAAATAACCACTTGCAAGAAATAACTACAAGAAAGTGGTGTTTTTGCTGGTATTTTGACCTGCAAGAAATGCAAGACACAAGAAACGACGCCCTGGCGTTATACTTCATACGGCGCGTGGCTAAATGGGGCTTATTTTTTGCACTTTCTTGCAGTTTCTTGCACCTCGCATTTCTGGCGTTTTTGGCTTTGCAATTCAAAAAAATGTGCTAAAATTGTAAGGAACGATGCACCAGGTGAAAGTAGTAATTTGCAAAAAAAGTGGGTTTTTGCAACTATTTCGACCTGCAAGAAATGCAAGGCGCAAGAAGCTACGGCCCGGCGCTATACTTCATACGCGAGTGGGTTGATTTGCGAATATTTTTTGCAATTTCTCCCAGTTTCTTGCACCTCGCATTTCTCACATTTCTTGTTTTGCACCGCAAGAAACGTGACAAACCCGAAACACTACTCGAATATTGTCATGATTGGAAAACAAGACACCTTAACAAAGACAATTATTCCTCCAAGGAAGGAATTGGCACTAAAATAAAACAACTTTTCTTCTCTCTCTCCAGCCCCCATTTTCGCTCTCGTAATGCTGCCCGTTAATTGTCCATTTACTCGGGATTGGATTGTATATAGGGATGGAATTTGCAGGGGGTTCGGAATGCCAACGGGACACGGAACGGGCAGCTTTCTCCCACCCATTATCTTGTCTTCTGTGGAGCCGCGTCTTCTTTCTCTTTAATGGAATTCAACCCATCGAGAGGCGCATCCCATCCGCACGAACGAACCAAGGACTCAATCGCAGGCTGAAATCTTAATGGGGTCATTTTCTATAATCGACGCTTTTAACGACATCGATTTTGACACCAGACCACGCGCAAAACATTTTGCGTAAGAAATAAGAAAGAGCCGATCCCATTCTTTACTTTAGGTGCGTTTATACTTCATGATTTTACGATAATTTTCCTATCCTGCAATGTTATCGAAATACATTACGGGATAGGAAAATTATCGTGAAATTGTGAAGTATAAAGCTATAGCTTTTCTATTCAAGAAAATAGATCTACTTTTGTTTCAGCGCGACGTTAACATTTCCGCGAATAAAAAAAATTCGCACAAAAAACACGTAACCTTCACAAGTCAATAATTTCGCAAGAATTTAAAAATATGATCATCTCGAATCCTCTTTAAATAAATAAATCGGATGCCTTGAAAGTAGCAGCGAGTGAGCGCGTCGTTTATCTATTATTCTTAAAGGGTGGCAATATCAGGGTGGAAATCTCCCATACGACCACCATCCATTTTTATGTTATCTTTATTTTTATTCCGTACGCACACGCTATCCGCTCCATTTTTTATGAGTACCGGCCTCGACTCGACGACAAAGATTCTGAACTCTGTAGGCACGTGTGTGTCCCTCTCCGCCGTATTGATCAAACTTATTTCAATTCAAATCAAATCGGGATCAGTCGCTCAGTTTTTTTTAGAAAGAAACGTTTGCATAATTCGTTCAATTTGTTGGGATGAAAAATTGTCCCTAAAAAAATGCCTGACTGAAAAATGAGAGATTGGATAATCATCTCTGGAAATCGGGATCATTCACTTTTTTAAGAAATGTTTGCATAATAATTCGTTCAATTTGCGGGGATGAAAAATTGCCACTAAAAAAATGCAAGGACTGAAGAATGATTTCAATAAAAGATGTGAAGCTTGGTTGGTGGACAATTAGGCATTAATCATGCCTGACATTTTGTCCATTTGGAATATGGATAAAATAAATCAAAGGTATAACTTGAGGAAGCCGGAGGAGTCCGGTGGGGGTGCGGTAATAATATCGCATGACATGTTGTCAGTCTGGTCGGGTCATCTTCGCCTTTGTTACGATATTATGCAAACAAACTCGTTGTTCAAAAGTGCGCAAGAGTGTCAACAAATGTTTTATTCATGTCGTACAATAATAATGATAATAATAATGGACGACACGGGTTCGAGTCTTCAGAAGCCACATAATTGCGTATACATAATCTGTACATACATTTAGTAAGTATGCAAGTGCACTGTAGTTTTAGGCGTTCAAAAGTTTTGTGTTATGAAATTGTCAAAAGTTAAAAAAAAAATTGATACAAATGAAAAGAATCAAGTTTAAGCTCCTCAGTAGTTGTATGAAGAAATTGTCAACTTTTTTAAAAAAACGGAAGGAGCCGACAATCTTTCTTGTATTTATAAAATACTACACTGTCTTAAAATTTATTTAAAACGTCACAATTTTACATTTTTCTGTTTAAAAATTCAAAATTTCTTAGTAAATATCTTTACCCTCCAAAAATGCAATACTATTCCATCCATGCACCTCCTTGAAACAATCCATCTGCCAATTACAATCAGCCCCAACTTCCATCAAATTAGCACCACCACGTCGATAATAAATACATCCACGTCCATGTTTAGTTCAGTTCAATCACTATAAAATAAATGTGCGAAGAAGCTACAAAGCTTGATTTCTGATGGTTCAACATTTTTAGGGCAGTTCGTCATCCGTGTACTTTTCCCCTGAGCTAAGTAAGAAACCAGTATGTTTCCTTCTGGAGTGTGTCAGTCGCCGCGGAAGCCGTGGGGACATGTGGGGACATTAACATTGCAGGATAGGGGAGGGAGGGGTTTATATAACATGGGCAGATGATGCCGACATCGAATAACCCTGGGGACATTGTCCCTCTGTCCCCACCCACGCTTCCGCGGCCACTGGAGTGTATGTACACGGGTACATACACTCAAAATAATTGGTGGATTTGATGAGACAACAATGCTTACAGGACAAGACATCCACTCTTGGAGAAGTTTGTCAAGTTTTTTTATGATAAAAGTGCATAAAATTAATTCGCTTGACTTTTCTAGCATCCGTTCTTCACTCGCTCGTTATTATTGCTCTTTGTTAGTGGCAGTCGTCGAAGACAGAAAAACAAGTCAGGGCTCAAAGTGAACATTATATTTGAGACACGATGACATAAAGGAGTTGATCGAATAAAAATTATTATTCTGCTCGTAGGCTGTCGTAGTTCCCACCATTGTAAAAGTAAAAATTGGTGAGTTAAAAGCCACATTTTTTATTTTTATTATTGACAAGGGAGGATTGACAGGGATTTTATATCGTGCAATAAGTTCGATTAAGATGACAAGTTTTATCGGGAGGGCACAACAGGTGAGCGAGTGAGTGAGTGAGGGGGAATTAAGTGGAGATGGATGGATGGATAGTGGACGACCTTGCTTTTATGCGGTGACATTTATTCCTCATAAAATAAACTTGCAACTCTCTTGAACCGAGATGATAACACCTGACAACAGCGTTTTGCCGATTTTAATCTCAATTTGTATGCAAGTCGGGGACGACAAAGTTCGGCGCGTCATCATCATCGGCATAATTAGAGCGAGAAGAAGAAGAGATTTTAGAGAATATTTGTATGTATGAAGCAAAAATTAGTTATTATACAGTTTCTTAGAATGGAGATCTCCCAGCGGATGCTGTCCGATTTTGAGAAAACTAGTGCCAATCGATCGCAAATTTAATAAGTATGAGATTTGCAAACGATACGATCTCCCAATTCGCAAGTTTGGCGGAGATATTTGCATCCAAAAAGGAGAAAATATGGCCTTAAAGTTGTTGACAAATTTTGCACTTTCCAAATTTACTGTACGTTTTCTCCTCTTCGGATGCAAATATCTCTGTCAAACGTGCCCATTGGAGATCGCGTCTTTTGCAAATTTCATACTAATTAAATTTGCGATCGATTGACACTAATTTGCTCAAAATCTGAGAGCACACGCTGTGTGACCTCCATTGTAAGTAATTTAGTTATATATGCATGTATCATGTAGTTGAGTGCAAATTCGCAAAAAAATAAGTAATTCAAATTGGCAAAGAATGCAAATTGCCAATAATTATGTAGTGGGATGTTTGCTCGAGTAGTTGTGCAGGTGGAGGTGTAATATGTGCTCGTATTAATTAATGGGATGTGGAGATATGCAAGACAAATTCTCACAATTATCAAACCCAACCTGTGTCGTAATACTTATTTAAGCGCGACGCGTTTCTCTGTTACGTACAATTTTTATTTTCGAGTGCATCGCATACACATCGTCGAAATGGATGGAGGAGAGAAGCACATTGTAGATATTTTTCATGCACAAAAAGTGGAATAATCTGCATAATACGTTACTTTTGTAACAACGATAAAAACAACAATGTAAAATTGTCTTAAGTTTTGATACGTTTGTAGGTACGTGCCTAATTACACCCTTCATCCTTTAATTAACGGATAATTTGCACTTTACGCTAATACCGACATGACGCACATGTATGTGTATGCTACTCTATTATTCTGTGGGATAGAATAATATGCACGCTTTTATATAGTTAAATTGTGGTATGGTAAATGCTTATATAAGTAAATGCAGAGAGGATTAAATGCTAAGTTTATACACACAATGGAAAGAAATTTGGTTCATTTTGTTAGTTGACTTTGTCGTAATTGTGTCTAATTGTGGGGTTTGCCTTACAGCTATTTCCTCCTCCTTCCACAAAAAACTATTCAGATACGGCACGCAAAATAATAAAATATATCGACTTGATTTATGTAAAAAATTGTCGCAATTCTCAATTGATCTCATTCCCTAAAGAAGTGGAAACTTTTGGTAATTGAAATATTTACACGAATTATTTGTGATTAAACACAATAAGCATCACGAGATTTGATAAAACCGATAAAAAACGGGCAGAATAAAAATTGACTTGATTTATGCCAAAATTGTCGCAATTCTCCTTTGATCTCATTCTCATTTATTACTAGAAAAAAATGCGTAATTAAAACATTTACTCGAATTCTGATAAGCATCACGTAACCCGAGAAAACCGATAAAAACACGTACACAAAATAATCAAATCTTGGTTTGATTTATGTCGTCAAAATTGTCGCAATTTTCCATTCATCCCATTCAAATTTATTGCCAAAAAAAGTGAAACTTTGATTGAAATATTTAGTCAGAAAACTCTGATTAAACGCTCTAAGCACCACTCACATAATCCGATCGACCCATATCACCATGCATCATAACATAATCAATAGGGGAGAACTCATTATCAGTTTTTTTTCTCTGAGAAGGAAATTGAGATTGAATATTTTATCGAGATTGATACGACAAGGAGAGGGCGGTCAGTCACTACTATTCCGATTTCGACCTGGGTTATCGTCCCCTACGCTTATTTAAGATTCGATTTGGCCCAGCGATACATAATTTGCACTCGGTTGAACTTTTCCACTATTTGTTCTATAATTTCCCAGATGGCTGTCAATTCTGGACTTTTACCGGCACGAAATTAACCAGGCGTTGAGAAGAAGAAGCCTCCTCGCCATGAATGACATGACTGACATGCATGACACGATATCATGATGACATCCATCCCCGCATATCATATCGTAAAAAAGCCACGTTAAAATAAAGTATGGACATTGAAGCTACTGAACAATTCACTCTTTTATGCATGGAGGTTAGGTTAAGCGCTTTACAATCGTCTCCTCGGTGGTATCGTGTCGTGTCTATTTTTCCAACTTGTCAAAATCATCGCCTCCTCTATTTTCATAATTTTTTCAGCTAAAAACCTCTCCTCACGCTGCGCATAAAATATCTATTTGCTACTTCTCAAAAACTACATACGCACATTCTTATCGAGAAGGAAAACATGGTAATAATTCATAAAGTGCAAGAACACCCAGACAAGTCGGCAAAAAACTAAGGGGGCAAATAAAAACAGGGTTATCTGCCATCTTATCCACTACGCACTGCAGGGTGAAGGTCAACCTTTACCTTATCTGTGAGTCACACGACAATTTTAACAAGTGCAATGAAACCTGTAGTAAATCAACCGCTCAAAAATAAGCAGTCATCGCTTCCTCTATTTTTATTATTTTTCGGCTAAAAACGCTTCCTCAGAGAGGCGACACTAAACATAAAATATTTGCTATTTCATTCTTATCAAGAGGAAAAACATGAGAATATCTAATTCATAAAGAGCATAACACCCAAATCCGCAAAAAATAAGGGCGCAAAAACACACGGTTATCTGATACAAATTCGATCTTATCCACCAACCAAACCACGCAGGGTGAAGGTCAACCTCTGCTTTGTCTGTCTACTCACACGACAATTTTAATAAGTGCAATGCAATGAAACAAGATAAAACCTGCAGTAAATCAGTCGCTCAAAAAATGAACAGCTTTACTGCAGAGTCAGTCAGTCTGAGATGAGATTAGGATTAGAATTCATTAACCCTTATCGTATTATTACCACTGAACGTACATACATATGAGTACCTTCACATAAGGAGTATGCACGTAGGGATGGATGTCATTTTACGTATGCACCAGACATGCCAGCCAAAAAGCTGACTAACTAATAGCATAACGATCTTATCTTCATTCTTCTCTTTCAACTCGGTTCAGTGGGACGGCAGAGTTACGCACAAATTATCGCGGAAAGTGATCAGTAAACAAAAATGCAAAAAAGGGATGCATTTCGGCAAATATTTTGCACACTTTGTGACGAAATTGGGAAAATGAAGCCCTTTTTGTCAGTAAAATGGGAATTTTTGCTTGTAAAGATACTTGGTCGGACATATTTTGCTAATTTTTTTACACAAATTGTGGCCAAATTACGAAAACGTGCGGAATTTTTAAGGCTTTTTTGCCAGTAAAATGGGAATTTTTTAGGTATGTAATCACCTCAGTCGGAAATTTTTTACGCAAATTGTGACCAAATTATGAAAATCTACCGAATTATGAAGGCTCTTCTATGGAAATTTTCCCGTATTCGTCGGTCATTCCAGAATGAAACTGTCATCACAAATATTGAATGCCGTCTCGAGCAAATTATTAGGTCCGCGTCCCCCGAAATATGTATTTCTTGGACAAAATTCCTCTCCATAAAATGACAGGTTATTACCTACCTCCACAAGTTTAGCGGAAAAAAATTGCGAAAAATGTAACAACCTGTCATCATACCCCTTCAATGGATGGAATGAGTCAGTAATTATGAAAATTACGCTGCCTTATTATTCACCATTATCCGCTAGTGAATAATAAGGCAGAGTAATTTTCTTACCCTATTCCCCTAAGAAATTTAGTCCTCCACAGAAAAATACTAATTGCTCATTGATTTTTTTCCAAAGAGAGAGAAATTGAGCCAGATCTAACTAAATTCTGTCAAAATATTGGCACAAAAAAAAACATTGCGAATAAATCATTCATGTGATAAACTTTGCCATGAAATTTTTAGTTTCCCATCAAAAATATATCTTATCATTTGTCAATTACGACTTTATTCCTGATAAAAAAAGAAACCTCTTCAATTTCATTTAAACGGAACAATGCGCAATTTAAGTTGACTTTTCAATCGAGAAGACAAACAATATTACTTTTTATTATTCAACCTTCTCGACCAACCAAACTAATTTGACGGTTGTATCGAATTCTGTCCGTCGTCTTCTTCTTCTTGTAATAAATAAGCCAATGAAACTCTTCTACAGGACGTTTACACTTGGAGAAGACTTCACATTTGAGCCTATTGTTCGGCTGGCTCGATACTTCAATCAGAGAACATAGACAGACAACCAAGTAACCAAAAAGTAACGCCATTTCCAACCTTTGCAAACCGTTCGAGTGGAAAAAAGAGGGCGGACGTTATTTAAAGTTTTAGTCTCAGACTAATTTGCATACAATTGAATTTTCAAATTGATGTTTAGACTTGGACAGAAGATGTGAGCAAGTAAAGTGAGTGCATGCATTCATAAATGAACTGAAGGCGATGTATGGATGTAGACGGGAGTAAAACACGAGCAAATGCAAGGGCTATTACACCACAAATGGAATGGAATGGACGGCTTTAACCCTTTCTTTGCTTGAGTGATGGTATCGATTAAGAGCAAATCGCTGCTGCTGCTGTTTCGAAAAAGATATGTATGATTTTGGAGGAGGAGTATCTTTTTCTGTGTCCGGATTAAAGGAAAATTTAGATTTTGATGTTAAGAAAATTCATAAAAAGACAGGAAAATTTTATCCGAATCTTGTAAATTCTAAATTCAATGGTGAGATTACGTAACGTGAGAGTAAGAGTGAATTTCGTGTTAGAGGCATTTATTTCTGTGTCCTCGAAGAAAATTTTATGTTAAGAAAATTGATGAAAATTTCATCAAAATCTTGTAAATTCTGAATTCAATGATGAGATTACGTAAGAGTAGATTTCGTGGTTGGTGGAGGTGGAGATAGGAAAAGTTGGGTTGTTAGTTGGACACTCTTGTTGAGAGGGTATCCTTAATGGTGGCTGGTTATTGGTGGTGGCAGATGGAAATTGGATGCGATAGGGTTGTCCGTGTCAAATGAGTGCAAAAAATACGCTTGTAGACTATTCCTTATACACAAGAAGAGGCAATACAAGATTTTCTATTTCCTATTTTACAACATTTCCTAAAAACCAAATATTCTTCATTTTTGGTCTCACTTTTCCCAACAATCTCAACTTGTTTGCGTAGCTATACCAGAATTTTAATCCTTTTACTGTACAACAAAGTACTGCTGTTTTTAGTTTACGTTTACAAGAACAGAGAGCTACGTACTTTTGTGAATATGTACACATCGCTTAAAAGAGCTGGGTTTGGTACATCGTACACAGGCATCGTTCGTACAAAAGTGCAGTTCAGCAGGGAGGGAGGGAAGGAAGACGAAGGCAGTTTATCGGACTTAAGATCAAAATTCCTCATTGATTTTTTTACACGGGAAGAGCAGACTCGTGACGTGACAAACCTTTGCCAAGTTTCCTTCACCAGAATTTACTCGGCCGAATAAAACTTAACTCCAACCACCGAACCCAAACTCCTTATGAAAAAAAATATGCTAAAATATGTAAAAAGAATCAAAAAATTATTTCCGCCTAATTTGCATACTCACAAAAAATTTTCCTAAATTTTCCTCCATTTACGATGCTAAATATATTTTTATCCTCCATTAAAATAGAACTCATGCCACAATTTCGGTGCAGTTTGTAGATCGCGTTTTGATTGCGATACATAATAATGTGTGCATCATCGACCAACGAGCAAGGTGTGTGTGTGTGAGTGGGTGTGGAGGATGTATCCAGGAGACCGATGGCAAACGATAAGAGAGAGAGAGAGTGAAAGTGGTGGGAATATGTATATAAGTCCACTCTGCTCCATGCAGAATAAGAATTCGGTGTGGCGTAGGCCATTACAATTACGACATATGTTACTCATTCCCCAATGCAATCCAACGTGTTACACAGTGTTGAGAAGCTCATAAAAAGAAGTCGGAATATTGTGCCATGGTTGACATTTGCAGAAAAATGAAAATGCATTTTCTTCTCCATGAAAAACTATACGCTTTTACATAACGAACTGAAGAAACGAATTCTAAACAATTGGAAGCTACATATTTGGCTAAGATGGCGAACCAGATTATTCCATACATTTGAATCCACTGCATAAAGAAAAACCTGGACTGGATTTTTCTTCCCTGCAATTTCCCTCCTCTGCTTCTTCTTTTCGGAATAATAAGAAGCAAAAGTGGTGAATAAGTAATAACCACCGCGGCTGTGCTACCCGCCTCCTCATTTCCACCGAATTTCTATTCCCTCTCCATCCATCGTTTGAGACAAAACAGCTCAATTAAAAAGCCAATTTTCCTCCCTTGACGGGAACAAGTAGTTCCTATTTACTCAGAGAAATTGGTGTTTACCTTAATTTGCATGGGTGATGTCTGCATTTCGTCTCCAAGAAGAAACAACCAGCTACTAAATTCTTTAAACTGTTTTAAACAGAAGAAAGAGGAGGAACGAATGGAGGAAAAGTGTAAAAAGTGTGGAGGACGGAAGTTGGGCGGAGATGTTATCTCGTCATCGTCGTCGTCGTCGTCCTCGCTTTTTGCCAACAAATAGCTGCCAGCCAGCGTATGTAAGGGCTAAGAATGAGAATTGGGGATGCATTCACCTGTCCGTTCTCCCATCCATCCATCCCTTTTCAAATATTCATAGCCATCATGTCCTCACGGCCCGAAAAACCCGCTACGATCACGGGTACATGCCCACTTTTATTTATGGGGGAAAACTAACAGCGGGACCAATCACTAAATATTATGGGAAATGGAATGGAGGCAATGGAAGCCTAGGAACACACTTCCTTTTCTGAACGAGGTACAAAAAAACGACAGAAATTGAGAGAGTTGCGCACCTATAAATTTATTTTCCTAGTTATGAAATCATGTAAAAATTTGCAGATGTAAAGTACAAAACTCTATATGTGTAAATTATTTCTGAAATTATGTAACAAAAAATCGCAAATATTTAAAATTTTAGAAGGTTAGGAATTGTTATCCGTTTTCAACTTGTGCTAAAATATTTACGGATGACACTTTTTGTTTGTTACTTTGTTCGCTGAAGTAGACAAAAAAATGTAAAATTGTGCATAAATTGATAGATTTGTGCGCCTAGAAATTTAATTCAATTTTGAAAATATGTAAAATTTATTTTTTAAATTCGTAATATTGTTTTTACGCTATAATGTATGTACAGAATACTTTAATTATGCATAGCTGAAAACAGAGTGTGCACCTATTTAATTCTGAAAATGTGCAAAAATTTATTTTTTCTCAAAGTTTTCGTGTCGTAATTCATGCACTTTAAGATTTGTCTCAATTTCCCACTAAAATTTGTACCTACGTCAGAAGAAAACCATCAACCCAGCAAAACTTTCTTTCCTTTCCGTCCCTCCCGTGCGATTTCCCAATGCGAGCAAAATGCACTAAAAGTGTTCAACTTTATGTCCAACTTTACGAAAATGTTTCCCCAACAGAACGACGCCCATGAAAAATTCATCCTTACAAAACAACTTCCACTCTTTCTCTTTCTCCGACAGGTAAGCAATGGTTTGGGTTTTGGTGACAATAATTTACACCTCGTCCTCTCACATACCACACAATACACCAATTTCACACCGAATCGCTCCACTATACAAAACAACCTTCCATTAACTCTGCACCCTTTATTTATGCATGAGACGACTAGTGACAAATTGTGATTGTGAATAGTCATGATGACAACGGAGGATTAAGACCAAAGTGAGAATTTGACTGACAACCAGAAGCTTCGTTTTCCTTAAGGAAAAATGGGTAGAAAAACCAGAAGCTTTAAAATGAAGAGTAAATTGTCCCGTACGTAAGTATTTTATGCCCAAAAATCTCACGTTATTTATGACCCTTTTTTTCTTCTTCTTAAGAAGAGATGATTTTGGTTTTGAGCTGTTTGAATTAAATTTTACTGCCTCACTTCACCTCGCTCACTTACTTATTTTCAGGTTCAAGGAAGCCAATTATTAACAAGATGTTAAATTCTGTAAAACTCACCTGGGGGAGAATTCGTCAATTTTTGTGGGTAAAAAAAGTATCTATGTATGTACGTCAATGTGAATTAAATACGATGTTGTGTTGTGTTATACGTATTAGAAAAGGAGTAAGTAATAAATAGTTAAAGTTTAAAACTTAATAATAATCCTTGGTCAGACTGGAAGTAGATAGTTTTAGCTATGTGGCAGTGGAATTGTCAGAGGGCGGATATGTATTTAAGGGTAATTCCTGAAATATGTATTTAATATTTATAAAAAAACGCAAAAATATTTACGAAATATGTACAAAAAACAAAATTGGGATTTTTTAAATGTAAAGCTCTGAATTTTTTGTGGTAAAATTTCTTCGAACGAAAAAATCGTCTCGCATCGTTGAAATATTTAGAAGCATATCTATTTTTCAAAAAACTATCTAAAAGATTTACGACCATATTTTTCAAATAATATCGGAAATATCTATAATTTTATTTTTGAAAACCTAGAAATATGTGAAAATATGTGAAAATATTTTGAAAATTTAGTGACCTTTTCGAGTTAGCGAACACACCACAACGTTTGACCGGTGGTCATCATCCAATGAAAAAGTTGAAAATCCATACATATCCGCCCTCTGCTTATATATGTTATATCATCATCATATTCAACCCGACTACTCGACCTCGAGTTAACCACCCTTTTATTACGTGGTTTGCTTTTTTTATTGGAACAATAGAAATTGGTTGCTTGCTGCCGATGCTCTTTTATTACTACGGGAGGTTCCACTTCTCTCTTAAAGGAGGCAATTTCACCCAAGCAATTTCCTATCCTACGCTTCGTAAAATAATAAAAACTCGCCCGCTAAAATGTTGCATGTTATGTGTGCTTCGTTCCTGTTCTAATTTTGGATGGACACACATTTACCTCCAAAATCTTCCAATTTGAACCAGAAATAATAATAATTGACGATTTCTTGTACAATAATTGGAGTTAATGAGTCAAAATTCCGGGGAGGAACTTGCAGAATATTTTATTATGAAATGAAATCATCATAAAATTCTGTTGGGCAGACATCGAGCCAAATATTTGCCACCGTTTAACATTGCATTTTGTAGTATGCAATGGAAAAAAATTCATTCAACAATTCGTACTTATCAGATCACGCAATTATGTAAAAATAAAAATACGCTCCTCCCAGACACGAAATTATTTAACACACGGGACATGCAAAATGCTACAGACACGTCACACTATTTTTGGTGTTTTGGATGAGTTATGAATTTCAATAAAAGAAAAGAGAGACAAACAACACGACTTTATTCATTTATGAAATGGCCCAGTTCTGTATTTATGAATTATTGTGATGATATTTTATTCCATAGACGAGACGACGGCAACGACGGACCTTCACTTTTTTTTGCTCGTGTATGTAATGCACCCTCAGTAAATGGATGACATGACATGCACCCACTCCAACCAAGCTCCTCATCATCACACGAAAATGAAGGTAAAAATGCAGGGCAAGGTTACATTTATGGCGTTTGAAAGTACAAGTACGATCGTTTATGAAGTAAGTGAGTTAGAGGGTCTGTTATTTTACTTGATTTTATGGTGGGGGTGGATCCACTCTTATTTTCACCATATACGCACGTCAAGCTTGCATTTCTAAAAATTGATCTTGTTTTTCGCATACATTGCAAATTGAAAATTCGCCAACCGGATAATGTATAATTTGCCTGAAAAATTAATCTTTATTTTGTCTTCTGCATAAATTTGCATCCTAGAAAATTCGCCAGCTTTCTGACTGGACAAGAATTTTTCTACAAAAACTTGATGAATGACCACATTTACTTAAATGAATCATCCATACATAAATTGCACAATTGAAAATTCGCCAATCGAACTTCGAACAAGAATCCCACCACAAAAAATAAGTGCTCCTGATGAATGACCACATTTACTTGCTTAAACGGATCATCTGTTACGTTCCACAATTTACATGCTTACATAGCTGATTCGAATTCGAGTCACAAGTTGTTGGTTCGTGTCAGAAGGTGAATGAGAGGAGAGGAGGATGCAATATGCTGTCCAAAAAATTCATGACTTTTTTCGACACCGACTTGACTTCGTCCACGTCCACCACCCACCCACCATTTACTTACTCACCAGATAAATAAATGGAAATGGAGTAAACTACGCCTCGCTCTGAAGGAAGGAGAAGAGTTTATGTAACATATACATCAAAGGAGGGATATTAATAATAAAATGTGTATGTGATGTGATGCCCCTGTTTTTGTGCACCGGAAATAATTACGAGTTTTTAAGCCAGAAAGTCTCAAAACCCGTTTTCCCTCACAAACAACGACTTACTGACATCAACTCAACGGTAACCAAAAATTCGAAGCTAAGAAATTCTCTAAATTCATACGAATTATTTTATCGAGAGGCCAGAAAACAGCAACCTTGAGAGAGAGAGAGGCCTGTGTAATTGTAATGAGGATCAAGCCTTAAAAGGTCTGCGATGAGGAGGACTCGTCACCCGGTGTTATGTTATTTCAGTGCCAATTAAACTAACAAGTTGATATACAGCATGGAGACAATCAACCAAATTCGTTTGTGGTTTGGTTATAAGTGAACAAATGGCTTCTTAACCAAGTCAACTGGACTGGAAAACTGGACCAGCACTTAGAAATTATGTATGCTCTCAGGAAAAAAAATGACGACGACGACCAATAACAACGGACCAGACCGGACCACTTTACTTTCATTTAACTTAATTACGCTAAGTAAACATGGGCAGAATTCTAATTCTGTGTGAGCTGAGCATCATGCAAACCGTAAATATAATAACCTCGAATTAGTCTCATCTCGTGTATGTACATGTGTAACGGGTGATCTGATCGTATGTCTAAATATTGTGTGTAATTAAAAAAAGTTAAGAAATGGAGTACACGAAGATACGCGTATGTGGTTTGCATACACTCTTAGAAACCCAGTATTAAAATAATACCAACGTGGTATTGATAAGTAATATCGTGCAGTAATAGCTCGATATTCAAGTTTTACCATGTCGTTATGCAGCAAAGTTTTACGGACCGGTATAATTTTACTACCAAGTGGTATCAATTTTAATATATACGTGATTATACCAGATTTCTAACAGGGACATATCTAATAATGATGCCACTTATTTGATCTATTTTAATGGTGATTAAAATTCAGCTAAGATGCTCATAATTTCGTTGCAATTTTGCCTAAAATTATGCCCAGAACTAGCAAAAAAAAAATTTGTACACTTACAAGTCGTCTCTTTGGTTTGATAAGTGGTCGATTTTGCCCATTCATCTTGTAGTAGAGACCGCAAGCGTTACACAAATAGTGACCCGTCCCATCCCGACGCCAGAGAGGGGTCGACGTCGCCCCACAGTTGACACACTCACGACCCTCTGATGATAACAAAACAAGGATACATTTAATTCTCTCTAACCCCACAAATTAACCAATTTGCCCAATTAAACAGCAACGTACATACGAAATTAAGAGTGGTTGAGGTCATAAAAAGCGGGGAAAAAAGACATAAACATGGAAAAATCGGATGTACCAGCAAACAACTGCACTAAATAAAGGAATAACCGAGCAGCAATAAAGGAGATGTAGAGATAAAAATTAGTACTACTAGTAGAAGAAAAGGATGGTTAAATCATGGGAAAAGCAGATTTATGTAGATAAGTATGGAAAAGTTAAGTCAGTTGCATTTCCCAAAGTCGTAAAGTAAGTGGAGCTCAAGTATTTCACCTAAATAATTACAAATTAAGATAAGCAACAGAAAGTAAAATAAGGTAACTAATCCAATCCAGGTTTAACAAGGGGGAGGTGATTAAGTTGTGATGGTGGTGGTTTCGTAGTTTTGATTAGTTTTCGAGTACACCTTGTAAAAACAAATCATTAAAAACAAAGGTTTTTTTTAGAAATGGAACGGTAAAAAAAGTAATTTGTGGATAAAATTGGGTAAAAAAATCGACTCGTTAATAATTAAAGTTGTCGTATTTAGTTAGATCATAATTCCTTTTTTTTCTGTCATAATTGCGATTTGCGTAATCAAATCGGACGAATATTTTGGACCTTGTCGAAATCGCAGGAGAAACGTAGAGCGAGAAGAAGAGTTAAAAGCCGATGAGAAAAATTTGGCAAAAATGCAATTGTGTTATGTCATATTATAGATTTACAAGTAGCAATCCGGAAAAAATTAGTTTTACCGTAGCATAAATTTCGTTATGCGAAAGATTCCCGTGTTTTTTTTTAGCAGAAAATAGTTTGCTATTTTAAAGAAGGAGGAGTTTAGAGCATAAATTTTGTTATGTAAAAGTTCCCCTGAATTTTTTTAGTATGCGGAAATTTGAAAGTTTGAGAGTTTAGTTTTTAAAATTTTTATGAATTTCTCCTCGAAAATGTCCCTTTCATTTCTTACCAGCACTAGTTCGACTCTTGTTTCTCTGCGAGTTCGAGTTGGCGGAATTGTTGGAACTAGGGTTGGACTTTGAGGAGGAGGAAGAGGACGTGGGCGTCAGGAAAGTGGGTGTGGGCGAGGAACTGGACGCATTATTTTTGCTACTA
The DNA here is from genome assembly GCF_002217175.1 of Folsomia candida. Taxonomy (NCBI): domain Eukaryota; kingdom Metazoa; phylum Arthropoda; class Collembola; order Entomobryomorpha; family Isotomidae; genus Folsomia; species Folsomia candida. The sequence continues at coordinate 1,862,625 of NW_019091200.1, read as the reverse complement.
CTACTCGAATGGTGGTTGTGGGAGGAGGAGGAGGAGGAGTGGTTATTATTATTATTATTATTTGAGGAGGAATGGTAGAGGAAATGTTGGTGGGAGGCGGGGGGGAAGTAGTTGTTGTTGTAGTAGTCAACCACACCTTCTCTCCCTTTCGGGGGCACTTTGAGATCTTCGGAGGACGGGCAGGACGAGTAGTCGGAGCCATTCGTGGTCCCCGCGGCTTCCGGGGTGGACGAGTCCTTCGGCGGCGTGGGGGGAAAGGGGAAGGATTTGTAGCCTGACGAAGGCATCGTCCAGCCACGCTCCCCCAGCCAAGGGTGGTGCAGCGAGGCGGGCTGGTGGAACTGGGGGCGACACACGGCGGACAGGTGACCTCCCCCGCCGGAGAGGGAGCCCCCACCACTCCCGCCGCCGCCGCCACCGCCTCCGCCGGATACGGGGGGACTGTTCGACGAGGCGACGTGAGAAGTCATGCGACCCACTGAAAAAAAATATAAAATTTGATAAGACAACTTTTCATCGGAAAATTAAACTTAGGACTCATCGCCAAAATTAGCATAATTTTTAATCATTTATCGGCTCTGGGAATTTATTTTAAAATTCTGAACGAAATTTGTAGAGCAAGGAGTTACCAATAAATATGCATATGCACTCCGTTTACGAAGGAGCAGACCTCAAATTTAAGAAGAATTCAGAACATTTGTAAATTATTGAAACTGGCTCTCAAACCTCACAAGACTGCAAATTTGTCATCCAGAATTTTAAAATAAATTCCCAGAGCCGATAAATGCTTAAAAATGTGTCGACTTTAACAATTTTTTGACCAAGACGTTAACACTAATTTTGCATCTTGAAACAATCCCATAATTTTAATTTCTCTCCTTTTCTCAACAAAAAATCAAAATTTCATCCATCCACAAATCGTCACGTCCTTAAACCTTTATTACCACAACAAACTGATCATTACCCATTATTTCGTTCCCCTCATTAAAAAAAATCTTAAATTGCTGCCATCAATGTCCAACCAAACCAAACTTTTCATTTGCACATCACCCAGTAACGCTGTAAAAAAACCACGACTTGTTACACACACGATAAGAAATTTTGTATCCCAATAATCTTTCCTCCTAATGATAAATACGATTGACCAACCAACCAGGGTTGCCTTAAGCCTGCGACTTTGTGCAATTCTGACCATAAAAGATGCACAATTTGGACACCTTAAAAAAGGGATTTCCCAACCCAGCAAGTCACTCACTGGGGCGAGGAAGCCGTTGATTTTGCAACTGATACGTCGTAAACCACCTCAACGATTAAACATGCCAATTAAAAATTTACAAGTAAATACCTTCAGTTATGCTGGCTGACTTTTATTTTTAATGCTGCTGTTAACACGCGGAGGGAAAATAGTAACAAAAAAAAGTACAAAAATCTGTAACAAAATTATTAATACGATGTGTATTTGTACAATTCGGTCGGTGAGGTGATGTTCATCTCAGATATTAAATAAATGCTACGCGCTGCAACAATCACGTATTAATTATTAGGCATTATGTAGAACAAGGAAAAATATAATGATATGATTTAATCCGGATCTGAATAAACTTATATTTTTATATTTTTTATACGCACAAAAACTATTGGAAATGAATAAAAATCTGATTTTGGGCAACCAACCGGAAGAGAAAATCAACCTTCCGAAACACACGTATTCAATTTATATTTACTTCTCCGATTTGTGATTCAGTTCAAATTCAAAGCCTTAATGTGTAGTTGTAATCCTGCATAAAAATCTGAAAATTTTGTGCTGTGCAATTAATTTTATTTCTAATTAAGAAACTCATACCAAAGATACTAATCAGAATCTGAGGAATCGGCTAAAAAATCATGCTGCATGTTAACCGCAACTACAGTGCGTAAAGGGATTATTACAATGTATGTATGTACACATTTCACCGTAAAATGAGAGAAAAACGGCTAAAAGTACGGCAGTAAAGCGGATATTGTTGTATTTCTTTTAAAAATTGGCAGGTTTTCACAACAATTTAAAACGACGAAAAGTACTGCAAGTATAATAAATTAGATATTTATTTTCAAAAATTGGCACGTTTTCACAAGAATTTTGCCAATTTTGCCAGAAATTTATTTAGATGCACATTTTACCCTGAACTCAAGATAAAAATCTCATGCATTGTTGTACATACTTAAATAATTTTTGACGAAAATGCAGTAATTTTCTTCAGGTCACACCACAAACTAACCTTCTCCAACTGGCGATCTATGCGCGATTACCTGCAGTTTGGCTACAGCCGCCGCAGAATACTTAACAGATTAACATCAGGATCATCATTAATTATCTCGGAATCGGAAACACAAGTCAAAATGATGCAGTCTCATTTTAACATCGTAAATATAAATATAAATATAATTACGTAATTCATTTCATATCATAATTCAGCCTTGTTTTTTTCAGATAAAGACGAAAGGAGAGGTCCGAATAATAATAGCGAAATAATGGACTCTGCAACACTTTTATACGGTATTTGTGTACTAATTACTCATTAATCTTTCATGGTGGAAAATTATGTGAAGGATGGAAGAAGAATGTGATTTATTCGCCAAATTTTTACCAAAGTAAAATAATAAATACAAAGAATTTCAGCCGCCACTCACTTCCGCCGTCAAATGAAAGCCAGGTAATGAATTCAATTGCTCAGATTTCCGGCGGATTTGGTAAGTAAGAAAATTATTTTTATTAGTTTCGAATCAATTTAATTTTTAATTGCAAAACCGGCGATTTAATTTTCCAGATCATAAATTGCGACGTGAGACAGGTGATGGAAAATCTTGGCGAGATTAAAAAATGTATATGAAAAAAGTTGCATGCATTTCATGGGCCAAGAAAAGAACGGAACTGAATTTACCTTGTCATGCTATAGCCAGAAATATTTAGAAATATTAAGGATAGCGTGATGTAAATAATGCCTGTTTATGCATTTCTGACTGATTTGCTCCCATATGCAGGAGCAGGAGCAAGACGGTCTTATTCCTCAGATCCAGCCGGAGATTAGTGTCTTATCAGATCTTTAATTATGAATGGGCAAGTTCGGGTTTCTCTCTCTCGTGCCAAAATTTAAGCTTGTTTTTCTATACGTATGTACTTTTTAATGATGACATTTAACGTAATATGTATGCCGACTTGATTAATTATTAATTCATTGAGTTAAACCTTAATTGTGTTGGGGGATTAATTATGTGAGAATTGTGCATTAATCGGGGAGTAGAGATAGTTCATGAAATATTAATTACATACGGGCGAAAAGTAATTAATGAAATTTTGAGAATTTGAGAGATAATTTTACATTATGTTTGAGCAAATTGTGTCCTTACTTTATGAGACGAGATACAATTTATGAAGAAATTATTACTGGTGAAAGCTAATTAATGAATTTTTGAGAATTTTAAAAAAATTTAAAGATAATTTTGCATATGCACATAATTTACATATTTAAATAATTGTCCTTACTTTGTGAGTACTGGGACTGCATGACGCTGTGTTGCGAGTAGTATCTGGCGACGCGTGGGTCGGCGAAGAATCCGTCTGCGCCCATCGCCTCCTCCCCCCCAAAACCTCCGCGCTCCATGTACACACCCAGATTCGTCTCACGCGTCATCACAATTCAACACGTTTTTTTTGTATTAGTATTTAATGTTTCCACTCACTCACGCCACAAAAATCCTGACAATTGTATTTGTGTTTCTGCACATTTTGTATGTTCAAGATTTCAAATCGCCTCCAAATAATGGATGCATGTTAAACTGTTAAGATTTACCATTCATTTGAGAATAAAATTATCAGTTCACTTCCACCCGATAACACGTTATCTTGTTTTAAATACTTATCACATGAAACAGATGAAGGAATTCCACCCACTTTATAAATTCTTAGAAAGATGCACTTTTACTTCCTTCCAAATATGAATGAAGGGTCACTACTTTTACTCGTAACACTTTTTCATACTATGTCATGAAAAATTGTCACAAAAAGTGCGACCAATTCGCATTATTAGTGTCATTCTTATCGACCAAAACTAAGTATACGCTAAGTACTTATCAGATGAGAATTAAGAGATGCATCGATTTGTTTTTATTATTTATCTTGTTCCTTAATCAGTAATCAATGCAGTCGGAGTGCAGCAGGAACAGCAGAGTCCTTGTTGTTTGGTTGGTGATGAGTGATAAAATGGTAACAAAAAGCTTATCTTGTAGACGAGTTATCTTATCTCGGCCTGTACCAAAAAGTACAAAGTCAGTCACACACAATACAGCATGAGTCGAGATCGTATAAACGCTGCTATATGACGACGAGATGCATTGAATAAGCAACTCTTCTTCTTCTTATAACAATTCGGTTAGTGAGTGTTTAATCCTCTCAAGTTCAGTCCAATCCACCAGCACTGCTGCGGCCAACTAAAGTGAGACTGACGAGAAGGATAGTATGGTATCAAGTAGTGGAAAAAGGTAGTTTGGTCACTCTTACTGCTGACTTTGGGCGGAGGGGGATCGAAAATGGGGCTCCGCCTTGGCAGAAATGCTATCAGCCAACGAGGCGAAAGCTTTCATCGCGTTTCGACTGCCTCCTCCGTGGCGACGCGATATTCCATGGAGCAAGTTGGGCTGCACGGCCAGTTCGTGGATGGTTAGAGGAGCGAGGAGAGGAGAGATAGCTTTTCATGAAATAAGGACTGATTTGAATGGTGAAGATGAGATTGGGGTATAATCGGGGGGACAGAAATGGATTTTTATAAAATGGGTAATAAGGACGCCGAAAATGTAAAAATGGGGTAAAATATAATTTATTTAGGAGGAAAAATAAATAATTTTGGGGGATAAAATGAGAAACGGCGTTTTTGTAATCAAGGTTGAACGGAGATTGGTGATATAAATCGGTTACATAATTAGCTCCAGAAACCAAATTTTCTCTGGGAAATGGGTACAATACCGAATGGCGAAAATTTTAAAACGGGAATTTTGTTAATTTAAGTAAAATGTGTAACAGTGACGCCAAAATGCAAAAATATATGTATTTAGTAATATAAATTATATAAATTTAGGTGGTTGGATGTGAAAAAATCACTAGTATTAAATTAAACCTGAAACAACAACGACGTTTTGGTAAAGCAAATAATTCAAGGCGACTTGCTCCATAGTTAAATAATTGCTAACACTGGCGCAAGTTGCATCTAATGTCGACACACCAACTACATATTTTCAATTTCTTAATTTAATTTAATTTGATTTATTTGCAATTCTTTGCACAATTCTTTTCTCAATAATTTATGAATATCACGTAAAAAAAAGTCATGCCCTGCAACTATTTAGAGCAGAACGGTATGGAACGTATGTAAATATGTATGCTAAATGTCACAACAATGCTTAGCCCCCTTTAATGAGTGACATGACAAGTTAGATAAGTCAAGATTGGATAAAAACGTGTCTGATCTATCTGAGGTGATTTTCGCTCATAAATAAATTGTCATTATACAAAATCTCGTGCCCATAAACAAAGGAAAAGTAGCTCTGTTTTACTTAATTTACAACTCTTTGTTTACTTATTTATTCACTTGGCTCCGGTCAAACTTGACTTGAGGGTGGTCATGTTCTTCTCATTGTGGACGACGTGCCAGATAAGAAAAAAGTTAGTTAGTTGGTTGATGGTGGTGAGTTAATGAGAAAGATAAGATACGTCACGTCACCCCATTCATTACGCATCTCATCTCCATCTCATCTCATCTCTCACTTGGCAATTGGACTGCACATCTTATCTTATCTTGCCTCACCTTATACTTCTCTTTACCTGACTTTGTTACCCTTCATGAACTAATGAGCTTCGTAGTAAGTAAGTAACGTTCCGTGTGTCGTGTCCAGCTTGTCTCGTAATCCTCTTACATGATCAGCAGCAGCAGCATGACAAAAATTGTGCAAAAAAATGGGGGCATCAGATACGTATGAAGAATGGAGGTCTCCCAGCGTATGCTTTGTGATTTTGGCCAAACTTGTGTTAGTCGATGACAAATTTAATTAGTATGAAAAATTTGCAAAAGACATGATCTCCCAATCGGGACGTTTGGCAGAGATATTTGCATCCGAAGAGGAGAAAACGCGCAGAAAATTTGGAAAGTGTAAAATTTGTCGACTTTAAGGCACGTTTTCTCCTCTTCGGATGCAAATATCTCCGCCAAACGTGCCCACTGGGAGATCGTGTCTTTCGCAAATTGCATTCTAATCAAATTTGTGATCGATTGAGACTAGTTTGGCCAAAATCGGAGAGTATACTCTGGAAGACCCCCATTGTTAGTTAGGAGACCTATCGCGACTTCATCTTTATTTTTCCTCTGTGTTCACCTTATCGTGGACATGTATCGCTTATCATGCCAATAATGGAGCAAGTTTTCACTCTTTTGTGGCCGGGTATTAAATATTTATGTATCAGTAATCTGCCCATATTCATAATCCCGCTATATTTATGCGGATCTTGTCTTTGTCTTGGGCAGGCAAAGTTTTCCGTCGTGAATGAAAGTACGTAATCTGATGGGCATTGAATTCTGCGGTGGTTGGTGACATAGACATACATACAACAGTTGCTGTTCTTGTGAATGGATGCTGCAAAAATGTGTCGTTGGTTGTGGGGTACGTATAAAATACGGCCATCAGAGTGGCTGAAAATTGCAGGATAAGATTGGACATAAGATTTCTTTCCTCGGTGTTTCTTCGGGTGCAAGTTCGGGTTTCTTGCTGATAAGTACTTATTTTGACCTGCAAGAAATGCAAGGCGCAAGAAACGACTTCCAGGCGCTATAAATATTCATAAGGCGCGTGGCTAGATGGCGCATATTTCTTGCACCTCGCATTTGCGTTTCCTGCTTTGAAGTCCAAGAAATGCAGCAAACCCACAGGAAATGAAACACTGTTTCCAACTTTTTGGTAGTGATATCTGTGCAAAAATGTGTACACTTCTCTTCCGGAAATTATTTTTATAAAGAAAAAATATTAAAATTATTACTTAATTAGGTTAAGTCAATCTTCTCGATGTATTTAATAAGAAGCCAAGAAAAGCCTATTACCATTCGCCCCGAAAACTCAGCTTTTCCAGCCACCCACCCAAACCCAGTAGGCAACACCCGTGTCTGTCTGTCTGTCTGGACGCTGGCATCGCATCGTCCCGAAATCGGAGATGAGATTCTTCTTCTTCATCTTGACTTTGTGACTTTTCGGAGAGAAGGATGTCGGGGAGACTGACTTAGATTTATCTCCCAGCTTATCTCCCCCTCTCCTTTATTACAAAGGGAGACCGAACTGCAGAAAACTTTATTCCGTCATCTTCTTCTCGATCCCTCTGCGAGAAACCAGAGTTGGCTTGGGACTCGTCTTCCGGGAATGAAACACGATGTAAATTTCTGGATAGTTTTTTTTTACGAAAATATAATTAAGGATGCGTTTCCACATTGCATTAATTCAATTTCTGTACGATTTTCTTAAAATTTGGAGACATCATAAATTATTTTTAGGTCTCAAATTGAGCCACATTTCTGTCCTGTCGTGTCGATTGATTCGCTTCCCTGAAAGGTTTCATTGTCGTCGGTCGTCGTTTTGGTGCATAAATCTTGATCCATCCATTCCATTTATTATTATTCCGTCTTTGTGAGAGAGTGAAAAAAGGGTGCATTTTATTCCGCCCTTGTCTTGTCATTTGTTGTTGTGGGAGTAGTATCTTAGAAGTGGATTTGTATTTTGTAGCACTGCCTGCTCACTTTTTTATTTTCTTCAATCTTATTTGATTTACAAATTTGTTTTGTTGTGCAACATGTAAAACTGGAGCTAGATACGTTTTTTTCTGAGTCATTATACGTTGTGCGTGTGTGGTAAATATTTATGGGGAATTTGGTAATACGTGATTTTTTTTACACAGTTTCACTTTTCTTAGGCCATTTAGATGCTTATGTATTTACAAATATTTTTGGAGAAATATGAAGAAACTGGGGATTTCTTAGGATTAATAAATTATGCTAATAAATCTGGACCGGAATTTGCCTTGTGTTCGACTTATTTTTATAATGTAAATATTTCAAAATCGTCAATATTTCCAAATAATAGTAAGTGTGAAACTGGGTGAAATTTTCTTAGCATGCCTGGGCTGGATTGTTTATTAAATTATGTTAATAAATCTAGAATTTGACGTGTGTTTGACTTATTTTCATAATTTAAATATTACAAAATCCCTAATACTTCCAAATTATACATACGTAACCTAACAAGTTTTTTCTCAGAAATTTTTCCAACAAATTGTTGCCATCCTTATTTTTAAGACTTGTATGGATAAAAAAATCCTCGAAATGAATCCTCGGCGCCACAAAGCTGTCAAAAATGTCGCCCATCGCATCAAAATTCAATTGGATTTTGAATTCATGTAACGTAATCGACCTCACCTTCTTCCATTCTCCTCGCTTCTTCTCGTCCTCGTCTTCAATTCCATCCAGGACGTCGATCAGCAGAAATAAAATAGGAACAAATTGAGCCCAGATAACGATTTTGGTCATCTTCTTCCCTCCTCCTCCTCTTACTTAACTCATAAAATGTGTAACACCCCAAATTTCTCCAATGTTCTCGTTAAGCACTTATTTATGTTTATCCACGAGACCGAAAACTTAAAAACTTTGCTAAGCAAAGCAAACCAAAGGTTGAGTTGACATTGGGATTAAACACGGGTTTAAGTGCTTTAAAAGAAGTTTTCCTCTTTTTGTGACAAATTGCTGAACAATGAAGGAACTCGGTTTTAGGAGAAAAGTAAATAAAACTTGTGTTGCTTGCAAGGAAGAAAAAAGACAATGCAAGTGATGGGATGGGACACACAACACAATGACAATTCGGTAGCACGACGAAAAGAATCTCGTCGTCGTCCGTCTTCTCACTGGTCTCACCTTTTAGGCTTAAACAGGTCAAACCTTTTCACAGAGTGAGTGGGATTTGGACGGCAGAAATCAATCGTATAAGATGTACTGTACTGCATCCTCCAATAATTCTTTGGGATGATGAGCAGAAAATCTCATCTGTTTCTGGATAAGTTTCTGAAGGATGATGGATCTCGTATATTTTTTGGCTGGCGTCAGGTCACTTTTTTCGTCTCATCTTCCTTCCGAAAGCTGGTGGCGATACAATAAGAAAAGAATGACGGGATAGATACGTAGTAGGCATGTTACTAATCTTTCTTTGCGCATCAAGATTGTGAATCAGAACAGAATTTAATTTCACTTTGTACTTTAAATGCGGAGAACTCGAGACTCTTGTATTTTAAAGGATTTATTTATTTACTTAAAACTTAGGAGGAGAAGGAGGAAATGAAACGGTGGCGGTGGCGGCAGTGAGGAAGCCTTAAAAAAGATGAGGAGAAGAAATCTAAAAACCAAAAGGGGAAGATGCCACAGGTCAAATTCAGGAAGCTCAAAAAAGACTGGGATATGTCGGCATGAGGTATCTTGGTTTATTCAACACGATATTTAGACAAAATATTAATAATCATTCACGACGTCTAAATTTCGCAAAACAAAATATTTTATGGAAAATTGCTTTCTTCTTAATTCAATAGTTAGTCAATTATTATTCGGTCACCCCCTTCTTTCCACCGATAACATCTTATCAAGTTGTGACCAGTATTCACCAATTTTCTGCGTCACACTAAATATTATTGAGGAAAACGATATTATTTTCCGTTCTCATAACCTCTCCAGGTCCAATTTTTGAACAAAAGTTCATTCACCACAAACGTATTTATTCCAGTTCCTGTTTACTCATCATCCTCGTTTGTTCTTGCTCTGCTAAATATCATCCTCCCAAATGAAAGGGTTGACACTTTGTGGTTTGGTCTGGTTTTGTGTGACGTTCGTGATTTGATGTATGTACGTAGAGATCAAGATGCCTGGATAAGATAACCCGGCCATGGCAAGGATAAGCCACCACCCGGGCACGAGTGGGTCTCATCATAATAATGATAAGCATCATCATCGTCCTCCAATATCACATTCGTTTCATACGTGTATGGTTTCTTCTCACCTTACGAACTACAAACCCCAAAATGTACCCAAAGAGGACAAAATGCATACATACGAATTTTTACGTTGTCTCAATTTTGAAGGTGTGATGTGATGAAGGCAGGACGAGAAATCAGGCATGTTTTGTGTATGTTTCAAGGATGATGGGAGTAAAAGATGGGTCCAACTGATTACTATTTTCTCCAAATGAAAGTAATAATATGTACGGCCTGAAATTGAAATGTGTCTGCTCTTCGAGAACAAAAAAGGGAAACATCACAATTTCTGTGCGCAATGATCACTATCACATTCAACCCATTCTCACTTTTAATACAATTACACCAACCAAACCACTAAGCAAAAGGGAATGAAAATGTGCCATTTGGTCATTTCGTGGCTTGGTTTTGTACCATTACGCATCTGTCCTTTTCATCTTTTATTATGAAGGAGGAACTGAAATTTCAGCTTTTTGGGCAACTTGTGGAATTGAAATTTCCGATTTTTGCTCAACTTATGAACTGAAATTTCACATTTTTCTCAAGTTATTTATCTTTGTCTAATGTAAATAAGTACGTGTGAATAATTTAATCACTTAAAAAAAGGTGTGGTTCTTGAGTGAGAGAAATATCAGGAATGTGGAGTCTCCTGCTTGATTACCTTATTTTTCTTCGTCTTCCTTGTTAAAAGATTGGACATGAGAGAGTTCAGTCCACTTAAAATCCACCAATGTCGAACTTGTTACGATTTTTGATTTGACAGGAGGGAGAGAGAGACAAGTCTTCATTAGTTGGACGAGAAGAGAGAAGAGAGAATGACAACTTGTTGACATTGACAGAAAAAAGATGGTCCACTCGGGTCAATTAAAGTGCTTGGATTGGAATACATAGTATTCTTGTGGTGGAGATGAATTGCTGGGTTTGGTCCACTTTCGATTGATTTATACTCCAATTTTACAAATCCGCAAGAATTCCTTGGCAAGAATTTGCAATTAATTTCAAAACAATGTTTTATTTATTTTTCTGTGCGGAATGGAATTCCACCTGAAGGAAATGTCTGACAGTGTTTCGGGTTGGAAGAAATAACGACAAGAAAGTGGTTTCTTGCAGCTATTTTGACCTGCAAGAAATGCAAAGGCTCAAAAATATTTCATACTGTGCGTGGCTACATGGAGCAGATTTTTTGCACTTTCTCGCAATTTCTTGCACCCCGCATTTCTTGCATTTCTTGCCTTGTAGTGCAAGAAATATACCAAACCCGCAATAAACGAAACACTGTTGTCTGTCTGTCTGTCTGAATAATTTAATTTAATCAACTCTGTTTAATGAGCAAATGCTCATTTTCACAGAAATAACAATTATTTTTATTCCTATCAGAAACACGATCGAATTCTCGAAATCTTTTAAATCAAAGGAAAAAGGATGAAATGAAATGAAAGAAGTGAAAGGAATTTTCTACCCGAAGAAGATTCATTCAAAATCTGAACTGACTTCTTCTCTCATGGACTGAAACACTGAATGTTACGCAGTCCTCTCAAGTTTAGTTTGTTTTTTAGGAGGAGGAAGGGATAAAATAACACAAAACACGACACCAGATAGCAATTAGACTCGTTGACTGACAACTTGTTTTGCTTACTTACTCTCGGCCGAGATTTAGGAGGTGGGACGACGTACATATCTCCTTTCTGTCCGATACTGTTGTGTTAAGGTGAGGCAATTAAGACGGTTTAATTGTCAGGTTGGAGTTGGTTGAAGGATGAGTTGCACTTTGCGTAAGACGGAGGCTTTATTGCAGCCAAGTAATGAATGATTATTATAATTATGTTAAGAAAAGTGGGTTTTTCGTCGAATGCAAATATCTTGTTGCATCGTTTCCTTCCTGTGCGGTGATATTTATTTGAGAGAGGAAGGACTTGAGGGAATTTCGAGCGGAAAGGGTGGAACTAATTTTTGATATGTGCCACAAAACGAAGAAAGGTAGGCAAAGTATAAATTTCAAATCAGAGTTGATTTTCAGACGAATTTTTTTAAATGAAATTGTTCTTGAAGTTTCAAATATGTGAATCTACAAAAAATATGTAGCCGAAATCTAAACGCAGTTTAAATATTTAAAGCATGGATATGTTTTGAATGATCGTGATTTAATGAATTGTAGTAAAAATTTAAAATAAAATTGTTTTTTAAATTTCAAATTTGTGGATATCATCATTTGCAATACATGTGTTTCCGATAATCAAAACGCATTTTACTTGAAGTATATATGCATAGGTTTCAATCATCGTAATTTAACGAATTTTGGTTCAATTATAATAAAAATTCATAATTCGGCACCTGGAATGAAGTCATCTGTAAATAAATATGTGCCATAAATTTCAACCCATTTTATTTCTCTCAACGGCGTCAAAAGTTTACAAAATTTAAAAAAAATCTTGAACCTGGTCCTAAATTGAAGTTGACAGGTCACAATTAAAGTATTCTCACGATGAGAGGGCGAGACGTTGGTCTTATCGTTGTGAGCAATCGGACTCATCATTAGTCATTAGGTTACTTACCCGAGGTGAAAGATATGAGATCCGATTATCAGATGCAGTTACATACCTCACATGGAGGCGGAGGACTGACGATGCGAAGGTAGTACAAGTTCGAGAATTCTAATATTTATAAAAAATAATCGCCATGTTTTAGGAGAAAATTACAAGTTTAGTTAATTTAAAGTACAATTATCTCCAAAAAACAAACTAAAAACTCACAAAGCCCGAGTCAGGTGGGTGTAATACGACCACTGCAGTAACTTAAAAAAAAAATTGTCCACACATTTTGCTCATCTTGGAATTTGATTCCTAATTTTGCATATTCTACCTGTGTGCAAAATTTCAAGTCTTACGAGCGTAATCGACAGACGGACAGACAACTATGACGGGTACATAGGCCCTGACTCGGGCTCAAAACGAGTACCTGTGTAAATGTGCGAATTACATGGTGCAAAATGAATTCATGAAGGATGAAATATTTAGCATGTATTGATTACGAAAGTACAAAATATTCCTGGTTTGAGAATTACATAATATTTTGATTTTTGTTATACAACCGAAGGAAAAATATTTAGCATCTGTCTCACGACGACGACTCATCTGCTCACATTTTTTTGGTCCCTTTCTTATCAAATCTGATCTGATCTGATACGAAATCTAAATACGTGGCCAAATGCGACATCGAGTTTTTCCAGTTAAGCAGACCCAATTTTTACTTTTCTGACAATGAGTGAGAATCATGCGTGATGGAGATTAACCACAAAATAATATGTATCTTGATTTTTAAAAAATGGTTAAAAAGTCGTAAGAAATATGAAATGTTTAAATAATTTATTGTAAAAAAACTTATTCGAATAATCTGAAAACGGTCAATAATACTATTTATTTTTCCAAAAGTTTAAATCCTGGCGTCAAACTCACCCAGTTTTCGAAATAATTTTCCCCACAAAATTAATCATCTATTAGATACCGGAAAAATTATCAAAATCTCGTAAGTAAAATGTGCATTTGAAGAATAATTTACAGATTTCATGCAAAAATATTGAAGTTTATTCTGCCCCCATATAATCTTCAGAGGTTTAATTGCTTAATTTTTTTTTAAATAATTTTATATTCTGGTATCAAACTGGGCCAATTTCTAAAAAAAATTCTCCAGATCAAATTAAGGCTGGCTGACTTCTCTGCCCTAAAACTACGTGTAAGTGATCACCCTCCAGATAAAGGGCCTTCTCATCCTGTACATATGCACATCCAGATGATGATGAGCCATCCTCCTTATGCACCACTCAAAAAATGATGACGACCCAAATGATGAGCTGACATGAGGAAACGACATCAAGTCCACTTATGTCTTTGACTAATAAGTGAACCCGATTTGATGACATGAACATAACAAGATGACCCTCGAGTATGGTCATGTGGGTGACATCCCATAAATTCTCGGCCATCCGTAATATTATGTAAAGAAAATCAGGCTGGAAACATGCACAGATCAACTTGTCTGTCCACTCAGTCATAAATTATCTCCGGCCCATCATAACAAAACTGATTTCATCAAATCTCTAAACATCATCGGAATCACGAATTCATTATTTAAAATAATCGGGTACAATTCAATTCGTACAAATTTTACAACTCTGCCGGAATTTGAGAATTTTTTTCGGAAATTTATATGCAAAATATGTACATACACATAATGCGTCCAAATTCTAAAATTTCTTATAAAATTCATGTCAAAATTCAGAACTCTTCAACCTTTCGAAATTTTTTTTTCAACAATTTCTACGCAAAACGGCATACATAACGCGGCCAAGTCATAAAATTAGTTACAAACTTTACGCTAAAATTCTGTAAACTCTTCAGGAATTTGTGATTTTTTTCGGAAATTTCCATTCAAAACTACCTACGCATTGCGACCAAGTCCTAGAATAAATGAGTCTTCGTCCTTTCCCATCATTAATTTTTTTTATAATTTCATTATATTTCTCTGTCTGTGTCGTCCTCCGCGTCTCGGATGCTGGATGACTACTTATTATTATTACATAACGAGACGAATGTACGAGAGAGCTCATCCTCAGTAACCTCTGTACACATGTAACCGACTGACTGCCGACGGGTTGTGAATGAATGTCAATTTTTCATTGTTGAATCATGAATGAGTAAATGAAGTACAAGGGATCGAATGACATCCATGTGACATCCATTTTTTTTACAGAGAAGAGAGGACGACGAGACGGCGACGCGTTGTCGTCGTCGTCGTCGTCCAGAGGAAATTAATAATCTCATCTTTTATCAATTCAAGGCTCATCTCCCAGACGAGGAGATGTACAAACAAACAGTAGATCATCATACATAAATAGTAATTTAGTCAGGAGGGCTGTGTGAATAATGTCGTCTTTGATTGTGCAGTTGGTTGGTAGCGAGAAAGATGCGCAACCCTTTTCTTACAGTTTAACCCTTTCTTTTCGGAGGAAATTAGGTGTATGCATTGCTTAGTGGCGTTATTATTGGCCTTGTTGTTTATTTTTTTATATTAGCTATTCACAAAAAGTTGGGGATGAATATGTAGGAGGTAAAAAAATGGGAAAATATTTTTTTGAATTTTTTTTGGGTGAGTTGAAGTCCGACAAATATATTTTTGTAAGGTGGGTAAGTGAATATTGTAAAATTTTTAGATTACAAGATACACATATTTTTTGAATAATTTTCTAAATTGTGCTAAAATTTTAATGGAAAAATTGGTGAGAAAAATTGGAGATGAATGTGTAGAAAAAATGTACAGATTTTTTTCATAATTTGGGTACGTTGAAGTCCAATAAATATGTTTTGTTAAATGGTAAATAAATATTGTAATTTTTTTTAGATTGGTTTGCTTTCACTAATAAAATGTAATGATAATGTTCAAACGAAAGATCTAAATTATGATAAAATTTGAATAGAAAATATTGAGAAAAGTTTATTTTTAGCTAGTCACAAAAACTTGGTGATAAATATGTAGAAAAAATAAAACTAATTTTTTTATTTGGATGAGTTGAAGTCCGAAATATATTTTGTGAAATGGATAAGCGAATATTGTAAAGGTTTTAGATTAGATTGTTGTAAAGCATAATGTAATGACAATGTTGAAAATAATTTTATAAATTATACTTGCTACAATTTTAATGGAAAAATAGGAAAAAATGGTCAAAAATTAACAAAAATTGACAAGCATCCGTTTAAAAATTGAGGGTTTCAGTTACTCAAATTCCGAATTCCTACCTTGTGAATTTTTAATAATTTACAAAACGGATATTTTTTGTTACAACGTCGGGCCATTTCATTTGTGTTTAATTTAGGTTAACAAACTCAAAATTTTTTGTGAGTGTCTTTATCTCGCGTAATAATAAACTGACGTGGACGTGAAAGGAGAAAATTGTGAATGCCAATAATGTGACACTTTTTACGTGGTTTTGTTCGGCAAGGAAAAATGACGACTGAAAAAGATAACTCTTTGAGTGAAACTCTTTTCCTATAAAAAAAACGGAGAAAAACTTTCAATCAAGTAAGTTTCCAAATATTTTTGAGTGGTTCAATTTGACACCACAAAAACAACATGATGATGCGTATAATTTTGCGTTTCACGATTCGATTTAAGCTAGAAATTCTTTTAAAATTCGTGAATTTTTTCAAAATTAATTTACAAAAGACTGAAAGCATTCATAACTTCAGGTATTGATTACTGTTTGATAACCGACTTACTTATCCAAATTTTAGGCACTTTATTGTTTGTTTAAAAAATATACGCATTAAGTTCTTAAATTTTTCCAAATTTTAAATTTTTGTTGTGCCATGTAAACAAACTCTACCAGATAAGCTCTCTGATTTTTTGAACGAACAGTAGCATAAAAGCAGTCAATTTCCGAGCTGCTACTGACACACCTTTCCCATACACACGATAACATTAGAATTTGTTTGTGGTTTGAGAATTTTACGTATTTACGTTTCCGATCTTTCCCTTTTGAAATCTGTCTCCCTGATTATGCAAACTGCCCGTGGAACAAGTCGTCCTCGTATAAATTGAAATTGCACCCCTCCAGTTTTCCATGTATGTAAATAAATACAAAGTCTCTCCTGGGACTGGAGAGAATGGAGTGCGGCTATTGTGACTTTTGGAGAAAAATTACAATGACCGTGATGTTTTCAACTACCTTCGCGTTTTATATTGGTTCGGGATGGAAATTCGGCGGACGAGTTATAAAATAAAGTACTTTTTGCTACATACTCCCATTACACAAATACCGCATGGAGAATTCCACACAAGTCTCAAGGGTCCCTTTACTTGCACAGAAAAGAGTCGTTTATACCCAAATTACTCTTTGACGGGGGATACATACACTTTTGCAGGGAGCCTTATTTTATTTCTGGCAGGCGAATTTATAACCCGAATTTAGTTGAATTTGGTCGAATTTAGCTTAAATTATCCGTGACTTCGTTCCTATCTAACTAGGGATACCCTTTCTATGATAGTTGAAAAATGAGTTCTAATTTAACTTTTTCATGTACCATGATATGTTTTGATTCAAAGTGCAAAAATTTTTCTGCAAAACCAATTTGCCAATTTTTTAATAGCCTTCAAAGTTGGCGAAAGTGGGGGTGGAATAGGCGGAGTGGGAGCGTGTGGAGATGGGGGCGGTCGTGCCCCCTACTATACACTAAGCACCTGTGACGGTCATTATGATCTGTGTGACGTAAGGAAATCCATCAGTAACTTATGTTTGATAAATTTAGTAACTTATGTTTACCTGAAATTTAATTAAATGTAAGAAAATTTAGTTAAATGAATGAAAAAAATTGACGCATGTTGATGGCATTGTGCGAAGTGGTAAGATCAGTTTGCCCAGTTTGCGCACCAAATACTTAAATCCTGTTGTTATTTTAGTCATCAGCTCTTTCTCTTTTGTTAAAAATTCTCTGAAAATTGTTCAATTAAGTAATCATATTAGCAATTACCACTCTAAATATGTCGAAAATCATTAAAGTGTGCGAATTATTACTAGAATTAGTAAAACTAAAATATGACACCGCTGGAGTACCTATAATTGACAGTGGTTTAAATCTAAACGACTTAGCAAGTGAAGGACTGATTTTAATCGAAAATTTACTTAATTTTTCAACCAGTACATTTGAAACGCTCGATTCATTGGAAATTGCCAGTGACGATGAAAATTGACATTTACGGTGACAGTGCTGCTCAAACCGACACAACTTCCGAAGAATCGTCATCGGAGGAACGGGATTGAAAGTATCGAACGCAATAATTATAATCTCGAGGAAATGATAAAGATAATGGGGGCACGTACGCCCCCATCTCCACACGCTCCCACTCCGCCTATTCCATCAACTTTGAAGGCTATTAAAAAATTGGCAAATTGGTTTTGCAGAAAAATTTTTGCACTTTGCAATCAAAACATATCATGGTGCATGCAAAAAGTTAAATTAGAACTCATTTTTCGACTATCATAGAAAAGGTATCCCTAGTAAGTCATACATTTAAGCTAGTAAAGATGCCAAAATTAAGTTAACGTCGCTTTTCAATTGCAAAAAAAGAATGTATGTTTTTTCAAATAATTTTTGTTTCCGATTGAAGAAATAAAAATGTCTGAAAAACAGGAATTTATAGAGTTAAATTTTGTTTTGAGTTAAACATCTTATCCAAGACATCTTCCATATTATGCGTAAATTAACTATTCTAAATTGAATTAGCGTCGCCTTTGAATTACAAAAAAACAATGTCGACTTCATTTGGGTGAGGGTCATATTTTAAATTTTTGCCGAATTTATTCACTGTTAGCAAATCACAGACGGACATGCCCATAAACCCTGTCTTTGGCTAAAAATGCAATATATTTTAAAAATTTTACTTTATTTTACAAAAAAACGGAGATATTTAGAAATGCCTCTCCAAAACTTGACTTTAATCAGGTTCAGGTCATCAACTTATATAAAGTGGCTCAATCTAACATCCATCACTCCACCACCACTTTATCCTCGCAATGAGCAATGAGAACTGACCAGCGAGCCGAGGAGTTGGTCTTTTGTTCCGTAATTGACTTTCTCCCTTCCACCAAAGGAGAGGAGCTTTGTCCTGATTTTCATCACTTTCATTTCATCCCCTATCAAAAAAATCCCAGGGGACTGCGTGCGCTGAAGTTTGGTCATTAAATGAGCAGGCCGTTGATTTATTTGACTCCATTTTATTAATCGCTTCATGATAAAGTAGCCACCACCACCGCACCGCCACGAGAAGAAAAGTATCATCAAGCTGTGAATAATTTCCTCCATGTGTATAAATAGTTTTTGCGAGGGAGTTATTTCCGATTGTTGCTGCTTTGAGGGTGATTTTGGGCAGTGGCCGCGGAACTAAGGGGACAGGGGGGCAATGTTCTCGCAGTTATTCGATGTCCCCATCGTCTATAAATCCCTCCCCTATCCGGCAATATTAATGTCCCCACGGCTTCCGCGGCCCCTGATTTTGGTGGTGGTGTGATCTGAATTGGATTTATTTATCTAGTTTGACATTTGCTCCCTTGTTTATCTATCGGGTTTTCCCCTCCTCCCGAATTTCCCTAAATGCGCAACTAATGAGGATCCCAGCAAGGGGCCACTTTTCCCTAAATGCTCATAAAATC
The DNA here is from genome assembly GCF_002217175.1 of Folsomia candida. Taxonomy (NCBI): domain Eukaryota; kingdom Metazoa; phylum Arthropoda; class Collembola; order Entomobryomorpha; family Isotomidae; genus Folsomia; species Folsomia candida. Next base: position 1,843,348 of record NW_019091200.1, on the reverse strand, counting down.
CGAGTTTAAGTACCCGACTGAGGAGGAGAAGTCCTTTCGGAAACTTTGTTCAGTTTCCAATTTGGAAAAAATAGACTCGGGATAAATGATATTTCTCGATTTAATTCCTAGTTTGACTTTGGCCATGACTTTTGAAAGAGAGAGAGAGAGGCGGACGCGGAGGGGATGAAAGTTTAGTTTCTGAGGGTAATTTATCATCGCTTATCTTTCCCACTTTCTCCAACCATCGCATCGCATCGCTGCTTATCTTGCTTGATGCGATGCTGGCTTGGTGAATGTCCAGACCGCTGATGCGTAAAGTTCCCCTCCTCGTTCTCTGCACGCACAAACGCACCATTTTTCGGGGCTGAAGGTTTTTTAATAGTGAGAAAATAAATGGGAAATGTGGTTCAGGAAATGAAAATTTGAAAGTGTATGTTTTCATAAAGTGGGAACTGTGTGGCATACAATTTTCTGTGTGTATAAAATAATGGGCGTACTCACGACAACTTCTTATTTCGCATCGCAACTCATTTAGCAAACTTGCGAAGATCAAAATATTTCTGTCGTGAGGGGATTCGCAAAATATGACTTCGTAAAACTCTCACAAATCTACAGAAAAACACCTATTTTGGTATTGTTTCCATGGATTTCTGTAATTTCCCTTGCAGAATTACTTTGCGAAATAATTTTGCGAAATAAGGACATGCTCGATTGCTGGGTAAATTTGCGAACAAAAATCCCATGGTTTTCCAGCAAATTTTTTGCGAAATCTCGCATATCTCGCAAAACTTCGCAAGTTATGTTGCTATGCTCAATTTGCGAGATATGCGAAGGTTGACGTGAGTACGCTCAATGTAGGACACGTCGCCGTCAACTTTGATGACGCAAAATAGTCATTTACAAAATAAGTCGTGGTATTTATTCGGAAATGTAGGCTGGCAGGTGTTGGTTGGTTGGTGGTGGTGTGGATGATGGATGAGATGTTTTTGTGTGACGTTGACTTGTTGGTGGGAGTTGGTGGTTGATGAGATGAGATGCAGTGGACCGAAGTCCCGAATCTGGGCATCTCATCTCCCACTTTCTCTCCTCTCTTTCACCCAGGAAGACACCGCTCCCACTTCTCTCTCACTTCTCTCTCTTCACGTAGTCCAAAGGATGAGGAGAATATTACGAGAAAGGCGGCTTCATCCTATTCTCCTCATATTCTGAAACTCTGGTATTCCGCTATTGCTTGCTTGCTACTGGGAGACGTGAAAGGGAGCCGTGGCGGAGACGAGACCGGTGGATGGGTTGCCTGGCTGGCTGGTGGAGAGGAAATTTCACGTTTTTCTCCGAATTTAATCTCCGCTCTGATTTCCGCCTCCATTTTCTGCGAGGGGGTCCTCCTCCCATTCCTTCCACCAACACGACCACCACCCAGCCGGCCCGTGTGCTCACAGATCGTCTTCCTCTCAAGGCATACAAGATGACGATAAATGCGACCAGATTCTCTCTCCACCACTTTCTCTCTCCTTTCACAAATACAATAACCTCACCAAAAGTAAATTCTACAGAATTCTCTCGTCCCCATAAATAAACACCACGAGAACGCAGCCATTCAACTCGTACATTCATCTCTAAATAAAAAATATCTCGTGTTTTCTCCCAAAATTTTCAACTACACAAAAATATTCTACACAATTTTTCCCCACTTTTATTCCATCAACTTGATGAGAATGATGATAGTTAATTTATTTATTTGTTGCTGGCTTCCCTTCAGATAAGGTAGCCCGATAAGCAGATCTTCTTTTCCTTAATGAACACTATATTCTTATCGTTGTCCACATCTTAAAGTTTTTTTCTGTAAAAAAAACTGCCCCAATTTTGAGAACTTTTCTTCCCTTATAAAGTAAAGTTTGTCCTCTTATCTGGCCAGCTTATCTGGAGGAGAGGAGCGAATTAAAAGTTGGTCTTATCTGAGAAGGGCAATTATAATTGGGTGAAAAGTGGAAAAGGAATTGCTCATAAAAGCCAAGTTTAAGGAAGAAATTTTATTTTATTCCACGGGAAAAAGTGAGCGAGGTCGAATTAAGAGAAGATTTTTCAGATTAAACCACATCAAAGTCCTATTACGCGCTTCCGTTCGTCTCCTTCTTATCTCGAGTAAACTGCCTAAAAATATTTTAAACTTCTCAAATGTGGATGGATTCAGATTAACCATCTTTTTCCCTCCTGGGTGGAAACTATTAAATTGGTTAATTGCACGTTGTACTTTTTCAGTCAGCATAATGTCATGTTCATCAAAAGAAGAAATGATGATACATAATGACGCATCGTAAACGGTGGCAGCAGATCAAGATTTGGCTAAATTTCGACTAAAATACGGTGTTTCGGATGGAAGTAACTTAAGTTCATAACCACTTGCAAGAAATAGTAAAAAAGTGGTTTCTTGCAGCTATTTTGACCTGCAAGAAATGCATGGTGCAAGAAACTACGCCCCGCCGCTATACTTCATACGGCGCATATTTCTGTCACTTTCTCCCAGTTTCTTGCATCTCGCATTTCTTGCATTTCCTGCTTTGCAGTGCAAGGAATGAAGCAAACTCGTAAGAATCGAAACACTGTTCTACAAGCTGCAATTCTATCTATCGTAACTCTGCTCTTTAACAGAAATCGTTTTATTACATGAAATTCTTATTAGTTCAGCTATTTAACTCTTCAATATTTATTTGAGAGATGCATCCCACGCGAAAATCGGGGTGGAAAAGGGAAGTTGGTTGGAGGGGAAAGTTGGTGGTCGTTATCGGGAGTGGCAGTCGTTCGTCGGGATCCAATCTCTTATCTCCTTTCTCCGCTTGTATCACATCTCTCTCAGTCGTCGGAAAGTGCCCCGAGTCTCAAAATTACTTTCACTCCGTCCCTCTCGCAGCCCTGCCCTCATCTCCTCCTTCCAAAACTAATATGTAATACGGGATTTTTATGGACGTACGTGGATGCATCTCGCAACAATTGGATGCACTTTTATTTTATTGGAAGAAAGAAAGAAATCTAGATTTAGGGGAATTTGTTGGGAGCATTGGTGATTTGTAAGATAAACAGATTTGATCAGTATGTACATACATTTGTGACGAAAATTAGAGAAATTTTGTCAATTTCTGGTAAAACCAAATGGTCCCCATAAATGCATACCGATGGGAAAATAGCACGCATTTTATAAAATTAACAGATGTAAATTTGATGTATTATGAGCACGTGCGTATGTATGAAAAAATCACATAACAAAAATAACTGAAATACCGTTAATTTCTTCGTAAAATCAGCAGATTTGATATGACCACGTGCGTATGAGACAAAAATAGTGCGAATTTCCACTATTATGTACATAAATACTAACAAAATCCTTTACAGTAGTCCAATAGTCCCATAAATGCATAACGATGGGAAACTCTATGTAATCGTTATTCATACCGAAATAATACGTGCATACCAACGCGTCCTACAAGTTTATGGGAATATTTACCTCTACCAACTAATTTTATCAGACACGCGAAACCAACAACTACTATTTTACAAGTTATGTACGTATCATGCTTCCTATTAAATTCAGAAAATGGAGACGATCCAAAAACAATTCGTTTCGTTACTTTTGAACAAAACTTACTAAACGTGCACGAAACGGTGGGACGGATAATGGAGCACACACGGTAAAGGTTTCGACGGAATAATTAATCATCACGTTAGTTATCGTATCCTCACATCAGGAGCAAAATCGTGGTAAAAGTTTGGTACTAAATAACATTTTCTGTACAACATAACGCCGCATTTTACTGATATGAAAGTGGGATCACGTTATTTATAAAAAAAATTATGAAATATCATGAAAAATTTCGTTATCAAATTCCCTTCGTTTCGTATTTATGCTTGATCTTATATTCCATATTTCGTAGGCCATTCCATGCTCATTAAAAAGTTGGGATCAGATTTCACCTGACAAAATGTCACAAAACGCGACCCACGCTGGACGGGGTGCATGTCGTCGTTTCGTTGTCCAAAATGTGGGGATGACGTGACATTGATATCATCATTTGTTCCAAACCCTTGCTCACTGGACTGGAGAGGAGAGTTTGGATGGAGTGTGCTAATAATGAACAATATGCTGGATGTCAAGTCTGGGAACGAACGAATTCACTCACTCGACCAGAACCAGAAAGGGTAGTACGACTGTACGACCACGAATTAGCAGTTCAGTTTGGTAATAAGTAATAACGTAGTGGTTATGATATTTATGCACAATGTTTTTCAGAAGGACAAAAGGACAAGGTTTCCCTCTGTGGATTGTCGTCATTTGACATTTTTAAAATTTATTTTTAGCGTGTGAGAAACAAAGTTGAAGTGAAATTTTATTTGTGAAATTTGAAATTTGTATCAAAATTATTTCAACGAATCGTTTAATAGTAATAAATATTTTTTCGAAGGACTGTTCCATAACCTAATATTTAATTTCATATGTAATTAATTGATTCTCTCTGTAAATCTTATTCGACGATAAAATTAAGCATTTATTCTTAGTGAGGCAAATACCTAACAACGAAAAAAATTACTAAGTATGCATTTGACCCACCCCAAAAAAGTGACCATCTGAGATATCTCAGTCATTTCTTAACCGATTTTGATGAAATTTTGTACCGATTATTGTTACATAATTTAGAAAAGGGATCTGATCCGACTAAGCGATTACTTGATTTTTACCGGAATTATGGGCAAAAATGTGGCCTTAGAAACACATTTGTAATTATTGCTAATTACTAGCAAACTTTATCATCAATTTGAACCCCACGAATTGTGGAACAGTTTATCCCGAAAATTTTAAGTATAAATACATCAAAATCCGTTCCGAATTGATTTAGTTATTCCAACTTAAAGACCATAAAATTCATAGACGTTCTACGAATCAATGTCATTGACAACGACATATGAATAATAAATTTAAGACAAAATAAATATTCAAAACTGTAAACAGAAGAACTAATATTTGATTCTGCAACACTTTTGGTACAATGCATGAAGTGGTGGTTGTGAGTGTCGCACCTTCAGATTAGGTCATTTGGTATCTAGTAATCTAGACCAGACATCTTAAGACCAAAATAACGTGAATCGGTTAAGAAATAACGAAATAATTCAATTTTGAAAACGAAGCATTTAATAAAATTATCCCGGATACAAATATTGAAAGGGGATGGTGCATCCTATTGACATTCCAATTACAAGTTATAAATAAACAAGGTCCCAAAAAAGGGGAAATCTTAGTGAGGTAGTGCAATCATAAGTAATAAATAAAATTAGATTACCGAATTTTTGCATCACCGCTCTCGGTACCATTTTTACTGGATACAGTATAAATTTTTTTTGCATAGGCAAAGGCAAATTTGCATTTTTTTTTTGCATAGGCAAAGGCAAATTTGAATTTTTTTTGCATAGGCAAAGGCAAATTTGCATTTTCTTTTTGTTTTTCATTTTTTGCATAGGCTATTTGTTTTGCATAGGAATTCTTAATTTTATTGAATAAATTGAGAAAGAAGGCATTTTTACTGTGTAGTGAACGAGAAGTGGGTTAAATTAACTGAGATATGTAAAATATAATGGCTAAACAATTATGAACTACGTATTTGTTTAAAAAAGATACAAATCTATAATTTCAATTAATATATCAATTTGGATATTCTATTCAGGCAAAATCATGGGACCTTTTGAGATGACAACTTTTCTATTTAAACGATTAATGCTTGGAGTAAAAAATTGTACCGAGAGCGGTGATGCAAAAATTCGGTAATCTAATTTTATTTATTACTTATGATTGCACTACCTCACTAAGATTTCCCCTTTTTTGGGACCTTGTTTATGTTATTTGTACAAAACTCGTACCAAGTTAAGTAAGTACTTACAAAGCATCATTTGATTTCATATAAGTAGTAATTTAAAATGAAAAAACCTACTCCAAGAAACTTTGCGGGGCCTTTTAAGATGGCATTAATACCATCTTGGTAGTTAATGGCAACACATTTGGGTGGAAAATACCCCCACCGGCCAACCACTTGACCGATCATACCGATCATGCCCATCTTCGAACTCATCCTTACTTTTGACCCGAAGATGAAGCATGCAAAATTTCAAGTCGATAGCTTTTGTTTAAAGAGAGTTATCGTGCCTACAGACGGACGGACAGACGGACGGACAGACAGACACCTTGACAAATCTATAAGGCCATCTTAAAAGGCCTAAAACTTGTTGGAAATGTACACACTCTTGAGATTTTAATAATTTTTGAAAAACAAATCTTAATCACGGGGAGTAATTTATATTTTTATTTATAAACCGTATAAAGCCAAAATAAAAACCTGGAACCTGAAAATCAAATTTGGGTATTAGTTTTTCCCAAAAAATCTTATTCGACGACAAATTTCCACATTTCTACGGTATTTTCACCCAAAATTACGCCCAAAATAATAAAAAAAGAGTTAATGAACTTTTCGAAAACAAAAATCTTGCACATTTACTAACAATTTTAGAATTTAATCAGACAAAAAATAATATTATGAAAATGTTATTTATTAATTAACACCCCACAATACCTGAAAAATGCATATTTTATTAATTCATTTCCTCCAAAAACTTCTTCGACCACAAAGTTCCACATTTCCATGTTGAAATACAGCTTTACAGCATTACAGCGTTTATATTTATTATGCATACAAAATCACACCAACGGCACCTTCCTAACAAATAAAAAAGGGTTAATTAACTTATTTTAATTCCATAATTATTAATTTAACATGCACAAAAAAAATCTTGCCGGTAATTTGAGCAAAAACAAAGAGATACAAAAAAGTAACCGTTTCCTCCTATGTGTTCAGTTGTTCAAGTCCAGTTATTTACTTACTTGCTTTATTTGGTTAATGGGCATGTTAATGTGTCAAGTCGTTGTCGTTGTCTTTTAATTTTAATGATGTCGATTTCTTTCTTTCCTTCATAATTCTCTCGCCTTGATTGTGTGGTCGTGACTAGTTAAAAAGCAATAAAAATTAAGGTAAGGTAACCCATCGTTCATAAAATTAAGAAGATTGTAACACCTGACGATTGTCGTCCCGACTTCACACTTGGACTCTTCAAACATAGTTTCATGTCCATCATTATGCACAAAAAAGCTATGCATTTAGCAGTGGTTTCTAATAATTACTGCAAAAAATAACTGTCACCACCACCACGACCATTCATTCTCTACGACAAGGTGCACCTTTTGTAGTAAATGAATTCTTAATTAAATTGTGTGTCTGAGAATATGAATCGACCACTCGGCTTAAATAATTTCATGTAAATTTATAAGGGTTGTCCTCCTCAATGTGCCGTTATGCCAATTTATTATTATTATTATTCGGGTCGGTTGTATGTATGCGTGCATTATTTCGCAGGAGTGAAACCTTTCGCATTGTTCTCATCAGGGTTTTACTTTGCCCACCTTTTGAGCTTAATCCCCAGCCCGGTGGGTAAAATGGAAAAAATGGGGGAAATGGATGGGTAGTGGGGAAAATGGGTATGAAGGGTTATAGTGAGGTGGTGGGCCACCACCACCATTGCGGGAGGTTTATTTTCCCTGTTTTGTTCTGATCTTACTGTTTATTAAATAAACCACTCGATTTTTTGTTTTGCCGGTAAGTTAATTAATTGTCAATTTAGTAACCATCCTTCCTTTCGTTGCATTGCACATTCTGAAGTTTAACCTGCAACATGTCGAGAAAAAAGAATGTGCTTACTGACTCACAGATTCAAGAAATTCTGGGTAAATAAATATCCTAACAATTTACATTGATTTTATTCTCTGATGGTCGATAGCAATTTGTTTTTCTCATTAGATCTTGACAGTGATAGCGACAAAACCACAGAATCTGATTATGATCGTGAAGTTAAATATGGGCCAACTATCCAAGATAATCTGGCCCATGAAGAAGGAAATGCAAACGATTTCGAAGACAGCAATATGGACACGGATTCCTTCGTGTCACGAGATGGTGAAACATTACTTTAAATACTTTAAAAGTGACTCTAGTACAGGTTAGCGACCATAACCTGACATTAGTGCACATTAATTGTTTTCAGATCAATTTAACGAGCAACCCAGCACTGATACAAGCTCAGCTCCAGTGGTGTCATCTCCCATACAACATAATCTTGAAATAACATTCATTGACATATCCAGTCCATCTCAGAAAGTAGGCAGAAATAAGTCTTTAGTGTGGGACTGTTTCGAAACAAAGCAAGTCAACGGAAAAATTATAAGCAACAAGTGCAAAATTTGCAAGGAAGAAGTAAGCGCTAAAGTAGAGCGAATGAAGAAACATTATGAAAAATGCTCGAAGAAAGAAATGAAGAGAGCTGTACCAATGTCACTCCACAGTGCAACAGAGTCAGCTGCAGCAAATTGTTCGCCGTCGTCTTCTACAACCTTTCTGAAGCACCCAAAAATCTAAAGTTTCGTAGCAAGCCTGGCAAAAAATAAATCGGAAGAAATAACATTACACTTAGGAAAATTTCTTTACGCCACCAACTCGACATTTCATATGGTTGAAAATCCAGATGTGATGTTTATTTGTTTATGTTTATTTGATGTTTGTGATGTTTATTTGCAAAATGAATAATAATCATTAAAATGTCAAGTGTGATATTTATAATTTATTGAACATTGTCGAATTCTCAACAAGCTTCGTAATGTCTCATATTCGGAGAACTATTTTCAGCCCATGTAATGTAAATCTCCTTAAAAATTTGCATCGTCGCTTTGGCATCTTCCAGGGCGGTGTGAATTTGTCCGCTTTTCTGAATCTCGGAATTAAAATAGTGACGACAGATTTTCTTTAGCGACAAAGGTTGATAATTTTTTCGACCAATTTTGTTGAAAGTTCCGTTCCATTTTTGAAAAGTATTTTAACGAATCGACGTCCCCTCCTCTGATGTCCAGACTGTTGAAATCTGCTGCACCGTTACAGGTCGCCACCAATTTTCCATCCAAAATCGAAATAATTTTATCTCTAACTTTGTCCATATCAATTCCTCCAATCAGCGAATCTTCGCGGAATCCGTTCACGGAGATTGTCTCCTTGCTTACCAGAAAGGATCCCTTTTCATGGAAAATCATCTCCTAGAAAACCGAGTAATAATTAATTAATTGTGATTTTGCAATGGAAAATATGATTAAATTGCTTACCGAAAAGATTTCCTTTCCGTCAAAATCTACAATGCTAACGGTTGCTGCGCGAATGATGTGTTTTTTACGTCCATTTAGTTTCTTTAATGCAACCATGAAGTGGTTTCAAGTCGTCCAAATTACAGCAGTCGTCAATTATCCCTTTCAACATCCCAAGTCTGCTGTGCTGATCGACTCCACGCAGTAGATTTTTTATTGTCTCCTAAAAAATGAATCACATGGAAATAAATCACAATCAAGAAATTTGTCCATTATTATTTATATAGGAAATTACCAAATGGTTTAACATGTTTCCCGATTAATGTTAACGTCCAACACTTACACACAGAAGAGAAATATTTTGTATCAGATAGAGAGTCAGCAATTATATTTTTATAATCTTACAGGAGTCTCGTGTTATTTAATGTGCATGAATCAATTTATCTTTCAAGTTGGGAGCGAAAAAGTGAATCATTTCGCCCCAAATAGTATTTTCCCCATTTTTTCCATTTTCCCCACTAATGAGGCTTTTTGGTGGGTGGCTAAAACCCATTTTACCCACCCATTTTCCCCACCCTATTTTCCCCACGGTAAAACCCTGGTTCTCATCCCGCATAATGCGAGTTAAATGGTAATTTGTCTAAAAGGATTTATTATTGTCGTCAATTCTCTCGTTACAGTGATTGATTCATTGAAAAGAAAAAAATCAATGGCTGGCAGTAAGATTTTAAATTGTGAAGAAGGGATCCTGTAAAAAGTATGTTGTCCAATTTCCTTGCTAATTGGTCATCTCTTTCATGAGTAAGTTGACGACAAAACAAGTGAAAAGATTCAGCCAACTAAACACTAATTGTCCAAGTAGATAAATAAATACACAATTATTGCCCTTAAATATGTGACGAAAACTAAAGGGACGTCCCTCCATCCCTTGGAAATATGCTGTCTCTGATATTTGCACTTAACGGATGACATCACATCGTCCTCTTCTCTGACAAGAAGATGAGACTTCAAAGTATGTATTGAAAGATTAAGAGATTACGGGTGCAAGGAGTCGTAAGTAAATTGAGTAGGAACCAACAACTCGTAAGTATATAAGCTAGTTGAGCATACGTATTTATTTCTTTATTTATTTATTACATGCAAAGTAAGTATAAGGTCGGAAATTCGATTCAATCCAATTGCGAGGAGAGTTCGTGGAAGTGACATGTTTGACTCGGAGGAGATGAGATGAGACTTGTGAAATGTAGAATTGAGATGATGTCGTGTAGTAATCGCTTAAGTGTCCATGTCCAATTTCATCCCATTGTATTGTTGGACTCCATTGTGATTTGGCTCAATCTCCGATTTCCGTCCAAGGCAGCAGCAAGCAGCACAGCAGTCGCGTTGTCATCTCGAGGAAGGAATGCATGATTGACAAAAGTGGGATTTAGTTAAAGGTATGTAAGATCATTATGAAATGTGAATTGTTTCGTTACAATGTCATGTTTAATAAAGAAGAATTCAAGCAAATTAAATAAATTGGTGAGACTGTTCGTTTAAAAAAGTGGTGCATTTTGATTTTTGTCACCCGCACCCGATTTGGCTCGATTTCTAGAATAAATTGTATCGTCCTTATCGCACCCAGGCACCGGTTGAGCGAGAATAAGGCCACGCGACCAGCACGCTTCTCTGTGGATTCAGTTGGATGGAAATGTGCTTAAGCTGAATATACGTAGTTGGTTAGTGTCGATGTCGCCTAACTAGTTAGGCAGGCAAGTTGCAATTGTTGCACAATCTGTAAATCATCCATATCCATATTTTCTCGAACCCTGAAGGGATTAAATTCCACTCCCTTTCGTAAAAGTGGCTCACTCGTATGGGGAAAAGTCACATGGAAAACAATACAAAAATCGGGATACGTAGAGCGAAAAGTATTTAGTTTTTATTATGCTGAAACACTCCCCTTCCGAACGACGGAGTGTGCATGTCACGTCACCCACCAAACACCCCGACAAAGTTACTATGTAAAAAGTCACCCTTGTTGCGTCAACTTGCAATAATTTCAAGATTTTCTTTCCAAATGAGAGGCAATTGTTGGCAGTGTTTCGGATTCAAGTAAATAAGCACTTGGAAGAAATAATGGGAAGAAAGTGGTTTTTGCAGGTATTTTTACCTGCAAAAAATGCACGGCGCAAGAAATGCCGATATACGGCGGGTGGCCAAATGCCGCGTATTTCTTGCACTTTCTCCCAGTTTCTTGCACCTCCCATTTCTTGCGTTTCTTGCTTTGCAGTGCAAGAAATGTAGCAAGAAACTGATTCTTCTTCTCAGAGAAAATCTCAAATTTTCTTGTACCATCCAGTCCAATTGAGAACAATGAAAACTTCTAATTTGTTCCCAGAGACAACAATACTCTGAAAATTTCCTGTAATAAATTTTGAGAAACTTTCTCTCTCTCTTCCCACTTTCACAGCTGAATAAAGTTTCAGCCGAATAAAAGGGCAAATAACTTTCGTAATAAAACTTCTTCTCAGAAAATTAGTCTTCAGATCTTTAATTTGCTTGTCTGTCTCTTTCGAACAAAACAAAAGTTCTCTTATAATAAAGTTTCGCTTTCGCGTGAAGCAAACTGAGTGCCGGCAGAGTCGTAAAGTGACAGAGACAAATAGCAAAAAGTGGCTGAAAACAAGAGTTCAAAAGTTCAAATCCTACGAAAAACGAGTTTCTCTTCTTCTTTGTAAATACTTTTGGACTGAATTTTCTCCATTTTCTTTCTCCAACCAACTTTCCCTCAAAGTTCGAGCAAAAACTTTGTATACAAAAAAAAATCCCGTGAGCAGATTTACATAAACGGATCTCGAGATGATGATGGATGCAGAATACGATTACAGATTACGATTTGATCACGTAACAACAATTTTTCGCTGCAGATCATTCTCACGCGGCCTTTGTTATTCTAAATCGTGTCTCACTCACTTCCTCTCCATCATTCATTCATGGAAGGATTGATTCATTCATATTTATTCCTCTCATTATTGCGACATTAGTGGAGAAGAAGGGTTAAATAAAAGTCCGGTCCAGTCGTCTCATCATCAGCAGTAAATGGGGTGAATGGTTTAGTGAACTAAAAACTAGGAAAGTGTGAGTGATGAGACGACGACGGTGGGTTGGTTGAGAATACCGTTGGCGTACCATTTAGTGGAGATTAATCATCATCAAGTCACAGATCAACACTCATCCATCACGGATAAAAATACATACGCACGTATTTTATTTCTTCGGAACACTAATAATAAAGAAATGTTTCCTGATCGTACGTATGTAGATCTACCGTATTTTTTTAGTTTTGTAATTTTTTTAGTCAAAAAATCAGGAACGCAAGAAACGTAATGTTTCCGGATCATGGTCGGATCTATATTTTTTATGTCGTGTAAATATTTTTAAGCAAAAAATGAATAAAAAATTGCGCAAGAAATGTTTCCTGATCATCGAAATCTATCATATTTTTTACGTTGTAAGATAATTTTTTAAGCAAGAAAAAAGAAAAACTGCTCAATAAGATGCCCGAGCTGGTTTTTGATATTGAGCTGCTCCTTCGGGACACGGAATTCCCACGGGTGTCTGGATCGGATTATTATATAAATAGAAGCCGGCGACCAGGGAAAATTTTGATTTAATGTTTCCGATCCAAATCCTATTAAATAAGTGGAGTTGATTAGACCCGGGTCAAATCAATCTCTGCCGTCTAGTCACTTACTGGGCTGGGAGGGAGGGTGTAAAAGGAGGTGGAGCGGGTTAAATGCTGGAGACGAGTCGAGATAAGCAGACGGTTCCTTTCAAAGCGATTTGATGGATTCGTGTTTAATCCGATCCGATTAAATTCATTGATTTCAGGAAATCTTGCCTTTTTATGTCACTTCACTTCTTTTTTTGATGCAATGCGGATGAAAAGTCAAGAATTTGCACACACGGCCGGTCTCATTTAATGATCACCGCGCTACTTTTATGCAACGGTGTTTTACTGTTGCGATACTTAATTCATCCTGCATGCCGCATAGTAATTAAAGAAAATTGCATCGCGTCACCATCTCATCTCACCTCACCTGCATCTCAACACTCGAGCACAGCACACAGTGTGAGATTGAGATTCGCGTGCATGTACTCGCAAAAAGTCTGGGTTTTACATACATATTTGTTATCTTGGCAGAAATCTGAGGCTTAAAAATTTATATGTATGTATGAACGGTAGAAAAGAGCAGATTGTTTATTAAATATGTACCGTTTCGCGGTGTAGAATTTGTAAAAAAAATGACATGAATTGATTCAATACGATGCAATATAAGCTTCAACAATGTATTTACTGTATCTAATTCGATTCATGGGTTGACATTGAGCATACTTTCCTCATTATTGTAGGCTCACACTCCACGTCCACGTCCACACCCAGTTTATGGTTTACACGTCACTGAGCAGGCACGATGGGTGCGAAGAGAAGAGAAAGATTAAAAATATATCAGTGTCACGTTATCCGGCATGCATGGATAAGCAGGGAAGTGTATATGCGTAATGTGACATTTTGCACAGATTTGTATCTCTTACAGGCTTAATGAGGCATGTCAGGTCAGCCTGTGAGTGAGGTGACCAGATCAGGCCAAATTATGAAGATGACAAAATCTGTAAATTTTTGGGGATTTTTTTCTATTAAAAAATTATTAGTGGAGAAATGCAAGGAAATTTATGATATTTTGTACAGATTTGTATCATCCTTATTGTTAATGGAGCATGTCCAGGGAGGTGACCAAACCAAATCAAATAAGACCGAATTATGACTGCACATAAAATCCTTAAATTTTTGGGGAGGATTGAAATATTATTAGTGAAAGGAGGAAGGGGATGAACGATGCGATTTCTCTGGTCAGACCGAAAAGCGGAGATAAGAGATTGGATCCCGACGACGACGATGACTGCCAGTCCTGATAACGAGAAACCAACTTTCCCCTCTTTTCCGACACCCCTGCAGAAATGCAATCCTCCTCCTTTCTCGGAAATGTTCCCAGTCAGATTTGGAAGTCGGTAGTAGTATTGTAGCTAAACAATTTATAAAAATCTTGCAAGAAGATCGGGTAGAAAAATCGTACTCGTTAAGAAATCGATTAATTTAGGAACACGGGATAAAAAAATGAGTACAATGTTTCCCCATAAATCGAGATGATCCATATTTACCCAAATTATAAAATTATCTACTCAAAAATACCTTAAAATACTATTCTTTCCCACTTTTCACCCAATTATAATTGGCCTTCGTTGGCCGTAACACGGCTAAACTTTTATAATTCGCTCGCCTCCTTCATCAGATAAGCGACCAAGATATGGACAAACTTTATCCAGGAAACCGAACCACCAGGAAGGAAAAAACGTTGGAGATTTGTGTCCGGATAAAGGTATCTAGGTTTTTGGGGAGTCCTCATTAAAAAGGCGGATCTGCTTATCAGTCCACCTTATCGGGAACACCAAACCAAACCACCAACCAAAAAATTTACCATTATCGCCATCAGAGAATATCTGTAAGAAACGATTACACGAATTTTTTCATTTCCCAGAAGGTCTTTATGTGTATGCTTTTATGTTTTGGGCGAAAAATTGTGGGAGAAAACATGAGATATTTTTCGTTTAGAGATGGATGTACGAGTTGAATGGCTGCGTTTTCGTGGTGTTTATTTATGGGGACGAGCGAACTCTGTAGAATTTACTTTTGGTGAGGTTATTGTATTTGTGAAAGGAGAGAGAAAGTGGTGGAGAGAGAATCTGGTCGCATTTATCGTCATCTTGTATGCCTTGAGAGGAAGACGATCTGTGAGCACACGGGCCGGCTGGGTGGTGGTCGTGTTGGTGGAAGGAATGGGAGGAGGACCCCCTCGCAGAAAATGGAGGCGGAAATCAGAGCGGAGATTAAATTCGGAGAAAAACGTGAAATTTCCTCTCCACCAGCCAGCCAGGCAACCCATCCACCGGTCTCGTCTCCGCCACGGCTCCCTTTCACGTCTCCCAGTAGAAAGCAAGCAATAGCGGAATACCAGAGTTTCAGAATATGAGGAGAATAGCGGACGGAATAGGATGATGCCGCCTTTCTCGTAATATTCTTCTCATCCTTTGGACTACGTGAAGAGAGAGAAGTGAGAGAGAAGTGGGAGCGAGTGGGGGTGTCTTCCTGGGTGAAAGAGAGGAGAGAAAGTGGGAGATGAGATGCCCAGATTCGGGACTTCGGTCCACTGCATCTCATCTCATCAACCACCAACTCCCACCAACAAGTCAACGTCACACAAAAACATCTCATCCATCATCCACGCTACCAACCAACCAACCAACTTGAACAGAATTAAGTGGAAACTGGGCGATTTATGTACAAAATCATTTCTAGTCTTATTACTAACGATGTACCTTTACATGCGTCCATTTGTACTAAAAATCCAATCCACGCGTACTAAATGCCTACGTTACGTTATAGTCGTAACTAAAATTACCAATTTTTTCCTCCTCCCAACAAACGCAGCTCGGCTCGTTTCACTTGTTTTTTGTTACACAAATTATTATTATACGTCTAACCTTGACTAAAATCTCGTCAGAAATCGTTCCATCCACGTAAAGAAGTAAGTAAAGGTCTCAACCTATAAAAACAACGTGAAATCAGCTCCTATGCAATGCACTACGTCTCGGCTGCTAAAATCCTTCATAAATTTTATTGTTTTGTGTTCTGCTCAACTGAGCCATTTCTTATCGGGCTCCTTTATCCGGCCCAAAATGTCGGGGAAAACGTGTTAGAAAAATTGTGTGCGGTGGGCGGAAGGGTTTTAGCCATTTTATGTCATGACATGCCATACAAAGTACACACACACGGCGTATTTATGTGGAGAGAAGAAAAGTTGAAGTTGAAGAAATAATAACTTTTGTGCCCAACCAGTAATTCTTAATGATACCCAGTCTCTTGTAATTACTGTTATTACGCTGTTAAAGGCGAGTTTTAATTTTAGTTGGTCTATAAGTTTCTATTAGTATTTCCTCCTCCCATAGTTTATGAAAGAAAAGAAAAGAGTAGTGTGCCTTTCTCGTTAGGGAAAAATAACTTTGATGATGAATTTTGTCTCAATATTTAGCACTTTTTTGGCCTTATTTACTCCTTTTTCATGCATTGTTACTCTTTAAAATGTGTAAATCGCAATTCTAGAAAAATCATAACTTTTCTTTTCCTTTTTCCTTAAATTAATTCGAATCTACAATCCTCCCTTTTAATATGAAATTTTCCAAATTTCCAAAATTGGCGCAACAGTCCTTCAGCTTTTATTTGTAATCATAAAAGTTTTCGTTTCTTCGAATTTTCATTGATTTCAAAAATATTTACCATAATCTACACATTCTAATTAATTTTACAATACCAATTCTTGTGCAACACTTACGCATAATCTACAATCCTCCCATATTTAATAGAAACTTTGATAAATTTCCGAAATAGGCGCAACAGTCCTTCAGCTTTCGCAATTCTTTAAAAATCATAACAGTTTTATTTTCCTTTGTCCTCAAATGTTTCATGGATTGCAAAAGTATTGACCATAACCAATTGCAAAATACCAATTCTGCTACGCTTATACACTAATCTACAATCTTCCTATTTTAATAGAAACTTTCATAAATTTCCGAAATAGGCACAACAGTCCTTCAACTTTCTGACCTTCATCATCTTCCACGTCCAGTGACAGGAACAAGACTATCATTATTTCTTCAAATTTCCGATCCTTTACGTCCCGCTGGCTGCACTGCACCCAGAATCCATCATATTTACATATTTACATTTATTTGTTTATCTTACAAACCAGTCATGATATGATAAGTTTCAAGACAACAAAACCCTCATAATCACAATCACAACCCAGAAAATAATACACATTTCGTTGAAAGTAAAGGTCACCTCACTCACTTGTTGGTTGTCGAGATAAGTGCGACCATTATTACATATGCGGCAGAAGGAATGAGATTATTAAAAGCTGAAGGAGGAGCGGATGACTGATTCACTATTATTATGACGACGATATGATAACGATATGTCATTGTCATCCTACTCTTGTCTCGTTGTCCTGGAGTGGTCACCAATTTTTCTCCCAAAAGGAAACAAACTTGTGGCCCTTTGTTCAAGTCAATCGATGCTGAATACTGGATTATTTAGGACAACAATCGAGTCACAATTGGAAAAGTGGGGCTTGCCTTTGTGTGGATTATGTTGTTATTGATGTTGACCCTCTCACACGGCGGGAGGTCAGCAGACAGGTAAACCACGACCACCCTCAACCTACGTATTTATTATATCGACAAGTCAATCCGAAATCCAGGAGCAGATGTACATATTTTAAGAAACATATATCAAAATTTCGAAATTTCGACATGTTTATGTATTACATCAACATTCGACAAGTCAATTCTATTCTAAACCAAGTCAGCTATGTAGTAGAAGCAGGTGCATTTTAAGAAATATATATATAATTCCCGAAAATTTCATCTGTTTACGTATTATATTACAAGTCAATCCTAAATCAAGTCATTTATGTAGAAGTAGTTGCATTTTAAGAAATATATCCCAAATTTTCAAAAATTCCGAGAAAAAAAAGAAAGCAAAACGTAACTTTATCCATCCCCAATGATCCATAAAACAAATGTGATTTTAATCCGTGTTGAAATGGGATGAATAGAATTAATCGGTTCGGTTATTGGCTCAGCTACACACACTTGGCATTTGGACCAAGATGCGACTCGGTAATAAAATGGTATTGATTAGTTACGCAGCATGCCAGCTTAGCTCACACGGCACGAGTAAGTAGTATCTCTTTCAAGTTTTATTACAGAGTAAATAAACCAGTGAACTGGTCTTGGCTAGCGTTTCGTTGGGGTGGATTGGATAACAAAGTGTGTAGTTGAGGATCCCTTCGTAGTGGCGAAAGTCAAACATTTAATGGGCTGCATCCAATCCAATTCTCCACGGGCTGGAGGAAAGGCTCGAAATACACGGCCGCCTCGATGAATGGGATGATGCCCCCATTAATCCCTCGCCTTTTCTTATGTGATAGTGATGCGGTCCTTGATAATAAACTAGTTTATTTGGGGTGTAAGTCCCCTTTACTTAGAAAATGTGGGGAGAAAAGTAAAGTTC
This sequence comes from Folsomia candida, assembly GCF_002217175.1. Lineage (NCBI taxonomy): Eukaryota > Metazoa > Arthropoda > Collembola > Entomobryomorpha > Isotomidae > Folsomia > Folsomia candida. The sequence continues at coordinate 1,824,980 of NW_019091200.1, read as the reverse complement.
GTAAATTTTAGTATGGATTTTTTTTAGAGAAAAGCTTTAAAAAGGACAGAAAATAAGTCTCGAATTTGGGATGGCCCCTTCAAAAATTTGGGGAGGTAAGTAAAGGTCTTAAATTTTAGTGATTTTTGGAACAGAAAAGTTTAAAACATAATTTGTGCAGGGAGGAAAGAAGACTTAAATTAGAGAGGAGAAAATTTGAAGAATTTAAGCCAAAATATTTATATAAGTCTTAAATTTCGATAACAAATACATAAAATTTTGAAGTGTAATTTATCTGGAGAGGAGAAAGGAGCACCTAAAAAATAGGGGAAAAAGTCCTAAAATTTTATCATGATTTTTTTTCCCTGAAAATTTCTAAAATTTAGGACATGCCGAGAACAGTCTGAAATAAGTCTAACATGAAATAGCGAAGGGTAATTTATGTGTAAGGAATGAGAGAGGAGTAATTTGGGTATAAATGGGCCCTGGGAAAGGCACCCTTGGGACTGAATTCATTCCCGATCAGGAGGAATAAAGCAGGCGAGTATCTATTCTATCGCTCCCTTGACTCGCCCAGATTCCTCCCTGTTACATAATAAACCACAAGTCATTCATGTCCTCGGAGGGGAGAGAGAAAGGTAGTCGGGATATTCGGAGAAGATGCAATGCAAAGCACAACCCGGGTCCGGGCACTTTTAGTCAATGACAATTTTATTCTCGGCGAGAATACGTAATTCTCCTGGGACTGGGTAAATATATAACAAGTAGTTGCATTATTTGCAGTTACATAAATAATGTCAAATGTTGGAAGGCGCTGAATTTCAAGAGCAACGGTTACATAAGAAATGGAAATAATTTTAAAGTTGAGGTAAATATTTAATTTTTATGTAAGCATAATTCTGAAATTTTATAGTAAATTTTTAAAATTGTTGTCACTATTTATTAAGCAGTGTTGGATAGTGCTATCTCTTTTAAGAGGAAACAGTCATGAAAATTGCTACCAAATGAAAATAATTAAAATTTGAGGTCCAAATATGATTTTAATATCATTTTTTATAAATTTATAAATTTTGAACTAAATGTTTTCTCTGTTTTTTTAAATTGTAACCCTTTTTTGACAAGATTAAACCTCCTCCCTATTTTACTCTTGAACAAGATATCAGATTTCCAAACATTTCTACCCAACCCTTTTTTAAGCTTATATGAATAAGGCCAAATTTCCGCAAATTTATTGTCTGCGGTTGGTTTGATACCGGAAAAGGGTGACATGCATTCAGGGACGCACGCCTTGTGTGGTCACATACAAACACAAACATCATCATCTCACTCTTTAACAACACTTGAACTCCTCTTTCCTTTTTCTCCCGACAAGAAATCCGATATTTTTGGATGTACACATATAAATAAATTCAAAGTCCTCCGAATTGACACTGTCACACAGACCAAAAATCCGGAAGGGTGGAAGAAGAGAGAGAGAGATCATAAATTGACACACACACACACAAAGTTGAATTGAACTCATGCATGCTTAATACGAAAACGATGCGGGCGGTTTGTTGTCGAAATGAAATTGATTGTTGATTTAGTGAATCCATGAATAGAGCTATGATTAAAACTTGCTTTAGGTGACCCACTCCAACCATCCAAGAGTTGAGTGGATAGATATGAATTGAATCAAATCTATGTTGTACAGTCTGGAAATGACACGAGAATTAATTACTCATTATTAAAACTCATACATATTTTACTCTGTAAGATAAAGAACGACGCAACATGTGAAGTGATTCATGCTTGAAATTCGTATGTATGTAAATTGCCCCCAGAGCACATCTTTACGCTAAAATCATCCATTGAAACCTCGCAAAAATATTTAATCGAATAGATAAATATTTCACTTTTATACTTCTGCATACATACTCCGGCCTCCCCGTAATCCAACCAGTTCCCTTAATACACACATCAAGATGAAGAAATATACATGCAAAAATGTAGAAAGAAAAGCATAAAATTAGTTTGATAAAGATATCACTGCATACATCGTAAAACGAAAGAAACATTGTTTTTATTACCATCTTCACCACTCTAAACCAACAAAACCCCACCCACTTCCGGCATATTCCCGTCAATTATGTAAATGTTTCTACATAAATACATATCCACCACATCACAAATGTTATAATATCTCCTCTCAGTTATGGAACTGACTCTCCGGATCAAAAGTAAGTAATTAATGGATGATAAAACGGGACGTATCTACTCCCATTTCGTCCTATCTATGCATCCATCCATCCATCCAACTTCTGAGATAGGGATAAAATTAAAAAAAGTGGTTTGTACTCTTCTCCACCGCAATTTTTTCTCAGCATGGTTAATCATCCGTTTAATTTTAAACGGCAGAAATTCCCAGAGGGTGGCAACTCTGGGCCTGATAATGGTAATGAATCAGGCGGATTACGTATTATTGGAGGAGAAACAGTCCCAATTAAAAAAATGATGAGGTGGACTTATATAATCCCCATCAAAAGTAGCGATCTATGCTTGATTCACTTTCGCTCAGGTGGAATATGTAGCTAGTTAGTTAGTTAGTGGCGATGTGAATAATTGGCGAGATTACATGGGTTATTTTCGGATCAGGGAGTTTGTACGGATAAATAAATGATACCGTATGTGCAAGGAAACTAGATTCCACGAGCCAATTTTCTGCATACATAACTTTTTGAAACATTGACACTTATCGGAAAAGTATCTACACAGGTTTTAAGTAAAAGAAGTTTTAAGTTGGGGGGAAAAGGCATCGTTCACTCATCGCAATAATTATGACAAGGAATCCTTGTAACAGCAATATAATTAGTGATTAAATCTTTTTGCGGCTCTGTAACCATTCTTCTCACCCCAACCGGTGAATTTTCTCACGATCAATAATTTATCTCATCTCATCCTCTACTCAAATCGAAACCAAGTAGCGTGGCGTGGCATGGATGTAACCTGTTCAAGTTTTGTGCGCATTTTTGCCCCGCATGCAAATTAGTGTGTGGTTAAGACAAATAAGTGTCATGAGAGGTTGTCAATTGTAGAGTTGTACGATGCCCAGAATATTAATGGTGAGCATTTTAGTTTTTTAGCATTTATGATAACTTTTGCCTTCTTGGTCAAGAAAGAGTAGTGTTGAATTCTGGAGTAATCGACAAAAACCTGGATGCATATTTTATTCTGCATAATTTTTTATTACATAATCCTGAAAAAATGTCTATGCATTTTATTCTGCAGAACCATATATGCATAATTCTGCATACTGTAGAATTTTCGTGCGAGCCACTTGATTTGCATAAATCTAACTATGCCCATTTTCGACGGTATGGGTCTTAGATATTTCAAAATAAGCTAATAAGGTGACGAATCGGACAAATTCTAGAGTTCTGAATAGTTTTCTGCACAACCACTCTGCATAAAGTTTTTCTGCAGAAAATTGGGTCAAATTGAGTTAAATCAGGAAGACCATTCAAATTTTTAATCAGGAGGAGATTTAGAGGGAGAATTTAACAGGGGCAATTTAAAGGGGGGTGAGATGAGTGGGGGCAAAGTGCATAAATTTCCTCCGCATAAGTACAACTCTCTTGTCAATTAGGATCGAATTCATGACACATTTCGTATTATTTAATAGCTAACAAATTCACGTCTCTATTTTTACGGGGAGACTTGTCTTTTTAGTGTCCATGCCCATTGCCCAACCTGCATAATAACGCGGAGATGATGACGTGTTCATGGGCATGTTCATGGGCATCCTCGATGCAATAAACGCACCGAAAATGCTTGACTGATGGAGAACTTGTATTCTTCGTTTCAATCGTTTCATGTCGAGATGAAAAGTTGAATGTAGCGTTTTGTTATAAAATTATTAGGATTTGATGGAGGCTGGCTGGTTGCCTTTCTTTGTCGTCGTCGTAGATTTGGTCGTGATGTAGAATAAAGTAAGTTATCGGGGATATGATCTCTCCTCAGCTCAGCCATGCCATGCCACTTACTTATCACACTCGAAAATCTCCCTGCACACAAATGAGAATCAAATTCACATCGAAAATCCAATCCTCCGATGTAAAGGGAGGAGGACCCTTTATATGAAGGACTCGTTCTTTTCCTCTCTCTTCTCTGTGTGTGAGGATAAGATCTTATCGCGAAGAGAGAGAGGAACGTTCCTCATTGCTGTCCAGTCCAGGCAGCTTTTTGTGCTCTAAAAGTATCACCTGCCTCGTAATACATATATACATACAGAAAAATGTCGCATACAAATCAGGCCAAATAAATGGAAATTTATCCTTCATATTTTTAAGTGAGGCTCAAAAACAGAGAAATTTTAGTGAAATTATGTGTAAATTAAGTGTTTAAAATTGGCAAAAATTCTGCACATTTTTTGTTCTAAAAGTCACATAAAAACGTTGCATATTTGCATACAAGTCGGAAGAAATTAAAATTTGTCCTCCATATTTTTAATTTAAGCCGACTACCTTAAAATTTTAGCAAAATTATGCCTCTGTAAGTAATAAATATTCAAAATTGACAAAAATTGAAGCTAATTTTTTCAGCTTTATAATAATTCACCTCACAAAAAGTAATTGTCGCGTCGAGTGTCTTTTTACTAGGAAATCTTTTGCTTTCACTTTACCCAATTATTTTCAATTTGTAAGTGCCTACTCTACTCGTACAACACTTTTCTTCACAATGCATGGTCTAAAATACTTTTCTTCACAATGCATGGTCTAAAATAAAGGACTTTAACGGTATAATTATCTCTGCATTTACATTTGCATTTAATAAAATAAAATGGTTACACTTTTCCAACTCCGTCCATGCCCACGATTCACTCTTCTGGTCACATTGTAATTTACTTTTTATTGTGTTATGGCATAAGCACTCAGTCATTTTTGTCGTATAAATCGTAGCTGAGGAGGCTGGCTGGTGTGCTTGTGCTTTATGGAGGCGAGGCGAGATGAGATGGGTTGAGAGATGCGATCGCTATCTGCGCCTCCATTCACTTTACAACGCGACGCATTCCGCAGGCAACCAACAATTGTATGAAATGAAGCAGCAGCAGCTTATGTACAAGTTGGAGGAAGGAAGAACACAACACAACACGGTGTCCGAGTTGAAAGCGTTTTTTTTCTAGAGATGAGATCAGATTCGATGAGCGATCGAGCAACCAACGACGACAATCAGGGGCCGTGGAAGCCACCGTGGGGACATGTGGGGACGCTGACATTAGAGGATGGGGGAGGGAGGGGTTTGTATAACATGGGGAGATAACGGGGACATCGAATAAGCGTGGGGACATTGTCCGCGGCCACTGAACGACGACGCTTTAGCGAAATATGTAAGCAAGCAGATGAGCAGGAGAGAGACAGACAGATGGTGATTTTTTTGGTACACAAATTAGTAATGATGCAGAAGAGAGGTAGAGGTGTAAATTTGCACTGTTTCAGCTTGAAAATCTCTCCTTTTTGACGAGAGATTTGAAAAACTTTGTATAATTTAGTGTCGTTTGGTTTGTTTGGTGGTGGTGGTTGGTGAATAAAGCCCGATTTTGAGATTGAGTTTTGATACGAAATACAATGAATGCAATCCACTTCGATTCACTAAAACCAAACAACGGTGGCCATTCAACCGATTTTTCCTATATTTGGCTCGCTTATCTCGCCAACGAATCTCATCTTTCTCGAGAGAGGAAATTTCCATCGAGGCGTTTTAAATACGAGCTTCATCTGCATGTATGTAGTTTGGTTGGTTGGTTGGGAGCACCTCGTGTGTGTGTAAACATAACTTATTACATGAGCAGATTCATTGTTGCGTATGGATTATAGAAGTTGTGTGTGTTATGATTATGATGTATTGTGCGACTTGTTCGTAGAATTGTAGCTCGTTTTCTTTTTCTTGGGGAGAAAGGCGATAAAGAATCTTTACAAATTTGTACACGCAGATATGTACAAGAATAATAATAATGAGGTGAATGCTTATTTACTTTATTTTATTTGTGAAGCGAGCCTGTCAAAAAGTGTGTGTAAATAAATTACTAAATTAAGCATTATTCGGAATGTAGGAAAAATAGGGTGACGTGAAAGTTTGTCATGTTTTGAGAAAAACAAGAAATTAAAGATGCAAAAGTTTTGACAATTCATTTATATTGTTATGATTTGAATGTACAGACAACTGTTTAGGTGAAAATTAATGTGAAGATTTTCCATGCTTTGGGAGAAATCAAAAATTAACATTCTGAAACTATGAAAAATTAAAAACTGAGGATATCAAAATTTTGAGAATTTACTTATTTATCATGATATAAATGTACAGATAACTTTTAAGGTAAAACTTGCCGTGAAAGTTTACAGTTTTTTGAGAGAAATCAAGAATTAAGATTTCAAATTCTGAGAATTTCAGCTTTCATGAGTTTTCATGACTCGAACCTATATACACACGCACAACTTTGAGGGACAGCCGGCTAAAAATAGTTTTGCATGCATGCATTTAGATTTCCAGCCGTGTGAGAATGGTTATGTATGAAAGAATAATAGGAATGATAGAAATCTTGATTCTTTTGTATTAGTGAGTAAGTGAACACATTCGAATCTCACGTTTTCATATGTATGTTTATTACTTATGAATCCTAAATAAAACGCGAAATAATCAGTTGGTCCCATCTCTCTCTCGATATTCTCATCCTTGGGACGACGGAGACCTGAAAGTTTTGCCTGATTTCTCTCTCACACCTCTTAAAATAGAGGAGACAAATTCATCCCAAGTGGTCTCAATTCGTGCCCTTTTGTTCTTGACCAGCAAACACTGGATTTAAACCATTTAGTGGTTTGGTTTGAGGTGAGAAGAAGAATAAGAAATCATGGAAGATGAGAGATTTTACACTCGTGCCCCGTTTTTCGCCCGTGGCTTATCCTTCCAGCATCTCGGGCAAAACTAAACCAAACCACAAGCCAGACGAGCCAGAGGGTTATCTTATCTTATCCTGGCATCTTTACCTACGTCCCTTCTGCTTCCAATCGAAAAGTGTCACCTCGACAAATTATAATTCAAAATAGAATGAGAGAGAGAGCCCTTCAACTCGGGTTTCAATTATTAAAGTCTGTTCATCAATAATAACGGCCAAATTCGGGATAGAATTAAATTTGACATGATTTGTACACATATTTGGAGATCAAACGGCAGAAGACTACTTGGGAAAACGGAGTGAATGCAGTTCGTCGTTATTTTGCATATGATATGACACGTACAAAGCTTGTATTTCACTCGTTTAGCAACTTTCGCCATAGTTAAAGTATAACTTAAGTTACGACTTTTTTGGCTTGCTAAAACGCCGTTTCGCGTTTTGAGCAGCATATTTTAAGTTAAGTTATAATTAGCTAAGATGTCGTTGGTATTATAAATACGATTTATTCAGACAATTTTTCTACCGTTTGGCGTCATTGTTACTCGTTTTACTTTACATGCCACAGATTTAGGATTACAACTCTCAGGTTAAAAAATAGAAGTTACATTTTGAAATTGTGAATTTAATTTATACGGGTCATAATTTTCGTAACATTTTTCATGGTGTATTAAAGACAGGATTTTTATTCCCTTACTTACAACTTATTGACATTTTACAGCGAAGAAACCGTGTCAATAATTCCTTCTCAGTTTTCGTGTCAGGCTTTTCTCTCTTTGGAGTGAGTCCATTAGTGGATGGGACTGGGACACAAATATCAAGACGGCTTTTTCTATTTCTGACTTGGTCTCTCTTCTTCTTTGTCTCTCTCGCTTGGACGGACGGACGGGATGGAGAACGAACTGTCAATTACTCTCATTATCCATTCTTCACTAATGTATCTCTGACACTCCACTCTAAAATGCTCGAATAAAATCTTCCTCACTTTATGCTCTTCTTCCTTCTTCTTCTTCTTCATGCTTTTTCTCCAAGAAATATAAAAAATAACCCACCAACCAACCAACTAATCACCCTTCAATAATATCCGTCCAGTTGCTTCTTGAGCCACCAGGTAGGTAGAAAGAAGACGTGTAAATGGATAAAAAAAAGTTGAGTGAGAAAGAAGAACTGTTTTTTTTCCTCCAGTTTTTCAAGTGTCATGTCCCCGTCATGTTTCTTGTTCATAGAATTATTCGATTTTCAGAAAAGCAGGAGCAGCACTTTTTAAAAATTTCGACCAAAATGTAGCTAGTGTTAAAAAACACCTGCATGAAAGTTGAAATTAGGGCACGCCAATGATTTTAAACGTTTAATAACACGCATTTTTTAAAAAATCCGGAAAAGTGCATGAAAATGCATGAAAATGCACATTTTGGATTTAAAAATCTATTTTGGATGCACAATTTGTAGTATAAAATCCTTGAATAAATAATATCTAATTGAGAGTATCAGACTGCAAAACGAGCTCAGATTATGATTGGGACTTTGGGACAAGGTGTAAATAACGTAATGTAAGCCGAGTCAAGTGTCGAGATGAGATGGAGATGAGATGTATCTTTCCAACAATAAATACTGAATGAGGAGGTGACGGTGACTTATCTTATCTTCTTCATTAACTTGTGTACCACTACCACCACCAACTAAATGACTAACTAAACCAAACCACCATTCCTCTTATCGCTATCGTATCACGAAAACATGACCACAGTCAAGTCAAGTCTGTACTCATCTTTAAGTAAATAAATAAAACGCGACCTTGTTTTGTCCATGAGAACAGATTGCGTACGAGATCAGTAGTTTTCTCTCTGGGCTGAAAGGTGAACAACAATTCGAACATGAATTTTTTTAAATGGTGATAAGGTTTTCGTGCAGATTCAATTTTTAGCCCGAGTCAGGGCTTATGGAACCGTCATGTCCGTCCGTCTGTCTGTCTGTCTGTCCGGCACGATAGAGCCAAAACGGCTGAACCGATTGACTTGAAATTTTTACCATATGCATATTGGACAAAGTTAGGAAACGAGTTCGAAGATGGGCGAAATCGGTCCAGTGGTTGACCGGTGGGGGTCATCGGAGTGGGTGGGGTCTTATGCACCAAAATTTCAAAATTGTTGTAGAAAGCTGAAATTTGGTACAGAGGTTGCTAATGGCTCCTAATAGAAAAAAATAACTTCAGGTTGGAAAAATTTTCATCATGAGTGACCCTATGGGGTGACCCATACCGATTTTTCAAAACCATCATATCGAACTGAAATTTGGTGGAGAGGTTGCTTATGGGTCTTAATAAAAGAATATGATATGATATTGGTAAAATTTTTATCTGGAACGCCCCTATGGGGTGACCCATACCGATTTTTAGAAATTGTTTTAAAAAGATGAAATCCGGCACAATGATACTTAATGACTGCTAATTAAAGAATATGAAGTTAAAAGTGAACAAAGTGCAACCAGACCAAAGTGACCAGAGTGCAATCAGTATGGGGTGACCCATACTGATTTTTAAAAATCGTTATATCGAGCTGAAATTTGATTTGGAGGCTGAATAGCACATACATACAGCTTAGAACTTCAGGTTGTTAAAGAAGCCACTGGTCATGGTGGTCAAGGCACATGATTTGTAACTAATTCAAAAATTTGGTACCAAATAATAGAAACTATCTAACAAACTTTTAACCATCCACAACACGGAAGTTGGTGATATTATGTCGGTCAGTTCGGAAAAGAATTTAGAAGCGGGCTCTGACTTATTGAGTCAGGGACTATGTCCCTGACTCGGGCTATATGGAGTCTGCACTGTAGGTTTTTTAACCCAGTTTCGTAAAGATTATGTAATAATTTGAAAAAATTGTGCATTTTACACGCCAAAAATTTTTCTGTGTTTAGTTACGTGTGACTAAAATTGTATTATCTAAATGATATATAGTTGCTTTACAGTCTCACTTTGAACAAGTCTTATTTTTATCAATTTTTAGAAAACTATTTACGATGATCCCCACAATTCTAACAGAATTTAAAAATTAAGAGATACGAATAATTTCATACAAAGTCAAACTTTAAGTTCCAAACTTATACAACATTTATCTAAAAAAACTTGTATAGTTTAAACGCCAAAAATATATTTGTTAGTAATTTCTGATTATATTAGTTTATTAGATCAAACCATTTCACATTCTCATTTTAATCAATCTTTGCTAAAAACTACTTATTTACGACTCGATATGATCCCAATCCAATAAAAAATCACGAAATTATCACCATCCCTCCAACTTCTCTGTCTCATCTTCATTTCATCTCGAAATCAATGTCCTCGTCCGATTTTAAACAAGACTTTTATTCTTATTTAAAGAGATCATCTTCTTCTCCTCGGAGGACAAAAGTATGAATTGAATCTGTATCAGAATACGAATAGAAGACAATCCCCCACGAAATGAGAGCCTCTAGCCTGTTGGTTGGGACGCTTTCGTGGAAGGCGGAGTCGCCCCGCGCCCTCCGCCTCGACCACTTTTTACACCACTTTTACCTACGTTTGAATCCTAACCGTCTTCAGTCTCACTTTAGTTGGCAGCCTAAGTGGATTGAACTCCCAGAACTGACCGCATATACGATACGCCTTGGCACAATATCTAATCTGACTTTGCCTCCTCGGAATAATCTCAAGAGTTGGTTGAGTCAAGAGAAGAGATACAAACATACTTTTTATGACGAGATAGATAATAATAAGTGATTGTTTTACCATTTACGACACGTGATCTTATCAAAAATACGCCGATTAACAAGTTATCATTGACGTTTTATCTAAGAAAAAGGTTGATAAAGGATCTAGTTCTTAATAACTAATATTTTGGAATTTTGAGAATTATATTTGTGACGGTGAAATCATTCATTTTTGGTGAAACGTGTGAAAAATATTGCACCAAATTTGTTACAAGTGGAATATTTTCTTTAATGGGAACGAGAACTATATGATTAAAAATTTGTGGATTTTTTGAAGATCAAATTTGAAATCGCCAAGTTATCGTTGTTGTTAAAAAGAAAAGTTGTGACTGGAAAAAAGTGTGAAAATTGTGGTGTACAAAATAAGTAACTGTTGATTGACTCATGACCCGAGAAACGGGGGGTGTGTACATGGAGCGCGGAGGTTTTGGGGGGGAGGAGGCGATGGGCGCAGACGGATTCTTCGCCGACCCACGCGTCGCCAGATACTACTCGCAACACAGCGTCATGCAGTCCCAGTACTCACAACAAAGTAAGAATTTCTGAAAATTTTTTCAATTCCAATTAAATACACAGATTTAACAATAAACTTGAAAAAATTTTCGAAAAAGATTAGAACTTTTTCTTTATGATTTTCCATTTTTGGAGAACTTATTCTGGAAATCGAATCACTGTTATTTTCTAAGGGCAATATCTCCAAATTTATCTATTATTCTTGTGAGATAAATAATTTTCGTAAAATTTTCTTTACGACTTTTAAGTACAACTAAAACCATTGGAAGAACTATTTTCTTAAATAATTCTCAATTTCCTCTTCTTCTCTAATGAAGGGTCCCAGTACTTACAACAGAGTGAGAATTTCAGAATTGCTATTTCAAGTATATACACATGTTTTGAAAAACTTTAAAAATAACAAAAACATTCGATGAACAACTAAGTTATATATCTGTCATTCTTATAAAATAAATATTTTCACAAAATTTCCTCTCCGACTTTTAAGTATATCAAAAAAAACATTGGAATATACTGAATCCTAATGAATTCTCAATTTACCTCGTCTCCTCTAATGAAGGGTAAACAAGGGGAATTATTAAGCAACTTGAGGCCATATCAGACTGCATAATCGCTTATTAAACAACATTTTTATTAGCACAATTTTGCCATAAATATAAAAAACAAATATCTTTTATGAGTTCAAACATCCAAAGTCATACAACTTGTTAACTTGTTGTGTTGATTCGCATTTATTATAACGAAGCGATGATATTTATCCACCTGTCGTAAAAACAGGTAGGTTAATTAATCCTCATGAAGTTAAATATTTAGCTCAAAATTTTACGAGTGTTCGCAAATTCAGGAAAATTTAGATTTTTAGATAAAAATTCTGAAAACAATTGTATCCACAAGTTTAGCGGTGATATCAAATAACTAAGAATTTAATGGAGGAGGGGGCGTTGATATTTACTGACTTGTCGTAAAAATAGGCAAATTAACTAATCCACGTTAAATTAAATAGCTCAAAATTGTATCAATTCAACAAAATGTGACCACATTTACATAATAATTTCTAGATTTGCATAAAGATTCTAAAAACAATGTAGTAAATATCCACAATTCTACAATTGGTAACTAATCCTAAGTAATTAATGAAGGGGGGAGGGGACACCCTGCAGGGAGACCTTCTTACCGTCATATTATTTGCTTTCTTACTTACTTCATTCAAGAAAATGAGAACCTAATTAGCAAACGGTGCAAATAAATGCCTAATCATTTTCACAATCAGGAAAGGACGAGGCAGAAAGTGAATGAAATGAGTGACATGAACTAATTAATCATACTTTTCAATCTGTATTCAACCTGCCCCAGAACTGAATTAGCTACGTAAATAAATACATATTTAATAACCAGAATAGAAGTGACGGCATTATTATAAAATAAAAGTCGTGTCATTTTTTTTAAAGATTGATAAGAATCGGTGAGATTTTTGTTTATTTACTTCCACGCGTACAAAAAAATAGAAAAATATGAAGCAATTTTTATTTACCATAATTGTTACAAAATTAGTGTAAAATTCGTGGCAGACGTCCCAGACGCTTATTGCATGTCTACCTGCAATATTTGCACATTTTTCGGGAAATGTTCCCAGGAGTTCATTCATATTTTGAACCTGGACATATTTACATTTGATTCACGAAATTAATGATAAAATTGTTGCGATCACGCACAACCAAATAATTTCGGCGTCTCGTAGTCTCTCGCAAATATGTAAATAAATAAGTAAAATGCAGCCTCTGAATTTCTCAACCCGTTGCGTTTTGCGTTTTGCGTTATCACACGACGTAATCGAGCAGGGGGCAAAAAATTAATTAAAAGTTTTGATTGAAATTGATTAATTTATTCACAATTAAGTTGTCCTATCTCAAGAAGGGATCAGGCGCTCGGCTTGTTTACACTTTAAGTGCCTTGCACGAGAGCTCATTTATTCACTATTTATTTTGTACTTTGTGGCACAGGAGCTTTGCTAATTTATCATATTTCACTCTTTTTCCTCCTTCAATTACATTTCCGCCGATGGAGAGAGATTAGTTGCTCTTTCGCTTCAGTGTTTGTATGCCTACGCATTGTGGACAACTAATCGCTGCCATTATGTCAAGTCAGGCTAATTTTTTATGGGGCATCCGACAACTTACAAGGCAAGTTAGTTAGTTAGCAGTGTCGCATCTTTATGAATGCGTGATAGATAAGAAGACAAACGGAAACAAGCAATTCACACAGAAATAAAAAGAGAGTCGATGTACGTATTGCGAAAAGTTATGACATCGGGAAAATCTAAAAAAAATTGAAATGCAAATTGTTACTAATTTTTGTTCAAGTTTTTAGCCAGAGTAAGGATTATGGAAGTGTCGTGTCTGTCTGTCCGTCCGGTCTCGCGATAACTGTGCGGAGGTTATTCATACGGACAGACAGGCAGACGGACATGATGGTTCCATAAGCCTTTTGTAGAGCTAAAAACTGGACTTTCTACCTAATTAACTAATTATTTTAGTATTTGTCCTTACAAAATTAAATTTCCACAAACGAAATCTGTACTATATGCAAAAATTCGTGCTAAAAATCGAAATGCAAATCATTCCTAATTTTAACCACCTTCTTTTTTTTCTTTACAGTGAGTCGTATGTCCACCGGAGCATCAAGTAGTAGTCCGCCCGTGTCCAGTATGGGGGCAAATGGTCAATTTCGTCACCCCCAGTTCCACCAGCCGGCCTCCTTGCATCACCCCTGGCTCGGTGAGAGGGGCTGGTCCATGGCGACGTCAGGCTACAAATCCTTCCCATTTCCCCCCACGCCGCCGAAGGACTCGTCCACCCCGGAGGCAGCCACGAATCTGGCAGCCGCCGATTATTCCTGCCCCTCAGTCCCCACCAACAACTCGTCCAGCGATGATCTCAAAGTTTTCAGCAATATAAACCAAACCAAGGGAGGCGTGGGGGGCAGAGGGGGCGGTGGCGGCGGCGACGTTGGCGGCGGTGGTGGGGTCGACTACTACAACAACAACTACTTCCCCCCCTCCTCCCAGTCCTTCCTGTATCACAATAGTAGCACGCACAGCAGTAAAAATTCCAGTCCGGCCACACCCACCTTCTCCTCCACGCCGAACCACAACAATAACACCAGCACCAACTCGAAAGGGAGTCATAATCCGAATTCGCAGAAAAATAATGGCAATAAGAGTCGATCAAGTGCAGGTAAATGATTTGATGATTATGTATTTTTTAAGCTGGGGTGTACAAATTTGCATATTAATTAATTATTCACTAACTAACGATCGAACGCACCCTTTCTCGCTTTCTTTGTTAATGCTGCTATCAGTATCACTGGATGCCGGGCAAGGACAGTCGGGCAGTGGTAATCGGTGGGATCATGGTGATGGTAATGTTTTATTGACTCGATAATGTCTCGTTTTGGTTTTAGTAATGTCTTTTTTCTGTCGCATTTTTTTATTTTGAAATATTTTTTGTAACGAATTTCGACTCAAGTTTTTCGTTAATTTCTCGTTTTGGTTTTTGTGTCGTCCTTATATTTTTTATTTTATAATATTTTCTGCCTAATTTCGACTCATTACGTCTTTATAATTTGCATTTTATTAACTTTATAATATTTTCTAATGAATATTTTGTCCTCATTTTGATTATTCTCCAATTTTTCAGAGGGTCGTGAGTGTGTCAACTGTGGGGCGACGTCGACCCCCCTGTGGCGTCGGGATGGGACGGGTCACTATTTGTGTAACGCTTGCGGTCTCTACTACAAGATGAACGGGCAAAATCGACCCCTCATCAAACCCAAGAGACGACTCGTAAGCTAACAACAACTTTTTTTTTTACTAATTTTAGCGATAATTAGTCAAAATTTAGCCTTAGATCTAACAAAATTACGTTGCATTCATCATCATCGTCCCAGAATAAATGGCTCGTTATGTATAATTCAGCGGGGAAAAAGTCTTAATTAAAATTCATCTCATGCTCCTGACCTCCACTTTCGACTCCCATTCGGCTCGAGTCAAGTAATTAACAGACTTCTTCTTTCTTTCCTTACCTGCGCCACACGAGCACGAATTTACGAAGTGTATGCATGGATGACCAGTGGGCAAGGAAGCACGGCCGGTTTTTTTTCATAAAATTTCCAGTTCAGTTGTTCAATGAAATGAAGTAAGTAGCAGCAGAGGTGAAGGTGAAGAGCAGAATAAGGATTAAAACGTGTGTTCAAACATCAACATGAGTTATGTATTTAGTTGTTGTGTGTGTGCGAAATACGCGATTTTGTTGTAGGATTCAAATCTAAATAAATATGTAACAGTGTTTCGTTTCTTGCGGGTTTGGTACATTTCTTGCACTGGAAAGGAAGAAATGCAAGATATGTGAGGTGCAAGAAAGCGCAAGAAATATGCGCCAGTTAGCGACGCGCTGTGTGAATTATCGCAGCGGGAAGTAGTTTCTTGCGTCTTGCATTTCAAAATACCTATAAAAACCACTTTCTTGCCGTTCGTTCTTTTACTGCAAAGCAGGAAACGCAAGAAATGCGAGATGCAAGAAAGTGGAAGAAAGTGCAAGAAATTTGCGCCATATGAAGTATGGCGTATTTTCTTGCGCTTTGCATTTCTTGCAGGTCAAAATAGCTGCAAGAAACCACTTTCTCCCCGCAATTTCTTGCAAGTGGTTATTTACTTCACCCGAAACACTGCAAAATAAGTTGGCATTTTTTGCCTGCCTGGCTGCCAGCACCTCGAGCATATTCTTTGAGCTTATGAAAACCTTGACGGAGTGATGAATGCAGCCAAGAACGAAATATGTATCTGTTCTGTAACTACACATTATGTAGGAGAAGAAGAAGGGTTGCTTTTGGTGCAGTTGAGCAAAAGTCGACTTAAAAACTGGTAATTATTTCCGGTGTAACAAACGCCACCCAGTCCAGCAGGAGCAGGAGCAGTTTTAGATTTTAAGAATATCACATGCTTCTCATTTTATTATTTTATATTTACCATCTTCATGCGAGGATAAGAAGAGATGTGTGTAATGCGATTCTTTATTTATTATAGGCCAGCAAGATTATGCATTTTCCTTATGTAGAGTATTATTTTGTTCATATTTTTAACCCATTGTACGTAAAATATTATTAGCAAGAAGAATCCCTATCCAGATAATCTTACACCTTAAATTACATAGGAGTTCGTAATATAAAACTATTTTCAACGCGGAAATACAGCAAATTAAAAGAAATTAAATTCCAAAAAAAGTGTGGAAAAAAGGACATAAAAATATGTACGAGATTATTAATGTTAACATGAGCATACAGCAGTATTTTCATTACGTATAGTATTGTTATCCATATTTTTAACCCATTGTAAAATATTATGGGCAAGAAGAATCCCAAGACAAACAACTTCAGACCTAAAATTACGTTGAAGTTCGCAATATTTCTTATAAAATTATTTTCAACGTAGAAATACAGCAATTTAGAAATAATAATTTCCCAACAGAGTTTATCCATATAAAAGGCATAAAAATACGAGATCATTATTTAATATGGACCCTGCTCCAGTATTTTCCCTGTGTTAAGAATTTTAATCTCCATCCTGATTTAAAATCCATAAAATAGTAGCAGCAAAATTTGATCTAAATTTTCCTAACACTATCTTATTTCATACATAACTATTTTCGACGCGAAAACTTGACAAATTTTAATTTCCCATCTTTTCCCAAAAAAGTATCATCGTCGTAAAAAAAGAAAAAAAATATTATTGATCATGCCATTGTTTTCGTGTAAACTGTTTGTTTTTATATTGAACCTGATGTCCACAGAGAGGCTTATTGATCTAAAATTAGATTTTTAAAATTCTCAATTTCTTAAATAATCATTTTTGACGCTAAAACATACCTAATCCCAAAAAAATTTCTTTATTTCCCAACTTTTCCCAATAAAGTGTCATCATCCTCTTCCATAAAACAACATAAAATAAACAACGACAAGATTATTAATATTGATCCCCGTCTTATAAATAAATAACGCTGCGTGTATGTACATACTTATAAAACATCTCAAATTTCAGTATATTGAAGAAGCGATGTTATCCGTCCTCCCTCTTTTACTTACTCTCCCTCTCACTTACATAATTTTATACAAGATTCTGTACATAAAAGATGCTCATCATCTTCTTCAGAGCACGCGTTCTCCTCAAATTACGTAAATGTGTGCATCCTCTCCTCTCCAACAAACAACCCACTCTTTAAAAAGTTGAGAGTATGTACATAGATACATACACATTTACATTTTTAAACGCTCACTGTCTCCTCTCCCAGCCAACAACAATGAATGAGCAACATCTTGTAAATCCGAAATGTAATCTCTTTTTACAAAGTTGACAACAAGACAAGAGAGGAAAAAAATAAAAACCGCGTGTTCCCAGAACGATTAACGTTGAAATGTGTGTGTACTTTATTTTATGGGGTGTCGCTTTATGTCGTACGGTACATCCGACCTTATGTACATATGTGCATGCATGGTAATTGTGCGTTTTTTTCGGGTAAAACACCCGGGTATTTAGGCAGGCATGCATGTACATCATCATCATCGGATAATGGTTGGGAGTTGGGACAGGAGAAGAGACAGGTGAATCGAAGCGGCGATGTCAGGAGGACGGGAGAAATGTTGCCAAAACCGTGAAGAAGTGTGGTTGCATTGGCAGCCAGTCGTAGTCTTGTAACGAGATAACATCTCCGCCCAACTTCCGTCCCCCTGTTTAAACTGGGTGGGAGGCAGGCAGGGAGACGGGCCACGTCAAGGAAATGTCGCCCGTTATACGTACATACATGCATAAATATGTCCAGTGTTTCATAATAAGAATAGGCAGTTAGTAAAACTAACTGTGTGTAGTTTTTAAAATTTCCGTAACTGTCCCTATTTGTTGAATTTGGTCAAAATTTCCGAAGCCGATCTTGAAGAAGTCAGTTTTGACAATCGTCTGAGCATTTTTCGTATGGAAATTTCCGAAAATTTTAGCCCAACTCGAGAGACGGGGAACTTTACGGAAATTTTAAAAACGTAGATTTGCTAACGTAGTATTAGGCAGTTAATATTTCAAATATTTCTCGAATTGTCTACGTGGTGAGTCTGGAATAATAAGGAAATTCCCAACGAAAAAGTATTCATATTGATTAATTATCTATATATCTTGTAAATTCTTGCAGCCAAAAGTGACAAATGTTGCATTCACTTTTCTTCTCAGAATTTATTAGATTTTGCACTAATTATGAGAATTTATACGTCTAATTAGCATATTAATGTTGCCCAGTTAAAACCTGGGTGGGAATTAATAACTGCATGGGAATAACTTTATTATACGAAAGGTCGGACAGTCTGCTCTTTGTTCTTTGACGAATGGAAAATTATTAAGATATGTATCCTCCAGTCAACTTTTGGAGGATATATTTTACGGAAAATTTGTTGTTGCTCGTTAAAATAAAATTTGCTAATTATTCCGACACCAGAGCAGACTCATCACATCACATCGTCTTGTTTTTAGATTAGCAGAGCAGTAGGTGAGGTGAGATGAGAGGTGAAATTCGCACGGTGTATAACAAGTCCGCACGTATGTAAAAGAATTGCCTCGTCCAAGGCAAGGTCGACAAGTTGAAACACCATGTTTGCCCGATTTTCTCACAATTAAACGAAATCTTGAGTCGATAAGGACGTGGACGTGGACGTGATAAATAGTGCCCGAGGAGACTTACCTACATACTTTTGTACCTATCTTTTTATGTATCAGGAGGTTAGTGCAGAAAGAAAATGATAATGATAAATAAGTAATCGACAAAGTTGAGTAATTATTTGCATAATATTCATTTATCGCAAGGAAGTAAGTATCTACTATTGCTTAATAAATATTTGTAATTAGTAGCAACTTAGATTTGACTTTGACTTTGGATTTAAATTATGATGAAATAATTTAAATGAGGAAAGTTATTTAGGAATTAAAGAACGTCCGGGAATGAATGGGAATGGTCTGAAAATGTGGTCATAAAATCACAATGAGTTATCGGAATTTTAAACTTTTTGCATATGTATAATACCAAATACGTACCTACATAATTTAATTAATAGCTAAGGCCGCCACACCCCCGTTGGCGACTAGTTCGATTTTCTTGCGAAGATTTTTCATTAAATTTTTTCCCGAAGTTTTTGCCACTTCCGAGGTGATTTTCTTCCATCGTCCTTTGAATTTTCGAAAGGTGTCAGGCACATCTTGAAGCCGGGAGTATACTGACTTAGAACGTGCCCAGAATTTTTCGATTGGGCGGAGTTGGGTTACATTAGGTGGGTTGATATCTTTTGGTACGAAATCAATATTTTTCTTTCTGAGGTACTCGGTCACTTTCTTTGCATAGTGACAAGTGGCGAGGTCAGGCCAAAACAAAACTTTATCATTTTTGTGAAACCTATTAATAAATGCTTCCAATCCAGCCTTGACGCAATTTTTCAGATAAATATCTTGATTGATATTCCCTTCGAGAACTACCGGGTCTGATACATGTACGTGACTGGAGATGCATTGCCAAATGCAATATTTCTTTGGAAATTTGTCTTTTTTTCGTACTTTTTCTTCATAAGCCACTTCAGAGGGATCCGAGCTATGAAAAAAATGACGCCCTGGAAGATTTGAAGGGTCAACCGGAACATACGTTTCGTCATCCAGGATCACTACTTTTCCACGCATTTTCTTCAACAATTTTTGACAGCAATCCTTGATCCGACTTTCTTGTACGGGCTTGTAATTTGGTGCAGGTTTTTTGGTCCTTGCTTTGATTCCTAATTTATGGACCTTAATTTCCCCCAGGTAGCTTTTGGAAATTTTGACTTTCCTGGCAGCTACCGCTACTGACGTTGATGGCTTGGTTTTGAAAATTTTTTCAATTCTATTTTTCACTCGAGTGGTCGCTAGCTTCGCCGGACGACCAGCTGGCTTCTTGAATTGCACATTTTCGGAATCCTTGAACTTTTTTATGTAGGAATACACATTTGAACTTGGAATTCCTTCCTGCTTAAAAAAGTTCCAGGTCACCTTGGAGTCTCGGTTGGCTGTCGTGTTGTAGAACTCCATCACTCGTTTTGCTAACAGCTCCCTTTCAAACAAGCTTCTTCTACCCTTATCCATTTTTGAAATTTAAGAGTGATATACCAAATTGACCCTAATGAAGTGGGCTTTCAGAAATTTAAATTATTATAGTTCGCGGGTTTATTGATTTGTCAATATACTCGCTAGAGCGCGCATTCCCATTCATTCCCGGACGTTCTTTAATTGGGGAAAATTCTTGTGAACGTGAAAAGGAGACGTCACATTTTATTTTTTTTCAAGTAGAGAATATTAATACACATAGATTTTTAGATGTCATGTTGAAATATGGAGTTATGAAAATCATATTATAGCATTTGCTAGTTTTTTTTAATTCGTGTGAACGAAGACTTAAAATTTTTATTCATTTTTCGAGTAGATCATTACTTTATTTGAGCATGTATAGATTTTTTAGAAATTAATGCCTCCAAAAATCCTATGATAGCCAACCGTAGTTTTTTTCGAAAAGTAGGATAATTTCCCCACCCGTGTGTCACTCCACCCAAAATCTGTAATTCAGATTGGACAGACGGGAAGCATAAGCTGCTCAACTAATAATAATGGAGTTGAAGAGTTGAATGAGAAAGTAAAGATCACCATCATCATCATGGTCATTATTCCTAAAAAAGTACCCCCACCACCACCCTTCACATTTTATACTCATGTAATAAGTACCCATCCCAGCTCAACTTTAAGTCTACATTTCATCCGATTCACTCAGGTGTGTCACTTACTCATCTACCAATCGTGGGCCATGTCACTTGGTAACATTTCGATAAAAAAGGCACTTACTTACTCCAGCATGACACGACAGCCATTAGTCGAGTGCAGCAACACCAACCACTCCACAGTAATGATCACATGTACATACATAGCGGCCCTCTTTTACTTATGTACCTAGTCGTCCCCCCTGTTCAGTAAACTAAAAGTAGGGATGAGTCGACAATGAATTTTTAAGTCGGTCCGTGTAAAAAATAGGGCATTTAATAAAAGGTCCTCCTCGGAAATAAATATGTACACGCACAGGCACAGAGACCTTATTTGATGGGAAAATTGATACGATTGATACGCAGATATCCTCTGGTAAAACCCCACTGACACAAAAAGTGGGTGTCCATGTGCCCCAGGAATGAAACTGCACTCGTAACGTAACAAACTGGATGCATTGTCCTCTCCACGAAACAAATCTGTATATTTTCATGTAAACTAAACTGCTACCGGTTATACAAACAATAACAATATGGACAGAAGAAAGGGTCCACATTGCGCAATACGACTTGAACTTGATACAGTTGATGGTATGACGCTGCTGATGATACGATCTACAAATCTGGAGAAATATAATGGAGGATCAGTTGTCACCCGGCTCCTGGTTCGTACATATAAATGTACCAACTTTTTTTAAGCAGAAGTATGGTTGCTTTTCTAGTACGTAGAAATATCTCTTTGGTTTTGAAGAGTTGTTTATTACGTCCCTTAAATAAAATTCGAATAAAAATGACAGGGCTGGTGGGACATGGTGTATGTACGTACGTATTTATTATTTAAGGTATGTACATACGTAAGTTGCGTGATACGGACCCCTCACTGCTCCTTTGAGCTGGACAAATAATTTTGTATTATTCCGGGTCAGAATGGAATGATGGATTTCGAATCAGAATGTGTAAGAGGAATTTCGAAATGGGTACGGTTTGAATTTTGAAATGAAATTTGAATTTCGAATTAAGAATAAGATGATAAATTTCGAAATACATAAGTACGATTTAAATTTTGAAATAAAATTTGGGGTTCGAATTCAGAATAAAATGATGAATTTCGAAATGGGCACGGTCTAAATTTTGAAATAAAATTTGGGTTTCGAATTCAGAATGAGATGCTGAATTTCGAAATAGGTACGGTTTGAATTTTGAAATAAATTTTGATTATGTGAATGAGAATATTTGTAAGAATGAGAATTTTGAGTGTCCCATTTCTCGATTACTGTGGAGAAATCGGTTGGAAAAGGAAAAGGAGGAAGGATGACAAAGTCGTTAAGATACGATCGTCCGGAATAATAATGCCCGCTCCGCTGTATTTATTTCTCCAGTGGAATTGCTGTCGGGAAAGTTCATTCCATTTCACGGATGGGCTTTCTTTGTCCCCCGTGAAACTTTAGGAAATCAAAACTCGGAAGGAAAATTCGCTTTAAGGAAAATGAGGAGGAGAAAATTATCCATTATTTCAACTTTCGTTCTCTGTATTAAATATATTTTGAGAAACTTGGTCTTTGTCAAAGAAAATCTTGGTGAATATGCACTTGCGGGTTGAGATTTCATGTCGTAAAAGCTAAGATTTGTAAAAATTGCGGATAATTGATATTCATAAATTGGTTTAAAAATTTGGTCATAATTTCCCTTAGTTAAAAATGGACGTTCCTATTTCAGCTTTAGTTGTATGCCATTTTGTGTTTTGTCGAAGAGGACTTGATGGAATTTCATGTATGCAATCTGTCGTAAAAATTTGTTAATTGCGAAACATGAAACTTTTTATATTTAAAAGAACTAACTAAAACCTTAATCATAATTTTCCTCAAGGTAAAAATTGTCACGATAAGATAGCGGATAACCCATGCACCATCTCCTTTTTGATAACATCATTTATCACCCCTTGTAAATCTCGGAGGGGTTCTCTATTTCACTTTTTATATCGTCGTGTCATTACCATCATTATTATTTTGACAGTGTTCACTTAATCCTGAGAAGAAATGAACGTACGAGATGATTACTGAAGTGGTTGTGCTGGCTTCATTTATTTATTTATTTGGATCCGCGGATGAGATGTCAACCATTGTGCTGTCAATTTTGGCTCCGACCGGCCCCGTCGTCTGCTAAGTAAGGGAACTTAGACCCCAAAATAAGAATAGCCAACAAGACGACAAACTCAAACTTATGTCATCATCGTCTTGAAAAGAAAGCCCATTATGGCTCATTGTTGAGACTTTTGAGAGAGGACAATAATATCGCTCCCTCGCAATGAGGGTATTGGGTTCGGAAAATGTATATTTGGAGTCGTCCACTGCTGTGATTTTGTGGAAAATTGTACAATAATCTATCGATAATATCTATAATCCAGGAGGAAAGTGATTGCACAAGTAAAATCAGATTTTTATTTTGTTCGAGCCGGCAGGGGATGAAAACTTTGAGGGATTTTGCGTTGAAAAAGGCACACTTTGTAATTAGGGGGAAATTTTGAGGGAATTTGTCTTTAAAACTGCATAATTTGTAGTCAAATGAAAATTTGCATTTTTTCCGATGGAAATTTTAAGACGGTTTTTTTTACTTTCAAGGATGAAAATATACAATCTAGATGCAATTTTTTTGGAGGGGATCAATTTTTTAGGCTTTTCGTGTCTCAAAAATCCAAAATTTGTTTTTATATAATAAAATATGGTGCTTCTTATAATGCAAATTTGATGGTATTTTTTCATAAAAAAATATTTTTTAGTCCACAAATGCAACAATAATTGGGGTGTAAATTGATCGCATAACTAAATCATATTTTTTATGATTTGAAAATTTTGAGGGATTCATAGTCTCAAAAATTTACAATTTATGACGTGTTTGTTTTTTTGGATGTAAATTTGATGACAATATTTTTCTCTCTTTACTTTCCAGTCCGCAGCGCGTCGTGCGGGGACGAGTTGTGCAAACTGTAAAACGACGACGACAACCCTTTGGCGACGGAATCAAAATGGAGAACCGGTCTGCAATGCGTGCGGACTTTACTATAAACTTCACAATGTAAGTGATCACTTCTTTTTTATTACGAATCTTTCACCCCAGCCAAAACAAAATGCCAAACGAATCATAAACTCGTAAACTTGTCTTAATTTCATTTTCTTATCGCTGCCAATTATTCATTCAGCTCGTTTGTCACATTGTCCCCTCTTGTCCACCGATTTGTACCCGATCATTGTTACAAATCCTGTTCATACGCCATTAGCGTTGACCCAGACAGACCACTTTCTTCACCCAAGAAGACGAGACACACGCGACGTGCACTTGTTGTCCCCAAAGAAAAATTGAGTGACAGGTATTGAAAATTTGGCTAATTTGATTCCTTTGTAAGAAGGAAAATGGGGGAGAAAAGAAACAGAAACTTGAATTCCACAACCCTAAATTTGTAGTAAATTCCAAAACAAAACGGTCGATTTTAAAATTCTGGTAGCTGGTTGGTGGCATAATAATGGGCAAAATATTAGGAGTTCGAATTTCTCGTGTCAGACAGTCTCCTCTCTCGAAGAAGGACCTGTCAGGGTGGACAAGTGTCTTCCCATTGTGCGACAGCGAGTGTGACCATTATTCGTGGAGGATTTGGGGCGTTTTGTTGGTGCCAGTGTCATGCTGCGTGGTTGCATAGGCTCGTAATAGTTGTTGTGCCCTTTATTACAATGAGGACTAAGCAGCCTTCATAATGAGGAAACCTAACTTTCTTCAACTTATTCAGTTCGTAATCATTTCATTGTTGGGATTGTAAGAAAGGGTCGCACTTTGGTTGGCTTGGTGCACAGGTTTGGGTCGCCGGTTAATCGGATTGGGGAGGGGTAGCCACAGTTAAATGGGCAGTTATGCAATCCAGGCGATATGCAGGTAGACAATAATGCCTTATCAAGAGCTCGGGCAAGTCAGTGGTAGCAGTTGAGTAGCACCATCACAATTAAAATATTTCCTAAACTGTGCACATTCATCAAAATATTTCCTAAAATCAAGCATGTTTATCAAAATATTTTCTAGAATTGCGCACATTTATGAATTGATTTCGTATTTATTTGATTAGATTTCTAATCAGTCCCTTAAAATAACGGGACCTTAAAATTTACTACTACTTCGATCTCAGAGCCTGTGATAAATTTGGTTAATCGGAAATGGGATGGTTCCCCTCTCGTGATTAATAAGAAGCTCTTTTTCTTCCTCGATACTGCACTTGCACTTGTATTTTATTTTATACACTTTTGTCCTCCTCCTTCTCCTTCTTTTAGAGGGACACAAAGGAGCATTTTATAAGAAAGGATTTATTGGGTTCGCTTGTCACTTGACCGCAGGGGTTCGCCCAACTTCATAAACTCGCCTTTTATTTACCAACATGGACCTCGCCGTTTGTCACTTGTCACTCCGCTGATGCTGCTTTTTAACTCCACTCTTTCTTTCGCTGGAGAAGCAAGTAGCAAAGCAAGTAAGCCACGCCAAAGTAAAGAGACAATGAGGAGACTCATTCAGTTAAAAAAGTGTCCTCATCATCCATCCATCCATCCCCGGCATGCAGGGTCATTAGTTGAGGAGCAGAATTCGTGGAATCTGTGAACTCTGTCCTCCTCTTAAAAACCGAGAGAGAGATGACGAGAGACGAAGCAAAATAAAATAACAGAACACGAACGGAGGAATTCTTGCGCCGGGAAGAATATTCCATCAGAGGTTAAAACCGAATCTCGAGTGTTTTACGTATAATGACTCCAGCTCATTCATCGCGTCAGTCAGTGAGTCAACCCTTCTTCCAGTCCAGGAGGAAGAAGGAAACCCGAAAATGAAACAAATGCGACCATTTAAAAACTGTGACATCGCAGTAATTGAAAGGTCTTCAGAGTTCAAACGTATTTGTCTTGCAGAGACATGCAAGAATTTCTGTGAATTCTTTACCCACAAGAAGCAGAGAGAGGAACTTGCTTGCAAATATGCATGCATTTGGGTGGCATTACGTTAAAAAAATGCAGTTTGGAATTAAAATTTGAAATTCGGAAGTGGAATTTCTTTTAGAGGACAAAAAACTTGCAAATACATCTCTTTGAAAATGCAGTTTAAGTAGGCTTGAAATTATGAAATTCAGAAATGTGCATGCAGTTGTCTCCAGAAAATTAAAGTTGGTTTGGTTTTTGGTCCCCTGGAATGGTTGTGATTGTCGCGTAGGTTTTTCGGACGGTGATTTATTCGTGGTAATTTCTTACCGTCCGATATTTATTGCCTTTCCAATGTTCCTCCTTCCTTCTCTACGTAACGGTGGAGAGAATAATGAAATGACATCTTCCCAGGTAGCCGAATGGTCGTAGAGTTGACCACTATTTAAACTAACTGCACATTCATCCACCCATGGCCTGCTTAAATAAATCGTTTATTTATTTTTAACCGAGTGGGCAGTGGTGGTAATAATGTGTGTGTGATGATATTACATTATTGAGCAGGCAGTCCATTTATATATTTCTTCGCAGTCTTCATATTTTTATTTTGAGTCGAGATGACACTTTTCTCAGTGAAGGGCAGAGGGCAAATCGCTGCAGGGACACGACCCGAAACTTGTGAAATGAGAAAATCGTATTCTTTGGGACAGAAATAAACTGAAAAACCACAACACACAAGACACATGCTGGCCTATTCAACTATCCAAGTTTGTGTAGTTATATTTTTAGATAATAAGTCATATAAATAGTAAATATTTCTAAAAATTCGTGTTCTTTTGTCATTTGTGGTGCAACTGCATGTATTTCAACCTTTTTTATGGAAAAGGTTAGGTTACCTAAAAGTTGTGGGAATTTGGGGAATTGCGACATAAGAAGTTGAGTCGTATCTTGATTTCGCAGTCAGTTATGAGATGACAATTATCTAAGATGCAGTTGTATTAGGGTCATCCTCCTCTCTGGGATGGGATGCAAATGGACAAAATTAGATCAAATTTCGTCCATTTTTTATGGGCAAGGTTATCAGAAATTGTGAGAATTTGGGGAATTGCGACATAAGAAGTTGAGTCGTATCTTGATTTCGCAGTCAGTTAGATAACACAATTAAGATGCAGTTTTACAATTCAGGTCATCCTCCTCCTCGGGGAGAAGGAATTCTAATGGAAAAACGCACATGCCCAGATTTCGACCCCATCAACTTATTCGAACTGCTGTCTAAACACTTGAAAAATCTCAGCTTTCTTAAAGAAGAAGCCGAATCCTTGAGCCACCCATTCCTCGTCGTCGTCATTCGTCTCTCTGCTATTATGTTGTGACAGAAGAAGACTCGTACTTTTTTTGTATTTCTGTCCCATTGACAAAGTTTGGAAAAGATGAGACAAGAAAAGAAGAAACATTATTATTGGATACATGTCAAGCAGACAATGCAGCACAAAACATGGTCTTTGAACTGATGGAGATGACGATGAGTGAAGAGGAGGCAGAGAGACAGATTTCTCCAGTTCCAACATCCTTTTTGAATTGGCTTCGTTCCGTCGTAAATGCATGTGCAGGGAGGAAATTCGGGTTGTTACAAAAGACACCCGGGTATTAAATAAATACGGTTACGGTTGGTTCCTTTCTGTAGGGTGAGAAGTGAGACCCATTTCCACTCTAGGAATATATATTTACGGGAAGGAAGGAAGAATCGGCTCATGAGTTGGCTAATGACCGTGTCGCTCGCTTTCATACGACCTTAATGAATACTGGTATTTTTCTAAAAGCGTGCCGTAAAGGGAAGGCGCGATGGACAATTAGTTTTCGCAAAATGGAGGAGGAAAATTCTTGATTTATTTTTTACCAGTGTTTCGGGGCATGCTACATTTCTTGCACTGTTGACTGTAAGATGCAAGAAAGTGCACGAAATATGCGCTGTATGAAGTATATAGCGGCGAAAAGTAGTTTCTTGTGCCTTGGATTTCTTGCAGGTCAAAAAATCTGCAAAAAACCCTTGCCATTATTTGTTCCAAGTGGTTACATATTTGCACCCGAAACACTAATTTTACTATTTTGAACGGATCCCATGTTTTGGTGGGTGAAAGTCAGCAACTTGTCGACAAGGAAGAAGGCTCAGTTGACATCTTGGTATTTGGAAATGTTATGTCACATCGCGGCAGGAGTCGAGCGAGGTGAAGGGTCTCCAAACCTTTAAGGAATCCTTGGAATTGGAATTTAGAAGAGGCAACAACAGCGTCTACTGACTAGGATGGAGGGACACAAAAAAGCGCATGTTGTACTCGTCGTGAGAAATAAATAGGCAACAACTTTGTTTGTATCCAGTAAACTTGTCCCTTGGCCTGCCTTGCATGTTATGTCTCGTCGTTGTACGTACTTCATTCTTGGTGGTGGTGGTGGTGCGTGGTTTGAAATATTTTCGTGTCCTCCCGTTGTCCTGGAGGGTCACAGAAGTCATGATGAGTAATTGATGAGAGGGGTGAAGGAGCAGTTGGTCGTGAGAGGCGACAACCTCCCAGAGTTGGAAACCTATTGTCTCTCCTCATTAAATAAATATCACCAAAAATCCTCCAACTTGTTCCTTGTCCAACCAACGAACATAGTAAAAAATGTCATCCTCCTTTTTACCTACTCAAACTTCTTGGAGGGAACGAGTTGTTCAAGAAAAAACCCAAAAATTTTTTAATGTAAAATTTTGAAATTGATTTTCTGCCTGATTTTTATTATTCCCATTTTTGTGGCGTGGCGTATCCATTGTTTGATTGTATTGGGTGACATTCATGAGCTGATGATGTGCGTGCGCCTCCGCTATTAAGGGAAAGTCCCCTCGTTTTATTCTACGTGTAGCATATTTCATTGTTGTTACGGGGCAGTCGTGGTAAAGGGTTGAAAGAAAATGTGTACAGCTACTGGTTGAATATTGTGAAGGGGTAGAAAACGCGTGGAAATTGCAATTTCACGCTGGATTTCATGCACCTCTCATCCCATTTATAATACTCTAACCGGGATGAATTGGATTAAAATCATTTAAGAAGGAAACCAGCTAACCAACACCCAGCCAGCCAGCCCTGACCAGCAAAAATATGGACCAGAATTCAATGAGTTGCATTAAAATCGAACACTAATGATCATCATCCCGCAAGTAGGTATTTACAATGCCGTCATATTTTAATGGACTGGTCTCGATGGTGGCCTGAAACTATTTCGTAATAAAAATCCTGCCGTGGTCATAAATGAAGTTTTTTGAACTGATTGATTGATTCCCAATCAATCTCTTCCTCTCTCCCCAGGGAGCTGCGGAAAGGAGCAATTTCATGCACTTATTTTTAAGGAGATGTGCTTTTTTACCGCTTAAATACGTTAAAATCAGATTAATTATCATTTCAGAAGCAGTGGTGAGATGAGATGAGTAGTCGTTTAGTTGGTTGGAGGCAGGTGATATTTTAAACGTTTCTCACTCAAGTGACCACCACCCAAGAAAAACAGAGTCAATTCTCGCCTAATTGCTTCCCAAATAAATTATCCGCTCCTTGCGCCATGTGAAAATCTCTTGGTGGATGATGAAAGTGGGTGAAGTCTGATATGGCGAAGAAGCCGACCCCCTGCCACCTCTACACCCCGTAAACGGACACTGATTAATGACCACTGAACTGACGATGCTCCTCTAATCGAGGTGGATGATTCTTGTACTCTGCGCACTTTTTGTGAACTGGACCGAACCAACTTTTAGAAGCTGTCCATCTCTGACCAAAAATCAATCAAGTAGTCAATTCCTCATGATCCATTAGTTCATGAATCGTAAATAAATACCAGAAATGAAATGAGATACAACTTCAGTTCAGCGTTACAATTAGCGCAACGAATGCATTGTTAAAAAATATGCTAGATTTTTTCTCTTTTCATTTTTAATAAACTGAATATTCTCACTTGGAGGAGGAACACGTGCTCCTTCAAGAAATTCGATTCATTACGACTTTCATTACAACAATGGATCAAGGTTTACGAGATTTTCTATTCATTCAATTCTTCCTTCACGATCCAATATCGGCCACTAGCTAAATATTTAAATGAATGACACGAACGACAGCCCGTGAATCTCGTATCTCATTGACGTGACGACTTTGGAATTCAGGTGGATAAATGAATGAACCTGACAATATTAAAAAGATATCACCATCATTTCATCCATCCATCGGATAGAGGAAGGAAGAAAACGTGAAGAAATGAATTGGATTTGTTGATTGGACTGATTGAGGAGAGAGGACCCCCTTCGGCCCAATTTGCATTTTTAATTACCATCCAATCCAACTAAGTATTAAATACTTGGGCGAAAGTCTATTAACACTTTTCAATGAGCAGCAGCCATCAGCATTAAAAACCTCTCAATACAAATCCAGACTTTAATCTGTAATGAGATCAATTAGGCATTTATTGCTGCTGCTGGTGCTGCGAAATCCTCGGGTTGAATTTTGTTCAAAGTGCGAAAATCTGAATTTATTTATTTGCACATATTTGTTGGCACTATTTTGTGTGCAAAAAGTGCATAAAAGTATCCAGCCTTTAATATGCAACAGACTGTAATGAGATCAATTACTATTTATTGCTGATGGTAGAATTCTTCGGGTAATAAAAGTTGAATTTCGCAATTTCGCAAAGTGCGAAAAGCTGAATGAATCATTTGCACATACCTATTTTTTGGGTACTTAATTATTTTCTACATATGCAAAAAGTGCATAAAAGTGCAAATCGCACCGCACCAGATGGCCAACTGGTTTGGTTTGGTCTGCTCTGGAAAATAACGGTCTGTCTGTTGCTGCTGCATTAGTTTTAGTTTTTTTCTGGGGGAGGATGTTGGTCTTAAAATTATGTCAAATTACATGCTTTTCACTACTCTCTGTTTTCCTCTCTCCTGGTTAAAACACATCAACACAATTAGACCAACATTACACCTGCTGAACCACAACGAAGGCTGAATCCCTATACTTTTTAACACCACAAAAGTTAAGTAAACGAGTCCAAAATCGACGCGAGAGAGCCGAGAGGAAGCATTTTATTTTATTTCATTTAAACTCATTCTCTTTAATAAAGTAAATGAAATAAAGTGGTGGTGAGAAGTACGTACAGCATGTGAGGCGCATATTGGTCATGACATGGACATAAAAAGAGCAACAGTTGGACTTCGGCAGGACGAAACCTGAAGCCCTCAAGGCATCCAGCTCTCGTCATACTTAAATTTATGTACATACACATAAAATACTTATATGCACTTTAATACGATATGAACCAAATTGAAACACGATTAACATAATCACAGGCTTTTTTATGTGTAAAACAATCCCCGTGCATGGAACAAAGCCGTGGGGGACGACGCTGTATTGTATGTTATGCACCGGAAGTAGAGAGCGATAAATTTGGCATTTTGTAGATATTTTTTGGGGAAAATTTCCAAGAATATTTTAATCTTACTCTTTCTTTTTTCACGTATTTTTCAGGTGAGTAGACCGATAACGATGAAGAAGGAGGGGATCCAAACGAGAAACCGGAAGTTGAGTGCGAAGGGTAAAAAGAAAAAGGGGTCGCTCGGACTGCCCGACAATCTCAATAAGACGGCCTTCTCCTCCTTCAACCATGCCGCGTCCACGATGTCGCCATACATGTGAGTGATAAGCTTAGGTCTTATCTTAATCCCGATTTTTTATACAAATATTTAATTAATTTGCAGGTATCACAACGGCGCCACGTATGGTCACCATCACCACGGCGGTGGCATGGGTGGAGGCTTCGTGCCCCCTGCGCCACCCATGTCGATGTCCGGCGTAGGGATGGGAATGGGGAGTTTGGGTCACCTTTCCAGTCATCACGGCTCCCTGGGCTTCCCCTCGCAATATATGACGGTCAGTTAGTGCGACGACGACGATGACGACGTAAATAAATAAATAAGCAGCGTTTTAATCAGGGTGCCCAAAAGTCGTAAGTAATCTACATTTAATTGATTACTTAATTACTTAATTGTGATTAAAATATGGATTATTTTCCATGTGCAGGCTTCTCTTCACCACTGACAAGTTCTGGGATAAATAGTCATCTTCACCTTCTCGGCAGATCTCTTTAGTCATTTCTTCACTCATCTTCACATACACACGCCACACCTCTGGATAAGCCGGCTGAGAAGAAGATGTCGCATTTGATACAGATTTAATTAATTAATTAATTAGCGACATGATTACATACATAGTTATCCGTTTCCTATACACTTACTTGTACTTGCTAGATACAAATTTATGTAAGTTTATGTAAGGACAAAAAATCCGGTTACCATTTACCTACCTACCTATTTACTTATAAGATAAACCAGGTCCAGCCACCCACCCACCCCAGAAAAAGCTACCTCTTTATATTAATTACGTAATACGTAATACAACAAAATACTCTGTTTTTATACCGTCATTTTCATTATTACGTCATGATTAACTAATTAATTACAATTATATTATTGTTACTTTTTATGTATTAAAAATCCGTTGTTGCAATACGCAAATGATTTAATTTTACATATTTACTTGAGGAGAAAATTTGGTTTGCTTTCTGTTATGAAACGAACGAAGATGTTTTAAACCTGAGTATACTAAACTGTGCAATAATTTTAATATTTTAAACTCACCGGCGTCTAACTGAAGCTAAATGTTAAAGTTAAATGTACATTTACAATAAATACTCGCATATAAACAGAGTCTTATGAAGAATTGTTAACGTAATTAGGAGGGGGAGGAGCAGGTGTATTAATAGCTGTAGAGACGTGCGTAATCCTATGATAATTCGCAATTTGATAGGCAATTCCAGGCCGGCTTTGCTTATTAAATAGATAGTTTAAAATTAATGACATTTACATAACCTAAAAAAATCGTCACAAAATGAGAATATGATGACGATAAAAGTGATAGATTTTACTTACTAAATAAATAGATAAAAAATATAGACTAAAAAATCTACCATAATTTAAATAATAATTAAAAACTACATCTAGGCAATCATCAAGGGCAAAAAGACTGATTAGTGAGTAAAAGTGATGACGAAAAATGTATCGTCTAGTAAAAAAACTGCCCTCTTTAACATTGTTGTAGCCTCGACAGGATATAAAAAATAAGTTACCAAATATAATTACTTACGTAAAAATGGGACGAAAATGAATAAAAAATGTTTTCTGATAAAGTCAAATTTAACCCGTTTTCTTTTTTTATTGTCTCCCACGAACGACGGGATTAGGGCAATTTGTTTGCCCAGCAGGTAGAGGATTTACTACTTGGCATTAAATAAATTAAACTCCAAATTTATGATGGGATTTGATTCCGGGTTTAAAATGACATTAGTATATTCGACTCTTGTGATGAGAATTGGCAGTCCACCGAAAGTTGTATGATGGAATAAAATAAACGATGGGATTATACCCGGGTGCTCAACAATGAAATGCGGAAAGATCACATTGTTCCTCTCTTCTACCCGGGTGTTAAGTTGTCGGACTAATCCGGGGAGGATGGAGAAAAGTGAAGGGAAGTTGATTTCGGGATGGGCGTGGGACTGGAAATGAGCAGTGATTGTGTCATGTCGTCAACACACGTAACAATATCTCGGGAGGGTGACATCCAACAAAAGAGGAGAGCGAGAGTGAGAATGAAAGTGTTATTTAATCCTAGGGCTTTCGCATCCGAGTCAAAGTCTGACTTCATTTCCGCTTCACAAACTATACAGCAAATCAGCATCATCAGTTTTGAATTGTTAAATGCCACGGAATCAAGTATATTCATATGAAAGCTTATACTTACGACTGGAATGAATAGAATGTAACTTACTTGACCTTACGCAGGTCGCGTGTTAGTTGTGCGGATTCCATTGACAGCTAGCTTTAAGGAATAAAAGATTGCGTGGAGGAGGATACCGAGCGACATAAATTATGGATTTGTGAGAATCACATTTTAAACCGCAGAAGAGATTGGTTTCGTTTTTAATGATATGAAATTTAATGGATATCCGAGAACGCTGCTTTTTTAAAGGATATATATTTTTTTAATAATTCATATTTTAAAAGTCGTCAAATCAAAATTACCAAAGATAAGGCAAGTCATGGATCGTGTCCATTCAAAAACTAATTACTGGGTGGGAAAAGTTACAAATGTTAACATTAACAAGAGTTATTATAGAAGTTACGATATCAAAACAGAAAATTATTGCGTCGGGACGAGGGAGAGAATTTCAAAAACAAATTACTGGGTGGGAAGACTTATAATACAGTTTACGTCGTCAGGTTAAGATTGACAGCAATTTTTGTAGAAATTACGACATCAAAACAGTTCTAGTGTAAGAATCATTAATTCTGGAGCGGATATTTCACAAGCAGAATGCTCATTAGGGTCCTGCCCACGGCGGTATCATCGTCCATCTTGCATTGCATGTGACCCATGTCACGGGCCAATAGCGCGTCGATGTCGACGATTGGAGAGAATATGAGATTACTGCGAACTGGACGCTCACCTCCAAAGCCTTGAATAGGAACGTGGGGAAACTGTTGTCGAAACTGTTTCATAAATTTAATTTCGTTTTCTGAACTAAACTTGTCCGTCCCGGGATGAACAGGACATTGGGAAAAGAGGAGAGCGAAGCAGGCAAACTGATTGTTCCCAATAAATCCAGAAATCTATTAGAAAACGTAAAATTGTATGTATTTTGAAATATGTATGTATTTTCTTAAGTGTGTATGCATAGTTTTTTGCCTGGTGAAATTGTGGCTTCAAGTAATTCACGTCAGATTCTGTAATGTCCACGACAATTGAGGACACATAGTTATCCCCCTTAAAAACCAAGATTGTACCGAGTAGGGCTTCGTTTGACTCGTTTGACGTGGTGAACGTGCATTCCACAGAGGTCACGGAAATTTCAGGAGCACCGTTTGTGAAAGACCTGTAGTTGAAGGGCAAACAAATTTTAATCAATGTAAATTATTATACATGAAAAATTTGGCTTAAATTAGAAGTAAATTACTCTGCCAAGATTTGTTCTACAACGTTGTTCATGTCATATTCAGAAAAACATTGGAAGACAACAATCGCCTTTGTCCATAAACCCGGTGAGTTTGACTGGGGAGATTTCGAGGGCCACAGATTTGGATCCTAAAAAATAGTATGATTTAAAATAAATAATAACTAAACAGATTAACCAAACTTGCCGAGTTCACTGAAATGCAGTCAAGGCTAAAGTGCGAGGATTTTGGAATGCATAAACTGGCCAAAACGTGTTTAAATCGATGTGCCCCTCCAGCTGAAGTTATCCCTTCTGTCCAGACATGCTGAATACCCGAGCGGCTATCGCCGACAATCTCGGAATTGTGTGTAGAAAAGAAAACGATGGGAGCAGTGACGAGAATTAAGGTTTTCACATGAGGGAGTTTGTCTCCCTCTAAGAAATAAAGGATTCAAATCAATAAATTAATACAAGCTATAAATTTTAATTACAAATAAATTTTCCTACTCACCAGCTTCCGCATTAATATACAAATCCTCCACTTTTGGATTACCACAAATGATAATCGCCTCAACATCTTGAAACTTATTTTGCGCTTTCAATTTATCCCAGTGAGTCGTGTCCTGAATAATCGCAGAATTTTCTGCCCCCACTAAGTCCCACGGCTTGAAGAGCAAACTTGGGTGAAAATGATTCCTCCAAATTAATGGCATTCCACTCCCATCTGTCCAGAGAAGATGGAAGGGTCGATTCCCAACGCGACTTCGAAGTACCTGGAATTTTTGAAAACAAATTAATGCTACGGTTTAATTAAACATTTCCTCATAATTAAAAATAATGTACCTGATACGCCATGCTGCACCAATCTGAATTTACTCTGGCGATCTGCCTCAGGTCAGAATTCGACATGACGTTCATGATGAGAAGGAGGAAATTGTCATCGCTTGCGACGGCGTGGTGCAAAAGTCGCCCAGTGGCGATCTCATTGGAGACGCAGACTTTACTAGTCGAGCCTGCATCCACACCTCCCTCCATTTCCCTAGCCTTCCGTTTTCGACTTTTAATATTTTGACTCCCACTGCCACCACCACTGGCACTTTCGCCATCAAAGTCGTCCCAAGGAAGAGAAGAGGACGACATGCTAGCTAATAATCTACTTCTAATTCGCCTCTACTAATTAAAAATATTCCACTTTGCACAACTTCTTCAGAGGTAGTCGATTAGTTAATTAAATATGGGACGATAAAAGTCTGTCACTAAACTCTAAACTACTAAACCCACAGCATCAAAACAAAGTCAGCAGGAGAACAAATATTGAAATTGTGATGGATAAAGAATAAAAATATTTTTTCAGGCTTTCAACTCCCACAAAGAAAAGAACGCATTAATGTGGACTGGACGACTGACGAGAAATAAAGACAAATTAAGATTTATCACCGTCAACCGTGATTATTTTAACTACTTTCGAATACTTTTTAGTTTGCATTTATATGATATGTATTTAAACAACTTTATGTGTGCATATCTATAAATAATTGGAATGGAATAATAATGCAAACTCGTGATAAATTATAGTCTGGTAAAATTTTAATTAAGTTCTTCAATTAAGGGACGAGATTCTTTCTTCTTATCCGTCTTGTCTTCTTCTGGAATGAGACGGAGAGTCTCTTCTTTATAAAGATCATCTTTCTCATTGCCACATGCATCGTCATTCTTCTAATGAAAGAAGTAATTATTATTATCATTATTATTTGTATTTATGCATAAATAATATCTTCTTGTTCTAAATACCAAATTGAAAATGGATAAGATTGACAAGCTCCCTTTCCCACCGACCTGGTCGTCCAGAAGATTCTTATCAGTCGACCTAGTTAAGTCATTCTTTTGCGTGGGACGAGATGCTGACATGTTTTCTCCAGAGCACTTTTTACCCCCCTTCGTTGATACGTTCAACCCTTGCAATTTGTCTAGGAGATGAACACCCCCACCGCCGCTGACCTGGCATAACAAAATCGACGCCATGCAACTCCCAAGTTTTATAATGACCCACAAAAAATGTGAAAAAATATACTTTTTTCGCCTTATCCGATGACGCCGTCGCAGGGGTGTGGTCACCGCCGCCAAATAGTTCCCTCCCTTCTTCTAATTGTGACGAGATGAACTTGGCGTACGCTTCTGGATCCTTATCAACCATGTCATCCAGTGCTTTCCAGATTGCAGAAGCCTTATCCATAAAGTCCCCCATAATAATAATTATCAAGAAATTTCAATATAATCCAAAATAGATGGAATTATTTTTCGACAATATTTTTACGAAAAAATACTAAACTGAATCGAGAAATATGAGTTCGTTGAGTTCGTTGAGAAGAAAAAGGAGAGGAGGAATGATTGATCAATAATTTTTGACCTCTCGATTTTCGCATGATTTTCTCATCTCATTCGCATGAAAATCTTCCTCAACACAACAGTTTCGTAGTTGACCTCTCCTCACACAGTTTCAACACCCCCGTCTCGCAGTTTGTTGAGATTTGCATTTCGTCTCTCCCGATCTTATCATATCGTCTTATCAACTATATTATTTAGTCTTATCACAAACATAAATCTTATCTTATCGACCCAAAAAAAGCCATGGCTATCGGACTCGTGGAGGAAGTCGTACCACCATCAACACCACTGGATGACCTCGAGTTGCTAGACGGCGAACTCGATGACCCAGACTGGTCAGACGTATCATCACTCGATGACCCACAAGAGTTATCAACAGATTCACCACCAGCCACACCCTGCTGCTCGGGATGCTCCCACCATCACCACGACCACCCCCGTGATTATCAGCCCTTCAAGGTTGAACTATTACGTTCCATTTCCTACTCTGCAGCTGTCTTTGTAATTCTCCTAATTTCAAAATGGACTGGAATTCCTGGGGTCAATATCAGCCTGCCGGTCATCGTGGGAGCAAATCTTGGCCACTTTTATGTGCACGATCTCAGGATGAAACTGGGACGGCGACATGTTCTCAATCGAGTACGGGAAATGATCGTTCCTCTAACGGCCCAGGCAGATCTTGAAATTTTTGTGAGAATATAATTTAAAGTGTAATAATTCCTTCATTAGTTGATTAATTATTTGTCATTTCATTCTTCCACCAGGTAAACATAGCTTCCAGTGGAATTCTCTACATCGGAGTGGGTTTCCTTGTCCGCTGCACCCTCAAGTTCTTCTTCCAGGGGCC
This sequence comes from Folsomia candida, assembly GCF_002217175.1. Classification (NCBI taxonomy): domain Eukaryota; kingdom Metazoa; phylum Arthropoda; class Collembola; order Entomobryomorpha; family Isotomidae; genus Folsomia; species Folsomia candida. The sequence continues at coordinate 1,786,720 of NW_019091200.1, read as the reverse complement.
CGTATCCGCCCAGGATTTGAGCACAACGTTCATGATGAACAATTTACTGTTCGGATCGCCAAAGCAGGAGGAGGAACCAGCCATCCTAACGTTCACCTTGATTATCGCTACCTACGCTTATGCCCGCATGATTGTCAACGCTATCTCCACGATGTCCGCAATCCTGGCCGTGCTTCTAGTCAAGGATCAGCTCTCCGGAAAAATTCGGAACGTTATCGGTTGTAAATAAATAATTCGTCCTCATCATTAAATACAGACACAATTTATTCTCCACTATTTAATAATTGTCATTCATATATGTGCAATTTTGTATTTATGTAAATTAAAAGTAAATTGCTTTCGATATTTGTGTGAGCTTCTGCCGGTACAAAAACAAATGTAATAAAATGTAATGTAATAAAGTTTGATAAAATAGCATAGTTTAAACATTGGAACTACTTTTCTTTAAAAAAAATCAGTCTCTTGCGGTAAACTTCACCATTTTTCTGTATGTAATTAATAATGATCAGTAATGAAGGGACATGTTTAAATAAATATATTGCATAAAGCCAACCCGACCGATGACGTGATGGATGAGCTATTATCTACAACAAAACAGTGATGTCATGGTCATCACAACCATTCCAGTGACGAGGTAAAAGACACTGGCGACTTTTTCCCCCGAGTTGCTTTCCCCCTCCGCCTCCGCCACGGCAGCCCCCACGATTGCACCGTCCAGCACGTGAATCCGCCAGCCCATCCCGGGCTGGGTGAAGGAATGGTAGTAAACGACATCCGGCCAGGACGAGTTGGGCGTCACTTCGACGATCGAGGGCTCACTGCTGTTCTCACAGCGAAGTTTTAAACTATTTCTAAATTTCTCGAAGGTCGGGTAACTCTCGTCGAGGCGTCGATCAGAGGATTTGAAGTTGTTGCGACCCTTCTCCTCGTGAGACCAGAGGCAAAGACGGCCAGCTGCGGTGGGGCGGGAGAGGCCGCGACGCGTCGTTTCAACACCGGATAGGATTGAGTTAGATCGTGGGGATGAGAGAGCGTTTTGTCCGCCGATGGCCTGTGGAAGAAAGTAATTTTTCTCCTTAAAAAAAATCAATTTCTAGACATTAAACCTCGGGTTTTCCGATTTTGTAAAACCCGTTTTCAGCTTTATGATCAAAATTAGTTCAGAGTTATGAATTACAATATCTTATTTTTTAGGAAAAATTATTTAGTTCTGATATATTTTTCCCAAATTAAATTAAATTTGTTGTAATGCAAATTTTGCTTAATCAACAATTTTTTTCTAAAACCGGTTTGAAAAACCGATTTCACGAAAACGTGACAAAATCGAAACCCGGTTTATCAAAATCTTTGAATTTTCGACGCCAAATTTCTCACCTCTGTCGTGATAATGAAGGGATGATAAGTTTCCACATTGTGCGGATTATTGCCACCTTCGACCTTGAAGGAGTATGTGACCCCTCGCTGCATGTACAATTCTGGGGCGAGGTAGCCCTGAATGTACCACGCGTAGCCCGGATTTGCCACTCCGGTCATCCCTTCATACCCGCGAAGTCCAGCGGATGGTCCCAACCGGGCCGAGAACGTGCGGAGTTTTCCATCCACAATTTTCGCAGCGCCCCACGGCTTGAGGGCGGAGGATGATGTCCGGTCTGGAATGAGGAAGGGTTGGCAGGTCATGTCCGAGAATGACGAGGACGACGAGTCTTCCTCCGATGAGGTGGAGGAGGACGAGGAGGATTGATGAGGGGATGAGGATTTCGGTCTCGTTGGCATAAATTGGATTCGAGTGACATGCTTACGAGGGTAGAGGCGATGAAAGCCGGGTTGACCGGTAGCCAGGAGGCGTCCAAGCGCCCAAATTATTGGGATTGGCTGCAAAAAATCAGGACACATGTAAGTATAAAGTTAAAAACATGAACCGCCTCCACAAGAGTGAGGGTCCAGGTGGTCACATTTAGTACAAAAACTGTTCATATGTATCTACATAATAAGTATGTACCACCCATATTTTCGTCCAGTAGCACAATCCCGCTCATCACACGGTTAAGGCATTTTTAAATCAACAATTATTATAACTGATAAGTGTACCTTGTCGGGATCAATGTCTTTGTCCGCTTCATCTGCCCGTTTGAGTTGTCTCCGATACTTGATAACGATCAGAGGCCCAATTCTTCTCCCCTCCAAGACTTGGATCGAGTCAGAGTGCCCAAGTTCCGAATCCAGACAGACGCCACGTTTCTTTTCCAGGATCGAGGTGCACTAAATAGCAATTAAATAGTAATTTATCAAAATTATGACGAAAGTTAAGTATGGCGAAACTTGTGGCAAAAATTATGACGAAAATTAACGCTCACGGGTGCTTTTGCATCGACATTATAATCCTGAACGACTCCTTGTCCCGTTTTCACGTTAATGTGACCAATCGCTATGTCGGAAGACATCATTTGCGTCTTGTTATCCGAACCGGACAAACCGAACCCGAGCCAGTCGTCGTCATCTGTATAAATTTGGCGGAAATTAGCACATTTTTATGTTGATATAAATTAATTTATTACAGATAGTTAAATTTATAACTAATAATTTTCTCGTACTTGCAACAGCCACCATTTCGAAGGTGATCGTTTGTCCGACAACGTCCCAAGCGAGGTGAAAATCGTTATGGAGTGGGACGCAGTTTGGGAGGGAGTAGTCGTATTTCTGATAAAAAAGCCTTGCAACTTATTTGAGGAACAAAATCCGGACAAATTATTTGACGATAAATTATTGTCAACTTACAAAGGTACGCCGCAAACTGGGCGGGATAGCCCCACCGCCTGCACCACCGTCCGAATAAGCGCCAGCATTGCCCGATGTGGACGGAATGTTGACGTAGCATAACGCCTTATCCGCCATCTTATCGTAAACGGCGAGCCAATGGACGTTGCTGTCAGATAAGGTTAAGTCTCCGGGAAGAGTAAGTGTGATATCTTCCGCGTTGTAGGATCGTAGCGGTTCCAAACTGATGAGGACAGATTTTATTTAATTTACTCATTAATTAACTCGTAATTAATCAGTGTATGTAACTTACTATCCGTTTTCGTCTGGGATTCGCCACCCTGCTCCACTCCGTAACGAAGGAACGAGACCTTTTCCAACGGCAAAGTAGTTTTCTAAAAAAGGCGAATTAATTAATGATTAATTAATTTTCATAAATGTACACCAATTATATGTATGTAAAGCATTATCAACAAAGCCCGGATCAAAATTCACCTGCTGAAAATTTTTTATGCACAACTCTGGATAAAGTTTTATCACGCTTTATTCAAAGGATTCACAGGGTTGGAAAGATAAGCTATTACCAATATGAAAATTGTTACTAAAACTGAATTTTTGCTAATAATTGGAAATTTTGTTAATAACTCATCGACTTGTTCAAAGTTAAATGAGTGGGATTTTCATACAGAATTCTGGAGACGTTTTTGAAAAAAAAATGTTGGAATCCTGTCATCTTTTTCGTAATTAAAATAAGATGATATGCCGACTTTTGTATAAACGACGTGCAACTTAAACACTAATATTTTTCATAATTGCCTTTCCCAATTGTACTTTCTCCAATTGCAAAATTAAAATTATACGTACAACGTACATTCCATAAAATAAGTCTATTTTCTTCGTTAATTAATTGATCATCAATTGTTAATTTACATACGTGTCCTTCTTGTTAGCTAATTAATTCATTAGTGCTTAAATACCTTGATTGTGATACGAGATTATGGACAGTCGGCCAATTCGTATCGTCTTCATATCAATTAGTTCAATATTATCGGAGGAACAGTCTGAAATATCGTCGGATGCGGGGGTCGTGAACGGGGGCAGCGTCACGATTCCTGGCGGTTCAAAATTATCCGGGATATAAACGTCCCCAAAATTCTCCTGTGTAGCAAGTTCAAAATAAAATTGGGTCAAAAATAATTCTCAACTATTTTTTAAGAATTTTGTAAAAACGTATTTTATTTACCAATCGGGACAAATCATAGACTGAAATCCATTTCAGTTCTGAGATTACTTTCTTCTCTGGTAAAGTAAGAGTAAAGTCGCGATTATCCGATTTTTTGAGGACGTTAGTTCTGAAATTTCAGCGAAAAATGGCAAATTTTAGTAAAAAATTTCCTGTAAATTATGAAAAGTGAGATTATTACCGTCCCCACTGATCCGGAATGATGAAACCATTCGGTCCAGGTCCATTTCCCCCCGAACCTCCCCAAAAGTAGGCATCCTTCCCCATCCCATCATAGTAAAAGTTCTTAATCAGCAGCGTCGTTGCATTGACGGCATAAAGCGAGCCGGAAATGGCGTGATGATAAACGTTAAATCGTCCCAACAAGAGACCAAAATATTCCTCGGTGGACGACGACGATGACGACGAAGACCCGTCATTTTGTCCTGAGACGAAATATGGTAACGATATTGTGACCAGCAGCGTCGTCGCGAATACTAATTTTGAGATCCCCATTTTTACTCGACGACGGCGACCACGGCGTTTTTTTTTAAATCAAGTAACTTTCACCACGAAATTTGAAGTAGTTTAATTAAAATTAACTTTGATAATCCAGTTTCTTCATGATTACTTGGAAGATGAGGAATTTGTCGAAACTGGGGCAGGAAACACTTGTTGATTGGTTTCGCAGAGAGACCGGAAGTCTTACGAAGTCTGGACGGAATTCCAGAGGTGTTTTTTGTGAGATTTCTTCTCCCACAGACTGACACATTCAGGCAAGATTTCTTTCTTTATTATACTTGCTTACGTCTTTTTTGTAGGATTGGATGGATGGATGACTTCTTTTCTTAGAAGAGAGTGCTGTGTTGTAGAGCAGATTTTAGGATTTTAAAACATTGCGAGATTGTAGGTAAGGAAGGTGTAAAAGGTAACAAACGAAGTCTTTAAAGGCAGCAGCAGCATCACACAGGTATGCAGACAGGTACATAAATTTGTTTCGTATGGTTAACAGGGGTAGGAAGGAGCTGCATTGTATGTAGGAACGAATGAAGGTGAGAATTCTCAAGGGTTGTTGGATTCATATGTATAAAATAAACCTTAAATTGTACATTGTTACGGTTGTAGGGGTCGGATAGACTTGTTGTAGGGAAGGTATTTGTATGTATGTATGTACATGTAGATAAATGCCTTCTGTGTGTAAAGGCCCTGTGTCAATTTTTGTACCAATACTCTGCATGCATGCAATACTTTTTGAAATTATTTATTACGAGAATTTTCAAATTCAGAAAGTCAATTTTTCATAATTTAAAATTGACTGTGTGACAATGATAAACTCGCTATGAACACATATTTTAGATTTTTTTATAAAAATTTGTAAAATAGAGAAATGTTTGGCATGATAACTGGGATTATATGCCCGAGGCAGAGTGGGCATGGTCATGTATTTATTGATCTATTGATACAAGTCTTTGTTGAGCCGTTTTAAAAAATTATATGCAAATTACTTGTACGGTACTTAATAATTGAGAGAGATTAATTTATGAGTCGAATTCCTCCATAATTTCATGTTACATGAAAATTACTCGCTTTTTTTTAGATGAGTGAGAAGCAATCCAAAGTGAAACGACGTCTCAGTTTTATTTTTCGTCTTCTCGTTGACAAATGTTTTTCCAGAAACAAACAAACCTTAGATGCGACGTGATTTTTCTGAATGGAAATGAAACCACGGGGGGCACAGAGTCTGCTGGTAATTAAATTATTTACCTGAATTCTCCGTATTTTGCCCCCTTTTTACTTAAAACTACATCTCTCGTCGTCCCCATTGTTGCACTAATCCTTCCAAATCTGCATTGTATTTTTAATCCCACGACCTTTCTCCGAGTCATGTCGTATTCACACATTTTCCATTATTTCGTCAAATTGTTGCTCATAAATTCTTCGTCACATGACACCAGGTGCAAAAAATACGTAACAAAGCATTGCCACCAGTCGACAACTCAACTGAAAAAGTGGACTGATTTTTTGGAGACATATTTATTTTCAATCCAACCCACGCTCAACATTTATAATTTTGGAAACAATTCCAAATAAACAGCAGGCAGCCGAGCGACATAAAATGCAGATAAAAGTGGTAACAACGTTAAATTAGCAATGCATTTAAATCTTTAAGATGTGTCTGTGTTTTCCAGTCAAGTTTGGCATTTGCATGTATTTACATACACCCGAAAAACTGCATACATAACAAGAATCTGTCTCTGACAAGAAAAGTTTCATCTTATTTTTGCAACCTTGAACCCGAATCTCTTCTTTATTTAACAAAATGTTCAACTTCAACATTTGTCAACCTACAAGACTTACACAGAACTTCTGGATAGAATATCTTAAAAACTTATTTGCATAGCGCAAATATTTTAAGAAATACATAAACGTCATAAAAATGCTGCAAAAAATTGTAAAATTCGTGATTTTTTTAAATTTCAAAATTATGACACCTGATTTGATATGCATGCAAAATATAAAATCTCTTTAAAATAGTGGACTCATTTTTAACCGAAAAAAATGACCAAACCCACCAAAAGATCACAATTGAATCATACATGACTCGCATTCACAGCGTGTAAAACTTGGTGTAAAAGTGAAACACGAATCCCGAGCTTAATATGTAGCGTAATAAATATATACCAGATTTCTGCTTTCTTGATATACTATTTCCTTTAACAGAATGGTAGCGTCCAGTCATTTTGAAAATTTTAGAATTTATAATTTCTCCAATTTCTCAACTGGTTTTCATAATTTTAATTAGTTTTCATAAAATTTGATAGGTTCACCAATTTTACGATATAACGTATGCATAATCCTGCCCAGATCCGATGTGGATGAAACAATTGTAAAGTCGCAATTAAAAATTGAAATTGATTCAAAAGTGAGAAAAAATTTGGAAAAGTTTAAACGTCGATAAAAGTTTTTTTGATATTTTATTATTCCCGATTTATTTACGAAATTTGAGATTTTTTGGACTTTGGGCAGACTCTGTTAGTCCGAGTGAGGCAAAGACCCTCAACTTTTAACACATCCCAAAAACTTGTTAAAAAATATTACAAAGTTTTTTAAAAGATGATTTTATAATTGAGCAAAGAAAGAGCGAGATAACAGGGAATTTCTCAAATTAGAAATTATTTTTAAATGAGGATTCTAAAATAAGGAGTTGAGGGCTTGTCGAAAATTGTCGAAAATTATTACGACTTTGTCGAGAAGACTAGATATTTTGAGAAAGAAAAGTATTTGGTCTTCATTTTTTGAAAAGTTTCATAACTTGCGAAATTTCTGTAAAGAAATTAGTGTAAGTTTTTGAGCGAAAAGAATCCAAATTTTTAAATCTGAAAGGTAATTAAATTAATACAAGTTTATTTTTATTTGTTTGATTTTTATATAAAAATTCCCATTTTTCTTCTTTGTTACAGGTTTTGTGAAATAATACGTTGGGATTGTTGCAGAAATAAGAAAACATCAGCCGTTTTATCGACCCTGCAAGTGGAATATCTTCCTCTTGTTCCTGTTTTTATTTTGCTTATCGCCACTTCGTCGCGCAGGTCGCGTCCATCCCATCTTTCACTACGGAGGGTGGGAGTAGTATGCGCTACCCGGGCTCTGAGGGCGAGGGGACCTCCTCCTCCAACAATGGGGGTCAGACCAACAACAAGGACGGTGGCGATTCTTCCAAACCGAAATACTCCATTCCCGGCATTCTACACTTTATCCAGCATGAATGGGCCAGGTAAATAACGTAATTTTTATGTCCGTTGAAGCGTTGATGATAAGTAAATAAATTATTTTCACCAGATTTGAAACCGAGCGAGCCTCCTGGGAACTAGAACGCGCCGAGTTATCGGCACGAATCGCATTTCTTCAGGGGGAGCGTAAGGGACAAGAAAATCTAAAGAATGATCTCGTCAGACGGATCAAAATGTTGGAATACGCCCTAAAACAGGAGAGGTGAGAGTGTAGTTAGTGTCTAAACTTTAATTTATCATTGCCTAATGTATTAATTGACAAATCATCCATTATTTACAGGGCAAAGTTCCACAAACTAAAATTTGGCTCGGATCCATCCACTGGTGGTGAAGCGACCAAAGCCACCGAATTGGAACCAGACCCACCCGAATTACAATCCGCGATTGGTACCGATGAACCAATTACTTCTCAAGTCTCGTGGCGACAAGGGAGACAGCTATTGCGCCAATATTTACAAGAAATTGGATATACGGACACAATTATTGATGTAAGATCGAACCGGGTGCGATCTCTGTTGGGTTTGGAGGGTGGAGAGCAAGGGCCACAACAGGAAAATGGGGGCGAAGGCAGTGGTGGGTTTACAACGAGGGAAAAGAGGAGGGATCACGACTTGAGTGGGAGAAGGTTGTCACAACCCCCACAGAAAAAGAGCCTCGCCGAGGCAATGATGTTGGAGGCGGAGAGCGCCGTGATGGCGAATTTCGACTTCCTCTCTGGCGGGATGGATGTCGATGACGATGACGACATGGGCGATGATTTAGATGATGTTGATGAGGATAGTGCGCCGGCAAAGGGTGGTGGCAAGAGAAAGGGGAGAGGGGTGAGTAAAACATTACTTAATCATAATTAAATTAATATAATATTGTGACCATAAGTAAATATTTTGCTTGTGCGCAGGGACTTGGGGATGAAGTTGATGCTGAAACAGAAGAAGTTTTAAACGAGTTCAGTTTCCTCGGATCGGAAGAAGTGGGCGTTGGGGGTGAAAAGAGTGAAGACTGGAGTTACTCGGGTGGCGTTGGACGAGGTGGGACGGATGACGTCAGTTTAGGCGAGCTGGCCCAGTTGACGGTTAATAATGATGCAGATGTTAGCATGGATGTGAGCACGACACGGTTTTATTATTATTTCAAACCTTCATTATTACTACCGCATTTTAAAATTTCAAAATCTCTCAGACAATTAATTCTGAGATAGTTTTTACAATTAATGCGGAAATTAATCATTTCCGGCAGTACTGCCATCATTTTTAACAATTTGATGATGGAATTGAGTTCGGGAACAGTTTAATATCATGGAATGATGACAGTGATGATTGATTTTGGATTTGTTGTTCTCTGTGTTTAGGTCACACTGGACAAGGAAGCATTTAGAAAAACATGGATGGCAAAATATTCGCTGAGAAGTCATTTCGATTCTGTTCGTGCTCTTGCTTTCCACCCCGTTGAACCCGTTCTTGTAACAGCTTCCGAGGATCATACCCTCAAAATGTGGAACTTGCAAAAGACAGTGTCCGCCAAAAAGTGAGTTGAAAAGTAACCCATTTAAAGATCAATTAAGTAATTTGAATTCTATAGGAATGCATCACTTGACGTCGAACCATTATACACGTTCCGACAACATAAAGCTGCCGTTTTAACGCTGGTCATGTCTCCCAGTGGGGAGCACGTCTATTCGGGCAGTGTGGATGGGACAATTAACATGTGGACGTTACCAAGTTCTAATATTGATCCATACGATAATTTTGGTATGAGTGAACGGATAAATTAACTCTGCCTTAACAATTCAAAATTTTAAGTGATAAAAGTTGAATAACTTCACCATTATTGCAGACCCAACCGTTTTGAAGCGAAGTTTTACAGATCACACCGATTCTGTGCATGGATTAAGTCTACATTCTCAAAAATCTCAACTACTCTCTGGTTCTGCGGATGGCAGCGTTAAGCTTTGGGACGTTACCGCAAAGACGCCATTGTTACAGAGTTACACGTCAGACTCTGGTATGTTTTTTTATGAAAAGAATATGCAATTTTGCCAGGAATTTCACAATAATTTGTATTTTTAGACGGAATTCCCACCGCAATGGACTTTGTCCGCGACGAACCATCCCACATGGCCGTTGCTTATAACGCACAAGCCGTAATTTATGACTTGGAGACGAAGAAGCAGCTAATTCGCTTTGAATGTGAAGGAGTCGGTGGGATTAACAGGATCATCTGTCATCCAACACTCGCCCTAACAATTACAGCACATGAAGATAGACAGATCCGATTTTGGGATAATTCCACTGGGAAAATGCTACACGCCATGGTCGCCCATTTAGATGCTGTCACGTCGCTAGCATTAGATCCTCACGGGTTGTATCTTCTATCAGGAAGTGAGTGGTGCCTTATTAAAAAGCCTGGATTTTATTCCCAATATTCTCTGACACGCTTTTATTTCCAGGTCACGATTGCAGTGTTCGTGTTTGGAACGTCGAGTCGAAACAATGTCTCCAAGGTTGGGAAATATTTTATTATTGCGCCGAACTAACAATGGAGGTCTCCCAGCGTATGCTCTCCGATTTTGAGCAAACTAGTGTCAATCGATCAAGGATTTAATTAATATGACATTAGCAAATATCTCCGTCAAACCTGCGCATTGAGAGCTGGGAGATCATGCCTTTTGCAAATTTCACATTAACTAAATTTATGATTGATTTGCACTAATTTGGTTAAAATCACAGATCATACGCTGGGAGACCTCCATTGTAAATATCACATAACTATTCGTCACTAACTATTTTTGCTACATTTTATTCCAGAAATGACAGCGCATCGCAAGAAATTTGATGAAGCTATACACGATGTTTCTTTCCATCCTTCAAAACCATTTATCGCATCGGCTGGAGCGGACGGTTTAGCAAAAGTTTACGTTTAATGAATACTTTAACCAATTAGGAAATTGAAATAATGCAACTTTTTTGTGTGTGGTTTGGATTGTTTAGCCATTTAATTTTAATAAGTTTTAAACAATTTTATCAATTCAATCCCATATACATAACTTCTTTTTTTATAAAGAATTATGCGAAACATACCTCAAACAACTGACTCACCAGACGTATACATCACCTTATTAATTTTGTGCTAATTAATTACCATAATATGATTTTGCTGTCCAGTTTGCATGTGTTTTTTTAAGATTATCCCGTTGGGGTAGGAATTTAACTTGTAAAAAAATAGTAATAACAAAAATGAGTAGTCTGAAACTTAAAACTGGGATTTCTTTCGAAAAATTAATTGAATTCTTCGTTTCACGAAAATATGCAGGAGAGAGATAACTATGTAGGTTTGACCTTATCAACCAACCAATCAAACCATGAGTAAATCCAGCTCATTCTTAGACTTGTAGGGAGAGAGAGAGACGCTTCCAAAATTGACGTTTAATAAGAGAAGCAAAAAAAGCTATGCAGTTAAATCTAGTAAAATAATTGTCGAACAAACAAATAGCAAAACTATAAATGAATTAAAATTAGATAGACAGCGCTTACAAACAAAAGAAGTAGATTCTCGGATGCAACTAGATCATTAATTAATTGTGCAAATAATAAGTGACCACCGCCGCAATTACTTCCATATATACCGACCGCTGACAAACTAAATAAATACCCCAATATATTTAAATGCCTCTGCCTTTATATGTATCAACATATTCTCGTAGTGTCGCTCCTGCTGATATTAACTAATTAATAATTGTATACAGTTTAAGAACCATTATTTATGCACACAATAACTTGATAACTTGTTTTACGAAAAAAAATATGTATACATTTTTGGAAAATCTTGACTTGCTTGGCTTTTCTCTCTCACTCTCCTCAATCACTCACTCACTCACTATTTCTTATAATGTATGAAGAAGAGTCATTTTAAGGTGATTATATGTAAATTACTTAATTGGTCCAATCCTCCACTCCACTCCTCCGGTTTAAATAGTCGTTATTTAAAAAAAAGAATAGTCCTTAACAAGCTCCGAAGAAGAAGATATCACGAATTTACTTACCTACTAATCGTAAGTAAGCTGTTTAACAAGAATAATATGCAAAACATAGATAACCCTGCCGAATAATATGTACGATAACCTCCTCCAAGGAAAAAGATGTATTATGATGAGTTATTTATGCATTCGTGACTCTCTTTTTCCTCGAAATATAATGAATTCTCTAGTGACAAAAACAATGCGTGTAAATAAATACATATTATTTAATTGATAATTTGGTCTTTGTAAAGGTTGTCTAAAAACTGAGTTATGTATGTAGCGATATTATTGGTTATTATTATGTGTATAGCTGAAAAGATATGAGGGAAGCGTGTAAGTATAAGGAATCCAGCATAATAAGTACATGTATACATAATTATTATTAAGTAATCCATTAATAAATATGTGATGATGAGATGACTTCCCGAATAAATACTGAAAAAATCGGATTTTGCGGTTATTTAAGTGATTTTATTTTTCACCAAGTTAATAATCCATATTTCATATTTACTAAATGAAATTCAGAATAAATCCTGAAAAAATCGGATTTGCAAGTGAAATGGCTTAATTCTTCATGGAATTATGGACACAAACAATATTTCATACATATTTTAACTATGTAGGAAATACATACGCTTACCAAATATGAAACCCATCAATGATGGTAAACTTGGGCTAGAATTACTATCGAAAGGTTCAACTTGACCCATTTCTATTGACTCGTACGAAGAAATAATTATAATAATTAGATTCCTTTGGTTATGCATGCATAGCAATTATTAAATATTTGTGGGTTGTATAATTCCTTCTTCTTCTTCTTGAACGATGCCACCACAATGTCAAAGCTTTATTCTTGAGTTACGCTAAAAATTGGTGATTAGATATTGCATGACATCTGGTTTGCTTTGGTTTTTTCAATGCAAAAGGTGAAGTGGAAGTCATTCAGGTGAATAAAACCTGTCTCAACTCACTTATTTAACTTTTACGCATGAAATGAACGATGATGATCAAGGATAGCAAGATACATAGATATTTTGTATAATGCATTTTATGATAATAGATAATTTGACGTGTGTAATGATAATGTACTGATAATGTGAAGTATGAGTGTCAACAATAACGCATTTTACTGTTCCTAACACTGATGACTGACAAGTTAATGACCGACATTTATGTGCCACATTATGTAAATACAGTCCAGATTAATCAATCAATAAGAATGTTACGAACAAAAATTATGAAGCATCATTAATTAAATATACACATATCTAAAAAAAAATTGTGCTATGAATAAGTATGCATGGAATTGTAATAACGTACACTTTGTCAAGGGTCGCTCTAAAATTTACGTTTTTGGCTGTAGTACGAAGGAAATTAAATGACTATAGGCGTTTCGGTGAAACGTGGAAGTTTTCGGTGAAACGGTGTGTTCTTTCGGATAACGTGATATGAAAATACCCGAAGAAATTGGACTTTCTTTCTCGACATAAACTTTCCACCTGTAATCGTAAACATAAAAATATCCATTTAATTCTTAAACTCGATATTTAATGTACGCAATATTTAGGTAAATTAGAATTGACCAAAGTATGTTTAACCTGTCATTTCCAGATATTACATATAGATGCCAAAATTTGTAACACATAATGGACAAGGACCCTCAAGAGAATGAGAGCCCTTGTTCTTCACAGCATCGTTAAGGTGTTCCAATCGCTAAGACGGAAGATACGAAAATTCGCTTACGAAATTAATAGCTTAAATGGAACTGTTCATCCTGATTTGCTCATGTATTGGAAAGAGAGCGACGACAGTTTGCTGAAAGTCGAAAATAGCCAATTTAAATTATTTAAATATAATCTTCGAAGCCAAACTATTATTTACCACTATAGTTTATTTTATTTTGGCGTAAAAATTAATCAATTTCTCAAATTCTAGACATCTTAATGAACGAGTTTTCCCCAAAAATAAAATAAACTAGTGTTAAATAATAAACTTATTCGGCTAATTCGCCTAACGTAATCGTGGATCACGTGGAACTCTTATTACAAATGGAGCAGTATGCTCGTAATTTTGATCGAACTAGTGTTAATTGATCACAAATTTAATTAGTATGAAATTTGAGAAAAACACGATCTCCCAATGCACACGTTTGGCAGATATTTGCATCCGAAGAGGAGAAAACGCGCAGTAAATTTTGTAAGTGTAAAATTTGTCAACTTTAGGGTGCGTTTTTCCTCTTCGGATGCAAATATCTCTGCCAAACGGATTGGGAGATCGTGCATTTTGCAAATTGCGTTTGTGATCGATTGATACTAATTGACCAAAATCGGCAAATTCTACAATTCTACAAAATCGGCAAATCTAAATTCTACAAAAATTCATACCCATCATACCCGAAATTATGATCACATGCTAATAGAAAAATCATCATTTTTCTTAGGTGGGGCAAAGAAAAACAATGGAAAGAAAAAGAAATACAAATACAAAACTGCTAAAAAAGTCCAGTTCACCTAATTATGCATTTAGCCCCCCCCCATCTCAGTCATTTTCTTTTGAAAGTGTCGATGTGTCGATGTCGACCCTCCAGAAATAAACCCTCCTCTCCTCGTGGATGACGCACAATGATATGTACAAATTAATTTTGAAGTAAAATAAATATTGAAAAGTATCCTCTTTCATGGTGCTCTTTATCTTCATGCAAAGTTTCATTAGCATCAAGACAACATTTCTACTTAACATCACTCTGTACTAATACATCATCCATGCTGCTGTGTACACTATTTACATGCCAAAGTTACCACATAAAAGTGCGAATCATGCTGAGACTATATACATATTTTCGCTAATAGTGCAAAACTGCCGTGTGTATGTTACACATTGTTCTCTTGACTCTTGCATGAAAATGAATGAATGTGCAATAATGTAAATTATTTAATGTGTTCCTTACTTCTTCTTCTTGGTGAAATGACCTTCCTTCAATTCAATACTAAACTATGCTCTCTCAACAATTTTACTCTATTTTCGTCAGTGTACAGTACAGTACAGGACAGAAATGACTTGTCACTTTTTATTGTGCAGGGAACAATAAAGATGTGGAGAAGCGTACATAAATAGTATGGGACATTTTTGTAAGGAGGAATTCGCTTTATGACGACAGTTTTACAACCACATTGGCATTATTACGGTAGCGACAACAGTTTTGATATGTGTAAAAATTTCTGGAATTTTTAACTATGCATTGTTTAAACGGAATGAACTTGATTTTATTTTTACGGGGTTGATTGTTAAAAATTGTGCAAGAATTGTGCATCAGTCCTTAAATTCCTTTCGAGTGTAATCAGTTTATGTAACTTTAAGGAGGAAGCTACATCATATTTCTGAAAGTTGTGTCTGTCTGTGCTGCGTGTAAGCAAAATAAGAGGAAGAGTTCTCTATTTTAGAATAAGTAGTGTATATACTAATTGTAAGTTTGGTTATTTTAATACTTTTGCTAATGGTCAATTATGGTCGTGAACTTGACTGCGGAACTATAAACATGCAACGCGTCTATGTACACATGGACCCGAATAACTAGATAACTTAACTTGTTACCATTTCGTGGCGCTGATTTGTTTTGCTTTTGGTGCCATGAAATGATAAATGATTGTTGACTTTGACTTTGAAGTTGAAGTGAAGTGAAGGAAGAACAAAAAGAAGAATAGATTTAGACATCATCATCAGTTCCATGAATTTGTGGTCAAGTATTGTAACCACCGACCGATAGATACCAAGGACGGATTTTACAGGCAGATAATACGGATGCATACTTACTTTGAAGTTGGATGGATGGATGGAAGTGAAATTGTTGTGATTTTAGATAGATCCATCCATTGATATTTAGTTTAGTTTAGTTAACTTCTGTATGCTGGATTGGATTTCATGGAACGGATTAAATTTAATGGGTTGCATGCATGTGAACTTGTAAACTAGTTAAACTGCTTGGTACCTACGATTCCATGCTACATATGCATGTGTTACATATCCATTGCCGTTTCCATTTATCGGAATTTCCTTGGTTTGGTAACAGTAGGAGAAAAACAAGCAGTCCGGACGGGACGATATTTTTTAAAGTCGGACAAATACCAGTACGTCAGGTGTGTCCGAGAAGATGAGTCAATAAATACTAGTCCAGTCTAGTTAAGATAAGATTACGTGCAGGGTTTTTAGTCAGATTTCAAGTGCAGAGAAGAAGATGATGTGATTTTATATATAATTCTGAGAAAGAGAAGTTTTTAGTTTTGCTAGCAGTGTGGATTTTATTTACAGTGTGAATAAGTGTTTATTTGTTCACGGTGGTAATTAGCGAGGAACAAGTCTTGAACTTTACTTTGCCGAGTGAGATTAATATGAAATTCGCATAAATCTGTGACGTTAACCGGTTGTGTGTGTGTGTGATAGTAGTTTTTTTATGGGACACGTAATAAATCAAGATATCTGTCGGGATTAAGTTATATGAATTTTGTAACGGTCTTCAACGCGTTAACATTTCGGATTATGAGACAATAAGTGAATCGTGACAACATCTACGAGTGGTCACCGTCACATTTTTTGTGCAACTTTGTGCGTCAGTGAAGTGTAAAAAATTCTGCAGTCATTTTTTAACTGAGAAAGAAGTGCATGCAAATTTACAAAAATGCGAACCGGCATCATTTTACGTGGTGCGGTGTGTTTTCTTCTTCTACTGTTACCGGATTCTTTTACCCAGGAAGAGGAGAACGTAAGGACAATTTTATTTTATTTTTTTACATTAGAAAAATTCCTTAAAATTTTGAAAATTTTGAAAATTCCATTATAAAATTCCAGCAATAACAGTATTTAAGAATCATCTCTGATTGTTTTCTTGAACAATTAAGGAAAATAATGACAAATTTATCGTAAACTTTACATTAGAAAAATTCCTTAAAATTTGGAAAATTCTGAAAATTACATTCATGCAAAATTCCAGCAATTTAAAAGCAATAGTTAAGAATCATCTTTGATTGTTTCTTTTTGTATTATCCAAGTCAATGCTTAATGAGCCATGAATAAGCATAAAGCTCGAAATAGATCTCTTCATTATATTGCACACCGGAAATACATTGACGCCATGATAATAATAACACTACGAATAATAAGTAATTCTCACACACGCATGGACATAATTATATTTTCATTCATCCGAAAGCAACATTGTTCGTAGATTTATTGACGTTGGTTTATATAAGTTTCCGCAGTTTTAAGTAAATAATAGACATTTCCATTACTTAATTTAGAACGTACAGGCTTTTATTATTTGCTCATTTATAAATAAATATCTCTCCACTGGAGTAAAATGTGGTCATAATTGCGCGTTCCATTACATTCCAAGTTTCAATTGATGTTGAAACGAATAATGCCATAATCGAATCCTTCATTAAATTGAATCATCAATTATTCGCGTAATTATTGCCTCCAGCAAAGCTTTGAGAGAGAGGAGAGGAAATCATGAAATTTAATGACCGGCTTGGTTTAAGCATGAGAATTCTGAGTCATACTAATTCAATAGCATTTTTTGTACGAGTTTGTGTTACACAAATGTAGAGCAATCTTCTGGTGGTTTGTACAGTATTTTAATGATGATGACGAGAGGAGTTATTGGGAAGCTGGAGAAACCTGGAATTTTTTTTGAAGAATTGTTTCATTCTATACATTAGAATGAAACAAAATCCGTAAATTTCCGTAAATTTCCGTAAATTATCTACCGTAAATTATCTACACAAATTTTATAAATGGTAAAAATCTCCAAAAATAAGATTCGACTACAAAATTATGCATATTGTAAACTTTTTTAACCCGATACGAATTTCGGATTCAATAGTATCGTTTTCTGTACGAATTTGTGTTACATAAATGTACGTATGTACCAATCTCCTGGACTGTACAGTATTTTAATGATGATGACATGAGAGGAGTGATTGGGAAGCTGGACAAACCTGAAGTTTTTTTAAAAAAATGTTTCATTCTCTATCATACAGTCTTACACCATGATATATCTAATCCAATTTTAATAAATGCTAAAATCACTACAAAAACAATATTCAACTCCAAAATTATGCATATTGTCAACTTATTTTAATCCGATACCAATTGGATTACATACGGATTTAATAATATTACTTTTATATGACTTTGTGTGGCATAAATGTACGTGTACAGTATTTTAATGATGATGAGATGGCGAAACTGGATAGACCTGGAATTTTGGATTTTCATTGCGAGTTATCTAAACTAATTCTAATAAACCAAGCCCTCTAAAAAAACAAGATCCGACTACAAAATTATGCATACTGTCGACTTGTTTTAATACTTACACGGAAGTTTTAGTGAAAAACGAGAAAAAAAGTTTCCTTCATTTGTCAATATTTCGAATGTTATCTGCAATCAAGACGTGCGTAGAAAAAATTATCGCAAAGATTTTTAAACATATCCTGGCTTTTCCACGAATACATCTAAACAAAGTTTAATAATGCTCACCAATCCATAAAAACAAGATGCGACTTCAAAATTATGCATATTTTATTATCAACTTTTTAAAACAATTTATAGGATGTGAATGACACAGTTCCCATCGTCAACGGCATACCACCAGTGACGACGCCTGTGATGACGGCAAGTCTGCCCCCACATTCTTCACCCGCAACGCCACAATTGCCCCTCTGCGTGACGTACGGGTCCTGTGGGGAAGTCGGGGGTGGAAGTAGTGAGACTGCTTGTGTCGCATCGCACCCACCTCGACCCCTGGAACCAGACTATATCGACGTTTTATCCGCATTCTGTCCCGAATTTTTGGAAGAACAAGACTCTCGGCTGTTTTGCTGCGATGCGGAACAAGTCCTCTCGCTGGGGGAAAAGCTCGGCTTGGCGTCCGCCTTTGCGGGA
This sequence comes from Folsomia candida, assembly GCF_002217175.1. Taxonomy (NCBI): domain Eukaryota; kingdom Metazoa; phylum Arthropoda; class Collembola; order Entomobryomorpha; family Isotomidae; genus Folsomia; species Folsomia candida. The sequence goes on along the minus strand of NW_019091200.1, from coordinate 1,768,002 downwards.
AAGTGTCCCTCTTGTTTGCGAAATCTACGCCAAATGTTTTGTCATCTGGTGTGTTCACCGAAACAGAGTGAATTTATGAGGGTGACGAAAACGGTGAGAGAGATTTACAAAAATCATGATATGAAAAATCATAAATTATATATTTACGATGGAGGTCTCCCAGCGTATGCTCTGCGATTTTAAGCAAACTAGTGTCAATCGATCACAAACTTAATTAATATGTAATTTGCAAATGACACGATCCACCAGTGGGTAGGTTTGGCAGAGATATTTGCGTCCAAAGAGGAGAAAACGCGCTCTAAAGTTGCAAATTTGACACTGTCCTAACGTCGTTTGCAAAATTAGTAAAATATTTGCGACTGCTTGATATCAAGTCGATACTAATTTACTCAAAATCGGAAAGAATACGCTGGGAGACCTCCATTGTAAGCAAATATGTACATATGTAATTCGATCGTGTGTTTTGCATGCAGGCCGATTCGAAATTGGAGTCCAACACTTCCGGTGAATTTCTTCGATATGCAGTTCAAGGTGATATCTTCCTGGGTCAGGAATACATTGAGGAAACATTTGAAAGTTGTAAGGGTGTGACGGCAGGTAAATACATATACACACACATAAAATGCTAACAGTGACGTAAAAAAATTATGTGTGCGTCCACAGGAAGCGGGCTGGTCATGGATATTTTTTGCGGAAAGTGGAAATCTGCCGGATGCAATCCTAAACGTTGGTTTGATTTCGTCGGGAAATCGAGCAGCGGAGTGGTCGCGTTTGACCTGAAAATTAACTTGCTTGCGATACAAGAAGAGAATTATAATCGGGATGGAAATGCGGAAATGATGAACTTTCTCAGCGTCAATGGAATGACACCGTTCGCATTTAAAAATGCGACACGATGTGACCAAGCACCGCCGGTAAGAAGATTCAGAGGTCATCAATAGAGTGCTAATAATTTGACCTTGACCTTGATTTAATTAGGGCGAAGTTGTCTGCGATTGTGTCGACTGTGCCGCCATGTGTCCAGTGATGCCTAAACCGGAACAACACCGGTACTCGAGTTTCCTTACTTCCGACGGGATGCTGTTCTTGATGGGGGTGTTGGCCGGGTTAGGTTGCGTCATAATTTTGACTGCTGGGATTATTATTTACGTCCAGAGGAGGAAGGCCAAGAAAAATTCGTTCTCGTTTTCTCAGGGTAAATTTTACACAATTTTGATGTGATGACATATAATTAATTGTGCCACTTGCAAGAAATAACGTCAAAGAAAGTGGTTTTCTGGAGAATTTCTTGCACTTTCCGGCAGTTTCTTGCACGTTGCATTTCGTTTCTCAATGCAAAAAATGTAGTAAACCCGCAAGAAAAGAAAGACTGAAATTAATTATTAATCTTTCTGAGTAGAAATGAAGTCCAAATTGGATTATCCTAACGAGAAGAAGGTGGACCATTCTTCATCGTCTGGAAATAACGATCCCGCACTCAACAATTTCTTTAAAAGGGTCGCATTTTGTAAGATTTTAACATTTTTGTCTCATTTTGAGGCTCCAAAATAGTGAAATTCTGTCATCTTCCAGATTGCGCGTCCAACCCCTGGCGCATAATTTTCTTGGAACTCATCCTCATCGCCCTTCTCACGTATGGAATGCGTTTCTCCTCTCTGGAAACGGACCCTGTCGCATTATGGACGCCACACAATTCTCGAGCCAGATTAGAACGAGACTATTTCAACGATAAATTTGGCTCGATCTACAGAATTGAACAGCTTATCATTTCCGCGAGACCAGGACGTGTCAGCGTTGTCAATTATACTTCACCCGTGGATGGGGCACAAACATACGGACCAATTTTAGACCCCGACTTCATGCGGGGTGTGGCTGACTTGCAACGCAAAATTCGAGAGGTAGACATACAGACTTTTGAGTTTCGCTGTGGATTTAACCAATTTCCAAAACCGGTTTTAACCAGTTTTGGACACAGAATTTGGCGTCCAAAGTGTCCAAAACAGAAAATATGGCAAACTGTTACAAGTTCAGCATTACAGAATGTTTAAAATTTCTTAGTTTGTTATAAGAAAAAAAATTTGTTAAACCAAAAGTTTTCAAAATTTCGTGGTATTACACACCAACTAAAATGTTCAAAATTGATGGGTGATTGAATATCTGTGCATAGATTTGCAAAAAATCGTTAATAAAGAACTTGCAACATGCCTCATATTCCAGTGTTGGACATTCTGGACAGTTTTTAATGCTTTGGATGGTGCTCACTCAGTGTAAAACCTTTTTACCTAACTGTTGGATTTAATATAATTTAAAAACTTGTCACAGATTCGAACCGCGTCTGGTGTGACGTTGGATTCCGTCTGCTTCAAACCTCTCTCTCCGTCCAAAGAGGAATGCATGATTCTAAGTTACCTCGGATGGTGGCAAGATTCTCTGCCCAACTATGCTCTGCAAGTGACCAACACTTCTGGGGACAATTACCTCGACCACTTTTCCCTTTGCAGTGATAATTCCTACGCAGGAGGATGCTTTGGTCCGTATGGAGGACCCGTGTCCCCATCAACCGTGTTGGGCGGCTTCAGTCGAACCAGTGGTAAAGTATCTCAATTTTAAGCAGTGCTTCTGGTGCAAGTAACCACTTGCATGAAATAAATGCAAGAACGTGGTTTCTTGTAGCTATTTGGACCCATAAAAAATTGTAATTTTTCTTTAGACGGACAACCCGATTATAAAACGTCGCGATCCGTCCTGGTGAATTATTTCGTGTCGGATTTCGTGGAGAGGGAGAAGAACTTGAAGGCTCTCGAGTGGGAGGCGGCGTTCATCGCATTTCTCAAGAATTACAGTGCCCTCAATGCTGAGGGTTTGTTCGACGTGAGGTTCACCTCTGCGAGAAGTATTGAAGACGAGATTGGTGCGGCGAGTAGAGGCGAAGTCGGAACAATTGCGATTTCCTACCTCGTCATGTTCATCTATATTTCCGTGTCGTTGAGGGATTCCTTCAACGTGTGGTCAGCGAGGGGGTGGTTCGTCGAGAGCAGGCTGCTCTTAGGAGTCACGGGAATCCTTATCGTGCTGACATCGGTACATAATTCTATTTAACGTAGGCCTTGATGACTCATCACCAAATCGTCAAAATCATCACATTTTTAATCATTACTCGGCCCTGGGAATTTATTTTAAAAATCCGGACGCCAAATTTGTAATCAGTGAGTTGATTAATCATGAGTTTTTTTAGCCAGTTTCGATGAGTTCCAATTTTTCTGAAGGCTTCTTAAATTTGAAATCTCCTGCCTCAAAAACTGTCAAAATCTGGAGTGTATACCTATTTTTTAATCGACAACTATCTGCTTTACAAATTTGTCATTTTGTCATCGTGTTTTGTTTAAAATCTGTCGGTCAGAATTTTAAAATAAATTTTCAGAGCAGACAATTGGTTAAAAATGTGCTGATTTTGTGGTGATAGGTCATGTGAATCCTACATTAACATGGAATTTTCAGAAACTGATTAATTTAAATTGATGTCCAGGTCTCCTCTGCCGTCGGACTTTTCGGTTATTTCGGTCTACCCGCAACCCTAATTATTATCGAAGTTATCCCCTTCCTCGTCCTGGCCGTTGGTGTGGACAACATTTTTATCATGGTGCAACATTTCCAGAGAAGTCAGCCTGTGCCGTTAGAAACGATGGAGGCACGCCTGGCCAGAGTTGTGGGGCACGTGGCACCCTCAATGGTGCTGAATTCTTGCACCGATGCGGCCTGTTTCTTCCTCGGTGGGTGGAAAATTGAGGGCGGAAAGATGTAAATTGTTCTCACAGCGTGTTAATTTTTGCTGACCTTAATTTTTAGGTGGCATGTCTGGCATGCCGGCGGTACGAGCATTAAGTTATTACGCCGGAGTTGCCCTCATTTTTAACTTTTTGCTCCAATTTACCCTCTTCATCGCCGTGTTTGCATTAGACACGAGAAGAATGGAGGACAACAGGATGGATATTTTGGTTTTGTGAGTCTTGCGACTAATAAATATTTTAAAAAATTATGCCGGAATTTTGAATCCCTTTCTCTGATTTTAGTATAAAATTGAAAAGTGGGAAGGGCGAGGAACAAGAAGCTCTGACCAAAAAGAGAGGAAAGGGTATGTTGTACACCATCTTTAAAAAGGTCTGGGCCCCACTGCTCCTCTCATTTCCGGTCAGAATACTCGTTCTCATCGTATTTTTCGCGTGGGGATGCATTTCTCTCGCTCTGGTGCCCAGAATTGACGTTGGGTTGGATCCGGAAACCGTACTGCCAGAAGATTCCCATGTGTCACAGCATTTTAAGGTGGGTACCAATTTTTCAGGAATTTATGTATGTGTACAATTTTTTTTATTATGAAGAAAATTTGATCTGTAGGCCCTCTTGGAAAATAGTGACACTGGTTTTCCCCTCTGGTTCGTCCTGAAGGCGACGTCAAATCCTCCCCTGGACTTTTCATCACCTTCTGTTCAGTCCTTAATTCGTGGATCTGGTCAGAATGCAAACCCATTTTCACTCATTGGTCAAGTATCTTCGGGTAATTTGTGCACTATAATTTTGTTATTGCATAATTCTACATTTATTTCATAATTTTATATATTTCTAGCCTCAAAATGGCCCAACGTAACGTACATCGCTCAACCTGCGCTCTCCTGGCTCGACTCTTTTACAGACTGGGCATCGTCCGATAAGTGTTGTCGGGTTAATACCACTACCGGCAAAATGTGCCCCAGTGATAAGAAGGAAAGTCAAAGGTACCCGCTAAATATTTTCACATAACCAGAGGTCGACGCCGACCAATTTTCGGCGGGGCGGCGCGTAAAATTCGACCGGTGGCGTCGGCCTCTGAATCAAACCCATATATTTTTAACACAAATTCCTTTCTTTTGTGTCACAGAAAATGCAAATCTTGTCGGATCCGACTGACCGACGGATCTCTCTCGGGACCGGATTTTGTCCGCTATCTACCCTGGTTTTTAGAGGATAATCCATCCCTCGACTGTCCCTCCGGGGGTCACGCCCTTTTCGCCAAAGCGGTGCGATATAATTTGACAAAAATCGCCAAGAATGCAAATGAGACGACCCTGCTCTCAATTGGGGACACGTTTTACATGGCGTTTAACAAAGTGCTGAAAACTTCGCAAGATTTTACTCAAAGTATGATTGAAGCGAGGGCAATATCTCAAAATATTTCGGACACGATGAACTCCAGTAAGAATTTAGTGATTAATTAATAATTATTAATTATTATGTGTTAATTAATTATAATTAATTTGTTACAGGAGCCAACAGAACTGATCTTCACGTGTTTCCGTACTCGCCCGTGTACATTTTTTATGAGCAGTTCCTCTCCATTTGGAAGGTAAGAATTACATGGAAGTAAGATTTATTAGCATTGTGACAAATTGAAATACATCACCCATTATAACAAAAGTTTATCAGCCATGTATTCCTTGAAACCAAACTCGTCGTCTGAGACAACCAGGTCGTTCTCTTGATATTCCGCAAGTTGAGCATCTTTCTCTGCAAGTTGAGCATCTTTCTCTGCAAGTTGAGCATCTTTCTCTGCAAGTTGAGCATCTTATTCTGCAAGTTGAGCCTTTAAGAGATCCACTTCTGTAGTAACGTGTCCAACTGGGGGATGCGGTTTGGCTACCCAGTTCACACCCACTTTGGTGCAGCACTTTTGATGCTGCGTGAAGCCTCGTTGCGATATTAGTTTACAAGGGCAGTCTTTGCATCCATACTTCCCCTCACCATGACAATGCTAAAATGTACAACAAAAATACATGTCAGATTCGAATTAGATGTATGCTTATAATGTCGTGAATGTACCTTAGTATGGACGTAGAGATTGGAGGTCGAAAAGAACGACTGACCACATTGAATACAACTATGTCGTTTGACCCCGTTGTGACGATTAACGTGTTTCCTGTACTCTCCTTTCGTTTTATACTGATGTCCACAGTGCTCACATGTCCAGGGTTTGAGCTCACGATCGGGTACATACAATGTACCTTTTCTGGATGGTCCATCCAATAAACGGTCAAGTTTTCCAACAGGTTGTGAGGACACATGTTGAGCCAGGCGAGGATTGGACCTCATTTTTTCCAAAATTTTCGTCACACCTTTCTTCCCAACCGACGCCAAATTCCGATGTGAGGCCAATGTCGAGGCGGCAACCTTGTCGTGGCGTCGAACGACCGCCTTCTTCTTTTTCGCTTTTGACATGGTCTTCGCCTCCACTCCAGTCCAATAAGCCCCTTCTATATTTGGCCAGAATCCCTGCAAGTAGTAGTCCCTGAAAGATGGAAATAATGAACTTAGAAAGAGCAATGACAAGTTTGGTATTACTAGTTCGTGTCATTTTTTATAATTTGTAAATAAAATAAGACTACAAGTAGTAATCTCCTGGATTATGACTAGGAGAGACAAGGAGAGCTGAAGTTCATTCAGCCCTTGTTGAGAACATTGACGCTCTACTCGGACGAAGAGTTCAATTTCAGCTTTATATCAAACATATTCCGAGGAACGGGTCATCTAAAACGAATCCTTGTCGAATATGGCGACGAACCAAAAGATTTCAAGAAAACCGTCCTCTCTGCCATATTTTCATGCTCTGCTCAACTCAGAGAGTTGGAGTCTTTGCAATACTTTTAGTTCTACGGCGGCGTTATATTTTCATCAGACTGTGTCACATGGTTTTAAATTATACTTACTGATCAGAACAAGTTGTATCCTTGGAAATGAGGTTGTCGACGTGAATCTTTGCTGCTTGTGCCGCTGTTTCTTCCCCAGAGCACCCTTCGTAATTGCCGATAAACTTGGCGTTGCCATCCCCCTCACGTAACTCGCTATTGGGATCCTTATCCCACCACTCCATCACAAAAACTTTCGCCATTTTTTTCAAGAATCACTTATCCAAAACAACAAGGCGAGAGTAGAAAATATTTGTGCACTGAAAACTGAGAGCAAATAACATTGCATGCGTAACTAACTTCAACTGCGTAGAGAAATAGAGCAACTTGCTCGTGTTTCCTTGCTCGGAGCAAGGTGTGAGGATCAAGGATGGTTTTTGCAATGCAAATAAAATTCAAAGTATTTTATCTACACATTTAATTTTAAAAGAACAGAAATCTTAATTTAATTATTATTTGGAAGGACACCTTGGTCTCAATCTCCATCTCCTTTGTGACCGTGCTGCTCATGACGTGGGCCGTTTTGGGAGACCCGGCCGCATCCTTGATCGTTCTGGGGACGATTTGCATGATCGTGGTGGACGTGGGGGGAGCAATGTTCCTCTGGGGGATCAGTCTCAATGGCGTCTCTCTAGTTAATTTAGTTGTCGTGAGTGCAAAAAAATTGCGAATTTGTATTTAATGCAGAACTCGATGGCTCGTCGCCAGTGTTTCTTTTTGTGCGCACGAAATTATTTTTATGCATGCACGATGCATAAAAATGCATATAAACGCATAATAATGCATAAAAATGCACGAAAATGCACGAAAATGCATACAAATACATAATAATAAATAAAACGCAATTTCTTCCGGAAATTTCATATGGTCAAGAAATATTATATTTTGCTCCATTATAAAATAGAGATAAGATTCGATTATCCGAACTTCTATGCTGGTTTGAAATTTTATCACTAGAGTCAGGGCTTACCTATGTCATGAAAAATGAAAAATAGTTTTGCCCTAAAATACAAAAATGATAAGCAAAATATCAAACAATACCACAAAGACTTCCCAATTAATCGAATATTTTGAAAAAATTAAATATTCCAATATTATTTTCACGCAAATGATTTTCGTGCATTTTCGTGCATTTTCGTGCATTTTCATGCACTTTTCCGGATTTTCAATGGGTGTTATTAAACGTTTAAAAACATTTTTATGCACTAATTTCGTGCAGGTGTTTTTTAACAGCAGAAACATTGCTCGTCGCCAAAATCAGCACAATTTTAATCATTTCTCTGCTCTGGGAATTCATTTTAATCCATTTTAAAATTCATTTTGACTCATTTTATTAAAATTCATTTTAAAACCTTCAATTATTTTTCTGGTAAGTAAGACTGCTAAAAAATACATCCTTTACTAGATTGATATAAAGACTTCCAACCATTCACCCTTCAAATCTTTTACTCACTATTAACAAATGGATTTTGGATATTTTTAACAATGACGTTGAGTTTGACCCAAAAACTAAAAAAAAAATTCTGACCATTACATTTATTTTTTTCGGCATGTAATTAAAAATTAACATAGGGCTCGTCATCAAAATCAACACATTGTTAATTATTTTTGGTCAGCCTTCAGAAAATTGGAACTAATCGAAACTGGCTTAAAAACTCACCGATATTCCATTATTCAACTTACTGACCACAAAGAAGGGTATCTGTTATGGTGATCGGTTTGGGCTAAATTTTGGTTGTCCAGAATTTTCAAATAAATTCCCAGAGTCGAGAAATGATTAAAAATATGTAGATTTTGACGATCTTGTCGATGAGTCATCGAATCCTACGTGAAGGGCAGAGCCAACTTAAAAATTGTTTGTCCACAGGCTGTCGGAATCTCGGTGGAATTTTGCACCCACATAATTCACGCCTTCGTAACGTGTGAAGACGACGAGCTGGCCGGCAGTCGGGAAGGTCGGGCACGCTTTTGCCTCGTGGAAATGGGATCCTCCGTCCTGTCGGGAATTACGCTGACAAAATTTGGAGGAATTGCTGTCCTCGCGTTTGCAAAATCTCCGGCCTTTCGCGTATTTTATTTTCGCATGTATTTAGCAATAGTTTTATTTGGGGCGGTACATGGGCTCATATTCCTTCCTGTCCTGTTGTCCTTCATCGGACCAAAGGGTGCTGGTGGGGATAAGGACAAGAATGATAAGAATGAAAAGGAAACGGCGTCATGACCAAAAACTGGGTGTAAATATTATCCTAAAAAATTGTGATACTTTTATCTTTACCATCGTGGTAACAAAACTATTAGATTTAAGGAGACTCGTGTAATGCAAATATTCTGAATAAAAGTCAGTTTTATGTTAATCGACCTTAATTTTGCGGGAGAAAGCGGATGGATGCATAATTTTTGCAAATGGATATGCATTTTGTGCCTTGCAATATCATAAAAGTACAAATTTTTTCTGTCAGATCTAAATTTAGATCTAAATTTATACCACTGAAAAATCTCTCTAATCGCTTAAAGGTCATGACAATTAAATGACCTTTCTAACGCCCCTGTCCACGGGGTCATACTCCTTCATGTCGTGTCACAGCTCGCGTCTGTTTTCTTGGAATTGAGAAATTTTTGGCGTGATTACTGCGTGATTTGGCAAGATGGATATTTATTATCGTGTTCTTCTCGTGAATAATTGATGGACAGTTTGACTGAGAAATTCTGACTTGAAATAAATCAAGATCAAGATGCAATAAATGCCTTAAAACTTCAAGTCTTCGTACATACATACACTTTTTATTTAGCGATCAAATGTACCCACTAATAATTCCGTACTAAACAAACATAACTGACAAGTAAATAAAAGAGCATCAAAATCAATTAAAACCATCAAGTTTTGGATAACAAGGTACGTTGTAGAGTTCGTCTGTACCTTAAAATTCAGAGGTGAGCATGGCATTCATTTTTATGCGTCCGACTCCGAATGTGAACGGACTGGATTTCGAAAAGTGTGTAGAATTTTTACAAATTTTATTGAGGGTATCGTACCTTTTATCTGTAACAAATTTGGATGTGTTAGATTGGATTTAAAATTCAGGCATTCTATTCTAATTGATCTTAAAAAAATCGGTCCAAGTTTTTAGATTTGACCTATTCCTAAATTTTATTAGGTCAGACGGATCGTACTTTTTATCTATTTATAAAAATTCGACTTAAGAATTTTGATCGATTGGATTTCTTTACGACCCATTCGGTTGTCTCAAAAATCTCTCGATTTGTATCTCGATAAGCATCTCAAAAAATGGCGATCTAGCTCACCTCTACCTGTCTCGTTAATTATTGAGTACACTCTTAAAACAACCTGATACTGATTCCATCCCATTAATCAAGTCAGTTAGTAGTAGTTCTACGATATTACTGACGCTACTTATTAAAGTGTAATTGGAATGACCTGCCTAACGTGTACAACAATCAACGATTATGTATTTATGCTCCTACGTTGTTGTAAAACTTCTCGTAAAATGACCCGCTCTGCCCTTTTGCTACTTAATTGATGTCACTTTTTGTATTTATTTGTTCACTGGGCCAGAAAACCCAATCATTCAGTGTCATTACTCGTCAATTCGAGTGGAGTCAATTTGCCGACTTTGTGTCACCAGAAGCACGGCAGATTGCAATCTTTTTGATGCTGATGCGTCCGCCAATCTGTGCAGGCAGCAGAGTACAATGTTCTCGTTAAGTGGATGCGGACTACTGGATTTTGCTGACGATAACCTATTGTCAGAAATTAATTAACATTTGCACACACACACAGATTCGTGATGTCAGAGGGAATTGTTTGTTTGCTCTTTAGACGACGAGTGTGTGTGTGGAATATCCAGGTGAAGTTTGTTTGGAAAATTTGCAATGATATTTATTTATCGCGAATTAGGAATGGATTTATGTGTGATTTTATTAAGTAGGGTGAGCTGCTTTATGTGATCGTTTTGTCCGTCCGTCCGTCCGTCTGGAAGCAGGATATCTTTAGAACGACTCAACATAATCAAACGCCGTTTTCGCTATTTTGTGTGTAATGTTCGAAAATGGGGCTCCTGCGGTCAAGGTCAAGGTCAAGGTGATCCTGGCTGGCATGAGGTCAAATGAGAAATTGGACCTTAATTTGCATATACAGTGTCATTTGAAAGTAAATTTCTCCACTTCAACACCGTCTATTATTTTTGACCTCATTCGCTTTAACGCTACTTCTTTATATTCGTTTTCAAGGGTTTATTTCATGCCGTGGAGAGAGATTGACGTGTAGATTTAACCCGCAATTTTGCACCCATAACATAATCGAGTCGATCGATCCGCAATTTATTTTCTGCTGGTAAATTACCATCATAAAGTATGTAGGGAGCAGGCTTGGCTTTCGTGTTTGGAAGCAGAATTAATTGTGCAGCTCGTAATTTATGTGGTATCGTACATGCATTTCCAATCTCTTACTGCCAATATCGAGCTACTGTAATGATATACGCTATTAATTGTTAAATGCAATTTATGGTGATTACGAGTCACAAGTTTTTTTTCGCCATCACCGGACAAACAACTCCACTTTTACATGCTGGGCTAGAAGTTGGTGAGATTATGGCGTGCAGCAACTTGACAAAAGATTTAGTGCGAAATGTTGCCAGTATTTCCATGATATTATAATCGATAAGGTTACAGGTGTCGGTCGAGTGCGAAGGTTATCGTATTTACACCAAAAAAAGTTTCATAACAGAATTTTTTTGAACACTTGGGTAATAGGTCGAGGTTTAATTACTCATTTACATATTCACGTAAGATGAATTCAAAAATTTCCATAAATCTCTCAGAAATTATAAAACAGGTCAACAAAATATTAGACTTTGAAAAGTTTAATAACAGTTTTTTTTAGTAAGTCAAGGTTTAATTATTAGCGAAGTAAAATATTCAAAAATTTCTAATTCAATCATTCAAAAATTACGAAAAAGTCAGCCCTACATTACATTTAAAATGTTTCATAACAGTTTCCTTAATAAGTCGAGGCTTAATTATTTACATATTCACTTAATATTCAAAAATTTCCAAATAAATCACTCAAAAATTATAAGCACGTCAATACCGAGTGAATAAACAAGACCACATTGTTCTCTCCGGTTAAAAGACGTAGACGCCCAAAATGTATGATTTATCGACACTCTTGAATTAAAATAGGACGAGCATAACACAACAACACCACGTCGTCATTTATTTCCATCTATCTTTTTTTATGAACATGCAGCAATGACATGAAAAATAAATGAGTCTCACAAACTAGAGATTTAGTGAGGCAGATAAATTAAAACGAACTCATCATCATCATCCCGGGATCATCGTCCACTCCAATTCAGGTTGAGCTTAAAATTGAAAGTGCACACGAATCGGGATTACTTATGAAGTGTTCAGTTCATTACGTGGAAGAAGATTGGATGAAAAAACACGTAAAAAATCCCACACGATGACCAATACCTATGTTTATGATGATGGAAAAAAATCACTCAAACGGGATGTGCTATCATATCAAACCCACAACCAAACCAAAGTGAAATTTGTCTAATTACTGAACTGACCAGGTAAAAGGAATACGAGAAACAAAACCACTGACAAGGTTTTGGTTCTCTCACGTAGAATGGAGGTCTCCAAGCGGTTGCTCTCCGAATTTTGAGCAAATTAGTGGCAATCGGTCACAAATTTAATTAGTATGAAATTTAGAATGACGTGATCTCCCAATGGTCAATTTTTGCAGAGATATTTCCATCCAAAGAGGAGAAAATGCGCCTAAAAGTTGAAAAATTTTACACTTTACAAATTTACTGCGCGTTTTCTCCTCTTCTGATGCAAATATCTCTGCGAAATCTGCGCATTGGGAGATTGCGTCTTTCGCAGATTTCATACTAATTAAATTTATGATCAATTGACACTTAATTGACTAAAATCAGAGAGCATACGCTGGGAGACCTCCATTGCAAGAATCATTACAATCATCAGTCGAGGTGAAAGGCTGACTTGTTTTATGAAGAAATTAACTTTATGGTGCATTAATCAAGTTCTGTCCTTCTTGGTGGGATCGGGTTCTTCTCTTATAAAACGCCACTTTTATCTATTTCCTAGCACCACCAACCAAACCCCCGATATTAAAATCTGATTGGTTTCGATGCATTTAAAAAGGAAATCGTTTAATTTTAATTGCTGCACAGTACTTAATTAGGATAAAAATTGAGGCTTGATAAAAAGAAGTAAAACGGTTTTGTAACACTTCTTGACGCGATAATTACTTAAAAACTTGGTGTTTCGAAGGATAAAAGGTTTAAAAGGTGAGAAAATTATGTAAGGATTATAATTGTTGGTAATTTTCTTGTAAAGTGGGGAATATTTTTTGTGCAGAATTTATTTATCTTGATAATTTTGTACAAAACCGAAAAAAGGAGGAAAATAAGAGAACAAAGTTCTAAGTTGAAAACCGAAAAGATTCCAGACAGATTTTAATCACAACCAGTTTTTATCGAGTCTCTGAATCTTACGATGCTCGTTGTCGCGTATTTTAACGAGAGGTGTATATTTTTATCCAATAAATTAAATCGACTTCTCATCACCTAATTCTCATCCCACTAATTGACCAGTGGTGCTCAGGCATAAATTGTGAGTAAGACCGGTAGACGGATCCAATAAAATCAAGATTTGATCATCCTACTCGTCGGTATCAATGATCTTCATCTTCTCAAATAAATACGCATTACTTTTACCAGGTAGCAAATGAGGCAAACAACAATGGTCGTTATTACGAACGGACATTTTATCTGATAAGAGAAGAATACATTTATTTGTTTGTTGTGTATTTTAGATATCTCGAATCTAGGAATTGATGAGAACAAATTGTAAAAATTAGTGTATAATGGATCAACATCTTCGTCATTGATGATGAGAAATCGGAGTTTTCATTTTAATAAATACGTAAAACTGTTTGTAAATAAGTATGCTTTAAAAATTCATTTGATTATTACTTACCTCATTTTTGTAATAAATTTGCAAATTTTTGCTCAATTTCTACATTTATCCACTTATTGTGGAATTTGAAAAACGGTTTGTAAATAAATATAAATTGGAATTTGATTACCTCATTTTTGTAATAAATTCGCCATTTTTTTGCCCAATTTCTACATTAATGCAAAACAGCCATCTTATTTATTGCAGAATTTCGACGACTGCAGTTTACCGTAAAATTCAAAAAGTTCTTCTGCAGAAACTTATTTTACGGCAAAAAGAAACCAAATCTGATCCGATTTACGAGACGACTGAAGTCGAACCGGTCATGTTGCGAGGTGCAACTTGAAATTTTTGCTCAATTTTTGCCTTAGTGCAAAACATCGATCATCGTGATCGTTTTGTCCGTCCGTCTGTCCGTCCGTCAGCAGGATATCTCCAGAACGAGTCAAGATAATCAAACGCGGTTTTCGCCATTCTGCTTCTAATTTTTAGTTCTCGGCCGAGTTCGAAAGTGGGGTCAATCGGACCACCCCCCACAGCGCCGGGGGGTGTGGTCCAAAATTAAATTCAGGTTAATTTTCATATGGGGTGTCATTTTAAAGGAAATTTGACCGCGATTTCAATGACGTTAATGTTTTTGACCTCATGACCTTGTGGACGAGGTCACAGGTCAAAAAGATACTTAATTGTCATATGGGGTGTCATTTTAAAGGAAATTTGACCGCGATTTCAATGACGTTAATATTTTTGACCTCATGACCATAAGGACGAGGTCAGGGGTCAAAAATACACAATTGTCAGATATGATGTCATTTTTAAGGAAATTTCGATCGTTCTGACGCTACTTTTTTATATTCGTTTGTAAGGGTTTATTTATTATAGAATTTCGATGATAGCAGCAGTTTACCGTAAAATTCAGAAACTTATTTTACAGCAAAAGAAATCAAATCTGATCCCTTTTAGTTCAACTATAAGTAAAATATACGTGAGAAAAAGTCAAACGAGTCATGTTGCGAGGTGCGAGAAATTTCTTGCTCAATTTCTATATTAATACAAAACATCCACTTACTTATTGTGGAATTTAAATCATTTCAGGTTAACATAAAATTCAGAAATTAATCCTTCAAAAACTTATTTTACTTACAACAAGAAATCAAATCTGCTCCCATACACGACACAAACGGTGAGAAAAAGTCGATCGCGAGTTGGAGCAGAGAGCAGCAGCGAAGAAAAGTTCACTATTATAAGCCGGCTCGCATCCGCTATCAGATCTCAGTCGAAATCTGTGCTCCAGTCGAGCAACAACGCACGCCAACCAGCCCCACCAACAAACCAGCCCCACCAACAAACCAACCTCCACAGGAAGGAGCACTTTACCACTCACCATTACCACAATTGGAATCAACTGAATTTAATCAAAAGAGCAGAATAAACCAGTTTTTCTCGCCCATTTAAACACTTTAAATAACAATTCATATCTCGCAAAAGTGAGACTTTTAGTGTCTCTCGCTCAAAAACTGAGAGAGAGATTTGTTTTGTTCCTCCGGAAATATCAAGCTGTGCCAATCGGAAACATTGGTGTGGCAGAAAATTTAATGAATTTTCGCATGAACGCGCGTCATTAGAGGCAGGACAAACTTTATACTTTGACCCTCCAACCTAGTGATTAATTGAATCGGAAGAAGAAATCCTAAGGTGTGTAGTAACTAACGTAATCATCATCTCAACATAATTGACGCCCATCACTTACACCACACCACCAGCGGTTTCAAACATTCTCGTCCATGTCATAATTAAGGTATGTACGAATGGGCAGTATTTTAAACCCCATTTTATGTATGTATCATTATTCCCACCAAAACCCAAAGTCTGCATCATTAAGTCGAGTTGAATGACGCAAAGTGGGATGTTCTCCTTCCAACTAATTTATATCCCACTGAAACAAATGAAGCCAGAATTTTGTAGTGTTTTTAACTTATCAAAGTATCAAAAAGATGACTGATTATTTCCCAAATTGAGAAGAAAAAAAGAAGAAGTTGAAAAGAATCCATCCTTTTTCCCCCTTGTCAA
Source organism: Folsomia candida (assembly GCF_002217175.1). NCBI lineage: Eukaryota > Metazoa > Arthropoda > Collembola > Entomobryomorpha > Isotomidae > Folsomia > Folsomia candida. Next base: position 1,752,211 of record NW_019091200.1, on the reverse strand, counting down.
ACTCACACGGTGCCAGATTCGCTCGCATTCGCAGATTATTATTAACGGAGGTGACTGCACTATAGAATTTATGCACTTAAACTTACGCTGCATGTTCAAAATTCCGTACCGTAGTAAAACTTTTGTACGTATCCATTTCACCAATTTTCTATAATACTCGTTAAAAACTTATGGTCTTACATCCATACGCTAAAAGTTTTTCATTTAAGAAAAGTCTCACTTTGTCCGATTTGTTGTTTGTGTCGTATGGAAAGTTGTTAAAGAGCTTCTCCTCTCCAGAATTTAACTCCATTGACACCTACTTATTCGCCCAAAGTTTGAAATAGCTTCTTCCCAACCCGATCTGGCTCATTTCATCCCGTCCTAAATTTATGTATACCCTTTTTCAATTTCCACCAGAGTCCTCTTCTCCACAATGAATATTATTTCCTTTTTGCAAAAACTTTTCAGAATTGTGTGTGACAAGATCGATGGGGAGGAGAGGAAAAGTGACTGAGTGAGTGAAAGACGCACTCCTTTTACAACAACAAAGTGTGAAGAACAATACAAAAAGAGGAGAAGGAGTCGAGAATAATGGATGAAAATTGATGTCTTGTGTTGTTCTGTGACATCATTGTCATAATATTTTGAGCCTGTTTCTTTCCAACAATTGAATACGTGGCGGTGTGACGATAACTTGGACGCATTGTGACAATTGCGAGTGAAAGGTCCAGAGTAGAGGACTTGTTCTTTTTCACTTGGTGAGGTGATGCTTCTGGGTATAAAAATAGCCCATGTTGCGCAACCAACTCTTGTTATGTTAACATATGTACACAGGACAAAGTTAGCGTAGACGAAACTCCTGCCTGATGAGATGCGAAGAGGGAGGGAGTGAGATCTGAGTGAAAATAGTAAAATATTTTCACCTCAAAATACCACAAGTACAAACCATCATCTTCATCCACATCTCTCATTCTCACCGAGAAGACGACCACTAAAACACACCAGAATAACAGCAAGAGGACCCCACCACCAGCAAATCCAAACTTTCACCTAAACCAACACGGGATCGATTTTTCGACCCAGGAAGAATTACGACATTCTCCAAACTCAAATAAATAAACTATTCGCTGCACAATTTATCGCGGAAAATAGAGGAGAAAGTAAGTAGTAGTTTTGAGGAGGAGAAAACTAGACCAGGTTGGTTAAATTGCCCTCGTGTATCTCGAGGACTAAGAGAATTTAGAAAAGACTTAGAAATAAAAATCTTTGATAAAAGTAAGCCGAGCGAAAAAAATATATAAGTTTATAAAAAGCCAGCCAGTGAGAGAGTATCCGGGGAATTTAGAAATCGTCTGAATTTTTTCCACGTGTGTGGAGTAGCAGAAAGCAAAAGCTCTCCGTGTCCCTAAAGAAGTTTGCTTTACACACATACACATTTTGCCAGTGCGGAAGGAAAGAAACAGCAGAAATGCCGCAGTCTTCAGTGGTGTGGGTGAAAGTAAAGTAAAGTGAAAGTGATCCACGATCTCGGGCAGGCCGCACTACATAAATTCCCTCGTATAGAATTACGTACATTGTGTTGAATTCTATTCAATTCGAGGGGGGCAGAATAGTAAGTAAGTAAATTCTGCCTCTTTCTCTGGCCAGGACAGCACCACAACAACAACAGCTCTCGTGGTTTATCGAGTGTAGTTAATTCTTAAAGAAATCAGACTTCCTTCAAGAAAGGATTATGCATTAACTTTCACTTTCTTCAACTCAACCACCCGCCCGTAAATAAAAGTAAATTCCGGAAAAAATGAAATGAAATGTTGATTGAAATTGTGGGAAAATAATGAGAAGGATTTTTTTCTGTTCATTCTAAATCGATCCACCACCATTCCATCAAGAAAGCAAGGAAGCAAATCAATAAATAAATAAGGAACAACCAACCTGCGAAAATAATAATACGAGCCAAGACTCATCACGTCTCTCTTTCGAGAGAAAAGAGTGAAAGAGCAGGAGAAAAATAAATGAGGAGAAAGCAGCAGATGATTCAAATGAGGGAAGGAAAGTCGGCAAACAGATGCAGTGGTGGTGGTGGTGGTGCTGGTAATGGTCCTGCTTTCACCTCTGATACACGTTCACATCAAAAGAGCAGCAGCAGTAAAGCAGAATCTTGCAGCAGTTGGACTCCTTTCAGAATGAGAAGCACCACTTTCTCCTCCACGTGGCAGGCAATGTTTCTCCTGACTTGTGCCCTCCTCGCGGTCCTAGAAATCGGTAAGTACAGCAGCAGAGAACTGACTTCTTCCAATTCGGGCAAATATCTTAATAATATCATCTCAGAGTGAATGAAAGGAGGGCATCGTGTCGGTGATAAGATATGAGAGTAGTAGAGCCGCATACATAATAATGTGATGGGATAGGATGCATATGCCCGGGTGGGATGGGATGATAACTTCTCCATCAGAATGATATGAGTGAACATTACTTTACACTTTACTTTCTCCAATCCAAATTTGTGAGAATATTCATTTCATCTCATAGTTTTTTCAGTTTGGACAAAACTCAATTTTTGCACGAGAGGAGGTAATCATTTTCTTTCGAGCATATTTTAAAAGGCAATTTCAAATAGATTAAACTGTCTGGGAATGATTTTTTTTTCTCGGAATTTCGGTTCTCTTTAAGCTCAGTTTTTTTTTGTGTGGGTAACTTTCTGTCGGAAGGAAGGAAGAAAAATCTGCTTCATGCCTGCAGAGCAGGCTTGTTAGTGAAAGTTGGAGTTCGTGCTACAGTAACTATTATTATTCCGACTAGGTTGATTTGCTAACTGGGAAAAGTTAGTTCATCCTCCGTTCCTACTAATTAAGCTGGGCCGTTTTGCAGTACAGATAGTTGTTCAGGAAGGAAATTAGTACGAAATTAGAGCGATATTTAGTTGGAAGGAACACATATCTGTACAGAATTATTGATTTTAAGGCTGACTTAAATTAGCAACAATGCTGCAAACTCGGTAATCCTCTCTGGCCCAAATTTGTAGGATGATTAGTAGATTTTGGGATAATTCTGGGACAGGATTAGTAATAACTTGATCGTCATTATGTACATACATCCAGTAGTCGGGCAGTAATTAGTTTTCTGTCCAATCCACCCAGATGGATTAGACCTCTCTAAACACATTACTATATACTTATCATCCTCCCGATATCCTATAACATATCCAACCACCACCCATCAGCACCAAGTGGATTGAACTACTCGCCCCAGTCGTGAGGAAGATTGATGTCAAATGTCAACTCTCGTCGAGTATTCAGCAAAGAGGGCAACCAAGCCACTCTGCAACAGTGGCCGCGGAAGCTGTGGGGACATTAACATTGTGGGATAGGGGAGGGAGGGGTTTGTATAACATGGGAAGATGATGGGGACATCGAATACCCGTGGGGATATTGTCCACACCCTTCCGCGGCCACTTAGCTGTGCAAACTAAACTCTCCAAAAGTAAATCATTGTATCGACACTGCATCATAAAATGTTGGCAAACTACGTAAACTATTTAGCTCCATGAGTCTCGCACAAAGAAGGACTCACTGCTTTTAATGTCTGCATGCATGGCAGAATATGAACCAGGCAAACATTTACATGCGCTAAATAAATGTCAAAAGCTGTGAATTTTCTATTATTAATGACTTTTCTCATCCTCCTCCCTCCTCCTTCTCTTCTTTTTTTCTCGCAATAAATTGAGAATGCAAATGTGAATATAATTGCGTTCATGGATGGATTAATAAATCAGTAAAGGAGGAAAGGAAACTCATGCGAGGAGGAGACAGGCATTTTGTATGGAGGCAAATATCTAGTAAAATTCAAGTTCTTCTGAACTGGCATGAAATTGAAATTAACAATAAAAATAAACTGCTTACCAGTTGGAAACATGCAGTTTTACAGTAATATGTAAATCTCGTCAGGATCAGTTACTTATTCACTCACCCAGCAGCAGCAGAATTTTATGCATTCCGTCCGATACATAACTTTTGTTTGAGTGAGGAATGGAGAGTCGGTTTTTGAGTGAGGAGAGCAAATCAAAGGAGGAATGTGGCCAAGCGACATCCTGTTGTCATTAATTAGAAAACACATAAATAATTAACCCAGGAGAGGAAATAGTAGTAAAAAGGGTTACAATTCTCTCGCTCAGCAACGGTAATGTAATGGCATAGTTGGACAAAGTAGTTCTATTATAGATACTTGGGTTTAACTGCGGCATAAATTCGCAGGAAAAACAATGTCGTCGTCGTCGTCGTCGTGTCTGCCCTCATATAAAATAAAATCGGATAGAAGAAGAACGCAAACCTCAAACAACTATTTTCTACTGGCATACGTATAAAATCCGTGTATGTACTTTGTTTCCGGAGGTGACCACACCAACCATCCTGATCTCTTACTCTCTTGTCCGTAATGATTTCCTGCTCTCGGGGAAAGTTGGCGGCTGGAGTGGTTGATCATCATCGTCGTCGTCCACCATTTTCTGGCCGTGGAGAGAGAGAGAGTGGAGCGGAGATAAGCCAAAGCCAACAATTGTGGGGTCACCGAAGCGGAGCGGGTGCTATGTACGTGTGTCGTGTCGGTGTGGGTGTCGTATCACTAATCCTATTTATTGGGGGACAGGGGAAGAGAAGGAATGTTTGTTGGTTATGTTATGTTGATGGTCATCTTCATCTCGTCCCATTTCTTGGATCGATCGTATCACCCACGAAATGCTGGCCACTTTCTTTTCCTTTCATATCCGGTTGTTTTTTGGGAGAGTATCCGTCTTTCGGCTTAATTCTGTGAGCGTAGAAAAGATGGGGAGAAGGGAAGAGATTCCAATTCAATTTATCCGATCACTGTCCAGGTGCACTTTAGACTTTATTAGTTTTAGTGTGCCAAATGTGAGTCAGATTTAGGTTCTCTTCTAGGAAATCTAAATATGTACTTAGAATGGAGGTCTCCCAAAGTATGCTCTGTAGTTTTGAGCAAATTAGTGTCAATCGATCACACGTTTAATTAGTATGAAATTTGAAAAAAGATTTTTGCATTCGAACAGGGGAAAATGCACCGTAAATTTAGAAAGTGTAAAATTTTTCAATTTGAAAATGCGTTTTCTCTCTTCGAATGCAAATATCTCTGCCAAACGCATCAGGGGATCGTATATTTTGCATTGTCATATTAACGAGATTTATGATCGAACGACATTAGTTTGCTCAAAATCGGAGAGCATACGTTGGGAGACCCTCATTGCTAGTAACAAATGTTGAGATATTTACTTTTGATTGCAAGCTATTTTAGTAACGTCGTCACCGTACATACATAAAAAATTCGGTACTCGAAATTTTCTACTCAATTTTTTGCCCCATCGAAATCTGTCAAGATTTAACTCTTCCGCAACGAACCACAGACAATAATGAAAAGACATTTCCATTCGAATAAATGTTTCTGCACGCACGATTCGCAATAAGAATTGAAATGGCAGCAAAGCTTACGTTACTTACGTAACAGTAAAAGATGCAAAGTGGTTCGTATCCGGTTGATTCTTCACCATTTGCTCCTCCCGTTTCGTATCGGAGAGACAAACATTAGGAGGAACTGATGCAGAAAATGGCATTCAAGAAACGAGTTTGAGACACATTTTACACAAATTTATGACATTTATTGCACTCGTGACACATGTTCTGGCACACTTTTCCTCGGCCTTTGGACCAATAAAGAGAGCAAAAATGCGTAATTTAGAGATTCAATGGAAGAACGTCGTAAAACAGAATATATTATTTAATGGTCCCCCGTTTTGTCGAACAAAAGTACATATTTTTAGGTCTCAGGAAATTGTTGAAAAGGAATCTAATTTTTGCAGGGGCCAAGTGAGATTGTGACGGAAGTGTGTGAGATATTTTTATTTTTAATCTGCTTAGAAAACCGACGTATACACAAAGATTTGAAGAAGAGATTTTCTAAGGATTTATACTAATCAGAGGGACAAATACAAGGAAAGAAATAGGAAAAACCTACGGTGCAGCCTTGTTTAGCCCGAGTCAGGTTGTTATTAAAAATTGAGGTGGGTATAATACGACCACGACAACTTTTTTATTTTTCGCCAAATTTTGCTCATCTTCTAATTCGGTTCCTAATTTTGCACATTCTACGTTTGTGCAAAATTTCAAGTCGATTGGATAAATTTTACAAGCGTAATCGATAGACATACAGACAAACAAACATGATGGGTACATAAGGCCTGACTCGGGCTACAAAAGGTGACTTTTTGCTGTGAAACATTGACCAAATTTGTTACGCCTTTTTTTTGTCTTCGTCTTCATTATGTCACATCACGTTCCAGTCAGTCTGCGTATGTGAAATTAGTCTCATTCTTTTTGTTTGGAAATTCCTAATACAAAATATCCACAGATTACGTTACGTGTAAGACAGTTAAGCTTTATTTCAACTCGGCCAAGTAACTGCAACTCGTAATAAGAAACAAATGGGACTAACCCTGACTAAACCAGTGAGTGACATTTACTCCATGGTGTGAAATTTAGTAGGGATCTTGATGAGAATGAGGTTTCATTGTTGTTATTTATGCGTAGATAAAAAGTGTTAGAAAAAGTCGGCTAACTTTTAACAGCCCGGTGATCACGACACCTTTATACTTCGAAATAAGTATTTCAAGGGTTTCGTTTCTTGCAGGTTTGCTACATTTCTTGCACGGTAAATCAAGCAACGCAGGAAATATGAGGTGCAAGAAACTGTGAGAAAGTGCAAGATATATGCATCATCTAGGCACGCGCCGTACTTACGCCGTAACTATAGCAGTGGGGCATGATTTCTTGCGCCTTACATTTTTTGCAGGTCAAAATAGCTGCAAGAAACTGTTTTCTGACGGTTATTTCTTGCACTGCAAAGTAACAAACGCAAGAACTGCGAGGTGCACGAAATTGCAAGGAATGCGCCTTGAATTTTCAAGCAGGTCAAAATAGCTGCAAAAAACCACTTTCTTACCACTATTTCTTGCAAGTGGTTATTTTACTTACACCCGAAACACTGTACATGCTTACCTGTTCTTCTGCACACGGGATCATTTTATGAGAACGAATAATAAATGTCCATTATTTATTGAACGTTGTTTTTCCCCACTTTCTTACAAAATGCCGTTGTCATTGAATTTTCCGTCGAGCAATATTTTATGATAGCCATAACATAACATAAGGACTCCGTGGAGGCAGGTGTTACCAGATTGTCAAAGACTCCATAAGGTCATAACCCACCAAAAATAACAACTCTTCATCTCGCGAGAGTGGAACGAGTATCAATAATTTAAGGAACGGTCCCCCTTGCACTTTGCTCAACCCACTTTCCACCAACATCGTTTCATTCACTTGTGTCAATCCATTCTTGAACTTTTTCCTCGAAATCTCTCGAGAGGGACGATTTTTCACAAGAGTTTGACACAAGTTTCTGAGCGAAAGTGGACCAAATAATAATAACTCGAAACAAAAAGTCATCATGATCAAAGTAAAGTAAAGTTCAAGATTTTTCTTTTGCTGTATTAATACATAAATAAGGAATTTCATTGTGCAACACTTCTACCAACCGAGGTCTGAGAGATCATTTATTCTACTGGGGGCGCAGATCTACTAACTTATCGCCACCGCTAAAAGTTGTTACTTTGACCTAAGAAAGAATGGTAGATAAAAGTGGTGGTGATGGGTAGAGTTGTGCAATTTCCAGGGCATGAAATTTTGTCCCTTCGCATTTTGGGCATGGCATTAGTGGCACAAAAATTTACAAATTTTAAGATTGGCTTAATTTGGGCATGAATTTAGTTAAATGCCGGACAAATAGGGCATGCCATAAATGTCTTCGGCATGGGATGGGAATAAGTACAACTCAAGGGTAGAGTAGTAATTTCCAGGGCATGCGATTTTGTTCCCCAGAATTTTGAGCATGGCATTAATGCCACAATACAAAATTTACAAAGTTTATCATTCTGGGCATGGATTTAAATGCCGGGCAACTAAGGCATGCCATAAATGTCTCCGGCCTGGGAATAAGTACAACTCTAGCGACGACATCATGGGGCTTGATTGTCGGAAAAGTTATTAGTCTCATCTCTCTCTGGTCTAAGTTCATCCAAGTTGTGAGAATATTGTTATTTACTGTTATTTACTTTTGCTGTGAGATCTCTACCACTTTAGTGTTCATTTTCTCTCTCTCTCTTGGTCCATCTGCCAAAACGAGTAAAGCAAAACTTAACAAGGATCCAAAACTCCATACACAAAGTTGAGTAGTCTCCTCCTCGAGTTGTTGGAGAATTAATATTCATAACAGGATTTACGACGTAATAATGCCATTTGTGTCAAGTGTCATTGGGGGGTCGGCCGGAGATTTTAGAGCGGCGAGCAGCTCCATAGGGACTTGGTGCTGTAAAGTCTAATAATACGAGTTGAACTCTCGTTTATGGAGTCAATAATGAATGAATTTTTTGAATGAGTTCGAGACATGGAATCTGGACGACTTGGCCCCCAGAGCAACAAAACAATGTCCTCTAGGCTTTTACTTTCGGGTGCGTGAAGCCTTTTTAGAAAATTGGACCCGAGCTGTCATCAAATAAAATAAACAGTGTCAAACGAATGTAAAAAAGTGGCGTCATCCGGGAAAAATCAAAATAATACCCGATGAAAATTATGTAAATGATGATCTTTGACCTCGTCGTCTAGGTCATAGGTACGCTGAATGTCAAAAATATTGGCGGCGTTGAATTTATGATGAAATTTCCTTTAAAATGACACCATGCATACAAATTAAGGTCCAATTTGGCATTTGACCACATGACACAGGTTCAGCTTAACCTAACTGCCCCCATTTACGAACTCGGTCAAGGGTCAAAAATTAGAAGCACAATGGCAATAACCACGTTTCATTATGTTAAATCGTTCTTGAGTTATCCTGCTCACAGACGGACGGACAGACAGACGAAACGATAACATAAAGTAGCCATCATCAAATTAAACAAAGCGCACAAATTCTACTTTATCTAAATTGTTGACTCTAGCTGCTCTTCTTCTGACCCGGCCTGACCCTCGCCTTTGACAGTAAAGTAAATGCACTTAATTAAAGTAAAGTAATAAATACTCCCGTCTTCGTTTTCCACTAAACCCTTTCACGTCTGAATTGTTTGCCTCTTCCCTGCGGCCGCAAGCCAGGCGAAGAGATCAGAACTGAAGAGAGGACAATTTTCATTTTCATTTTCGTCGTGTCATTCCTGTTTTGTTGTTGCCAGCTTAAATGTGTAAGTTCCAGCAAATGAAAGAAAAAGGTTGAAAAGGTTGCCTCTCTCGAAGAGATCGAGAGCATTTATTTATTCTTTGCAATGGCAACACATTCATTGTGGTGGTTAGAAGATGTCTCATCATTATTTGTGATTACCTGTGGAGTGGAGGGAGAGGGCATCAAAGGGAACGCGTAGAATGGGTCCATTGTGCTTATTTATATAAGCGTGGTTTATTTTTTTGTATCAAATTTCATGATTTATTTATTCATTTGCCAAAAGGTTTACTTTACGTTTGTGTTGATGAGATTTTTTGGAAATGGGAATATGTAAATTAGTCTGATTGTGGAGAGAATAATTTTTGTTGTGGTAGGAAAACGCCGGAAAATGAATTTTTGACTGATTGGTATTAATACATTTATTTTAAGATACCACGATTGTCATAATTTTACAAACGGTATAATGTATGAAAATGAGTTTGAAAATGGGAATAAATTAGTCTGCTTTGTTGAAAATTTTTTTGAAAACGCGAGAAAATAAATTTTTGGAGGATTTATTTTTATTCATATTTATGTATGTCAAGATGAATTCATGTGTCGTATGTACGTAGGATGCTCATGTCCTTGGTACTTATTTACATTTTTATGCATAAGTCTATACTTATTTTTATAAAATTTCATGATTTTTCATCCTCCAAGAAGTTCCCATTTACACTTTGTTGATTCGATTTTTTCAAATGGAAATAAATTAGTTTGGTTTGTGGGGAGATTTTGACACAAACTTTGTCATGTGTCGTTGGACTTTTGGAGGATTTATTTTTCTGTATATTTATGTCAAGATAATTTCATGCCTGGTGTGTCGTATGTGTGCTAATGTATTATTTTGACACAAATCAGTTAACGAGTTATGCATGTATGTGAATCATTCATTCCGCATCTCTGCGTATTTATAACTTGACAACATTATTATCTTGACTGTGACTGCGAGTCCCATAAAACTTTTAATCCAGACTGATTGCATTGCATGCATGCAAGGATTCTTCTCAAAATGAATCAGTCTGGGCCAAAAAGAGAATCAAATCCAAAGTGCAATCCATATATAGCCGAGCCACACACAGTGCTTCGCTTGTTACGAGTTTTGATATATTTCTTGCACTGCAAAGCAAGAAACGCAGGAAATGCGAGGTGCAAGAAACTGGGAGAAAGTGCACGAAATATGCGTCATCCAGCCACGCGCCGGAAATATAGCGGCGGGCCGTAGTTTCTTGCGCTTTGAATTTCTTGCAGGTCAAAATAGCTCCAAAAACCACTTTCTTCCATCATTTCTTGCAAGTGGTTACTTATTTCACCCGAAACCCTGGTCACACATTAAACTGGACCAAAACTAGGGACTGCACACTGCAATGATGAGATGAGAGCAACATAATCCCATCTTCATATTCATGGTCAGGTCATCTCGACCAAATTATTAATTTTTATGACACGCTCAACGTTAATTTTACGGCTTATGTACATACATACTTATCAAGTCTGGTCGGATGTCCGTCTAGATACGTATGTATTACGTATTTAGTTGACAAAGTCTCGACTCAAATTGCCAAATCTCATAAAGAAATAAAAATACTGAGAAGATGCAGACTATGATAAGCACGCTGCATTATTTTCCTATGTGATTATCTCTCTCTCTCCACTAATGAAATGAGGGATTAATTCCTTGTCAGCGTGAGAAGTTGGGGAAAGAAATAAAATATAGAAAAAAAATCTGTATAATCTCTCCGCCATGAGAATACGCCATGCAGATTAAGATAGCGTCCCGAATTTTGAACAACAACAACAACCCTCCGTCTCGGTGATTACAGAGTTTTTTTTCTACCTGAAGTACATATTGTGCAATCTCAGGTCGTGGTTGTCTAAGTTATCAGCTATTTATTCCGGTACGTACACGTCAGTCAAGAAAAGTTAAGATGTCGGTGGGTACGAAGGTAATACGTAATGTGATAAAAAATTGGACCGACTCTCTCAGACAGTCAGTCAACCTGTCCACCCAAAATATTAAAACAAATGAGTTTCACAAAGTCATTACTGCCCAAAGTGGATGATGTTGTTGCTTTGCTACTAAAATATTAAATAAGAACTAACTCTAAGCATAAAATTTTTACTGCTGCATCATTTTCCCAGATTTCCTCTGATGATCATTCATGCTCATTTGTACATATACCTTCGTCGTCGTCGTCTCTATTTCCTTTATTTGTCACGGTCATCTCGCAGTAAGTGAGTAAGTGATGAAGAAAAGTGGAGTAAAAAGAGTTATGGGTGGGTATACGGAGAAGTTGAAACTGAAAATCTTGTCGTCAGCACTGCATACGTACGTATTCCTAATCTACCGAGGAGTTCCCTGCTGACATGTCATCAACGTGATGCCCAAAAAGTGTTATCCTCGTCTCCGTCTTGTCCAGTCAGACACAAATCTCAATCTCTCTCCTGTCCTGTCCTGGGCTTGGGTACGTAATCTGGAGATGGACACTGACTGCTTTGTTGTCAAGAATTCTCAAATGGACAAAAATAGCTCGTGGTCGTGGTGGTTTTCCTCACAAGAAAAGAAGCCATGGTTCATTACGACAATAGGAGTTGGGCAAGAATTGGTCGGAGTCGTCATCATTCCTGAGATTTGTTGAATGTCTTTCCTCCCTGCACGGGAATAATTCAGATTTTTCTTCAGCTCTGGAACAGAATTGGGATCTTCATTTCATTTCATTGTTGGGATTTTTCATTGTGTTTTCGAGTTGAGACGAGTAAAAGAAGATTTTCTATTTATTCATGAAATTTTTACGTATGTATTGTTTCTCATTTTTGCAAATATGTACAGTGAAATGTTGCTAATCTTCTACCTGAGACTAATGAAATTTTTACGTATTGTTTCTTATTTTTTAAATTAAAAAAAAATATGTACAGTGAAATGTTGTTAATCTTCCCTTTGTCATCTGTTATCTGTCAATGATTCCTGAAACATTTTGCGTATTGTTTCTCATTTTTAGCATTTTTTACGTAAAGTGAAATGTAGTTAAATAATCTTCTCTCTGTCAACAATTCCTAAGATTTTTACGTATTGTTTCTCATTTTTTAAATTTTTGCACAGTGAAATGTAGTAAATCTTCTCCCCGTCAATGATGACGCTATATACAAAAATATGAACATATTATCCACATTTTAAAATATGCAGAGTACTCCACCGTAATAACACTCCTTCACCCATTCGTTTTGCAAAGTGGCCGTAAAACTAGTAATTTACACTCATTATTATGCTTATCTGACTGGTGTCACTTTTTGGCACTGGCCCAGTACACATATGGATAAAAGTCCTATCAATCTATCTTCCCAGGTGCAAAACCCACTTAATCTTCAAGAATCATATTTTTATTACTGCATTCAAAAACTTGTTCGTACATAAATACGTATTTACAGACTTATTTATCTGGTCGGTCTGGCCCTTTACATAATTTGGAAAACTAGCAAAAATCGTAATTTTTACTATGCGAGAAATGTCACTCGAAATGAGAATAAAGTTCAATCATTTCATTATTATTGCATTTTTTCCCCTCATAAAAACTGACAATGTTTCATACCCCATTCCCACATTTAGTCTCGGCTGGCTAAATAATTTGAGAAGAAATATATGTGTATATATGGAAAAAAAGTGGGAACAGTGACTGCTACATACTTATTAATTCCAAAGGAAGTGTATGAAGCATTTACAATCTAATCAAGTTTCAAATCAGACTCGTAAAATAAATTCATGTATATTTGCGCTGATTGTGTCCCTGCCTGGCTAGTGGCTTGGCTACTGGGCCGAACTGGTTTGCTTCATTAGCAAACTGTTGAGACGGACAAAAGACTCGACCGACGGACGGACGGGAGTGGTGGATTGGACGGCATAAAATAAAATAAAGTGGAATAAAATGATAATAAAGTCCCAATTAATTTTTCATATTCTTGTGGTCCATTCATTAATTTCTCGGTAGGATGGATGGATGGATGGACAGGTCATCCTATTATTTTTATATTATTGTCAGAGGCTGGATATGTATGAAATTTCAACTTCTTACTTTGATGAAGAAGTCACCGACGATCAAATTTTGTGGGTGCCGAACTCGAATAGATCACAAAAATTTCAAAACATTTTTACACAATGTTGCATATTTCTAGGTTTTCAGACATATATTTAAATGTTTAGAAAATTTGCCATTATTTGAAAAATACGCAAGTAGTCTGAATATTTGTTCAAAAATAGGTACACACATTTTGAAAATATTTCAGCAATGTGAGACGAATTTTTTGTTTTGGTCAAAGAAATTGGATCACTAAATATCCAATAATTAATTAATTTCAGAAATACAAATATGTTTTTTTACACAGGTATTTCAAAAAATATGTTGGCGTTTTTTCGCAAATATTTTAGCAATCTTTCGCAAATACATATCCACCCTCTGATTATTATTTTATTCTGTCTATACATACTTTTTAATTGGACGACATCTTATTATTATACCAGACTATGTACAACCAGCATAAAATAATGCAAACAATATTCCCGTGAATCACTATAATTTTCTAATTAATTGAACAATTATGATACAAAACCGCACATAAAATGCAGGAAAATTTGACCGCAAAGGGCATGATGATGACCCCATTAATCTGTTTAAGTATCAGTAAAAAAAATGGTTTCCTTCCTCGTAAAAATGTGATTTTGAGCAGAGATTTGAATGCTTTATTTGTTTATCGGGCAGGATGCGATGCGAGACACACAATGTCGTTGCAATTATAAGTACAAAATCTGGTGAGATTTTTCTGAGTGCAATTCACATTAAAAAAAATTCCTGCCCAAGTGCACGTAATCTTTCGCAAAGGGAAAAAATGTTTCACTTTGTAATAATTCGAATATGACGTGTCGTGCCACCAACAAAGTCAAGGTTCAAGCTGAGAAGAGTAAAAAGTGAGGCTGATTTACAGCACAAATTTTGCACCGGATTCATTCACGAGGAGAAGGAAGACCACCGGGTGACAAAAACAATAAGGAATAAATAACGGTCACAGTTTATTAGTTACACAAGCGGTAATAAAATTGTAGGCCTAAAAAAATTCTAAATGAGCAAAAAAAATATATCCATTTTTTTATTGCATGAAAGGTAATGCTCACAGTTTATTAGTTTACGCGGATATAATGCTCAGATTGTACAAAAATTGTAAATGAGTAAAAAAAAACTATCAATTTTTATCATGAAACTGAATAGTGCATTCTTCAAAAGAAGAGAACAAGAGCAATAAGAAATTAACGATCACAGTTTTTAAAAAATATGAAATATTTGTGCTAAATTTTTTAAATCATTTCAGATTTTTATATTGATTTTTATCTCTTCATGAAACCGGAATACATTCTCCGAAAGAAGAGAAGAACAAGAACAATAAGAACTTAACGATCACAGTTTACAAAAATATTTGTGGTGAATTTTAAAAATAAAATCATGTCAAATCTTCATATTGATTTCCTCTTTCATAAAACACATCTTCCTTAAGAGGAGAATCAAATCACTTCTGTCCTCTGTGTACATATGTATTTTGCTCGAGAATCTTGCGTAACCATCTCGGAAATTTGGACTCACACTATTTCTTCTCCCGTCTCGGATTATGTCTTTTTATCTCGGAGAATCCCCTCGGTGTAGTCTTACAGATAGTTTACTCATGTTCCCACACCACGGCTGCTTTTACATACGAACGAATATGTACTTTGTGTTCATCGTAACGCTTTGTCTCAAGTATTTTCATATCTCTCCACTAATCCCGTACTCGTAATAAAATAAAGTAGCCATCCATACAGAAGAAACCGGTTCCATCCATGCCATGACGAGTTTTCATGTTATGTAGACAACCCATTTTCTATCTAAGCCTAGATTGTGCTGAACTTGGTCCTAAAAGATTAGCATTGCATAAACCTCGCAACTTTGTATGTGCTATTAATTCATGGATATTTTTTTATGTATGTAGCTACTAAACTAACACTGAACTCGTGCAGGAGAAAATTTGTCTCCTTTTTTCTTTCAATTGTTCATTTATCAGAGAGTGGGTTGTGCTATGTGCTTCATTATTTCTGAATTAAATTACCTACCACTTGGGCTACCAGATTTGGTTGGTCGGTGGATCAGGTAGTTACAGGAATCTGTGCCAACAGCAGGTTGAGATTGATTTAATTTGATACACATTTTTTTTCCGAGAAGAGATCTAAACTGTGACAGCGGCGAATCTCGAGTTACAAAAGGGATTGATTAAACTGTTTTAAGTGCGCGATTATTTATTGGGATGCGAAATAAAGGGAGGACGAACGACATTGTTTAATAAAACTAAAGGAATGTTAATGAATTATTATACATATTTCGCATACAAAGTTTGGCTTTGAGGGTTATAATTTGGAGGAAGAGGATGAGAAATGTATCGATTTGGTTGGTGCAGCAATTCGGGAATGATTTATGACCCATTGTTGTTGTGTTACGGGGAGGATTGCATATTATTTAATATATTGAATCGATTGACGTTTAATTATGCGTCGTAAATATGAGCATCTATGTAGAAAGCATAGAAAGATTGTTAACTGCGTATCTTTCTCTTGAGGTGGTTATTGTCCAAAGTTGAAATATTACGAGATATTTCAGAATCAGGGTTTCGCTGCGGGTTTGGACACAAAATTTTGGAAGTGCAAAATGTCCAAAAGTGTCCGAAATAGAAAATGTGGCAAAATGTACAAGTTCTTCATTATTAAATCTATCCGTTGAAGTATATGTAATTTTCTCTTAATTTTGAGAATTTTGGCGTGTAATACGGCATAGTTTAGAAAATTTCTTAATTTCTCATAAGAGAACATGCTAAAATAAAAGTTTTTTTCCAAATTTCGTCGTATTAGATACACCCAAATTTTCAGAATTAATGAGAAGTTACATATCTGTGCAGACATTTGCAAAAAAAGTCGTTAATAAAGAAGTTGTAACATTTTGCTCCATTTTCCAGTGTTGTACGCTTCGGACTTTTTGAACGTCCAAAATTATTTTGCGCAGTTTTGAACCCTGTTTGACTGTCCAGTCCAAAAGTAGTTTTGGACTTGAAAAACGAAACCCTGGTGAAAATGCATGGTCCTCTTCTTATCTAAACTTTGTAAAGAAAAGTATCACTGCTGGAGGCATAAATAACTAACTTTTGTTTAACGGTGGAGGAATGAGGAGGCTGAATATTCATTCACTTTATGAGAGAGCGACCCTGTTCTCAATATTTGCCGTGGGGGCAGGCAGACTTCTTCTTCCCCGTCACCACCGTCATCAAAAAGTCAATTCAACTCCCCAAATTAGGTCGCCAGTTCAAGTCAAGTGCAGGCTTTAGAAATTGGTCAACCCACACACAGGAAGGATGAAGGCGACCTAATAATACATAAATATGCCTCAAATGTGCCCCTTTACTTACACGTAGCCACTTTCTTTTTCCTATTGGCTGCTGGTGAAAGAAGCTCTTGAAACTTTGTCCTTTTAAGAAAAGAGTGAACTTTCCTGACTAACTTGATTTCATTTCTCAGAGCTCGTCTTCTTTTTGTCCATATTCCGCAGTGGTGGTGCATGCAGCCACCAGACCTGTTTTTCGGGCTGCCGGAGTAACGTGGAAAGTTACATGTGACAATGGAGGTGTCCCAGTGGATGCTCTTAGATTTTGACGAAATTAGTGGCAACCGATTACAAATTTGATTAGTATGAAATTTGCAAAAGACACGATCTCCCAATGTGCAGGTTTGGTGAAGATATTTGCATCCGAAGAGGAGAAAACGCGCCTTAACGTTGATAATTTTTGCACTTTCCACATTTACTGAGCGTTTTCTCCTCTTCAGATGCAAATTTCTCCGCCAAACGTGACCTTTGGGAGATCATGTCTTTTGCAAATTGCATCCTAATTAAATTTGTCATCGATTGACACGAGTTTGCCCAAAATCTGAGAGCAACCGCTGTGAGACCTCCCTTGTACGCAAGTAACACCGCACTTTTGACTGGTTTTATCTATTAGTGATCCGAAACTGTGTAGCTTCTTCGACTTGTCCATCCAACCAGAAATCCCTCCTGAACCCTGCCTCTCTTTTTAACGCATCAACACCCTCAATTTTCAATCTCCACGTTACTCCTCAAAATGGAACCGGATTTACTTAAATTGGACTCCCATCGTGAATGGAAATGGGAATAGGAGGATGGAAAATAAATATGCACAGGTCGCCTTAATATTGACCAAATGCGTCCAATTTTCGATTAATTTCAACCATCTCTTCTTCCCCGTTTGAAAAAAAGCATCACACGCGTCGATTCATCCATGTCGAACAAGAAGAATCCTGACATGGGAGGAAAACCGTGAAGAATTTGGCTTCCTCTCTCCCTCTTCCTGGCATCCGTTCCTATCCGCCGTTCGTGAATACATATGTATTCACATACATACATCCACACTACGAAGAAGAAGGAACGGCACAGCCGAGACCAAAACCACTTAGCAAACTTTTCTCCATTTTTTTCTTCCTCTCCTTGTGTTCATCTGCAGTCCATGGCCGTGGTTTGACAATGGCAGAGGCAGGAAGATGCTCTGCATTCCCAAGTTCCGCATCTGTTCCCGTCTCTACTTTCGTACTTCCTCTTGCCAAAAATCTCAATTCTTAAAAATGCTTAGCAAGAAATCTAAAAAAAAATATGGACTTATTCTTCTTCTCTGGTGGAAGGAAGAATGGGGCTTGTTTCTTGGTCGGTCGGTGTAGTTTAAGTGAAAGTTGCAGTTTCACTGTCAGTTTTGTTGGTTTAATTCGATACCTAAAACTGTATTTTCATGCTTTTGAGTTAAGTATGTGTGTACAGGTCTAATGTTTTCGTTAACTATTAATATTATTTTTTTTTAATAATGAGCAGAGGGCGGATAACTATTTATTTTTAAGTTTTTCATTGATGACGACTGACTATGAAACTTTGTGGGTGTGTTCCGTAACTCGTATAGATTGCAAAATTCTCAAAATATTTTTGTATGTTGTTACTCATTTACATTTTAGACATATAAATATATCCGCTATTTTTTGAAAAATACGAAATACTTTTTTCAAAAATACAATATTTTGTAAATATCTCAATAACGACATGCGACAAAATTTTTTTGCTCAAAGAAATTCGACCGCAAAAAAATACAGCATTATATTCAGAAATACAAATTTTGCGAAAATTGAATATTTTTTGTAGATATTTCGCAAATATTTTTGCGTTTTCTTCGTAAATACATGTCCGCCCTCTGATAATGATCCAAGTGGAAATAGGTCAGGTCAAGAAATACCCACCTCTTCCATCCACTCAATTACCGCATTACCGTCCACTCAACCAACCTCTTTTGTGTGTGTGCGTCCTAATTCTAGAGAAAGAGAGAAAGATAACGTACACTTCTTTTCACTTCTTCTTTGAAGTGACGGTCGGCTAATTTTCGACCCAAAAAAAGGAAACAACATCCTCCTGAAACCTCAATAATCCGGGTGGACTGTTTTTCCAGCTTTAACCACCACCACCACTACCAACTAAAGGAAGATAGAGGTTAAGCCCTACATGCTTAAATATGTACATACGGTCGAGACCAGCTTAGTTCGGGTCGGGACAGAGTAAAATTATTTTAGTGGCCATTAACCAGAGATTTAGACCATTTTGTGTATGTACCTCGGAGGTCAGGCTACATGGGAAATGAGAGGTTGCGGCGGAGAAAGTGGGCTGGGTGGGTCTGTCTCAAGTGAAGAAGATCTCATAAAATAGTGAAAGGTTAATCTCATCTGTGGGATTTATCTCTCCAATCACATCCACACAAACTACGGCTTGACAGTTATGTACGTACTAGTCCTACATGCATACATACATATGTTCGGCAAGTGGCCGCAGAAACCGTGGGGACATGTGGGGACGCTAACATTGTAGGATAGGGGAGGGAGGGGTTTATATAACATGGGCAGATGATGGGGACATCGAATAACCGTGGGGACATTGCCCCTCTGTCCCCACGCTTCTGCGGCCACTGTGTTTGACAAGTATGTAACCGTGTGGAGTGTGCTGTTTAGTTTATTATTCGTCGATGGTTGGGCAGAATCGCATTAAATAAATTCCCTGCCTATAATTATCTAGAGTAAAGATGGACGGGGAAAGTTTCCAGGAAAAGTTGTAACTTATTTGTGTATTTACAACTTGTAGGAATTACTACTTACTTTTGCAGTTTTATGCATGCACATTATTACGTAATTTGTATTTTATCAAAGTTTTCTCTCCCCGTAAATAAATTATTATGAAATCGTTTCCACAACTTTGCAACAGACTGATTGCTTCTACAGATAAGTATCAAAGTCTGAATTATTACTATGTAACGTACACGTGTATTTGCTTACATTACGTAAACACGTAGAGTATTGATTTTTAGCGGGGCATTACATATTCCAAACAACTTTTACCTTTTAATTTGCCTGCACATTTGCGAAGCCAAGCCTTGATGACGCAAATTAGCGATTTCTCGATCAGAAGTGAAGATCGTTTTTGCCTATGTGGTTAGTCTCACCCTGATTTAAACGGGGCTTATCTTTGGCCACATCATCACGTATGTACGCGTATTTATTATGTTGCCTGGCCTCTCTCTCCTCATCATAATTCAATTCCGTCCTCATTTATTTCCAGCCAACCCAGCAATAGCAATCTCATCCAGTGGCTGCGGAAGCATGGGTACAATGTCCCCACGGGTATTCAATGTCCCCATCATCTGCCCATGCTATATAAACCCCTCCCTCCCCTATGCTACAATGTTAATGGCCCCCAGCTTCCGCGGCCACTGATCTCATCACACACACCTCGTCCGCGTGGTCATGGTCATAAAATATTGATGAGATCGAAGCAGTCACACCTCTTGCAAAATTAATATTTTATTTATCTATCACTGCTCCCAAACTGTTTAACATATTTAATTGCGAATCAATTTTTTACGGGGAGGCGAGGCAGTCGTATTTTTTGCGATAGGGATTCGCCCATTTAGTCTTATTCCACGGGATGAATGGATTGTCCAGTAGGCCGGTGGGGTCATTACTTTTGGTGGAGGTGGAGAGAGACAATTTCCCATTTTGAGACGTCTCTCACCCACCCAGCCAATTTCCTCCCTCGACCATTTATTGGGATGGATATGGCGTGTTGGATGTGGATGAAATGTCGTAAAGTATGCTTCCAATCGATATGGACGAGAGGTAAAAATAGGAAGAAAGTTGACAAGTAGTTATTACAGATACTCTGCTTTAGATACGTATCTACGTCTTCCCCGTTCTGAGAACAATTACGCAAAAAAAAAGAAACTATATTGTGCGATATGAAACTTCGCCCAGGATAAAATTTTAATTTAGGTTTAATGAAAATTCAACATACGAGTAGAAATTGGTCCTATTCTTTTTTATTCGATCTAGATTTATTGATTATTTTATGAAGGAAATATTAAATTCATTTTGCGACTCGATACTCAATCCATATTTGCGTTATTATTGAGAAGACATATTTACATGCTATTTTATTTACGAACTTTCACCAATTTAACTTCTTCAGGCAAGAATAATAATCAATCTACTTATCAATTATGTAGAAAGCTTCGTATTTGTTTACAATTGGCATTAAACAAGTCGGTCGTTCCCCTGCATTTACATATTTCCGATAACAAACAAACAAAAACCCGTGGAAAGTTGTGTGTGGGTCCATTGTGGGAACGAGGCACTTTTACAGCCCAGGAGAACAATGGGATGAAAGAATTAGCCAAAAACGTTGCAAACCCAGACCACAGGCCCATTTATCCTTTGTCATGCCAGCCATCACCATTCATTGTCATCACGTTTACGTCCCGTCACAGAAGTGTGCCCCACTTTGTCTTTCCATTTTTCAGGTGAATATTATTATATAATATGACTTAGGAATCCATTAGGCTGAAAGCAAGATTATTATCATGTCTATACATTTTTTAGAAAATGGGAATTTGAAGGTGTGCGCATCTTATAAAGAAAAAATGGTTTATTTTTATTTTATGCATCCCACCACAGCACAGCCAAGCCTGCAGAGGAACATCAGTGGCCGCGGAAGCGTAGGGACAATGTCCCCAGGGGTATTCGATGTTCCCATCATCTCCCCATGTTATACAAACCCCTCCCTCCCCTATCCCACAATGTTAACGTCCCCAGATGTCTCCACGGCTTCCGCGGTCACTGCTGTTATCCATAACTTGACGATCTTCGAGGTCTCGTCTCTCCTCAATTTGCATCATTTTTTGTATCTTTCTTTGAAACCCTACCTTCTTCCCTTCAGCCACACCAAACACCACACAATATTGATTACCATCCATAAATCATTGTGACTTGAATTCTCGTCCTATGCACACACACACATAACCCTTTAGAGTAAAAAAGCAGAGCCATTTCAGTCCAGGCGTGAAGTGGTGTTTATTTTCCTACACGCATAAGTCAGTCAATCATTCAAGAGATGGTATCGATAATCGTTTAATCACCTTCGGGTCAGCAAGATTTATTCCTTCCGAAGGAAAAGCAACACGACGTGTGAATGAATTTTATGCACATTTGCAATTAAATAGTTTACACGAAATATATTAAAAATTGGGGAAGAAGGAATCATGTCAAACCGGATTTATTGGTGTGTAATATTTTCTTGGAAATTCTTCTTGCTTTTGCAGTATGGGAAATTTCAAGGAAAAAATGAGTTATGTACATATTTATATGACGATTCTGATAGAACAGCAGCAGCATTTATTACATATTTACATACAAGTCATGGGGAAATTGGCTGGTCTGTAAATATGCAAATATTTCCATACACTTAAAGAACACAACTGTTTTTAAGATTAAGAGAACTGCAGTGCAATTCTAGTTATGTCATGAATACATTAAATTTTAATGTTTGTACTTTAATCTCAAGTGGAATTAAAGTGGAAATTCGTTGCATCCGATCTTTAATTTAGCCACACCTGTTTCTCGTACAACCTTGACCCTGTCTTTTTTCATACACAGTGGCGAACAGTGAATCAGAAAACCCTGTAAAAATCGTAGTTATTCAAATGTGACTGGAAATTCCAAATCCTGGAATATTTATGTGTACAGGAATCCCTCGAGTTTAACCTATTGTTCGAACAACAACGTCATCACTGGTCATTAACAGGTAGCAGGAGTAGCAGCAGAACTTGTTGTATTGTACGTGTAGCAGCGAGTTACGCAAATCTAATCCAATCCACCCAACAAACTCGTATGATGATGACTGAAGGGGCAAAAAACGTGCATTGTTTGGAATTGGTACGTGAAGATGTAAATCTGCAGCACATCCTCTGCTCAACAATTCCACGTACATACGAAATAATCCCCGTCCTGTCAAGTTATAACTGATCGCGGACGAGGTGAAATGGCAAATCGTGTGCCAAAAGGAAACTAAATAATAATAATTCTTTTCATCCACACCAGCCACTTAATATTTACGTCTAGGGATCAATTTCACCTACCTCAAAGTTTCGACGAGACGCTTATCACGTTAGCGAAATCAAGATCGCCTTAGAATTTACAATCGTCTAGAGCTCATCCATAATTCACAACGCGCGACTCATCCCATTATTGATCACTTTCTTCTTGAATGCATGCATTTTTTAATATTCGACACAATTCAATTGACGCCACAGACAGTTCAAAATATGGCCAGACTACATCTCTCACAAAAAATTATAACAATGAAAACTTAGAGAAAAGTCGAGATATCTCGTACGTACCACACCATCAAAATCTGCATACAATGCGAAAAAGTAACAATCGCATCGCAATCAAAATCAGGAGAGTTTAGAGTACACGGAACAAAAAAAACTTACGTAGATCGTTTTTACTATTCACCTCACAAACTAAATTGTCATGTCCACTCTGACACGCAAATATCTATTTCTGTCCATACTCGTAATTAATTTGGGCAAGAGAGAGATTAAAAATAGACGTTTTTATTTTATTTATCGACTCTTGACGTGGCCAAGCTTCTGTGGGTGCATGTATTTCTATTTACAAAAGAGGTGTCTCAGCTTATGCTCTTCGATTTTGAGCAATCTAGTGTCAATCGGCCACCAATTTTGCCAATATGAAATTTGCAAAAGACATCATCTCCAAATGGTTTGGCGAAGATATTTGCAAAAAGAGGAGTAAATACGCGCTTACTAATTTCCAAATTTACTGCGCGTTTTCTCCTATTCGGATGCAAATATCTCTGCCAAACGTGACAAGATTATTTCTTTCGCAAATTTCATACCAATTAAATTTACGCTCATTTGACACTAGTTTGCTCAAAATCTCAGAGCATACGCTGGGGCACCTCCATTGTTAGTTATGCATTTACATATTTATTACTCTAGTCGAATACTGTACAATTCAATTAATTTCTTTCTCAGACAAGAAACAAACCCCGTAATTGAATAAATGTTGTAAAATCGGTTCAATTTTACATACCTGCAACATAAAAAATTTATTTGAATTAATTCTCAGCCAGCAGCAGCATGGTCCGTCCGTCCTTATTATTATGTAAACGTAACCCATTCTTTTCCCGTCACGTCCAACATTTATGACTTGACGAGCAGAATTACTTATTCAATCAGAATCCCACATTTAGCCACTTTCTTCATGGCTTCATTATTATATGAACAAGTTGAGTTGTTGCCTACTGCTGCATGCTGTCAGTGACAATCAACATAAGACGGGCTGAAATTATACTCGTATTACGATTTTTTTAATTAGGCAGGTAAAAGGAGGTGCAGAAATTCAGCATATCCATTACATGACATCCGGATTTTTCTACTACAATTACTACTACGTGCATGCATGTACATATTTACGCCGGCTAGACAAATATTCCAGTAGCTCTTTGCATTTTTACTACTTTCTCAACGGTTTTATCTATGTACAGTTTGCGTACGTACGTACGTACAACTAGCAGAGTACTTACGAATGGTAACAATAATATGGATGGGATCGGATTTGTTCACATTTTTCTCATGGTTTTGCATGAGAAAGGGTGAAAAAAATGGGAAGAAGAAGGTACATTTTCTAGCTAATTTTTTAACACGACCGTTCCGAGGAGTGTAGTTCCCAGTCGTGAGGAATGTGTTCGAATTAAATAAATTGATTGTGGACGGACGTGGTAGCATGTGGCCAACTAATAGGTCCGGAACGAGCTGTAGGTACAAGTCCCCGTCCACTTTTTGCACTGTAAGAATAAATAACCCCACACGGAGTAAAATTCTATCCATGGCAGAGTTAATAGTGTATGCACTCTCTATGGTGTACGTGGGAGCTTAAATGCAAAAGAGTTAAGCACTTTACTCCGTGAAAATACAGCGTTATACAGCGTCGGTACTGGGTTATTTCTGTGAGAGCGGTATATGCAAATAATTTGAAATCTACTTAATTTTGCTTACAATATAAAATTTTATTAATTAATTATCAATTTTAAAATTTCATTTCTCTCCCCCCTAAAATAGCTCTAGTAATTCGTCATCCGTAATATTGTGATCTGAAAGCAAGACGGAAAATTCGAATCAAATTTATGAGAATAAAATTTATTGTACGATTTGAAAGAATTTCTTAATTATTTATTTACCCTCAATTTTTTTACGTATTCTTGTAATCCAAATTGCAGAAGACGTCCTTGCAATTCTTGTGCTCCCATTTTCGAGTGGGGGTGGTTAGAATTAAATGGGGGTCAGAAAATAAATAAAATTCCACTGCCAGAATTACACTCGCAGCGTATGCGGAAGGCGGTTGAGTGGGAACTGAGGATGAGTGAGTTGCTTTGTGGCTTACCAGCCAACCTCCCGCCCAACTCATCCTCAGATAACTCTGCCACGAGTAAAATATACATTGCCAACTCTTTATGGAGTAAACACAAGAAAAGTAGGCTAAACAGAGTAAAGTTTGGGCAAACCCGGTGAAGGGTTGGCCACTTTACTCTGTGTAGACTTATTAATACCCCGTACAGTGTATGCAGGCAAGTAACTCAGCGCTGAGTTAGATACATTTCTAAGAGTGTGCTACACGGAGTGCTGCACAGGAAGTCTCGTTAGTTATGTATGCAGCATGTATAATAATAAATAATTGAAATAATTGGGGAGGAAAAAAATCCGTATAATTTTAGAAAACAAGGTATTAATAAATTTTGTAATAAATTGGCTTCTTTTTGAGAGACAAGAATATTTTAGAATTTCAAAAAATTTTCTAAAAATATTCCCCATTTTCTTGAAAATGAATGTATATAGACTAAATACACAAGTTGGTACACATAATTTTAGAAACAACGGAAATTTTTAAATAAATTTACTCCATCTTGATAAAAATATTTTAGAATTTCAAAAATTTTTCAAAAAATATTGTGTTTTCTTAATCCTGAAAATGAATATAGTTTTTTATACTCTAAACATCTATAAGAAAGTCAAACTTTATTATCGAATTATCCATTACTAAATTTTACAAAATCGACACACATCAAAATTGGAACTGACTTGCTATAAATTTTGTTAAATTTGTGTAAAGACCACGATAATTTATCATACTCAATGTATCGATGTCCATACATACGTGTCAGAATTGGCTGAGCGGGCAAAGGGTCGCTATTAATTTTAATAATGCCGGGTTGGCGTGAGAATGGTAGAAGCAAAACCACCAATTTTGCATGGTCCGTGACCACAAGACAAAAACGCCTCCTCAGTCCGCACAATGTCCATCATCAGACCAAAATCTCGCCACAAAACTTGTGCCGTTGTTGGTGCCTCGGTTATTCAAAACGAAAACGCATGCAGACGAGTTTTCATGCCAATTTCCACTCAATTCTCTCTCTTTTTGGCGAGTAAATAAAGTTGCATAATATTTATGCTGAGAAATTTCCCTTGTGCCAAGTTCAATTAAGGAACAAGTATATAAGTTGGGGAATGCGTGAGATGTAATTAATTTAACCGGTGTCGGACCAAATGGCCCCCGATTTGTAGTTGTTCGTGTCGAATGCAAATTTTTCTTGGGAAACGCATAAATCTAGTTGGCTCGTCTCTTTGGTGGGTGCAGCAGCGGAGTGATGTGTTGACCTGGGATGCTGTCCGGAAATTTTAAAAAATACGAGATTTATTATAATTTCGACGGGAAGTGATTGCTTAATTTGCATAATACGTTCACGTTCCTATTACAATTATTTATGCAATTTGTAACTAATTGGAATTTTACGAAAAATTTAAAAAATTCGAAACTGATTAGCTACTTACATATGTTCGCTCTGAATGTCTACAAAGAAGAAAGAGTTGCAAAAATGAGTTCATGTTCTTCTTACATAAAATTATGTATGAAATTCATAATTGCAATTAGTACATTTTTTTGAAAAATTCTAAATTGGATATGTTAATAGTTCTAAATGTCAAATTTCGTCAGGCAGAGGAAATAATTGGTTATCAGGTTACATATCAGGTTCTCGCTCCTTTTAAAATTACTCATAGAATTTGGAATTAATTTGGAATTTTAGAAAAAATTTAAAAAATTCTGAACCGATTACGCTCCAAATTTCTATAATGAAAATTAAGGAAAAAAAAATCTTACAAAAATGCAGAAGTTCTTGTTTATAAAATTTGTAACTGGAATTTTATAAAATGTCTTATTTTTTCGGAAATTCGAAACTGATTCTCCTTACATAAAGTCTCTGGATAGAAAACAAGGGAGGAGTAGGAGAAAGAAGAAGGAAAGAAAATGTTGCGAAATAAGTTGTAAACTTCATTATCTGGATTGGCACAATTTTCAGGAGGCGAGCGAGTTGCCAGATTCCACTTCATTAAATTTAATGGGGCGTAGAAAGGACAGGACGAGAATACTGAAAGTAAGAGGAGATTGGGTTGTTCTCTCCTTTTTAATGATATGTATCAAGTCATCATCCTTGCATACATTATTTTCTTCTTGTATAATACGTAACAGTGACGAGATGGAACTTTTAAGCAGGTAATTTTGATTTAATTTCCTGTCGCCGGTTTT
Source organism: Folsomia candida (assembly GCF_002217175.1). Classification (NCBI taxonomy): domain Eukaryota; kingdom Metazoa; phylum Arthropoda; class Collembola; order Entomobryomorpha; family Isotomidae; genus Folsomia; species Folsomia candida. The sequence goes on along the minus strand of NW_019091200.1, from coordinate 1,724,832 downwards.
TCCTTCCCGAATTACGTGAAATTCAATAACTTGACTGACAAGCCGGTGTAAATATTGCGTATCACGTCAAGATCAAAGTTGGTTTTGTTGGGGTTTAATTGTGCCAGTAACTAATTTATTGTAAATATTCTTCAGTTCAGTTGGCCTCGTTATTTTATTTTATTATGCAGTGTGAAGGATTGAATAATTAGACCGCTTTTTACATTTCCGTACGGAGGTGGTTTTGTTAGCTTTTGCATTAATTAAAATATTTCGCATGGTGTGAAATGTAAAACTTTATTAAACGTGAGAAAATATCTTCATTATCGAAATTTCTAAATCTGCCAGAACTATGAGGTCGTCATAACCGTAAAATAGGTAAAAATAGAGCAAGGACTGGAATTTTGCGGTACAATAAGAAAAGCCAAAGATTTAGAAATGCTAAATGCTTAAAACCTGAGAAATTATTGGAATTACTGAAATCGTAAATCCAGCCGAACTATGAAGTCGTCATAATTTCAAGTAAAACCTAAAAAATTGAACAAAAGGGATAGTAATTTGTAACCACAAAATAAGTAAAAACAAAGCAAAATGATTGAAATTTTGCTGTATAAGAAACCCCAAAGATTCGAAATAGTATTTAAACCTGAGAATCTGACGTCATAATTTCAAGCAAAACCTAAAAAATAGAGAAAAAGAATTGAAATTTTGGTGTTTTAACAGAAAAGCCAAAGATTCTCTTTGAACCATTGACTGTGTGGTGGTTTTGACGTGTGCGGGGAGAAAATAGTGGTGGCCTGGCCTGGCTTGACATTTCCTGACAAAAAAGCTCCCTGGGAAGACTGAAGTAATGGAATTTATCGGAACGTCAGATCGAATTTGAGTCAATAATGTCCAACTGAAGTCACCCCACACACACGCCACGCCATATGTCGTTACATACACAAAATGACGCCATTTTACAGCGAAGCCTTAATACGAAAGGCGACTTATATACTTACCTCGTCTAGTTGAATTTTTGGATTGGTTGGTCAGCACATAAGTCAGTGACGGCTTCTGCTTCATTTGAAAATCGAATTTAATGCCTGCCGTCCTGGGGCCTCATTCTTTCCCCTTTTGCCCACTTTTAAATCAGTTGTCTCCAGTGGCCGCGGAATCGTGGGGACAATATCCCCACGGTTATTCGATGTCCCCATCATCTCCCCATGTTATATCAGTCCCTCCCTCCCTCCCCTATCCTCCAATGTTAACGTCCCCAGATGTCCCCACACCTTCCGCGGCCACTGGTTGTCTCCCTTTTGTGCGTACACGTACTGCTTCCGGCTAGTAAATCGAGGACCAGAGGAGAGCAAACCCGTCCCATCCAGATCTCTCTTATGGCGGCATCAACTATTGATTTATCTTATGGATGGATACTTCATTTTGCATTTTGAGTCGACCATCGACCATCGAAAAGCCATGATCCAAAAACCCAGGACCACCTTTTTCGCAGCTATTTAAATAATAATGCCCCCATTTAGATTCCACGCAGGGAGGAAGAGCTACATCAGAAAGGAAACTGTGTTTTACAGAGAATGGTTGGTGGGAGAAAGTTGAGATACTATTAAACATTCCAGGCAATCCGATTCCTCCTACCCGCCGATATTACAAACAGCAGCAGCAGCACAGACTTCAAAGCTATTTACTAACCGATCGTCCAACATAACATGACATACCCAGAGCACTATTGCTTCAGTCATTCTCATGTAAAAAGGACAGATTTCACGAGAAAATCAATACCTGTACTGTTATTCTAAATATACGAATAAAGTGTGTGTGTTGTGTGTACCAGATTTTTCTCAAATCTGTCCCGAGGCACGTGGACAGTGTTTCGTGGTGCAAGTAAAGTAACCACTTGCAAGAAATAAGGGGGAGAAAGTGGTTTTTTGCAGGTATTTTGACCTGCAAGAAATACAAGGTGTAAGAAACTATGATCCGCCGCCATACTTCATACGGCGCATATTTCTTGCACCTCGAATTTCTTGCACCTCGAATTTCTTGCATTGCTTGCTTTGCACTGCAAGAAATGTAGCAATTCCGCAAGAAACGAAACCCGGCACGTGGAATAACAACGTAACTCTTATTGCCTTCGGAAGGAAATGGGAAGAAGTAAATCGACCCCAGATTCAGATCCAGTTGTTTGAAAGGGAACGGGAATGTCAACCAATTTGTTGTTTGGATGGATTTCAATTGAAAGTTTGATTCGGAACGGAAAGTTCACAGCATTTCGCAATCGTTGGAACGTGTTGTGAGAGGGATTGATGACTTGGAATACTTGCATATTTACGGAACCAATGAATTTGAATGGAATGAATTTGTAGCAATGCCATTTTTAACCCGGGTCGGGGCTCATGTGCCCGTCATGGTTGTCGGTCTGTCTGTCTGTCGATTATGTATACTGTATTTGTAACACTGATGCAAGCGATTTGAAATTTTGCATACATGTAGAATTTTCAAAATTAGGAATCAAGTTCGAAGATGAGCAAAATATCTGGAAAAATAAAAAAAAGTTGCAGCTGTCGTATTGTACCCACCTCAATTATTCATTTACAACCTGACTCGGGCTAAAAAAGGCTGAGTTTTTCATAAGAGAACCCAAAATTGCGTAGCATAGTAGATTTCATTCCAAAAAAAGCGAGACAAGTAAAACGAAATTGTTCTCAGAATTCTTAACAAAGTTTCCACCCCTGCGAGCATGTGTCTTGTCTTCTTCTATCCCGTATCGTGACAATAAAGCCCTATAGTCTCCAGTCGAACATAAAACGCGAACAAGCCGGCCGTGTCTGTCTCAAGGCTTGCGAAAATCCCATCGGAATTAAGAAATGGACTCAAATGGAGATTTAATACGAGAGCAGAGAAAACACGACGGAGCTTCTCAATGTTCGAAATCTGTGCAAATTTCTCGTGTAAAATTGTCACATTCCTCTCTAAGCTGCTTGACATGCAGAGTTTAATAAGAGCGGAGGAAGATGTATGCATGAGCCTCCAGTGGCCGCGAAAGCGGGGGGAAATGTCCCCACGGGTATTTGATGTCCCCAATGGGGACTCCCCATCATCCGCCCATGTTATACAAACCCTATTCTATAATGTTAATGGCCCCCATGTCCTCACAGCTTCCGCGGCCACTGTGAGCTTCACGCCATGAGGAGATGTGTGGCGGATATGAACGTAGATACGTCACGCAGTGAGTGGATCAACTCTGTCTCGAATTTGGAGAGAGAGAAAGTCTGTCTCATTTCTCAAGAATGCTAAGCCAGCCGACCCCAACAAACAACTGTTCCTTCAACCCATTAGCCTGCGCACACCTTTGCCTAAAACTGCTCGCCTCGTCGGAGCAGGAGAGACACATCGTTCTGTTTTAATTGTCTCTCCAACCACATTCACATTTTCACTCTCTTCCATAACGTAATTTTGTCTGATGGCAGCAGTATTTAGATAAGAAGAGAAGAAGAATTTCCTTGTCTGTCACCCACCTCAGACGAGTCGTAGACTACGACTCATAGATAGTTAGTTCTACCATTTTGTCTCATTTTCATTCTGCCCGTTCTGCATTACAAAGTTGGACAGATGGGGGACGAGTTGAAGATGAAATGTGAGTCTGGAAACCAACCGAAGTGAGCGAAGTGAGTATGTCGGATAATCGGGGGAAATTATAAAACGGCGAGAGTGGAGTTTCATCTTGTGGAATTCTCAGCAGTGTTTCGGGTTTCCTACATTTCTTGCACTGCAAAGGAAGAAACGCAAGAAATGCGAGGTGCAAGAAACTGGGAGAAAGTGCGAGAAATATGCGCCATCCAGCCACGCGCGTATGAAATATAGCGGCACGGCATAGTTTCTTGCGCCTTGCATTTCTTGCAGGTCAAAATAGCTGCAAGAAACCACTTTCTTGCCGTTATTTCTTGCAAGTGGTTACTTATCGCACCCGAAACACTGATATTCCCAAGTCTTCACCCAATAGGCTTGAAATCTTCTCGGTTTCTAATCGATGTTTACTTTTGCGCTGTATGTACAATTTGAGATCAAAGTCGTAGTCGTGCTTCTTCGCAGCCGGTTGGTTTGGTCATCTTTAAAGGGTTTAATGGTCACAATGGGACCTTTTCCTCTCCCAGTCGTGTCATTTCCTTCTCGCATTAAAGACAAAGAAAGTCCGAGCACTCAAAGAAGAAGTTCTAATGGGTTTTGTTACTCGGCCCAAGTTCTGGCTTAGAAATATCTACATACATAAGTAAAAGCATATAGGGGTATATTATCCTCAGATTAGCAGAACAGAAGAGAAGAAGGTAGGACACTAGTGCGGTGAAAGGCATGCAGATGTAGGTAGGCGAGCGACATACTCAGGATGGAGGTTTTCTAGCGTATGCTCTCCGATTTTGAGCAAGCTAGTGTCAAACGATGGCAAATTTAATTAGTATTAAATTTACGAAAGACACGATCTCCCAATTGGAACGTTTGGCAGAGATATTTGCATCCGACGTGGAGAAAGTGCGCAATAAATTTGGTAAGTGTAAGATTTGTCGACTTTTAGGCGCATTTTCTCCTCTTCGGATGCAAATATCTCTGCCAAACGTGCCCATTGGAAGATCGTGTCTTACGCAAATTTCATCCTAATCAAATTTGCAATCGATTGACACTAATCTGCTCAAAATCTGAGAGCATACGCTGGGAGACCTCCATTCTGAAAGTGAAAGTTCTTCCGCTGGTCGCATCTGCTCCAATGCCGTCATACTTTCTCCACTTTACGGTGAAAGTATGTAAATAAGCGTTAAATTCTTACCCTTAGAAATTATGAATATGAGAAAATAATTGCATATTATGAAACATTGTGTTATGTACTCTTATTATTAAAACGACACGAAAACAGTTTAGTAAATTAAATAAATTTTAGAAATTCGGAAAACTTCCAGGGGAGGAATAGTTTATCATAATTTTAAGAAAAGTTGGGTGAAAGGTGGCGGAAAAGAGAGAAAGTTTGGGGTTAATGGTATCTCTCCGCCGTGTGTGCATACGTAGGTCACTCGCCATTCCTTCTCTGTTTGCTGCCATCCATAACTTATGCAATTTCCCAACTTTTATCTCACCTCCACCTCGGCTGAGTCGAATGGAATTTGGCGATAAAGCGGAAACTTGGTTCTTTCTTATGCAAAACGTGAACCTTTCTGCCGTGTTCTTCTCCCAATTAAGGCGGAACAATGGGGCAAATCTGCTCCAAAAATCTGGCTCCTTTTAACCCTTTAAACGACTCTAATGCCCATCGGATTAGCAAAGTTAGCTCGCTTTCTCCTCTCCAGTGTTTCGGGTGAAAGTAAAAAAACACTTGCAAGAAATAACGGGGAGAAAGTGGTTTCTTGCAGCTACATATTTTGACCTGCAAGAAATGCAAGGCGCAAGAAACTAGGTACTTCCCGCTGTTATAGTTAATACGGCGCGTGGGCTATTGTTCAGCTAATATTAATAGTCTGAAAAAAATCTGAAAGGTTTCCTGGCAGATATTTCATAATATTTTCAAAAAACCAAATAACCTCTCAGAAAATTTTCCTAGGGATTGAGACTATTGAGAATATTTGCTGAACAGTAGATGGCGCATATTTCTTGCACTTTCTCACAGTTTCATGCACCTCGCATTTCTTCCATTTCATGCACCTCGCATTTCTTCCATTTCATGCTTTGCAGTTCAAGAAACCTAACAAACCCGCAAGAAACGAAACACTCCTATTTTCCTGGCGAGACGGTGAATTAGAAAATATGCTTTTGTCCTTAATTTAGATACAGCACGTGGTTGTGTGTGTCTCTCTCTCACATGTAAATAAGTACGACCGTACGTATGTCCTCTGGCTGATGAGGCAGCGTGGCGAGAGTAATCTGTGAGAGGACGTCGAGTGGGAGAAAGTGTAAAAGGTTGAAGTATGAATTTATCTGAATTATTCATACCGTTGATGAAAACGTGAAAGCAAAGTGGAAAACTTCACTTTTGACTGGGGACTGTTGTTGGGCACGTTTTCATACCATTTTCTCCTCCTCCTGAAACATACGTATTGCAGTCGGAGAGAAATAGTGTAAAATAAAATATGTTTCTCTTCTGTAGCATCCTTAAATTTTACATATTTATAAAGCCCTACTTTTCTGAAATGTGAGAAGCTACCGCGTAAATAAATACATACATAATTCGTGTGATGAATGAGACTGAAATTTGAAATAGACCCATCTCTAAACTTATTTTAGTCGTGTAACACGACTAAATTTTCATTTATTTCATTCATAAAAAGGTCGTAAAAAATTTAGCATGAGAACTGTCTAAATGGAATCATGTTCACAATAATATAGTGTTCACTCAACTTCCTTATTTCACTAATTTACCATTTTCTAATTTATGCAGGGAAATGTTAAAATAAAATATGTTTCTCTTTTCGGTTTTAGTATAGCATCCTTAAATTTTTACATAGTTATAAAACCCTAGTTTTCTGTAATGTGAGAAGCCACCACGTATGTAAATAAATGCATATATGTAACGTAATTTGTAATGAGATAAATGAGACCGAAATTTGAAATCGGTTCATCTCTAAAATTATTTTAGCCATGTTTCACGTATAAATTTTCATTCACAATCATATTCAAAGTCGTGAGAACTAGAAAATAGCCGTTTCCACTCGACTTACTTTTTTAATTCACTAATTTTGTCACGACATGACTAAAATGAATGGAACTTGAGCCAGTCGAATTTAGGATGACGAGGCACATTGAGAATTTTCATGACACTTTAAACCATTTAATCTCCACAATGTGTTTAATTAGGTCAGAGGTCGATATGCATGTATTTTACGACAAAAATTCCAGACTGTGGGAACACGGCCTCTCCAGCACTATTAATTCACACTAAACCCACTCATTTGTCAGTGTCCTCCACTCATGAAAATATTTAAATGATGACACAAGACAAATCATTGTAATAAAAGTTGACGAAAACTGATAACGACAAAATTTGAGAGATTCGTCCCTTCGTAATATAAATACTTGGCAAAATCAGATACATAAAAGCGTACAAATTTGCATAACAAGGCATACACACGCATTATGTTGTAGGGAGAAGCAGATGAGTAATTGTTCCCGTCCCAAGAAGGACAGAAAACAAATCAATTTGTCAGTCATCCGAGGAACAAGCCGATTTTGGCAGTCTTACTCTGTAACGCTTCACGAATTGACAAATGATGAATGGCTCCGAGATGGGATCCTATTCGTCAAATTGAGCACCAAGTTTTGCCATCCATGCAAGCCGTAAATTGGAGACGTCTGCAAATGCAAACCAGTCAAAACACTGATAACAACGACAAAGTTGCAAATTCTGAGAACTTGGGTCACATTTCAGTGTAGAATCAATTATTCACTTAATACAAATGGGAAGGAGAAGTATGTGAAGGACAAGGGAATGAATTTACTTACTTGCACCCATGCCAAGCTGTTTTTCTTTCTCCGAATTGAATAAAATGGGGAAAGAGAGAAAGTTATTCTGATTCCGTTAACCTCCGCCCCTTCCATTGAGAAACAGGGATTTAAGTGACTGTGAAAAACGCCGTGATCTCGAGAAAGTTACTCCATCCGGAGCAATATCAATTTATCTTTACGTCTATTAGCCCAAGGCGAAACCTTTCCATCTCGGCGTCACTCTAAAAATAGGCTGCTATGCTTTCACTGCGGGGAAATGAGAGGCGAAAGTCGATTTCTGTTGCGTTGCTGGTGGGAAGGACGGCGTGCTGATTTAGATTGATTTGTGTTGGCCTAGTTTAATGTGGGAAAAGGGAAGAGGATGGGATCCTATATTGGGAAGTGAGTGATCCACGTCCACCTGATGTATGGCATGGCTAGCTGGCTGTCCGTGTTGACCAGGGAGAAAAACAGGGTTAGGTCAATCCAATCAACTTTGTCAGTCAATCATTACCTTTTTACTACGTAACTGTTTACTTCGCTTTTTGATCCGATCCTGATTCAATTATTGACTGAATTAGGGGCGAAATTGTGTTTTGTAACTTTCTAAAAATAATTTGAGTCATGTTTTTTATCCGCATTTTTACGTAATACATTCATACGTTTGTATGGACTTTCTACTAATCCTTGATTTTTAAATTTCTAAAAATAATTGTTATTTACACTTTTTATGAATTTGTTTACGAATCCAATTTAATTATCAGCTAAATTAAGAGCGAAATTGTATTGGTCTCCCGAAAACATTGAACTATTTAATTTTATAAATTCCTAAAAAGATTTTGACTCATGTTATCCATGTTTTCATGAAATGATCATCAAATTTGTATGAATTACTTTTACGAATCCAATTCAATTACTGACTAAATTAGGAGGAGCAAAATTGTCCTCCGAGAATGTAGACTTTCGTTGCATTTTTGTCTTAAATAATTTGACTCATAAATGTTATCCACCCACATTTTTTGTCAAATAATCATCACATTCATTCATACATATGAATAAATTCGACGTGACATTTCTTCGAATTGGATCAATTCAACTGCCAATATTTCCGACGAAACAACAACTGCAGTGCGGAGAATGTGGGACAAAGAGGAAAAATACAGCAGCACACAGGATTATTACCTCCATTATCCATCTCCCATTCTCTCAGAACTCACGGCCCACATCAAATCAGTATCTAATCGAAATTCACCCCAGTCAGCGTCCTCACACGACATGTTCAATGTTGAAAGGAGGAGGAGAAAGCAGGGCAAAAGTAAAATATTGGAATTTCCTGCGATACTGGAAATCTGAGAGAGAAATCTAATACATTTTCTCATATGCTCATATGTAATATAAAAAAAGAGAAAGAAATACAAAAAGGCTGGCTCTATGAAAAAATGTTGCTCACACAAATCTGCGAAGAAAGGAAGCGGAAAGGGCGGAAGAAAAATATTTGTTCTGAAAATATCTAAGGTCGTGGTTCTGGTCGTATAGCCATGATTTTAATGCGTCATTTTCCACCCAGGATGAAATCCAGTCTTCTCCTTGCTTGCTTGCTAACACAAATTGATCCAGAATCAATTAAGTGAAAGCTTAAGCTAAGGAAAGTGAAAGTAGTGGTGGTTAGAAAAGTTGGGCAAAATCTGGGGCGGTTCAGTTCACTCAAGTATATGGACAAATATATCCAATCTATCCATCCACTAAAACTTGAATGGTTACTAGAGACCTTGTAAAACATTGTATGCATGCTTTCTTGGGGAATCAGGGAGGTTGCCAATATTTATTTCGGTGACAAATCGGATGCAGGTTTTATATATGCACAAAAAATGTGCAAGTCGATAAGGAATTTATGAAAAAAGATCCGATGAACGAGAAGAATGGGTTGCATCGTGAATAACATTTTTTTGTAAGGATAAATAAATTACATGAAATTTAAAACATCTTCGCTATTCGATGTTCCAATTCATTTTTGAGGAAATTTGTTGTGAAAAAAGCTAATGAAGTAGCAATTTTTTTATTTGATAGTTTTGCACTGCCAAAAATTAACTTTACATTGACGTTTGAAAAGTTACATTTATCTGGAAAATGAAATTGATGGGTATCTATTCACTGTTTAAAAAATATTGTATAAAATATATATTTTTTTAAAACATGCACCCATTTTTTAACTTGGAATGACACAAAACACATGTCATTGGGAACCCTGGTCATATGTACACAAATGTCAATGCTACATAATATGCATCCTACGTCACGACGGTGCCCCACTTTACACGATATTTGTTTTCCATGTACCCTTCGTGCTCTTAATATTGATCCCATTTCAAAGAGATTCCTTGATTTCTAACAAACCTACCATTTTATTTGCAGGGAGCACCCTCGGAGCAGCAACCAACTCGTCAAACCCCACCCCCAGCGTCTTGGAGCGAGTCATCTCCTCCCACACCGGTGGTCACCGTCACAAGTGCTACATCTGCCTCCCCCCGGACAAAAACTCCGCCGAGGCGCTCGACATTTACAAAATGTTCAAGAACAGCGGCGCCAGCGAACGTGACGTTCAGGACTGTACAGGTAAATTTCCATTAAAAGTAGGAAATTTGACACTGACCACAAAAGTGGAGAGATGGTTATCTGATCTTATCATTCCTTCCAGGGTTTTCATCTTCTAAGAACAAGAAGCCGTACGAATTCGACTGCCCGGTCGGGTATCAAGGCTGCGTGCTGAAAACGCATGGTAAGTACAAACTCAGGATTTTTCGAAAATTTTCGAATTTTAACCCGATTTCAAAAATTGAACAACATATTTGCCCAGAATTACTTGTGCGATTCTACGGTTATAAAATCTTTTACAATTTTTATGATATTTCTGAATTTTGAAAAATGCAGAAAAACTCAATTTTGTTTAAGTTACACGTTTTTGAAAAAAATATTTTTGTGAGTGGTAAATTGTTCATTACCACAACATTATTAAACGGTAATGCTCTTTATTACCTTGCCGGTAGTGTCATAAGTATATGTACTCCGGCCAGCATTAAAAAACTTAATATCCGTTTTCTAAAAGTGTAAAAACATTTTGGTAGCAGGAAAAGCAGTCAATTTTATTTATGTCGACTTTAGTAAATAAATTATGTCACTTCTTCCTAATCGTGTAATAAATAGAGAGTGAGACAGTCGTGCAAATTTGGTCGGTTGGTTGAGAAGTATTTCGGCGTGAGAGAAAGTTTTGAGATTGACAGGCGAGTGAGTACATAAAGCTCGGGAGGAAAATTGGAATAGAAAGTACTTGAGAAAATCCAACTCATAAAAATCTACTTGGTTGGTGGTAGACGGATAAGTGAGATGTCATATTTCCTTCCACTCGACTTTATGCAAGGTTGTCACTCACTTCAATTTTTTTCTTGGGAAAGAAGTCTTTTACAGATGAAAAATGCTGAATATCTAGAAATCCAATTCCAATTTTGCACCATTACACAGTATTAAAATTGTCTCCTCTCCAAGGAAAGTTGGACAGCCACTAGGCAGGCACACTGTTAAAAATCTGGTAGAGTCGCATATATACTCGGAACGGGTATTGATTTGGTAATAACTTGTTACCGGATTGGTAGTAGTTTGGTCCTGAGTGGTAAATTCGCGGTAATGCCCATTATTACCAAGGCCGTTAGAGTATATGGACTCCGTACTGGTATTGATTTGGTAATACTTAACTACCTACCGGATTCATAGCACTTGTTTCTGAATGGTAATTTTTGTTATTACCACAACACGGTAATACCCGTTGTTACCAGTGCATACATATTTACTCCGGTCAGTAATGATTTAATCCCAGTTTTCTAAGAGTGCCACCAACACCTATTAGTAAGCGATAGAGGCGCACAAATGAAATATTGCGTCTAACACATGAGAAATTGTCTCACTTTCTCCCCTCCATAAATATTTGAAAAGCTTACAGAGAATTTATTAAGGCGAGGAATAAGAATGCAGTTAATAACTTTGGAAAGTGGGGCAGGGAATAAATTGGGATTATTTTCGGAGAGAAAGTAAGTTGCCCAGTTGTGCACGTGGTTCGCCCGAGGCCACAGTGAATGAAGGAGACACTTTGTCACAGGTATTCCCACGGGAAGGGAGGAGAGATTGGTTCGTCTGTATGTGTAAAGTATGACGTGGCGTGGACAAAATTTGCATCACAATAATAATTGAGGACTCAGCCGTGGGGACATGTGGGGACATTAACATTGTAGGATAGGGGAAGGCGGGGTTTACATAACATGGGCAGATGATGGGGACATCGAACAACCGTGGGGACATTGTCCCTCTGTCCCCTCAGCTTCCGTGGCCACTGCGTATGTAGTTTAGATTAAAAATGCATACCCGGTTTCACATTTCGCATCAATTTACTGTTTACATTTTGTTCTACCCAGTACCCGCAAAAGAACTGTTATAAGAAAAACGCATTGTAGCGAGCCCAGTTTATTGAATTTCGAAAAAATAAGTACATAAGTGAAAAGCCAATGAAATTTCGTATAAGAAACACTATTCACTTTTCAAAATGTCAATCTTTTAAGGCGACACGAGCCAGGAGTCTTGGTATCCACCACTCGATCGGAGTACGCACGCGTTCCAGGGGAGATTGGGCTCATTTCTATACCGTTGAATTTTTTATGGATTCCAAACTTGTGTGGGGTTTAGCACACACATCTAGCTCCAGTTTGGAAAATATTTCATAGTTCAGAAGCCTAAGCTTCTGCGACAGTGAATTTTTTTCTTGATCCGAAATGGAGTCAGGAATTTGGGATTTCAACCACCCAATTACCATCTTGACCACATGAGCAGGACCTGAGCCCTGCTTGAATGTCACTTCGCTCTTTTTTAACAGGTTATGGTTCACGGGTGTCACAATTCACTTGAAAACTGAAAAAAATAATTTTTGATACCAAATTTCACCCCCAGAGTAAGAAAATTCACTTTTTCGACCCAGTCCAACTTATGTCCAATAAAAAAATCGTAAAACCGGAATGGTAAGTACGATGAACATTTTTGAAATTTTTACGAATAGTCTAGACTGGTGGGGTGTAGAAACGGTATTTTTGCTATTTTATTTTGCATCACCCATAAAGTTCGGCTCATTTGTTGAAAATATCCGTTTCCATTTTTCAAACGCGTACCGCATGATCAGCGCCCGGGTTCTGTCGGACCTGTTTTTCCTTGCCGTGTAGTTAGGGAGTATTTCTCCTCATGTCTTGATGGGATAAGTCCAAGGTCCAGTTTATGGGCCCGGGAAATGGTTTTACTTTATCCATTCATTTGCGAGGGAAATTTTCTTAGGGCTCGGCATTGATTTTGGCGAATCCAGTTTTTTCACACCTTGGTGAATTTTGGTGACCTTTTTAGCTGTTCCCTTCCACTCCTTTTGCGGTCGTCGACGCTGCCAGTGTCACTGCATCATTTTATGGTACGGTCGACCATCTTGCAATCAATTCCGATTTTTATTGAACAATTTAAAATTGTCGATTTTTTATGTTCACTAAAATGTTGCTGAAAAATTGAAACAGGCCATGTTCGCTGCTCTATCATTTTGGCACCTTGGGTCACAAAAATTTTTGAAACATGGTTTCTGACGGACAATTGCATGGAGATTTCAATAAAAAATAGTACAACTTTCTACAAATTTGGTTTGCCTGCTTAATTTACCCGGGAAATCTTATAACAGAACTTTAGCGGGTACTAGGTATTAGTAATTGCATGACGTAACATAACGTCGAGGGGAATGACGTACATATTTACGTGGCTGGCATGGCCATTAGAGCGAGTCCACCTCCACACAAAAATTAGAGCGAGTTGAGAGAGCTAGAGGGTCCCTTTTTTGAGTCCAATCTATTCCATCTTGTCCTTCCTTAGTTATATCATTGCATAAGAGAGAGAGAGAAGAGTGAAAGTGACTGGTTTTCACCAGCCCAGCCCACGCAGCCCAAATTCCATCAATTCTTTGTCAAAATCCCATTTGTCTGCGAGACGACGTTTTTAGAACACAATGGGAAAAAAAGTTGATGAAGGAGAAGGAACAGATTTAGATTATCGAGAAGCGAACCTTGGACCAACACCTACTTTCATAGGACGTCGGGGTGTCAATGTCAACTGAAATGCATGGATGGATGACCAGACAATAGGGATCACAAGCAGTGGCCGCGGAAGGGTGGGGACAGAAGGACAATGTCCCCATCATCTATATATAAACCCCTCCATTCCATATCCCACGATGCTAATATCCCCACAGCTTCCGCGGCCACCGATCAAATCACAAGCATCTATTCTCTCCACTAAATTTAGATGACATTTCACCTCTGATTTCATACATAGATATTTCGTCTTTTCTTGTTGGCAATACTTTTTGTTGTCACCAGACATGAATTTCTCTCTGCAAGTACAATGTTTGTTTTCCATCTTGTTGCCATTTCTTTTAGAAATAGAGGAGCACAACGTCTATACGTACGTACGTCACACGGTTCAATTTTTCAGAATTAGATCATACATACAGCCATCCATCCCCCGTAGAGAAGCAGGAGATGATAACCCGTGCCGCATCTGTGTCGCGAAAAGTTAGCCGTGCATATGGAGCGACGAGATGACAGGAGGCTGCATTCTGAGACGTCACACATCTCCTGTCGGTTAAGACAAATTGCATTCGGTTAAAGATCAGTCATTCGTGAGGCGGATCATGCTGAGTTGAGTAATGGTTTAAAAAGAACGAAAAGATGTTCTTCTGCTTTTGGGGAGGACAAAAATATGGGATGGGTTGCATACATGCAAAAATAGATATGTAGGATTATATGTACGGAAATTTGTGGATATAATTTTCCGAGTCGGTAATTTTAATCGTTCCGTGGATTGGATTCTGACAAAGATTTTTTTGCGCTCTTTTGTAACCTCGTGCATATTTATTTCGACCACCAAAAAATATGTTATTTCTTTGTGGCAGTCGTCATATTCCCCCCGCAAAATAAACCGGAATGAAATGTCACGAGACGACCATGTCACAAATATGTACACACATAACACACATAGAAAAGAAAGAGAACATGCAGTGATTTTATGCTCCATACGTATGTAAATATATAAGACGATATACATAACTCGGGCTTTTCTTCCCATGTCAGAATGGTTTTACGACGGCTTTGCCACAAACTACGTGACCCCGACGCCAAAAAGTCTGCCAGTCAGGGTGATGTTGAGGAGAAGAAATTCGTCATCATGATGATCCCGTGGAAAATGAACATCATGGAAAGAATAAAGCTTGGCTTCTTCTTCATATGCATATTTTCACGGTCATGAGAATTAAATTGGCGAATGAGTTTTAAAAAACAGAGTTTCGTTTCTTGCGGGTTTTCTACATTTCTTGCACTGCAAAGTAAGCAGTGCAAGAAATTCGAGGTGCAAGAAACTGGAAGAAAGTGCAGGAAATACGCGTCGTATGAAGTATAGCGGCATGGCGTAGTTTCTTGCGCCTTGCATTTCTTGCAGGTCAAAATGCCTGCAAAAAACCACTTTCTCCCCGTTATTTCTTGCAAGTGGTTACTTGCATCCGAAACACTGCTGAAACTCGAGAAGCCGAAAGTGAGAGCATCTTCCTTCTTTCCACGTATAGCCAAGACATCCCGTAACTTATGCAGGTATATATAACTTGGTATCTATGTAGAATTTTTTCACACGGAAAGTAAACTAGGCCACGAAAAATATATATATATATCTCTTTGAAAGGGATCTCGCTAAACTTCTCCTGGTATGAAATTCCATTATGTAAAAATTTAATTAAACGAGAGAAGAATATAATAGCGTAAAAGTAAGTAAAAGTTATGGAGAAGATTGTCTGTGCAGCATGTGATGTGATGCAGCAGATGGGACCACTCTCTCATACATAAGTGGTCTCCTCTTAATTACGGAAACGTATAAAGTCTGCATAGCAATAATTGGTGTCCTTGTCCCTTATCTGGTCTGACCAAATAATTTGTGTACATCGCAGGTACGAACGTGTCCCGTACGTGTGCCCAATTCCAATTCAACACGTGCAGAGTGGCGAACGCGAAGGAGCTTTGTTTCTGCACGGGTCCCCTCTGCAACGACGAGAAGGCGAATATGATCATTTTCGCAGACTCGGAGGGGTCTCAACAAGCTGCGGCGGCGGGGGTCCCTCCGTCGCCACAACCGTCGACTTCTTCGTCGACGTCGTCGTTGGGAGGAGGAGAGTCCGTCTCGTCGGAGGAAAGGTCTCGCGACACGCTGGCCGAAGAACAGGAGGAGTCAGAGTCTCGAAAGTTCTGGCAAAAGGGCGAGACTGATGATGAAGACTTGCTCGAGATGGCGGACGATACGGGCAGTTCGGGAGGTGGGTGATTTTTTTTGTGGAGAAAGTTAATTTGTGAGGGTCATTAGAACCGTTTCGTTTTGGACTGGAGACTGGGCAAAAGCTTCCAAAACTGTAGAAAAATAATTTTGAATGTCCAAAATGTCAAAAAGCGTCCAACATTGGAAAATGGGGTAAAATGTTACAAGTTGTTTAATAACGACTTTTTTTGCAAATCTATGCACAAATATGTAATCTCTCATTAATTTTGAGCATTTTAGTGGATGTTTAAGATCATGAAATTTCGAAAAACCTTTTTGGTAACATGTTTTATCGTGAGAATTTTTCTAAACCAATTACACACCAAAATGATCAAAATTAAAAGGAGATTACATACATGCACGTCAACGGATAATCCATCAAGATTCAATAATCAAGAACTTGCAACATTTTGCCTCATTTTCTATTTTGGACACTTGGACCTTTCGATAGTCCAAAATTTGGTGTCCAAAACTCGCTAAAATCCGTCTTAGACGGCTGTTTCAGACACTGGTTAAACCCAAGGTGAAACCATAATTAGAACTCCATTTTTTCCTAATTATTGCAGACGGGCCTTATCCCCCCGGAGTGATTGATGCCTACACGACCACGCCAAAACCCACGCTGGTCCCGAACATTCGGGGCGACCGGGTGAAGACGACGCCTCCGCCGACGACGACGGCCGGGGGACCGAGGTCACCTTTCGCGTCATCCTTCCCCCTCCTCCTACTCCTAGGTTCCTATACGTATTACCTCTCCTGCTACCTAGTCAATATGCATCACAGACCTTAACCACATTCATTTCAACTAGTTAACAAACTACTATTCGTAACTAATTATTTTTAATTCACAATTTAGTTTGTACATAAATATATAGCTAGCAACTCGTCGTGTCTTGCAGAATTTCTTTTATCAGTGGCCGCGGAAGCGTGAGGACAGAGGGACAATGTCCCCACGGTTGTTCGATGTCCCCATCATCTCCACATGTTATGTAAACCCCTCCCTCCCCTATCCTACAATGTTAATGTCCCCACCCCTTCCGCGGCCACTGTTTTTTCTCATACATTCGATCGGAACGTGGAAAGCCAAAGATAGATATTCACAACAAAATGTGATGATGGGTGGGTGACGGAGTGAAGTTATTATTCAGCCAAATAGTCAAGTATGTACTACAAAATACTAGAGAGAGCGAAAAAGTCGAAGATTTCTTATTATTAATTACTGGTTAGTAAAGGTAAATTATCGCTAATTGAATGCTTGGCATTTATAATTAATTAATTACCTAAGTGAAGCTATCACTAACTAAAATTGTGATGGTGTACTCAGGCGAGGCGACGTACGTACAGATACCTAAGCTTAATTCAGTAATATGTAAGTGACACCAATTCAATCAGTAAATGGAGGTAAATCACATTAAATTAGATAGATCAATTAACTGATATTTACATAAATATGTATGTGGCGTGGGTAGCTGCACTAAATACTGATCTGACTAGATTTTTTCAATTCAGAAAAAAATCCTGTGTGGCAGCTAATTAATTAAATGCATTCGTCATTCGTGTGAGTGATTGATGTATTTATCGTCAATTTTAAGGATACAATATACAATTAGACACGAAAGAAATCATTTATTGCCTCTGAAAAATTTTCATGGAGAAATGTCACTTTGCATAAATACCATAAGTTATATGAATAGTTTGGTCGATACATAAATTATGGTAGAAACAGAGCTTATTTATTAATGACTATGTACCATCACGCGGAAGGAAAATTAATTAGTAAATTAAATTAATTAGCGGATTATTAATTACTTGACGATTCTGAATAATTTTATTGATTTTCTGTGGTCTCATAAATAGTTATTTACCTTATTTACATATTTACCTCCTACTTACATAAGTTCGTATTATGTATGATTTACTCACGATTACCTACATAAATATTCTAAAACCAAACCAGTCAAGCAGAAGAGGAATTGATTGATTGACTAACTATTTAAGATAATTGAGGATAATAAGTATATAATTATTAAGTATATAAAATCAATCAATCACAATTAAGAAATCAATTAAGATTGACGTCTGTGACATGAAAATTACAAACCATTCCAGATTACACATTTCGTTTTTCATGACAAAGTGAGAGAGAAGAAGAAGAAGAAAGAAAATAAATAATTTTACCTTCACGGATGATTTTGTGGCTTTATTTTTCATACATCGTGCATATTTTTGCTGCACAATTGCACAATCTGCACGATGCACTGGGGGTGTTCACGTCGAGGACCAAGCAGTAAAACAAAGTTGGCGAAAATATTGGCAAAAATTTGCTTGAAAAATGATTTTCGAATTTGTGCATCCAATAAATCTCAGGGTTTAGTTCGCAAGAAATATGCACAGTTAAACAAATGCTTGTAAAATAGGTTACAAAATGGTTTTCGAACTTGTGCAATTGCCAAAAAATTTTGCAAAGGTGAACAAGTCTGTTATGACCTTAACATGCAAATTTGTGATGAATACCCCAACGAGAAAATACTCATGCTTCCCAATTGAAATATGATTAAGGATGCAGGAAATTATTATTATTTCAATCCACACGATAAACCAGAATTTATGTATGCAGCGGATGGGAAAGTGCAGCTGTCAGGTTGCAAATATGCTATTCCCCAGAGTGGTTTGGATGGACGGACAACCAATTCTTGTTTATTCCAGAATTCATTTAACTGCACAAGACATGCCATGCTGCACACTTACATGTGTACGTAATCCCATTTTATGTACGGCAAGCATTACAATTTGCATAAAACCATTCCCACTAGAGAATGGTTTACATGCATCTAGCATAATTTTTTCTAGTGGCAATAATCAATTGGATAGGCCTTTACTGCGGGAGAAGTCTAATGTCAACTCGAGTTACAGTGGCCGCGGAAGCCGTGGGGACGGAGGGACAATGTCCCCACGGTTATTCATCATCTCCCCGTGTTATATAAACTCCTCCCTCCCATATCCCACAATGTTAATGTCCCCAGATGTCCCCACGGCTTCCGCGGCCACTGCGCCCCAAGTAAGTAAAAGGGTGAAATCACCCACAAACATTGTTCAAACTCTGATGGACTATAAATTCCGAGAGTAAAGTAAAGAAGTGACTGGCTGGAAGTAGCAGATGCACAAGTCTGACTGGACTGGAATGGAATTCATTCACGGCCCGTGTACAATACATCAGTCGGATGCAGGCACAACTCGGTTTTATTCCATTCTTCGTCTTTTGTGGGTCGAATAGAATGGCGACATTTCCACCGACCTGAAACCTGACTGTGATGGTTGGGACAATTCTGTTAGTCTGAAAATGAAGATATCTCTGCCAGAAAGGATGACCACGTGTTTTTTGTCATGTCGGATTTTCTGGTTAAGAAGTTTTACAAAATATTTGCGATTATGACAGATTAAAAATTAAAATGTGAATTGGCACATTAATTTTAGGCTTTACAAATTAAAAATGTTAATTTCAGAAGTTTTAAGCCGAAAAAATATTTTGTGTGTAAAATATATTCGTTCCTTTTAAACAAATTTTTAACTCGTTTCCTAAAAATATTTCGTTTTGTATCCTAACTTTCTCCTCTTCGGAGTAATGATTGCCACACAGCGGTGAAGTGAAAGTCGGGCTGAGTAGTGAGGCATATAGCGTTATTCCGTATTTGCCCGTGCAGCACAGATCTGACACAATGGATGAAACTTTTTTTGGTTAGTCATGCGAATGCGACACGTGCCTTGTAATGATTGTCGTTTTCTGGGTGGCGTCCTACCCGTATCGTTGATGGATGGTGGTCATCATCTGCTTTCACTTTTGTGATTTGTCTCCTCTTTCTCATCACCATTATCTCGGAGGAGGAGGGCGACGAGACATATGAGATCTGACTTTTTGGCCTGCTCGTAATGATGAGCAAATATTTTGTAGCGTCTTAACTCCAAAAACAAAATAAATATGTGGTTCGAATCAAACCGTAAAATTATCAGATATGTCGACTGTGTGAGCGGTTAGTCGGTTTGTTCGGAAAAAAGTTGTGAATGATATTGCGATTGTGATACTAATGCCATTATGCAAATTTTGGAGTAACCATTTCTACGGTATTTCGGGAGACGATATGTAACCTGATTTTTTTCGTGTTGTAATGATCTTCGTCCAGTGTTTTGTAGCCAACAGATTACACAATTGTATCAAATTTTATACAAATTTTACAGTAACCATTTCTACTGCATTTCGGTGGACGATGCCAGCTCTGATTTTTCTGTTGTTTCTTCATACAATCTTTTGTAGCGTTTCAATTCGAAAAATATCAGATTATACACACGTATGTATAATTGTAGTCTGAAAAATATTGCGAATTATTCCTCCCCTTCAATTGTGATACTAATACAATTATGCAAATTTTGCTGTAACCATTTCTACCACTGCGTCTTTATTTCCTGTACGTATGTATAAAACGATGCCTGCATTTGATCAGATTTACACAATGGATGAAATGCGAATACATAAGAGCAGAATTGGGAGGCTGCCTCGACTCTACAAACTTCTGATCATATCGTTCCCCCCGTTGTTACAAAATACAATGGAGAGCGTCATCAGCAGTGACCGCGGAAGCCGTGGGGACATTAACATTGTGGGATAGGGGAGGGAGGGGTTTATTTAACATGGGCAGATGATGGGGACATCGAATAACCGTGGAGACATTGTCCCTCTGTCCGCGGCCACTGAGGACCAGTGCAATGCAGCCAAAAGTTGGTGTCTCTCTCTCCTGTCATCATTATTATTTGGAGATGATGCGGAATATTGCACTCAAGATAAACTAAATTATTTTCCTCGTAACACAACACACACAAATAGGTCATATTTCCAGGAAGGGACGACGACCGACGTTATCTGGGCTTGCGGGCGAAAACTTGTGCTTATGCTACATTTCCACCAACGGTTTCGGGTACCCAGGCAATTTCTGAGAATGACGTTTCGTACCTAAATTTGTTCCTCTGTCATGTCATGTGAGTGGAGTGATGTTGATTGAAATGAAGGCAATTTTCGGTTTCGCATTCAATAAATAAATACTTATTTTATTGAATTTCAACACATTTCAGGTTTCATTATTCTGCCCTGAAATTTTGCAAGCATGGATAGAATTTCGTTATGTGCGTACTTAAAAAGTTTCCTAAATTTTTAAAAAATGAAATGAACTAATAGAAAATAACTTCTTGTTAGTGAATGACGCCACTGTATCATTTTTACAGAATTTCGTAATAAATTGATTAATCAGATTCTTTTTTGTTGTGCGTCGTAATTCGTAAGCATTTTTGAAACCGAAGATTTGTTAAAAATTATGTGGAGTGACGTTGCATGAAGGGAATTTTCGGTTGTTGGTAAGGTTGCAAATCCTTGTAAGGTTGCGAATCAAAATTGTTTTGTTAGTAAACGACGCCACTGTAGCATTTTTAACAGAATTTTGTAGCACAATCATTAGTGTATGTGAGATTTCGTAAAAAATTATCTCAATTAAAAAGTTTATAAAAATATTAGAAAATTTTGATTTGCCAAAAAATAAATACAAAAACGTAATAATAATTTCTTCAATTTTATTTCTTTTTTCATAAACTTTTTTATCAATAAACTAATAAAAAATAACTTGTTAGTGAACGACGCCACTGTAGCATTTTTATAGAGTTTAAGAATGAATTAATTAAGCAGAGTATCTGCTTAACGACTTTAATCACAGTCACTTTTTAAATTACTTGAAATTTCTTAAATATTATCTCACAAAAAATTATTGAACGATTTTAAAGAACTTCACAATAAATTAACTAATCAGATATTTCAGTTAAGTGTTCACAAACATTTTTGAAACAACTCGAAATTTCATAAAAATGACCTGAAAAAGATAAGGCGCATGACAATAGATGTCAATTTGGATTAGCTAAAACAATAAAAATGAAAATCGTGTCCAGAAACGACTCATAATTTATTAAATTTTCTTTCCTTTTTCATAAACTTTTCTCACTTCATCTCCAACGAGGACACTCGGCCTTCTTCGTGTTACCAACAATTTAAAACGGGATACATTAATTATCGCTAAATGACATTGAACATGCTTGTAAATAAGTCGCGTTTTGTGACATGTATGTCACAGTCACATGACACCATCGCATGATGACTGACATCGCATCAAACAAATGAATGTTCTTATTTTTTTACGTTGTAAAATAAAATAGTAAAGTTTACATGGGTTCAATTTGCACAATAATTTTTTCCATTGTCTGGTGACGTCATCCTCGTCCAAGTTGATGAACCGAATTAATCTGGAAACAATATCAGAAACAAAAAAATACATTTTGTCCCTATATGTGTTTAAAAATTGAGATTTTGAGCCCCGATTTTGCCCACAGGACATTGTAATCTCGTTCGTAATTACTTTAATGAGACTTTAGCTTGTCAAAAATCTTATCGCAGGCAAGCAAACGAGCACTCGGCGGCTTTAAAGTTATGAATTAACTTGGTTTTAGGTCGGATTTTACCCGTGCTAAAGGAGTCATTGGTCCAGCACTACATTCATTTTTCCCACAGTGCCAATTAGTACGGAAAAGTTCATATCTCGCATTTAATTGTGTGTTGTGTTCACATAAATATGTAAAAAACCGGTTCCAGTTTTACAATAAGAAGGACTTTATTAGATACAAAGTCTTGCCAGAATCTCATTTTGGGCTGCATTCAGAATTACTGCGACGCCATGGGTCGCATTTGCATGGGTTTATGGGTCGCATTTGCACCTAATTTATGCCCACTTATTTTCTTACCATGTATGTACGTATGCAAAGCGAGAAGCTATTGTACTCCTGTTTGAGACACTGTGTCTCCGTTACTGCCCATATTTTGGGGTTATGGTTGGTATGAAGTTATTACGTAACGCGAGATTTTGGCAAAGATACATAATTGCAAGTCTAGCCACATACTTATCTTTATCTAGGCTGCAATTGTATAAGAGTGCAATTATGCGATATCGATGAAGGGTTTTTATTACGATGAGCGGCCAGACCAGACCACCGACCGCGATGATTATCATGGAATAAGTAATTGAATTCTACTTAAGTACTTAGAGTGGAGGTCTCCCAGCGTATGCTATAAGATTTTGAGCAAACTAGTGTCAATTGGTGGCAAGTTTAATTAATATGAAATTTGAGAAAGAAGCGATTTCCCAATGGTCACGTTTGGCAGGGATATTTGCATCCGAAGAGGAGAAAAGGCGACCTAAAGTTGATAAATTTTCCACTTTCTAAATTTACAGCGCGTTTTCTCCTCTCTGGATGTAAATATCCTGCCAAACGTTCGCATTTAGAGATCGTGTCTTTCGCAAATTTCATACTAATCAAATTTGTGATCGATTCACTAATTTGCTCAAAATCGGAGAGCTTACGTTGGGAGACCTTCATTGTCTGTGGTTGTGCTCGTGCAATTTTGGCTGCTTCTGTGTCTCAAGAACAGCTTTCCTCCAAAAATGCATACAACTGCATGCACCCTATATTTTATTGTTAATGAATGTGCAAATTATTGAAGGGAATTTTTTTAAACTACTACCTCGTCCGTCATCTAATTATTATGCAATTATTATTTTAGCCTCTAATTAATTCGAAACTAGTTTGCGAATCAGTATTTTATATTTTATTGTTTAATCATGTGCAAATTATTGAAGGCGAAATTTTTAACATTACTAAAAAAAATGCTACTACATAATTACTATTCTTCCCTATTAATTCGAAACTAGTTTGCGAATCAATATTTTGCCACCCACCTTTTCGTGTTTAACATTCACCTCACTCAATCACTCCTGCTTTTTTCGAGCTGTAAAAGTTCTAAGTAAGTTTTAATCTCTGGAGCGAAAAGCTTTCACTTATTTTCGACTTTTACTTCATCCGATGTCAGGCGGCAACGGCGGTGGTAATCTATTTTCTCCGTCGATCGCCATTCTCCTGCTAGTTTATGCACTCTTAGAAATCTGGTATTAAATCATTACTGACTCTGACTCTACTGGCACGTAATAACGGGCATTGCCGTTTAGTAATGTTGTGGAAGTTTAAAAAAATTACCACTCAGAAACAAACTTCTACCAATCCGGTGAGAAGTTATTACCATATCAGTACCAGTACGGAGAAACATATACGTATGAGTTCTACGGTATGACTACCGCCGGTTGTTACCGCGGTAACAACGGGCATTACCGTTCTGTTAATGAGAAATTTACCATTGAGAAACAAATTATCTGTACTACCAATCCGGTAAGAAGTTGTTACCTAAATGAATTCCAGTATATGACTACCAGATTTTTAGCAGTGTGGCCTTTCTTATGTATGTATGCTATTTGCTCTGCTTGGTGGAGTGGAGTACAAAGGGAGGCATTTTGACCTGACCTGTCTGTCTGGTTATTCAACCGGAGAAAGCATAGACTGGAGGAAAGGAGAGGAGATGTGTGTATTTATTTGTACCCGAAATCCCCGGTGGGCTTTCTCTCCTCTTTGTTTAACGCTTCAACACGTCTAATTTTCAGACAGAGGATGAGAGGACCACCATCCACTTGCCAGTCATCCGACCCTAATGCAATATCTTCGACAAAATTGGACCCTGGGCTTTCTCCTCGGCAAAAAAAAATCCAGACTTCTTGTGGTAAATGGTAAATTACCGAGTTACATATTTCCTTAAGGTGGAATAGGGTGACGATTTGATGTAGAAAAGATTTTGAATCTCGCTATCCACTTGAAAAAATTGCTAATTAGTTTTTGAGGAGACATAGTGTGAACAAATGATTTTAGATTTTTTTTCAAATCGATAGTTTTGTAATACCAAAAATTATTTCAAGACTCATGAAATTGATGCCATTGTAGAAATTTGCATTTAAGGACATTGAACAGGGGTAGAGTGAGATTAAAAATATATGCTAAATTAAATAGTTATCCTATGTAACCTTAAGTAAAATCTTTTCGGTGACATGAACTAATCGAAGTTATCTACAATTCACTTCGTTAATCGGGCAATGGAATCCACTTTAATTGTAAATCCATCAAAAATTTTTGATTACACTTTCTTCAAAATATTTCACAACTTTTCCGACAAACTTTTTACTTTAACTTGTCCCACATCCAATCCAACCAATTACTCCGGCAATGCAAAATCCACTATAATTTCAAGTTAGTACAGGTGGGCGAGATGAGATTGTTGGTTGCTGAGAGAGAAGACAAAACACTGATCTGGTCTGGTTGCAGTAGCCAATTTACAGTAAAACCAACCTCCAGCAGCAAAGTAATCTCAATTTGAGCAAAGTTTTCTTTCCGCTTTCACCATCCCGAAAACTTGGCGCTTTCTCCCAACGCTTTCTCCCACTCAGAAAGACGGCCAAGAGTTGTGTAATAAAATCGTTTTATTTATTTTTGTTCCGAGTGGCGAGCAGTGGCCGCGGAAGCCGTGGGGACATGGGGACATTAACATTGTAGGATAGGGGAGGGAGGGGTTTATATAACATGGGCAGATGATGGAGACATCGAACAACCGTGGGGCCATTGCCCCTCTGTCCGCGGCCACTGGTGGCGAGGATGTGGAGAGTGGTCTGTTGCCTAACTAAATTACAACGTGAGGTGAGAACCGGAGATTTGTGGGGAGAAGAACAAGAGAGAATCGAGGTGTGGGAGGGCATGTGGCGTGGAAATCGTGGGTGGTGGAGATCTCATGAAATATGCAAAGGTTAATCTCATCCCGATATGTTCATAATAAGCACGGCGTCATCAGTGGCAGTGATGGCGAAATGATAAAGGGGCGTCGTCATCCAGAACGAAAAGTTGTTGACAAATTATAAATATAAATCAAAAGTTGACGAAATTCGGGAATATTTACTTTCATAATTTTTGGAAGGATGATGAGGCAAGGCGAGGTTTCAAAATGGGTCGGAAATTTACCGGAAATGTGAAAGATTTCTTGTCTTGTGTTACGTTACGAAAGTGGGGTAAGTTTAGGAAATGAGGCTTCCTCTCGTTTCACTTTCTCCATTTCCGCTCCACGAAAACTATGTGTGTAAGGTTTTTGAGCCGTTATGACTCATAATAAATGTACGATGCTACTGGGACCTCTTCAATTCGTGATTTTGTAACGATTTATCTCCATTTTTTAGAACTTTCACCAGTTTACTGTTACATAGACCGGGGAAAGTTGTGTTTGTCACTTAGCGTGGGATTTTCAATCTCGTGGAGTATCACGTCACCACTCAAATTAGGTATGTGACATGCCAATAATTTCACATGATTTCGAATTCAATTTAGGGCCCAGTGTTTCGGGTGAAAATGACCAAATAACGGCGAGAAAGTGGTTTCTTGCAGATATTTTGACCTGCAAGAAACGATTTCCAGCCGCTATACTTCACTCGGCGCGTGACTAGATGGCGCATATTTTTTGCACTTTCTCGCAGTTTTTTGCACTTTCTCGCAGTTTTTTCCACCTCACATTTCTAGCTTTGCAGTGAAAGAAATAACCGCAGGAAAGTGTCTTTTTGCAGCTGTTTTGATTTGCAAAAAAATGCAAGGCACAAGAAACTACTTCCGGCCGGTAGCATACAACGAGTGACTAGATGGCGCATATTTCGTGCACTTTCTCCCAGTTTCTTGCACCTCGCATTTCTTGTATTTCTTGCTTTGCAGTGCAAAAATTTAGCAAACCCGCAAGCAACGAAACCCTGTTCTTGTCTCACAAGTAAGATTGCTCTGACCAGTCGCGAAATTATTCCCCCCATCACAAATTATGAGTTTCCGTCTGTGCGGTTTTGGGAGTTTCGTGTCCCGTTGAGATTGACAATTTCAACCGAGTGAAATTAATCGATTGTCCGTCGTATTATTATTATTTCACAGACAGAAGAAAGACCAATCTCGCCAATTTAATTTCACTTCATTTGTTGGCATGTCATGCGATTCGCAACGCCATCATAAATCACTTTCTCCTTCAGAATCGATACCAATAAAGAGAAAGGAGCTAGGCAGAGTTTGTTGAAGTTGGTCTTCGTCGTCGTCGTGGTAAGTGGGACGTCGGGGTGTCACGAACAAAAGGAATTCCAATACTTGAAATAAATAGGACATGATCAAACCATTTTTTTGCTCAGTCTTATTTATTACTTGGTGTTGTTTATCTGGGTGATAAATTGTGCATGGGGGGAAATATTACGTAACTGTTTTTTGTGTGGGTGGGATGTACGGGAATACAAATTGTTTCATATAATTTCTCATGTACAACTTGCATATTTGCTGTTAACAACTATGGGAAATAACTTTTATAAAGTATTCCTTCGATATTTAGGTGATGATTTTAATGGTAATTTAAAACATATAAGTATTATAGCAATCTGGTAAAAAATTGGGAGTATGCAAATTATGAAAATTATATGTATTACTTTTTTAGTATAAACAATCATACGTGTTATGAAAATTGCTCAATTTTTAAAATGACTTAAAAATCTTTCAAAAATTCTTAAAAAGTTAGAATCAATTAACCAAACTAACCATGCAGAACGGACCTACGCAGTATTTAATACTATAAATCACTTGATTTCTAACATAACGTAGAAATCTCTCAAAATTAAAAAAAAATTTGGGATCGAGAGAAATAAGATGAAAGAAGCATCTGTATACTAATTTGGCATTGAAACTCACTCGATTTATAAAACGACTTCGAAATCTCTCGAATTTTTAAAAATCCCAGAATAGATAAACCACTAGGTAATAGGCACGAAATCTATGAATTATTTTAGCTGTATCAAAATCTCTCGATTTCTAAAATGACGTCGAAATCCCTCAAAATTCCAAAAATTCTACAATTCACGAAAAGAAACAATCATATAATCCTAAAACTATGCAAATGCCTCATATACATATTCTGCTCATCCACATTTCTTAATTTTCTCATAAAAAGTATCCTTCTTTTTAAGCATTGCACCGTACTTAACAAAATATGTACATACAAAGAATGGAATGCAAAACAGGTGGTCGTTCTCGACGTCGATATAATGATGGCTGGACATTAATTTTTACAACTGTTGCTCCAACAAAACAAGTATCAAGTACGCAACACGACTTATTTCCTACTTTAATACCACCCTACAGCAAAATAAGGAATTTATCGTCAATCCTTCTCTCTCACAAAGTTTACTTTACGGATTTATTTGTTCGATAAAGTTTGTTTGTGCGGAGGACAAAAAGCTATTTCATTTCATCGCAAACAATTAAATCAGCAAATGAGAAGAATCTAGAAACAAAGTCTCTTCTTAATTAAAGGTTTTCTTGAAAGAATGCAAATTCCCAGCGGCAAAAGAAACAAAGTTTTGCTATCCAATCAATGATAAACGACACCGAAGAGCAAACTTTTTCTGGGAAAAAGCTCCATTTTCGACATTTGGCAAACTCATTAACGAAATTCCGAAAGTAAATACAAAAGGAGAAATAAAATAATGTGCAACGGAGACCAACTTGTGCGTACTAATGACCGGAAAGAGGAGAGAGAGATAAGAAATGACATTATTATTATTCTCCCAAAATTTCATTGCCATTATTCTCCTCCCAATCTGCTGGAACTTTGCCTATTTGTTAAGACAGAAAGTGACTGGGAAATTGTATGCTCAACACTTAATGAAGCGTAAGAAAACAATACGAGATGAGTGATGGGGCAAGAATAATAAACCGTGTTCAACGAACATGAAAAAGTGGCATTATACAGCAAAATGCGTAATAACTCCGTATGAAAATTATGTGATGCGTGACCTTTGACCTTGTTGTCTAGGTCAAAAATATTGACCGTGTTGAATTAGTGGTGAAATTTCCTTTAACATGACACAGCATATGAAAATGAAAGGTAAAAATTTCAAATCAATCGGTCAACTCTTTCGAGAATTATCGAAAGACAGACAGACGGACGGGCATGATAATTACATAAGCCCTGTTTCGGGCTAAAAATCTCGATGAATTTTTGACATGACACGAAATATCTCAAAATTCTACAAAATCTTAGAATCAAGAGTCTAGAGATTACGAGAAATCTGCATTTGTAATTTAGCATTTTAAAAAATCATTCGATTTATAAAACGGCGTCGAAATCTCTCAAAAGCAAAAAAAGTCTTATAATGCACAAAAAGAAACCATCATATAATTCTAATTTGGCGTTTGACCTTGACCTTGACCGCGGGCCTAATTTTTTAATATCAAGAACTAAAAAAAAATTAGAAGCACAATAGCGAAAACCACGTTTGAATATGTTGAGGCGTTCTGGAGACATCCTGCCCAAAGATGGACGGACAAAATGGTAATATAAAGTGACAGACACCCTTAATAAAAACATTTCCAACTTTTCTTGTATTTTTTGCAATGATGATGCAAACATGTGCGGAGCGTAAAATGTTTAACTTTTAATTGTAATCTATGGATTAATTATTGCAACCCTTAATTAATTAATTGAGGTCCTGGGACCATATGCATTCACGCAATGTTGTGCTGGTGGAGAACCACTTTTTATTATGGTACTAGTTACATACATACAGTCAAGAGCAAAACTTTACGACATATGGAAGAGACTTTTGGGACATGTTATTCAAATGGGGAATTAAAGGCCATAAAGTTTTGCACCGCGTACCTTTCCGAATAATTTTTTTAACGCTGTGATATAATTTTTATTGAATAAAGCGTGCAAAAGTAGGGGGTGACGTGGTAAATTATTTTTGTCGCCGAATTTTTTTCAAGGAACTACAAGGAATTGAAAGAATTAATTTTGGAAGAGACTTTTGGGACAGCCATATGCACAATGTGTTGTCCCAAAAGTCTCTTCCAAAATTAATTCTTTCAATTCCTTGTAGTTCCTTGAAAAAAATTCGGCGACAAAAATAATTTACCACGTCACCCCCTACTTTTGCACGCTTTATTCAATAAAAATTATATCACAGCGTTAAAAAAATTATTCGGAAAGGTACGCGGTGCAAAACTTTATGGCCTTTAATTCCCCATTTGAATAACATGTCCCAAAAGTCTCTTCCATATGTCGTAAAGTTTTGCTCTTGACTGTACATACGCATGTACACAATTATTCCTCCCAGAAAAAAGAAGACATCGTGTAACATATTTAATTAAAATCCGATATCTTTCAAATCTTTGAAACTTTTCGTTTTTTTTATTTTCTTCTTGAAACACGTAATTTCGTTCTCTTAATTTTTTTACTGTTTATTGCAGCCCAGAGAGATGAGAAACTCCAGTCTACATAATGTGTATAATTAGATTGCAGAGGGAAACTCTGCTAAAATCCCATCATTCTCTTTTAATTGCCTCCAGCAAAAACCGGTCGGATTTTCTTGAGTAGGAGGTTGCAGGATTGTATTTTATGTACCAATTTGGGTGGCGCAGAGAAGAGCACATAGTAAATAAATAGGTTTTTAATGCTAGTTAGTTGTCCTTAGAGGTTTCTTGGCGTAGTAATAATAATTCTGTAGGATCAACTCAGCATCGTCTTTCCAAGTTTGTGAATTCCAAATTTTTGGATGACAGGTGGGACATAATTTTAAAGTAATGTGAGCAAAATAAGAGGATTTGGGGGCGATTCTTTCATATATTTCATACCAAAATTGGTGAATTTCATGGCCACATTGTTTCTTAAAATACATTGTTTTCCAATATGAAACTGTCAACTGTGGGGTTTCGGGTTTCAAAGGAACTGTCGCTTAGGGAGCTTTCACTCGGCAAATGCTGTGCCATTTCCACGCCACATAAAGAAGGGAAATTTGAGATGTAGTGGGCACTCAAAGGAACGTTTAATCTCTCTCTTTCCATCAAGCGTTTGAATTACCACTTCTGGTCGTTGTTTTGGCTGATGAGAAGGACGGCAAGTGTTGTGCGCATTTTGGCAGCAAGTAAGTAGGTCGATGATGATGATGATCGAGATCGACATCTGCTCTATTAAAATTTGTGCGAATTTCACTAGGTAATGACAATTATGCTCTTATCATTCTAGAGAAATGTTAAGCAATTAATTTGTCCTGGAGTCAGTCCTGTCAAACGTAAACATGGGTCAACGATGGAGCACTTAACTTTCTCCGTGGGAAAATTGGTGATTAAACGATTGCGAAAGTGTCCGAAAAGTTGACCAATTCGAATTTATTGTTTCATCAATTACCTTTCTGGCCCTGAGAGTAGCACTTCAATCTGCCCATTATCTCCAAGGACGGGATTTCTTTCACGGTAAAAATAGCCTCATTGAGAAATGTCCTTTTGAAATGAGAGAATGAATCCTGTTCCAGAATTCCAGGTCATTTCGGTTGGTCGTCGTCTCTTGGGTGCAGTAAATAAATTGATGGATTTCTGCCCACTGCTGACCTACATAACGTGCTACATACATACTTTCCTTGGCTGCAGTGGCCACGGAAGCTTGAGGGGACAGAGGGACAATGTCCCCACGGTTATTCGATGCCCCCATCATCTGTCCATGTTATATAAACCCCTCGCTCCCCTATCCTACAATGTTAATGTCCCCACAGCTTCCGCGGCCACTGGTTGGCTGTGGTGTGGTGTGGCCGAAAGTAGAGATAGGACAGGACACCCACACAGATAAAAGGAAGTGAGGCCGAATAAATGAAGTGCAGCTGCAAATTGATCATTCGTCCGTCTTGGGATTAATTGTAAGCTACTTAACTTGATGAAGTGGACGAGGAGAGGAATCCGTCCCTCCGTCCTCACCAGATTGACATGTCCGACAATAAAATGGTTTTATGTGAAGGGAATTACATACTCGGGGTCAAATGTCTGGGAGCAGTAACTGCGGGGACAAAGAGACAATATGTCCACATGATCTGCCCGTGTTCTCCCTCCCATTTCCTACAATGGTAATGTCCCCACGGGTTCTGCGGTCACTGTCCATGAGCTGACCACAATGTAAAAAATGTGATGGATAATTCCGGCTCGGAAACCGATGCATTACATCCTCCTACGACGTCACGAACGACGATCAAAGGATCAAAACAGCACGTGTAGAATGTCTATTTCCTCGAAGGTTGAAATTCGCAAATTTCTGCAATATTGTGCAAATACATGTTTATTTGTTGTGGGATTAATGATGAAACTGCGAGTTCATTTTAGGTAGATTTGAGACATATCGCAGAATTGAAGGGTGTTTTATACCCAGTGGCCGCAGAAGGTTGGAGACAAAGGGACAATGTCCCCACGGTGCATCATTAGCCCATGTTATACAAACCCCTCTCCTACTCCTACAATGTTAATGTCCCCATGGCCTCCGCGGCCACTGCTTTCACCAATGTAATACAATCCAGGACAAATTTCACTGCGTACGTCGGTGTCGACAAATATATTTTTGATCTTACAAATTAGGCGAACCGCGTGCAATCTAAATTCACTCCATAATTCCACATCAAAGGGACGCTGTTATCGCAAAGTGAAAGCGGAGAAAGCTCAGACACGATGGTATCGCGTGGATCGTAATGAGTTGGGAATGGAAATTAGTACAATTTACTATTGTGAGAGAGAAAGTGACACAGGAATTCGTGAGAATAGATTATGAATTCATAATTAATTGAGGAACGTGCAATGGCTGAAAGGAATCCAAATATTTTTCTAAAGTTCTTGTCACACAGTTGGCCTGACCCAAATTTCTGGAAATAAACCGTTGTAACGTTAGAAATAGCTCGCCCTGAGACATAATTTGAAGATAACTTCGCACCGAAGGTGCAAAACAATCGGACAAATTAGATACATAATTTTGACACAATTTTGCACCAATGGTGCACAACAATTGCCGCAAATACATATATGCATCATATTTATGTATTTATATAATTTGGCACCAATGGTGAAAAATAAGCGGACAAAATAGACCCATAAATTTGACATAATTTTGACTTTTTCTTTCCCTAGCGTGGGAACGTATTCCTACCGGTTATTCTGCACTTTTGGTGCGTATTGCATCAATTCCCCCAATTGCTTGGCACCATTTTGTGTCATCGCTTATTCGGGACGAATGGAGCAATTAATATCCTAAAAAATGGACATGGTCCTATTTAATTAGCATAAATTGATGCAAAAAACTCATTAACAGACAGACGGACAGACGGACAGACAGACGGACAGGAGGGACAAACCGTAGTAATGTTAGAAGTAGCTCACCCTGTAATAATGATTTGGTTATAACTTGCCCCAAAGGTGCAGAAAAATGCAACAAAATAGATACATAATTTTTATGCAATGTTGCACCAATGGTGCAGATAAATTAAACAAAATAGATCAATAATTATTATCCATCGAGAAGAGTCCAGAAATTGTGCATCACTGGTGCAGAATTACCTACCAACGATCAACGATAATTTTG
Source organism: Folsomia candida (assembly GCF_002217175.1). Lineage (NCBI taxonomy): Eukaryota > Metazoa > Arthropoda > Collembola > Entomobryomorpha > Isotomidae > Folsomia > Folsomia candida. The sequence goes on along the minus strand of NW_019091200.1, from coordinate 1,691,573 downwards.
AAAAATGTATGTCAAAATTGTATGATCATTTCTCCCGGATATTCTGCATTATTGGTGCGTTTTGCGTCCCTGCCTCCAATTATTTCGCATCATTTTGTGTTCCCGATTGTTAGATATCAATGGTCCTATTAACTTGTTAAAAAATTTGATTCGGTTTGTTTAGTACCAATGGTGCGCCTAACGTATCCAATAATGGTCAAGGGGCTGTTTAATTAGCATCAGTTGATGCAAAAAACTCGTTAACAGACAGACAGACAGACAGACGGACAAGAGGAATTCAATAGCTCTCATGCTACGCAGGGCGAGCTAATAATTGTTCAAAAAAGTTCACTTTCTTATGAATTTATGCTTTCATTTTACATACCTTAAAACTAGCAATTTTCATGCAAAAGTATGCATTCATGCTGCAAAATTATGTTGCATAAATGAATTCATGTAACGAATTAGAAATTAGCACAAAATTCAGGCAAACTTTAGCAAATTCTGCTGAAACATCATCCTAAATTTAAAATTTATATGTGCATCTCCTGCAGTAGAAATTAGCACAAAATTCAGCAAAACTTCGCTAAAAAAAGACGTCCTAAATTGAAACACGAAATGCAATTTCGAGTGAAAGTGAAAGTGAAAAATGAAAAAAAAATGTTTCTCAATTTTACAGCGAGATGAGCAAGGTCGCAATAGAGATTAGATGCCCCTTGAGCTTTACTTCACATTTTTTTTCCAGTCCGGACGAGATAAATGCTTTCCTTAAGAACGAGATATGTACCAAATTCCTTCAACCTTTAATATCAAACTTTCACGTTCCAGCAGCAGCAGTCGACCCCTTTTTGCCACGACAGACGGTCGTGTTACATAATAAAAGGGATGACTATGGAGTAGACAATGGTGCAAATAATGGCACGGCATGGCTTGCATGAGCATGACTCTGGTCTGGATGGCCAAAAAATGGTCCACTTCACATTTAACCTTTCTCCAGCAAAAGGAGGTTGAGCTAGGTTCTGGTCCCAGATTTTGGGTGAAAGAAAGCAAATTGGAAGGTTGGAAAAAATCGTGTATCACGTTGGTGAAAAGTTTTATTAGAGATAATTTGGAAATTTGTATGCCGTGCGGGTAAAAAAATACTAATTAGCTGGAGAGGGACGCATCTTCCAAGGTTGGAAAATGTAATAAGAAACCGTAGGCCGAAATTAATAAAAATCCCATATTTTTTGCACAACCTCTGAACAGGGTTTCGGTTTCGGTTTGGTTAAAAGCACTGTTCAAATCCAATTTTAACAAGTTTTGGATCCTGAATTTTGACCAAAATGTCCCAAAAGTGTCAAAAATAGAAAATGGGGCAAAATGTTACATGTTTTCCATTATCGAATCTTTCGATAATCCGTTGCCGCGTATGAAACTAATGTCACATTAATTTTGAGAATTTTGCGTAATATGACATGGTTTAGAGATTTTTTAAATTTCCTATAAGAAAACAAAAGTTTTCCCAAATTTCGTGGCATTGCACACACCAAAATGCTCAAAATTAATGGGAGATTAAATATCTGTGCATATGTAGATTTGGAAAAAAACGTTAATAAAAAACTTGTAACATTTCCCCATTTTCCAATCTTGGGGGCTTTTGGATGTCCAAGATTATTTTGCACAGCATTATACGCTTTTTTGGACCATGTCCAGTCCAAAAAATAGTTTTGAACTTGTAAAACGTGACAATTTACTAAACCATGTATGGCAAACATTCTTCATGAAACCATGAACCTGACAATTCGATGCATCACGAAATTTGTGACCTCCAAAACTTGTCCCTTTTTATAAAGACATGCATGTCACATCCTCTCCAAAAATAGAAACACTTTCACCAAAAATTCCACCCCACACACGGATGGAGATTCACATCATCATCATCTCATCGCTCATCGAGGAGACGACATCAGAACCACGAGTAAATTTTAGTTTGCATATCGACGCAAACTTTCCACTCTGCCTGATCTTCTGGAAGGAGCAGACTGCCGATCAATCTTGCTACACACAACTTTTACGCTCAACTCCTATGCATAAAACTTGCCTATAAATAAAATCCCACAATTTATTACGAAAATTTCTGATCTTCAACAACACAAGCTTAAAATTTTACTTTCACCAAGACACACACGAGCCTAAGTATTTACGACGAAAAGCAAAGTTTGTAAGAAAAAAAGGTTTTAAACTGAATTTATGTACAGATTTTGAATGTTTGTGTGCATCCCGAAAATCCGATCTGAGAGTGAAAGCGAATCTTGCTATTTAAGTTTTTTTCACGGAGTAAGGCGAATGTCGTGGTCGTGGTGAAAGTTAAAGAGATCCGGATTGCATCATCCCAACAAAACCTCTCATGTACACTAAATCTCCTTTATGCCTGATAAAATTGCACTGGGATCGCCAGTTCGTTCGTTCCTATTCAATTCTCGAGGAGAAAAGATTACATAAAAAAATACTAGCAGTGTTTCGTTTCTGGCGGGTTTCCTACATTTCTTGCACCGATAAAGCAAGACACGCAAGAAACTGGGAGAAAGTGCAAGAAATTTGCGCCATGTGGCCACGCGCAGTATGAAATATAGCGGCAGGAAGTAGTTTCTTGCGCCTTGCATTTCTTGCAGGTCAAAATAACTGCAAGAAACCACTTTCTTCCAGTTATTTCTTGCACCTGAAACACGGTTATTAGCAGTGTTTTTTTGTGATTCCCAGAATTAGCAGTGTTTCGTTTCTTACGCTTTACGCATTTCTTGCACTGCAAAACAACCAACGCAAGAAATGCGAGGTGCAAGAAAGTGCAAAAAATATGCACAATTTAACCACAAATATTGCGACGGGAATTAGTTTCATGCATTTCTTGTAGGTCAAAATACCCGCAAGAAACCACTTTCTTCCCGTTATTTCTTGCAAGCTGCTACTTTCACCCGAAACACTGAACCCAATCCTATCCACGAATCCCAACAAATTCAACCAGTGTGAGTCGCTCGTCGTGTAACTTGTCCTTTCTCTCTCTCTCGGGTTGTCTTTGCCTTGAACTTATTTTTTCGGGTCGATGGCGGATGGGAAATAAATTTTAATCAGCTTACAGAGTAAGCATTGATGAAATGAAAGTGAGGAATGATCGATACTCATCATTATTCGGAGCAAAATCAAATTATCCTTGAGCAGATTGGTCCAATTGATGAGTTGTAGGAAGCCGGAGAAGGATTTGGGAAAGCACCCAATTACTTTCTCCACGTTATAATCGAGCATTCCTCCACGCTTGTTTGAGCCAATTTGTCCAGCACGGCGGAAAAAGATGGGGAAGTGTTAAAGACTATTTTTTACGGTTCTTTCTACTGAAAAATTTACGTCTACATACATTGAAATATTTACTGAGGGGGATATTTTTTGATGGATGGATGGATGGATTGAAGCGAGAGAGCAGATTCGGAAGAGGGAAACATGGAAAAGGTTTTAATAGGAAATGGAATGCGATGAATGATGAAACTTTCTCCTCCATGTTTCTCAGTCTGTCCGTCTGCTTTTTCATTTTCCAGAAGGGAAAGTAGACGTATGCTGCTTTCTAGTGGAAGTGGAGATGCGAGATGGGTCTAGAAATTCGGTCCTTGTACTCGTATCTCAGTTTCAGTCTTTTCATTCTTTTATGGCTAATCCTAAACTTTTTTTGTTTGTTTTGTATGCATCTCTGTCATAATAATGTGTGTTAAGAAGGGTGTGTGTAATTAGTGGTGATGACGCAGAGAAAATCTGTCAAGTACATGATTTTTCTGTTTGTTTATTAATTTGTGGAGAAAGCCGAGCATCGTAAACTGCACGCCCCGCACGCATTGTATTAATTTCGTAATGGAAAGTTGGAATGTAAATATGTACACTTTGTTAAATGGAAAACAGAAGGTGCAGTTGGTGCAGACTAAACACCAGGATTCAATGTTTCTGCCAAGTAATTATCATCAGTGAAGATATTGCAGGAAAATTGCAATAGCTTTAATTTTACGGTGTTTTTCAAGCGCATCTAAAGTTGCAGCTTAATTAAAAATTTAGAAATTCTTCTTTCCACACAATTACTTGTTCACTGGTCGTGTCGCTCTTTTGAACTGGAAGCTGCACATGGAAATATGTAGTATGCACCTTTGCTTTCACTAGGCCGGCTTCACCAGGAGTAGATTAAGATCCAAGTCAAACGTCAACCAAAAGGAGTGAAGAGGAAAAGAAATCAAGCGAAAACATTGTTTAAACTTTACTTGGCAAATAAGTAGCGTTTGGTGTTCTTGCTTTGGTCTGGGTTCGTCATGCCAGGAAATCAGCTAGCGATGCAAAGGCAAAGAAAACCTGGCTAAGGAAGAACAAGAAATGTGAGAAACGGGACGGAAGAAGAAGACTCGAATCCAGAGACAGAAATTGCCTTTGTCTCTCGAAGGAGAATGAAATGAAACAGCAAACATTTCCCATTCGCTAAATAAACCTTTGTTCATTCAGCTTAAGCTCATTAGTAAAATAGATCTGGTTGGAGATTGGTTGGTGTGGCCACTTTGTTTATGCAGCAGACAGGCTGTGTAGTCGTTCATTATCAGTTCAAAATATGGTGCTGGTTGGACCAATGCAAATTGTAGGGGCGTCTGCTGTCAGTACAACGCTCGGTTGTACACTTTCGACGCTGTTGGAAACACGTGTTCAAAAAATTGTGTTTTGTTCCATGGATGGACAAAATTCTTTACAAACATTATTTTGAGCTCCGCTCTTCCCAGAGTTTGGATTTCCAGGGCTGTTACACAAAAAAATACGAAAATCTGCATTGAGAATAGAAGATTTATACGATATGTACATACATGTTTTGTGAAGAAATTAACTTTTTATCTCTGTCAAATATGTACATTGTTTTCACGATTTTTTAAAAACAAAAAGTATTGTCGAGTACAAAGTAACGATAAAAGGCTAATTTCTTCGCAAAAATTGTATTTTCCTAGGTCTGCAGTCTTGTGCACGTTGATTCTCGTCATTTTGTGGGTGTAACAACCCTGGGAAGAACGGAGCTCAAAATGCTGTATTTTGACAAAGTGTTTTGCCTACCTCTGGCTTTTTTAACGTTTTTTTGATACAATAAATAACCGGTTTTTATTTTTTTACATATACATATTTTGCGTCCAGTCGAAGCGGAACTCGTGGAATAGGTTTTTATGCTACAAATTTAAAAATAACATGCGTTTTCTTGATCAATAATTGTTTCATAATATTTAAAGCAAAATATATTCTTGTTTCCCAGAAATAAATTGACCCATTTTTCTCCCCCACAATTTCTCTGCCTTTCTTCGAATATGATCAGATTTCACCACCCACGAGCAGCATTTACGTAATAACCGTACCCATTATGCGCTATTACCACCCCATATATCGCATCACATAACTGTAATGGATTTGTGCAAAGTGTTTTTTTTTCTTTCTTTACTCTCCTGCCTGGATGCCGATTCGTTATTAAACTCAACTCATTTTGGTATCGGAGGAAAAACATTAGGAGGGCGAAATGAGGTGGAATATTATTATAGCATCCATCGCTCGAGAGTAAATGTTGCCCGTTTTATACGTTTCCGATACATTTTACTTTACAAAAAGTTACTGGCTCCATTGCACTCACGAGAGTACAAACTGGACCAACTATTATGTCAAGATTTATGAAAACATTAAAATGAAGATGAAATCGTTCAGCACGAACGATTTTTAGCCCGAGTCAGGGCTTATGTGTCATGGTTGTCTGTCTGTCTATCGGTTACGCTTGTAAAAGTTTTCCAATCGACTTGAAATTTTGGACACAAGTATGTAAAATTAGGAATCGAATCAAGTTCGAAGATGAGCAAAATGTGGGGGAAAAAATATAAAAAATCTGTAGTGGCCTGAATTATAAATAGCAACCTGACTCGGGCTAAACAAGGCTGCCCTGTGGGTTTTTATATATAAGCAGGAAAAACAAGGATTGAATTGAGATGTAATTTTTATCCAGGGTTGGAGTTTACTGATTTATGTAATTTTTTTCAAGTCAACTATGTACTTTTTCAGTCAAATGGAGAAATGAAATTGTTTTCATCAGTCAGTTTCCGATACACCGCATGCATTGCATTTCCCGTCGAGTATCAAAGTAGTATTTTTGGAGAGAGGGGAAGAAGACGCATCTTTTTCGAGGAGGGATAAGATATCGTTCCGTGTGATCCTGTACGAACGGGTGAGGAAGAGTCGGAAATATTTCAAGTTCACTTTCTTCACAAAATATAGGATGACTGGAGATGTTATCTGGAAATTATGAAATTTTTTAGTGGCTAATAGCTATATTAAGCGGAATGGATAACTTGTTTACCAGTGGTGAAGACATGCACAACTCGTAAAGATTTCTACAATTAATGAGACCATGGAATATCGACACGTTTGAGATCCTTGGTGAATTTATGTGAAGTTTCTTCAAATCTGGAAACAAAAATTGGTCAAAATTAATCAAAATTCTTTATATACCGCATAATATAGTATCGTATCGTAAAAACTACGTACATTTCAAGTCTCCAATCGAATCCTGCTTCACTATGTCACTTGCGCCCTCCACTAAATCAGCATCCACTTGATGATCCAGCATCATCTGAAGTTCGTGACATTTTGCGAACGGAATTCCTGTGATTCCTTCATCCGTGATGACCGAATCGGCCAGAAGCAGCTCCTCGATGAGGGGACACTCACGTATCAATATCCTCAAGTTAGAGTCCGACAAGTAGTCGCCACGGAACTTTCGCAAGTGTGGGAAAAATTTGGCAATGTTTTTGTAAATATGAGCAAAACTCATTCTCCCCGCGTTACTGTGACCTGACATGATTTGAAGTGATCTCATCTGGTCACAGCAACTCTTTTCTGGCTCGTCTCGAAAGGCGACGGAGAGATTGACGTTGGTCAGGGTGAGAGATTCCAGCTTGTCCATGAAGGGGAGGAAGTCCAACGGTCCGTAGTAATTCTTCAAGGTTAAGGTCTCCATCTTAACGAGGTCGTATCCACAAGGGAATGTTTCCGGAGTGGCTGGAATAAGGACGAAATCCAAGTCCAACCTGGTCAAGGTTGACCCTAAGGAAGACAGCCATGCGTACAAGGCTGGAAACCGGAGACCGGGTCGGAGCGAGAGCTGTAACCTTTCCAGTGGCCAGTTAAACTTTTCGTGAATTAAAATCACCTCCGCTTCATTAAGATTTAATGGGAAGTCGATAATTTTTAGGAATTTGCACGGATTGTTGAAATCTGGATGAGCGGATATTTCTCCGAGTAAGGTGACGAATAAGCTCGAGTCGTCGAAGCGGTTATTGAGCTGTAAAACTTCCAAATTAGGGAACAATTTTAGCAGTAAAATTGCCAAGTTTTGAACCGCGCTGGATGGTGTGAGGGGTATGAGAAGGTCGAGGGGATTGTGTAGGTCGGGAATTATGGGGACGCCGTCATCCAAGGTCTGGTCGAGGCGAAGTTCTTTCACGGAGGGCAACACAATTTCGCCGCTGTTGAAAAATTCTTTGTGCACAAGGGCAGACATGGCGAGTCGTGTGGGATTGCAGCTTAAGGCGTCGGTGAGAATGATGGAGTGTAGTTGATTCGCATATTTCTGAAGGATCTTCCAAATCGTTGACTCACTCCCGATTTCCGTGCTGATTTCTGTCCTTGCAATTTTATCTCCTAATATTTTAAAAAGCTTGTCAATATGTTTTCCCCCATCGAGATTTGTTTGTAGTTTGATATTGAATGTTCGCAGGGATCCGATGCTCATCCGATCTCTCCAAGGTCCGGAATGGTCTTTTACCAGGTCGATAAATGCGTGGAGATTGATGAAGGGATGGATAGAAATTTTTGCCCGGGTTTCAAACAACTTTGTCGCCTCTTCTGTCCAAAGGTGACAAACTTGACGACAAACGGCCAATTCTTGGTAGGGCAGGTATGAAAGGATGTGTCTAGCAATCTAGATAAGCAACAAACAAGAGCGTATTTAATTAAATAGTCTTAAACGCTTTATTATTAATCAAATTAATGTTACCGAAGGAATGCTGAGTGGATCTAATCCTCTACCAATAAGATCATGGTACATCTCTTGTTGATATTTCTTATTGTTTTCGACGAGCTCACAAGGAGGTAATATTGAATCGTCGACAAGAGGAGCAGCCGTTGGAAGAAACGCATTGACTTCTTCACAAGCTGGTAAATCATCTTCTGCCATTATTTCGATTTCAAAACTTATTTCGTCTGTTCAGCCTCATGCAAAGTGGGTGAACCCGTTTCCTCATATCCGTAGAAAAACAACTTATCTCATTGTCAGCTATTAAATTAATTAAATATTAAATTATATCTTTATTAAATGTCGTTATTTATTTCAACAACCAATAACCAAACCGAACTACCAATTTATTTATGCCAAAAAAAAGTAGCTTGCCTTAAAACGCATATTGTTTTCCAAAATTATGTGAAAAACAGTTATAAATTAAACTTTTATTTATATTTGGAAGAATATTTATATTAAAAACAAAACAAAGAAAGTCAGATGAACCCAAACTGGAATAAAGTTGTGATCCGTTATGATTTCCGCGCTAGTTGAGCTTCCACGTGATGAGACTTTCTCCACGCTTTCACTCATCTTTTCCTGGAATATCCACCAATCCAGCCAAATTACATGCACAAGAAACCCTTATTAAGGGTCCATTATATTTTAACGAATGAAGTGCTCATTATTACATGAATTTAACTATAATTAATCAGGCTTTAAAATTATAACTTTCACCACGTCGTCTCAAATCGAACCAAAGTGAAAGCAAATCAAAACCTGGGACAACTTTCTTTCTCAATTTCTCAATTTCCCCATTCTTCGAATGAAATGAGAAAAGTGAGAAATCTTGCATTATATGAGGAATTTGAGACAGCTAAAGTTGAGACAGAGCGTGGAGCCCTCTCGCAGTGTTTGTACAATTTGGGCACTCCAATGAAATGACTAATACTCGGCCAACTAAACAAATGGAGAGCCCAAAAAACCATTATTGTATATCGTATTCGTCACACAATAATAGACACACACGGGAGTAAGTAATAACTATATTTTTAAGACGCTAAAAAACCCCAACTTTCATCAACATATCAACACTTTTCCTCTAAACGGTGAAAGACACGACAAATGTGTAATATAGTTAAAGGTGAGTTGTTTCTTCAGTTTAGATCAATGTAATTAAGAAGTTATTTACACTTTAAGAATCTTCATCTTTTAAAATCTTCTAAGATTGAAGATGTTGTTGAGAATAATTGAGGTGAAATGCAAAATAGGTCAGGTGGATTAGCAAGCTTTTAAAATTCAAATAATGAATTATTATGATATTTTTTAAAGAAAATTAGTAGTACTGTTAATTTGTAATTGTCTTAACTATTGTGCTGTGCTGTAAAAAAATATGTAGCTACATATTTATTAGCATGTTGTACGATTTTTTTGCTGGTTGTGTCGTATGTCAATAGATTGGAATTATCATATTGGAAGAAATATGTATGGCATATTAACGGGCTGGCTGTTTCCTTTCCATACTTTTGCGAATTGATAAATCGCAAAACACAGTGTGATTAGAATTTCTAATGCGAGTGAGTGAACCAAATATGTGCGTCTCTTTTCCTTCAAAAATCAATGTATTCGTGTTTATGTAGTTTTATTAAACTTCGTACTTTTTTGCAGTAACCAATTCTACAATTGAGATACAATTTTGCAATTTGTGATTAAATTAGACAGTCTAATTTAAACTAATTCATCATTCCAAGTTTTACGTTATTTAGTGAGACAGAAAACCCAAGAATTTGTAGTTCATTTCATTTCATATACGTCTTACTCTGATTTGCTTGCATCACTGATTACGTAAATCCAAAAGTTAAAATATATACCAGCATCACATACATGCATTTTTGTGGTTTGGGTTTTATTAGTTCTGGACATTTAGCAATCCAATCACTTGCTGTCATATCGTACACATTGATGATAACGATAACTACGTCCTGTTACTACCTTCTTCAACCTCATTTTAATTACTTTTTTTGTTTGTTTATTCCAAGTTTTGTAGAGGACCCATTCATGATCTCAATCATCGCGGAGTAAGGAACGGAGGAATTTGGAAATTTGTGACTTAATTGATCCAACTTTTTTCATAGAGCAGTTTTGTGCAATTTGGATCTCTCGGTTCGTGACGTGACAGTTCTTTTGTGATTAGTTTTCCAACCAAGTGACGTTGTTTTTTGAGAATGTATTGTGTTTAGCAGTGTGTGGGACGAAGAAAGGAAGAAGCCGGCTCTCGGATCAGTAGTTTGGCAGTAGTCTCACTAAAACGGGGAACCGGGTAGAAAGAAGAAAGCGGAGTTTTCCGGGTTCGGATTTTCGAGTCGGAGTGATTTGTCTCTACCACTCTGGGGACGAACGAGTCGTCTGAGAACCAGGCAGTGCAAACTTTAAAAAAGAAGTTCTGCTGTCCTTCTTTCTTCCATTTCATTCCATCATCCATCCATCCATCCAATCCACTTCACCGTTTTTTCTCACCATAAACCAACGACCCCTCGTCGTCAGAGATCATCCATCTATTTACGTATAAGCAGGAGTGAGTGGGTGGGTGTGGTGGTCGTCGCCGTCGTTAAGCTCAATCAACAAAAAAATATAGGATAACCGACAATGGAGGCAATTGCAAAACACGACTTTACTGCCACCGCAGATGATGAACTCAGTTTTAAGAGAGGACAAGTCTTGAAGGTTGGGATAGAATTCCGCTATAAAATGCTTTCAGCGATTTAAACTAATGTCGTTCCCGTTGTTTCAGATATTAAATATGGAAGATGACTCAAATTGGTTTAGAGCAGAACTGGATGGACGAGAAGGCCTAATACCGTCAAATTATATTGAGATGAAAAGTCATTCGTGGTATGTGAGCGTTGCATTGCATTTGTTTTAATGAATTAGTTTCTGCTGAGGCATGTAAAGAAATTATGTGTATGAACTGGAGCTAAAGTTATTGGGTTTGGATTTGCCTTGAAAATATGCAATTTGTAAATAACCACAAATAATGGAAGTATGTTATTACTAAACGAAACGCAAGGTTAGAAAGAACGCGTAGTATTCTCATTCATTTCCGGTTGGGAATGTGTTTTTTTTCTGAACCGCAAACATATTTATCCATCTATATAGTAATGTCCCGGTACACTCTGGTGTATGGTGTCAAATGATATGAAATGGCTACTCTATTTTCCAGGTACCGTGGAAGAATTACTAGGGCGGAAGCCGAAAAGTTTCTTACTGATAAACCTGAAGGGGCTTTTCTCATCCGAGTGAGTGAATCCAGTCCTGGCGACTTTTCTTTGTCTGTGAGGTATGAAAAGTAAATTACTACTTTATACGATGTAGTCGGAGGTTAATTATTTTTTATAACAAACTGTCAGGTGTTCCGATGGAGTCCAACATTTCAAGGTCCTTCGTGACGCTGCTGGAAAGTTTTTCCTATGGGTTGTTAAATTCAACTCGCTAAATGAACTCGTCGAATATCACAGGTATCGATACATTACCAAAAAATAGGATCTTGTAAAATGTCACTGAAACTAAAATTTCGGTCCCAATAATTTGCAGGACCTCCAGTGTGTCGCGTTCTCAGGATGTGAAATTACGCGATTTGCTTCCCGAGGTTATTGGAATATTAATTTGAACATCGACAATTCCGACGCTCCAGCGAACAAATATACTTTTAAGCGTTGTAAGCTCTTCTTTTTCCGTTCTGTTTTTGACATTATTTTTGTTTTTGCAGTATGTGAGGGCAATGTATGATTTCACGCCTCAAGAACCTGGTGAACTTGAGTTTAAAAGAGGAGATATTATTACAGGTTTGTTAATCACTTGTATGGTCATCCTCACCACACAACAAACAGTCTTCTTCTCCCCTCCCTCCTGCTGCTAATTGCTAAATAATGCTTCATTTTTGTCTGTGGTTGTTGGTTGACTCGTCATATTTAGAAATTATTACGTTAACAATAATTAAGCTCTAAATGATCTCTCTTTTTCTTAGTGACCGACCAATCGGACGCAAACTGGTGGTGTGGGATGCTGGGTAATAAGAAGGGTCAATTTCCAGCCACCTATATTTCACCGTACAACCCATGATTGATTAATATAACTTTTTAAATGCCGAGACCTTATACCAATTTTTAAACATACAAGAATTGCTTTTAATATCGTGTAACTTATTCTTCTCCTTTTTGGGAGGCTTTATATTATGACTTTTCACGACACATACATACATATACACACATACACGCCCAAACAATTTACATGTGTAAAAAAACAACCAAACCAATCAATCAATCTTCCACACAACACTTATCATGATCTACACACTTCTTCAATAACTTGCTGTATAATATGTACGTAGTTTTAATTAGCTGTTGACCACAGAATTGGTTTTTATAATGCACTGACTCGACCCCTTAAAACTTTAATGTTCGACTCGATTTACATAGCGCCAGAGAACAAAGCAATGATATGAAATTATATTAATTATTATGATGATGCCAGATTTATTATTATTATTTGTGTAACTATTTAATTAACTCTGCAACAATCACACCCAACAAAAACTACTACACTGCACTGTGAACGACTATTTTTAAGTGCGTACTACCAATAATTTTATTAATAACGACGCCCGTATTAATTGAAGACATTATATAATTAATTACTAGAAAAAGTACTATTACATATTATATTATCAAACGTGACATCGAAAACGAGCAAGAAAAGAGATCCTCCTCGAGAATTCTGTGAATGACAGTTTTGAACAATATTACTGTAATTATTATTGGTACATAGATACGTCTTAATTTAAACTGTCAGTAATTTAGCTAATTGTGTTCTTCCATTTTTGCTTGCAATTAAGTAATATCTTAACTATTATATGAAAAATGTTACTATATATTGGTTGTATTTGTATCATACATGAAGTGTTGTTGTATTAATTATGTAACGAACGATCAAAAAACTCAAAAGCCTTTTGTACAAGGGCGAATTATGATTAATCTACATAAGTAGTTGCACGATTACTACTGTTATTTTGTTTTTTTTTAATTAATTAAAGGAAGAAAAGGAGAGAGCTTTTATCTTATGTAAAATTAATGTGTTTTCAAGCGGTGCATGATATGATTTAATAATTGATGTCCTTAATTTCATAGCATTTTCTACTTCTACAACTCTTTTGGTTGCATTGCATTGGCTGCTTGTTTTAAAACCAAGCTCAAAATTACATATGTGCATGAGTTGCATTTTTTTGTAAAAAAGGGTGAAATATTACGTCTTCAGACTTGAAGTGAAATTTCTTACTGCACTTTTAAAATCTTTGCTCACATGCACGATGCAGATTTGGTATGATTTTTCGACTTGTTAAAAGGCAGGCATTACTTGCTTGAGCTCTATAAATAAATATCTACGACTAATTTAAATTGAGAACGATGATTGATGATGATAAACCAAAAAACATGATTGCCTGATGAATTGTACCGTATTATAACTCGTGCCATTGCAACCTGGCCAGTAAATATTTACAGAAATATCTAGAAATACATTTTGTAAGCGTTGTATTGGTGTGATAATATTGTTAGATTTTGACAAGAAAGAATCTCATTTTAGCAAAATTATTCCTCTTCTTGCCAGTTTCTTCTGTATATTCTGTGTAACTTATAATGGAGGTCGACCAGCGTAGACTCTCAGATTTTGACCAAATTAATGGAAATCGATCATAAATTTTATTATGCAAATGACCCAATCTCCTCTTCTGATGCAATTGATGCAAATATCTCTGCCAAACGTGCGCATTGGGAGATCGTGTCTTTTGCAAATTTCATACTAATTAAATTTGTGATCGATGGACACTAGTTAGGTAAAAAAATCTGAGAGAAAACGCTGGGAAACCTCCGTTGTGAGAAAGATAATGCTTCTTCTTTATCTGCAGAGACACTGAAATGGTGATGCCATGATTAAATGTATGTAAAATGTACCGATCCGTGGTGAGAGAGTGAAATGATTGATTTTTTGAATGTAGTAGTATAAGCATTCCTATCAAGAAATAAACAAAGCTAAGCTGAGCTGATGCATTATTATTATGTCCTAAATTTGATTTGATTACTTTTTGCAAAAGAATTTTGCATAAGAATTTTTGCGAATTTTTCTATTGTAAAAGTTAGGAATGTTGAGTATTGAGTAGTCTCTTGGTACCCCGAGGATACGGCGCGTTCTGAATTCACTACACGAGGATACCCTTTACCACGCTTGTTTCTGTTTTTCCAGTCCAGTACCCGAAAATTGACTTGTTTTATCTTCGATAAGTAGAAAATAGTATTTATTTTTGACCAGAGTTAGTAAATCAATTAGTTAAGAAGTGACAATGCCAAAGTCGAAGAGAGACAAGAAAGGTAAGGTCTTTTAATGGGCACATTTTTCTGGTATGCTTGGTTTTAAAATTTTAATTGTTTGTATTGTTTAGTTTCACTCACCCGGACAGCAAAGCACGGGAAGGAATGGAAGAAAGATATTTACGAGAAGGTTCGAACCGCAGCGGAACAATATGCTTCAATTTATGTCATTCGTGTCGACGGGATGAGAGTTGGAGCACTGAACGAAATTAGGAAACATTTCAAGGACTCGACAATCTTGTTGGCGAAGAATAAAGTCATGGCTTTAGCTTTGGGGAAGGACGAGGCTTCAGAAGTTAGCGAAAATACGCATAAGATTGCAGAGAGGTTAACGGTACGATATCATTCATTTGTATTGCATATTGTATGAGATGAGCGAACCTGATGTCATGATCATGATGATAATGGTTATCTCTTTCCAGGGTCAGTGTGGTCTATTATTCACGGATAGAGAAGAATCCGACGTGATTTCCTTCATTGAGGAGTTTGTTGAGAGGGATTACGCCCGAAGTGGAACTAAGGCGAGCGAGGAGGTGATTTTAAAGGAAGGACCTCTCACCCAGTTTTCACACGCGATAGAGCCTCATTTAAGATCCTTAGGAATGCCAACGCAGTTGAAAAAAGGAATCGTTACGCTGCTTCAGGATTTTACAGTGTGCAAAAAACGACAAGTTTTGACTCCACAACAGGCCAACATTTTGGTAAATTCTGGAATTCTTAATATGCACACTTAAATTGATGAGATTCATTTATGTATGTATTTTTGAATGGTTTAGAAACTACTGGAAATCCAGATGGCTCAATTTAAAATTAAATTGGATAGCAAATGGACGAAACCGGACGACTTCAAAATTCTTGCGAGCAAGGATGACGACGAATCTGAGGAAGAAGATGATGAGGACGTTGCAGACGAGGAAAATCAAGTAGAAGTCGACGATGAAGAAATGGACGCATCCGACGATGACGATGACGAATAATGTGTTGGATTCGAAATTTACGTATTTGTATCTTATCATATTTAGTTTACTACGCAAGTTTAATTATTTTTCAAGTTTGTGAAATTTCTTAATCGTGTTTTCGAATTTAATAATAGATCTTTCTTTAATGACTATTTTTTAAATCAGTAGTGCCATGATTCCTTTCAGTTATTTAAATCGAGACTCGTAAACTTCAAAAAATAGAAATGAGCTATAATTTTTAGCATGTTTCATCATCAGACAAAAGACAATTAATTCTTAAGTAGCCATTGATCCATTTATTTATTGCTTTCATTTCATCTTAACGAGGAATTACGTCAAATTGATATTCAACTAATGTGATTTCACAAAAAAATCAGCTCTACCTGGCCAACAAGATTGGTTTACAGAGTAAAGCATCATGCATGAATCTACAAAAGTTGATCACACCAATGATCACATAATTCCACCATATATAAATGTATTCTATTCTAAGGAGGTGGAGGTCATGATTATGAGGACATTAGTTTCTGGATATCTTTCTCCATTTCCTGCAAAAAAATATGGCTTAAAATTCAGTCCATCAACTTGTAATATATGGACTTACAATTGGATCCGTGGGGGGCCCAAACCGCTCAAGAGGTTTGCCCTTCTTGTCCACCAAGAACTTCGTAAAGTTCCACTTGATCGCGTCAATCCCAAAACTGCCCCCTTTCTGCGTCTTCAACCACTTCCAGAGGGGATGAGCATCGTTCCCGTTCACATTAATTTTGCTCGTCATGTCCCAAGTGACGTTGAACTTCTTGGCGAACTCCTTGATTTCCGCCTCCGTCCCGGGCTCCTGACCTCCAAACTGATTGCAGGGAAACCCCACGATTCTCAGGCCTTTCGACCCATCTGTAGGAGACGAGTATTTCTCATACAGGGCGGTCAACTGTTCATAGTTGACCTTGGTCTTGCCTCACCTTAAAGGAAGGGACACATCCAAAAGTTAAATACTTGCATAAAATGAAGGTCTTCCAGCGTATATATGCTCTCAGACTTTAACCAACCGATCAGTGTCAATTGAGCACAAATTTACATTATGTCATAATGTAAATTGTCATAAAATGTCATATGACATTTGCAAAATACACGATTTCCCAATGGGCACGTTTGGCAGGGATATTTGCATCCGAAGAGGAGAAAATGCACAGAAAATGTGCAGGTAAAGTGTAAAAAAATTGTCAAAGTTTTCTCCTCTTCGGATGCAAATTTCTCCACCAAACCATTTTGAGACTTTCCTTTGCAAACTTCAATGTAATTAAAGTTGTGATAGATTGACACTTAATTCGTCAAAATCTGTGAGTACATATTGGGAGACCTCCATTCAAGTAAAGAAATTCACTGAATTGCTGACAATTTAATACTCACTTGGAGGCAACGTTGACGATTATTAACGGATGATCCCTGCGCATTAATTAATCAATTAGTACCATGCTTTTTTTAGTTTTCTTTCGTATAGGAAACTCACTCAAATATTCTCATAGCTTGAGGATTTCCATCAATGTCCACATAGGCAAAATCGTAGACAGAAGACGCAGTTTTCCAGTTATCCCCCATGTCCTGCGTAAAAAATCATGGAAGAAAATATATAATAATCCCTTGTTCAACTATACATAATATTTGCGAAAGAAATTAGCAATTAATTAGTAAGTAGTGTTGCAGAAAGTTTGCAAAAAGTGTTATAGGCACCTCTACAGAGATACCAAAAATCTGCACACCAAACCGTCCGTGCAAATTTCAATTAAATTACCATATTGGATGGGGACACTGCCGAATTGCTGGAACACACAGACCCCATGTGGAGAGATTTCCCTGTTTCCTGTCTCCGAACTAGCACAGGTCCACAGACAGCTTTTTTACCCCAACCAACTAAGAAATGTCGCAGCAACATTTATTTGATAAGGTCAAGAAGATAAGTGATGATGAGCGACAAAAGCAATACGGAAGAGATGAAGATGAAGGGAATTGATAGATAAGCCCCAGAAAAGTAAAACAGAATTTTAGCAATCTTCAACCAGGTGGAATTCGTCTACTTCAAAATTCTGATTTTTTGTTACCTCGTTTCTGGAAGAAGAAAGAAAATTGTTGCGCAAAGAAAATAAATCCGTAATATTTTTCAGGGAAAGTCTGGACAACGTTATGACAATTATTTTCTGCAAAAATTGGTGGCGTTTCGCACTGCACTGCTCTGCTCCCATGCAAATACTGACTGACTCTGACTTGTGCAAATTCTTCGGTCTATGTAGATATGTGCTTGAATAAACACTGTCTAAAAGTAATACCCACCAATATGCGACTATACACCACTACAATACCTGAGCGAAGAATAATTGACCTTCGGAATGCATATTAATGGGACGCATGCTACTCAAAAGCGTCACTTTACTTGATGCTATCAAAGTTATCCAAATACATACATGGAAAAAGTGGAGCTTAATAATGATGACGAAACTCTAATATCTTCTCAGTCATCATGCAAATTATGACATAGGTACAAATGTATATTTACTTGCTGTATACTCCAGCCGATACTGCTTATGTAAATAAGTGGCGAAATGCATGTCCATTTTCCATTTTTGGTTGATTGAAAAAAAAACGGTTGAGATTTTGCGAAGTTAAATAATTCGCATGAATAAGAAAAAGGAGTATTATTGCAGAAATAATAAATAATTCTTTAAACATTGCTGTAAGTAAGCTCGGTCTAACCATGAACATAGCTTGCATACAATTTTCCACGTTTTTCACCATCGAATTTAGAATTTGCCATGATTTTTAGTTTGCATTTTGCCTTCCAAGAATAACTGCATGTATATGCGAAAGCTTGCAAAACAATAAATATTTATGTCCTCTGACGCCGATTCAAACTCTACAAACAATAAAACTTTCCCTGTGGTCAGTCTGCTCATAAATAGAAACAACCGCAGTAATAGCACGGACTAAATGCTAATTGCAACCCCCTCTTTTAGGAGGGCATTACCTTTTATTAATGCTGTCCTTTCCAATAATTTATGCATACTGTATCGACCAATAATTGATTTATGTTCCGTGACTTTTACGCTTGGTGAAAGCAACAACCATTTCATGTCGGATGGTTGAGCCAATCATCAATTATTAAATTAATGATTTATTTATCACGAATTAAACCGGTGCAGTTTTACTTTACCCTTTATGACTGTCAGTTCAAGAATTCAGTTTAAAGTTGCGTTTTATATTTGGTGCATACATAATTCATGAGCTGAAAATTGGTAAGGATGGTGAAAGCGAGGAGAGACAAATGTCAATCAATAGCACACCAGTTGACGGTTTAGAGTGGAGCAGGTGGATAAAATTGAGAAAAGTCGATAAAATAAATTGATAAGAAAAAGACAAATATCTGCCAGACTGATAAATAGGAAACCGAATAAATAAACCGAAAAGGTAAACAACTCGGTTTCGAGTTCGAACTATGAATTTAAAACCGGGCAGAAACTAAAATTGACATTTGTAATATTTACACACCCTTTCCAAGTTTTTTTTTATCTGATCGAAGTATTAAATGTATTTTACTCTGGCAGAAATTAAAATCGGCATTTTGAAGGTACCCCATTTTCCAAGTTTTTTTTATCTGATCGTTAAAACAAAATATTAAACCGAAAAGTGATCAAAGCTTAATCGAGGGAAGAATTTACGATGAAAATGTCGCAAAATTTGCGTCGTCACTCTTAAATTGCAGAGAAGAAATGTTGTAAAAAAAGTTGGAATTTCTTGATTCTTCTAATTTCTACTGATATGCTATGCTAGGCTAGACCTATTTAAAGACAAAAAAACGAATTCAACAAACTTACGTGTTTAATGAAGTGTCCGGTTTTAGCTTCAGCTTTGTCTTCTTCTTTTATTGTGATCACACTTTTGCAAGATTTTGCTAACTTATTGTCTCAAAATTGTCAAATCATGATTGCACGTGATGTATGTAGCTGCATAAACGAAAGTGACCTTCAATGCAATCTGAGAATTGTGTTGGTCTTTTTCCTCGCGTAAAATCATTGCAACTTTTTTTTAGACTGGTTCCCCCGACTTGGATCGTTCCCATAATATCAATCCTAAAATGTAAACCTTTGCCGTCACACAGCGAAATTCTGAAAATAATGTGATAAATTATAAGATCAGATATGTCCAATACTGCAAAATTGTATACAATACAATCTCATTTATTTCAATCTTAATGCCAAACATGATAAATAACTAGGTTCAGATTAGTAAAAGATGTAAATTAGATTTACAATCGGGAAATTTTTTTTACATAGCAGATATGTCAACCTTTATCTATCTACATACATAATGATAAGATAGCCTAACTGATATGCACTTCCCTCCCATTAAACTTCCCCCGAAGATAATCTACCATCTCGGGACTCGTAAATTGTAGAAAATTTTTGAGTCCTAAAAACTCGAGCGTGTTTCCTTTGACGTTGGCAATCGTCTTGATAGAAGTGTCGCTCACTTTCGAACTGCTGCGTGAAACGAGTTCCAACCTTTGCAAGGCGGAACATTGGCACACTCCGTGACAAATCAGGTCATCCGTCAAGTCTCCCGTCAACAGTAAATACTTCAAACCTGTCAAAAATACGGCAAAAATTGTGAAATTTATTTTTTAAATTGGGGATTTAATCAGTATTTCGTTTTTTGCGGGTTTGCTACATATATTTCTTGACCTGCAAAGCAAGAAGTGCAAGAAATATGCACCCCATCTAGAAAGTGATTTCTTGCGCCTTGCAAATGCAAGTCTTGCAGGTCAAAATAGTTGCAAGAAACCACTCTCTTTCCCTTATTTCTTAATTTTTAATGTACTTTTGAGATCAGTGATGTCACGGCGTCGTTTTTGCGTTGAAATCTCCTTATCACAGAATAGTTCGTCTTCCTTCATGGAAATTAGTGGTACTCGGGCAATAATCCCCCTCTCGGTAAATCCACCATACAGGATGGCCAGCTCCTCGAGGTTCGGCAGTGACGAGTAGATGTACTCCAGCAAGAAATCGTTGACCCAGTCGAGCGTCAATTTTCGCAAACTATTCCTTGGCATCATGGCCACCAGAGAGGTCACCATTTCCACTTTGCTCTCCTGATTCGCATGAATCTCCAACTCTTCAATTTTTGACAGTTTTGCAAAATCGTGACCTTTCAAACCCTCATCTTCCTCCATTTCCATCAGAACGACAATTAAAATTTTCAGTTTCTCAATATCCTGGGCAAAGTCGAGTCGTCCCTTCCACAAAATGAGGGCCATCGTGTCCAGTCGTGACAACGTGGGGAACCTGCTTGTTAATCGAAACCCATCCCGAAACGTGAGGACGACCGATTTCAACGTGTTTTCACAACATTTAAAAAAGTTGTAAAGATTTGTACATCCAATTTCTGGAGTGACAGTGAGTTGCAGGCTGCTAAAGGGGAGGCGCTTGGCAGTGAGTATCCTGAGGTCGGTGTTGGTCAGAAATGTGTCGATTTTTAGGACGGCCAGCTTGGAAAAGGGGGTGTCGCTAGTGATGATGCTTTCTAACAAAAGTCTGGCCGGATTGTGGACGGGGGACGTGAATTGGACGATGTTTGGGTAGTAAATCTCTTCAAGGTTGGGCGTCAGCTGGACGAGTTTTAAGAGGGGTTCGACCTGCAGAAAGGCGGACTTTGCATATTCGAAAGATTGCAAGTCTCTGACCGACAAGGTAACAATGATTCGTTTCAGTTTGACGAATTCCTCCTCCGCGTCGTCGTCCCCCAGAAAATCCCTCCGTTTCCAATTCTTCGTTATGCAGGCAGACTTTGAAATGTACTTGTTCGTGTGGTGGTGACGATGGGGTGTCGAAATTGGTGACGAGTTTAAAGATGAACACATCACAGGGAGTCTAAGCTCTTCCAAGAGGGGCAGTTCTCGTACCAGTTTTGTCACGTGGGTCAAGCTCCAAGTGAAGTTTTTGATCTCCAAGTATTTGATTTGTGGCAGTGCAGGGAGAAGGCCGAGGTGGATTAGAACCCGGATTAGAAGGGAAGGGTCCTCCCCCTCGATTATGAAACTTGTACATATTTTACTTATTCTTGGCAGTGATAGTGGAATAGGTACAGTTGTCGTACAGTCTTGATTTTCAGCTTCTTCGTGATGATTGTGTCGGCCCTTATATTTTTCCTCTTCGTCGGAAATGAAGGTAGCCAACTTGGACAGGTTTACTTTGCACGTGAGACGGAGAAAGTGCTGCAATTCGGCTTCCCAAGTTTTGCAGACGGATCTTCAAAAGTGAAAATTTTTCAGCTCAACAAACAAAAATGTGGCTTTGTGCAATTTCATTTTACCTGCATTTCTTTTGATGCCAAAATGATAAGTGTCCAAATATTCGGTTGAGAACCTATAATAATTGCAAATTTTGTGAGATATGTGACTTCAAATTTTGACCAGAAATTTATGAAAAGTTTACAGGTGGGAATAGAAGTGGATGCAATTCTTGTAGCGGAGTTGGTTTTATGCCCGTCTTATGAATTATCCAGTGTGTCGTCGGGGTCGTCTCATTACCGGATGGTAACAATGCCATTGGGACAAAAATCCCTGAAAAAAATCAAGTACGAAACGTCTCACATTTTCATACCAAGCTTACTGACACTTTTTGCAAAATCGTCATCTGTTTATACTCACCTGCACCTGCACACGTTGTTGTCTGCCTTCCTTTTCTCGGATCGGGTCTCCTCCTCGGACGACTACCCGGATGAGAGTCCCGGACCAGACTGGCCCGATAAGAATTGATGTGAAGGGTAAAAAGCGAATGAAAGTGTGCCGCAAAGAGAGAGATTGATCAGAAGAGTCAAGGATAATTCAGCCAAAAATAAAACGCATCAAATCCATCTTATCGCATTCAAGATGCTCATTAAATGTCACCCGGACCACAAGAAAGCTCTCACTCGCTCCTCACCAGGCGGATATGCACAGATGCAAATTAAATGGCCAAGATTTGTCACCTTCAATAATTTCCCAACGACGAAAAGTTTATCTGTTTATGTATCTGATCAAATTTTGAAATATGGATTCAATTCACTTTCGTTTCGCCAAATGATAAGTATAAACACATAAATATGATACGATAAGCACACATATCTATCTCTCGTAAAGTAAATGGAACTATGTCACGCCACTCATTCTCATGTCGTGCCCCACTTCCGCCGTCATAAAACATAACCACCACCACCGCCGCACACATAAAGGTTTTTTGAGGTTATTACTTGCTGCACTTTCAGATTCGTCTCATATTTCATGAGAAGAAAGCCGGCCGGCCTAATTCCGTAGAGAGTGAAAAGGTCATCACGTTATGTTTTACGTTATCAAGGTTTCTCTCGTATAAGTCTGACTTTTTATCTGCGAGAGAGAGACGACACCACCCCCACGAAACGTTCCCAGTGGCCGCGGAAGCGTGGACAGAGGGACAATGCCCCCACGGCAATGATCGATGTCCCCATCATCTGCCCATGTTATATAAACCCCGCCCTCCCCTATCCAACAATGTTAATGCCCCCACGCCTTCCGCGGCTACTGATTATCTGCCCCTGATACATTATGCATTAGACGACTAGACCACGTATAACAAATCCCCACACAAACAACAGCCGACGATGCGATAAATAAAATCGGCCTGCCTGCCACTCCACCCCAATTAAGAAAAAGACCTTCATTTCCTTCATTTCATGTGTCTAGAGAGCTAGAGATGCGATTTTGTTGCTGTGTTGCTCTTGTTTTATTAATAATGAATGAACACGAATTATTAAGTACAAAGCTTATTAGCAGAACAGAACAACACTTTCGATTGTCTCTAATTTAATGGTAATAAGTAATGGCTAACTTGATATTTTAATGGGTAAAGTTAGTTAATTAATGGTAATGGTGACATAATAAAATATTATTTTCACTGACACGTACATAAGTATGTAATATTTAATAATGATAATAATAGCGGAACAATATTAATACGAGTATCCATTTTCATTACGGATGATGATAAGAGACACGACACAACACGGCACAACCCAGGCAGACATACATAAACTGTACATGTATTAAATACAGGATAATATTTTCTTATACTAAATTATTTGTAGTGTGCTAAATTTAATTAGGAAAATGGAAACACGTATGAAAATCGACCTGCAAAAAAATCACGACTATATTTTTTTCCTAGAAAGCACAGCTACGACAGAAAATCATTTTACTCCCCATACAAAATTGTGAAGAAATTATACAAATTTTTTGAATTTTTTGACTTTTCTTCTGCAGGTCGATTTTCAAACGGGAAACATCATATTCATAGTGTAAATAGTAAATATCTTAAAATTGATTAGAATAGTAGATAAGTGATTATCTAGTTGGAGAATTATATGTATCACGGTTGTAAAAAGTTTTAAGGCACTTAAATTCCACGTTGTGATCATTAATTGTCATTCATCTTCGCTGTGATAAATCGTTGCATTTTCTGTAATAAAACTACATATACTATGTACATATTTACATATTATGTACCGTACACAGGTCGGCCTAACTTATTCATATGCCGACTATTTTTTATGGTACGCACTTTCTTTGTCCACCAACTAAAAACTAATTGTATAAAATATGTAACTAAAACTAGGCATAAAAGACGCGAGGGACACAAAATTTCATACAAATAAATTCCCTATAATTTAAATATTTACCCTTCCCTACAAATACCCACCATGAAAACCTCCCCAGTTTTCGACAAACCCACCCGGCGCAAAGTAATGTTGATAGTTGGAAGGGTGCACGTGCGGGTCGTGCATATAGGTCACGCCCGGATTCTGGAGCTGGAACTCGGTCGGCAATCCGTGATGGTGATGATGGGACGGGTAGTTGGGCAAACTCTCAGATTTAAACAAACCCTGCTGCTGCTCCCCTGCCGAATTTCCGTTCGAATCCAACTTCATACTCGTCAAGAGGATGGGATTCGTCGTGGCGGAGGAGGACGATCCGCTGGGGGTAGAAGGTCCCCCTCCAGACGATCCTAGACTGTGGCTCATCCCACCACCCCCTCCGCCGAGCTCCATTCCTCCCCCGTTGACCATGGTCCCCAGTCCGTGGTGGTTGTGGTGGTGGTGATTCGCACCACCGGAAGACCCCCCGCTTCCCGAAGAAGAAGGCGACGACTGGGCGAGGACGAGAGACGAGCCGGCCGAACTGGTCGAAGAGGGCGACGAGTACAACAAGGCTGCAGAAGACGACGACCCTCCCGACGACCCGGCCGAGCCGAGGGACCCGAGAGAGCTGGAGTAGTGATGGTGGTGGTTGGGGTGAGGGTGGTGGTGACTGTGGTGGCTGAAGCTGTGATGGCGCAAAGTGTTGTAGTGCTCCCAATCCGTCCCCACGATGGGGATTGGGGGAGAACTGTCCGAGTTGGGAGTTGTGTTTGAGTGCAGAATGGGTGACGAGGAGTGACCTCCTCCGGAGGGGGACTGATTCAAGTGTTTGGAGCTTCTCTTAGCAGCTTTTCCAGTGGGAGGGAGGGAGTTGTAGCCAGGTTCGATTTTCGGGGTGGTGGGTGGTGTGGGTGGAATGGGGGAGGGATTGCTCTGGTCGCAGGAGTCGGGACTTTTGGTAGATCTGAGAAGGGTAGAAAATCCGGTTAAAAAATAGTCAGGCATTGTTATCATACTTTGTATTGTATTGACACTCACCTAAAAACTACGGCAGAAGAGCAACTAACTTTCTCCAATTGTTTGTCAACCCGTTGCTTTCTCCTTCGTGGTTGGTACTTGTAGTCGGGGTGTTGTCGCTTGTGCTGCAAAATTTGAACAAAAATTATGCATAATTTGCAGCAATTATAAACCAATAGAAACCTACCTCACTCCGGAGTCGTTCCGCTTCCAAAATAAAGGGCCTTTTCTCCGTTTCGCTCAACAGTCTGAAAAAAATATAAAAAATCCATCAACACCAAATTCCTAGTGAGTCAAGCATACAGAAATTAATTGCACACAATATAATGTTACAGACTGACTAAGCGAATGAGTGCGTAGACCGGATCTCATCTCTCCCTCTTGAGAAAACACTTGACGAATAAAATGCCGTGCGACCATATTCATTTCATACTGACCATGTTTATTCAGAGAGGTGTTTCCCCTCTCATTGTCACTCAAGGGATGAAAAATAAATAAATAAATCTAGTTTGAACCCATCGGATGCCTGTTCACTCTAAAAACATTGCTGGGCGGGGTGGCAACTATACCCTCAGTTGATAATCAGAACATGATTGCCTACTTATTTTCCATAAGTGTGCAGTATCATTTTATGTGCTTGTGCATATCGTTTTTACCCCACAAATTGGGGTGATGATGACCCAACGCTAACCTATCTCATCGTCATCATTTCCATGATATTTGAGTCGTGTCGAGGCTGGAAATCGTCTCTCAACAGGTGTCACGGTGCAATATCTTGGAAGCGTAAATCATCAAGGAAATATGTATGGACAGTTTTTACATTTTTGTGTAGCTACTGCAAGTAGTAAAAATCTCGTAAAATCCGGAAATTATGGACAGATGAGCATAACACGATTTCATCTCAATTTTAAACGTTATTCGTGTAAACCACAATCTTCACCACGTGTAAACAATATAAAATCTCTCGCTGCTAAAATTGTCAATGTGTTAAAATTTTACTTTCCTGTTAAAAAATACTTTGTAATTTTGTGGCTTTGTTCTGTTTTTCGGGTGGTGATGAGCACCCACAAGACACGTACTTTACTTATTTGGTTTGATAATTTCGTGTTATTTCACCATTTCACAAACTAAACCAATTCACCCCAAAAGGCAACAAAGTTTTGTTATGCCTGTTTTAAGATGAGGTTTTCGAGGCTATTAAAAAACTTTAAAGTTTTAAAATGGGGACATATCGGGGCTAACTAGGCATCATAAAATCTCACTCCTTCTGCTCACTCTCCCCAATAAAAAGAAAGAAATAAGGCTCATCCCCACCCAGGCAGACCGATGTTCAGTTCCTCAGTGGCGGCGGAAGTTGGGGGGACATTGGAGGCAAAATACCTTATTAAAATACAGATTTTTGAGCTTGGTCTTCCAAGGGTTTCTAGGACTGTTACACCCCCAAAAAGACGAGAATTTTCATGGAGAAGGCAGCAGTCATACGAAAATAGAGATTTTGTGAAGAAATTAATGTCTTATCGTGGTCAAAATGCATTGTTTTCACGATTAAAACAAATAAATGTGGGACAGGAGGACTTATTAACAAGGACAAGATACGATTCAGGGGGGACAATATACCCTGTATCCGCCGGCAATGCAGATTCTCTCTCTCTCGAGAAGAAAATATCCCAAACCGGTAAAAACCCAGCAAACAAGAAATTGAGACACAACACAGATTAAGCAAAATTATGATAACACAAGACCCAATTAAAGTGCTAATTACATAATTCCAGTTAAAATATCATGCATGCAAAGCTCTTTCCAAAATTAACAACGTCGAAGTAGCAGGACGATAAAAACGTGTATGCCCATAAGGATAACTACATATGTAACTGCTTCTGTTTTGCAGTACAATTCGAGATTTATTACATCACATCTCCCCATTTGAATATCTAATTTGAATATGTGCGTACGTATGTGGAGGACCACACAGATATCGTGCACCCACTTTTCCCTTCATATCGTGTCCTGCTTATGGCTTATCCGAGGGAGAAATCGTGGAAAATCATCTCTCTCTGTCCGTCTGTTTCGTGTCACTCGTCACTTTCCTGTTGGAATCAACCCTAGATCTGAACTTTTTATTGCCACAGAACCCTGTGCTTTATGTACATCTTCGAATGGACATTTCACATATACCAAGACTGCCCCCGCTACTGAACTGAACGTCTTGCTGCTTTCCTCGAATCTCACCCTGAACCATTTCTCCAAACTTCCACAAAGATCCACAAAAACAACAATCACGACGAGAAAAATCTCATGTCATTACGAACCAACGAACGACTGCTTAATACTTAACTTTCTGGACATGTGGCCTACATAATACGGATCACATTCTAGAACAGTTGCATAATATTCTCGAAGCGAAAGGACCAATTGAACGACCGGCGGACGAGAAATTCTGCGAAACTGGGAATTTTACGGATTCTAAAAAATGTAAGACATGCCAGTAACCAACGAACTAACAAGTACTTATTGGAGGCATATTTGCTATTCGTATTGCGTACGGCTCCTTTGACGAAAATGTGTATTTTTGCAAAAAAAAGTCAAAATACGGCAGCAACAATGTTAACCACGGTCTCAATTTTCTCGTCGTGGGTGTTGTTTTTGTTGCTTCCTCCCTTTTCTCAACCCAACAAATATATAATGAAGTAAATTTTGCCAAATTATGAAATCTCATATTTCTCACAAGTCCAAAACAACGGAGACTTGACATTTTAAATAAATCTGCCGAAAACCAAAGCTAATCCGGCTTCCTTTCCTCCACTAATGACTAAGAACTTGATCATTGGCTGGTTAGTTTGCAATCTGCTTTTCGAGGAAAGATTCTCATTCACTGATTGTTCTTCCGAATTCATAATTGATGACTGACCCTGAAACAGGCAGAAGGGATGGATAGGGACGAGCCCGCAGGAAAAGGTGTCTTGCAGAGGATGACCACCCTCCGCTTTGCCAACTTGACCTTTCTCCAAAGCAATGGCACGGTTGGTGACCAAACTGCCTGCCTGATACGCAGCCAAGCCTATTTATCCATGTATATACGCAAATATACACACGAAGCACTACATATATACATGTTCATAATAGTACTTAATATATCACTCTCCACCGTTTTACACTGTCACACACACACATTTTACCATTGTTTTAAGGTAGAAGATGTACATGTGTGTCTCGTGGGTAATAAAGTCTCCTTGAAAAACCTGGACCTTGCTTCTTCCTAAGTGTCCCTCCCGGGGTGTGGTCATTTTTAGCGCTGCATGACTCAAGCAGCAAAAGAAGCAAAGTGACATTGAACTCATCAAGGGATTCATTCACAAAATGACCAACGAGTCTGCTCTGCCGAAAAATATCTCAAGAAGAAGACGACCTCATTCATGCCTCGTCGTGTGTGTGTGTGAGCCGAGGGACGGCCCAAAAGTGACACCACCACATATTTAGCAGCTCCATGAAGCAGTAAAACAAAGTAAAATGGGGAGAAAAATGCATTAAAGCGGAAAGTTGTAAATTTGATGAGTGTCTTTTATTCCAGCCCAACAGCATCCTTTTCCTCCTACAAATGGTCCTCCTCATCCCAGCCAGCAAAATATATACACATATGTACATGATGTGATGATTTTAGGTAGATTGACCCTAAAATTGTGTCCACGCCGTGCCCACCAAGCACTTTCCTTCGTTGTGAAACACTAATAAAATAAAATATAAATATAACTGGAGACATATATTTTGTGTCTTTTTATCTTTATCTCGCTCCTTCTTTCGATTGGGCCCAATAACTCACTCGCCATGTAAAACTTTCATGGCATCCTTAATTTTTTGTACATCCATCCATCAGCCCAGCACAAAATACCTTCATCTTCCCACACTTTGCCCAAGTACCTCAAGGTGTAACCTTATCATCATCACTGCACAAATACTACAGCGCCACAAACAAATTACGCTGATAACGCGTCACCTCCTCCACGTGCATTTTACTTACTTATTGATTTATTGACAACAACATCGTGCGATATGTACGAAGATGATGACGATGATGATTCAGATATTTATTTCATTTTTGTCCATGTCAACTAAACCCAGAAACGTATTGCTTGCCATGTGTGACTTGTAGTTATCAAAGAATTGGACGACGACGACGCAGTTACACAAATTATCATCAAATAAAACCAAGCCTAAATACATACATCACTCGTAATAACTTAATAATTAAGTCAACTGCAGCAGCAAGATGAAGGAAGTAATGTACAAAATGCTGCATGGAATGGAACGGATTGTGGTGGTGTGGTGTGGTGGGTGCTCTTATCTCAGGATAAGGGAGGGAGGAGGTGATAAGAGAAATACGCGGGTCAGTGGATTGGATTGGATAACCGTGGTAAGAAGATGTGCCCTACTAAATTGTATGTATGATCCTGTGACATGTGGAGTGGAGTGGATTTTACCATCTTTTAATGTACAACGCAAAATGCACCAAATTAAATAAACTACCTCGATCGATACATATTTATTTATTTATTATGCAATGCAGCTCGTACTAATAAAATAACGATGTGTTTTCTCAGCTTAATAAAAACACTGCGTGCGTAATAAAATGGGAAATTGGGATGTTATGTCATTTAACTTTTCTGGTTGATGGTGGCTTTATCGCTTTATTTTTACTGTGTTCGACGTCTTTCCAAATATGTGAGTGAGTAAGTTTGCCTTGAAAATGTGTGACATGTTTCCTTTCGTCAATGTGGACAGGAGGGACCTTGGAAGACATTAAGTATTCCATCATAAATAGTGAAGGGGGCACTTAACAGGCTAAATAATAAATATGTGACCGACAATGGAGATGTTCCAATGTGCAGGTTTGGCAGAGATATTTGCATCCGAAGTGGAGAAAGTTGACAAATTTTTACACTTTCTAAATTTACTGGGCGTTTTCTCCTCTTCGCTGCCAAACGTGTCCATTTGGGAGATATGTCTTTAGCAAGGTTCATACTAATTAAATTTGTGAGCTATTGACACTAATTTTGTCAAAATCGGAGACCTTCATTTTAAGCTAAACCCAGAATGACGCCTGGGATAGAAAGTTTTTGGCAAAATCGGAACAAAAATAACTAATTTTTGTCCTGTTTGATATGAGATGAGATGATAAGTTTTCTTACCTCCACAATTTGCCAAGACTTTTGCTCAATTCTGCATTGTGAAGTTGAGGGTATTGTTCCGCGAGGCGACGCCGGGCAGCTTTCGCCCAAACCATAAACGCGTTCATGGGACGTTTGACGTGTCCATTGGCTGGATTCGACTGCGACGATCTGCACAAATTAGAAAAAAATGTATTTAAGCAAAACGGAGAATGATTTGAGAAAGTCGAAATCAAATAAACTAATCCTAAGAATTTATTACAGTAAATCATGCTGTCTCAATTTCCCCAACTTTCACCATGCCTTTAATTGCATGTATTATTTAGCAGGAGAAAATGCAAAATTATGCGAATGATTTTTGCATATTTAGTTCTTTACTAAATAAAAGTGATCATCAATTTTATCATCCACATCGAAAGGACTAGCTTATCGATGATTAGCTGTTTTCCACGAAATTAATCGAATGACGGCCCTTAACACGTGAATAAACGTCGCATTTATCCCGATGAAAGACGTATCATGAAAAACACAATTGCCTTCCGCTAATTAAGACATTTCGCTTAACAAAATTCACCCCTGCCGATAAGCATACTCACTTTTTCGTATTGGACACAACAGACCAGTCGTAACCCTGCAGCACTTTTGCAGCCGCCTTATCAATCTCCGCTAAACTGGCGTCGTTATCATGTTCTTCTGGTTCCTCCGGTGAGGAAGAAATCGTCATCTTATCCATCGCAATAAGATAACCACCCCAAACAAACAAACAACAACCTTCTCTATCAAAGGTATTTAGTTTCTTAATTAATCCCACAATTAATCAGATTTTCACTTTCGTCTTATTCACAAAGGTCAGTTATCTTAATTATCCAGTCCTCGCGTGGACAGGTTAACAAGGCGAACGTTGTCTCACTCACTCACTTGTGTCAAGCGAATATACGAATACAATCGCAATCTTTGTCTCAATTTTTGACGCAAAAGAAGTCGTTGGAACGTGACTCTCTCTCAAGAAGAAGAAGGAGCGCACTATAGTCGAATCAATTGAGAATGAGGATAGATTATCACACGAGTCAAATTACACTGCATTAAGTAAATCCAAATGTAAATACACTTTTATTCAGCAGCTTAAGCTCATTGATAAAGATGAAGATGAAGAAAAAAAACGGAGATAACTTTCTCCTCGGTATTTTATTTCGTATTATGTATCCCTCAAAAAACTAGTGTTAGTTAAATGATGATTACTTATATACGACGAGGTGAACATACGAGAGATCAAGTTTATTATATTTAGAAAAAAATATTGGAGGAATCATCAAATTACTTAATAAGACGATGATTCTCTTTGATTTGTCGTAGTAAGTGTTTTTATTATTATTTATTATAGTGTGTATACGATATAGCACGAAGTTTATATATGTACATAAGTACTTATCTTCTTCATGTCAGTCACTGGATCGTTTAATATTTTTTTTTCTCTTTGATATTCAATCAAGTTGGTCTCTCTCTGTGAATTAAATTTTGAGTCTCGATGATCTTGCTTTTGAGTCAAAGGTGTACGTACGTATGTTTGTGAGTGAGTATAAAATGACGACGATAAGTACGTGGAGATAAGTATGAGATGGAGAAAAATGTTCTAGGTTTGGCTCTGGTGGTGGTGATGATAAGTGAGAAAGACGACGACGAGGAGGAGATGGTTGTGATAGCAGGGAACCCTGTTTAATGAATGAGTCTCATTCACCCCTGTTCCATCCGTATAAATATATACACATTTTCGGCCAAGACGACGACCAAGATATTGCTGCGAGAAGAAGAACCCATAAGACGCTGCTGGGAAGAATGTGTGGTGTGGAATACGTACGAAAGTTGACTTAAGGTTTCCTTTCGTGAGTTATCCGTCCGTATGTAATACGACGAGTTGTGCAGCATCATTCCATGATTTCGGTAGGTATGTGGACATATGTAGCATGGATGGACGAATGTATGTGCATATGGATGAGGTCGACTAAGGAGATAAACTGTTAAGTAAGAAACCAACAACCCCTATGCAACACGATGTTATCAAGGGATGATGATAACCCGCTACGTAGATATCAGAGAGAATAAATTTTTCGTCGGGTTGGAATTTGGGAACTTTTAATAAGTTTGAGTAAGAGGTGGAAATTCCGATAGCGAAGAAGTACGCATTTTTGGCATAATTGAATCCTTGTCAAGTATTTAAGAGACGATAATTACATAATTTGCGTAGTACAAACTTTTCAAAATTGGAAAGAAGAAGAAATGTATCCTGATTTTGTACGCTTTTTAGCCGCGTTTTGTTATTAGTTGTCGCATTGTCGCTGTTTTTGTGTTCGCCTTCTTGGCGGAGTCACCAACGTAAACTCCGCCCTCGGAGGAATAAGAAGTTGTAGACTACAAGCTTTTACCAAGTCTTTCACACTTGCTAATTTCGACATACATGAGTCGAGAAACGGAAAGAGAAAGGTGTCCGTGTACATATTTAGTTAAGAATTGAGGTGTATGTACATACGAGATCGTGGGGAAAGTGAGACTCGTACTCGATTTGAGACGAGAAAAATGAGATTGCATTCATCACCAAGGAATGAAATGAGACATAATAATTTTACAGAATGTATCACAAAAATTAGTCATCTTCCTTCACAATGATTGCAATTTTAAGTAGATCAATGCTCAGCCCAACCCTTGATAACCAAATAAGTAAGTAATTTTTGCAACCGTCAGCTGCCCCTCTTTCATTAAGGATAAGCAGGGGCAGCTTGGAAAAACAACATGAAAATTAATACAAAAACTGTTGATGTCCTTTTACACAGAAAAAACACGACGAGATATGTAAATAAAGTGCAAGTGCGAAACTCATTGGCCTAAAAAAAGTTGCAAGTTTTGCATTTTCTTATCATCTTTGTCCCCTCGCATCTCTCTTTGTTTTCACGCAATTATTTAAGGATTTTGGTGGTATTTTAGTGTAGCATCCAATAAGAAGACCTTGGAGAAGGATGTGTCGTGTGTAATTAATTATCTAATTCGCAGATTCGCCACAATTCCCATTGACGCTGCATCTCTCGTTGAACAGAAATAGATAAATTCGGCGAGACTGGCATGAGCCAGATTTAATAAATAAATAATTTAAATAAATAATGGAATTGCGACTGTCTGCGGAATCTTCTTCTTGAATAAATGCATGGCTACATACCAACAAAACACCGAAATCCACATAATCCCGTCGTGGCAGGAGGAAGAAAACATTTAACCCGTGTAAAAAACAGCGTCTCATCTCTTAAAGTCTGTAGTAAATACGTGGAAGGAAAGATTGGCTAACTGACATATCCGCGGCGAGATGAAAGGCTCCGCTCATGTAAACATGATCCCCGAATTTTTGCCAATTCATTCAATGTACAACAAGATTCAAATATTTCCAACCCTTCTTCTTCATTCCACTCCACTTTTCCCAAGCTCGCCTATTCCGTCCGATGGGTCTCGTAATCCAAAATCAACCCCCAACTTTGATCATGTTCGATATTGTGCATTTCAAAAGTTCTCCCAGCAGCAGGGTGCTCCCTGTTATCGAGAGAGTCGGAATGCCCTGGTCATTCCGGTGGTGGTGGAGGTGCTGGTGCCCCTCCTAAATACAGATCAAGGTAGGAAATTTGCCTCTATCAGGTAACAACTCTCCCTTTTCCGCAATCGGATGACCTGCCGATCGTCTTTATCATTTGTGACTGGTCAAGGAAGGGTCACAAAATTTAACAAATTTCCTTCGGGGTCAGGGACATTAATAATGTGACTATTGAGAATAGTCTCAATTTTTCCCCATGATTTTGTACATACGATCGACCGTCTTAAGTTTAAAATACGCATAAATGAGCACATTAAGACATAAATTTTAAAAACTGTAGATTTCGAATCTTTCATAATTTCGCCTAATGTGCGTGTATTTACATAAATATTCTCAAAATGCAGATACCGATCTTATCTCGAGATGAGATGGAGGATAGCATAACATTAATATTTAGAACGGTGGTGGTTTTTGGTGAATGCCCCAACCAACCCTTTCGTTTCGCCACCCTACGAATTTATTTTATTGCTTTGTTTTCTTAAATGATGCCGAGATGACTTTCATTATTCTTTGGTTTGGTTCGCCGTGTAATATTATTATTATTTATTATTATATGCGTACAAAGTCAGTCGGATGTCAATTCAATCCACGACGAGAGGAAGAACTCCGTGTGAGAGATATTACGGACAAATATGGAATGGCATAGCTCATCCTCAAATGATTGACTGACATGCTCATAAATGCCTGCTAAATCAATTTAATGATGATAAGTCACTTTCGAGATGAGTGGTCATTTTAAATCAAATATATTTACAATTTCTTTCGCTGCTGCATGGGTTGATTCTTGAGATTCCACAAGATTACCGTCGTCGTCAGGAATGATCAGACGTGTTCATTTCAAACCGAAATCTTATCGCATATTTCATTTATTATTCAATCCCAAAATTTGCTACATTCTGTGATCCAGTGTTTCGTTTCTTGCGGGTTTGCCACATTTCTTGCAATGCAAAGAAACGCAAGAAATTGGGAGAAAGTGCCAGAAATATGCGCAATCTAGCCATGCGACTTATGAAATATTGCGGGGTTTCTTGCGCCTTGCATTTCTTGCAGGCCAAAATAGCTGCAAAAACCGCTGTCTTGCCATTATTTCTTGCACTGCAAAGAAAAAAATGCAAGAAATCCGAGGTGGAAGAAACTGCAAGAAATATGCGCTATCTTGCCACGCGACTTATGCAGTACAGCGGAGGGGCGTAGTTTGCTTGCACCTTAGGTCAAAATATGTAGCTGCAAGAAACCACTTTATTGCCGTTATTTCTTTCAAGTGGTTATCTACGTGCACCCGAAACACAGTTCTGATCCCTACACAAAACTGGATGGATGGGAAACGAGACAAAATGCCGATCACCCCGCAAAATGTATCAGTTACGCAATAAACAACAAATTGGAGACAGCAGTCATTCCGGGAATGTATCAGCAGAGACGCCCACCACGTTGACAGTGAGTACGGTGACGGTGGCCCCGTCGGCTGCCCGACAGTCAAAAGACGGGCATCACGTTACCAAAGGGGCCTCCCCTTCGGCGGTGCTTTCATGTGGCGAGGAGATGACCTAATTCCGAGTCACCCGTGACTAACGGGCTTCACGTTAATTGCTCCGAGACATGCCCATCCATAGCTTTCCGCACGTCACGTCCACATCAAACCAAACCAACGGAGCGAACAATAATAACCATAACCACGTTCCCATTCCCATACTTCACGACCCATCTTTCTCTTAAGGGTGCCAAATCAAACGGATTAATGAAGCAGGGGAAGAAAAATCTGGTCTCCGCGTTTGGAAAGTTCTGGAAAAAAACATTTGGTCACAAAAGTAGTCCTTTAAAACCCACATTTCTGACTTTGTTTGCATTTCGAGTGTAATCCTGGACCACAAAAATACCACAAAGTTGCTTTCGGGTTATAAAATTACCCAAATTTACATATTTACCTATCCCAAGACAAAAAGTTTACGAAATCCCATCAGCAAACAATTAAAAAAGTATGTTTACTTATTTAAATTCCATTCCATCCCCAAATGTTTAGGGTAGAAATAAGCAATTTGGGCTGAAAAAGTAGCCACGCCACGCCACGCCACGCCACGAAAACGTGACATTGGGGTTATCTGTGTAAATAAGTACCTTATTGTCTTTAACTTATATATCTATTTGGTGATAAAATCTGCTAAAATTAGCCCAATTTTTGTTTCTCGAGAATTTATGTCCCCTGTTTTAATACCAAATGTACACATAAGTAAACATGAAAATTCATTCATTTCACCGTCGTTGCAATCTGAAGTTTATTAGAAAATTCTATATTCGTTTGACAGGTCAGAAATCAAACCACCACAAAATTTCTGATAAGGACTCTACATGCATAAAAGTAAGGAGCGTATAGAAAGGGTTGTCAGCACTTAAATAAATTGCTGCTGGAGGAAATGTGCGAAGAAAGCCTCCCAAAATATGAATATGCATAATGAGATCTCAATAATATATGAGCGTACACTTTGACCTACGTTATCTCATGGTCGTTCGTTACCACACGACGACGACGACGACACAAACTTAAGATTACTGTGGGCAACTTGCTGCGCAGCAGATTTTCATATGTTTTAGCAAGCGATTAAAATATGGGGATAATTATAAATTTCCTATATTTCGTACAGTTTACACTTCGACGTAGAATATACGTAATGTGCTACAAGATACGCCAACAAGTATCAAATCGACAGAATAAGTAATTTATTTCCTATATTTCGTACCATCACCATCATCGTCTCGCACAATTTGCATTTCGACGACGACGCAGAATTTAATGTGCTGTGCTACAAGATACGCCATAAGTACTTATCAATATTTTATAATTTTTAATCACAATTAAAATGTTTTCCTGGTCAAGTGACAGCATTTCTTATCATTTGTACATACATAACCCGTGCAGAACTATAGGCGCATAAATATGTACATCGTTGAGCAGGATTGCTATGAATGCCAACTATTATATTCTCTACTGCCTAAAACTTTCATGATCATCATAGTCGTCATCTCACTTATTTGGGTTTGGTTTTTGTGGTGGTGCGATGCGATTCATGGTTAAAAGCCTATCGAGCAACTTCCTGCTTAACCCTTTCTCTCATCAACGACTTGGACCACGACGGGGGTTACTTTTCTGTTGACACAGACTAAAATTAGGCAGCAAAGCCGTATTTGTTTGTCATCCAAGCGTTAAAATTGTCTCCGAATTACAGAAAGTCTCACAGGTGAGTCATCCTACACTTTTTAAATGAATGGTTCCTTGTTGTCGGTCGTTTTAAGGGCATCCCTGCTTGAGTGCTACCTCGTGGTCGTCAATCGTGAAAAGTGGAATGAATGGAAAATGGACAGCCTGACAACAATGTGACGGACGGTCAATGATTCCGACCACATGAAGAGAGAGACTCGCTCTTTGTTGGGCATTAATTATTTCTAAAAATGGCAACACTTTGTATGCCTTTTAAATAAAACGTCCTATTTTTGTACACGGAATGAACGGGGTGTGATGAATCATATTTTTTTTCCTGTGACATTATTATTATCCGTCTCAAATGGTGGACGAGGCGAGAATGAGACACGAGCATGAAGTGAACCTATTAATGTCATCAATATTTATAGCGTATGTAATACATTTACATAACTTTGCCTTGATTCAAGAAGGCACGTCAATGAATTGCGAAATTACGATAACACACGCCCAGAAAAAAAGAAAGAGAGAGAAGGATTTCATATTTTGCAATATTTTAATATAGCGAAAATTATGTAGGTATAAATGGGAAACTTTGCAAAATCCATTTCGAAAATATTTAATTAAATACGTTTCGTAATAAATATAATTTTGTTTTTCTACTTATTAAAATAAATGACGAGTCGAATTTAATTCTGCCGAATAACACGGCGTCTCGTCAACTACATATTTATCAATTTTGTAATCGCTTTTAGTTATAAATATGAGTGACAGCTTTTTGGTTTTGCTTGGTCTGTGTCACGACTAGACACACTTTGTATTTACGAACGAAGGTTCTCATGGATGATATTTATGTCTGAGATGAGATGGGCATCTCTCTTCGTGGCTAAGATTTTGCGTGGATTGGGTTTTATAAGTACATACATAGTTTGCATATGCTTGTTTATAGCGACCTTTGTAAATTGGCGACATGACATTTTATCCTGCGAGCGAACTGCGTGGTTAAGAGTTAACATTTTGAACTCTCTGCCAGTCAGTTATTATTTAGTTGATAAAATTTTAATATGGTCACATGCAGATAAGTGAGTAGCAATTCATACAATTTGCTAAAATCCTTTGGTGTGTGTACAGTTAGAGTTGTAGTTTTGGTCATGTCCAGTCCAGGGGGTATTTATGGCATGTTCATGTTCTTTATACCAAGGGAATATTTCCCATGCCAAAATTTCAAAGATCGAAACTGTTGAAATTTTGACGTGTCGGTCTTAGACGTATTTATGGCAGAGATTGGCAGTTATTTATGGCAAGTCAAAGTCCAAAATTGTCCAAATTGGAGTAAGATGATAGATTTTTGACTTGGGAAAAGGTTTGATTCTGCTAATTGTTTCACTCTTTCGTTACGTCCGTTTATTAAATACTTCGATGCCCTGCCCATTGTACAACTCTATGGATTTGGAATGGATTTGGTCCCAAATTGAAACTATTAATGCTTCACTTATGACGATATATCAGTAATTAATATAAATTGGAAACTGTGGGCTTATCCTAAGTAAAACTACGTAAGAGAAAGATACATACCCAATGACGTCAATAACGTCCATTTCGGAAATGTCGGCTTCCTCGAGGTCCATTTCTCCAATCATTTTCGTCCCCAATTTTTTGTTCCTCTTTTTTTATTTTTTAGAAATTTCTTCTGTAAAAAATGCACAATTAACACGTGAGATTTCATTTTATTTACATTCCACTTCCGGAAGCGGGTTGACAGCCGGAATGATATACGGGAGTAGAATTAAACGATCCAGAAATCAAAAAGGGTTTAAAACCTTGTCGTCATCTCATACATAAATAAATACGCACTGAATTGCGGATCCTTGCTGCCGAACAGTGGCCGCGGAAGCGTGGGGACAGGAGGACAATATCCCCACGGTTATCGATGCCCTCATAGTCTGCCCATGTTATGTTAACCCCTCCCTCCCCTATCCTACAATGCTAACGTCCTCAGATGTCCCCACAGCTTCCGTGGCCACTGCTGCCGAGGACCCACTGCTACGTACATACTTTTTCTAATTTATGTAAAACCTAATAAAGATAAAAATCACTTACGCTTCAATTATTCCGCTGCATGGACAAGTTTCCTAATTTTCGCTGCATTCAATTAAATCCTCAATGTGATCATTACGCTGATGCATATTTACATATGTAACGTTCCTTCCTTGACTCTGAATCCTTAAGGGTCGACGAAATCGTGGTGGTGAGCATGTTATGCTCACGATGATGACTTTTATTAGTTCAGACACTACTTTAGTATGAACCCTTTTAAAAAACTGGAGCAGTGAGACACAAGTTTTTTTCCCTCAGATTTTCAGACTGTCAGACTTCTCTAATTTATGTCCGAAATGATTAGTGGATCGTGATGGCACATTCATATTATTCCGTCGCAAGAAGACGAAGAAGATACGACGGGACGGGAAATTTAGCTCGGAATTTGTCGCAATTAAACAATCTCTGCTCCGTCGTCGCATTTGCTGCTCCTCTTTTTCATGGATCATCTTCTTCCAGCCGGCGTCATTTCAGGCAGATCGTCTCACCAAACTACTAATAACCGCTCTCAAATCTCGTATTTACATGTGTACTACCCGCCGACTCGAAATCAATACCCTTCTCCAAATGTGGTCCAATTAAGCAGAAATAATTTCACTTTCTTCTTCTCCAGAAGTACCGAAAAGTTGACTGGGTTGCAGAAGACGTTCTTCGTCTAGTTACCAGTCTATTATTGAACATTTGCTCAGATTTTTATGGCGTAGGTGGTACGGAGCACAACAAGTGGTCGGATCCACTCAACATACGGGGTCACCCAGCAGCCAGCCGATATATTTATACCGGCGAATATGTAACGTACGTAATAGCCGTGTCACATTATCATCATCTCTGTATAAATATATGTCATATGTACGTAGGCTGGAGGATTCTGTCCACATTTCTTGGCAAGAAAGCAGTCTCAATTCTCCAAGTTGCCACGTATGTATCATGCTGTCAGTCAATTTATATAATAAATTTCAGATTAAAAGAGTAGCTGTCTGCTGGTGATCATGTGTCGTCGTTGTCAAACATAATTTATATATATTTCCAGTCCCACTGATGAGAACATGTACTCGATAAGTATTTTAGGATGGGCATCTTCCCACCCATTCACGTAACGTAACGCATCATTAAGAATACATGTGGTTTGGTTCTTAACGTGTCTTACGTTAAGTCCAGTTTTATTGGAGAGATATATTTATTTATGGGGCTGATTAGACCATCCGCACCCTGTTCTGCTCAGGTATATAGAAATATATTGGGTTTTTGATAAGACATTTATGGACAAGATTTTGGTCAAAGCTCATTCAGAAATGGATATTTACGCTTTTATACATACGTATTTTTTAGTGATTGAGGCGCCTACCAGAATACCTTGAGAAAGAGGTAGGTAGATAACGCCTTATCGAAAAATTGTCATGTATAATCCAAGGAAGAAAGTGTGAGATTAATCCTGGCTGCTGCGCATATATTTCTTCTTGTTAATTTCATTGGTGATGATTGCTCCTTAGTTAAATTCTGTCTTGGATAAGATTTAATGTCACCATAAGAAAAGGAAACTAAAGTTGGTCCACGTTATCGCACGAGTGGAAAGATTCCTCCTCCTCCTTCTCCGACCTAATCAGCGTCTCGCATCCCACCAATAAATCATACCAAGAGAGTCGCCCCCTAAAACTTTAAGCAAACGCAGCCTCATTTTCCATTCATCCTCTCATTTCATAAAATAATGTA
This sequence comes from Folsomia candida, assembly GCF_002217175.1. NCBI lineage: Eukaryota > Metazoa > Arthropoda > Collembola > Entomobryomorpha > Isotomidae > Folsomia > Folsomia candida. The sequence goes on along the minus strand of NW_019091200.1, from coordinate 1,650,638 downwards.
GATATTTAATGTCACAGCAGTTCATTCAATTTTAATTGCGTGGATTTATTTCCGTCACCAGACCAGACCACAAAAGATTCATATTTCTCGGAGCTGCGCAGAGAAAGTTTCGTTCGAAATAGTGTTTTCAATTTCTGAAATTAAATTCAAAAATTATGAAAAACACTACGCTTCTCGTCTCATTTCGTAAAATAATGCTACAGTCCATTCAGTTTTAATTGCATGAATTTATAACCGTCACTACAAACGATTCGATCTTTCCGTAGCTGCACAGAGAAAGTTTCATTAGAAATAATCTTTTCAAATTCAGAAACGATAAAAAAGCTATCGGGTCACGTTTCCCACATATGTAGAATAAATATAGTGCCAAATTAATGCCGAAATTTCGCGATTTTTCACCCTGATTAGAAAAACAGCAAAAGAGATGTAATAATAATACATTCAGCGACGCTTGACTTGGTGTGATACATGTTTCTCGGCTTAAATTATTGTTGTTTTTTCTTACGTATGTACATGGGTACGATTCCGAGATGAGAAGTAATGTCAACAACCAACATCGCATCGTCTCGTTCATTACACGAAGGAACCAAGTGAAACTGACGGGGCTTCTAATGAGCCGTTTGTTGTCTCTTTTTCACAGATGAGATGAGATTCGGCTTCACCACAAAAGCAAACGCATCCCGAACTCCACGGCTTTTGCTTCTCTTCCGATCCCATCCAGTTGGCGTAGCGGAACAATCTTTTTTTAATGCGGTGACGACACAACGACAACACGGGACGAGTGAGACGTGATATCGGTCGGGTGGTGCTCAATCATTTCCATGTCTTTTACTGCACTGCAATCCAGCCCAGTTTCAGGGGCAGTGTTTCGGGGGGAAGATAAGAAATAACGGGAACAAAGTGGTTTCTTGAAGCTAAATATTTTGACCTGCATGAAATGCAAGCGCTAGAATCTAGGTCCAGCCGCTTTACTTCACACGGCGCGTGGCTAGAGGGCGCTTATTTCTTGCACTTTCTTGCACCTCGCATTTCTGGCGTTTCTTGTTTTGCAGTGCAAGAAATGTAGTAAACTCGCAAAGAAATGCAACGGTGGAAAGCAACCATATCCAAGAAATAATCGCAAGAAAATGGTTTCTTGTAACTATTTTGACCTGCAAGAAATGCAAAACGCAAGAAACTACGTGTCGCTATATTTGTCGCTATATTTCATACGACGCGTGGCTAAATGGCGCATATTTCTCCCAGTTTATTGCACCTCGCATTTCCTGTGTTTCTTGCTTTGCAATCCAAGAAATGTATTTAGCAAACCCGCACGAAACACGAAACCCTGTTCCGTTGTTAAATTAAAACGGGCTGTTCAACCGAACATAACATCGTGATAATAATGATGATGATGATGATTCCCCAACTATTTTTATGACCGTTGTTCCGACTGGGTTGCAAATTAGGAGGTAGTTCAATCCGCCTTATCGCAGTGATTCATGGGACGACGAGTGGGGGAATGCAGTACATGGTTTGGACATCAATTATGATTTTATCCTCAAATCTTTATTACCGCGTCGTCATTAGGTCGGCTTATTAGTTAGTTTAGGGATCATCTCATCGGATGTTTGCTGATTTAGCGAATTATTTTTATGCCGGAATATTTTTAAGAACGTATACGCAATAAATAATTTTTCAGAGCACATATTTCTCTTCTCTGATGATGGGCAAGGAATAAAAATATCGGTAAAAGGAGAGAGTAGGAAATTATGTGGACCGGAAATGGGTGGCAGGCAGGCAGGCAGGAAACGGCAAAGGTACAAGAGAAAGTGTTAAACAAAATCGGAATGACTTTGTCAACACGGAGCATTTCGTTTCAGGTTAAAGCAAAGCCGACAAAAAATATTATGCGATTGATCATCAATCACACGCTTTGAGAAACCCGACGAGACGAGATGGGAATAAAAACTAATCAGCAGTTAGTAGAGCGAAGAAATTTCGTGGTAAATGTTTTCACAAGTTTTATTATAAATCAGTGCCCGCGGAAGCCGTGGGGACATCTGGGGACGTTAACATTGGAGGATAGGGAGGGAGGGGTTTGTATAACATGGGCAGGTGATGGGGACATCGAATGACCGTGGAGACATTGTCCCTTTGTTCACACGCTTCCGCAGCCATTGTTTAAAAGATGGCAGTTAAATATTTAACTGGACTAATTAACTAACATTAACCATGGTGGATTTGCACGTGGAGAAAATATGTACAAATTGGTATAACTAACAAAAATTAATTTGCGGAATTGTTGTAAATCCCCCAATTTATGTTCTGAAACCATTGCCTGATAAAATTTGCAATTAGCATATGAAGAATACATAAATCAAAAATATATCCTCATAAATACTGAAATAAATAAATACTGAAAAAGATGTGCAAATTTAATTTGCACAATGAAATTTAACACTTCATTTACTATTCTATTCTACAAATGAGTTTGGATTTCTGCAAAAAACCGAGATAATTGTTGTCGTCTGTAAATAATTTCAAGAATTTTGCAGAAATGTCGTAAGTCTGCGGGAGTAAATAGAGTGAGTCGTCTAATATTTTTTGAAGGGAGCCGACAAAGGCGGAAGTTTCCTTTGATCCGCTACCGAAAAAGATATTCTATCCGTGCATCCGTCGCCTTTCAACCTGCCGAGAAAGCGAGCGAGCGAGCGAGGAGATGACGAGCGTGTAACTGCGACACCTTCATGGCCAATGATGCTAATGGTTCTTCCGTAAAAATCGGAAAATCGTTCACCCACTAAAAGAAGTCATTGATTTTGTGTGGTGGTGGTGGTGGTTGGAGAACTTCTGTCGGAAAATGTGGACATTTCCGGCCCCATTTTCCTCGCCTCAATCACCCAGAACGCCCAGCTAATGAGCTTGATTATGTAATTGGAAACAGTTTATGTGCATGTTCACTTCCGCCGTATTGCTCGATTTATTTGTGTATCCTCTCTCGTTTTAAAAACATGTATGCAATATTTCTAAATTAGTCTGGCAGGTAGGCAAACTTTCTCCGGTGTTGGTGGCTCTGATTCTGGACGAGTTGAATGATTGGGTCGGAGAAGGAGCCAGCTTTTACGGTTAGTGAATCCCAGTGGGTCACGTTTCGGATGAAGCAGAGGAGCGAGTTGTCGTCCATCTATGGATAAAAAACATGTTTTTTTTTACGATGTGTCACATAAGCTATTGACTGACAATGTAGGTCTCCTAGCGTATGCTCTCCGATTTCGAGAAAATTGCAAACTTTATAAGTAATATGAAATTTGCAGAAGACACGATCACCTAATCCACAGGGTTGACGAATTGCATCCGAAAAGAAGAATACACGCAGTAAATTTGTAAAGTGTAAAATTTGTCACCTTCAAGGCCCGTATCCTCCTCTTCGGGTGCAAATATCTCCAGCAAACCTTAGCATTGTCATAATGTGTGGCTTGCAAATGGCATATTAATTAAATTTGTGATGGATTGAAGCTAGTTTAATTAAAATTTGAGAGTATACGCTGGGAGACCTCCATTGTTAGTGAATAAATGTAAGATGATAAAAACCTGTGGAAAATTTAGGCAAAACTCGTGAACCGAGTGGCATAACGAAATTCCATTTACAACACCAAAACTTGTCACTCGTGGTGAACCAAGGTCCAATATTTTCAAATCTATAATAATACAAATTAATATGAGAACCCGATTCCCATTTTCATTTGTAAAACTAATGTGCATCTCTCACTCGATAAGTTTCTGAGTGAAGGGAACTCTCTCAAATTCCTGGTATTGTAGGCCCTAGAAACTTTGACATTTTTCAGCACGTCCTGCACCTCGGGTGAGATTCCGGTGAGAATCGTGTCCGTGAAAAAGCCTTCCGTCGCCCCCAACGCCTCCAAAGAAGGAAAACTCTTGATCACAGCGTGCAGCAAGTCGTCATCCAAAAACGGCATTTTGAGACGTTTCACATTGGGGAAAAATGTGCCCAGCTTGGAAACGTCTTTCGGAATGTAGTACACCGCGTTGAGACAGAGCTCCCTCAAGGCCAGCAAAGGAACGGAAAAAGGTTCCTCCTCCGGAAACAGAGAGACGGGAACCACATTAAAAACGTAGTAAATAGTTTGACCTATGTCGAGGTCAAGGTCAGTGTATTTGTACTGATTCGTTTCTGATGACTTATTTTCTGGTGTGAAGGTATTCGTGGGGCCGAAACCAATCCCAAAGTTGGACCTTCTCCGATACCGGAAATGATTGTCGAGCCCCATCATTTCCGATCCGGTCCCGTGTACCGCCAAATGCTTGAGATTCCGGATACTCTTCAACGCCGGGAGTTTGCATGCACTGCTGCGGTACGTCATCTTCAGCCGTTTCAAACTACCTTTTAGCGAGGTTAGCAGAGCGTCAATCTTCTCCGGAAGGATGCCCGCGTTTAGAGGAAGGTGGACGTAGCGCAGCGGTAAATGCGCGGCGTGGAGGAGGTCAACGTCTTCGTCACGGAGGTCGACATTTATATCGAGTCGCGTCACCAGACTATTTGTTCCTCCTCCAAAAATGTCCAACACCGTTCGGAACAAGAGTTTAGAAAATATTGTCGTGGAGGGAAAACCCGGTTCAGAAAATCTGTTCCCGTCGCACGTAATCTGACCAAGATTTGGGGCAGAGGTGCAAAGTTCGATGAGAAATTCGCCATTCGCCAAATTTTGTAAATAGTCGTCACGCAGGTTTAAATGGAGAGAGTGCAAATTGGTGAGATTCATGGGTTTGTGTTTCTTCTCCCGGCTTTGATTATCAGTTTTTGGCAGGATAAAATTCTGCGAGAGGGTGAGCTCTTTGAGGTTCGGGAGATCGTGGAGGACATTTCTGAGTTGAGATGCGGTCCAAGGCCCACTCTGAATTTCTAAAAACTCTAATTTGAACGGTGAGTGATGGAAGGCAGACTTGATTTTGAGACACAACTCGGAACTCATTCTCCCATCGAGGATCACGTTATTTGTGATGCTACTTCCTTTTTCCTCGATTTCTTGCACCCAGTCACCCACGCTTTCCGAGGATAACACGATGGGACACTTTTTCACAGGGAGAATCCGATTTACTTCGTCCTCCCAGAATTTGCACACCAAACGACACAATTTCAGGGTACAGATGTCACAAGTGGTAAAAATTTGATGGATAATCTGCAAAATAAAGAGAAACTTAAAATACCTGCATATTTTGTATGCATGAATTTGTCCATAAAATTCTTACGTGTGGATAAAGCAATGGATTTCGGTATGGAAAATTCCAGCCTTCATTTTCCTCTTCCTCCATGATCCTACCACTTACACGGTCTTTTTCATAGTATGAATATGGTTCTGGATCTTCATCACTTTAATTAATTTAATATTTGGGCAAAAAGAAATGTAAAACGCACTTCGAAATCTGTAAATCTTGGCTTAAAATCCTGCATAAAACTGGAAGACTGACTTTTGTTCACTTTAAGATGTACAATGCATTCCGTATTTAATGTTGTTTGGCACCTGCTCCAACTGGACTGACGGTGGGTATGAGGACAGCAAAAAATTGCAATTATGTAGACGACGGCAGCAGCAGATCGGCAACAAGGATAAGAAGACTCCACCACCCTCCCTCAGTCGTATGGATGCATGGAAGGATACAATATTATTGCGTAATTAAGACAAGTATTAACTAAGAGAAGGTGATTTCATGGACAGTGATTCTACTGGATGAGAAATATTTTTATTTCAATGCACACGAAACGATTAAATAAGTACGTACATGACGTCTCTTCTTCTTTTCGTGCAAGACAGCAATAACATCTAAATACTAAACTAATCCCACGTCCGTCCTCGTCCACTAAAGCATAAAAATCAGTGCTAGATAATATTTAGCTTGTGAATCGTCAAGCACGAAATTTGTATGTACTTGGTTTTGTGCTACATAATGCAATTGACAGGGTACACACGATATGTGGGACATGATTCAAGTTCAAGTTCGAAGGTAACTATCGTCAAGTTCAAGAGGATCTCGACGAGAAGAGTTCCCTACACGTAAATATGCATGACACACATACAACAGCAAGATATTGGTAATTGTCTCGCATTATTACAGTGGACTTCTGTTGACCATTCTTCGTATATCAAAAAGTGAGCGGAAGTTAACGCTTCAATGTGAACGAGAAGAACTTTGTCTGAATTTCATTCATGCTAGTAATAAGTACACAAAATGCAAAAGGACGGAAAAAATCAAGGTTCTTTTTAATGCGTACTTTTTTGCTCCAGTCTAAATTAGCTGACTATCTAGATGAACGGATTACGTATGTATGGGAAGGTTATTTCGATCATGAAAATTTACGTGGAAATGAATTTCATGCGATTTTTTCGTAGGTATTTATTATTTAAAAAGTTTTGCCAATGTCGATTAGAATTTTTGATACCTAAATTGTTTTCAATTATGCAATATATAAGTATGTATGCATTTGTACATACCTAAAAAATACCGCGGTTATGATGGTGGTAGCCCTCCCATAATTATTAGTTAATATCTGTAAATGAGTTTGGGTAGTTACGTATGTGGCTGGTTGGTTAATGGGTCTAGTTTTCAATGGCGTTGGCCATTCTGGAAATGATTGTTGTAAGGTCCTGTCAATAAAGTCGTAGCTTTCAGTTGGTTTTATTTTCCTGATGTATGCAAAACGTGTTGCTCTTGTATGGTTTGGAGGGGACGATCGAGTGAGACATTTCCCTCTAGGAGCACTTCATGCCACGGCGGATACGGTGAAGGCGAAATATGCGACGAGTAAGTAGATATTCCAGGATGTACAACATGATTAATAAGGTGTCGAGGAAAACAGCAATCCTGATGGCTTCGAGTTAAAATTAGGGGACTTAATTTCGAAAATTTTACCATTGTGAGATTTCGATATTATGGAGTATTCCAGTTTCGTAAAATTTTGATATAAATACCACTTACTAGTAGTATCAATACCAAGTGGTATTGATATCGAAATTCTAAGATTACATGTTTTGGTCAAAATGCCCGTTATGACAGAAATATATATGCACATACGTAACAAGTAAGGCTGTTTTCCTGGAATGCGTATTAGAGATAACGATATGATAAATAAGAGTGGAGGGGGCAATAAAATAATGTTTATATATTATTGCAAACTATGCAAAAGAAACAGTTCATTTATCAGCCAAGTTTTTGTCATTTGTGACACAATATTGAGCATACAAGCAACCTGTTTTTATTTCAACCCGAGTTTGCATAAAAAACAAACATTATCAAACTCATGGAATAAGAGATACAAGACTATACGTCAGAATGTTTGTTGATATCAAAAATCTGACTCATCTTATTTGAGTTGACCACGGTAATTCATCCTTATCAAATCAATGCACTGATGACTTTATTTTATCCATTGCTTACTTATTAAATTTGTAAAAACTTGTTCAGCTGCACAGCTGCACATAGTAAGACATGAAGTTTTACATTTATTTGATAAGTACACACGCCAATGTCATAATTAGTGTTTTATATTCCATGCTTCTCCGTTAACACCAGAGATGCAGATGTGCAGCTAGATAATCAAACTCATCATCATCACAAAAGAGCAGTCATAAAAAAGACTGCTTCCGAGTTAAATTCGTGTAATGTCCTGCAGACGGTAGTGCGTGCCAATTAGTTATATTGGGGCATTGTAAAATTGCAAGACCTAGAATATTCTAAGAACTATACATACGTCTAAGAAATGGAAAGGATTCGGACTTGTATGGAAATTAACATTATTTAACGTTGTTTAATTATAAATTTATTACCATGATAAAATTTGTCCATGCAGATATTGCCCTTGCTTCCGTTCTCAGCATCCTAGAAGATCAGAAAAATTCACTCCTTCCGAAATATTTGCACAATCTGTGTGAACAATTGGAAGTTAACAATGGTGACGTAACTATTAAAGTTAGTGGCTTTCAATCTGGTTCGGTAACGTATAGAGAAGCGTTATCTTTTTGCTTGACGACATGGTTAGAGAAAGCTGGCGTTAAGGGAACAATCGCAAATCTGATACTCGCTCTAGAGAATATTGACCCGTTATTGACATCCGGTATTGACGATGGCAAGAATGAAAATGATGGCGACAATAATAATGCCATGCAGGATCAATCTAAAGCAGCAAATCGTCATCCCAGCGATGGTGCCATACAAAAAGAAGCACACACCGTAGATGCCAATTCCAAAAAAACTTTTTGGCGAAAACACAAAACATGGTTGCTATCCGGTTGTGCAGTATTTTCAGTATTGGCAGTACTTATCATAGCACTAGTCCTGAAATTCCCGATTAATTGTAATGCCGCCGTAACATCACCAACTTCGCAGCCAGCGTCGTCGAGCAGTACGTCAGCAGTACCCTCACCAGTGGACATTGTAGCAACTAATTCGTCAAGAACAAGAAACAATAACTTCAAAATCTTCGATGCAGAAACGCTCGGAAATATTGAGTGTAAAGCTACTTTTAGAATTCATCTGATATTGCAGGACGTCGCGGCGTTTAATTTTAAAAATGAAAAGTTTAAAAAATGTTTACCTCTGATCGAAATTTTGGAAATTGATGGTGGTGGAAACATGAAGATTGAGCTATTTGACGAGCTCCTATCTCATTTAAAAAAATTGCACAAAATCGTTTTTCGTAACTTGGATGAATATTGTTCCAAAAGTAAACCCAAAAATGTGTATGTTTTGGACAATACACTGAGAAACGAATCCTCAGCCGTACATTTTATCGAGTTTCGTGATATTGGAATAGGGTGCGAAGATGGATTAAAGAAGTTGGGTCAAATACCAACCTTACAAGCGGCGTGGAATGTTAAATATCACAATTGTTCGTTCACAGAGAGTAATGTTCCAAAATTTGCTGATTTTATCGAAATGTCGATCTATCCTGTGAGCGTGATATGTGTTGGGAGAAAATGTAGTAGCCTCAAGATATATTTAGACGGTAGGATACCATTTAATGAGGTAGATGAATATGACACTTTTTTATCATTTACTAAAGGTTTGCTCAGTGAGGCAAAGAAATAGGACGTTATATGTAAGCATGTTTTTATTATAAGATTTGATATTACACAAGATAAATGTAACTGATTTTATAGTTAATAAATAAAATTTCCAACATTTTATCGTCAAATGTTTCGTCAAATACTAAAAACTTTATATTAAAACGATGCGAGAATAATAATTAATAAATGAACACTTTAATTTTTGGCGAGTTTTAAGTCAAGTCAATAATGTCTGGGTCAGACTTCTTTGACGACGAATTTGCCAGGATTAGGAGACTGTCACTATCATTACTTTCATCACTGTTGTCCAAGTCTATAATTTGTGGGGCAGGTTCGTAGTCCCAAGGTGAATTTTCCTGGATTAATAGAGGGTCATCTTCGCTATTATCTAGAAAGTGGCGAAAGTTTTCGAAATGACGAGTGATCTCGATAAACGTGGTGGGAGCGAGGGTGGGAGCAGGTGTAACTTCCATCGGCTGGAAAAGATTAAACCAGATTATAGCTTTCAGATCACGATTAAGGTTAAATGTCAGTAATGTCACAGAGAAAAATGGCCATACCTCTTGCATCACAACTACGACGTGTTGAAGCGGGTCTGTAGATATGGATGGGGTCTGCATAACGTAACGTTGGAAAGGGGTAGATTGCTGGGGTTTCTGGAATTCACCCAATCCTACTTTAGCCCTTAAAATATTCGGTTGCTGTTGATAAGTCTTCTGTGGTTTGCTCCTTACGACCGACAAGATTTCAATCTCAGTCTCATCATCATCTGATGTTTTGATTTCGGGTGACGTCGTCTTATATGTTTTACGACCATACGGATTTGCATAGTTGATTGGCTTCCTTTCTCTTTTGGATAAAATTGGTCCAATCCATTCGAGTTTATCACATGGTTTTTTTATACTCAAGGTATTCTTATCCACCACGATGTCATTGTCTGGTTCGGGACCTTCGAACACCAAACTGCGCAGATTAGATTCATCCGCAGTATCAATCTTCTCCGCGAACTGCTCTTCCTTAGATTTACTGTGCTTGAGGATTGACTCAATTGTTTCATCGGGAATTGTCTCGCTTCCGGATTCCTTAGAGAAGACGAGATTAGCACCGTAGCGGATCCAGCTTAACATTTCATCCTTTCTGAACTTTTGGGTGGCCGCGTCAACGAGGCGACCTTGTTGGATGACGAGTTTATCCAGCTTTAATTTCAGTGCGGCACGCTCCACGATCTTCTCGTCGACGGTATTCTCTGTGATGAGACGGAACACACGGACCTGTTTCGTCTGTCCGATACGGTGTGCACGGTCCTAAATTTTATGAGATTATACATAAACATCAATTTCACATCGAGTTTGACATAAGCGTTCATTTCCGGTCAGTTACCATTGCTTGCAAGTCTACTTGTGGGTTCCAATCAGAATCGAAAAAAATTACAACGTCCGCTGACGCGAGATTTATTCCTAGCCCACCCGCACGTGTCGAGAGCATGAATATGAACGTTGAACTGCCTGGCGCATTATATTCATCAATCAACTTTTGTCGATCTTCGTGTTTTGTATTCCCATCGAGTCGATGAAACGAGTACTTCTTCCAAGCTAGGTAATCCTCTAAGATATCCATAAGTCGTGTCATTTGACTAAAAATGAGGACGCGAGATCCTTCACTTTGTAACTTTGGGAGGAGTTTGTCCAGCACGATCATTTTTCCGCAGTTGGACACTAGATGCACGTCATCCGTGTATGGAGGTCCTTCTTCCGCCCCGGTGAACAGGTACGGATGGTTCGTACATTTTCTAAAAAGGGTACAAATTATTTAGTGCCCTTAATATTTAATACAATAGATTTTGTCATTATTAATTAAGCCAACCTCAATTGCATAACAAGATTTAGGAGTCGAACCCTCTTCATTTCTCCGGCTCCATTTACCGTGTCAATTTCTTTCATGAGTATCTTCTTGTACCACAAACGCTGCATTGCCACCATTGGGACATAGACTTTGAACTCTTTTTTAGGCAACAAGCCTTTTTCCACGTCCGACTTGATACGGCGGAGGAGGAATGGGCGAAGAATTGAGTGAAGTCGTGTAACAAGAGAATCGTCACCAAAACACGATTCCATGTTGAACCACCCATCAAAATTCTGTAAGGGTTAAAGAAGAAATTAATGAGGGAAATAGATTCCACAAATAATGCAAATCTACAAACCTCAGATGAATTAAAGATATCGGGCAATAGAAAGTTTAGCAGAGCCCACAATTCATGGAGGTTGTTTTGTAAGGGGGTGCCAGTCAAGAGGAGTCGGTGCTTAGACTTTAGTAGTCGAACAACTCCGGCTATTTGCGTTTCTTCATTCTTAATCTTGTGGGCTTCATCAATGACGAGATATGTCCACTTGATCTTTTTCAAGACGCATTTTTCTCTCAAAACCATTTCGTAAGAGGTGAGCAGGACGTCCCAATCGTTCAAGTGAAGAATGTGGTCCTTGATGATGGATTGCTGTAAGTAAAATAATAATAATGCAATTTACTCTTAAAGGGTTCCATGTAGGTTTCGTCCAATTTTCTCACCCTGGCTTTTGCGTCCCCAATCAGTGAGATTGTTCTCATTGAGGGACACCACCGTTTGAACTCGTTCTCCCAGTTGCAGAGTGTAGATTTAGGTAGAACGACGAGATAGTGGCCACGAACTTTTTTGTAATGCTTTAAATATCCAAAGAGAGAAATAGTTTGTAACGTTTTGCCCAAGCCCATCTCATCCGCGAGAATCCCGTTGATCCCATTTTCTAAAAGATTAATGAGCCAATTCAGACCACGAATCTGATAGTCACGCATCTCTCCATTTTTTATGTAGGGAGGGGTTTCCGTAAAGATGACGGCGGCTGAGTGCACCCCAGAAACTGGGTTTTCGGCATCCTTAATGAGCTCTGCATCTCCTTCCTTCTCTGATCTACGATAACGACTGAAAAAAAGATAAGCTTGAAAAGGGAATGTTCAAGATTCTTGATGATACAGTATGTCTGGTGCAATTTTGTAAAACTTACGTGACTTCCTCTTCACTATCATCTTCAGTTTCAGTTTCGTGGTTCCGTTGGGGTCGTCGTCCCCTTTTCGCTGCCACAACCGCATCCCCCGAAGATAGGCGAGCAGTGAAGAATTGGCTCTTTTTTAAAAGATAATTCAAGCGGCGTAGCTTTGCGTCCTGAGAAAATTTGTATAGAGTAAATATAAATATACAGTTCTTACTGGGATGTTAATCAAACTTGATAACGTGAGCTTAAATTACAGACCGATATTTGGTAATAAATAATACTTACGTCTGTATTGGATTCTGGCTCATCTTCCTCGTCAAACTCATCAAACTGGTGGCGTGACCGCTTTGACATGGGAGATGATGACAACGATGACTTACGCGATTTGGCTCTTTGTGCGATGGGCGAGATCGGCTTGGTTCCATTTATACCAAACCGAGTGCGCTTTTTCGGCGGTGGAGACAACGGCCTTTCCGGGTCGTAAGTATTGTCGTCATCGCTGCTGTTGTCGCTATTCCCGTCACTGTTATTATGGCTGCGACTATCGTTATCTTTGTCGCTTATAGCGTTGTCTCTTTCACTGTCATAGCTGCTGCTGTCGTTACCTCTGTCGCTGTTATCACTGCTGCTACACGCTTCCCGTGCAACGGATGAGATCCGTATGGTTCCGTTTGTCCCAAATCGAATGCGATTTTTCTGCAATGGAGACAATTGCATTTTCGGCCCGTTACTATTGTCATCCTCGCTGCTGTCGCTGTCGCTATTTCTGTCACTGTTATTATCGCTGCTGCTGCTACTCAGATCAATTATATCCACTACTTTATCATCTTCAACCTCAGTCTCATCGGAGTCTGATAACGCCACGTCGAGATTCTGTCAAGATATTTACATAATGTAGATTTGTAAAAAAAAATATAATTCTCTAGTAAATACCTTTTTCGTCGCAGGTCGAGCTGGAGGAGTCTTGATTCTCTCAAGTTTGACGTACGGGTTTTTTACGAGGTTCGAGGGCAGTGTCACCGGCGTGGGAACTATTGCAGGTCGTCCTCTTCTTGTGACCACACTTGTAACGGAGGTCGGTTTCCACCAAGGTTGTGGACGGTCACGAGGAGGATTGTTACCCTTGACAGGAGGCTTTCTTCTATTCATGATGACAGCTTAGGATTAATTGATTCCTTTAAAATATAACTTGGTTTTTACAGCTTGTAATCCAGTCGAGTCAACTAATTAATCAGTTAAATGTTACGAGGTTTATTTTAGTTATTTAAAGACTAGTTTTTGATAGACAACAATTTATCAATCGAAGTGAAAGTATTTGTGTCATTTTGCATTTATTAACTACTGGTTATAATATAACTTTGTTCTTGTGATAAAAGTCACTAAAAGTATCGCAGTTTTAGTGTTTACACACAATTCCACTTCGGTCAATAAATTAAAAACTACAATTAACCAAGAAATAATTCAAAATCATGATAAAAATTAAACTTTATTTATAATCCAATCACCAACTTTTTCCTTGTCCTCACCAAATCCCACCTCTCGTCTCGGTCGCAATTTGCCTCTTCTCACTCCAACTCAACTCTACACTTCATTCCATTCATCAATCATCAACGAATTCTCGTATCGTCGTGACATATAATTTATTCTGTTCGGTTATCATCATCATATTTTTTAAAATAAATTTGAAATTTTTTTTTCGACCAACCACACCCACCCAAATCGCATAATAATCAGCTTGGGTGGATTTCCTGAGCCAAAAGTATTTACGGGAGGGCGGCTGACAACACGTTTGGTTTAGTTGAGTCACGTTTTCTCGACTCGTTGCCTGCCTGGCTTGACTCTCATCATTTTCTTTCAGTCATTCATTCCTCGGTGGGCAGACTTTACAGCGCGGCAAGCTGCTTTCCGGCATCAACGTTAATTACACAATTAATTATGAGTGAACAATTATCGAGAGAAAGCATATGATTGATTCCGCAAGTAATTAATACCTGATTTGGTCGTTTCACGAGAAGGGAGGAGTGGAAAGAAGCGGGAGTGAAAGGTAAGCTGGTGATGAAAATTTGATTATTTTTTTTAGCAAGCTACCCACTTTTTTAGCGACGCTTTTTATTAGCAGAGCGTAATATGTAATTGACATTATTCTGTCTGTATTTCGATAACTTTAGAACGCGTTGGCTGATTTGATTAAATTTGGTAGGAAAATATATGTAGAGAATGCAACGACCTTTTTGGTTGAAAATGGGTGCCATTAAAAAAGATTTTGACCGGTGGGGGTCATATTAGTGGGTGTGGTTGGTGGTACCAACTTACAATTAATGTTGAATATTACAAGACTGTCAGTTTTGGGCAGAATAGTCGAATTATGGTGGAAGGCTGAAATTCAGTATTGATTGTCCCAATGTAGGCGTAAATGTAAAACGTGACAATATTTATATGAATTTTTGGAAGTATTGGATTTATGAAACTGTGTATCAAAGCTGAAATTATAAAATTGTCTGATTTGTTTGATTTTCCAGTTTATTCTCTGCTGGTTCGTCTAGTGACGCAATAGGTTTACTAATCACAAAAATAAGTCGACAACTACAAAAATGTCGGTGCAGTACAAGTTTAAAGCGGCGATGGACTTCTCCACTGTCACATTTGACGGGGTTCATATATCCGTGAATGACCTAAAGAAAGAAATCATTGAACAAAAACAATTAGAGAAAAATGTTGATTTTGACTTACAAATTCAGAATGCGCAAACGGAAGAAGGTGAGAGTTGTTATTTATTTCGTACAAATTGTTTACTGCATTACAATTTAATTTGTGTGATTATATTCTTTGCAGTGTATGCTGATGAAAATGCACTTATTCCCCAAAATACATCCGTAATCGTGGCTCGTGTTCCAATCACGGAGAAAAAGTCTGGACCAGGTTTTGGCAGAGAAATATTCGTACATCAGCAGCCTCTTGCCAATTTGCCTCCAGCTTCGGCAGTAAATGTATGCAAGTTATATATATATATATATCATATCATTTGTAGAAATTTGATAAAACAATTATTATACAATATTTGAAAAACTTAATCGCCAGGGCACTGATGTGACTTCGATGGATACGGAAGAAGAGAAAGTCAAGGCAATGGTGTCACCATCCACTAATGGGTTTGGCATAAACGGAATCAAAGCGGTTTCGCCCGTCGCACAAAAACCCAACGCGCCAAGGCCGCTATCGTCGACATCTCCCATCGCAAAACGGCCACGCTATCAGTTTGATGAGTTTAAAGATAACGAGGCAGAGGCGAATCAGGGCGTAAGATTACTTATAAGCTCAACTAATTCCAATGATGACTTGTAGGTTTATATTATACATCTTTTCTTAGCAAGCAAAGATGCGCCGCCTGAACTTTCTTTTAGAAAAGAGCGAATTCTTTGCGCATTGCTTGTCCTCTGGAGATGCAGTTGTGGCGGCTAAAAGGGGACGCAAGTCCAAGGCGGAGCAGGCAGCTGCTACGGAAGGAAGCAGGTAATGAATTATTGAACAAATTTGTGACATATTGTAATCTTTTTTCTCATATCATAATACTTTTGATTCAGTCGCCACCGGAAGACGGAAAAGGAAGAAGATGAAGAACTACTTAAAAATGCAGAGGCTCCTACCGATGGTTCTGGAATACACTCAGCCGCCGTGACGTTCACGGAAACTCCGCCCTACATAAAGAATGGAGAGATGCGTGACTATCAGATTCGTGGTCTGAATTGGCTCATCAATCTTTTTGAAAATAGTATCAACGGGATTCTCGCGGACGAGATGGGCTTGGGCAAAACACTGCAGACTATTTCACTCCTGGGATATCTAAAAAATTACAAGAACGTTCGTGGTCACTATCTCGTCATTCTGCCTAAATCTACTCTCTGCAACTGGGAAAACGAGTTCAAACGGTGGTGTCCCTCTATGAGAACGGTGACACTTTTGGGGGATGCAGAAGCCAGGGTAAATTATGATTTATTTATAAAAGAATTTTCGCTTATCATGGCCTTAATTGAGGACATATAAATTTTAACGAAAAAATCAATATATTTCAGAAAGCCGTCGTGGAACAGCGTCTCCTTCACTTGAACGCGTGGGACGTATTGATAACTACGTACGAGATGATTTTAAAGGAAAAGTCCACCCTGAAAAAGATCAATTGGACATATCTCGTCATTGATGAGGCTCACAGGATTAAAAATGAACATTCAAAACTCTCCGAGTCTGTTCGTGAATTGAGCTCTAAACACAGACTGCTTTTGACGGGGACTCCTTTGCAAAATAATCTACACGAGTTGTGGGCTCTGCTCAACTTTCTATTGCCGGACGTCTTTGACTCGTCAGAGGTTCGTTAATTAGTTTAAGTAAATCTACTGAATATTTTATTTATCCATCAAACACTGATCGTTACAGAATTTTGATGACTGGTTCAACACGGAATCTTGCTTCGGCGACAATTCTCTCGTGACTCGACTACACTCCGTTCTTCGTCCATTTCTCCTCCGTCGTATCAAATC
Source organism: Folsomia candida (assembly GCF_002217175.1). Taxonomy (NCBI): domain Eukaryota; kingdom Metazoa; phylum Arthropoda; class Collembola; order Entomobryomorpha; family Isotomidae; genus Folsomia; species Folsomia candida. The sequence continues at coordinate 1,634,021 of NW_019091200.1, read as the reverse complement.
CGACGTGGAAAAGAGTCTGCTTCCTAAAAAGGAAATCAAAGTTTACGTTCCAATGGTTGCAATGCAACGTTTGTGGTACAAGAAGATCCTAATGAAAGATCTGGATGTGATTAATGGTGCAGGAAAAATGGAGAAGGTTCGGCTCATGAATATTCTCATGCATTTGAGGTGAGTTTAATATAAATATTCTTCACTTTTGAATGAAATGAAGGCTCTCAAATTATGTCCTATCATTTATTTGTCTCCTAGAAAATGCTCGAACCATCCGTATCTCTTTGATGGGGCGGAACCAGGCCCTCCCTATACGACGGACTCTCATCTAGTCACCAACTCTGGGAAATTGATGGTGCTGGACAAACTTCTTCCAAAGTTGCAAAGTGAAGGATCTCGTGTCCTAATCTTCAGTCAGATGACCCGACTACTTGACATTTTGGAGGATTACTTCTTCTGGAGAAGATTCTCTTATCATCGACTCGACGGGCAGACTGCGCATGAAGATCGACAAAGAATGATTGACGAGTATAACACACCAGGCAGCAAGACCTTTGTTTTTATGCTGTCCACACGAGCTGGTGGATTAGGAATTAATCTTGCCTCTGCGGATGTGGTGTAAGAAAATCAATTGTTTGTTTTTTTGCAGAAAATTGAGTTCAGTTAATTAAAGTAACGTTTCAAATTATAGAATCATTATGGATTCAGATTGGAACCCCCAAGTAGACTTGCAAGCAATGGTAATTTGCAGAGTGAAAGCTTAGTGGCAGATAAATGTGAAATTCAAGTGTATAAATTCATGTCATTTATAGGATCGTGCTCACCGTATCGGACAGAAGAAGCAGGTCCGTGTTTTCCGTCTTATCACGGAGAATACGGTCGACGAGAAGATTGTGGAACGTGCCGCAATCAAGTTGAAGTTGGACAAACTCGTCATCCAGCAGGGTCGCCTCGTTGATGCCAGCACCCAACTTATGAAGGAGGAAATGCTGAATTGGATCCGCTACGGAGCAAATCTCGTCTTCTCTGCGGAATCTGGATCAGAGTCAATTCCGGACGATACGATTGAAGCAATATTGGAGAGGAGTAAATCTAAGGAGGATGAATTGATTGGAAAATTAGACGGTTTGGAGGACTCTAACCTTCGCAACTTTGCCCTGGAAAGTTCTATTTTCAGCTTTGAAGGAGAAGACTACCAGGACAAGAACAAAGCGAGGGACAGAGCCATGGTGGCACCCACCGAGTGGATCGAACCTCCCAAGAGAGAGAGGAAAGCGGCCGTGTATGCAGAAACTATGTTTTATAAAGACTCTTCCAGCAAGGATGAAGAATGGAAGCCCAAGGTGAGGAATTAATTTACTCGATTCAATAACTAATTAATTTCAACAATTTATACATTTTCTGTGTTTTTCTGGTAGAATCCAAAACCAGCTCGGCATCCTACTCTTCCAGAACACCAATTCTTTCCGAAAAGATTGCACGACTTGTTGCAAATGGAAGTGTATTATTATCAACAAACTATCAAGTACAAGATTCCTCGAGAGCAGTGGAACGACTCGAAGGATGCCATCAAACAGCAGAAAGCGGAACAAAAGAAAATTGACAATGCTCGACCACTCACCGATGCCGAGTTGGAGGAAAAGGAAATACTTTTAGAGCAGGTGAATAGATTACCAATTTTCATTTCAAGTAGTTGCCCTTATATACAAATTGTATAATACAATACTAATATGTTCTGAAATTGATACTAGGGATTCACAACCTGGAATAGAAAAGACTTTAACTTGTTTCTCAAATTGGTGGAAAAACATGGACGTGATGACATGGAATCGGTTGCGGAGGAATTTGAAGGAAAGACCAAAGAAGAGGTTCTCCTATATGCAAAAGTGTTTATACGACGATTCTCAGAGCTAAAGAACTCGGACAAGATTCTTCTCCAGATTGGGAAAAGTATGAGTTTTTATTCTGGGATATTCTACAAATGAATTGTTGTTGCGTATATTTATTGACAATTTATTTTCTAGGTGAAGAGAAGCGCATGCGGAAAACTCTCGTAGAACGTGTCCTCACCGAAAGAATTTCAAAATGTCGCAAACCGCTCTTAGAACTTCGCATCCCGTACACTAAGCAGTGCAAGATGGGCAACTTTACCACAGAGAATGATCGCTTCCTTATCTCGACATGGTACAAATATGGTTTTGACACCGACTCGATCGACACTTGGTTTAACATGCGGGAAGAGATTTTGAAATCGACAGAGTTTCGGTTCGACTGGTTCCTCAAGTCGAGGTATGTTTTGCTTTAATTTTGTTGTACCTAAAAAAAATGAACACGATTGCTAAAAATAGTGCATTTTTAATTATTCAGGAGCTCTGACGAACTCAGACGACGCTGTCAAATGATTTGGTCTTTGATGGAGAAAGACATCGTGACTGAGGATGAGATAGCGAATTTACAAAAGAAGATGAAACAAGCATGGGCCGACTTTGCCAAGAAGGCGAACGCCCTCAACAATGATGATGACGACGTTACAGACACATCCCCCTCAGCTCCACCCACCCCACCACCTACGAGCAAGAGGAAGAGCAAAAAGAGACGCAGTACTTTTAATAAAAAGCGCAAATCTACCTCGTCTAGCACTCCTGGCAAAACTCGGCAACTCCTCCTCACCGATATGGACATTATGAATGGGGAAGACTCGAGTCAGCATTCAAAGTCGAGTGGTGGCTCGTCATCACGAAAATCGACCAGGACCTCGTCGTCCAGAACTTCGTCGTCGCGATATCAATAATGTATCTCATTTTCTCGATCGTACATATTGGCCTCACTTCCTTATTCTTCTACGTTTTTTTTACTTTGTTTTATTTCCATTAATTTAATTTTTGATTCGATTATGGAACAACTATGTACACTGCCACCCTTGGGCCACTATATAAATACTATGCATTATCACCACATTTGATTGTATACGTAAAAATAGCTAAGACAAAAATTGTGTTAAAGAGTTAAGTTGAGGATGAAAATGAAAGTGCTGCTGTTCCAGAATCTCGAGCAGTATTCTTATCTTATTACTATCTAGATGAGGTTGTAGTGGGTATTTAATTAATTTGCATACATATTGTACGAGCAAGTCTGAATGGTTGTACACCTAGATGACAATATTTCAATGTCACGTATTAAAAAAGAAGGGGTACTAAAAACTAGCCACCATAAAGTCCAATTCTAAATTAACGAGTAGAAAATTGAGTATAATTTTTATTATTGCGCTCTGTGATGTGTAATAATTTCCATTTGATTTAGTTTGAATACTAAAAGGAACGAAATGTGCTGTGATTTGGAAATGCAGGTCATGTGCAACAAGTAAATGGTATCAGTATGTAATAATTATTATGTATGGTGTTGTAGGGTTGGTTTTTGGTTACCCATCAAATTTCAGGGTCAATTTCGTCATAAATAAATGCGAGGATCAAGTACGATTTTTATTTCGTATAAGTATTATACATAATTCTGCCACTGCTGCTGCTCTCTCATCTTCGTCACGTAATATTTGAAGTAATTATCTTAATTTAAAGACAAGAGTACAATTTGAAATTATTAACAAATTTTGTCCCAGGTACAGAAAATTAAGGGAAAAATGTAACAATTGGTTTAGTTTTTGACAATAAAAAATAATCGGATAAATCTGACTCGTTGCGCATCGAATATTATTTAAATACTAAATTATTTATGATCAATAATGGTGATGATGAACTCGCTTTCCTTGTTGTTGTTGATGGTGGTGGGATCGTCTCGCTGTTACCCGGGTATTGGGGGCAGGATGTGTTCCGGGCGAACTGGGTTCCTCCTTGATCCTGACGATTCGACTGGTGCTCATGCCTTGTTGGTGGTGGTGGTGGTACTGCTGTCCGTGGAGGAGGTTGGCATTGGTGATGGAGTTTGAGTTGTTATTGAGCTGGAGGAGCAAGGGTGTCGTCGACGTGGCGTCGTCCGTTTCTTCCTCGTCGTCCTGCCACTGCACAATGTTCGAGAGCAGATTGATGTAGCGGATGGCGAGTCGGAGGATCTCATTCTTGGAGAGTTTACGATCTGGCGGATACGTGGGAACGAGACGGCGTAATTCTGGAAATTTAAATATGTACGGCTAAGATTTGGAGGATTTGGAGGGGATGATATTTCAGAACTCACCGGAAAATGCTCCAGCCACGTTCTGTTGTCGAAACCGTTCCCTCGTGTTGGTGAAGACTTTTCTGTGTGGGGTGTGGATTCGAGGGATGACCTCGAGTGAAGAGGAAGAGTCGTGATGATGTTTCGAGCTTCGTATCCGGCCGCCCCCAATTCTCCGCCCGTTCAAATGAGACGATTTGGCTCTGAGCCCCTGCAAGAAAAGGTTGGATGTGTATCAGTTAAGTCTCAACTTGCCTCCCACTGTGTTTAGTTTTGTATGTCCAAAAGTATCCAATGGGGCAAAATGTTACAAGTTATTTATTAACGATTTTGCAAATCTATGCATGGATATGCATCTCCCATTAATTTTCAGCGTCTTGGTGTGTATTATTATCACGAAATTTAGGACAGCTTTTGTTTTCTTATGAGAAATTAAGAAATTTTCTACTTAGCCCATGTCGCATTACGCATGTAATTACATCAATGAATTATCGAAAGATTCAATAAAGAAGAACTTGTAACATTTTGCCCCATTTTGTATTTTGGGTACTTTTGGACATTTTTGACATCCAAAATTCGGTCAAAAATGTATTTACCACTCGTATAAATTCATTTTCAACTATTTTACCTTATCATTGCTCCCCGAAACGGAACTTCTTGCATCTCCCCCGACACCACCCCCACCGGATGACGTTTCGCCAGAATCGAGGTCAAAGTCATCCTCATCTTCCTCCATCATGATGTCGTCTTCTTCCTCCTCGAGAAGGTTGTCGTCTTCTTCGGAGTAAAAGTGCATGTTGTTCACGGAACTCTCCTCCCCTTCGGAAAGGTCGAGAAGAAGGAGTGGCGGAGGGGGCGGGATGGTCGCTTTGCTTCTTGACGTACTTTCTTCTGCTATCACTTCCACTACTTCCGCTTCCTCGGGCTCCGTCAACATCACGTCTGAATGACCAAGCTGCTTGGTACTCGCTTTTATATGGACTTGACTCCTTACTAATCGTATTCTTTAAGATGATGATGACACAATCACCACCACCACTTTTACAAACATTTGACTAATTCGGAAGATGAATCAAGAAGTGGGTGCAGGTGGCGGATGTCCGATCTGCCTTCCGGAATCGACTGGAATTCTGTTATTAGTTGAGTCACAACTGTGACTACACAAAATCCAGTTATTCTTAACTGAAAATGAGAGTGCAAAGCAAACTATTTGCTCAAGATGATGTTTAGTGATTGATGATGAGATGTAATCCGCGTCACTATTTTATTTCGTGGTGACCAGATCGGCTCAAAAACTGGCTGAAACTGGGAAGAACTATGTACGTATTTATTTTCTGCTTCTTTTCTCGAGTCGTTCTTTGCTTTGTGATCAGGTTCACTTTCAAGTAAGACAATGCGATGAGAAGAATAAGTCAAAAATAAATATTTGAGCTCAACGAGGAACACAAAAAGAGCACAAAGTTGACGCTGGTAGAGAAAATATTAGTCAAACTACAAACCTAAACTGTATCTTGTCCAGTCCAGATTGAATACATTATTGTCCATGAATCCTTGCTTACAAATTTATGAGTTGGTGTATTTAGATTATTTCGGATCCTTTAGTTCAGTTTCAGTGTCCTTTTTCTTGGTTCTATTTATCGCCCAACTAATAACGAACCACTTGTCAACAATGTGTCAATATTTGAAGATCATTTCTTCTACCACCCTTTCCTTTCCAGTTTCACACAGTAAATGCAATCCAGTCAGATACACAGTACACACATATTATCCAGCTCAATCCAGTCGAAAAATTCAGTCCGCACTTCAGAAATAAAGAGACAAAGATTCCCCTTCTTTCTTTTCCCTTTGTGAATGAAACAACAACAACAATGCACACACATCAATCAACACGAACCTCACCCGAAACCACAAACCAACAAATATTTAAGATAAACAACAATTAAGATAATGAGGGAGGATGCGAAAAAAAGTCTCAACTTCCCCACCCAAGTCTCACTCGCTCGTCTTTCTGCTGGAGAGAGAATGATACATAAGAGATTGAAGTTGTTACTTTTTCCCAACTTCCGTTCCGTTCCTTGCTGGATGGATGGAGGACGAGTGTTAACGGAAGATAAGGAGCAAAGTACTTCTAAAGGGAGACCCCACACTTCATCTTCTTTCACTCATTTCCATCATATCTCTCCCCACCAGGCCACCAACCATACTCGCTCGATCAAAAGTTAGTCTGACCCGAATAAGTCGGTAGTGCACAACGACACCCTCAAATCCAATCTATGTGGAGACAGAAATGAAATTGAAACCTGTATACATAGCTCGGAAATGGGTATAATATTGGATTTGTGTGGGATCACATGCCACAAATTGGAGGACCAAATCCGCTATTCCTTCCTTCCGATGTATACTCTGTATTTCCAAATAATCTGTCATCATTTCGGGAAACATACACTTAAAGTCATGCCCATCCCCCTTTCCGACACCTCCGCCTCTGAGGGGAAGGACGAAACCAATGCCCGAATTCGGAGAGAGAGAGAGAGTCAGCAGATACCCGAGTGGAGTGGAGGCATCATCCGTCCTTATGCAAATTGAGATTCTACTCAAGCACAGAATTGATGAAATTAATTTGCATCTCGATAATTTACAGGTTTCCATTGTTGCAGAAAATTTCCAGAAAAAAATGTGCGAGATTTGAGATTTCGTCTCGACTTTCGTCTGTGATATGCGAGGATTGGAAAAATTGAGAAAATTGAGACGCCCGTTCAGTTAGTCAGTAGACCTCGTTTCCATTATGTTGAGTCGAGAGCTGACAAAACGGAAGGACAAGACGCACCTTCAATCCTTCCTCGACCGCATTAATGCCCCCCACACGCTTCCGAAGGGAGAAGAACAGCGCAAGTTCAGAGCCCTCGTCACCGAACGACTCGAACAGCGGAGAGCGCTCAAGGATAAGGAGCTCGCTTCTGAGAAAAGCATTTCCTCCGGGTGCGTATGTACATCAACAGGCATGACCTTTGACCTTATGATGGCTTATTAATTATTCTAGTCTCTCCTCCTTTATCAAGCCACCCTCTGTTGTTTATCTCTGCATCACATGTCGCAGATCGGACACGTCCTGTTGCATTCCGTGGTGTGCGGGTCGCTGCGGAAAACATGGGGCGCGAGCAGATCCGGAAATGTGAGTATATAATTCGGTGTAATTGGAAAATACGTGTAAATTTTCTGTCTTTCCACCAGTGTCTGGCGTCGAATGGAGTGCAAAACGTTTGAGAATTTTGAATCCTATTCGGCCGCTGCGATCACGTCGAATTTGAACATTATCCGGTGTTTGAGAGCTATCACGCAGTCGATGACATTTTGGGAGGAGCCGAGACCCGACTGGGAAGGGTTCAGCGTGTTGGGTGCGCTTGATAATGATTGATAAGTGATTATCGTTATCTGATGACTTATTTCATGGTCAGGTTGCTACGGGTGGATCCTCTCTTTCACCTTGCAACATCTCATGGACGAAGATGACCCCAAAGACATCACCCTCCTCACCGGACTGGATGAAATACGCCAAATCTACACAGAAATTGCACAATCTGCCGAAATATTTGTGGACATGGTAGAAAAGTTTTATGAGCATAGTCACAGGCTGAGGTAGGCTAATTAAGAATGGAGAACTCCCAGCGTATGCTCACAGATTTTGACCAAGTTGGTGGCGATTAATCACAAATTTGATTGGTATAAAATTTGCATGGTCACATTTGACAGAGATTGCATCCGAAGAGGAGAACAAATTTAGCAAACAACAAATTTACAACAACAGCAAACAACAAATTTAGCAAATGTAAAATTTTTAAACTTTATAGAGCCCTTTCTCCTCCGGATGCAAATATCTCCGCCAAACCTGCGCATCGTGCCTTTTGCAAATTTCATATTAATTAAATTTGTGATCGATCGACACTATGATCAAAATCTACGTTGGGATACCTCTATTGTAAGTACAGAGTCATTTCCTCCTCCGTATAATCCATACCGAATGACATTTTCAGATCCGACATGCTCTTCACCGTAAAAAAGTTGGTGAAAAAGTGGCGTCTCGAGTCCTCCAGTCCGTTATTGCACAGGCCGGAAAAATCCCTCCTGTCGAGCAGCCTCGGTTCGGGGAGGGGAGGAGGTCGACACGTTAGTAACTCCATGATGGACTATGAGGCGGATTCGGCCTTCCACCTGAATTGGACCCCACTCGCAGTGATGATCAAGTCAGTAGGTGACAAAGGTCTGGACCATTTCCTCTTTTTTCAGAAATACTGTTCTTTCTCTGCAGGTCGAAGAAGATGTCTGTCCCGTACCAGGAATTTGGTGGGCTAATCCTTCCCGAGAAGCTCCACTGGTTCAAAGTGTTTGCGAACCATGTCGTCGATATGGTAGAGCTCGAGGCGGAGGACATGCACGTTGTGGCGGGACAGTTGAGCTGCATCCACATTTCGAACGTTACCCTGACCTCGCACACGGTCAAGTCCCACGCGAGAGAATTGTCGGGTAAGGTGACGGGCAGTGTTTCGGGTGAAAGTAACCACTTGCAAGAAATAACAGGAAGAAAGTGTTTTTTTGCAGCTATTTCGACCTGCAAGAAATGCGCTTATACTTTATACGGCGCATATTTTTCGCACTTTCTCCCATTTTCTTGCACCTCGCATTTCTTGCATTTCTTGCTTTGCACTGCAAGAAATGTAGCAAACCCATCAGAAACGAAACACTGACTTGCGAAAGTTAAATTGCCTTTAATTTAAAAAATATTGCGCAGGAGCTCTCGTCCATTTTTCCAAGATCGCAAAGTCCAACCCCACCCCGACAACGGGTTCTTCTTCTGCTGGTGGGGATGAATCTCAGTCACAGTATTTAGTCCGCCTCCTCTCTGACCTCTGGTTTTCTGCCGACATTCTGTACGAGGAAGCCACGCGACTTGTCCGCATTGTCCGCGAGACGAGAGACATCCTCCGCACGTGTTACGTTTATGCCGATATTTTCTACAAGCTGGGTCTCCCCTCGTACGACGACTTTCTCGTTCAACAAGGTCAAATCAGCGCGACGCGGCCGGGGAGGAACAGCAATCGACCCCAGCAGCACAACGCGTCCACGGTGAAAACCGCGTGGGACAAGTTCATCGGTGGCGATGGCCGGAAGTTGTCCGACCTTGCGGAAATGCTCGTCATGGCGGATTTCTCGACGAGCCCGTACCAACAGATCTTGCAAGTCAGACCGGTCGAGGCGGAAAATATGGTGATGAAGTTGGAGTAAGAAATTAAAAATTACAGAAAACCACAGAATTTAGTTGTGGTTTTAACCACTGTCGATAGCAGCGGTCCAAAACCCGTTTTAACCAGTTTTGGACACCGAATTTTGGACGTCCAAACTGTCCAAAAGTCAAAATTAATGGGAGATTACACTAAACATGTGTTCATAGATTTGCAAAATATTCGTTAATTGGTAAAGAACTTGTAATATTTTGCCCCATTTTTTAATGTCACACGATTTTGACATTTTTAACGTCCAAAATTATTTTGGACAGTTTTGGACGTCCAAAACAAAACATTGAAGAAATTTAAATATTACGAAAGATTTTAGGTAGAAAACCTACTCCAAGCAACTTCGCGGGGCCTTTTAAGACGGCATTATTACATAAAAGCCAGACTCTAATGAACGATTGGCATATAATTTTTAGCCCGAACTAGGGCTTATGTAATCGACCTGTCCGTCTGTCTGTCTTTCCATAACTCTCGAAGGAGTAGGCTGATTTTTACCAAATTTGATACAGACATGCATCTGGGCAACGACCGAGTTCGAAGATGGGTATTAGTGTTTCTCACGGGTCGGGTTCTTGCAAATCCGAAACCCGAACCCGATACTACTGATCCGAAACTTGAGGGCAACCCGAACCCGAAGAACCCGAAACCCGCTTGCAAGGATCCGAACCCGAACTGGCGGATCAAATCCGAAACCCGAACCCGAAAAACCGAATATATTTTAACTTTAAGGGGTGACTGGCTTTTTAGCCTAAAGGTTTCAAACAAACAATACTTCTGTAAATATGACCGAGGAATTATAATTAAGCACATTTCTGCATAAGTACATAACGCATTTTAAAATGTGAATCTTAATTCCTCGACCATAATAATGCAATCTCAAAAATCGACCATGGATAATGGCTTTCCGTGACATTCAGAAATTTTTAAATCAGTTGAAAACTGAAAATGATTTTCAGTTTCAAGTTTCCAATATTAAAGTAAGCTCAAGCTAACTATTTAGCAAATTTTTGATAAAAAAATATATTTTATTTCAATATTCAAACCATAACACTAATTGAAGACACTTGTGAAAAGAAGTTACGACAATTAAAAATTTGAATTATTTAATGAATTACTGCAGCATAACCGTCGTAGCAAGTGTGGTTAACACTTTATTTTCTTTTTTAATGTTTTCGTATTCGTTGTGGCAAAAAGTTCTTGTTGGTTCGGGTTTCGGGTTCTTAGTCGGAACCCGAACCCGACCCGAACCCGAAATTTGGGCTCACATTTCTCGGACCCGAACCCGAACCCGAAAGTTTCGGGTTCTGAAATTTCGCATCCGAAGCAGGACCCAAACCCGATCCGAACCCGAAACCCGAAGTAAGAACCCGAACCCGTGAGAAACACTCGATCAAAAAACATTTAGACCAATGAGTGGTACCCTGGACACGATTATCACCTCGAAAGTATCCCTTGTTAGCTAACTTTTAATTTCAAGTTCTTTGATGAGAAGCCACTAATTGTAAGTATTACCGTGCCGGATTTCATGTTTTTAACGCAATTTCTAAAAATAGATATGGATCACCTCTCTCCCAAATTTCACTTCGATATGACGATTTTGAAAAATCAGTATGGGTCACCCCATAGGGTCCATCAAGATTAAAATTGTTCCAACCTAAATTCAGTTTTTTCTGTTACAATCCACTAGCAACCTTTGTTCCAAATTTCAACTACGTACTACAAATTTTAGAAATCCGTCGGGTCACCCTATCGGGTCTCCCAGGTTTAAAATTTCTGAAACTCCATTCCAATTTAAACGCTTTGAGGTCAGTCGCAATCTTCATACTAAAATTACTGAAAATTATTACTATAGATATTTCTCAAGCTACAAATATTTTACTTGCACTTAAATAATTTAACCTGCTCTAAAGGTTCTTGGTAGTTAAGGGCAACGCATTTGGATAGTAATGACCCCCACCGGCCAACTACTTGGCCGATCATTCCCATCTCCGAACTCATCCTTACTTTTGACCCGAAGATGAAGTGTGCAAAATTTCAAGTCGATAGCTTTTGTTTAAAGAGAGTTATCGTGCGCACAGACGGACGCACAGACGGACGGACAGACAGACATCTTGGTAAATCTATAAGGCCATCTTAAAAGGCCTAAAAATGGAGATTTATGATTTATATTCATGCTTTTAAATACGCAGGTCACAAAGTATGTCCGACCCGAATTTGCCGTACGGTCTTGTCAACAAACCGTCACTAAAGAAGCTGGACAGCCACCACAAACCTTGATTTTAATTAATTATCTACTTAATTGAGTGAACCTGTTAAAACCTGATTTAACCAGATTGCCGATTACTTACATAAATTCATACTTTCAATCGACATTAATTTTGTACTTATATGAGATGACATTGTTTGACAAAGACAAATAATAAATTGTTGCCCAATAAAGAAATTAGACAAGAATAAGACACATACCTAACTGAACGTTATTATTTTAGAAATCCGGGTTAACTACACCACGGTCAATATGTACTCGTATATACATAAGTACGTAACATTCTTCTATTGTTCACCATCGTCCTAGATATTTGCACAGTTGTTCCAATTTTACTATGTAATATGTACGAGGAGATATATTAAGCAGATCCTGATCAGTATAAAAAACTGCAATTTTCCAGTTATTTTTTAGTAGTAAATAACACGCAGACGAAACTGGATGGACGGCGACTGAGGATGCAATGCATTTAACGGCAGGAGGCAATGTGAGACTGACTTTCCCTTTCGTACAAATATACATGAACACGCATACCGAGTGCAAATAATATTTAAGGGGTGAAGAAAAGTCAGCGTCACTTCATGATGCTCGCTCATCCTTGAAATTAGACGCGTGTCGGTATGAATATCAATAAATAAATTGAATTTGTATCTCCCTTCACGAAGCAAGACACGCGACCATGCTCCACAATCTTGCCCAAGTCCAAATTGAATCGTTTTTTACTAATAAAATGGAAACGTGTCGTCATTATGGATGAGAGAGTCAAATGTGTCAAGTTGTACAGAGACACTCACTCTTCTAGTCTCGTCATAATTTGTCGTCAATGTGTGACACGTGGACGGCTGGAAACTCGGAGAGATTTTTGGACGCACTCCCACGGATCGCCCTCCTCTTTTATCTCATCCGTACGTAGGTTTACCCGGGTAGGGGCATTCTATACTCGGATTGGGTATATTGTCCGTGTTATGTATGTATCCAACTCAAGTTAGAATTTTCCATGTTAAAGTTTGATGTAATCTCACGCTAAAAATCGAACGCTTAAAAAGTGTCAAAAATAAATTCTCCCTCTCCTCGCGTGATCTCACTTCATGAGAGCGGATTAAAAAATATGGCCCATATTTACAGATAAAGCTCACCATAAATCTGGCAATTTATTCCTCATTCTTTATCAGCGTTATTCTTACCAGACGAATCTTGACACTTAAAAGTTACCCTCTTTTTATTACATAATACATTAAATTAGTAAAATTGTCGAACCAAAAATTTTGGTTGAAAATATATATACGTAAATTAGATATTTATGTATGCTAAATTCGGAGGTATTTGATTGAATATGAAGAGATTGCACGTTCTCATTACTGCAATTTCGAAGTGACTACATCATCAAGTAGCGAAATCTTGCCCTCGTCGGATGACTCACTGGCAACCCTCGCAACCATTTTCGGAAACCACAAATTAGCACGGCCACCACCACGATGGACGAACCCACGATACTGCAAATACGCAAAATTTTAGTTTTTTTAGATCTAAAAATTCTCAAATTTCCCAATTACATACCTCAACCAATCGGGAATCACGCCCAGAACAATTATTTGTAGGGCAAACCCAAATATAACGTCGCAAGTCCGAATCAACGCTACGGGTCCGGCTTGTTCCGCCTGACGAGTGATAAATAAATAATTATCAAAATTATATTCTTTGTGTGCAAGTAACTACTTGCAAGAAAGTGTTGTTTTGCAGGTATTTTGACCTGCAAGAATGCAAGGCGCAAGAAACTACGCCCCGCCGCTATACTTCCTACGGTGTGTGGCTAAAATGGCGCAAATTTCTTGCACTTTCTTGCAGTTTCTTGTACCTCGCATTTCCTGAGTTTCTTGCTTTTCCGTGCAAGAAATGTAGGAAACCCGCAAGAAACGAAACACTGCTAGTATTTTTTTATGTAATCTTTTCTCCTCGAGAATTGAATAGGAACAAACGAACTGGCGATCCCAGTGCAATTTTATCAGGCATAAAGGAGATTTAGTGTACATAAGAGGATGGTGCAAATTTCTTGCACTTTCTCCCAGTTTCTTGCACCTCGCCTTTCTTGCATTTCTTACTTCGCAGTGCAAGAAATGTAGCAAAATATAAGAAATTATCTACGCTACACTACACAGAAGCTGTCTATATACAGGATTTTATTCACCTTCATGGCCAAAATGATGGCACACTGCCCGAAAAACGTGAACGACGCCAACGCTGCGACCAACCCCCATTCGCCCAAAGTGTTTGGCACGTTCATCGCGGAGAATAAAATGGCGAGGAATAAATTCTCAAATGTTCCCCACACCCCGAACATCAGCGTGGTCACGGAATAGTGAACTTTCCGTATGTAGCGCAAAACCGTGTAGGAAATCGCGGCCAGAATCATGCAGCCCAACGCGAGGCCTGATCCGATCAAGGTGTCCGAGTCAAAGGACGAAGCTCCTGTGAGCAATGGCGGGCGACTGACCCCTACGTAAATGGATAGAAGGTCAGACAGAAATTCGTACGTACAATTTTCAATATTTGTCTCACCCACGACCCCAATTATCGTGAAGATGGAGGCAATCACCGTCACGACGCCACATTTCTCGCCGAGGAAGATCCTCGCAAATACTGCGACGAGAATGGGCGTTGAGGACGCGATGGTCAATGAGTCCCCGAGTGACATGTATTTCAAGGAGTAGAAGTGAAGGAGGAGGGAATTGCAGCTCAGACAGCTTCGCAACTAGAAAACATAAATTTTAATTTCTCGCCATTTGATCTAATTTTAACGATAACTCGTCGCCAAAATGGTCAAAATCAGCACATTTTCAATAACTTCTCCGCTCAGGAAATTTATTTTTAAATTATGGACGACAGAGCAGGGAGTTGCCAATTTAAAAAGATTAGAAGGAGAAAATCTCAAGTTTAAGAGTCCTGCAGCAAAGGAACTCTTCCCAATTATTTAAATTCCCAGATCAGAGAAATGACTAAAAATGTGCTGATTCTAACGATTTTGGTGATGAGTCATCGAATCCTGCTTTTATGCAAGACTTACCAAAACGAGGGAGAAGAGGCCTAGATTTTTACCCCTGTTAAGAGGCCAAACACCCAGCATGATCTTATCTGCCTGATCGAGAATACAAACCTTATGCATAATGATTGGCAAGACGGGCAGGAAGGCGCCCTGAAATCGCCAAAATGCGATCGAAAATGGATGAAAATGGTGCAGTTTTTTGGCGACGAGTGCGCCCAGGGAGAAAATGAGGGAGGAAAGTAGGGCCAGCAACATTCCACGATAGCGCCTTAATGGCGACGCCTTTTTCTTCTTTTTTGTCGAAACTTGGCGATGGACGATGGAAGAGCGACCGTCCGGACCGACGATGACGATCCCAGCCTCAACCCCGGCTTCTGGTGGGGCCTCATCCTCCTCTTCAGACGAGGACTCCGTCTCCGAATGGTTCGAGTACGGATTGTTCGGATCCTCGACCGCGTTGGCGAAGCGATTCCGTATCTTGATGTTGGCCTGGATCGCGAGCGCGGCCGTTTTAAAACGTGGCTTCACCATGTCTGATAACGAATTGGACAATTAAATTGCTAATTAATTTTTAATGAGACAAGCAATGGACACCTGTCTGATATGTCACCGTAACACTGCGTGGTCCACCAAAGTCTAAGTCACGGATTGTGTATTGGCTGGGTTATTATAGCTGAAATGCTGTGTGTACACTATTGTTACGCTTTTGTGCAAAAATCTAATTTTACACGGAATCCTATCCCATCCAGGATATTTGCCCAGTTCTTATGTTATTTTATTACCTAACAAAAAAAAAGTTCCCAGAGTTGATGAGCGATTAACGCCATGCACAAATTTAAAGCCATACACAGTCACACTAATAAATACAGAATATACATATTCTCCCAATTAATCTAAGACATACGATTAGTAGTTCATGAACATATTCTGCGCTTGTATTTAATATTAATATGCAGATGTTTTGTCATCCTTGGTTTGCTTGGCTGTTTAATCAGCAAATATGTATCGTTTTAGGTATGCATAATATTAAGGTGAGGTTTACGTACTAATTTCAGATCTGTACTTGTAATTGTACGTACTTATTCCCCTGAGAATTATGGCTAAAAAATGCCACCTACACTCCCCCCAAAATCTACACGTTCCATTATTCCATCGTGACCGCAAACAGACTAATTTATTGTCAATAATACAATATTCAGGATGATTAATACCCGGCCACTCCTTTCTCATCGGTCACATACATGTGTATGTACGTACATATTTTTTTGTATTTTTTGGCCAAATTGTTATTTTACACATGGTGGAGAATTTTTTAATTGGGGCTTGGTATTTTTTGCAATTCCAAATATTTGTATGGGCAAGTGTGCGATGTGGTTGGTTTTCTTTATGAGGACGTATTATCTGGTGACGACGCATTGATGACGCATTGGGCGTCACAATTTGAGATGACAACGCATTGATGAGAGAATTTTGAATTCCATTTTATTCCCGTGACAATTTAGTGACGTCGTGAATGGCGGTGTTGAGTTGTTGAATCGATAAAATCTGGAGAAACCGGAATTCTGGAGAAGCGCAACTCTACGTCAAACATTGGTCCAGCTCGGAAATATTGGTTTAAGAAAACATTTATATAAGAAAGGTGACACGTTTTTTATGAAAAATATTAACGAAACCTCAATTTAAGATCTGGACCATGACTTCCGCCCCCGTTGGCTTGTCCACGTCTGCCTGGTGGCTGGAGAAAGGTGTCATCCTTCACGATAATAAATACCTCGTTGCAGAGGATCGAAAAACCTACATGTGCGAAAAGGCCAGAATTCTCGTCATCTTCTTTGGCTCTTATCGCAACCGGAGCACAAAGCATTTTGTCAAATATCTCAACAAACTGTATTCGGCAAGTGGTGGCAATTTACATATTTATGAAACCAAATTAAGCTCTCATCTCATCGTATCGATAACCATTTATCTGTTAACCTATTTTTAGTACACGACTGAGAAACGTGCCAGGCTCGAAATCATCTTCATTCCGCAAGATGAAGATGAAGCGGATTGCGAATTCTTTGTGAAGGCTTTGATGGGAGATTGGCTCATCGTGCCGTGGTCGAACCAGCAACTTCGCAGGTTGAATCTCCATTTTCACTGAGAAATTTCAATTTTTCCATTTTTGAAAAATTTTGAAAATGTTTGCAAAAATCAAAATTTTCACATTTAAATGCTTTATTTACTAGAAAGGTGAAGAACATGTACAGCGTGTCGGACCAGCCGTGGCTCGTCGTGGTGAAGAACGACGCGAAGGGGAGCTTGGTCCGGCTGGATGGAAAATCGGACCTTCTCGACTACGGCTACTTTTGCTGGAGGGATTGGATGGAAATTGCGAAAGAGATTCCTCCCCCGGAATCTTGACCTCCGACCACTCGCTCTAAAATTGATCTAATCTGATGAACTTTTCAAATACGTATCGTTTATTATTTACATAATAAATTGAAAACTTGTATCCCATTACATATTTACATAAGTTGATATGTGGTCATTCATGATAAGTAGAATATCGGTCGGCGCACAATAATTAGTTAATTATTAATCACTTAATTAATTATTAACAGTTCTATAATGTGTAAATATGAGTACATTTTCACCAGTCCTCATAGTCTAATAAGTCATCGTCCAGCACATGCTCCTCCAGCTTTGTCAACTTTGGCGTCGTATTTTCGGCACTCGTCGTCACATTATTATTGTCCTTTTTCTTGTCATCGTGGTGATTATGGTGGTGGTGGTGAGTGTCGAATAGTGAGTACATGTCCATTTCCTCGTCCGCCTCGTCCCCATCGTCGTCATCTTCGTCGTCGTCTTCATCCCAGTCCGTACTCCAGTCCATCCCGGTCCCAACCGCAGGCTCCTCTAATTTCGGAACGGAGCTGCGGGCCCCCTCCAGTCAATCGGAGGACACGGTCTGATTGAGGGCGTAGAGGCGGACGTAGTCAATCTGCATCGCGGCCGCGTCCCCACCCCAGGAAGGCTCCCAGTCGTGGCGATTCTCCCAAAACGATTTGGCCGCCACCGCCATGTCGCTGTCCTTCCAGGGCTTGGGATATGGTCCGGAGAAGTCGTCGGAGAAGAAGCCTTGGACTCCGCCCACGTTGATGCCAAGGACGAGGTAGAACTGGAAATTGGACATAAATAAACCGTTACAATGCATGTAGCTAAGGGGTGAAACCAGCGTCTTATTTATACGTCAAAATTAATACATGTTCCTCGTGTAAAATTGATACGTCTGACGTGTTTTCGACATTTGTGAGACCTTGTTCACACGGTCACTGAGGTGTCAACACGTGACCTGCGATCTGGCGCTGTGACCCTGTTACCTACATTGCCCATTTTCTAATCAGGCCTGGCCCTTGACCTAAATAAGCTAGGTTTCAAGTTTCACGTCTGTATGTCGGTTCGTTAATGCAGCGTTAACCGCGTTAATGGACCAACGGATGGATGGACAATCTCATGCATAAAGTGGTTTCACCCCTTAATAAGCATCACTTGATATATGCATAATTGTGCAAATTTACATGTCTGTCGAATGGCGCCATGACCGCATTTTCCGCCGTCGCCCACGGATTCGTGTGTACCCTTCCTCTCGACCAGAGTTCATACATGCTCTTTCTGGGAAATGGGGCCGACACGATACCGTTCCCATCAATTTTCAGCGTGATGGAATCTGAAAATATTTAATTGCCATATTTAGTACAATGCGAATTATGGATTTAGTTGAAGACTATGTACCAGGGGTCCATTCGACCTGATAGAGATGAAAATCAGTATCGAATCCTTCATTATTCTTCGTATTGAGACAGTCAAAGAGGTAGCGTTTCGTTTTGTGGGAACCGAGTCGAATATCGGGACAGGTTTGTTCCGACCCCACGTTGACACCGTTGTGATCAAAGAGTTGTCGATTTCCACGCGTGTCAATCATCTGGACTTGACCGTTGAGGAGATCCGTGCCATAAAAGGATTCCTTCGGTTGGAGGGACATCACTGCAACGGTAATTTAGCGTTTAAAAAAGGTATAGATGGTTTTTTAACAGTAAAACGTGCACTTTTTTACTCACATGGTTCGACCCAGTCCCCCGCCGGCATTTTGGCACGAATCTCCAATACGCCGTATTTGAAGGAGAAGCTCTCCTGCGTGGAGATAGCGGGGGCCATGATGGGATGCACGATGCTCAACCCGTCACCCTTCCAACACAAGGCAGAGTCGTTCTTCTTCTTGCATCTGCATATCCGCAAAATTAAAAAAATCATATTCGCATTAATTATCCAGGATAATTATTTACTTACATTTCAGACGGCTTCCTGCCCAGCAACATGGTCCCATTGTAGACGTAGTCCTCCCCGTACGCGTCCGCGGTGTAAGTCGGCTTCAAGTAGAGGAAGCCATCCTTCACGAAACTGTTGTTCCTTGTGTTCACAAAGTGGAAAAAGTTGCTGCTCTAAAACAAAATATTTAAATTAGGTGGTGTGAAACTATAAATAGACTCGTTAAGTAATTTTCAGTATTAGTACGGGGTCATGATTAAGATGTTGCCACTTTGTCGTGTTGAATGAGTCGAATTCTTCAAACCAGACCAACTGACCAGGTCTCTTCGAGTTGATACCGTTCACTTGGGTGACTGATGGAGTGTCGACATTGGCTGTGAAAAAAGAAACGTGAAAATCAGTGTTTCGTTTCTTGCGAGTTTGCTACATTTCTTTCACTGCAAAGCAAAAAACGCAAGAAATTCGAGGTGCAAGAAACTGCGAGAAATATGCGCCATCCAGCCAAGCGCCAGTTGTTTCTTACGCCTTGCATTTCTTGCAGGTCAAAATATCTGCAAAAAACCCTATTTCTTGCAGTTATTTATTGCACGTGGTGGTAATTTGCACTGGTGAAAATGTGTCTAAATTTCCTTCATGTATTTATCATCTTACGAGGCAATTGTGTCGTTTTGGCAGCATCAGTGACCCCGACTTGGCCCAGCGTGGTCGTCGTTTGCAGCGTTGGTGGAGTTGATACTGCGGCTGAGTGCTTACTGGCTAAAACGACACTGTCCGGACAACTCGAGCCCATTCCCACCACGACCGTTCCAATGAAGAGGATGAGTGACAGGATGAAACACCCGACAGCAATTATGATCACGATGAGACGTCCATTTATATTGTACGGGCTGAGGATGGAGGTCGAGGAGGACTTGTTGTTTCTGAAACGGGCGCTAATGTCGTCCTAAATAGATAATTGGATAAAATGATGACGCACAATGGAAATCTCCCAGCGTATGCTCTCCGATTTTGACTAAATTACTGTCAATTGTTCGCAAATTTAATTAGTATGGAATTTGCAAATGTATTATCTCCCAATGGTCACGTTTGGCAATTTGCAACCGAAAAGGGGAAAAGCGCAGCAAATTTAGAAAGTGTATAATTTTTCAACTTTAGGGCGCGTTTTCTCCTTTTTGGATGCGAAAATCTCCACCAAACGTGACCATTGGGAGATGGTGCCTTTTGCAAATTTCGTGCTAATTAAATTTGTGATCGATTATCTAATACGAGTTTGCTCAAAATCTGAGAGCATGCACTGGGAGACCTCCAATGTCAGAGTAAATTTTCTGTATGTACGTACTGAATTATTCAAGTCGTTGGGACTATCGACAAGATCCATGGTGGAGAAGGGGTGTACCTCGCTGTTCGTGAGGGGACGCGTGTCTCCCATGGTTCAGCAATTAACTTGTGTATTTTAGGAGGACAAAATTGACCCAAAGTGTTGATGGGCGTATTAAGAAATGCTGATCAATAAATAACAATCTTTTTACTGAGAAATTCTGATTAAGAACTATTCAATTTACGTTAATTTCTTGACGATGTGAAAGTCCAGTCCAGTCCAGTTGTGGGATAAGTAAGATGAAGAAATGGTGGTGATGGGCACTAGATGCTCGACTTGTGACATGACCAGATCAAGTAGTCGTACCGTATCGTATATCAATCCCTCTAGAGATGTAGCATGGTCTACGAGATACATATGCACTTATATTCATGGTGATAGGTATCCCAAGGTCAGAGGTTATCATCATCTCCGTGTATGAAATGGGCTTAAATATTCTTTCTGAATGTGACACATTACAAAAACAAATAAATCCTGAGAACTCAAATTTCGTCTCGAGTCTCTCAATTTCATCCCACCTTGGTCATCCGTATCATCTTCATATTTCAGAGAGCGAGATATGTGCATGATGAAACTTGATGAGAGATGAGTAGGTAGCCGGTGATGTCGAAGTGATGTGTGATTACCAAGCTCATATTTAATGTGTCCCGTCAAATGTCCGGGTGAAATATGTAAATAGGGTTCACTTTTGTCCTATTCTGCTATGCATATACATATGTACACACTACTCAATTATGCATATACTTTACTAGTTGGATTTGGTATGAAATGTTTAGCGACTACTTTAGAGGATATATATGCACAAGAGAAGTTTCTCTGTCCTAAATCACATCAACATTTAAACATTAAATGAAGTATCAATTTATTGAAATTTATTTTTAGAATCATAAATATTTTCAAAAATATTCCTCTGCCTGATAAGTAATCTATGTCATATGTAGAATGTAATGTGGAGTGAATGAAATAAAAGTATTACATACACAATACATAATCTAGTCTAATTGTAAAGTGTGACGAAAATGAGCGTTGCCAAAATTAAGTTACAACTCCCATTATTCAAATATTTTATCAATTCGGAATTTTTATCGAGATTTACAAATACACATTATTATTCATTTGTGTTCTACATTACAAGCATAACTACAAAAAACCACATTCGAATTTTGTGGGGCTATCTAGGTGTTGGGGACATGTGCGGTGGTGGTTTTTAGTACGAAGCGTGTTTCTGAATTCCAAAGGGGAGCGATGCAGTAAATTTTCCTTACTTTTCTTGAGAAAGTATCCTCAAATTGGATCTCACTCACGACCCACGCTCCGTCAAAGTGGTCTGCAAATTAAGTCAGACATTAAAGGCCATTTCACTTAAGGTGGTTGTTTGGGGGATTAATTTGATTTTGCTGTCATTGCAGCATTGCAATCGAGTTCTTAAAATTAGTAAAACTGGAGAATTAAAAAAAATTGTTACCAAATTTGTAACCTTATCAAGCGTGAAAGTATGTTTCTGTAATCATCTGGAGGGTTAATTTGGCAAAGCTGGGGCATTCTCTTCTGAGGACCAGACCAGTAAAATTAGTGCAATATATAGTGTTACGCCCACTTACTCCCCTGCCCGTAATATTTTTGTATCCTCGATCTTATATTCACCCTTTTCAAGGTAGGGGACCTATCAATTTGGTGCACTAGACGGCGTCTTGATAATATCAGTGTCTTTTGTAATTTTCGGTGTGGGGTAGTGATGCACCGCCATCAGGTGAGTCAATTTAAGTAAATAGCGGTACCTGATGTCTTCATTAGTAAATATTTAGCTATTGTCTTCTCAACTTTGCACTTACATATCCACCAATCTTCACACACTTAATTAACCTGAAACAGCCTGAAATGACGTCAAATTAATCCCCCAAACAGCCCCGCTCCTTCCAACTGCAAAAATCTTGGTGGTTTGGTTCATATTATTTCTTAACTGCTTTACGTTTACCTATCCCTTGTACATACTCCAGTAGTCCATTTTGACGCACTACTTGCCACATGAAACCGGCAGCAAAAAAAAATCTTGGTCCCTTGCAGCCATACTTGTACGATGTCCCTGCAGAAGTGGTCCTGTTGTATATGGTTTCCACGCCAAGGAGAAAGTCGGCCAAGTTGTTGGGATCAATTGGGTTGGGAATGGTGGTGGGGGTCTGGCCAAGGTCCGATACTCCAAAGTCTGTACGTAATAAAAAAAAATATGTAAATATGTACAAATTACCAGAGAGCGGATATGTATTTACCAAGAATCCCTGAAATATATGTATTTAATATGTACAAAAAACAATAATTTTCGCATGTATTTTTTTGTAGTCCAATTGCTCTGATAAAAAATGTCGTCTCATATCCTCGAAATATATATTTGCAAAATATATGCATTTTTTAAATAAGTATACGACAATATGTATCCAAAAATATTTTGAAATTTTTGAAATCCATAAGGTGAAGGAGCACACGCACAAAGTTTAACCGTCGGTCGTCATCAAATGAAAACATAAATATGTGTATATCTGCTCTCTGCAAATTACTGTTCAATACCTATTTAACATGCAACTATGAGTTTAAAGCTAAACCTTGGACAACGGTGTCATTCTCTGATTTGATGTTGACGAAATAATGCCACTCTGCTCCGGTCCCTTTACT
The DNA here is from genome assembly GCF_002217175.1 of Folsomia candida. Classification (NCBI taxonomy): domain Eukaryota; kingdom Metazoa; phylum Arthropoda; class Collembola; order Entomobryomorpha; family Isotomidae; genus Folsomia; species Folsomia candida. The sequence goes on along the minus strand of NW_019091200.1, from coordinate 1,610,919 downwards.
CATCGGACCACACCTCAACTGACCCATGGACGCATTTCCACCACCGCCCCCCGTCGCGTAATCCACTTTATAGGGGAGGCATGTCCCTCGTTCGGAAAACCTTGGCGAGACCTGATCCCCGCAACTCTTGCTGCTGCTGATGTCTTCTAAAGAACCACTCAAATGTGGACACGAGTCGTAAAGGACGGCACATTCGACGGGGTGATAACATGACAACATGGCCAGTTTGGGTCGATTCGTGGCAGTTCCGCAGCACGTGTACTCGTTCGTGTCGTCCTTGTAGGTGAGTTTGATGGTCTGGTCTTGCATTTCCTCTGCAGAACAAAATTTTAAAATGATCACGATTTAACGTAGAACTCGAATGACTCATCGTCAAAATCAGCATATTTTTAATCATATCTCGGCTCTGGGAATTTATTCTAAAATTCTGGACGACACATTTGTAGAGCAGGTCGTCGCCAATTAAAAAAATATACACTCCAGATTTTGACAGTTTTTGGAGGAGAAGTCCTCAAGTTTATGAATCCTTCAGAAAAATTGGAACTCATCGAAACTGGCTGAAAAACTCACCGCCATTCTATTGACTAACTTACTGACTTTTTTCCCAAAATTTTGAAATAAATTCCCAAAACCAAGAATTGATTTAAAATGTTATGATTTTGACGATTTTGCGATGTGCTATCGAGTCCTGCGTCAAATATGCGGTGAATGATTTGTACACTGAATTTTACCCGATTGGGCCAAGGACACCGTCCACCCATGCAATAGGGACCCTTGTGACACCGTAATGCAACTGATGAATGATCCCTCCTTCACATCACTGCTTTCGAAGGTGACAAAAGCTGTGAATCCAAAGTCTGCAGACGAGTTGATAGCATGCTGTACCCGACGAAATTTCTGGATCCGTCTGAACTTGAGAGTTATATTTTCCTTAGCGTGGCATGAAAATGTTGTGGCGTTGGATCCGTCCGAATTCAAAGTGACCGTTTCAGTGGAGGGTTGAACCAGGACTAATAAATCTATATGTTAAGTCCTCAAATTAATTAATAAACCTGGATATGTATTTTCGAAAAATCGCTGAAATAAGTTTAATATTTACGAAAGAAAAACGCCAAAATATTAAAGAAATATGTCGAACATCGAAATAAAATTTTCCCCAAAATTTGTATTCCTGTATTGCTCTAATTTTTTTTGTGGTCGAATTCCTTTGAGAAAAAATAAATTCGTCTCGTTTCGGTGAAATATTTACGAAATGTATGTGTTTTTGACAAAAATACTCGAATATTGCCTATTTTTTTAAATAATAGCGGAAACAAGTTTTTAACGAGTGAGGTACCTTTTTTGAGTGACAGTGTGACCTTGCCCGACCTCCGCTTCGTATTTCTGTCCTGACAGACAAAGAAAGCTGCGAGTGGAGCGTCCTGTTCCTCCATGAATTTAGCATTCAACGCAAAGCCGCTTGCTGGACGATACCATTTTATAAACTTGTCCTCAACCACGTCCCCCTTCTGCGAAATATAAATAATAAATACATAATTAGGATCTGCAATCTCGATGTATTGCTCATAATGAGAACAGAACCCGAAGAAGGGACACGTTCGCAGCAGGATCGGAAACTTGACATGGAATCAACATCTCTTGGCTGAGGTCAGACTCTATGTTGATGTCGGTCTGAAGGAGGAACACTTTAGGGCCTTGGATTCCAAAATATGCAAATTATTCATTCATTAATCTGCTAACTAAATTTAATAACTGCTAATTGGTGATGACCAACCAGGGACGAATAATTGAACAAAATCAAATACTCCGTCGTCGTCACTACCACCACCCAGTCCACGACAAGAGTATCGTCCCGAACTCGTCTCCGAGATGGGCATGAGGTTCAGCGAGCTGAGGTAGGAGTAGGTCGTCGTGTCGTTAAAGTCGTCATACTTTCGAGTGTCGTGAACTCGGACGTGCGGTGTCTGAAAAAAACATAGAACGATGTCACGAATGACACATACCAGTGGTCAACGACGCTGATAAGTCTCATTTTCTATCCCTTCAAAATTGACACGCTTCGCCGCTCTGCCGAAAAATCGCCAAAACTGGCGCCGCCGAGATATTGGGCGCCGTTGACCCCTGAAATATACCATAATCGCCATTTTTTAATGAATGTCTCTCACCCCTTGACCAGAATACTGCCACATGACAGGAAAATCGGCCGCACACTCGAGAACGATATTGTTCCGATAGAATTGCTGCACGTTTGGAGATAATTTTAACTCCTCGACGTTTATCACGACCGTATTTGGGATGGTTGGTTTGAGCTTGGTCGTGGTCATGGATTGGTCTGCGTAGGAAATGTGCAACACGCGGATGGTGGGACCTGTGGGGATCGACAATTTTCTTAATTTTGATGGTTCGGTCCTGTAAAATTGTTAAATTTTACGCTGTTCTCACCCGACTTGGGCTTGGGCGCAGTTAGAAAGAGCAGGGCAAAGACGACTGCTCCAAGAATGAGGAAAAACAGTGCAATTTTTGATCGATGTTCCAATTTGCTATCCATTTTTGTAAAGATGAGAATTTAAAATGAGACCAGTTCCATTTGTGGCATGTTCCAAGACGTTAGAGAAGACGACTAACATTTGTTCCCATACATGCAGTTATCGAATAACCACATTATCATTGCTGAAAAGGTACTAACTTTATTTACAAACTTTTTCTGTTGCAAACTTGTAGCGAATGGGCCAACTTCCTTCCGTCGCAAACTTTTACAAGTAAAGTACGCTGACGGAGTTACATATGTATTGGATTTGCATACAGTTTCTTCATTTGTGTTTTTATTGCCCAAGTTGCTTTCTCTTCTGGACTGGGGACGGATGTGATCAGGCTGAAACTTTGGCAATAAAATGACCAATTTTCTCCTCAGTCCCAATTAGCAACCTATTGTATGTACGTGTATGCGCACAGTGGTCGGAAGCCATTGGGGCATTAACATTGTAGGACAAGGGAGGGAGGGGTATATATGATATGGGCTGATGATAGGGACATCAAATAACCGTGCGGACATTGTCCCTCTGTCCCCACGCTTTCGCAAGCACTGCATGTGCCTTCCAACTATTTTCACGTGTATATTTACGACTAGGTTGGCTATAACTACTATGAAATAACTAGTATAAAACACGACTTTATGAACAACAATCTAAATCAGGTTAATATAGCCCGCTGCCGTTAACAATCTAATTGTCTGATCAAGCCAAATTAGGAAAGCAGAGAAAAAAAATCGGGGAAACACGGCATTGACTTTCCGGAATCAGTGATTATAATTATGGTGACAAAAACCAAAGCAAGCAAGCTAAAAAAACGTTACTCAACGTTTCAATAAATTGCACACATATATTTTCACCTTTAGAGTGCATTTGTCGAATATAATATTTAGTTCATTCAAGATTTTTTACAAATAAAAATTAGACAGTTTGATGTGTTCTTAGCAAATAACTTGACTGACACACTAAATAAGTATGTGTGCATATGTACCTGTAGGATGTACATAAATAAAGATAAGGTAACACCACATCCTATATGTACTTATGTATGCAGGTACATATGTGTATAGATATTTACACATTTTTGTACGTATATGTACTTAGCCGAGACAATGATGAGATTTTAAACGTATTGTATGTTTTCGTTTCGTAATTGCATGTTCAATTAAATATGTCCGAAGCAGTTCAAACCAACACAACATGTGATCATCAATAATAAATAATGACTCTTATCGCTTAGACTTCATAATCTTCCAAATTACCTGCTGCGTGGGGATTGAGCCAAGGATTTGTTACTTATCATGCACAGTAACAGAGCAGTCTCACGGTCTCGTGCATAAATTATTTGTTTGTGTGAGGATGTAAATTTCTACCTGGCATTAGTGTAATAATTTACCCATCTGAATTTGGAATCAAAATCGTTTCATAAAATGAGTCGGAAAGGGAAAGGACATAACACATGTAAATAATCTTAAATTAAATTCCTATAATTTTGATCAGAAGAGCAAAGGGCAGATATGTATTTATTTTGAACTTTTTCACTTAATAATGACCGACGGTCAAACGTTGTCATTTGTCGGTGTGTTCCCTAACTCGAATAGATCACAAAAGTTTTAAAATATTTGCTATTGTTCATTTTCTAGATTTTTAGACATATACATATTTAATTAATGTTTCCGCTGTTATTTAAAAAATACGTAAATATTTTGGATCTTTTTAAACGGTACGATATTTCAACGAGATGAGATAAAAAATTTCTTTTCTGATCAAAGAAATTCGACTACAAAAATCCAGAGTCAGAAATAAAAATTTTTGGAAAGTTTAGATTTTTGTCTTTTTTCGTACATTTTTACGTTTGGTTTATAAACATAAAGTACATTTTCAGCAATTTTTCGTAAATACATATCCGCCCTCTGGTCATAACGTAAAAATAACTAAACTTTAATATTTAAAATGAGTTTTTAGCCCGAACCAGGGCTTATGTAATTGTCATGTCCGTCTGTCTGTCTGTCTGTCTGTCTGTCTGTCTGTCTGTCTGTACGTCTGTCTTTCGATAACTCTCGAACGAGTTGACCGATTGACTTGAAATTTTTACCATATGCATATTGGACAAAGTTAGGGAACGAGTTCGAAGATGGGCGAAATCGGTCCAGTGGTTGACCGGTGGGGGTCATCGGAGTGGATGGGGTCTTATGCACCAAAATTTCAAAATTGTTATAGAGAGCTGAAATTTGGTACAGAGGTTGCTAATGGCTCCTAATGAAAGAATATGAAGTGAAATTGGAAAATTTGTCAACCGGAGGTACCCGAGGGGGTGACCCATACCGATTTTTCAAAATCGTCATATCGAGCTGAAATTTGGTACAGAGGTTGCTTATGGCCCCTAATGGAAGAATATGAAGTGAAATTGGAAAAATTTTCACATCCGGGACCCGTTGGGGTCACCCATACCGATTTTTATAGCTTGTCGCAAAAAGCTGAAATTCGGAATGGTGATACTTCATGGCTTCTCATGAAATTATATGAAGTCAAAGAGGAACAAAAAGTAACCAGAGGGGTACTAAATAAGGGGTACCCATACCGATTTCTAAGAGTTTATATATTCAGATACAATTTAGTGTGGAGTCGAAAAATAACTTAGGATTAGAATATAGGAGGGTTGAATTTCGAAATTTTTATACGAACAGCCTCTACTGCTCGTGGTATTTGGTTTGGTGCCAAGTTATGCTCCCAAGTGACGTTACTTAATGCAAGAATTAGTGAAAAATAGTATAACATTCTGACACACATGGGTTTACTAATTAATCCTGGTTCGGGCTGAGCAAAGCTGTACTGATAGGTTTTAATATATTAAAATATATATAAATTACCTTTATTTTTACCTTTAAATATATTAAAGTTTTTTTAAACTTTAATATATTTGCATATGACTAAATCCAGTGACGAATTTGCATCGGGTGAGCGTGAGTCAGGACACGGAACTATCTTTACTTCCACCTTCAGCAGAACAAGTAAAACTGCCCCTCACGCCCGGCTCAGATTTTGACTTTGACGGTCACACCTCCAACTTTGTGTTTCCTCTCCACAACGCGGCGAAAAATGGGAATTTGTGTGAACTTACGGCGTTACTCGCCCTTCCGGGGTCCAATCCGTTCAAGCAAGATTTCAAAGGGAGGACCCCGCTCCATTACGCGGCCGTGTTTGGAAACCAGAAAACTGCGCTTCTCATGGTCACAGAAATCCTGAATAGCGGAGTGATTGTTAATGCAGTGAATGTAGATCATGATCGAAGTATATTAATCAACGTGCAAGACGCCAATGGCGAAACGGCGGTACATTTAGGTGCGAAAACTGGACATCGAAAAATTGTCCAGCTACTTTTATTCTCAGCGGCGGACGTTAATATTAAGTATGACATACAATCATTATAAAATTGACAATATGAAAGTGATTCCGTCACTTATTTACATGATATTGTTATTTTTTAGGTGCAAGAATGGCGTGGAACCCATCGAACTTATTTACGCTAACGTTCCCCAAGCCATGTGTGCAGTATTTGACACTGCAATTCGGTACAAAAGTGGTGAGATTGAGGACGACAACTTTGACTTGTTGCTAGATTTTGGGTATGTGCGCATTTAAAGATGACTGATAGTTGAGGTCTCCCAGCGTATGCTCTACGATTTTGAGCAAATTAGTGTCAGTCGATCACAAGTTTAATTAATATGAAATTTGCAAAATACACAATCTATCCCAATGTTCAAGTTTCGCAGAGATATTTGCATCCAAAGAGGAGAAAGTCGACAATTTTTTTACACTTTCCACATTTACTGCGCTTTTTATCCTCTTCGGATGCAAATATTTCTGTCAAGCCTGCGCATTTGGAGATCGTGTCATTTGTCGTGTCAAATTTCGTACTAATTAAATTTATGATATCGATTTGCACAAGTTTTGTCAAAGCATGCATACACTGGGAGACCTTCATTGTTAGTAAGAACAAGCTTTGTGAATGACTTAGGGCAATTGTTGGATATCCTGACGAACAAGAACAACAAGATCCATTCTCTCTGCTTGAGTCTGAATTGCTGGCTTACGCCCTGAAAAATTCTGCGTCGAGATGCAAGGAAATCCTGGTCCACCCACTCGTTCGCCTCTTCCTCCACTTCAAGTGGAATAAGGTTCGTCCCTTCTTCTGGGCTTCGATCGTGATCCACACCCTCTGGCTCCTCGTCTTCTCCACCTTCTTACTCGACCTGTATCTTCATCGCTGTCCCTACATCCGAACTAACAACACCTCGACCCTCGACGATAATAATGACTCATCATCCAACAATTTTGAACTTGAAAGTCTAGAAGGTGATTTTTTACTTTGTAAATATTTTGAACAACTTGGAGTCATCTTGGAGTTGATCGTCAAAGTCAGCACATTTTTACAGAGTAGTTGGTAGTAGTTTTTACTGAGTTCTGTAGTTATATTTTTCAGTTTTGGGAATTTATTTTAAAATTCTGGGCGACAAATTTAGTCAGTAAGTTGATGCAAAAAGTGGCATTGAGTTTTTTAAGTCAGCTTCGATGAGCTCAAATTTTTCTGAAGGGTTCTTAAATTTGAAATCTCTCCTTCAAAAACTGTAAAAATCTGGAATGTACATATATTTTTAAAAAATTCGCAACGATCTCCTCTATAAATGTTTCGTTAAGAATTTTAAAATAAATTCTCAGAGCCGAGAAATGATTAAAAATGTACAAATTTTGTCTATTTTGACGATGACATCTAGCTCTACGTTAAAAAATGACCGTTTGTTTACCAAATTCAGGAGTAAACTGTGCTGGTGACGACATTAACGTAAACTTGGCGTGGCTAGCGTCATTAATATCAATTGTGATGGGATTGAAAGAACTCTACCAACTCTTCTCTGTGCCGACCTTCTTGTACTATTTTAGCAAACTGGAGAACCTGGGTCAACTCTTGCTCATTGTTATCGTTGCCCTCACCACGCTCCCCGTGTGGACTTATCTCTTGGGGAGTAGACCCAGCGTAACAATTCAGCCTTGGCAGTACCAAGCTGCTGCGGTGAGTGAGTCCGCACCTCGAAATGGCAAATTTCTCTTGAGGAAAATATATATTAGCTAAATGTTTATTCTTTGTGCCAATTAAAGTTTGGAATTTTCTTGGCATGGACGCTAATTTTGGGTCAGATTGGAAAAACTCCGAGATTAGGTCTTTACGTAGAAATACTTCTTCAGGTGCGTACATTCAAATTAAGTTGAAAATTTTGGGATCCTATATTTTAAATTTTGATCACCAGGTCTTGAAGAGTTTTGGTCTCTTTGTGCTCACCTTTACATCACTGCTGACCGCATTCGCACTCTCATTTAGCATCCTCATGCCACAGGTTTGTTCTTTTCGCCATTTGTTAATTTTTGTCCTAAATGAATATGTACATAAATAAACCTTTTTGCAGAGCAAATCATTTTCGAGCTGGCCCCTCGCCCTGTCCAAAGTGCTCATCATGATGACGGGGGAGCTAAACTATGACGAAATATTTTACAACGGCGACGACGGGGATCAGCCGATTCCATTCCGAACCACGGGTCACATCCTGTTCGCTCTCTTTGTCGTGATCGTGACCATAATTCTGTTCAATTTGCTGATTGGGTTGACCGTGAGTGACATCCAGGTAAGGGAAATACTTTTGTAGGCCGTATGCATAGTCTCAAGTGTGCATGCGCAGGGGTAAGATCAGGGCCTGCAAGTGGGGGCGAACGCTTCCCTCTTGTCCAGCCAACTGGAGCAAATCTTCCTCATGGAGTCGTTCCTCTTCTCGCGACATATTCGACACATCTTCAAATTTCTCAGACTGAATCCCAACTTGGTCAGAAGATTTCAAATTGCGGACATTGAGAAGGATGAATTGTGAGTGACTGCTATTATCACAAAGCGGATATGTGTAATATGTACATACATAATGTATTTATGAATAATCCCTAAAATATTTATTTAATATTTATGAAAAAAACGCCAAAATATTTACGAAATATGTACGAAAAACTATAAAAATAAGAATTTTCGTAAGATTTGTATTTTTGAATTAATGCTCTGAATTTTTTGTGGTCCGATTTCTCGGAGCAAAAAAAATCATCTCATGTCGTTGAAATATTTACAAAATGTTTACGTATTTTGAAAAATATGTAAAAGATTTTAGAATTAGAGTTATCCGACATGATTTTAGTATTTTTCAAATCATAGCAAAAATATTTATGTCTGAAAACCATACGTAACACATGTGACAAGATGTGAAAATACATATTTTTAATTTTTTTGGTCTATGCAAGTTAGGGAACATACCCACAAAGTTTGACCGTTGGTCATCATCAAAGTGACGGTTCATAAATTATGTCACGCGAGAGGGGGGTCCAAGGCTCCAATGATATCGTGCCTATGTGACACATGTTAAAGGGGGAGGGGGGGGGTTCTAGAAAATCGTGATTTTTGCGTGACATTTATGGATCTCCCCAAATGAAAAAGTTTAAAATAAATGCATATCCGCCGTCTGGTTATTATGGATAATACAAGTGACTGAATGCGCAAGTAAATAATTTTCAAAATTTTATCTTGATCAGGTTTGGAGTGATCTGTCCGATACGAAAAGTGCCAAAAGAGTTGCGGAGCGAGGTGAAGGAGCTGGCGATGCAGAATATGATTGGAGAAGGGGGTGGTGGGGACTGCACGAGCAATGCGGGCGACGATCCGAGTATCAAAGCAGAAAACTTGAAGGTTATCATTAAGGACGTGCTGCTGCAAGTTCTTCAAGAACATTTTAATCGAGAAACTCCGAAAAGTTGATGATTCATACAATGAATTTCATATGTATTCATACCGTTTTTATAATCAGGTTTTTATAAAATTTCAAAATTTCATAGAAAATGACTTATTTAGAAAAACCATCATTGTTTTAATTTCTATAATTTAATAAAAGTTTGTATAATAGTCAATTTACACAACAATAAATCAATAAACACGGGTTATGGCGATAGGTGTCGTCTTGCGACATGTCGACTACACCAAGGACGATGAATGTCGAAAATTCATACAAATCGGATGAAAATGACAAAATCATGAAATGCCGACGAGGCCATACCGTAGCACGGTCAGGCAACACAAAGAGGACGTGGTCGATTTGACGAGGTAAATTTTATGACAATCGATCGCATGCTGTATGTACGACCCCTTTCGATATAAAATTTGATATTTTTTAAAATTTGAATGCAATAAAGTATATTTTTATTCAAGGGCAAAGCTAATTAAATAAATTTGCACAAAAGGGTAAAGATAGACGACAAGAGGATGGTCCTTGCAGGGCGTCACTATCGACTTGGTCGACACGTTCCTGGCGGGTAGCCACTGATCTGGCACCGCAATCCAGCACAGCAACTGCCAAAGCTGACACCGGCGTAACTTCCGCAACGCCCGCCTTAATAGGAATTTATAACAAAAGTAAAACCATCAGTACAATTTCTGACATCCCGAGTCAGTAAGGTTTTGACCTGCATTGTTGTTCATTAAAACGGAGGTTTTTCCAAACTAACGGATATTTCTCATTTTCGAAATCTACGCCTGATTAGGGTTCTACAATGTCCGTGTCAAGAAGTGCTTGTCAGGACATGTCATATTTGTCATAAATGTCTGACATTGACATTATTAAAAAAATCGAGATTTCAAAAAAGTTGAGATTGCTATAGGATATGATCACATAAGTACCTGGAATCACAAAAATGTAAATTTTATCAAAATCCGAGCAAAATTCGATTTTTGGTGACAGTTGAAGCACATGATAGCAGGACTTTTTTCGTGTTTTTGGCGCCTGTGAGGGGGTGTGGCGGGCGCAAATGGGGCCATGGAATTAAACCATTTCAGGGTTTTAATAGACTCGTAGGGTACTCCAACATATGCAAAGGGCATCAAGATTGAGAATGACATATAGATGAACTCCCCTCTCAAGTAATTAACAAGTTATTTTTTTGAACACTAATGAAGCACAGTTGAAATGTGCACAGATTTAATGCAGCGGGGAAATTGAGTCAGTACTAAAAAATCTATGAAAATGTCATAAATGTCATTAATGTCGCGACATTTATGACATTTTTCGTATATGTCAGTTTGTCATAAATGTCTGACATTGACACAATCGATAAATGTCTGACATTTATGACATTTGACATTTATGACGGACAAATATGACACGACAAATATGACATGTAGAACCCTACGCCTGATTATGGTCGGGGAATTAAAATTAAGCATATTGTTATATGTCCTTATGCAGAAATGTGCTTAATTATAATTCCTCGACCATAAATGCATTAAGTAAAAAATGAAATTTAAATTGGCAATTTTTTGAGAAAATGTTAATTTAAACTATGCAGATAAAATTATGATAGGGACGACCACTAAAACTTTTCTCTGGCGGAATTTGTGCAGCTCTGAATTTGTCATATTTTAAGTGCACCCAAAATTGCAAAGTGAAGAAGAAATGCAGATTCAATGACAGTCGGCATTCATCTCCGACTCGGGCTAAAAATGTTCAGATGGATACGAACCTGAACCGCTGCAGGAACTACTGCATACTCCAGGTGGATACCCAGAAATGACACACGAACCACCACAACAGGTACCGAAGTTAACACCAGCATAACTGCCGCACCGACCCCCTGCAAGTAAATGTGTTACGCTTATGCTAGTCCGTACAAAACAATTCTAAAAGTCTGTAATTACCGGGGCCACTGCATCCAGACGAAGAATCTAAGATCGACATAAAGCAAATGACAAGTACGAGAAACAATATGCTGTACTTCGCCATTGTGAATTGTTATTGGCAAGATTGCTGTTTAAAAGAAATTCGGGAAGCCTAGGATTTGCATCCTTTTATTGGCTTTTATATCAAATAATGAACCAAACTGATAATGATTTTGACATGATTGCATTGTCCGAGTTTAATTGGATTCCAAAATTCACCGAAAATTGAGGGCTACTTAAACTTTTCACTGAATCCTCAAACAACTACGCAATACTACTAAACCCTTACAATGAAATCCAAACAAGGGGTAAAAGTTTTACCACTTGTGTAGTTCTTTGCAGATTCAGTGAAAAGTGGTTTTCAATTTTCGTTGAATGTTGGAATGTTGAATGTTATAGTTAAACTCAACCGAATGGACAATATTGTCATGCATTCTGGTCATTATATCAACCTATCAAAATCCTTATCAATTTGGTCCATTAATTAATCTAAAAGGATGCAAATCCCAAACTACTTTGAAAAATACTGCAATCTTGCCATACAAATTCACCTTTCAAGAGAGATCTTAGATTTTTGTCTGGATGCAGTGGCCCCAGTAATCAAAGACTATGTCCCTCAAGGTTTCAGGAACATGGCTTATGCACATACGTATATTACCCTAGAGAACGCACGTTACTTGAAGAGGGACGTTTCAATTGGTCTGGATATCCCATAATTTGGACGCACTCGGCCATACTTTTTTATTTGCATTCTAAATTAGCCCAAATGACAAAATTCAATTTTTCGACCCCTTCCACACGGTCACGAGGTCAGCTAACGTTGAACAGACTGAAAAGCCATTCCCATAAAAGGATTTCCACCCCTTAAAGAGGTATGCATATTAAGGGGTTAAAGCCCTTTATAAGATCGTTATGTCGGTCTGTGTGTCCATTGGTCTGATAACTTTTAAACGGAAAGACTTGAAATTTTGAGCGTAAACTCCTAACGTCAAGCGACAGAACGAGTTCGAAGATGGACTCTGTAGGTTACACTCTATTATTATCTTATTCCATGGTCACACCCTTCAAGGTCAAAAAAGTTACGAAATGTCATTTAATGGTTAATTTAACAGAAATTTAACCCCGAATTCAATGGTGACCTCCATTGACCTCCAAGGTCACAAAAAAGTCAACAAATCGTAAACTGTCACAAATGTCGAAACAAGTTAGACGTTTGTCAATTTTAACGTTTTGAACACTGCATACAATTTTGACCTCAGCTCAATGACCGTGTTAAAAAAGTTTGAACGGGTAAAAACAAAATGATATTACTTTTAACGTATTCGACACTTTTTTCATCCCTTGGGTACATTAGTTGTAAAGGTTTATTTAGTTCTACTTTTATTACACACGTCAAGTGTACATATTTCGTAGTAGGAGCATCGCAGAAGGTCAAGAGTTACATTTCATGACCAAAAATTGCCTAATACCATGCGAACTACGAACCAGTCTGCCAATAAGTACATAAACCACTAACTTGCGAATTTGTGATGCATATTTCACACAACAAACTGCTCAATTTTATGCATTAGAATTTGTCTTCTTGCATATTAATATCTGCAATTTATGCACAATTAATGGTCACACAGCATGCAACATTTAACTCTCAAACAAACAAGTATTCCAAATCTTGAAAAATTTGTGTCACTCTAAAAAAAGCAAAGGTAAGTAGGTAAATGCCAAGCGAAATATTTATTGCCCAATTTGCTTTCATATTCTCACACACGTTAAATTTTAGTAAAATTACACCTGACACACTGGGAAAATGCGCAAGCAATCCAATTTAAATCTCGCATTTCTCACACATTTGCAAATTACAAGTTCACAAGTTTTTATGAAATCATAATATCCGTTCAATTTTTTTAGCAAAAAAATCTGAATTTATAAATACGTTACAATGTAATTGTTCAGTTAGAGTTAATTGATTTGTGAGACATATGCACATTTTGTCATTGCCAATAATAGGCTCAGACGGCAGGAGGCGAGGTGAGACATTAACATTTAACCACAATTGAAGCAAAGCAATTGGTTTCGTTAACGAGGAAAAAAGTGTCGAAATTCACGTGTAAACTTGTCATTGTGCTTTGGGCATTTAAATTATGTCGTATTTAATGTCAAAGTACAACGACAACATAAAAACTGTTAGCGTAACTTTTACTGTTGGGCACAAATGTTAAAATTATAAAATTAGGCTGTTGTGCCCCCAACGTTTACGTTTGAATACGCAATTCCTCGCCTGTAACAAAGGCATGCAACCTTCACCACTTTAAAAAGCTTGCATGGATCAAGTTCTCGCGAAATTGCGAAATTAAACTAATTCTAAAAAGGAGTAAAACCTAGATCAGTGCAGCACTGCACGAGACCCAACTCAATAAGTAAGAATCCAGGTGGGTTCTTACCTTACTTATTGAGTTGTTGGTTGATGGGGTGTGATATTTTATTATCACATCAACAATTGGATTGCATTATTATATAGAATACTGTGTGGTTGGTTGGTTGGATGGTGATTGAATTTGAAAGCGACTGAACAAAAAGAGGCTGAATTTATGCAACCCTCGACAAAATGTTGCAAAATCCTGGCTCGTTTTTTATGCATTTATTGGCAGGCAAGGCGACAGTGGTCCCCCCATTTGGCTTTATCCGATCTGGGTAAAATTATAGGGCAAACTAGGAATGATATTGCAAATTATGGACTAAAAATAAGTAATCAAGCGACTTTGAGATTTTGGTTTGCCGTAACAAAAGTTGAGAGACAATCATTTATAAAAAAGGGACGCTGTACAATGCAACTGGTTCCCACAGATGAGTAATGCGAGTGCAAATACTGCATGAAATTGTGTACATACATTTTATTGTGCAAATGATGATTGCTATACCACGATTGGTACACATTTGGTTCGATAAGGATCGATGCGTGTATGTATAATAAGTATGTGCTATGCTATAAGTGTAAATGAAAGTCAAGTCCAACCCAATAACCAAACAAAGTGAGTGATGCATTATTTAGTTAACATTGAAATTTGAAGAGGTGTTTGTTATGCAAAGTCTGATTTCGTGATTTTATTTAGATATTTGCAATTAATTACTATGAATCTTGTGCATATATCGACACGCACACCCGGAGATTATGCACTTTTTTTGCAGTTTGCGAATATGTTCACGATAAGTAATAAGTAGTTATCATGAACAAATTCGCCAAATAATCGCAAAAAATTGGTATACCTATTTTTGCCATTGTACAACAAAATTTGGTCCCACCAAAAACAAGGTTGGAATGATATCCGACTCTTTTTAGAACCACAACATCCGATGGAAGTGAACAAAACATTGCGTAATTCAATTGTTACTTACATATCTAAAATATCGTATTATTAGCATTGACCCCAAAAACATCTCGAAATGTGTGTAATGCAGATTTGATCGTATAGCTCGATAGGATCGAAATTGGGCCACCACAAGTCGCCTTATATTAAATATATTATGTAGTTATACTTATTTAGTTAGTTGCCTCTCACACTTCATTTCACTTTTAGTTAGATGATGATGAAGGCTCGTGTCGTGTCGTTTATTGCTAAACTTTGTTACATGCAAATCCTCAAATTCAAGGGCCTTTTCTATTTACAAGTCCAAAATTGTTGTCTCTCTAAACCTTCACGAGGCAGCAAGCAGTTAAGTCACTGCTTGCATGAGCGAAATGCAGTAGTGATAATAATTGTAAATAGCAGGCAATCTTGTTATCAATAAGTTCATGCTTATCCGTTCAGGTTGATTCATCGTTTTACTGACTGATTGAAGTGATCTTCACATTTTACGATTCTCATTTTACGATTCCAGTTTTATGTCGAAATCGTATCACTGTGTGTGTTCGTGTCGTCGACGTCGTCGGATTATGAAATTTTTTTAAATGATCAACCAGAAATTATTGCATACCACATCATCATCATCATCATCGTCAATCAGCAGCGTCTCTAGTGTCCGGACTTTGTTCTCCAAAATGCGACCAGTGAGAAATAAGACGAGAATGGAAATAGCCATCCACTTTATTCCTTCTCTGACACGAAGAGGAATCAACATCTGCTCCTCCTAACTTTCGTGGATAATTAATTATATTTTTAAAATTTAAAAGTTTTGGTTAAAATTTGTTCAATTTATCGTCATCGTTTGGACTTGGATCAGTTTGGTAAGTAAGAAAATAGGTTAATTTCTAATCTTTTTTTGTCCACACGATCCCCTCGTGTCCGATAGCTGACTTTTGAAATGTAAATATGTGTTTAATTTAGTAATGAATGATTGATTAAAGTTCAGTCGACTCGTGGGATGAATCATCACGTATCATTTATTATAGTTCATCGCCAGTTCAGTATGTGGTCAAAATTGTTGCATTAATTACTTACTATATAGCGAGCCACACTTTGAATGTGTGGTCTGGTCCTGGTCTAACTACTGATGATGATGTGAATGAGTTTAAAAGTTGAATGGAGTTAGTATAATGGTGGTTAAAGTAGTTTAGTTGTTGGGCTAAAGGTCAAGTCTACTACGGTTGCTTCATAATATGTATAACTTTTTATTCAGTAAGCACTGTTTGGCAATAACTTTATTAAGTTCAACGCG
Source organism: Folsomia candida (assembly GCF_002217175.1). Lineage (NCBI taxonomy): Eukaryota > Metazoa > Arthropoda > Collembola > Entomobryomorpha > Isotomidae > Folsomia > Folsomia candida. Next base: position 1,594,947 of record NW_019091200.1, on the reverse strand, counting down.
CAATAAAGTATAGTAAAAAGTAAAGGGGGTGGTGGATTGACAGAAAGATAAATTGTGCAGCAGCAGCGATGGCGAGGTGGTGATAATTGTGTCAAAAGTTTTGTAATTTTTGCCCGTAATTTGGCAATCGGTAATAACACTCAAGCCAATCCACTTGCATAATAAATAACCTAAACCTCCGGTTGATGGTACATATACACAAGTACGTTGGCTGTCTGGATGGACTGGATGATGGGCGAAACTTTTATGTCGAAAGTTAATTAATTTGTGAGACAAGTTAAGCGAGCGATGATGAATGATAAGGGATGGTGAAATCTGGCCAATTTGTATATGTGTGGGTCATCAAGTGGCTGGATTCCACTTTTCATGCTTTTTCTTATCATCATCGACGTTTCAAATACATTTATTTCCCGAAAATTATGTTCTCGGTAAAATAGTTGCGTCATAAAATTATTTACGTAGCAGAGCAGAAATTGATTTGAAATCTGACTGAAATCAGGCATCCGAGAAGTTCTTAAGGTGTGATCCCAGCTAGAATAGTTTTAAAGCAAATGTAATATATGTAAAGGCTTGTTTTGTTTTGAATGGCAGCAACTACGCTATAATTGCAACAGTTACGTCAAGTCAAGGTGATATTGCACTTTGATTTCTTAATCACTTCACCTCCATTATTATCACACACCAACCACACAGTCTTCGAGTCACAGCAGGCCAAGCCAGTTGAAGACTACGAAGACTATTTATATTTAATTTAACGCACCTCTCTCTCTCTCCCTCTAAAATGGGTAGTATAGCACTATTTTCATTATAAATTGTGTGTGATGTGTGTGTGTGTACTTTACGTTATGCTGCGTTGAAAAATGTAATAATAATTGCACAGATATTTACGGAGCCCTTGGCTTGCACAAAATTGCATCGCAATCTGCTGCATATTGCAATAATATCATCATATCAAATCCCACGCCACACCACGCCACACACATTCACGTTCACTAAATATATTACATTACAACTCCAATAATTGATCCTATACAGCTCCACACAATGCAATGCAATTCTTCCCATCATTATAAGGAACGCAGCAGCAGTATCATCATCGTCATATGACCATTATTATATCACAACCCTTTTTTGCAACACTTTTTTCATAGGAGAGAAGAATGGCAATGATGATATTGAAATCAAGTTGTGAAGTTCACTGCAATTAGGCTGGCTGGGTTTGGGTGATGCCACTACTACTGCGCTGGGTAGACATGTTACGTTATAATTGCAATATTTGTGTGTGCGAATATCTTGGAGATTTAGGTAGACTGTTCTGATTACAAAAGTTATTTGTAGGTCTACTTTAGTTTGTGCATGGGGAGATTATGTGGAGGGGTAAAAGAAATCAGGACAAGTGCAAGATTGTCATAGCTAGCATTGAAATTTTAAGGAGGAGGGTTATGATTATCATTATTATGTGATTATCAGTCAAGTGGTTGCTGTTGGAGGGGAAGGTTGCATTTATTGTGATATGTGTAAGAGTTATGTTTTAGTCTAGTGATTAAGTGTTTGTTTGTGTTTTATGCTGACACTGACTTTTTCTCTGTGATTTGGAAAGGAGGACTTAATTTTGGAACTTACTTACTTTGGGTGTGGTGAAGAACGGATATCAAAAAACGAGGCGGATAAGCAGCAGGCAAAATAATGTTGAAACTGCCAAAACTCCGTCGAAGCCATCGTCATATTCCGGAGGGGTTTCATTTCTTACTGGAAGGACAACCCCACCCTTTACTCATTCCGTCGGTATGGACATGCATATTTTATGCAGACATGGCATGAATAATTCGAGTTTATAACAATGTAAATTATAAATTTAGATAATCGAGGAAGTCGCCTCCTACCTGACCTTACCCGATCTCAAGACATTTCGCCAAGTGTGTAAATCCTGGGAGAATGAGTCGACAAAGAAGATTCTTCACATCTCAAAAGTTGTCATCGTTGATGAGGAAGGGCTCGTCAAGTTCACCAAACTTTGTCACCACATTACGCCAAAGTCGAGACAAAACATGAATTACGAACTTCGTGGAGACATTGATCTGGGATCTCTCAGTGCTACAAAGTTTTTCAAAGTGTTTGGTGAACGGATAGAATTTATCTATCTCAATCGAGTCAGATGGACGGATGGTGAACTAAAGTGCATTCTTTTCACTCGCCTCCCAAACCTGCATACGTTCGCCGTGGAAGCTAGAGCGTACTCGGATCGTCGTTTATTTGTTGACGACCGATATGAAGTACTCCCCAATATCAAGGTGTTAAAGTTAAACGTGTTCTCATTTATCACGGAGTTGACAACCCCATTTTTACGGGATCTACTTAAAGCGTGTCCGAATTTGGAGACGCTGTCCAGTATCCGAACCGAGAAAAGAAACCATCTCCCCATGCAGTTTATCCAGTACGTGTGCCAAGAGATGAGTTATGACACGGCGGATGATGTGGTGAACATGCCGTATAATGCGGACATTGCGATCGCTGAGGCACTAATTGACACGAAGGATGTTAGTTTGCCAAAGTTAAAAATTTTGGACACGAATATGCGCCTACGAGGGCCTGGACTACAACAGTTGGGTCTCAAAATGTTCCCCATTAAACAGTTGGACTTGACCTTGCTGAGTGATGTGGGTACTCGCGCGTTGCAAGATGTGTTGACCAGTTTGGAAAATAGTTTGCAAATTTTGAAACTGAAATTTCATCCGAGATGTCACGCAGCAGATGAGTTGGAAGCCATTCCACCCTTGAAAAATCTCACTCACCTCACGCTAAATGGGTATCGAAATTCCTTAAAATTTTTGGAAATCCTGCCCGCCTTAAAATTTCTCTGCTTGGTGCGACTCCGGTTCAGCAAATCCATTTCGGATAAGAGTATTGCAATCCAAGGACGAGGAGGAAAATTAGGCTCGAAAGTGGAGTGTTTAGAAGTGCATGAAGATTTTTCCAGAAAGTGTACAAAGACAGAAATTGCCACAATGAAACGCTTGTTCCCTGACCTCAAACGGTTAAAACTGGAAAACTTGACGGACGACGGGCTGAGTGCAATTTTTATGAGTTACCCTCACCTGGAAGGGTTGGATGGGATGAATGGGTGTTACTCAGATTCTGGGATTTTGGGGGGTGACGTACCCACACTTGAATGCGACGTTTTGAACGATGGAGGATGTGATGATTACGACAATAATATGGAAGGCGAGAGTGATGAAAGCTATGCCTGTCATTATCCTCGCTTGCCTTCAATTTCGGATTTAAAAGGTAACGAATATTATTATCATGTGCATATATCGATATGTTAATAATGTTAACTAATCCGTCAATTTATCTCGTACAGAATTGCGCAGCCTATCTCTCGCATCGCCAAATCTGACAGACAAATCCATCATTCATGGCGTAGTGCATTGTCGCAACCTTAGAAAACTGCACTTGCTCTCCAGTTGTGTAAGTAACCAAAGTGGAATTAATCTTCAAGTTGACCAGCGGTAGCCCGTCGAGATTTAGAATTGCAACTTTTTTTTCTTTTAGATTACTGACTCATCGATCTTAAGAATCCTGGACGAACTTGATCTCTTCAACTTTAAAACAGAGTACTGTTTCCAAGTGTCAAAGCAAACTGTAGACTACGCTAAGAAAAAAATGAGGGGTAGACAAGTTAGCATTAATGAATATGGGGGGCCACTCAAGCAGAGGTGAGGAATTTTCATATTACAAATAAATACACACATACGCGCTCGATTAATATAATTCCAGACTGATAATTCTTGCAATTGATTACAGCGAAATTCCAAACTTTATGCGACGGAATGGATCCTCTTATGTCCTCATGAAGAAAATTGAACCCCAAGAAATGATCTTACCACAACGGTGACGCCGTTATAAATTTAGCCGTTATAAATTTAGCCGTATAAAAACTTATAACTGAATGGTCTCGAATCTAGCTAAACAATAATTATTATGATTATTATTAGTGCATCGTGATTTTTTTACGTGTTCAGTCAACTAATTCAGCAGCCTTTAACAATTATTACTACATAGTACATACATACGTCATGTCATGATACGCCATGTTCCAATCAAACTATGCAAATTATCGTGCCCACCTTCAACAAAACTGTTATTCTTACAACATCGCATGTAATTTCTTAGCCTTATTAGTGTTAGTGTTATAATGTGGTATATGTAACCCATAGGGTTTAGTTTATATTGGTATGATGAGTTTTTTTATACGAGTTGTTGCTTGTTGTAATCTTGTGATAACTATTCAACTAATTTTATTTTTTAGACTTTCGGGTGTAGACAGTACGGGTTATGGTTTTTGGTAATGGTTTATGTCGGTCAAAGGTTATAGAATTAATTATTATATTGTTATAATCAGAACAGAATCAATTTTTGTACAAATGGTAATTATAGAAAGCTTTATGAAATCCACGCTTATTGCGTTATATTTATCTCATCCGTTAATTTCAAAATTTAGTCAGCAAAAAAATGTCCCGTAATTACGAGTTGCAATATTATTGATTATGATATATTTTCCTAAAAAAACTGTGATTGTTTTCAAAGAAAAGGTCTAACTAAACATATTTGTGTTTTCATGATTGGTTGATGTAATAATGTTTTAAAATTATATAACGTCGTGGTCGATTATGTGCCTTTGTTGGTTTTGTTTGTGTATTCAAATAAATTCAGATGTACTTAATTACTGATGATCATGATCTAGCCTTTATTTCATGCATTTTATTTTCTTGACCAAAAAATCTCAAAATTCTCGTCTCAAAGTAAACTCTGGTGAGCGGATTTGTCAGCTCAATCTGCAGCTGCTGATTTGGTTTCTGGTTATGTGTGATTTGTTATTATTTTTGTAAACTTTACAAAAAATGTCAATATTATAATATCAAGTAACAGAATAGTGATTGTTTTCAGTTTGCTGGACAGAGAACAAAATGTCGTGTTCGTATTGTCGAGCACCTGTAAACGCGAAGAAACAGTTGGATAGTTTACGAAAAGAGGCGAAATTTTGGAAGGACAAGTCATTTATTGAGAAAAAGGCGAAATATTCCTTGGCCCAATGGGTCCTGGGTGTTTTTGGTAATGATAAGACCAATTCGTTTCGATAAGTGATAATTTAATCACGAGAACTATGAACTACGTAGAATCAATTTCCAATTAGACAAAATAGACCAAATAGACATTTAAATTTGTATTTTGTTTGCACAGGTTTCGCCGTGAAGGTCGAAGTGGACAAGGAATCATTAGGACTTCGAGTGGAGGGGAAAGAAAATAAGGAGGCAATCGCACAAGCCATCATTCATACTGGATCCGACGTAAATTACCAAGCATTTCTTATTTAAATTTAGATAATAACATGTCCCATCCACTTTAAATGAATTGTCGAATGAAATTTGAAATTAACCATTAAAACCAATTAAATGATAGGCCATTTTTCTATAATTAGATTGAACCGCATTGAACCGCATGGTTTTGAAATTGAATTTAATCTTGACAGGCCATTTTTCTCTTGGAAGATCGCATGGGATCGGAAGACTTTATCGAAGATGCGGAAGAATTGGCTGCGTTGAACATTGCTTTATCCGCCGAGGCGGATAACCAGGAAGAAGAAGGTGGCGAAACAAGTCAACCTACCAAATCTAAGGATGGCGTTTCCAATAATGAGACTGATAACCAACAACGAGATACTCAAGTTATTTTCGACATTTTACGAAATTGTGACAACTCTGATGGACGTGGGGGAGGCAACACTTCTGGCGTACAGCAGTCTTCTTCTTCATCCTCCTCGCCTTCCTTCATTTTTATAAAATCGGATGGACATGAGGGGATTCAGTTAGATTGCAGTCAACTCTTACAGGGAGAATTCAATTCCAATGGGAGTGGTGGTAGCACTAAAAATTCGACAACAACTGTGAATTACATTATTCCTGACAACTCTCAACAACATGTATTGTATAGGATTGCTTCTTCCCCAACGAGTGAGTCTGAGTCGTCATTATTTATATGCGACATATTTGTCCTCGATGATTGTCGCTAATTAATAATGTTTGGTTTATAGCCAACAATGAATTGATGTCGTCCAGCAATGACAAAAATACTTACGTGATCAATTCAAACACTAAAGGAAAACCTCTCAAGCAGTACGCTCCTCCTAATAAAAAGACTAAGCTGGCCGTTGGTGGGCAATCTTCGACAAGCAATTCTCAACCTCCTCCCACTACTCTTACCTCAAAGGTCAACGAGGATAAGGCGGCGACGTCTACGACGTCGGATAAGCTACCCTCCTCTGAGTTTGGTCTCACTCTGAGAGAAAGAGCAGAAATTTACGTTCACTCGATGGCCATGAAGGGGATTCAAAAGACAAGTCAGGGGTCGTATACTTGCACCGAATGCAACTTTGGATATTCTTTCACCTCCGTGGAGAATGCGTTGACTCACACAAAGACTCATTTTGAAGGGAAGCCCTACAAGTGTAACTACTGCACAGAGACGTTTGCAATTCAAAAGGACTTTCTACAACACCGGAAAGTACACCATTCGAAAAAACCTACTAATAGCAATACGAACAACGATAATAATTTTAAAGTTCCACTGCCTCCTTCTCCAACCAAGCAGCCTCTCACCTTTAGCACGCCCACGACAACAACCCCTCTCACCCCCAGCACCACCACCACCAAGAAACCCGTGTTCTTATCTCCTAGGAATCTTCCTTCCATGGTCCGTCCCCCAGTAGTTCAAACTTCTACTGGATCCACCACCACGAAAGCTACAACAACCACTACTGCGATCAAAGCAGGAGAAATTACTTTAAGCAATAAAAATCTTATAACTTTTGGTCAGCCAGGTCCAGCAAATAAGAACAAGCCATTCAAATGTCAAGTCCCTGGATGTGAATGGTCTTATCCTAATGCCAACGAGCTAGGGTGGCACATCAAGGCTCACTCGCAGTCCAGAGTGTAAAATTTCTATGAATCACGTATTTATTTCTAGTATTATTTTTTCTTACTTTCTTTTAACAACAAAAGTAATAAAAATGCAACATTTTAGCGAACAGACTAAACCGTTGAATTTTTGGAGGATGATAGCGCATTTTTCATCGCCGTGATAAGCGGATATCTTCCCTGATTACAAAACTGGGCATTGAAATCGTCCAAATCTAACGCCCATACCATCACTCCTCCCAAGCGATATTGTAACACGTGCTTCATCTTCTGCTCCAGCAGGGATACGTCGTTGTAAGAGACCCACTGATCCCCCCTCAGCGCATAGCTGCCCACTCCGCTAATTTCCACGTGAGACCAGCCCGCCCCACAGAATTCGAAGTAGGCCAGAAATCCAGCCTCTTCCGTGAATGATCCCGCCTTCCCTTGGCCTGCAGGTGCACCGACGCCATGAACGGTTGTGTCCTTCAAAGTGAAGGATCTGCCATAGAGAGGAATTCCCATGACCAATTTAGATGGGGGGACGTCGCCCTGATTAATCCAGTAGTCGAGAGAATCTACAGTGTTGGGATGTGGCCCCATGTAAGGCGAGTGGTGACCTGTCTTCCCACTTAGAGTAGAATGAAGGTCATACGTCATGACACCGATCCAGTCGACGTTTCTGGCGATCCTTGGCATGTCATAGGCTGAAAAGGAATGAGAATTAGAATTCAGTTAAGGAAATAAATTAAGGTTTCTAATCATTACATGAAATTATTATACTTTGGAAATTGGGTTAGGTTTGGATTAGGTTTGACACAGATTGTGTCAAAATTTCATGCAAGTCGGATGAGAAACGGCGAAATTACGACATGGTGGACAATTGCAAAGCGTGCAAATCTAAAATTGCACTCACCCAGCTTCACTATTTCCACATCTCCAGCTACCGCCACGCTGACTAAGAGTCCGTAAAAACGGTACGCTGCCCTCAGTTCGTGGATAAGGTTGGCAAAGTTGTTCTTGTCTGTGACCGGGCCGGTAGAACAGTTGCCCCACCAACACGTTGGATACTCGAAGTCAAGGTCGATCCCGTCAAAGCCATGACGCCGAAGAAATTTGACGCTTTCGTGGACAAAGTTTGTTCTCAGGTGACCGTGGTTGATCATTGTCGAGTATTTGGTTCCATTCTCCGAGTCTGCCCAGCCTCCCAGAGCGACGCTGACTTTCGTCCCGTTGGACCGCAAGGTGGTGACTTGGTCGATGAGAGCGCGATCCACCTCCGCGCTTAGGTCCATCGTGAGGGAGGTGGAATTTAGAACGGCAAAGCTGTAGACGATGTGGGTGCATGCTGAGCTGGGGATGTCAGAAATTTTAAAACGAGCAGGTCCAGTCCGATTGGTGGACCAGCTTGTAAAGTAGCAAATAAATTTGGGACTTGGTGACGATGTAGCCTCAACAAATCTCAATAAACCACCTTCAAAAGAAAAATGTAGAAAATAATGTATTGCTTTTTATTCAGATTTATGATATCATATTGCAAAATAAATCTACAAACAGTGTTTCGTTTCTTGCGGGTTTCCTGTATTTTTGCACTGCAAGCAAGAAACACAAGAAATATGCGCCCCCGAGCCACGCGTTTCTTGCAGGTCAAAATAGCTGAAAGAAACTTGCCTTCCGGTTATTTCTTGCAAGAAACACTGTCTACAAGTATAGCATAACAAACCTGGAGTGAAATTCACATTCCCAATAATTAACGAGAACCAGAGAACACCGACAAAATTTTTAAAGTAGGGCATGGCGCAGCCTCGAGGATTTTATATTTACGCCCTGAACTCACCGGCGATGCAGGAATATTAATACAAATTTTCAAGATGGATTTGACTCGGGGTCATCTCATTATTATAATGAGGCAATTAAGGTAGTTTGCATAATATACACAAATACATTAGTTTAGGCAGAGAAAGCAATAAGTGTCGTCGTCTAACAAGCATGACAAGGAATTTGGCAATGGTGTTGACAATGGTAATTGCATAATAATATAAATAGAATATGAACACGAAGTGGTTGGTTGATGGGTGAGTAGAGTGAGCACTCAAAAGTCGTCATCGTCATCCGATAATTCGATAATCCCTTCAGCCAAGTCTGCAATTTCCTTCATCTTGTCCAAACCAGTCAATTTTTCTAAATATTCTGACGAACTGTTGAGTACATCGGTGACAAAGTCGAAACCGCGTTGATCCAGCTCTGCGAGGACCTGGTAGAATTTGTGTAGAAGAAAATTAGATATGAAAATATATGGAATTCACAATTCACCAACCTTTTCTGAACACCCGGTGCATTTGTCATACGCCTGGAAGCTGGGCGATATTTGTTCTCCCGTGCCTAAAAATCCTCTAATGGAATGAGGGACGAATCCTAAGGTCAGACTCGAGTCGCTGTCCATCACGTTTCCGGGGGCCATTGCTCTAACGGAGAAAAAAAATTGATCGTTAGCCCACATAGTACGTTAACTCTGTAATAAAATGAGGTCTTACTTTTCTGGATGATGCAAAATCGACGCCTAAATAAATAAATGGACAAAGAAAATACAGTAATTAGTCAACTCATTGGCAGTCGTCACACTATGTAGATTTGTTTATAGTGTGGCTACCATTAGTTCCACAGCAAGGGCAGCTGCAATCATTGACACCCCGGGACGAGTAACGGTACATTGTTGATCTAGCGTCCTGTCCTTGGTGGACTGTTACAGAAATTACAAACAATTAGTCAGTAAGCATAATTAGATACTTTTAATGATGAACAACTCACATCGCCCGGTGCAACGACATCAGTACAGTAATAACAGCCGAGCGTCCGTTTGTTGGTGCCAGGTACGCTCATTCCGTGCCTCATGACGAGGTAGCTGTCGAATCCCAAGGCTGCATTTATCACAATCTGTTGTGCAGAATGCATATTAATCAGCGAACCTGAAGGATGTATATGTGTAATTAAAAATGCACATACTTTTCCGTATTTTGCACCAAGCACGGTGGGCAACCATCGACTTTCTCTCGTGTCCATTAACAGGAACATGACGTCGCACTCCTGTACCAATTCCACCAGCTTGTCATAATCTTTCTTAACCTGTTCCACGGTTCCGGCCGAGATGGGATGCCCGGGCATTGGAACCATTATCTGTAAATACGAGAATGAATGTAAAGCAGAAATTTGTAAGGCAAGAAATTACTTGTGCCATCTATTATACCTTCGCCGCCTGGGATTTTATCCCAGGGAAAATTTTTTTCAGACTTGCAGCCGCCGTTTCGGCCTTCCCTTTCCCTCCGCTGCTACAATCGTCAAAATTGTATAAGCTCTGCCTCACAGGATTCGAATAGGATACATTTCCATTGTCGGCAAATGCAATGTGGCGAACTCCCCAACCCTGCAACAATACAATCGATAAGTAAATGCTGAAAAACAGATGCGTCGTTTCATTAAATTGCTGACTTGTTATTACCATCAAACACCTCGCAACATTACAGCCCAGTGTACCAGCCCCAATAATTAAACACTTTGTACGATGCATCATTTTCAAATCAAACTCTGGGAAGAGTCGCCACTTCATTAGTTTGAGATTGAAATCGACCGAGTTTTCCGCTAATCTGCGAATAATTCAAAGTTAATATGTAAATATGTATCATTAAGTAATACAAACAAATTACTTGATGGGATCCATCGTCATCTGGGCATCGACATGCTTTGGTCCGAAAGCGCCCTTATCGTTTCGTTCCCATCCGACAAATTTAACAGTGTCCAGCGAATCGACGGCTCCTTCAATACCCTGTAAACAAAACGAGGAATTTTTTTTACATTATTTGACATGTTAATGTAATATTAAGGTGGCGGCTTACGTGAAATAAGACTCGATACGAGCAACTAACATCTTTCATAGTGGCTGACCTCCCAGGACGGTATGAAAATATGTTAACCTCAGATTCCGCAGGCAATTTCCTGCATATTAATTATCAGTAAAGTATGAAATACGACTCGCGACACTTAAATATTAAACTTATTGAAACCTACAATTTTAATTTGATGAATGCTAAATAGTTCCTCAAAACCCAGGACGGTGTATCATCGATTGAACTCGTGTCCAGAAATCCGAACCATAAATTGCTCAAGGGAGTCTGGCTAGTGATAATCTGATCAATTTGTTCAAGGGATTTCAACTCAATCGATCCCTCGGAATTTTTGACAAGAAGGAAAAATCCTTTGCCTCCTTCCCCAGATTCCTGCTGCTGTTGCTGCTGAAGTCTTTTGGCGAGGTCCTGCTCATAATTGGGAAACGCTTCGCTGGCTGGTACCGTACTTCCTCCAACCTTAAAAGTCTCAACGGATGGCAAACTTATGGCAGGGAATCCAAACCAAAATAGAAATTTGTACTTTTTCAGATCCTACAGAAAAGAAGGTTACATTGTTTTAAATGCTCAGAGATACATTTTCCCTAAAAAATTGATATATTTGACTTACGGCATATGTCAAAATGAAGAAACTGGCCAACATTGTTGGATTTTGTGCCAATCTGGTCAACCCTTCCTCACTGAAGAGCATTTCTCCAAAAAGGCTTTTCCCAAAGTTTCGCATCAATTCGTTGTAATCAATGGCTTTGAAATGTTCGGCTGAAATGGTCGTCTTAATCATTCCTGGGGCCTTTATTGCGCCATAGTGTGGTTTCGAAGTACTTGGAACGAAAATAAACACAATAAGTTATAAATCATGACAAATTTATTGATTTATGTATAACTCACACATCGAAGCTCGTGTTATCGACGGAGATAATGGGGTTGACGCCGGGCATGTCGTGGGGGGCGTAGAAACCACAAATCGGGACGGGGTCCTCATTTAACTGCAATACTTCGACCTTTACCTCGTCAAACTTGCCCCAAAATGTGGGCGAGATCAGGGAGGAAAATGGGGCAAACATCATCTTCGGACCACCACCCCCAGTCGTCGTACTGGAATCGCTGATGGCCATGGAAATATTGGAGGAGGGTTCGGCTGATGACATTGTACAAAAACTATTTAGAGAGATGTTAGAACGTTGTCGTTAGAACATGGGGTTTGGCGTCACATGAGCGATTTTGGAGAAATTTCATTCAGAAAGTGTTCGGGTTAAAAAAATGCTGATAAGTTTTGGTTTAATTTCTGGTTGATTTGTAATTATTGAACGCACTTCGATTACATTAAATGGAAAAGCCAGAAAGATTTTTATATATTTCGACAACAGAAATTCTGTTACAGAATTTCTGTTACAGAATAATATTTATGTTTTTGATTGTGTAGAATCAGCAGCAGGTGGAAAACAGGCGCATGTGGCAGGGGCAGTGTGGATTTTAGTTTCTGGTTAGAAGAAATGATCTGATGATGATCTGTCTGGAAATGCAGTTGACCATGAATTTAATTTGTTTTATACTCTTCTTACGTTATTATCATCTACTCCTCAACACAATCATGTCCTGTAAATATTCGCAGATGAAAGATGCTACATATTATTCTGTCATACATAAATATTGGCTCTTCAGGTGGGGCGAAGGTTAAGGTTGAAAATGTATGAAAATAGTTGTGATACGTGATGAGACGAAGGTGCATTGAATCAATGCTACATTTTTAGTATGCTTATTATTATTTTATGTATTAAAAGTCCAAAGTACAATCATTTGCATAATTGATGTTGACATCAACAATTTGTTTGTTCATGTAAAAAAAAACAATTTACATATTTTACTTGTGTCATTTTATTTATTTCTGTTCACGAGGTCCTGCAATTTAAAATTTTCAATCTAACAATAAGTATAGTTTCAAAATATGCTTATCATCGCTCGTGACTTACCAGGATGAGAATTAAGGAGAGTAAGAGTGCTTTCTCCTCGGTGGAGCAGAAATGGTAGATTTTTAGTTGGTACGACCCATGATCAGTTTGATGACAAAAGGCCGTCTTTCCCCTCTTGCCAAGCACCTTAGGTTACGAAAATTGACAAATTAAGTCAATTTATACACGTGACAAATGCATGTTGGTGAAATTTACATAATTTGGATTGCGTAATAAGTTTGTTCTGGAATCAAGAACCAAGTTGAACAATGGTCCGTCCTGAGCATCATTGATTTCATATTTAGGCCTTTCCAAAAATCCTGCAATTCTGGAAATTTCTCCGATTTTGGTGCCACATGGGAGCAAGATCACATTGAAATTCTGCATGCATTTCATTTCAATGCATATGAGAAAGTAGAAAGTTACCGTATGAATGTATACGAGATCTATTGAAAGACGGTCAGTTTTGCGAAAACCCTTTTGGTCAAAAACTTGCGCCATGAAATAATTCCATTCGGTTCAAAAAATTCAAAATAATCCCATTTGGCTATATAGTTATCCGTTTTAGCCACTTGTGACATTAATTGCGCCATTTGGTACTTTCATGATCTTTATTTTACCACGTTGCCGAAACATAATTTTCGCCAAACTGACCGTAAATAGATCGTAAATAGATCGTAAATAGATCCATTTATTTGCGTATAGTATTACCAGTTTCGTCGACAGGTATCCGGAAAACTCGATCTTCTGAATTTCCAAAATTGGAACGTTTTGCAAGTCTGTGATCACAACGTTGTCAAAATCTTGACTGAAACAACCACAAATGGAAGAATTTTCCGGAGAAGCAGAAAACAAATGCCTGTCCTTCCCCGTCGTGATTTCATAATGTTTTGTCATGCCACATAAACCTACGAAAATTACAAAATTTAGCATATTTTGGATGAATTTTTATTGACGCCCCTTATGCATTTACCACTTGAGACGAGACCAAGTTCAAAATCCTGGTGAAATTCGAGCTGACCAAGTCCTCCCAGCTTTTCAGTCTCATTTCCACCACGCCGAGTGGAGAGGGATGGAGACACAGTGACCGGAAGTTGTCGTTGCAGTTTCTTAAAATGACTTAGAAACTTGTAAATTGGTACGAGTTCCGAGGACGAAAAATTTTCTGGGACGGTTAATAATAGTTCAAAATGTGTAATTTGCATATATGCAAATATTTGTGGATATGAAGTATTTATACCGGGTTCAATTTCACTCTCCCTTTTGGGTTTGTTTGCCACGAACCAAAATTTTGCTGCCATTAATTTTTATTCTAAGTAATGTATGTGTTTTCTATAATTCAAGTCTCCATTGGAAAATTTTAGCTGAATATGAATGTGAACCAAATTGGTTTTTAGTAGCTTCTTATATAGCAAATTGCTCGACAAACATTAGGATAATTGGCTTCCAGACAATATCTAGTGCGTAGTGGTTCTTCTGTGTAAAGTGTGGTTAGAAGGGAAGTGGTTTGGCTGGAGTCGAAGTTGTAACAGTTGGGATATTTATGTACATTTTACGCATATATTTCTGCAGAAACTTTCAACGATGTAGGTGAATACAAGGTCATTCAGTGAATGATTAATCGGAAATAACGATAAATTAAAAATAAAAATGATGTAGCATTCTTTAATGAGAAATGAAAATTACACCTGAATAAGGGGCTAAGTGAGATTCATGAGATTTTTGAATAACTTTCTCCGTATGAAAATCGATTAGCATTTTGTATTCATTGGAACCGTTTTGTTACAGTATTGAATCAAATTTTGAACAATTTTATTATGGTTAATTATTAATGAATTATTTGGAACTAAATATCACTGAAAAATTCACAAGTTTCCACTTCATTACACAAACCCAACTTTCACCGGAAGTGTGCAAAAAAAATTAAAATAAATAGCAAACGTATAAAAAAAAATTAAAATTTCTGATAAAAAATCTAAAACTTGATTCAATAATAAGCCATAAACATTATTCGAAACGGCCTCTTAACTCAGTTTATTTCCAAAATACAATACACGACAAGCTTTCTCTCAGCTAAATCAAGTACTTTCTCTTTCTACTTTTGAACCATTTTGACTCCAATTCTTGTAAGGAAACCGTATTAAAATTAAATTAAAGTATTTAAATAAGTTATATATATGAGGATGTAAAAATTGCCACAAGAATTGTCTAACCTCTGTTTTCTCCGCTTTCACCCAATTTCTCATTGTCGCCTCCATCGTCTCAACTTCCCTCTTTTGCATCATTTTGAGTCAATCCTTGTAAAATTAAACTATTAATGTATTTAAATAAGTTGCAAATATGAGGATGCTTTCTCTCACAAAACTGTCTAATCTAATTCATATTTTCTCTACTTTCACCCATTTTCTCATCTTCGTCATCTCCATCGTCTCATTTTCCTCTCTGTTTAAAAACATCTCCTGTTATTCGAGCATCTTCAAACCCAGAACAATTAAATTTAAAAAGTTACAAATATTAGGGTTTAAAAAATTGTCATAAAAATTGCCCAACCCCAGCTTTATCCGCTTTCACCCATTTATTTTCTCATTTTCCTCTCCGCCGTCTCATCTTCCTACTTTTGCATCATTTTGACTCCAATTCTTGTAAAGGAAAGGAATTAAAACTAAATTATGAACATACTTTTAAAAGGTTAGAAACATGAGGATGATTTAATCCCTATTTTCTCCACTTTCACCCAATTTCTCATCATCGCCTCCATCGTCTCATTTTCCTCTCTGTACGAAAACATTGCCCTGTTATTTGAGCAACTTCAAACCCGCAACACTTTCCCACTCTCGTTTGGCTTTTTTGGACTTGGCTTCTTTTCCCACTCGGCCCATCCACCAATTCCGTCGCCGTAAAAAACCGTGCAAATTCCTTTCCTGCAAAAATTATGACAAAATCTAACCCCTCAAAACCCATAAATTTCTCTTATCTCCAAATCCAAACCCTTCTACCTTATCAAAATTCCTACTTTCACTTCCTCCAAAAACTTTCACCTGAACAAAATCGATGCACAAAATGCGGCTTAAAAATTTCGAAATTATACAAATTTTTAAAACTTTTTTTCTCGAAAACTTTCGAAATTTCGAGAATGTGGGGGCACGAAATTGGTGGAATGATCTGGAAACCATTTCTGAGTTGTAGTAAATTCCGATCCCATTCATTTCTTCACGCCACATTCCCATCATTGTACAGCGAGATTTCCCACTCTTCGCAACTCCTGCTTGTCATTAGATTTATCAACTTTTCTACTATTTTAGTTTATTAACCGTCAATTAGTTAATTTCTCACTAGTTAAGTTTCATAGTTAGTTAACGTGGCTGGCTAACTGTTGGGTGTCTTATAGATAAAAGTTAAGAGGAGAAGACCGCCCGTAAAAAATTGGTAGCTCTGTGCCGTTGAACAAACCAACCGTAATTAATTGGCAATTATTGAACTATATTTTGTATTTGTAAACAAACCCGAGTGTCACTAATTGAAATTGATATTCATTTTTTAACCTCCTACCCTATAAACAATTGAACAACAACATTTAACCTCCTACCCTATAAACAATTGAACAACAACATTGAACTGGACCGGTTAATTACGTTACACTAAAAGAAATCAGCTACTTAATCGAAACTGAGCGGTGATAATAACAAAAAATACTTTAACAATCAACTATTTAAATAGTTTGCTATCATCATGGATAAGTACGGACTCGGAGTTGGGGTAGATTTTGCAGGGGGAATGAAAAGGAGTGAGGATGAGGGCATGTTGGTGGATAATATCGACATTTCGGAAGAAGGAGATGAAGAAGAGGAAGAAATAGAGTTGGAACATCCGTTAACTAATAGCATTGTAAGTTAATTTTAATTGAGGTTGTTGTTAATTGTTTAAAACTTATTACTTTTACTTGTTATGGTTTTAGGTTGCGAGTACGATCTTGAGTTATTTGTCATTAGAAGACTTGAAGGTGTCGCGTCTAGTCTGCCGTTCTTGGGATGAGGAGGCGAGAGTGCATCAATCGAGAAATGTAAAGGTTGTCCTCTACTCGGAAGAGCGGCTCAAAAATTACGTCTACGAGTTTATCGGAGATCGCGGATTCTTCGACACGGTGCAACTGGGGCCGTACATGTACATGGGCAACTCTTCTGCCGACCGTTTCTTCCAACTGTACGGTCTCTACGTGAAACACCTCATTCTGCATAAAACGCAGTGTTCAGCCGTTCATTTGAGGGAGATCCTGTTCCGGTGGTGCCCCAATCTGCAAGAGTTGACAATGACGGGGATGACGCCTGGGAAATCGCGTCTCCTCGAAGACCTCCACGTCTACGACAAGCTCAATTTGCACAATCTAAAAGTGGTCAATATCAATTTGATGTTGACTCAAGGAGAGGATCTGCTCCGAGACTTTCTCTTCGACCTCTTCTCCGTATCACCGAACTTGGAAAAGATAATTATTCCTAAAAATAGCTACAAGGGGTTTCTCACCACTACAATTTCCACCCTCCTCGAGTCCTCAGACCTCCCCATGGACAATTTGACCTCCATCGATGCCCTCTTCAGCTTTGGGGATTCGCAAATTGAACAATTAACTGCGCGAGGGTGAGTGTTCACCATTATTATTGTAATTTCTACCCAAACTTGGCGAACAATTAAAAAATAGGAATAATTAATTGTGTTTTGCACTTGCGTAGATTCCCCCTTGAAACGCTGAATATGCAGCTGATGCCAAATGTGACGTTAGATATCTTGCTGCCTCTTCTTGACACATTGAATAACACGTTGAAGAATTTAAGATTGTACTTTTACCTCACGAGGTTCAAGGAGGTTGGTGAATTTTGTTTAAATGTATTTTCGTGCATTACTGATACATTTGTAAATTCAATTGTATGATTAAACGTCCCAATAGCTACCAAATCTTGTTCGACTGGATAAGCTGGAACATTTGACGTTGGACACGTACCAAGGCTCTCTAAAATTTATCTCCTCCCTCCCAGAGCTCAAGGTTCTCTCTGTAACGATGAAGTGTTTGGACGAGTTGGTGGTCGGATTTCCTAGGACGCATCACGGTCCCGGATTTTGGTCCTGTCCTTCCCTGAGATCATTTAGTGCAAGATTGTCCGTCGTTGAGGGTTGTCCTTCTGGAATTATTGCGAGTTTTGAAAGTATTTTCCCTGGACTGAGAGCACTCACGCTGCCTGGAATTACTGACATTGCGCTGAAACTGCTCTGTTCGACGTATCCCAAATTGGAAGAATTGAATGCGCCTCAAGGAATCTATACGGACATGGGCATTACTGGGATTGCCGAAGGAAAATTGCGATTCCTCTCCAGATCTGTTAACCTCAGTGATTTGGATGGTATCCGAAGTAGTTGGGAAACACCAAATTCTGGAAATCTTGCCAGCCTCAGCAGTGAGTTAATAACGATGATACGTTAAATCCAGATGTGGTAATTTTGTGCAATAACATACTCTATTTTTTCGATGCAGAACTTCAGAAACTACACCTCCAATCACCAGATTTGACCGATGATTCTATTTTCTTTGCCATTTTGCACATGCATGATCTGAAGGAGCTCTCGATAGAAAGATCTGATGTGAGTAATAGCACTTTTTTGACGGCTTAAATAATAAGAATTAAGAAATAATTAAATATGGATTGACTTATAGATTACCGACAAGGGGATTGATGCAATCACTAACCACATGAATTTGCAACGACTGAATATCGCCCTCTGCACCCGAGTCTCTGGTCCTCAGTTGGAGTTGGTGAAAGCCAAATTGAAAAATCGTCACCTCATTCTCAACTTTGATGGAAAACAGTACAGCATGTACGACTAGTTACATAAATATGTACTTTTTACTAGTATAAGAGTGGTGTTGTCTTTGTATGTAAGATGTTTGTGGTACACACACACTTATTTAACGAGTTTTACTTAAAACATTTTTCACATTGATAATTGTTTGATACTATTTGAGTACTTGAGCTGAAAAGGGTGTATTGAATTGAACAGAATTTTGTATAACTGTGCTGCTCACCTGCTCGTTTCGATAGTATAATTGAATTGGACTCCAATTAAATTATATTATTATTAGAGACTGGAACTTGTAATCTTATTAGACTTGCTATTGTTAACTACGATGCTGAACTGAATGTTCTCTGGTCTGGTCGATTTTGAAAAAGTCTGGCGTAATTTAATAATTTAGAGAACTCATCAGTTTCCTAATTAATTCGTTAACCAATTTTTGAAGCCTGATAGATAATAGTGATACGAATAATTAGTTTAGTCCTGAGAAGTATGCCAAATCATTTCTCCCATTTCACTTACAAAACACGGACAAATTACTTGAAAAATTGTCAAAAAGTTAATCCTATCGTTCCACTTTTTGCAAGAGAGAGAAAGAGAGAGTGATTTTAGCACTACAATAATATAACAAGGAACGAATGCATTTCATGAAGGGGAGAAGAAGAAAGAGAAACAAATATGACTGTTACAGTACCTAAATTAAGGTGACTTTTCTCAAGTTATCATTTATTTGTTATGCCATTTTTGATATGCACGATATTTACATTTACAACACTACACTTTCTCCATATGGGAAAGTATGTACATATTTATAAGAGGGCATGGTTTTCTACTTTTTGGAGTGCAGTTGCACTGCACACACCATTTTTATTTCCATTCAAAGCATTCACAGCAGAATATTTAAAATAGTATTTAGTAGTCTAGTTATTTATTGTAGCTAGAATAAATTATTATGCATAGCAATACGGCAGGTAGTGCTTTCACTTTCACGGCGTTTAACGTAGGACCCGATGAGTCGTCACCAAAATCGTAAAAAGCAACACATTTTTATCGTTTCTCGGCTCTGGGAATTTATTTTAAAATTCTGGACGATAGCCAGTAGAATGACGCTGAATTTTTTCTACGAGTTCAAATTTTTCTGAAGAATTACACATTGGTAACTCCTTGTCTTGTAAATTTGTCGTCCAAAATTGTAATCTAAATTCCTAGAGCCGAGAAATGATTAAAAATGTGCTGCTTTTGACGATTTTGACAATGAGCCATCTAATCCTACGTTAATACCTCAAAGTGAAAGTCTCAGCCAGAGGAAAATGTCGACCAGGACGAGGCTGTTGTAATAAGTGTGTGCGTTGTCTAAAAATGAATTTGTACTTCACTGTGTAAATTTAAATTATTGATGATAGCTTTATTAGCACGTAAGGAAACGTAACGTTGTGTCGTCGTGAAGAGAAAGAGGCTTGCTTTACGGAACGGAAAAATGATAACTGTTACTAATCGTAGAAGTAGTGAAAATGAAACCATTCGTTGTGTTCAAAAACTTTTTAGTTCAAAAATACCAAATGGTGACATTGCCGAAGAAGCGGAAGAAAGCATGTAGTAGGTAGCTGGAAGTTAGTTAAACAGTAGCTGATTAGCCGTAGTATTTATTTATTATTGCACTCTACATACTCTTCTGTAGTATAAATTGTCTCACAATGGAACCTTTTTTCAAGCTAGACCCAAATGGCTTAACGAGTTGTAGGAAAAAATTAAGCCTAAAATTAGAAATCACGTCGTACTAATGTATCTTTCCGTTGAAATGTCAATTTGAGGTCATATGTTCAGGTGGAAAGTTCACGGTTCCGCACTGTTTTTAAATATCTCAAAACGAAAACAGGACGGAACCATGAACTTTGACCGGAAATATATTACCTCAAACTGACCATTCAACGGAAACATAAGTATGAAAATTTGTGGCTAGATTTTTTTCCTACAACTCGTTAAGCTATTCGGGTGTAGCATGAAAAGAGGGCCCATTGTCAGTGTATGTAAACTATACATTAGGATGTGACAAAATTGTAATTGAAATGAAAGCAGCCAACTTGTTTGGCATTCGGTTGTATGAAAAGAAATGAGACTTTTAAACTGGAAAATTAACAAAAACAAGAACATCATTTTCAGTCTGATTGAATTATAATCCGAAATGAAATGAAATAAATGAGAAACTATTATTTTTACAGTCTGACTACAATTACAAGAATGAGTAGTAAAAGTATCCCTTATTTGCATACTTATTAAAATATTTCATTGCACTCTCTGGGTTTGGGATCGGCGAGGTATTCGCAGAGGACGGAGACGAGGTCATCCTGCGCCTTGGCCATGTCATCCTTGTTGTACTTGGAGTTGAACAGGATCCAGGGGACCCACTCGTGCGGAGGGTCGAGTTTCGAGGTCTGGACGCCATTCAAGTAGTGAAGGTAGTTCCCCTCCGAACTGTCGGCACACGTTTTGAGAGCCTTGAAGTCGATGTGAAGCTTCTTGGCGCATTCTGGTCCGGCCTTGTCAAAGTCCTTGGAAGACTCCATGCAGCAGATGAACTTGGTGGAGAGCTTGTAATGCAGGACGTGAAGGGCGCAGGAATGGAGGCGATTTCCAGCACATTCTTTGTCCCCGTGTTGGCAGCTTATCGTAATCTCCCCACTGGCGGACACGTTCGTCTGAAATGCATACGATTTCATACACAATTCTTATAATTGACCATCGAGATTTTTAGATTTTCGATAGCGAAAAAAATAAACTAATATGATTATAATCGGAATAATCCGTGGGTTCGACTTCTAGTGCAAACGAGTTTGTCGAGGGTGATCCCCCGGTTTTTAGGGTCCATGTTAGGGAATTTTCTGGGATTCTGTTCCTCCCGTTTTCCGAAAAAAACAACAGAAATCGAGCCCACGCATGCATGGGAGAAAGGTTTGAATGTATGGTGTTAACGTGTTTACCTGAGCATTTCCATACGGGATGAATTCAATGTTGAAGTATTGTCCCATTTTCTCCCAGGTAGGACAGAGCTGGAGCCTGCTAAAATCCTGACAGTCTGGACAGAGGCTCTCATAGTAGAGGTTGACCACGAGTTTCGCTGGAGGTGGGCTTTCCTATTGCAGAATTAAGGAAGTGAAAGTACTGATGAGCCAGTATATACATACACACTGCAATGTGTCGATTTTTAAGTAAAAGTACCTGAATCTGTACCCTGTATCCCTTAATGGGGGAGCATGACAGCAGAAAAGTGAGGAGTACTACTGCACCACAAAATTTGGTCATACTGCTTTCTAAATGTTTAGAAACTTAATTTAAATTTTTCAAAAATCTCTATTTCTGTCCACCCGGCAAGATAGACATATGCAAATGAATAGACTTATGTATATCTGTATATCGAACGAAGTTTCATGTGTATGTAGTTTGTCTCTGTGACTCTGCTTAGGATTAGTTCGTATGCTTAACTTAAACTGTTGCCTCTTTATAATGCTACACAAAATTTTCTGTAGGCTGTAACTGCACTGCGTATGTGTGTATTTGGAAGCCAGATTCTACGAAAAAAAACTACTTCCACGCTATGAAATTCGATCAACACAATTTTTGTGGACAATAAGCCATCAAATTGAGCCTATGATTCATCCAGGTTAATGCATACTTATTATGCATCCAGTTTATCACTATATTTTTGTTCCGATTTCATTCTGATATGAACTCGTATACGTATTTTCAAACCAAAACAACATATTTAAATATGCGAATTTTAATGCAATGACTAATAAATAACCCTGTTATGCAAAATGTTATTTTTGTTGTGTACAAGTGTGTAATGCAAAATAAATTGACAAATACAATTTTATCATGATTTAAAAAAATGATATCATTACATACATGTATGATTTTGATTACTTCTATTAGATTATCGAAAACTATTTGGCAAAAATTTTTAAATTCAAAATTCATCACACTTATCACCAAGGCTTTGCAAAGAATACGAAAATTATCTCAATTTTAAAGCCATTCTCAATTCACATTTTGCACAAAAAGTTGCACATGACGGGTGTGAGACCCTCGCGTCACTTGATAAGTCACCTGCTGCATATTCGGTAGCGTCATCATGTGGCAAGGAAATATTTCCAAGATGTTGTCCCAGACGGGATTGGGGACAGGTTTTCGCCTCCCCGTAGCCAACGCGGACAACATCGCCCTCGAAAAAGAAGTATGCCCTTGAAGACTACTTAATTATATGCGCCGATAAGTAAATGATTTTTTTGTGCAGCTCGAGAAGCGACACCACATCGTCCAACTCAAACGGTCCGACTTGGACGATATTGCAAGACACAGTGACATCTTGGAGCGAGGGATCAGAAATGCCATCGATCACATAGCTCATGACAAAGTACGGGCTTCAATTTAATCGTAATTGTTTCGGGTGAAAGTAACCACTTGCAAGAAACAAGGGCAAGAAAGTGGTTTCTTGCAGGTATTTTGACCTGAAAGAAGTGCACGGCGCTAGAAACTCTGTCATGCGACGCGTGGCAAAATGGCGAATATTTCTTTAACTTTCTTGCAGTTTCTTGCACCTCGCATTTCTTGCGTTTCTTGCTTTCCATTGCAAGAAATGTAGCAAATCCGCAGGAATTGAAACACTGATTTTACCCTGCTACATAAGGATGCGTTATAAAATTTTCTCTCCTTTCAGAAACTACTTGCTGCAAAGTGTGCCGAGGTCACGGCAGAGTCGGAACTCGTCAAAGCCTCGGAGAGGGACGCTCACAACTTGGCCAGAGAATGCAAATTCGTCGACGAGACGTATAAAAAGGCAGCCGCGCACAACAGGGCTCTCATTGTATGATGCAAACTATAATCATATTATCAGTGGCCGTAGAAGCGTAGGGACAGAGGGGCAATTTCCCCATCGTTATTCAATGTCCCCATCATTTGCCCATCTTATTTAAATCCCTCCCTCCCTTATCCTAAATGTTAATGTCCCCACAGCGGCCACTGCATATTTTCATGTAGAAGAAACTCCTAATTTTTCATTTTATGTACAGGGTGAAATCGAGTCCAAAAAGTATGACGTTTCCGAACTGGCCGAAATGATCGAGTTCGACCGGCAAGAATTGATCCTGATGGAGAACAAGGCTGCGGACGAGACTCAAGTGATGAAATCCATTGAGGAAATCGGTGACCAGGACTCAGAAACTTTGAGAGTACTACGAACGAAATTCAATTTATAAATCTGTAAATTTATGAAAATCTCGGTGTTAATTGTTTCCAGAAAAACGAGACTCGGTATCGAAAAGCGACGGCGGAGTGGTCCTCCATGCGACTCGAGTTGGATGGGAAGGTCGCCCTCACGAGCATGATGCAAGCCGACTTGGACGGGCTGAGTGAACGCTTCCGCAAGTTGCACAAGGAGCGAGGGGACATCGTCGCCCTCTGGAAGGACACACTCATCGCGCTCAACGAGAAGGACGGCGAGATGAAGGACATTGCCGAGGTAGAGTAGTGTTTCGACTAGTGTTTCGCTGTGATTTTAACCACTGTCCAAAACACCCGTCCAAAACCGATTTTAACCAGTTTTGAAACACCAATTTAGAAAACCAAAATAGAAAATGGGACAAAATGTTACAAGCTCTTCGATAATTGAACTTGTAATATTTTGCCCCATTTTTCAATGTAGGACGCTTTTGGGCATTTTGGATGTCCAAAATTATTTTGGGCACTTTTGGACACCGTCCGAAAATGTTCTTGGTAGTTTTGGATATCTAAAACGAAACTCTGTAGACGACGCTAAAAAATCTATCCCTCGCAAAATAACAAACTCCCAATTTTTCAGGAGTACACCAGCGCTGTCGCCTATCTCCACACCCTAAAGCAGAAGGGGGAGGAACAACAGAAGAAGTTGGAGGATGGCGAAAAATCCTCCGAACTCGCCGCCATCCAACTCGCCAAATGGGACCGGAAAGTCAACGATTTACGGGAAGAGCTCAAAAACACTGCCGACCTGTCCACCCTCCTCAAAGACAATCTATACACGTACGAAACCACGATTTCATACACGTCGAAACAGCTGCAGGAAATGACGGCGAAAATGGCCAAGTTGGAAGCCGAGCTGGCCGCGATGCATGACAAGATTTGCGTTGCAGAAGAGGCTCTGGCCAAACTGCGGGCGGAGAACGAGGCCAACTCGGGCCAGCTGTTCAGTGCAGCGGAACGGATTCGCCAGATCGAGGAGTTGATCGACGAAGAAGAACGGCGGACGGACTCCTTGGAGAAAAAGATGGCGAAAGAGATCATGAAAAAGAATCAGTGGGTCAACCAACGCTCCGTCCTCGAGACGGAGTCACTCGATGTAGACCATGAAATTAAGGGGATGCGGTTCAACTTGCAAAATCTACTCACTAGGACGAAAGACGCAGGAAATACGGTAACTCAATTTACTTCAATTGCTTAATATGCTAATTAGAAAAAATTAAGCCGATCCCATAGCATATTACGAAAAATCGGTCGAAATATTTAATATAAATCTATTTTAAATTTCTTATAAAAACCGGTTTTAAATTTTTCATAAAAATCAGTTTTCGATTTTTCAGAATGAAAATTGTTTCGGAGCTACGATTATTATTTCTTGTACCCGATTTAAAAACGAATTGTTCAAAAACATTCAAAATATTCAGAAACCTAATTCGTAGAAAATCAAGAACCGATTTTACAAAAAATAGCCAATAAATTTATAAAAATTGAAAACCTGTGATTTTCAACATCTTCCAATTTTAACCAGCCTAATTAACATATTGCCATAAATCTTCCAGCTTGAACGGAGGAAGGCCACCATCTACCGAATGGAGTTGCAGTACATCAACGCCGAGGTCAAGTACCTCCCCATGATGAACCCCAAGCAGGACACGATCCAGTTTAAAGAGCAGGAGGAGCGCCTCCTCGTCTTGAAACTCGACATGGACCAAACTTTGAAGCAGAAGGCGTTCGTCACTGTCCAAACGGATCGAATCCTCCACGTTCACCGACGCATCGCCAGGGAAAAAGTCACCACGGAGAGGGACATTGCTGGCTTAGAGCAGAAGAGTAATGAGCATCGATGCCTCGTTAAATTGTGCGTGGGCCGAGGTTTTGTTTATACTTTGCATGATAATGATGATTCAAACCTCGAAATGTTGACAGTTCCGTGAAGAACTTGGAGTACATGGTGGGCGAGTATCAAGGCCTGATGGTGGCGCACAGCCTTCTCAAACTCAAACTCACCCAAATGATCCAGGCCCTCAAAGAACAAAAGAACTTTCTATATGATGCGGACAATCAGCGAGTCCTGCTTCAAGCTGTAATTCGCCTTAAAATAAATACGGCTTTATTTATTATTCTACGTATTAGCAAGTTAGCAGTGTTTCGTTTCTTGCGGGTTTGTTACGTTTCTTGCACTGTAAAGCAAGAAACTGCAAGAAATATGAGCGTATGAAGTATATCGGCGGGGCGTAGTTTCTTGCACCTTGCATTTCTGGCAGGTCAAAATAGCTGCAAAAACCACTTTCTTACCCTTATTTCTTGCAAGTGGTTACTTGCACTCGAAACACTGCGTAGCATTTTAACTGAATTGTGTTTATCTAGGCCGTGAAAGAGAAACGCTCCGAAATTGATGCCCACACCCGTCTCTTGGAATTGAAGAGGAGAGGCGTTAAGGATGAATTGTGCCAGTTGAAGCTACAAATTTGCCAAGTTTCTGCCTGCGTGGATAAGCGGAAAAAACGGTATAAATATCTACATTTAGAAATTATATAAAAAAAAGTTGATACGTAACTCCGTCGCACTTACAGGTACGACATAATCATGCAATTGATGGGGAGGCAGGACGAGGTGGCCGGGGAAGAAAAGTCAGAGGCTTACTACGTCCTTAAAATGGCGCAGGAACGCGAAGTTCTCTTGATGTAAGGAAATAAATAATTAATTATAGCAACAAAATCTCTGAGCATGAGTTCATTTCGTGCACCTTTTTCCATACAAAAGTCAACCTTTGCACTTATTGAATAACAAGTTTAATAAGTAGTCATTCGCCCAGCGCGTGATACGTATTTGTTCGTTGCCAAACAAACTTTCCCAGAAGCGAGGAAGCCCCTCAAGTGAAAGTTGTCCAACAAAAAGAGAGCCGTGAAAAGAGAGCTAATTTTGTTTAGACTATTCATCCGAGATTGAAAGGGTCACAGACTCTCGCGTTACACAAGGAGCCAAATGTCACGTTGCAATGCACACGCTTTCATACGTGTCATATTTCTGTACTCAAGTTTAAAATGAACCCGTTAAAATGATACGCAGTGCTTCGGCTGAAAGTATCCACTTTCAAAAAATAACGGAAACAAAGTGGTTTCAGGTAGCTATTTTGACCTGGTGGAAGAAATACAAAGCGCGAGAAACTATAGTTCATAGGATGCGAAGCTAGATAGAAAACGCATATTTCTTGCACTTTCTCGCACCTTGAATTTATTGCGTTTTTTTAATTTGAAGGGCAAGAAATGTAGCAATCCCGTAAAAAACGAGACACTGCTGCTACGTACTAATAAATAATTAATTTGTCGCAAACAGGGAAGTGCAGAAATGGAAGAACAGATTGACCGATGCGGAAAAAGAGATTGAAGGCTTGTCCAACGTGCACAAGGTTATGAACGCGTCAAATTCTTCGCTCAAGGACAGTTTGGCTCCTGCCCCAGAGGAGTGTGAGTTTATGCACGATTCGCAAAAAATATGTGTGCAAAAATTGACACTTCTGTACTTTTATTTTCTGCAGCCGAGGAGGTCAAAGCTCTCGACCGTTTGACCGCTCAAGAGCAGGAAATTCTCCTCCGTCGCTCTCGCGCGCACAAGTATCGCGCCCTTCTTCGCGACAAGATGAGCGAAGTGGAGCAGAAAATCGTCATTGCGGAACAAGAAATTCGGGCCACGATGCAATTCAGCGATATGAAGGAAGCCCTCGCGTCCAAACTCCATAACGAGTTGCAACGCCAACGGGAGAAAGTCGTCCGTTGGAATGGCATCTGTTCCCGGGTCATCAAAGAGATTAAGCCCCTCTTCCCCCCGGAACAGTTCGACCTTCTCCAGAACGACCTCAAGTTGCGCTTTACCGTCAGCAAGTTTGAGGTATTTTTATTTTAACTTTGATGTATTTACATCGATACGTTACGTTTTACGCACGCAACAACGTACGTATGCATCTATATACGTACACCACCGTGTGTAAACAGGTTTATTTTGGTCTCACCAATGTATAAAATCCAATCTAAATCGGGTCCACGTGCACATATTTGCATGCCTTACAATGGAGGCTTCTCAGTGTATGCTGTCCGATTTTGAGGAAATTCGTGTCAATCGATCACATATTTAATTAATATGAAATTTGCAAAACACCGATTTGCAACCGAAGAGGAGAAAACGCGCAGTAAATTTGGAAAGTGTAAAATTTGCCAACTTTACTGCTCGCTTTCTCCTCTTTGGGTGCAAATATTTCCGCCAAACGTAAACATTGGTGCTTTTTGCAAATTTTATGTTAATTTAATTTGCGATAGATTGACACTAATTTGCTCAAAATCAGAGATCATACACTGGGAGCCCTCCATTGGTAGTGATCCCCTCTGGGAAAGCACCTCGACTTTTTATTTGATATGTATGAACCTCCCTTCTGATTGATCTGGATTTCGATCTTTTGTTCAGAGTGCGATCGGTATGTTGGAGCGGCTGCTGTTTCATCATCCCTACGTCAAAAAGTACTTTGTTCGTCGTATCCAGCAGGACAGCGGGCTCATGAAGTTGTACGACCGTTTCAGCCAGTCTCTCAGCATTAGCAGCAGTAGTAGGAGCAGTTCGTCGTCCAGTTCGTCCTCCGTCTCGTCAGCCACTTCGACCACCCAGTCGCCAGGGGGGACGCATCGCGTCAAGTATGTATTTACCAGCAACTTAATTTATGCCTATTTCTTAACATAGGACCCATCCACTTATCAAAATCGTCAAAATTAGCACATTTTTAATTATTGCTCAGTCCAGGGAATTTATTTTAAAATTTTATTCCAACTTTTCAAACTTGAGATGTCCTTCAAAAACAGCTAAAACCTGGAGTGCATATTTTTCACAAATTGGCAACAATCTGCTCTGCAAACTCGTCGTCCAAAATTTTGAAATCAATTCCGAAAGCCAAGAAATGATTAAAAATGTGCTGCTTTTTACGATTTTACGCTGACATTTTCTCTGTGTCCAGGCTTAGCACGAGTGTGAGCGGATCGTCCATGTCCAGCTCGGTCAGAACTAATCCGTCCACCGCGGTTAAGTCGGTGACCAAAATGACGCCGTTTAGCCGAATTAATGTTACCAGTGGCAGTAAGCAGAAGGTGGGTGAGCAGGCTAAAAAATAGGAATATGTACGATGCAGTCAAAAAATGTATGTAGAAATATGCAGCAAAAATGAAGAAATACGAAATAAATTGATGTCGATGATGATGAAGATGTGATCACAACCAAAATCATCATAATTTTAACACTATGATCATCATATACGTTTATTTGATCGACTAGTTGATTGCTATTACAGGTTGTCGCTGTTTTTTGAAGAAAGTGAACCTTTCTTACTTCTCCCCATTTCGTGTCCTGGTCGGTGCTTTCTCATAGAATATTTAGATATATTTGCATTATTATAATTTTATTATTTGGTAAAGAGTAACAACGTGCATAATAATATTTAATTAAGTATGAATTAGTGAGACTGCATATGTATGTACGAAGGGTCGTGTCGACGCTTAATTGCCATCAATAACTGGATGGGCGTCATTTACTTATTTTGACAAGTGAAAATAATACGACACTAATATTACATACGTCGAGCATTAATTTCATCAAGTTTATCAGGGTATAAAATAATAAGTGAGTAAGTTGTACATCAATTTAATTCCCGAAGATAAGAGTCGTGTGATTTTTGAGATTATGATTACATAAGTCGTCATCCGATATCCTAAAATGGTCAAGTTTTTGTTCCGCATGCAATGCCAAATTTGTCAAATCTTCACCCGATTAGACATGAAATGCTAGCGGCCATGCACAAGTTCTAAATGGGTGGAGGTGGGTGGGTGTGGGAGACAGTTTAGAGAGCACCAACGCATAATCATCCGCATTATACATATAATAATCATCATTTCGTGTGTGTGTAATTGTACATGTGCCTGTTTAGAGGACGGGTCTGCGGACGAGGGGGAGGTCGGCGTCGACGAGAGGGAGCGGCATGGGCTGGTGGTACCGGAGGACGCGCATCCCGTGGGGGGTGAAAGCTATCTCGCCATTCGGCAGCTGCACCAGGTCCCTTTGTGGCCACAGGTTGCGAGGCATGTAGGCTCGCTTGTACATGGGAAAGTGCTTCTTCGTCTTGCTCACCATCCGGTGCATTTGCAACGGCTGGGCGTCGTCTGCTGGGGTCACAGGTAAGAAGTAAAACTTGAGACGGGGGCAGGTTGAGACAAAAAGTGCATACAGTGGAATTATTTCTGCGTGACCCCTCATTTCCATATTTTGATGCATTGGTGATAGTTTAATCAACATGGAAAGCCCGTGAAAATGGGACTTTTGAGATTTTTGGTAATGAGAAAACAAGCACAAATCGTTCCGCTGTATGTAGTGTGGAATTATTGTTGCGGTTCACCTCATTTGCAAATTTTTAATGAGAACGTAGAGTTCTATTCAACATGGAAAGCCCGTATCGCAGAAAATGGACACAATGAAATTTATGCAAATGAGATGACAGGCACAAATAATTCCACTTTATATTTATACTCACCCTCGTCCTCATCGTCCATGAACTTGTACACCTTGTTTGCACCACCCAAGTTGGAGCGCATGAGGGTAATTGGTTCCGCGAGTGGGGGTGGGTTGGCAGCAGCGGCCCCTCTGAAGGGGGAGGATGAGACGCTCTTGGAGGAGGGGGCCGAGAGGAGCGGCGGTGTTCCCGAGTAGACGAGGTCGATCGGGTCGTCGTCTTCGTCATCGTCGAAGGGGTAAAAGTCCTCGGGCAAGGTTTCCTTCGAGGAGGCGAGCGTGTTCAAGAGTTTGAAGAGGGACTCAGGATCCATCGCTTGCCAATTGCCGGACATGATGGTTTGCAACTCGGCGGATGGTGGTTGCGGGTGAGACGGAAGTGATGAGGATTTCCTGTAAAAATGAATAGTCTCATATTCCCCGTTCAAAAAAATGCCACAATTTTTAAGACACTTACGGACTTCGGCGTGACCTCAGTTTGTCGATGGTCACTGAACAAGAAGGAAAAATGTGTATTTTATTGACGACGCAAACGTTCTATTAGAATTGTTTGTGCGACACCTCATTTGCATAAATCGCACTTTGCCCATTTCGGCGATTAGAGCTTTCCATATTGATTAAACTCTCATTAATGCGTCAAAATATGCAAATGAGGTGACACACACGAATAATTCCAGTGTATGTACGTACCATGTTCCCCAATGTTCTTCTTGTAACAAGGAAAAGTGCCACGACCACCGGTGGCCAGCGTCTCAAATTTCTCTGGGCCGGAAACTCTGTACATACACGAAACGACCTCTTATTTCTCCTCTATTTTTATAAATGTTTATTTTACCTCGAATTCGGATTCATATTTGCGATGGATTTACGGTTGTCGTCACCTGTTGCCGGTTCTTCTCCTCCTTTCGAGCCACCACCTGCCACCACGGAAAAGTGGTCATAAATCGATACAACCATAATTATTATTGCTAAAATTATGTACGTATTATTAGCTGGCGTACCATTCACCAAGGGCTGTGCAGTGGCCACATGGAGGAGCAGAGTGACCAGGACGACTCCCAGGCAGACGTGGACTTGGAGTTGACCCAACTTATCGCGGAACATTTTTTCAGGGAAGGTCTGACTGATAAATGAGTAGGATTTTGACGTCTCGATTTCCGAAGTGAAATCTGATCAGCGGATGTGAGAAGAGAGCAGAGATCGTGAAGTGACTGGAGAAAGCGAGCGTAGCTGCCCACTTTATATAGGCGATGAGATGACTACGACGCCCTGGTCTCGAGAGAGAGAGGAAAGTGAGACGCTGTTGCTCATCCACTTTTCCAAGTACTTTTACCATGTTCATCCGCTTGAAATCTCTCTGCGATATTATTTATGTATGTACATATGCAAATTGGGGAAATTCCGAGATTTGCTTCCCAGTCGTTTCTCCCCCGCTTCTTCATTCTTCTTCTTCTTCTAAGAGAAAGTTCCTTTGAGGGATTTTGAACCCGTGTCTCCTTGTATTTCGGAGGACCTTTGAAAATCTCACCTGCCAAGATTCTCCCAAAATAATAATCCAGTTATGCACAAATAGTTCTAAACGGTGGCACTTAAAGCGTTCGTTCTTCTCATCTCCTTTGATGAGATTATGATGTCTACCAAATCTTGGTGGCATGGCATTTTCATCGATATCGAATAAGTAAAACGATCCCGACGGTCCGATTTTGCATTACTTTAAACGAGGGCAATGCAGCGGAAGGGAGAAAGTATAGCAGGAGAAAGGAATAATAAGCGAGTAAATGAGACGTGGGAGGCAGGCATGGACTGAAAATAATCTCTTTTTACATATTTATTATTTGCTAGATTTATTCCTTCCACTTGGTCGCACAGATATTTTCAATTCAATTCATTCGTCGTCGCCCTCATTATTCTTACTTCCTCTTGAAAACGGCGATAACGATTCTGGTGGAGCGGAAATACATGAAATGAAGGCTAATAAAATGGTGGTAAGAGTATTAAATAAAGGCTTCTTCATCTTCTTTCTCTCCACTTAAATGGCAGATCGGCCAAGACAGCGAGTACTTAATCGGCATCAAAGATTATTATTGTTGTTGCGGATGGACTCTTAGTTTCGTAATCGGATAAGTAATATGTATTCGCGTCCTATTTATCTGCTAAGTTTGCCAAAGGACAGAGTTGAAGTGTTTTTGAACTGTGACCTTTTCTAAAGTATCGTCTAATATTTCCTTCTCGGGTTGAGTTGAAGGACAGACGAGACAAGATCTCATTTCAAATCAAACGCTGCACATTAGCAGGAATCAAGGGAGAGAAAGCAATATCTAAACTTATGAAGGATACGGATACAAATTTATTAAAATTCCTGTGCCACGTCGGAATTTGGTACCACGTCACATTTTACATCAAACTTATAGTAATATTATTAATGCTGCGACACGTGTTGGGCCAATGTGACATGATCGGAACAATAACATGACAATTTTATTAATAGATATGTATTTTATTGATAATCTTCGTGAAGATGAACATTTTTGAGCAGTAGATACATAATTGAAGACAAGTCGATCTCGAATCTCGATCTCCCACCCCCGGCACCATTAGTTCAGGACGTACAGTGGTCGCGGATGCCGTGGGGACATCGGGGGACATTAACATTGTAGGATAGGGGAGAGAGGGGTTCATATAACATGGGCAGATGATGAATAACCGTGGGGAAATTGTCCCTCTGTCCACACACTTCCGCGGCCACTGAGGATGTAGAGTGTGTCGTGTTGTCGTGGCGTATTGTCGCGTAGGACGAACGAACGCCCCTCATTGCAAATAATTGGCAGACATTATGCACACTGTTTTTACTTCATTGTTTAGTAAACACGTTATGAGCATGGCTCTAATTGGGGGAAACTGTGCATATCTATTCATCCTAAGAATTCTCCGCAGTTGGAACAAAGCATCTCCATCGGTTCGTCAAGAGACCCCGTCGTCGTGGGGACAGCAGCGACGTTGTCCCACACACCAGCAGAGTGAATGTCACCCTGAGGACGCCTACAAAGAGCACGAGGTGAAAGCGAAACGTTTTGCAGCTAAATGATTATGTTGCATTCAATTTGGGTGAGACGAGCATAATTTAAAAGTATTTATTAAGGGGTGAAAGCCCTTTATAAGATCGTTATGTCCGTCTGTCCGTCCGTCCGTCTGTCTGTCCGTAGCTCCGATAACTTTTGAACGAAAAGACATAGAGACTTGAAATTTTGAACGTAAACTCCTAACGTCAAGGGACAGGACGAGTTCGAAGATGGACACTGTGACATCGTCACCTGTGACGATGACGTCGTCACAGTGACGAAAAGTGACGAAAAAGTGTCACGTGTCAATTTTGGCATGCGACACATCATTTTTAACTATTTTTCAATGTCAAATTCAATGGTGACCTCCATTTTGACCTCAGAGGTCATGTAAAGGTCATAGGACATCTATTTCAATTTCAACTGAAATTTAACCCCGAATTCAATGGTGACCTCCATTTTGACCTCAGAGGTCATATAAAGGTCACATAAGGGTTATCAACTGTTAAATTTGACACAAATAAGACACAAAAGTCGAAAACACGTCAGAAGTGTCAATCTTAACAAATTTTCGAACAATTTGATATTCACATTGACGTATGACACTCCTTTCACCCCTTGGTTACATGCGTTGTAACGGTTTATTTATGTACAGATTGGTATACATACAGACAGATTATGTATGCCGTATTTACATTATGATAAGGAAGAGATTATGATGATAATACGCAGTTAATGGACTTTTATTTTTAGATATAGTATCACATATAAACGGAATACTGGGATGGCAGGCTCGTAGTTTGCCTCAAAAATATTTAGTGTTTACCAAAATCTGTGAAAATTCAATGGAATAAAGAAACAGCAATATAATGGAGAATAGAAGTTATAATATCAAGAAGGCATTATAATTATTAATTAATTAATATACAGTATTAACTAATCATAACTAAACTTTACAGGTTATTCAAGTCCCAGATGAAAATGGGATACTTGAAGAACGCATAATTTTCATAAATGTCCTTTATGAGGATTTAATTCAACAAATTGTGGCCTATGTCACACCCAGAATTCTTCAGCAAACCCGGAAGAACCTGTCAAAAACGTGTATCAAATACGCCCCGAAAAATCTAGAGGAAAATTCACATCCCGTCAAATCCCAACCCGCCTCCCCTCCCACCAACCCAAAAGAGGAGCACTCTTCGGACAACGGTATCGCAAAAATCGCCGCAATTACCACCGGGGCCGGAGTAGCGGCGGGTGTGGTGGTCCCCACAGCGGCTACAGCAGCCCTGACTACGGCAGGATTTACGAGCGCTGGAATTGCGGCAGGGTCGGTGGCTGCGGGGATTCAGTCTGGAATAGGAAGCGTGGCTGCGGGGTCATTATTTGCATCCCTCCAATCTGCAGGGGCCCTCGGAGGGTTCGCTATTTTGGGGCCGGTTGGGATTGCGGCCGCATCAGTGGCAGTTGTTGGAGTTGGAACAGGGCTTTTGGTACGGAAAATAATTAAGGATAAGGCAGCAAAGGAAAAATAATTGGCAAAAATCAACTCATGGTGAAGATCATTGACAAATTGGGAAAAGCTTAATAAATGTCAATTTATAGAAAATTTTTTACGATACATTATGTATTGCGTTAAAAATAGTTTCGCAAATGGGAGCTGGTTTAACATAAAAAAAATATTTATTATCATGAGAAGAGTTGATAATTTGTAAATACAGGATTATATTTTACATTTCGAAACACCACATCACCACATGTACAATTACATAACATCAAATATTTCAACTTTATATCCTCCTATTGCTGCTACTTGGATTCAGAAGTTAATTCCGAAGCTATGACTTCGACGACTGCGATGTGGATGGAACGGTCTGAGGAGCTTGGTTACCACCGGGATGAAGGGGCGGATGTGAGAACCAGTGGTCATCATGGTGAGCGAGGTCGACATCAATGTGAGCCTTTTTCGCCTTCTTGTGACGATTCCAGCTGAACCAAAGTCCACCGAGGATGCCGAGAAGGAGCGCGACCACTGAGGGCACGGTCACCAGGGAAGTGACGAACGATGCAATGGAAGACTCGGAGCAGGTATCCATTCTGAGTGAAGATGAGGAGGTGATTCCTAGATCAGTTGGAATTGACGTTGATGGTCACGATTTTGTGAATTTTTAATTTGGCTAGTAAAATTCCGAGAAAGTTTTATTTAGACCAAGATTCCGAGACTGTGTTTCCGTGGAGTGAATTTTATAACTAAATATATGCATCCTTTGAGACGCGATATCTCCGACCCCAGAAAGATTGCAGCTTAGATAAGGTCGCAAAACCCCAAGAACGCATCAAAACATGTACATACATATCGAGAGCGTAGAACGTCATACCTCATTTCGCACTTTCTTCATCCATTTGCATATGCAATGCGGGGCATATGGCCGGAAGGAGGCAATGTGAGATTTATGCAAATGAGGTGACTGAAAAACGATCTTCTTTCACAAAGCTCCATGTATAAAGTGTAGGAGGATGTGGAAAGTTCTTTCAAGGTCAAGAGGTCAAACAACTGATTCAACAACTTGATAAGGGGGGGCCAAAGATAAAATGCTTATATTAACCTAACTTTAGAGCCCCTAAATATTTTTGAAATCCGCTTGCGGTAACAAAAGATATACAAAATATACATCAAGCGCCACCCCCAATTCCCGCTGAGGGGGTGTGGAATTGGGGCAAAACGAGAAAGCGCTTCAGACATGCCAAGCATGGAACAAGATATAGATGCCAAGTTTAACAGAGTTTGAACGCGAATATGATAACAATTTTGACTTGTGACACCTCAGTGACCCTCATTGAACGATGTCACACTTCTTTCACCCCTTGGTTACATGCGTTGTAACGAAATTATGCCATTTCTTCTCCATGGATTTTGCGTGATAACAAATTGACTCAATTCAGTTCGACTAATATTTCCCAGGGTTGTTAAAGAGACAGTAATTTGATAAGGGGTTGCGCAACGTGAGCACTTTTTGCGATTTTTTAAATTTTGAAAAAGCTGGTGGTCCGGACCACCAGCTCCTGATTGGTTTTTAGGTTTCCATGCAAAATTTAATTGAGTTTCCCCTCAAATTTACTTAGTGATTTAGCTTAGTGATTATTTTTTTTCAAAACTTAATTTTTTAATAATTTTTAAAAAATCGCCCACGTCGCGCAACCCCTTATCAAATTACTGTCTCTTTAACAACCCTGAATATTTCCAACCAGTATAGCTCACTAATTGAACAACACAACTTTTTTTGTCAACATGATTGAAGGATGTTTTGACGTCTTTGATTCTCCACCGTCAACAACAACAACAAAAATATCGCCCACTACCTCCTCCTCAGACTGCAATGTCACTGCCACCCCCAGCCAAACGACCATCAGCATGCTCCCAGACGAAGTAAAAAAAATAAACTTTCTCGCTTAGAATAATACCTTATCAATCAATTCACCGATTATGTATAATTAAATTACAGATTTTGGCCCTCATTTTCCACAAAGTTGCCGTGCCAAGTCGTAACTCGATTCGTCAGACGTGTCAATTATGGCAGAACGTGATGGACTGCTTGGTCGGGAGTATGATCCGGATAGGAACTTTCTCCCAGTTTGATCCGCTCTACTGCAGTGCTGGGATTGAAGATCCTCCCGGCGACAGCATCACCATCCCGAAATATCACTCGCCCTCAATCCTCGCCAAAATCGGGGTGAGCCAGTTGCTCGTCGGAAACATTTCGGATGATTGGCATGCTGACCATGCTCACTGGACTGACTGGTTGTACCACAAACTCTCCTCCTGGTGGTGGTAAATACCAGAGGTGGGCAAAATACTTTGCCAAAATAGAGTATCTCGAGCTCTGTTCTTCCCAGGGTTTGAATTTCCAGGGGTGTTACATCCACAAATTGACGACAATCTGCATGGAAAAGACAACAGTCTTACGAAAATGCAGGTTTTGTGAAAAAATTGACTTTTTGTCGCGGTCAAAATACATCGTTTTCACGATTTTTTAAAAATAAATGATTTTGACAGGGATAAAAAGTTACGTAAATCGAAATCCTGGAAAGAACGGAGCTCAAAATACTCTATTTTGACAAAGTATTTTCCCCATATCTGGCCTAAATACCACGCATTCTCACTGTCATTCCGTATGAAAATGTCGACATTCAGTCCAATCCAGCCAATTAATTTAGGAAATTATGTATATATAGGAATTCTCCTCCATCGCCGTCACCTCTTCCACATTTCAAATCTCCAAACCTGGTGGCTGAGCTGCACCTGTTTGGCAGGCTTTCACCCCCGCATTTCGCCCACTTTTTGCACGAATTGTCGCCCTCCCTTCGCGTCTTATCGTTTGCCTTCGTCACCCTGCAGTACGTCCGCCCCTCGCAGCTTCAAAACCTTGCCCTCCCCCATCTCAAAGTCCTCCTGGTGCGAAGTGGACTCGAACACAGGGACGAACAAGTCACACTTTTCCCTGGCCCCACTAGTGCCGATGAACTAATTGAAACATGGGATCTCCGCTGCATCCTCGACAACCTGTTGGTCCTGAGTCACAACCACTTTCCAAACTTGACTTGTGCCCGGTTCGACTTGATTTATGGGGCGGCGGAAGGCTTCGCCATTACGAAGGCTCAACTCTCCTTCCTCCAAAGCCATGCAGATACCATTGAAACTTTCACCCTAGAATATTCCATCCTCCTAAACGGTGAAGATGACGAGTTGGGCTTACTGCACGCGCCGGAAGATGACCCCGAGCTAACGGAAATGGTGGTAAATAGCTTGCAGGGTCGACTCGTTGGTTTGAGAAGGTTACGCATCCTCCCACTCACGTTTCCCTCGCTCCCATTTACCAACGTGTGGAAGAGACTGGTCCAGGAGCAAGTCTCCTTGGCAGATTTCGCAGTAATGGGCGTCTGCTATGACCTCGACTTCCTCCGGGAACTCGTGGACACCAACTACACGACTTTAACGACCTTGTGCATCTGGGAAATCAGATTGTTTGATGACCAATCCAACACGGTGGTACAATTAGATTGCAGAGTTTTTAATAAGTGTACCAATCTGAAAAAGTTGGCCCTCCGGGGATGGACGGTGACTCTGCAAGTGGTCGGGATCGTGAATCTCGACCAACTTCCGGTCTCTCTGGAGCATGTTGACCTACGTGACATGGCCATTCGGACGAGCGATGTGAGGATATTGAGTTTGGAGATGGGAGGCTTGGAAATATTGGAGCTGCACTTTGTGGGCAACAAGAGGGAAATGGGGATGGATGTGGGGACGTTGAGGAGCATTATTGAGGAGAGGAGGTTGAGAGAGGTGAGGATATTCAAGTCACTGAATGGCAGAATCAACCCGGACGGGATATTCAATGGGGATGGTGTTTATCCAGAACAAATAGTGGAAATGCCGGGGGGATTCATAGCTTTTGAGATGGGTCCCAACGGATACTATGTAAACTCGTCGACTGCCCTGCTACTCTAATAAACTCGAGTGATTCGATGCGATACATCAATTACGAAAGCAATTAGTTTCCTTTTAAGTGAACATGTATCGTTGTTATTAAATAGTATACGGTAATAAATACAATTACAATTGAAAAATACGATTGGCAAAAATCTGTAGCTCGAGCAATAATTAATTAAAACTCTATCAAGTTGTTGTTGCTGGAATTAATGGAATATGTATATGTATGTGCAACAACTTTTTATCTAAATAACGTTACAACGTATCGCTTGTGTAGTTAATGGCAGACTATTACATAGTGTACAATATTAATTAAAAGTTAAATATGTGCCTAGTAATTCTAATAGGAATCGTAGTAGCATATTCTTTGAGAGACACAACTAATGAGTGATATACTTATGTAGCAATTCACTGTTGTTGAAAGCTTCGGACGATAGCCTCGTTGACATTGATAACTTCTTCCACCTCTTCGTCCTCCTCCATCACGGCGAATGATCGGGTGGTAGATTTAAAGTAGGAAAATAGACCCGTCAATCGCTTCTTAATTTGCTTCTGATCCTCGATAGTACAACCCAACACGGCACTTTCGAATTTCGAGTCTGAAATAGTCAGAATCGAATCATACAAGTAGTTTATATCATCGCACACTCAAACAAATCATGGAATATATATTTAAGCTGTTATTTACCAATCTCAGGAATGCTACCCCCACTGAGCACCACTTGTTCGGAGCAAGTGTTAATGTACGTGACACATTTTCGCTGTGTTTTGAATGGATCATCCTTCGACTGACGAATGAGGCTGTCGATCATGTTGTTCACCTGTTCATTTAGTTAGGACATTTTATAAATAGTAAACAAATAAAGCAGGACAACTTTATTTCTGCAGGCATCTTACGGTGCTGAGTGATTCCAATTGCGGGGGCGATCTTTCCGTCCGAATTCCAACTGAAACTGCCTTGCAGCGGGTCCCAATGCGGTCCAAGTAGCGTTTTATTTCATCCAGCTCATTCCCTTGGAACTGGTCGACTATTTGCGAAAGGCGAAGCGTTTCCAGCGAAGACACAATTTCATCCTTTTCATTGATCAGTGTCGTCGCGTCCGACCTCAATTTCTCAACCTGATATTAAATCTAATCTTTAATTGCATCAAAATTGTTAATTGATCAATATGAATGATTACCCTTTCGTCCATCTCATCCAACATTTTGATCACGGTAAGAAACCCACTATTAGCAGCAGATGTCCGGTCCTCTTCTTGAGAGCAAACCTCGGTAACGTCTTGAGACATGTCGTCCCCCACGTCGGGAGATTTGACAACCCCATCACATTTAGCATCTTGTTGTTTCGTCATTTCAGACTGGGACATGTCGTTGTCGTTGTGGTCATTGTTTGTGTCTTTTGCCGACCGCTCCACCACCTCTGACGGGATGTCCATGTCCATCCTGCTTATCTTCCAGCCACGGTCAGTCAGTATCCTCTCCTGTTATTCGAAAGGTCTATGTTTGACGGAGGAGATGAATTTTAATAAATCAATTATGTCGCAGTGCGATTGAAAGTACAAGGAAGTAAAATTATTTTTTATTACCGGTGTTGTGTTCCACAGCTGATGGGTTCCGTCCGTGTGTTACTTCAGTCCTTAACAGCTCATCGAAATTAACTTAATGTTTTAAAAAAATAGTGAAAAATTTCGAGAATGGTTAAAAATTATGTAAAAATGACAAAAATACTCAGCGAATGTGTCATCACACACATCAGCAGGCAAATCGAAGAAAGCTTTGTGAATCAATCAGCACACAAAACAACACGCAAACACAAAAGTCTTTGAGTTCTCATTCGTCACGTATGCAATGCAGCTTTTAGTTTCTCAACGCCAAGAATCTTACTTACAATTATGCAACAATTTATGTGACACTTTTCAATTCCACATTGTGAAAGAAGCTTTCAATAAACTATTTCAAAGAAATGTCCTCCGATACCGATTAAATTACTTCAGGAAAAATTTATTAAAGTTGCAAAAATTCAAAATTTTAATCAAGATAACAAAACATGATACAACAAATTCTTTTTACACCTCATTGCATTCGTGCGGTTTGGGATCGGAGAGGTATTCGCAGAGGACGGAGACGAGGTCATCCTGCGCCTTGGCCATGTCATCCTTGTTGTACTTGGAGTTGAACAGGATCCAGGGGACCCACTCGTGCGGGGGGTCGAGTTTCGACGTCTGGACGCCATTCAAGTAGTGAAGGTAATTCCCCTCCGAACTGTCGGCACACGT
Source organism: Folsomia candida (assembly GCF_002217175.1). Lineage (NCBI taxonomy): Eukaryota > Metazoa > Arthropoda > Collembola > Entomobryomorpha > Isotomidae > Folsomia > Folsomia candida. The sequence continues at coordinate 1,553,674 of NW_019091200.1, read as the reverse complement.
TTTGAGAGCCTTGAAGTCGATGTGAAGCTTCTTGGCGCATTCTGGTCCGGCCTTGTCAAAGTCCTCGGAGGACTCCATGCAGCAGATGAACTTGGTGGAGAGCTTGTAATGCAGGACGTGAAGGGCGCAGGAATGGAGGCGATTCCCAGCACATTCGTCATCCCCGTGTTGGCAGCTTATCGTAATCTCTCCACTGGATGACACGTTCGTCTGAAAGGCATACGATTTCATACACAATTTGCATAATTGACCATTGACATTTTCAGTTCACGTTCATCTGAGAGAATGTCAGGTATACGGATTCATACATAATCTTTATAATTAACGTAGGACTTGTTGACTCATCGATGCAATTCAACAATACATACCTTTTTTTTGGATATTAAAAATCTTTATTAAAATAAACATTGATAAACTATGAGATACACTTAGTTGGCTTAATGCATACCTTAGCATTTCCATAGGGGACGTATTCGATGAGGAAATAATCCCCCATCTTTTCCCAGGTGGGACAGAGCTGTTCTTTGGCAAACGCTCGACATCCTGGACAAAGACTTTCATAGTAGAGATTTACAACCGGTGGGGATGCCTATACGTACGTAGAAATCGAAATATGCGTTATTTTATTCACCATTAAATTACCATGTGATCAGAACGATGTAAACCTAGTGACATGTCTGACATGTGATCTGATAAGATCAACTGCGAGCATCACATCAATAAAATGACATGTGACTACATCATTCATCAATCCGAAAATAAATTTCAAAACAAATGGATTTATAAACCTTTTTAATCAGCACATCAGAAGAACCACGAGTTGCAAGAGCAGGTGAACCCGGACATGGTTTTATCAGTAGTAGTCCAATTGAGATCACGAGTGTAATGAGACCTGCTAATTTGTGCGTCATTTGTAAATATATGCAAATTAGTCCAGAAATTAATTAAATTGTATTTATAATTCGATAATATTTTGAGTAAGTTCAGTAAAAACGAATCTCTTCTAGAGGTCTACGTCCTATATGAAAAGAAGAGCTGAAAGCTGTCCAGTCCATCCAAGAGTCAATAACTACATCTTTTTTGTATGCAAAACATGATATGATTCATAAATAAAAGATGTATGTACACCAAACAAATATCGACGAGGATGATATATTTATATGCAAACAATCTCGTGTCGTGTTAGTGTTATATAAAAACATGTCAGCATTTCAGGCAAGATTGCATATTACTTGTGGCAACAACACTAAAGAAGAACTGGTAACTGGTCATGAGGACGACTCGTATGTAAAAATGAAAATGGGTATGCATGAGTTTGTTAGGGATGTCATGATTTTGTCCAGTGTTAGCAGCAGTAGATTTACTACCTAAATATTTTGCCGTGTTTTAATGGAATGTGACATTACATACGTGCATAACAAACTTTAGGCATTGTGAATTTGACTCGTTTTAAACTCATTAGTTCGGCGTGACAAAACCAAATGCAATAAAATGGGTGGGTATTAAACGCGAATAACATAATGATTCCATTAGTAATAAATGTTTTTAGTTGGCCATGGTTGAAGAGAATATCCAGTTTTTGGTACATGTACATATATTACGGCTCATACACATACTTACATACATATGTCCATAAATTACCCAACTTCCTTAAATTGTCATCATGAAAAAAACGTAACACGCGTTTGGACATTTTCCTCTTAAATTACTAATGACAGTAATGACAATTAAAATTAGAAGAAAAACTCGCAGAAATTCCTACCCATACATGCGTTAAGAAAAATGATTCAGTGTTTGCACGGGGTGCAAATTAAATTCGCATCAAATCATGTCATCACAAGAAAATCAAGAGTGAGCCGAATTTAAGATGATTATCTTGTCCATTCCACTTTTTTAGCATCCCACATTTTTACATTTTCAAGTTTAATGAGAGATTGTATAACGACTGGACTTGTTTCCACACGTAGATAGTTGCATGCAAACCTGTAATTTCCATCGGACAGTGAGAAGGATGTAATCCAACTAATCTCAAAATCCAGCATTGCATAACACTCGTTACACTTTGTATCATTGTCGTAATGTTTTTTATATTGTTTAGCTTGATGGTTTAATTGCGAATTAAGACCTGGACCACAATGTACAAGGTATGTACATGAGAGCATGAGCCATGCATAATTGCTTAATTTTCGCACTTATAAAAAGGGGACTACAAACTATTTATCAGTTAGTCGATTACTAACTGACTGCCTAGAACAGAACCGCAGAGTTCATATGCAAATATATTATTTTCCACACTTGAAAATCAAATAACTTTCTCCCTATATTTTTAAAATGGTTGGTTTCACATCCGTCTCACCGGGCAAACCTTTGCCAAAAATTAGGGAGGAAACCCTCCCCGACTATTTGTTTGAAAGGGCAAGCTATTTTACGCAACTGGGGCGTACGGTGTTTCTGGTAAGGAAGTACAAAAAAAGTAGGTCAGTCAGGATTCCATACTATTTCTCGTGTCGTGTAGGAGGACGGGCTGACCGGGGAGCAGAGGACGTTCAAGGACTTTGAATCTCAAACGCTCCAAATTGCGAGTTGTTTCTACAAGCGGGGCCTTCGCAAGGGTGACATCGTCGTTTACATGACGTCTCGCCAGATACACCAGGTCATGATGATGATGGGCGTTTGGCGAGCGAATGGAGTCGTCCGTTCCCTCTACATTGATGAGTCCGAAGGTATTGTACAATAATTTCAACAGTCGTGCCACGCAATCACATAGGTAAATAACTATGAACCCCTACAAGCGAAATATTGCAATAGGGCGAAATAAGTAATTCCCCCAAAAATTATGTGGTGGTCCAAAAGGATCCTCCCCCTGGGGTCATATGCCGATCTCAAATATCTTGATGGGTTTTCCTGCTGACTGACCCCGGACAAAGTCTAGGGTAAAAAGTGGTCGAGTCTAATGCCCACTGGATATTTTGTGACGCCGAAAATGCCCAAAAATGTCAAACCATTGCCGACAAGGTTGACTGGACGGTGGAGATCGTCATCTGTGGCCAAGGGGTAGAAGGATTTCAGAATTTTGACGAGTTTTTCAAAGACGACGGGAAAGACGACGCTCCAACGTTTGAAATGAAGGGGGACGACATGGCGTTGATCCTGCCCACATCAGGAACCACGGGACCCAGCAAAGGTGAAATTCATTCCCCCAACTTAGAATTTTTAGTCCGAGTTAGGGCTTATGGAACCGTCATGTCCGTCCGGCACGATAGAGCCAAAACGGCTGAACCGATTGACTTGAAATTTTTACCATATGCGTATTGGACAAAGTTAGGAAACGAGTTCGAAGATGGGCTAAATCGGTCCAGTGGTTGACCGGTGGGGGTCATCGGAGTGGGTGGGGTATTATGCACCAAAATTTCAAAATTGTTGTAGAGAGCTGAAATTTGGTACAGAGGTTGCTAATGGCTCCTACGAGATAAAAATGACTTCAAGTTGGAAAATTTTTTATCTTGAGTGACCCTATGGGGTGACCCATACCGATTTTTAGAAATTGCTTTAAAAAGATGAAATCCGGCACAATGATACCTAATGGCTTCTAATTAAAGGATATGAAGTTAAAAGTGAGCAAAGTGCAACCAGAGTGACCCTATGGGGTGACCCATACTGATTTTTCCAAATCGTTATATCGAGCTGAAATTTGATATGGAGGCTGAAAAAGTTAAAACCACTGCTGGATAGCACATGCATACAGCTTAGAACTTCAGGATGTTAAAGAAGTCCACTGGTCATGGTGGTCAAGGCACATGATTTGTAACTAATTCAAAAATTTGGTACCAAATAGTAGAAACTATCTAACAAACTTTTAACCATTCACAACACGGAAGTTGGTAATATTATGTCGGTCAATTTGGAAAAAAATTAGAAGCGGGCTCTGACTTATTGAGTCAGGGACTATGTCCCTGACTCGGGCTATATGGAGTCTGCACTGTAGGTTTTTAAATTCGCATATGTAATTATAAAGTGTATTTTACAGGAGCGTGGCACAGTCACCGGGCCATCGTGACCGATATCCGTCACTGGGCCAACTTCCCATTCATGGAGCACAAACCAAATCTTCTCGCTTCGAAGGGGACGCACGTTTCAGGGGCCGTCCTCCCACTCGCCATTCTGGCGAAGGGTGTCATGGGCGTCGTGCTGTCCAAAGTCAGCAAGGAGATCCTCATTCAAGCCGTGGACAAGTACAAGGTCAGTCAGATGAATTTGTTTTACTAATGTTGAGAAGTCTTAAGATGGAACTGCCGTTTATCCAACTTACCTCGCACTTATCAGCATGAACTGTGCGGAAAGAATTATGGTGGAATGAAAAGTGGGGCATGAAGTGCCCGGACAATAAGCAAATTAGTGCCATTACATATGATGTATGTGTACTTTACTTTCTCTGTTGCATTTTTCAGCCCGGGATGGTGTTTGCTTTCCCCAGTTTTCTCCTCTCCCTGGGTTCCTCCGACGCGGAGGGTTACGACGTGACCTCGGTGGAAACCATCCTCACTGGAGGGAGCCCCATCACGGCAGAAATCACCAAGGCGTTCTTGGCCATTGGCAATGTCAAAACTGTCCTCATCGTATGATTATCTTTTTTAAATAGTTTCGCCAACTTATTTTGCATAAATTACTTAATATGTGTAGGCGTTTGGGCTAACAGAGGCACCTTGCGTCGCGACAAATGCGGACTTGAGAGAAGGTCGCACTCAGGACTCGTATGTAGGTACGTATTTATTTTAGTGATGACCTCCAAGTTTTTCCCACCGTCTGTACTAACCGACTGGCAGGCTTGAGTATTACATAATTGAATTTATTTATTGAACCAGACTCTCCTGCAACGACAGTGGGACGGCCTTATCCCGGAGGAGAACTCCAAATCCGAGATCTTGACACGATGGAAGTGCTGGGACCCAACCAACGGGGTGAAGTCGTGACTCGGGGAGATTTCCTCTTTCAAGGATATTACAAGAATCCAGAGGTTCGTTTTACAGATTTATTACCACGTGTATCATCAATATTTTTGCGCATACGCTAAAAAAACTCAAGTATGTCCGCAATATGTAAATATGAACTTGCAGAGCACCATGAACGCCTTCATTGACGGCTGGTTTAAAACGGGGGATGTAGGATATCTTGATGACAATGGATACTTGTTCATCGTGGACAGAGCCAAGGACATTTTCAAATATTTCCATAATCATGTAAAATCTTAAATTAAATGTGTATTTCCTTAATACAAACGTGCTAAGTGACCTGTCTTTAGATATCTCCCACCGAACTTGAGGCTGTCATCGGCACGCATCCCGCGGTCAAGGAAGTCTGCGTCTGTCCAATCCCTGACGAAGGGGGCGAAGTACCGAGAGCGTTTGTAACTCTGATGAATCCAAACAATGACAAACCCTTGGCCCAGTTGGCCACGGAAATCAAAAATTTTGCGGACGGTAATAATCGCAGTCTCAATTAAACTCATAAAATGACATATTTATGCATATGAGATTTTTATATGCAGGAAAGTTGGCCACTTACAAACAGCTCAAGGGAGGCTTGTACATCGTGGATGGTGCGCACACATAATTAATTAATCAATCATTATATAACGACATGAAATCAACCAGAGTACACATTTTTTTTACTATCTTTCAGATTTTCCAAAGGGAAAGACGGGGAAAGTGGTGAGGACGATGGTGGGACAAATGCCACTTCCGAGCTACTAGTCCTTTTTTCTCTTCAAAATTATATAGATAACTACTTGTACCATTGATTAGATTTAATTATTGCAAAAAAACTTTAGTTTCATGCATAAATATTGATATGCATCAGCTTCATTCGCTGTGAAAAGTATTTATTCTTGATTCTGATCTCATCTGCTTTGCTCATGTGAGACCGAATTTCAGCCATTTGGCTTAAAAGGTCAAGGTCGACCCCAAAATCAAGCCCAAACTCTGACTCGGTTCAAACAAATAAATCTATTGGTTGGAATAATTCTGACCAAGTGAGCTGGTGCAAATGCACGGGTGCATCTCTCCGCAATTCGTTTATTAATTCGCAACTTTAATAAATAAAAAAAACAATTATACAAACCTTTAAATATTTTCGAATAAAAATTGATTTTTATGACACCTCCCAAAGAATATTCACTCCAACACCACTAAAAAACAGTGCTTCCTGATCCTGTTTCACCTATATATGAGATAACTTTGACTTGAGGAAAAGGCCGGATCATGTAAAAAGAACCACTTACGGTTGCCTCGAGAAGTTACAATCGTTGCTTACCACTGTTACAGAGGCGACCGTACGTAGTTTCTTTTTAGATGATCCGGCCCTTTCCTCAAGTCAAAGTTATCTCATATATAGGTGAAACAGCCTGGTCCTGACCCTAACCTCCGGACAAGACTGGTTCTGGTTCTTCATACTTGCACGCCCAGAGGTGGAGCGTTTCATGGAAGAAGACGCCAACCTATTGAGGACATAGAAAGAATTAAAGCTTAATGATGAATTTACATTTTTTTAAAAAGAAAGCTCGTTTAGCCAAAGAAAATTGAAGATTTTCTAGCTTACCCCCGAGTTTATGGATTTGACCATTTCGAAAAGCGTTTTAAATCCAAACTCCTCCGGGATGAGTTGGCTGCCGTATTCTTCTTCATACTTTTGCCCCAATGTTATAACGAGGATGCCCTAAAAAACGATGAAATCGTAAATGAATGAGGAATACATGCAGTCTGAACTTGAGGAATCCAGTCATATCTTCAACTTTTAACTAAATACTCACCTCCGGCGCTTCGGCTTTCAAGATGGATATGATCTTATTTTTCACCTCGTATGGAAGTACGCCTCCGTCAGTGATTGCCATGTTTAATTATCTTCCTTATCGATAAGCTAAATAATAAACAACCTCAAATGATGATGATGATGAACAACTTTGTTGCACAGGAGACAGACAGGTGACAACCTTCCAGCGCGGTTAGATCTGGTAGTGGGAAAGAAGAGTGCAGCTGCTGGACAACGAGTGAGACTTATTATTTTTCGGTGGAAAATCTGTTCACGCTTTTTCTTTTGTGGACATCTGTTCTTGTCCAATTTTGCAAGGAGAGTCGATAACCCAACAGTGCTAGCTACTTTCTGGACCTCTTGAACTGTATAGGAGTAAGTAATTTTAAAATGTTCTATAATTAACCATCGGTTTTAAAATCTCGACTTTTATTTTTGATTAATAATCTACTTGTTTGGTTGTTGAAAAGGTTTTATAATTGACAATTATTGAAATAGGTAAGTTTTCATCATGGACGACGAAGGTTTCAGTTATGGCGACATGCACAAAATCGTGCTGCAAGGGATTATGTCGGCTGGATTTCTGGATGCTCGCGGAGTCAAAAATTTGTTCAAGGGGGCTTGTAATGCGCTAAATTGTGAGATGACTTATTTTAATGAATTAATTAGATTCCTTTGCTAACAAACTTCTCACTTGGTTAATTCATTTAGTGGACGAGGAGCAGCGAACCTCAATGCAAGCTGTGCAAAAGGTTGTGCGAGAAATTAACGAGAAAATCAAGCCATATGACATGGCGATTAGGTCAGCATCTTGTGAACTTACGGGGAAAAAGTTTTACGTCTTTTTGATCACGGTGGAAAAACCGATTATGAAGTGAGTATTATTTATAAGAGCACATTTAAACACAATACAAATTGGGGAGGAACAACGACTACTCAAAAATTTAATTTACTTCTATTTCAGAATGCAAACCCTGTTCTCAAAAGGAGAATTGGAATTATTTCAAAAGATTATGACCGCAGTTCTCCGTAAGTACGATCATTTCGCTGTACCGGTCATGGATTGCAACAATATGGCTCGAGAAATTGACGCTCGCAACTTTTCCATTGAAATGGCTGAAGCATTTGTGCAAAAAATGATAGCGTTGCAGTACTTTGCTAAATATTACTTGGATCCAAAGGTAAGTAGATAATAAAGATGACATATAATTCAATTTGAAATTTCTGTCACTATATAATTCATTAAAATTTGTACGAGCAGGGACCAGAGTATGAAATTACGATTGGAATTCGTACTATTCGCGAGTTTGAACCCATCCTTAGAGAAGTTTATGACGATGTGATGACCAATTGCCATCTCTGCAAGATGATTATGCTTCACGTAATAATTTTTATGATTAGTATTGACGTCGTTATATTTGAAATTAAAATTATGCAAAACTTTATAAATCCTTTCAAACTTCCAGGGACATCAGTGTCCAAAGTGCAGCCTGTTTGTACACAAGGCTTGTCTTGAGAAGTATATAAAAACCTGCAAAACATGTCCAGGCTGTAAGACCGGTTGGACAGAGAAGAACATGGTGAAGCGAGTCCGTCAAGCACAAGGGGACGAGACACCGGACACTCCTCGTCCAGAGAAGGAGAACACACCATCTACTTCAAGGGGTTCCGGTCGGCGTCAGCAGGCTTCTCCACAATCGAAGCAAAAAAGCCAGCCAGAAATGCCCGTTTTGCAGCCAATGGTCGCAGGCAAACGAGGGTCAAGATCGAAAGTGAAGTCCCCCTCGCCACAGGCCTCCTCCACCAGCAAAGGAGGAAATAAAGGCGCTACAAAGAACACATCTCCGACACCCTCTAAAGGTTCTGCTGCTACGAAGGGACGTGGAGGTAGGCGAAAAAAGAAAGCAGCCGCCTTGCCATCCTCATCCGAAGAGGACTCCGATTAGGGCAAATCTCCCTGGTTAATGGCATTAGCTACGATGTTATGAGTCTATTACTTAATTCTACAATCTTCTATTTTCAAATAGCTTCAAAGCCATGTTGCTTTTTCATATCGTAATCTTCTAGTTATACTATTGTCAAAATGTCAACATACTTAATATATTTTTTATTAAGACTTTCATAATTTTGTACTTTCAAACAGCAGTATTATTATTAACTTGACCATCAATAAAATACACGCAAGTTATCATTGTATATGCATTAAAAAGATCAATGAATATTTGACACATGTCGAGGCGAGTGCATGCATGTGTGCAATATTTTTGTTTATTTAATGTCCAGCACACACGTAAGATGAAGAATGAGAAGCAATCCCCTTATTAATTATTTAGCAATCCATTATTTCTCTCATCTTCATTACGGAGTGAAAGCATGCAAGAGAGCTCCCATTAAAACTTAAACTGCCCAATCGCCCATAAAGTCATTCAAGGTAAAAGCAATTAAAAATGTATACCGTCCAGTCCTACCTGTCGTGGTGCATTATCGTCATTACGCAAATTGCAACACACCAACCAACCAACTGACCCATACTTATAGACCTATGTCAAATTTATAGTAATGACCGTCACGATGTTGTCTCATCGATACATGTTTTTGTTGTTCCGAGTACCTAATTCTCCTACCCGGGTAAGAAAGTACTTAATGAGGGTGGGCTTAATAAGAGACCTAGACATACATGCATGTCCAGTGGCCATGGAAGTGTGGGGACAGAAGGACAATTTCCTCACGGTTAATCGATGATCCCATCATCTGTCCATGTTATATAAACCCCTCCCTCCCCCATTCTACAATGTTAGTGTCCCCGCAGATTTCCCAACAACTTCCGCGGCCACTGTTCATGCCTCCTCATTATCCATTCCAATTGGGAAAAACAAGCAACCACCAGGCTGGTTGAAAAGTAGTCTCATCAATTATGATTATCCACATAATTTAACTATTTAACATAACCCATGAAGTTTTGCACATTAGACAAAAATAGAATGGACGCTTAGTTCGCAGTCAGTCGACTAAACGACACAGAGCCATGACCATTCTTATTGATGATGACTCCTCTTCCCCCACAAATCCGGATTCGGACTCGTCCAAAACGCTGAGGAGTCCATGTCCCCTCAAATCTTCGGGAAAGGGGAAAACCCTCCCCGAAGTTTTTCTCGAGCGACGTGGCAAGAACAGTGATCCAGCTGAACCAGAGTTTTGCATGGTAAAAAATAGTGAAAATTGCTGCAGCATTTGAGAAAATTTTATCGTTTTGTGTTTCTTGCAGAGAGACAGCATCACGAAAGAGTCGTATCGTTTTGCAGACTTTGACGACCAGACGGCCCGAATTGCCAGCGCGTTCTACAAGAAAGGAATGAGAAAGGGGGACGTGGTGGTTTACATAACAAACGACATGGTGAAACTGCCTCTCTTTCTGGTCGGGGTTTGGCGAGGGAACGGCATTGCGAGGGCAGTCTATCCCGAGGAGGATCTAGGTTGGCAAAATTCTGACCTTTTTTTATGCATGCCGTGTCATTTGATATAAAATTGAGTGCACTTGAAAATTATTAGAAACATTGCACGCTGCTTTGGAGGAGAGTCGGGTGGGCTGGATCTACTGCGGACCTGAGACTGCGGTCATGGCACTCTGCGCAGCCTCGAAGGTCTACTGGGACGTGGAAGTCATCCTCACCAACGGGATGGCTGACGGATGCACCGATTTCGGGGAATTTCTCCTCGATGATGGCTCACAAGTGCCCGAGCTGAACATCTCCCCCACAGACCCGGCCTTGATGTTGTGCACCTCCGGTAAATAAATATGTATGGCTTTCGTGAGTTAATTAAATTAAAATATCCGTTACTTTTTTCCAGGAACGACGGGACGGAGCAAGTCTGCAGTGCACACACACGAGTCCATATTATCAATCTTATTGGCAATGGAAAATATTCCGTGGTCAACGACAGGGGAGAATCCCAACTTGATTTTGTCAAAGACTTGTCACATTACAGGTGGCCGGCCGATAATAATGACAAGGTTTATGTTTAATGCGATTAATGCCTTATGTTTAATGGTTAATGTTTTATTTAGGGACGCTGTGGCCACTATCTATCATTCTGAAGGGGGGATGTTGCATCGTCATGGATCGTGCCACCGTAGAGAGGTATGCTTTCCGATTTTGACCAAATTAGTGTCAATCAATCACAAGTTTAGTTAATATGAAATTTGCAAAAGGATAATGGACGCAGTGGACGAGTATAAGGTGCGTTAGTTAATACTTATTTACGTAACGGGCATAATTTCTATACACACTTGTTCATAAAACATACAGCCGAGAGTGATCTGGGGGTTTCCCACCCTCCTCCTCCAAGTGGCCAACAGTCCCAATGAGGAAAACCGTGACCTCACCAGTTTGGAACTGTCCCTCTCCGCCGGCTCTCCCATAACGCCACCGATGATCCAAGCCATCAAAAAACTGCCCAATATGAAAGGCATCATCAATGTAATTACTAGAATGGAGGTCTCCTAGCGTATGCTTTCCGATTTTGACGTTCGAAACTAGTGTCCATCGATCACTAATTTAGTTAATATGAAATTTTCAAAAGGCATGATCTTCCAATGCACAATTTTGGCAGAGATATTTGCATCCGAAGAGGAGAAAACGCGCAGTAAATTTGGAAATGGCAAAATTTCTTAGTTTTCTCCTCTTCGGATACAAGTATCCGAAGAGTATCTCCTCTGAGTCGCATCTTTTGCCACATTATTTAAACTTTTGATCGATTGACACTAGTTTGGTCAAAATCGGAGAGCATACCCTGGGAGACCTCCTTATGTTGACTTATTCATGCTTTAATCGATGTGCAAGCTGCAATAATGCATCATTTTCACTGCATATTTGTTATTTATGCTTCAATTTATATGCAGTTAGAAATCTACTGCATAGCAGTCTAGACTAAATTGATTTCACCCCCAACAGCTCTACGGTTTGACAGAATGCGTCCCCGTCACGTGCTGTATCGACTTTGAGAATGTTATGGAAAACGGGGACAGCGATGACAATTCATCTGCCTCGTGTCTATTTGAAGGCAATTACTAGTAACTAATAAATTATTGGTGGACACATGTCAATTATTTTCGTTTAATAACTAATTCAGACCAGCCTGAATTCACCGTGGGCAAGGTGTTTCCTGGGGTGGAAGTGCAGGTTCGGGACCCCGAGACCGGAGAAATTTTGGGAGTGAGGGAGCAGGGAGAAATCTGTGCAAAAACGGAGTCAACTTTCTTGGAGTATTTTGAAAATCCAAAGGTTACAAAATTAATGGGAAGGGGTCGTTCGTAAATTATGTAACGCAAAAATTGCGATTTTTTAGACCCCCACATATGTAGGCACGATATTATTGGAGCGTTAAATCCCCCTTGCGTTACATAGCATAATTCATGAAACGGGTCTAATGTTTAATTCGAATGGGTCTCAATTATTCCAACTTGATACAGGCGACTCGAGAAGCATTTATCGATGGTTATTTCCGAACTGGTGATATTGGATACTACGATGAAAACGGGTTCATCATGGTTGTTGATAGACTGAAGGAAATTTTTAAATTCATCGGAAATCATGTTGGTCTCATGCCTACTTAATTAGTGCTGATTTCTACTGCCTGATAAACCTAAAAATTCTTTTGTAGGTTTCCCCAACGGAAATTGAGGACGTCATATCACGCCACCCCGCCGTGGCGATGGTGTCCGTCGTGGGGATGCCGGACCCTGAGGGGAGGGGACATGTGCCGAGGGCCTTCGTAGTAAAGAGGACAGGGTACGAGGACACGACGGGGGAGGAAATCCGCACCTTTGCCGACAGTGAGAATTCCTTACTTATTATTTTACTACTGGTCAGTTACTTGGTAAATTCTATGGACTCGAAACTAAACCTTGCAGATAACCTGGCCGACTACAAACGGCTGAGGGGTGGCTTGTATACGGTGGATGCCTTACCTCAAGGGAAAACAGGGAAAGTGACAAGGTCCTTGGTCCAGCAAATAGTAGTGGATCAAAATAATGAGGAGGTAGACGTGGAGACTTAATTTGCTGCTGTTGATTGATTTGATTTAATATTGAGAAAACAATCACAAAATGTCACAAATGTATATCGCACTAGTCAGTGACTAGTAGTCACCAGATCGTACACAAAAAATGTGATCAATCACTAGATCGTACATGTAATGTATGTATAAAACAAATACATATTGTCTAATATGCCTGTCAATGTTATTTGTCTTAAGCATCATTGTTGAGCATAAATTGACCTCTAATTTATATTGCAACTCTTGAGAAAAGATGCATCGTACAGTTACTTAAAATAAAATATTGTAATCATCACAGATACAACGACTCTAAGTTCAATTAGATAATTTGGCACTTGAAATTTCTTTCACCTTCTCCTGTAGTAGAGCAGGAAAGCGATGGACAGCACAAAGAAAGCAGTTCCACAACGAGCTGCACAGCTCCATATTTCCGACGAGCTTGTTGGCTTTTTGACCGTGGAGATGCGATATCCTTTGCTTTCTAGATCCCTTAGCACCCTCCGATGACTGCAAAATAATATAAAGCATAATTCACCACCTAAACAATTGCGCTGTATCATTTTCACTTACCAGCCAATGCCGCCACATGCAATTATGACTTCACCTTGTGTGATGACTTGTATTTCAAAATCTCCATACTTTACCATCAATCCTCGCAACTAGAACAATGAATCAGAAATTATAACATCAGAATACATATGCAAGTAAATAAGTGCTGTGAGTGGATATACTTACGGCAACAGGATCTACGAAAGTATGCCCAGGAATAGGGTGCACCTTTATCCAGTCTGGTCTTTTCGAAATAGGGTCAGGTTGGGAGAGATGCTGACATTGAATAATCAAAATAATTAGAGTTAATATCGTAAATAAAGTTTCGTCTGTTCAATAATTTTTGTAACTTTTTCTACTCATGTAATGATAACGAATTGCAGATATCATTCGAAATATTGACAAGTAAAGCAAACTTTTTCCTCGTTTTTCCACTAAAACTTCTGTATAATCTATTTAAAATAAAGACATGGCGTCTTACAATGTTTGGTATGATGCATCGCCCTATATTGATTTCATCCTTCCAACTGGACAAACGCTTAAAAATCTCTGTCAGAGTGGGATGAGGCAATTGTCGGTAATCTGGCCTAATTGATACCCAAATTAATTCTACATTCTAGAAAATTAATAGCAAATAAAATATACCAAAGCTTTGCAACTTACAAAATGCGGGGACGGGCTGCCAAGAATCCCAATTTCAGAAAAACAACCCCCGTTACAACAGCATCAAATCCTGTGATTCACAAGAAATCAGCAGATCAAATATACCACCCACTTAATAAGTAGTTAATCACATAAATATAAATACCCGCAGTGTGACACTTTGCCGTTTTAACTCCCGTCTCCAAGTTGGTTGTCCTCCCGAGAACGAGGGCTGTATAACATAAATTAATTTACATGATTAGAACGTTCATACATTATAACGTCTTCCCTTTTATCAAATACCCTCGTGGTAAGCGTATGTATCGTTCTCAGGGATAATTATCGGTTGCGACGTATTTTGAAGGAGGGCTGATACATTAGAATATAATGCAAAGAGGTTGGTGTCGGATAAAATGTGATCGTCTGGGTCCTGATTCCTGCGAAGAGATGCGATCCCATAGGCCGTGGCTTTGGTGTCAAACACGCTAGGAAATAGGTCGTGAACTTGTTTCTTGAATTCAAAATAGTCGGCTGCAAAATAAAATTGCGTGACATTATTGTTATTCTCATGAACATGTAGCGAGTTTTACTTCACTTACAAGGCAGTTCTTGTACAAACTGGTGATAAAGGAGCATAATATCCAACAACATGTTATGCCCGACGATTGGCTTTTTGAACTCTTGCATAAGTTTTACAACTTTTGAAAATCCTTCCAACCGGTCAATAATCTCGTTGATGTCCTTATCCGACAGAAATTCGATCCTCTTAGGAAAATAATGCTGTAAAAAAGTTATAGATTCACTGAATTGAAATAAAATCACCAATTGATTTACAAACATGCAAATCGACTCTGAAATTTTATACGTACAGGGTCGAGATCTTCGCAGGTGTGCATAAAGTGACGATTTACGTCCAAATATTTCCGAACACTTTCGAGCTTTTCCTTATTCAGATATGGGACACCTTGTTTAAAATACTATGAAAAAATTAGAAACAACGCATGTTAGCCTTTCCTGTATAATATACGAAATTTTATAATGTGTGCATGTATTTACCTTGTTGAAGTCAAAGTCATTCTTGGTCAAAAAGTTGATACAGGAAACTTGCGACGAAATTATTTCCCTTTTCGCATAAGCATCGAATGAGACGGGGAAGACGAAAAAGTTGTAAGCGTTGACCATATGCTCCTTCTCGTTCTCGACCGACCGTTCGAAAAAGGCGAGACCAATCTAATTCATAGTCAAAATAAGTTTATCTATTTATTGGGAACAATACTAATTTGCACCCTTTTAATATGGATAATTACTTGACAAATTGCAAATTTTGAGACAACTTTATCCCTCAGCTTTACATATCTTTGATCCGGAGTGTCAAATAAACTACGACAGAAATTAGTACCAGTTATTGAGAACATGTCAATTTAAAATTCTCATAGCCTGACTGTCAGGCCCTGACATGCTAATAATACCTGTTCTTATCTTTAATGTCTTCCGGGTGCAGGCCGGTATATTCGGCATCCAAACTGATGAAATTACATGTTCTCATCCGGCTCTTAATTTCTGGTAACAAATCCTCAAAGTTGGAACGGGTCACCTCCGCCATGATTAATTAAAGAGGAGTTGTCGCCAAATTATCAGAAGTTTCTGCATAAATGCAACGTTACAACCGGTAAAACGGTAAAACAACTCAAAATGTAGTAAAAACGAACAACGTATTTCAGTAATTTATGGTTTCTTGACTTGTCAATATTGGAACTTTTGATAAATTTCTGATAAATTAATCCTTTGAAATCATTACGTAACTCGTGAATCAATTAAAAAACTATTTCATACTTAATTTGTTAATTTTTGTAAATAGTAAATGTAATTTACAGGTGGTGATTTTTTATTCGATTCGAGCCCAGAATTTTGCTTTCGGCATCAAACATTCTCAACTTGACCACGGGAAGGAGATTGAGCCAAAATATTTGTGCACGTGCGACGCGCACCTCCAGCAAACAAAACCGGCTGTTTATAATAATTGTTGCCTGCTTTATAAGAATCTTAATTAATAATTAAGCTTTAACTAAGGATTCAAAATCATGTCCCAGTATACGTCTCGCTCCGAGTCCGATGTGGGAATCCGTCTTCGGCTTGGAAAACAACCCAGACTTTGTGCAGTTATCAAAGATCGGTGAGTTTTTCTTTGCTTAGAATTTAATTATACGAAGAAATAATTAATTTGACAATTTTCTGTAGGTATTCAGACTTTCATGTTAATGAAATCGACCCAGATGGAAACATTGTAAAGTTGACGTCGCTGACTGCACCGGTTGACAGTGAGTAGTTATCTATTCATGCTTGATTAATCTTTTATAAAGTTGACTTAATTCAAGATTTTAATTAATTAACTAACTAATTGTGAACAGATTCAGCAGCAGAAGCTTTGAAGGATCCCCAAATTATTACTTTAATCCCGGAAGATGTTCGTCAAAAAATTGGTGATATGCAGGAACGGCTCAACGCCGTGGTAGATAAGAGAAATATCAAGAATGATAAGGAATGTGTCGAAATTAAGGTTCAGTTGTATTCAAAATTGTATTAAATTATTTAAGAATAAGTTCTATCATCTCCGAATTCATGACAATTTTATTTCTTCCTTCTTTCGTTAGGCGACGGATCTCGAAAAGGAGAGCAGAACGCGGATACATCGTTGGATTTCTACATTTGATAAGCTCAGTTCTGAAACGGTAGACAAAGACGGGGACAAGTTTATCACAATTGTTGCAATGAAAGGTTTACTGCTTGCATTTTGCAATTCACATACTTAGGATTAGACTGAAGTTGAATTAATATTGTTTTTCTGTTTTTTTCCAGGGGGCGATCGAGGCAAACGTCGCCCAGCAAATCGGGCGAAATATACTCATTGTGTCCTCTACAAGGAAGGTGTTGAAACATCGGAGGCGATTGGATTCATTGCCAAAAAGCTAAAGTATTATAATACGTTAATTAATGTCAGCTCAGTTAACTATTGTTGTTTATTAATTATATGTGCTCTCTTTTAGTATGAACCCAGGATTCATCTCTTACGCCGGAATAAAAGATAAACGAGCCAAAACTAGTCAACGACTTTGCATTTCAAACATCGAAGCGAGTCGTCTCGTTTCAATTTGCAAATACAGGCAAAATATTAAACTCGGAAATTTCGCGTACCACCCCAAACCCATTGCTCTCGGAGATCTGAAGGGGAATCATTTCAAACTGCTCCTCAAAAACTTGAGATTTAGCGAAGGGGACGAAATTGAAAATTTAGGATTGAATGATGTCGTCACTTCCGCCATGGAGTCGCTCGCATCTGCCGGTTTCATCAACTATTACGGGATGCAACGTTTCGGTTCGTATGCGGTGTCCACACATCAAGTTGGGTTAGAGGTCCTGAAGCAAAACTGGATCAAGGTGAATACACAGACAACCAACGAATATCAATTAACAAGCTAATACTAATTGCTTTATTTCTCCTACTTTTCAGGCCTACGATTTACTCCTCTCTCCAAAACCGAACGATCCTTCATTCCTCGCCAAGGCGAAAGATTTGTGGTTAAAGGAGCGCGACCCTATTGGGGCACGTTCCATGTTGCCCTCTCGATTTGTAACTATTGAGTCCAACCTCCTTCACGGTTTGGCCCGTTCCTACGCGAGGAACGATTTTGTCGCCGTTTTTCTCAACATGCCGCGACCACAACGACTTCTATACGTCCACGCATATCAAAGCTTAATGTGGAATCGGGTCGCGTCCTTTCGAGTGGAGGAATATGGGATTGATTCGCCAGTCGTGGGGGATTTGGTTTACGTTGGGGAAGGGGAAGAAGAAATATTAGAGTTTGAAGTTAATGGTACATAATAATACCTATTTTATTTTGTTCTGGCTCTTAACGTAAGTAGATAATTCCTAATTTTTTTTACACATACAGATGCTCTCAACGATGTCAGAGAACACTCTGCGTCCGATAGCAAATCCGCCCCAAAGAAGTTGGAAGTGAAAACGTTAACCCAAGAAGACATTAACTCTGCAAAGTACACAATTTACGATGTCCTCATCCCTCTGTACGGAAGTGACGTAAAATTTCCAGAAAACAAAAC
Organism: Folsomia candida; assembly: GCF_002217175.1. Classification (NCBI taxonomy): domain Eukaryota; kingdom Metazoa; phylum Arthropoda; class Collembola; order Entomobryomorpha; family Isotomidae; genus Folsomia; species Folsomia candida. The sequence continues at coordinate 1,535,503 of NW_019091200.1, read as the reverse complement.
TAAAGACTTTCTTACCAAAATGTTGGAAGATGAAGGAATTAGTTCAGACTGTTTCGAAAGATTTAGACCAATGTGAGTGCAATTCAATTAAAGATTTTCCATGAAATACAAATAATATCCCAATGAATAATTCTAATTTGTTTCTTCTAGTGGAGATAAACCAACCGGTGGGTACAGAAAATTGCTCGTCCGTCCCACCAACGTGTCGCACACGCTGCATACTTACTCTGACTCTGATAACCTCGACTCTTACATTAAATCAGACTGGGAAGAGCTAAACGAAGCGTCGCCATCAAATGGGGAATCTGCCAGGGCGAAGACAGACGACTCTTCGACTACCACCGATTCGTCCACTTCCAAAAAAACTTGTTTAGTCCTCGCATTTTCTCTTCCTTCTTCGTCCTATGCGACAATGGCACTGCGAGAAATTATCATGGAACAGGACAAATCATGTCATCGCAACGATGATGCCAATAAAATCTCACAAATTGAACCTTCCACAAAGCAAGAACAAGCACATAACGACGACCCCAGTGAAGCTGAACCGTCTCTAAAGAAGCCAAAGGTTGCCGAATAGTTGGGATAATTCTGATTTAATTTTGTCCAAATGTTTATTACTTGACATATTTATTTATATGCAATCAATAAAGACTAAATTAATTATCATAACATTTCAAATACTAAACAGACATTTGTTTAACCTTATGCAATACTAAATATTTACTACATAAATTTGTTGAGATCGTGCGAAAACAATGACGCCGTTCCAGCCACTCCCACCCGGTCCCCACCTCCTCCACCACCACCCTGGTGATTAAGATGAAGTGGGTGGTATGCTCCCAGCCCCGCCAGGCTGAGTGAACTTGTCGCCACCATCCTGTTCAAGTGGCTTCCCGCCGAACTTCGAAGGAGGTCTGACACGGAGAAGGGGACCAAATGTGGGAGGAGTCTCTCCATCCCCCCACCAACGGGATGACCTTGACCTTGCTGTTGTCCTGCCACCTCTTGGGGCTGCCCAATCATCAAGTGTGCAGCCAGCATTTGCGACTCTGGAAATTGCATATAAAATGACGATCAAGTAAACTCACCACAAGGTAATTATGAGTTAGGAGTTAGTTAATTTTCGCATTTTTTTGGCGAAATGTTAAACGTGAGACTAATACGAATTAAGTATTTAGGCAATCACCCAAGAGTTTTTGCTGCATCATATTCAAGGAACCGGCCGTCTCTTTGGCGAAACGGTAGTTCCACTGAAAAAGTTGTTCGAGGAAGGGGTTCATTGGTGGGGGGAGGAGAAGGGTGTGACTTCCTGGGGACGACGTGGTGCTCGTAGTTGTCGTGGGTGGGTAGGATGCCAAAGGAGATTCCTGGGTCCGATGATGACCACTCCCTAAAAATGCAAAAGCAGCCGCCGCCGCTGCAGAAGAAGGTGACGAATGTCGCGTCGTCGTCGAATTAGGTAGAAATGTTCCCATTTTAGTTTCTGTCTCCAATCCTGGCGACGTTTCCATCTTGTTCTGCTGCTGCTGTTGTTGTTGTTGCTCTTCTTCTTCGTGGGTTCGCAAATGTGCTCGCAAATTACAGGCCAAGGCAAATTTTTTGCTGCAGATATGGCAAGAATGAGGCTTATCTCCGGAGTGGAGGAGTAAATGGTTGCGTAAATTCGTCTGTTTGGAAAAACCTCTATGACAGATTGGACAGGTGTAGGGCCAACTTCCGGAGTGGACGTACTGATGTGATTTCAGGTCCCCGGGGGTCGGGAACGACTTGCCGCATAGACACTTGTGTGGCTTTTCTTTGTTGTGGGTCATCCTGTGATAGTATAAATTGCTGGAAGCTGTAAATCTCTTCCCGCAGACGGGACATTCCTGAAAATTCCCAATTTTTAAGAATTTCAAGTCAAATTTTGAATATTGTTGTATTATTACGTGAGGTTTTTCGCCCGAGTGGATGCGACGATGTGTATTTAGGGATGAACTTGTCGAAAATCCCTTTCCTATAAATTGCAAATATTTTACTCCATTAATTCAGAGGGCCGATATCCGGATATGTGTTTACGAAAAAAACACCAAAAATGTTTACGAAATATGTACGAAAAATCTTAAAAATATAAATTTTCACAAAATTTCTACTTTTGAATTAGGATTTTTTGTGGTCCAATTTCTTTGAGCAAAAAAAATGGCTCACGTCGTTAAAATATTTACAAAATATATGCATTTCGGAAATTAATGTATTTAATATTTTTTTTAAATGTGAACATTTACCACAGACAGCGCACTCCTGAAAAAATAAAGAAATCCAAAAATTAATCAACTTTCTCACTCCTTAAATGTTACATTATTAGATAATTTATCATAATTTACATGAGGTTTTTCGCCCGTGTGGGTACGCATGTGCCGCTTGAGGAGGGACGGCCGGTCAAACGCCTTGCCACAAACTTCACACGGAAGCAGGGAGCGTTCTCGTCCACGTGTCCGAAGGATTGGGAGACGTCCAGTCGAGGCTGGCGGAGCTGCGAGGACGGACGAGATGGAGAATGGGAGGAGATTCGTCGCCGTCGTCGTCGCCACCACCACCCTTTTCGCCGGGGGAGATGGAGAAGATAACTTCTTATCGTGCATTTGGTGAATGTGATGATGATGGCGATGATAGCGGTGCTGGACGTGCTTATCGCCGGCATCAGTCTTCTTGTACAGTTGTGCTGGCGCTGATAAGTCGAGGGGGTGCAGATTACTGGTATCTTTACTGGCGACGAGACCGCGAAGTTCAGTGAGCGAAGAGATGTCAAAGGTGCACAGCAACTTGACCCCTGGACCGACATCCTTCGTCAGAGTGAAGTCAACCTGGCCCGAGGCGAAAGTCCCGATAATATTTGGACACGAAGAAGCAGAATCCTCGTCGCCATCGGCGTCATCATTGGCGTCATTACTGGCGTCGTGTCGAGTGGAGAGAAATCGGACCCAATTGCAGACACGGAATCGTTCCCCTCCTTCCACAATGAGGCGATCGACACAGCCAAACACGAGACGAATCTGGATAGTGGAGTAATTTTTGAGAAATTGAGACATTTTTCATGCCATGGAAGTAGATGGGATTTTATTATATATAATTTTATTGAACTGTGTGTATGCATTACATTAATTATGACACACACGTGAAGAGTGAGTTATGGCGAAAGTCATGCTATGTTATGCGGCGTTACTTTTGTGTGTGTGTGGTATCTTCCCGTCCCAGGAACCCATAGTTTATCTGCCGTCTTGTCATGATAACGTGTCATGTCATCAATTGCCATCTTAGCAGGCGGAAGAAAATTATCTTCCTATACATATTATGCAAAAGGGTGAAACCCTATTAAACGAAGACTTTGTCTGTTTGTCTGTCTGTTCGTCAGTTGGATAACGCGACGGTTTATTCTGCATTACTCTCGTCGTCGTCGCTATCGTGCTTCTTGTGTGCTCAATTTGACGATTCAATCCATTACTGGCTGACCCCACACCTTTTGCAGGCCATCCATCAAGGAAAAATCTCTTCATTCACGTACATGTGCACATGCAAGGTTTACCCCTCCTTTCGCTTTCTCTTAGACAAGAGAACTACACCATTATGCAAATTGGATTGATTTCTCTATCATCCGAGTTTTCAAGAAAGACGAGAGTAAATTTGTAGTGAAAGTTGGTTGGTGCTGATTTTTTGGGGTTACATACTCCAATTCATTTCTGGTCACGCGAGTATCAAATATGCATCTCGATAATCTCGGGATATACAGTGTTTTGGTGCAAGGAACCACTTGCAAGAAATAACGGGGAAAAAGTGGTTTCGTGCAGCTTTTTTGACCTGCAAGAAATGTAAGGCGCAAGAAACTTTCAAGGCGCGTGGTTGGATAGCGCATATTTCTTACACTTTCTCCTAGTTTCTTGAACCTCACGTTTCTTGCTTTACAGTGCAAGAAATGCAGCAAACCCACAAGAAATGAAACACTGGATATGCATACAAAATAGTTCAACAGACTATGCTAACATTTTTAGGGAGAAATTACTCACATCATGTCCACGGAGTGGGGGCAGCTGTTCCTCTCCAAGGTCTGGAATGAGTTGTATTCCACCCTCGTTCGCGTGGAAAATCGTCCCCTTGGGGAGAAAGTGTTTCGCCACGATGACACAACCCCTCCTGGCCAAAGGTCGTTCTCCTGGCGGTGGTGGGGATGGAGATGAAGACGTCGTTTCATAATCATCCACATCCCGCACAATTCTCGCCCTGTTGGTTTTCTTGGTCTTTTTGCGACATTTTTTCCTGCACGCTCCTTCCTCATCCTCTTCGTCGTCTACTTCGCCCTCGTCCGTCGTGGTTACGGCGACTTCCGTCTCAGCTTCGTCACCCTCGTCAACGTCAATCGTCTCCGTTTTGATGGCGGATGTCAACTTTTTGTTGCGTGAGGGGGGAGAAGATGAGGAAGAAACCTCGTCGACATGCTGGCTGCTGACGACGGCGTCCAGTTCCATTTTCTCGCCCCTTTTTGGACATGGATCTTTTGAAAGGGCTGGTTTTCTGGGGAGCACGACCACCGCGAGGGACGACGGGATTAAGACACGAGTCTCCATAATTATGTAGTTAATTATAATACGGTTAGTTGGAGAAAGTTTGGACTAAACGAATCTCAACTTGCCCCCAAGTTACGATTTCCCTTGCTTTATCACACTGTAATTGTTACGCACGCGTGGAGTCAATCAAATTTTACTAATTATTTGTATTACCAATTCAACATTAATAATTGCTACGAATTTCTAGTGCTGTCTCAACTTGCCTCCATTCTAAAATGAGCACTTTCTCCACACTTTCACCTCTAAATATATATTCACAACTTCTTCTACTCGCCCAATCCAGTCAAAAATCGGTCCAAAGTCTCAACTTTCTCCAATATTTCTCACATTATGCTTCATTCCTTCTTAACTTTCTTCTTGTGAGTCGTTATCAGTCCGTGGCTGCCCCCACACTGCACTCCCAGCATACTCGACACCATCACCAGTACCAATTCCGACCCCATAAACTAAAGATGAGCATGATGATCGTGTCGTCGTGGTTTTGCTTGATGCTAAATCCGTCCCAGGCAATAAAGCGCAGGTATGCGAGTAAAGGTGTGTGCTCGATCAGAACTCACAGTAAGGCAAGCAAGGAGGTGGTAAAACACGGGAATTATGGGCAGTGGCTTATGCCTCACTCCTCCCTCGGCTCAGTCACCCTTACCCATAAATTTCCTCTTCGAAATCATCTCCTCAAATTCATCTTTTTCATTTCATCCTAATCCGTTCATGTCAAATTTCCGTACGAATTGTTCCCCAAATTTTGACAAGATACGGTACAGAGGTGGGCAAAATACTTTGTCAAAATCCCGTACTGTGAGCACCATGCAGGGTTTGGATTTCCAGAGCCGTTACACCCACAGAAAGACCAGAATCTATATAGATACGTGGAGAAGACAGCAGTCGTATGAAAATACAGGTTTTGTGAGGAAATTAACTTTTTGTCCTTGTCAAACTATGTACATTGTTTTCACAATTTTTTAAAATAATTTATTTTGGCAGCGATAAAAAGGTAATTTCTTCAGAAAACCTGTATTTTCGTGTTGCCAGTGATTCATTTCTTGCGGGTTTGCTATATTTCTTGCAGTGCAAAGGAAGAAAGGCAAGAAATGGGAGGTGCAAGAAACTGGGAGAAAGTGCCAGAGAAAGAAATATGCGTTATCTCGCCACGAGCCGTATGAAGTATAGCGGCGGAGCGTAGTTTCTTGCACCTTGCATTTCTTGCAGGCCAAAATAGCTGCCAAAAACCACTTTCTTTCAATTATTTCTTGCAAGTGGTCACCTAAAACACTGCGTGTGACTTGTATTTTTCACGATTTTTCACTTATTTATCTATAATCTCATCTTTTTGTGGGTGCAACAACCCTGTACTTTCCAAAGTATTTTGCCCACCACTGGTCACCGTAACCCGTCTGGTACGTGAGGGTGGAGCTATGTGGGGTGTGTTATGACTTGGTGGGCTTGGTTTTGTGGTTAATGATGAATACTGCTTCTGCTGGTAACATATTAGCCAATCCGACCACAAAAAGGGTGGTTGTCGAGAGAGAGAGGAGACAATGCATGTGTCACAACAATGGGTCTGAATATGAAAGGAGTGCGAGAGAAATGTCACGGCGGGGGGGGGAGTGAGCGAAGGAATCATGCCAAGCAGTTCTGTCACCACAATGGATGGATTCACAATCATCAAATTTTAATGGCTGGGAAGAGAAGAATTATTCTTATTACTGTAAAGGATCCATCTTGGATTGCGAGAGCGATGACGACGGCGACGACGACGACACGCTGTTCCTTGGTTTGGTTAGCATGATAATTTCGTGTAATTCGAAGAAATAAAAATAAATCTAAAGAAAATGAATATGCATTTTATTTCATGTTTTAAATATCTATGTACAAGATCATGTCACAATGGCAGAAAAAGTTAAGCGAACTCATCAGCAAATTATGTACATATGTATGCATTTTACGCTCTTTTTATCATGTAATAAAGCGATTTGAACCACTCAATCTCGTGTAAACACATTTTCTTGTATTGTGAATTTCTTGTGTAACTTGACCAAAATTAGGGATATGTATCTACAAACATATGTAATGTAGTGGTTTAGACTGCTAATGATAATTCGATAAAATTGTCATTGAGAATGTGTGTAATGGGGAGGCGGGCGGAGGAGATGAGATGGCAGCAATAAAATAACAATAAATTCTCATTTATCACTGTCACCACTCATTTACCTGCACAGAAAGAAACTCACTCGCATTATTGCTAAATTGTAATATGGCTGAAAAGAAGAAGGTTCAAGTACTTACTTTACTTTACTACTACCACTCAATCGAGGTTCAAAGTGGGGGCAGAAATTTTTAAAAGGCTATTTGTCAAAGGTGACATGATGTGCATTAAGTAAAATGTTTGTAGGTTCAGAGCTCTTACATATACAGCTCAATGGGATTGTGTAACAGGACAAAGTGATCCTTTTAGCTCAATAATTTGCCCAATAATCATAACTAACTAATTTGAAAATTCGAAACTTGTTTGGTCACTTTTTCTGATCGGGGTTGGGCTCGGCTTGAAATCATGGATGGACACATTTAATCGGCATAATTACTTTCGTCCTTGCCTTGTTTCAGCCTCGTTTTCACCTTTCACCCCGCTTTCTCTCTGATTTGCTCTGCTTTCCGGAGGTAATTAGCAGCCCAGGCAATCCGAAAACTCTGCCGTCCATTATCCTAATTGCATGATTAGCAATATTGGTGTAATGTGATGACAAAGGTCGTACCAGCACTTTGCGTACTTTACATAGATACATACTTCTCTAGGTGAATCTGGCTTCCTAAAACGTTGGCCAATGATGATGCCCTTTCACCCACCCCGTTACCTTGCTTGCTTAATTTTATTGGGTAGGTAAACCAATCAACAAATCAATCAATTATAATCAGTGAAATTTCAGTGAAAATGTGCTCGTTAAAATGCGTTCATCCCGTGAAGATGAGACGGCAAGGTTCCATTATTTACTAAAAATTCCTCTCTCTGAAACAATGGACAAGTTGCGTAAACGAATTTCGTCAAAAGCGCAAGTATGTATTTTCTTGTATGTAATTCTTCAAAAATGGCAAAAAAGCGCCACCGTTCAATATCCGTGTCCAACTCGTTGATAGATACCTTGTTAATCGGACGATTTTTCACACTCATCCTATGGACCCCAAAAAACACAGGAATTAAATGCGTACTGCCACCACGTCGTCGTCATCCTCTTCTTCTTCCTTCCTCGCATTTCGTCACAATTACAGCGTTTCGTCACTTCTTATACAACTTTTTTTACTCGAATTACTTATGCATAAAGTTCTGGGGATAAATGATGTACTTATCTACGAGTAATGCGATAGACGAAAAAAGTGGAGTGACGATACCACCAATGAATATCCACTAAGTTTTGAGAAGACGTACCACCAATAATTAATTATTTTCTGCATTTCACACCTGAAAGGGGAAAAAAAGTTATGCAGCAGTTCCTACAAAAAGTGGGATGCTTTCACGTCCGCGTGGATATTGGATTCATTCCGCCCGTCATTACACACGTTTACGCTAACAAGACTGAAAATAAAATGGGATTTGTCACTAGTCCTGAAATGTGGTCACTTTTCTGGTGAAATTGGACAACAAAATCGCCCCTCTCTGAGACGACGATTTATGTATCATACAACCCACCATCAACCATGCGACTTGCTGAATCACTTTATTCCCTGTCATCACTTATCTGTATCATAAAAAAAATTTACGCTGGGATACCAAGTAGTAATAAGTATAACACGATAATTCATACACTAATCATTAAAGTCTCCCAGCGTATGTTTCCTGATTGTGACCAAATTAGTATCAGTTGATCACAAATATGAAATTTGTAATTTCTCTCAGGTGGAGAAATTTGCATCCAAAGAAGAGAAAAAGTGCTGTAAATTTGGAAAGTTTGTCGACTTTAGGGCGCGTTTTCTTCTTTTTGGATGCAAATATCTCCACCTAACATGCCCATTGGGATGTTGTGTCTTTCACAAATTTTAAATTTTCACACTAATTTTCTCAAAACCGGAGATATGCTGGGAGATCTCAATTGTGAGTACAAATAAAATCTCCATTCAGTTTCTGTAATTCATTCCCAATTTATTTTTTTCTTTTTAAACTTTCACCACAATATTTGACCCAAGACGAAATAAAAAAGCAGGTTTGAATTTCATCTCCAATTTCTCACATGTCATTCCCAACTACTGTTTCCCGTGATATCATCTTTATCCGCCGCGTCGTCGGCTCATCTTGTGTGGTATCCAAAAAGACAAGAAGGGGGTCCTCCCTCCACTACCGCGACTGAAATACAATTTAATCTCCCATTCTCCTCCCATCACACAAGAAGAAGAAGAAGAAGTCGTAGATTTATTATTATTATGCAATTCTCAGCGTGAAGATGATCTCGACAAAATCTTGAAATCGCATCTCCCGTATTGTATAGAGATGCAGCCCTACATATTTTCTGCAGGTGGGGTTTGCCTCGTCGTAGTATTGTAAAATAGTTGGCAAAAAAATGTGGCACGGAGGAATAATTCATATCCTAATTTTTTACATTACACGGGTGGTGATGGTGGTCGTCGTAGCGTGGCTAATTTTTCAGCAGTGGTGGTGCTACACCAATTTAGAATGCAGCGTTTGTTGGGGCAATTGTAAAATATTGGAGCAATTGTTACATTACATTGCATTGTTGTATAATAAAAAGTATTGGCTGGTTGATTGAACACGGCCATGTGAACAATGGGGTAAAACACACAGGGAAAAGTATTGTCTTTTCGTTCTGGACTGGATATTGGGTCCAATGCAACATTGTAAAAGTTAATTGATGAAGAATGACCCAGCACAAATGTGTATGTACGCCTCTCTTCTTCTAAATAACTGATCAGCCAAAGTGGATCTCGATCCCTCACGTCGATCCTTCCTCATTTTTTTAAAACGTCCACACAGTAACTAATTGTAATTATGGTGGGATGTTCAGTGTGTATGTACGTCTGTCTGTACGAGAAGGACGACTGGACCTGGACATATTTATTTATAGTTCAAAAATCCTGGGAACTATGTTTCCAGTATTTGAATAATATTTATGTTTCTGGACACACCTTGAGCAAATTTGCTGCTCTATTTACATAATTAGACAAGAATTTTTGGCTCAAATTTTACACCATCTTAATTAAACTTTGACTTTTAATAATTTCTGAAGGGGTAGAGCTACCGAGTTGATTTTAATTTCGAATTCTACTTTTTGGTTTGATTTTTGCGTACAAAATCTCAAGGGACATGTTTCGTAAAGCGATGAGATACATGTTATCTGTAATATGCGAATCCAATTCATTGCACCTCTATTGATCACCAATTCATCCATTTCTACTGGAATTTCATCCATTTTTTACCCCCAGAAAAACACGCATTCCTACAAAGCAACTGGCCCAATTTTTCTCGATCCTTCCCCATCCACTAAATAAATAAGAGTACCTCTGAAAAAAAATTAAGCCAAACAATGATTCCCTCAACAAAACGTGGAAAACAATGCTTTCCTTCTTCTTCTCATTCTATTTAGAATATTGGTTTTTCCTGACTTTAAAAGCAGGCAAAGAACACCAATCAATGAAGTGGAACAGGAGAACAAAAGGCGTACAGAACAAGAGTATCAATGCGTCGTATTGATATTGCAAGAGGAATTCGAGGATCTGATCTAAAACATTAAACAGTAAAGTAATGAATAAGTGCAGCGTAATGTACTGCTCAATTCCATGAAAATGAATTCTATACCCTCGTTTTAATTGGCATTTTATTTATCATCCAATTAAACCATGCAACAAACAAGTTGTTCATTGTTTCCTTGATAAAATGAAATGCAAAATATAAATGCCATCAAGGCTCGGGTGCAGGTGACCACTTGGTAGAAATAACGGCAAGAAAGTGGTTTCTTGCAGCTATTTTGGGCTGCAAGAAATGCAAGGCGCAAGAAATTACTCCGCTACAGTTCACAGGGCGCGTGGCTAGATAACGCATATTTTTTGCAGTTTCTTGCACCTCTAATTTTTTGCAGTTTTTGCTTTTCAGGTAAAGAAATATTTCGAAGAAATTGGTTTCTTGCAGCCATTTTGACCTAAGAAACGCAACGCACAAGAAACTTCCCGCCGCTATAGTTCATACCGCGCGTGGCTAGATGGCGCATGTTTCTACCACTTTCTTGTAATTTCTTGAACCTCGCATTTCTTGCATTTTTTGATTTGCATTGAATTAAGAAATGTAAATAGTAAACCCACAAGAAACGAAACACTACGTACAAAAATTGAGCTACTAAAACTAGGTACTACGAACGATGTGGTGTAATATATCGATCACCTTATCGTCAACGTCAACCATGCCGCACTTTATTAAGTATTGGTCATATCGCTTCGCTTCGTAATATTCCAAAAGTTAATTGGTGGTTGATGACAGTGTGGAATGTGGCGTGGTTGTAATTAGTGGAGAGGTCTTCTTACATACGTACGTATTTATATTTTAAGCTGCACACTACAATGATAATAAAGAAGGAGGAAGATTAAACCGACGGGGGGCATTACTCGATTATTATTACTATTTGGATGTATTTTTAGCTCGTAAAAGTACTACTTGACTCCATTTTGGTGTGGTGCATTGTTGGTGGCGTTGTTGTTGGCATAATTAAAATGTGGTCTGGTCTGGTCTGGTCGTCAGGGATTGATCATCATCACCTTTACGTCGGCCCCATCTATCCAATATTTCTGTACGGGACACGACGAGATGGATTATGGATGGATGGATGATCACGGTGATGAGTTGCAAAAACGGAGGTGAAAATCTATCCATCTTCGCCTCCCTTTGTTCTTCCTCCGACTCATCAACGAAACGAAATGAGACGAAATCATCCAATAATAATCGTAATAACAAATAAATGAGAGATTATTTATGTATAAGGAATTTACATATTTTTTATAAGACAGATATAGCAAATCAAAATTTTTTGAAATTATTTATCAGGTCAGTCGTCAAAACTCGTATAGAAATATGTCTCGCATGTCTTTATTCCAAGCCATCATTTGATATCATTTAGGTTGAGAATAAATTAAAATATATCAAATGACATGCTCTTAATGCACATTTTCATGAAATATGTACTGAATATTTTTCATTTCATAAAATTTTTATATTTTCATATAATTTCTCGAATTTACAAACACCTGAGGAAGGAATAATTTGTCAATAGTTTGTCAATGTTTTCAGAACCTATGAATTGTTCTTCATAAATGTTCGGTTCACACTTCATTTAGCTCGAGTCAGGGTCAGAGTCGTGTTTAAATTTTTGTCTGATAACCCACAACTACTGTTCAGTAGTAATAAATTGAGGTGTAAAACTCAACAAAGATGATTATACAGTATAATTTATACTCTCGGTATCAATTGTCACATTTATCCAGCATGAAAAAGTTCAGCTTTGACCATCTTCAAAAAAGCAGTGTGGGTCACCCTGTTGGACAGTAAATTTGAAAAGTGTAAATTTTGTCAACTTTAGGGTGTGTTTTCTCCTCTATGGATGCTAAAATCTCCGCTAAACCTGACATTATGTAGGAGATTGTGCCTTTTGCAAATTTCATATCAATTAAACTTGTGATCGATTGACACAGCTTTGCTCAAAATCGAGAGCATAAGCTGGAAGTCCCCCGTTGTAATGTGGTCGAAATCATTTGACAGCGACAGACATGATGATTGGACAAGCCCCAATCCGGACTAAAAATCAAAATATTTCAATATTTCAAGAGATATTGCGTGTGTGTGGGTGGCTCGGAACAGTTTCCACCACGGGATGAAAATTCAGGTGAAAACAGAACAAAAAGCAGCCACACAGGTAGTGAATAAATGGATGGGAATGGTGCAATGGGAAGAATAAATGCAATAGAGGCAGAGGATAATGGAGGGAGGCGAAGAATACCTCAAAATGTGGAAATGAAACGAAAGTGTGACTATTAAAGAGACAAAATCTCTCCAGGAGGTGAAACTGAGGTGAAAACACACGCATTCTACTCTTCCTGAAATAATGAGACCTTTATTTTTATGTTTCATTCTACTCGGAAATAATGTAGCAAGGCTTACAATCACGAATCCCTATTTCTCACTTTTGTTTAATTCCGAGTCAGGGCTTATGTACTTATCGTGCCTGTCTGTCCATCCGTCCGTCTTGATATAACATATCCTATTGACTTATAATTTAAAGCATATGTTATATCCACGGGGGAAATGAGGAGTTAAGTTCGAAGGTAGTGTGACCCCCACTGATTTAATAAGAATGGTAGTAGAAAGCTGAAATAGTGTTTCGTTTCTTGCGGGTTTGCTATATTTCTTGCATTGGAAAGCAAGAAACGCAAAACATGCGAGGTGCAAGAAACTGCAAGAAAGTGGGAGAAATATGTGCTTTCTAGCCACGCGCCCTATGAAGTATAACGGCGGGGCGTAGCTTCTAGCACCTTGAATTTCTTGCAGGTCAACATAGCTGCAAAAAATCACTTTTTTGCTTGTATTTCTTGCAAACGGTTAGTACTTGCACCCGAAACATTGAGCGGAAATTTGTCACTAATTATGAGTAGGTGCATCAGATTTACAAATATGACGTAAATTTAACCTGTCTCGGGCTCTGCGAAGGTACACTGACTGGAGGTTATTTCTACACAAAAGGGAGCATTTTCTACTAAAATGTGTATAATTGTATGTACACTTATTCCTATAAGTTTAATAACACAAATTTATCATTTAAGTATGCACTCCGCAGTCCACACTACGAGGAGCCAACTTGTAATTAATTAATTCATATTCAACGCGTAAAAGTCGATCCGCAATTAAAATATAATAATGTCCAATATGCATATTAATTACAAAATGAAAACAATTATTGTGTCTCAGAAAAGTTGATGATATTCAATAATTTCCAAATTATTGGTATCACTTACTTCACCAAAAACTGTATACAAATGTACCCTTACTAAACGTGTATAGTTTAGTTGGTTTGCACATTAAGTAAATTATGCATTTAATTTCGCCAACGTATGCACAACCTACACGTTACCGTTCAGCCTTTCATCACAACCACATCACACACACATTACCAAAAAATGCAAATATCTCTCTCACTTATAAAACCCAATGTTTCACCTTTCCATCTATTCATCCATCCATACATATCCAATTAAATAATGATTCAATCAACGTTTATTTACATAATTTTGGATGAACTTGCCAACTTTTAATTTCTTGGAAAAAATACGATCTGACGATGATTCAGAACGATTGTGACCAATAATCTACCTCAAATATTCGACATTGTTAATTTGTGTGTGACACAAACTTGACCTCATGTAAAATCCCAATCCAATAATACCCAACATTTATGTATGTGCATACATATATGCAAATATGTACGTATGTACATACCATTACCTGAAGGCATCATTGGGTGGCGTCAACAAGTCGACAACAGGAATTGTTTGTGTAAAGTATTTAGTTTTTTGGTCATTGGTGACAGTGACAGCGAATTGGGTGACAAATCTAGATGACGATTAAGCACACATTATTATCGTGACGGTGACGATGTCGATGTCAATCTCGATTCTTGACACAAGTTCAGTTCAGTTCAATGTATATACTAATGAACTCATTATGATCGTTATGTCATCATTATTCGCATTCTCAATAATTCACTTGATTGCATCTCTTGTTACATCCAGCATACACATATTTAAATACACCTTAAAATGCATAATTATAATTAGCATATTATGCAGAATGTGATAATGTGACCCTCGCAAGTCACCCATCTACATAATCTCCTCGCCTTGTGTGACTTATCATTATTAAAATCCGCACAGCAATTTGTCACCCCAAAAAGTGTGCTTTTCGTTTCATTGATGATCCAGTTTAGGAATGAGATGCGTAATTAATAATTTAATTAGTGCTCGCGTGTGAGTGAGTGACGTGATAATGTTGTGTGTGCGACATTGAGATCAATAAGTCACTCACTCGTCGAGTAAGCGAATCCATCCCTATTTTAATCTGCAGCATTTAGTCCAACTGCTTAGTGAGTGACCATGTATGTGCATACGTAAGAAAGGCAAAACCATCCATCCATGTCCATTTACAAACAAAATTATAGAGATCAAAACGAGTGAGACTCAATGTCAGTCAACTCTCGGCACAAATGAAAATATGATAATTCATGGACAAGGTTTGCTAAAGATTATGTATGTATTTAGTTTATGTAAGCAGATTAAAGAAAATAGGTAAGAAAGAAAGATAGACAACTAAATGTTCGCAAATTGCGTGATAAATATTAACGCCGCAGCCTTCCAATCTTTTGGGTGGGGACGGATTTACTTGAGATTGTGGTAGATGAAAAATCTAAAATTGCGTAAATGTAGGATTGATTGATCAGTGTTTCTGGTGCAAGTATTGAACTTGTTGCAAGAAATAACTGCAAGAAAGTGATTTTTTGGCAGGTATTTTGACCTGCAAGAAATGCAAGGCGCAGGAAACTAGGTCCCACCGCTGAATTCATAGGGCGCTTTGCAAGTTGGCGAATATTTCTTGCGAATATTTTTTGCTTTTTTGCAAATTCTTGTACCTTGCATTTCTTGCGTTTCTTGCTTTTCAGTGCAGAAATGTAGCAAACCTGCAAGAAACGAAGCACTGGGATTGATGCGATAGATATCCATGAACGATGCATCCTAATTAATTAATTAATTAATTAATGAACTAATTATTGTAAAAGTTTAGTCCATCATACTTAGAAATTCCGACCAGATCGTTAATTTATGATGCGCAATAAGAAGGAAGAAGAAGATGCACAAATTAACAGAATGACACCGTCCCCATCACGATTAGACCAATAAAATAATATTATTTATGTATCTGTCCGTCTGATCTAGTTCTGCATGTCATTTACTTGCCACACGTCTCTAAATTACAGCAATAATAATCATAGTAATAATCTCGCCGCATTTTTATTAGTCACCACAAAAACCAACCCTTTAATGAATTGGTTCATCATTTCATTGCACACAAAAACTGGATAATGTGCCAAAAATGCGACATTGCGAAATATCTCGCAATTCCGAATTGGTGCAGATTTTTATTGCCGTTTTATTACGATGCATTATTCTTATTTGCGAGATAACATGTTGGATTGGAAAATGTGTAACGACATGAAAAAATAATTGAATAATCGCCTTCACGTCACATCCTTCCCTTCGCTACATCATGTCCAACAACGAGTCCAACATCGCGATCGCGTCCTTATCTCACACAGTCGTCCACTTTATTTCTTGTCTTTCTGCAGATTTATGACTAGTTTTACCTTCACTTCTTTCCAACGCGAGCAAACCACCCAAAATCTAAACCAAACAATATGTATGCACTAGAGACCACTTATCCTATCACTTTTATGTAACAACTTGAGATGTTGGTTATTGACTCAGTTTTTGATATTATCACCCAAAAGTGCAGCTTACTTGAGCCCGAGCCAGAATTTCTGAGTAGAATCACTGCGTCGAATTCTGCAGGGATTGGCAAAAGCTCGACGCATATAATCTGCATAATTTTTTTTACATAATCCTGCAGAAAATTTACATTGTATGAGTTTTATTCTGCAGAAACCTATCTATGTACATAATTCTGCGCCTAGTTTTATGCGCAAAATTTTTCTGGAGGAAATCGGACCAAATTTTGTACATACGAACGCCGTTCAAATTTTTACTCGGGTTATGTATGTACGAATATTTGTCATCTTCTTATCATAGAAAATTCTATGATTGTGATGTTTTTTTTGCTCAAAATTATTACGTCATATATAAATTAGTCATAAATAATTTCGTGGCAATTTTTTTCGCCAAATCTATACATAAATAAATGCATTCCCAGGTTATGTTAAATACAGACGGACGGACGGACAGGCTGTACAGCTACATTGGGGCTGCATAAAATGTCCTTAAAAACTAAAATATTATTACAAGTATTTATTTATTATTGTGCATATCATGTAAAATTGGTTCGGTAAAGTAATAAATTACGGAAAACTTTTAATAATTTAATTAATTTCACATAACGATCATCCATTACAACCATTTTCGAGTTTAGGAATTTGCATTGTTTGGCAAATTGTAAAATGGGAGCATGAAGTGCAATTTATGTATTTTTATTTCGACAACAAGGTGAAGGTAGCATTTTAGGCGGTTTCACTTTTCATATCATATTATTCATCTTCTTGGCCAAAGAAAATTGGTTTGGGTTTTGTATTTACGTATGGCTGGATTGAGTCAGAAATAAATCAACATGCGAAATAGGTTAATTGGAGAATTTGCAGTGAATTTGCAAATTTGCGAATGCAACGAATAAGGAGATTCAGATTTATGCAAATAAAATATGTACATACATAATTCTACTGCAATGCGACTCGAGACACGTATGATAAATGTCGTTCGCTTTGAGATTTGCCTTTTTGCTACAAATTCCTGTCTGGGCAAGAATTACAATTTGCAAAATTAGTGAATATTATGAAAATCGGGATGAGATGAACTCTCATTGGAGATTATAGCGTCACAATTATGCAAACGATGCGAAGTGATAAATACGCGTCTGATCCGAAATCTGCCTTCCAGTCGCCAAATAGACGGACGCGAACGAACCAGAAATTTTTTGATTTTAGTGAAAAATTGTAGCTTTTCAAAGTCACGTAATTTACCATAATGAAATCCAGGTCAGGATTTAGTAGTGGGAGGGCAGGAGTCCAATTGGGCGTGGTGCTGCTCGTAGTTATTTTCTTGCCAAGCGGTACGTTCGGAATTTTAGACTTTCTAGACCCGTTCCTTGATAAATCGGAGCCTCAGCACAATGAGATTGGGGGGAGTGGTTCTCTGGCTGGGTCGGGACATATCGGTGCTGGACTGGGAGACTCGATCGGATTCAGTAAGTTAATTAATTAATTGTGTAATTATTAAAAGCATACATATAAATATTGTTTAATTGACTCGTTAATTTCAGACGCGGACGGATCCATCGCCGCCTCGAAGGGTCTCGGGGTTAATTTCGACAATGGGAATGGCAGATTCGACCACAAACAGGATCCTCACTTTCAGGGAGAATTTCAGGACCAGAGGCAGCACGAATTAAGTAAGAAGTTCAACCTCAACTCTCAATATGTAATTAATTCTAATCAATTATATAATTATAAGCTAATTGTCCAATATTTCACAGTTCCAGTTCCCCACGGAAAAGTGTTACCCCCACCGCCACGCTACCAACAGCCAATCCACCTCAACCCTACCAAGCCATGCGACAAGAATGGTCCCGTTCTTCGTCCCATTGCGCAACACCCACCCCCACCAAACCAGCAGGACGGACCGTTCTTCAAGAACAGACAATTCCGAGGCGTCAACAGTGGCAGTAAACAAAAATTAGACGACTCGCCCTCCTCGAAGACCGGCCCTGTCGACGACTCTGACGTTGAAGGAGTCGACGTGGACAAGGATGGCGACGTTGACGATGATGATGAAGACTTCTTGAGACAAGCCAGGTTAGCAAAAAACCCTAAAATATGTAGATTAACCAAATTTGCATAAAATTTGTTTTTGCCCTCTTCACAGAGCACTTCTGGACAAGGCAATTTTTCAAAAGAAAATGAATAATAGCACGGCCGGGAAGAACGGTACTCAACTAGACCAAGGCAAGGACGCCATCAAAAGACCCGCCCGCAGTCACTTATCCGACACTAAAAACAGCCCTCTCGCCGACCAAGCCAAGAACGCCTCCTCCCCTCACGAAGACCAAGACAAGAACGGGACACAAAGATTCGTCCGCCATCACCCGACCGATGATAAGAACATGAACTCTACCGCCGGACAAGCCAAGAACGCCTCCTCCGCTCAAGAAGACCAAACGAAGAACGCGACCAAGAGATCCGTCCCCGTCCTCGTCGTGGAACACGTCCAGTTCATCCCTCTCGATAAGCACCTTAACACCACCACCGATTCCTCGTCCGAGGACGACTTAAAGAACAACCAACGCCGCTCCGACAATAGTTTGTCGCCGCAATTAATCCCCCAAAATTCGACACAACAAAATTCCACAAAGAACGTTTCTTCTGGAGGAGACCGCGTCATTTCGCCCAAATTCGCCCACATGTTTCACAACATGTTTGCAGGATAGGTCTTAATAATTTTATTAGTCGATAGTTTTTTACTAGTCTCATTTTACCCGTCTCAACTTGCCTCGTCTCATTGTTGCGTCGCTGTTTAATTGCAATAATAATAATGTCTGTCATATTTGGTGGCGATAATTACAATTACTCTCCGTCTTTTATCAATATGAAAAACAAATCATTCAAAAAAGTAGTTAGCTAGTCAGTCAGTCAATTTTTAATCCATGTGACAAAATATGTAGCAAAATAATGAAGAAAATTTCACAAATAAATCTGAATGAAGGATACATAATTACTTTGCGAGATTGTAATGTGGTCATAAATCATTTACATATACACCTTTATTTACACTAAATCACTCCCTACGCTGAGTAAACGTCGACCCAATAATAATTCAAATCGGTCTCAGGTATGTATGTAATGCATCTCACAATGGAGGTTTCCCAGCGTATGCTCTCCGATTTTGGGCAAATTAGTATGAATCGATCGCAAATTTGATTAGTATGAAATTTGCAAAAGACACGATCTCTCAATGGTCACGTTTGGCAGATATATTTGCATCCGAAGAGGAGAAAACGAGATTTGGAAAGTGTAAAATTTGTAAACTTTGGGGCCAATTTTCTCTTCGGATGCAAATATCTCTCCCAAACGTTCCCATTGGGAGATCATGCCTTTTCCAAATTTCATATTAACTAAATTTGCAATCGATTCACACTGTTTTGCTCAAAATCTGCGAGCATCCGCTGGGAGACCTCCCTTGTAAGTATCTCTAATAATGCTTATTTGCTCATAAAACATCTCGGCTGACAAGACGAGCTCTGAGGACACGCACTGATACTAATAATCCAATCCAACATGTCAACAAAATTTGGTCTGGTTTTTCATTCAGTCAGTTTCGTGTTGAGTAATAAATCTCAAGGGCCTGCAGCTACATAAACATAATATTTCTTGCTATGGCATAAATGGCAACAAATTATTAATCTCGCTCTGCTTAGAGGACTTATTGTCTCTCTGCTGCAGAAATTGGAGCACATCTCACTTCAGTCAATCTTGTTTCGCATGCAGGATTGACAGGGAAATGCATCCCCACAGAAGTAGTTACATAACCTACCTTCATAACAATAATATCATCGCTCCTCGCTCGTAGTAAGGAATAAATTAAATTGATGCACTATTCGCAAAACCCACATCTACATACAGATGAAAACGATACTGATTTGCATGCATGTAAAATAATTAGGTGACGAGTACATACGTAGTAAAAAAGACATTCCAATAATTAGTTAAAGTCTTGTTAAGTGTGGAATGTATTAAAAAACAGGGTTTCGCTGTGGTCATAATCATTGTCCAAAACCGGTTTTAAACAGTTTTAGAGAACAATTTTGGGCGTCCAAAATGTCCAAAAGTGTTCAAAAAAGAAAGTGGGGCAAAATTTTACAAGTTCGTCATTATTAACTTCCCATTAATTTTGAGCATTTCGCATGGTTTAGAAAATTTCCTAATTTCTCATGAGAAAAGTTTTTCAAAATTTCATGGTCATCCACTAAAATGCTCAAAATTTAAGACAGATTACATATTTTTGCATAGATTTGCAAAAAAACTCGTTAGTAAAGAACTTGTAACATTTTACCCCATTTTTCAACGTTGAACGCTTTGGACATCCAAAATTATTTGCACAGATTTGGACGCTTCTGAACGGTAATTTTGAACGTCCAAAACGAAACACTGATAAGAAATTTGTGTACGTAACTCAATCCTTGTTGGTGTCGTCGTTGGTCTCGTCGGATACCTTAAAAAGTTGTAGAGGTCGAGCCATCCATACACATCCTTAAGGCGTCATCATAAGTACTCATCATGATTTTTTTCACCAAATAATATTGAAAAGTGGGGCAGTGGCATGGCGGTCATAAAATGGAGTTGAAATGAAAAACATAATAAAAATCAGAGACAAACAACGACTCAAAAAATGCACCTCCCTTAAACGGAAGCAGTCACTGTCGATGAGATCCAATCCAATAAGCGTAATCTTAGCCAACAATCGAATCCAATCCAATTCACACTCCACGATCAATCCAAATAAAAATAAACACGAGTCGTTGTCGCGTTAAGGATTTAATTTATGTAATTTATTATTTACCTCCAAATTCGTCCATCGATTAAACGCGACCATGGAATAAGCGGCATTTTGCTGTGTCTTACATTTTAATTAAAAAGTAATGATACATTTTTTACGGTAATTAAACCTTTTTTGTAACTACATCCTCACATAATTCACACCGTGATAAGCGAATAAAAGCGAGAATGACACAAGTAAGTATCACATCCCTTCATGTAAGTTGTTAAGATGCGAGGAGATAAGATGTTATCGAGAGAATAACTATGTGTGCGATCTTATTTTTCGAATCATTCAGAGTCGTAGATCGTTCCTCTCATACTTATGCATTTATTATGTAACTCATCAGTCAGAGGAGTAATACGTTCGTGCAGTGGCCGCGGAAGCCGTGGGGACATCTGGGGACGTTAACATTGTAGGATAGGGGAGGGCCGGGTTTATATAACATGGGCAGATGATGGGGACATCGGATAACCGTGGGGACATTGTCCACACCCTTCCGCGGCCACTGTGTTTGTGGATTCGCTGTCATTTAAACATGTAACCGGCGTGTGCGTGGTGTGGTGGCGGCAGTGATGGTGTGAGAGACAAGTATTTCAGACGAACATTGTGCATACACGCAGAAAATGGAAGGCACGCCAAGAAACCCAAACAAAGGGATGGAAGAAAGGACTCCACCCTCCACGATCAAACTTATTGCCGTTCGTACGTAAAGTCGAGTCGTCATCGGCAAAAGTTAGTTTATGTTGACCGTGAGTCAGGCCATCATCATCATCATCTAGTCATCGTCGTCACATTTTGGTGGCGTTGGTGGTGGTCAAACTATATAAAGGTGTCCCAAGGAGTGGAGCCCTTCCCCATTCGTATCCACTCATCCGTCCTGTGACGAGGGACGACGGCGATAAGAACAGTAATAAGATAATAGAAGCATAAGATAAGACATAGAATACGATCGCGACATTGCCAAGATGGGACTGAGACCGTGTTTTTTGTTAGTGCTTTCTTGTGTCACGGTGGGAGTGGTGCACGGGGCGAATCCGAACTATTCCTACCACGTGAAAATCGACGACGCCGCTCATGCGAATTATCAGGAAAAAGCGGAAACGAGAAAGGGACCAGATGCGGTCGGATTCTACAGGTAATTTATTTTTGGAGAAAATCGGCAGCTTATTTTCCAATCTTAAGTATTTACTTGGACAAATTTTGTCGGGAAAAAATGGCACAATTTTGCACATTTCTTTCTATTTATTCCTTGTTGGTAAACAAACAGTGTTTCGGATGCAAGTAACCGCTTGAAATAACGGTATGAAAATTGCGACTATTTTGACCTGCAAGAAATGCAAAGCGCAAGAAACGACTTCCCGCCGCTATAAATATTTAATAAAGCGCGTCGCTACATGGCGCATATATTTTGCACCTCGAATTTCTTGCATTTCTTCCTTTGCAGTGCAAGAAATGTAGCAAACCCGCACCACTGTAAACAAGCTTTAATACAAAAAATCCATCCATTTTTTACGTCCTTTATCCTTCCTGCCTAATGAAAGAAATGGGTTTCTTGACTGATCCAATTTATCGAGCTGATTGCAAATTATTATTTCATCCACTCGCCTAATGGACGAAGGTGTCATTATAATTGACACGAGACAAGGTTTCCTTTCATTAAACGTGTTACACTTTACGAAGCATTTGGCCATCGCGTAATTGGTAACGATCAAATCGTGTCGTCTCTTTTTAGTCACAAAGTCATCTCTAGATTCGATCTGTGCTGCTCAATAATCTCACCTCTCTCAGGAGGTGACCCTACTAAAGCACAGCCCAACCCATGCTACAAAGATTACTACGTGAATAATAAAGCCATTAGCATAATGTTGCATTATGCATGGATTAATGCATCGCAAACTTTTGGTTGATTGCCTTTCATTCCAATTTTAATAAAAGGAATCAACTTTTGCAGAACGACAAGTGTCGATAAGTTTGTAAATCAAATAACCAGATCTCATTCAGAAAAGTATTACGAAGGCATACGAGGCCTCGTAAATGGACACGTACTGCATTTTCGTAACATAAATATGTAAAAGTGCATAAGAGATGCAGTGCACTAGTTTTTGTGTAACATAATCTTTACGAATATTTTCTTCCTCTTGTTTGGCTGATTACCAAGTAATCTAGACAACTTTTTAATCAATTACTTATTATTGATTCCATTAGGAAAATATGATATCATCAAATTGAGTAATTAGTATGCTGAGAGAATTTATGCCAATTTGCAAGAAATAAAATTGTGTTACACATTTTACCCTTATTTTGGCTTAACAAAAGGGTATAATTTGTATATATGTACCAATTTACAAAAAAAATGTTGCCCAGTAAGATGGAGGTCTCCCAGCTTGTGGTCACAGATTTTGAGCAAACTAGTGTCAATCAATCGCAAATTGTATTAATATGAAATTTGCAAAAGACACGATCTACCAATGCGGACGTTTGGCAGAAATATTTGCAACCGAAGAGGAGAAAACGCGCAGTTGGAAAGTGTAAAATTTGTTAACTTTAAGACACATTTTCTCCTCTTTGGATGCAAATATCTCTGCCAAACATGACCTTTATCTTTTGCCATATTAATTACATCTGTGATCGATTGACATTGTTTGCTCAAAATCTGAGAGCATACGCTGTGAAATCTCCATTGTACATAAATAAATAGCAGATATTCTAGGTTAACAAAAGTGAATGAAATCTCATGAAATTTTGTACACATTACGTGAAGCAGCAGATAAATAAAAGAGGGGCAAGGATTACACACACACAGTTTTCATCAGTTGTTGAGTTGATCTCACTTTTTTGGGTAATTAGCAGGACGACCAGCGTGAGGTGTGTTTAATGAATGCAGTACAAAAAAACGAGTCATGGATGTGCGTGTGGACGGGTTTTAAGTTTTAAACGGTTCTCAATGACATTGCAAAAAAGGAGAGCACAACTTACATAAAAGGACCAACTATACCACACGATCCATGATTGTAGAACTTGACTTATTGTTACGCAATAATCTGGCTAAATATGGATCAATAATAAAATGAATGCCACGAACTAAAAGGAAGATCAGCCAGTAAATGGCTTGTAATTACTCGTCATCAATTCATCACCACCACGCATTGTTTAATGTCGCACAAATTGCGGTATCCAAAATGACATGACGTCATCGCGAAGAACAGCTCAATTACTTTTTTAGTAAATAAAATACCACCGGAAGAGATATCTTCCTTCTTGGTCACGGTTTGTCTGTAGGAAGTGACGACTTCATTATTTTCACCGCAAGACAACTGTCGTCGTTTTGTTTTGAGAAAAGCATGAAATTTTTACTTTTTTGAGAAAAAAACCACGATTGGATGACGTTTCAATTAATAATTTTCTGTATGTAGCGTCGTGGATCCGAACGGATCCCTTCGAACGGTGGAATATACCGCGGACGATCGAGGCTTCAACCCCACCGTGACCTATTCGCATGCAGGGTCCCATGTTTATCATAGCCATGGATCTACTGCTGCGGCCGTTGGAACGTATGCACCTGCCTTCGTGCAGGACAGCAGGGTTCAGATTGTCGACAAATTCACCGGACCACCACCAGCTCTGAACGTCCAACCGTTCCAGTTGCCTGCTCCGTCCAGTTTTGCCAATGCTGGACCACTCGTCGTCCCCGCGCCGGTGCGACCCGCACCTCCACCCCAGCTTATTGCGCAGGCGCAAGGTAGATAAGTGCAAAATTGGGGGTTTTTTATGCCATGATTGATAATAATTTATGTATGTGCAGGAGTTGAATATGCCCCCGCGTACATGCCACCAGTCACTGCGTTTGTCCAACAACAGGCTTATCTTCCACCACCACAAGTGACTTATCATCAACAAGTGGCTCAACCTGTGGTTCAGGAAACTTATCTTCCTCCACCACCACCACCACAAGTTACGGCTACTTATCTTCCACCACCCCCACCACGACAGGTTACCGCTACTTATCTTCCACCACCTCCACCACCACCACAGGAAGTCGTAGAGGTTGCTCAACCAGTTCGTGAGACTTATCTTCCTCCACCACGCGTAACTGCGACCTATCTTCCACCACCTCCCCCACGAGTTACCGCCACTTATCTGCCCCCACCTCCCCCACGCGTGACCGCCACTTATCTTCCTCCTCGACAAGAAGTCGTCTACGAGCAACCCTCTCCTGCCGTGATCGCCGTGGAGAAGCCGTCTCTCCTCGTCTCCGCCCCCAAGAAGGTCTTGCAACCGGAAATCGTGTCTGTCGAGAAGGCCAGCGTCTCTCTCGTGCAGGACTCGTACTCCGTCGCCCCAGTCAACACGGTCACCGACTACACTGGTCCAACCTACCCAGAATCCATCAAGATCACTTCCGCCAACAAACCACAACATACTTACGGACCACCCAACTTCACGCCGGGAACGCCAATCGGCATCGTTGAGGAGCAACCAGCAGCGGTGACGGTCGTGGAGAAGAAGCCGGTCAAGGTGCACGTTTCCGTGGTTG
This sequence comes from Folsomia candida, assembly GCF_002217175.1. NCBI lineage: Eukaryota > Metazoa > Arthropoda > Collembola > Entomobryomorpha > Isotomidae > Folsomia > Folsomia candida. Next base: position 1,510,024 of record NW_019091200.1, on the reverse strand, counting down.
GACCACCACCTCCACCACCACCACAAGTCGTTCATGAGCATGTCGTCGCCCAACCACCACCGCCACAAATCGTCCAGTATGCCCCACAAGTTCAGTACGTTCCACAAGCACAGCCCATCGTTCAACACCAACAAGTAATCCACCACCAGCAACCACAGCAATTTATCCATCACCAACCTGCCGCCGTGGCTGTCCCAGTAGCGCAAAAGGTCGTGACGGCTGCAGCGCCACTTGGTCTGTACGCAGGAGCGGTCGGATTTCACACGGGAAATTCGGGCCCAACTCAATACCTTCATAGTTATGGGACTCAGGGGTACATGCATGTTACTGACAATTAGTTATTACGACGCCTTAATCATAGTCACCATCTAATTTCGCTATTTTCTCCTGTAGATTCCAAGTCACCTCTTCCCGTCAATTTAACAAAGTCTTGACTCAACATGCCGTCGCCGCCCCGATCCAAGTGCAACCACAAGTACAACAAGTTCAGGAAGTGTACCACCATCAACCTCAACAAATCGCTGTCCCCGTTCAACCCGCACCCGTCCCAGTTGTGCAGCATCATCACGTGCAACCCGTCGTTGAACAATACCACCGAGAAGTTTATGCCCCCAAATATATTCCCCCTCCAGCCGCACCAGTCGTCCAAGTGCAACATCAACACGCCCAAGTTGCCGTTCCAGTCGTGGCCCCTCAACCGGCCGCAGTTTACGGACCTCATCACCATCTTGCGCAACCTGTCGCGGCCGCAGCAGCGGTCGCAGTGCCAGTTTCCGGAAAGAAACAAAACCCTTTGACCTTTGCCTACTCGTATGATCAAGGTGGGGCCAAGGTCAGCCATTCCTACTCCGGGTCAGGGTGGTAATCGTAGTCGTTAAAAAATCATTCTCCTCCTTGAATATGAAAACTGCCTCTAAATACATCATGATCATCTCTTAATCTTAAGTATCTTCTTGTGTACCTTATTACTCCGTCGGTCGAAATGTGATCGTTTTATTGGAAAATATTTCCGTCTGACTTCCGGTCTGGTTTGTTTGTTTGTTTGTTTTTCCCTGCACGAGCTTATCCATCCTACATATTTTTTATAATGGAAATTACATATAAAATAAACTATGCTATAGTTTCCGTCGGTGAAGAAAAGCTTGTTCTGATTTTGTACGCCTGAACAAATATAAATTATCGGATAAATGTTATGTTGTGATTTCAGCGCTGAATGTGATAACTTCTAGAATCGAAAGAAGAATATATTTCTTATGAAATTTATGAATAATAATAATAATACAGTCAATTTTTATACTAATAACGACATTGAGAATATTACGCTATGATTTTGTTATTCATTTTTTGACTACTGCATAAATAACTGTATGTATAAAACCGAAATTGACGTTACACGATACAATCATCTACGGAGAACTTTCTTATCCATAAAGCTCTTGGTATTATAGTTAAGAAATCTGTACAAATATTTTATCCTCTTTCTGAGATTGTGCCATTCCTGGGGACGAGAAGCAACGCGATTTCCGAGCATTTTATGTTTCCGAATTAACATCTGCGTCATGAAAGAAATTAAAGTTTACATTGCGATCAAATTAATTTATATGCAAAAATTTTAACGCACCTGGAACTCATTCCCATGAAATCCTTTTAACCACTGGGGAATATGTGTCTGGAACATGATGGGTTTCAGTCCTTCCTGATCGCCGAGAATGTCGATATAGTCATTTTGTCCGAACAAGGCTTTTTTCTCGGTCCAATTCTTTTTAGGTTGGTAGAGCGGCATTGGAAGTGGCATTCCGGTTGGAATTCGTGGAAGGGGTCCTTTGAAATCCATCTATAAGAAAGCCACATCCAATATAGCTTAGTAATTTATATATTTTTTGCATTTACAAGATTAATTAACTAACCTTATCTTTGTATCCATACTTTCTCATTAGAACTTTTGGCTTGTCCTCAAAATATCTGTATCGCACGGTGCCCTTTGAAGGTACAAGGAGTGAGGACGCTTCCAACCTTATCGAAGTTTCGAGTAAGAGGGTATTTGGGGGTGGCGATATGTGGACAACCCGAGATAAGCCGGTGACTAGTTTTGAGATGGAGAACATTATTAACCTGATCAGTTAATAAGTTTCAATCCACATAAAAACCCTGTCCTACACCGTCAACTGCCTTCACGTAAGACTATTCTACCCAATTAATACAATTTAGTAATTAAATTAAACTTTAATTTAATGCAACTTAAAAAACATGGCACATTTTCTACTCTTTTAAAATTCAAATTCTTGCAATCCGCTCCGGAAAGTCTCGCCTTTCCCAAATAAATTGCGTTACAAAATCACGCAAAAAATCTTATCGGCGTTTATCGATTACATTAAAACCACATTTATTTAATCAAATTGCAAATTGTTTAAGAGATTGATTTAAATGGAGCAACAATTATAATTTGTTAACATTTTATGCCCAATTTATGAAATTATTTGATACACTATATATGTATTTTATATGACATTGTTAACTAAAATTCAAGCAGTCGTGATCATTACACGTAATATTACTGCTGTTTATGTGCTAATTAAGTAATTATTTATTCATATAATTAGCTAATTACTAACTTATTTGCTCAATTTAAGGCAATAAATTTTTATAGGTTTGAAAACCCAGTCATCTTTTAGCTTTATTATGCAAACGATTTCTCATATCGTTTGTAAATATAGCGTCACTCCTTTATGCGTCCAGAACTTCAAATGCTTCTTTAATGTTAAAATTGTAGGTGAAATGTGACTAAAGGTAGGAATCTTGGTTTCGTACGAAGGTTCTTGTTGTGCGATACGTTTCCATGCAACGCTCCGTCCCCTTTGCTCTGTTCCTAAAGATGCAAATTCTCCCCTTCCCCATTGCTTACATACTTCAGTACATGCAGAATTTACATAATATTGTTGTGAATCTGAAAGTAGCAGCAAGTGGAAGACCAGAACGAAATTTTGACAAGAGTGTTAGTGAGTGAGTGATGAGCGACCTGAGTGACGGGGTCGGCGGCGGCGGTGGGAGGAAATCACGCCGAACGGTTGAGCAGGATGAGAACAATGCAGAAACTGCGTCCACTCGAGGAGGAAGAAATTGGTCCAAGAAACAGGGCGAAAATCGTAAGAAGTTAATTATGTAAATTACAGTTGCACTTGTAACAAACTAACTGAAATTGAGTGAATAAGATGTGTATTCGAGGTGCATCATTTGCTAGGGAAATTTGACATTTTTTAAGTTTCGACATATTCCGTATGACCTTTGACCTCGTTTACTCAGTCACCAGGTCGGTGTATGTTGAAATGATGGTTTCTGATACCCCCCCCCCCGAAACTACGTCAAAAACGATCAAAACTAAAAGTTAGATTTTTTTAACTTTGACGGTCGTTCTGCTCGCATTATGAAATTATTTTTGTGTTTGTTCCAGGGAGCAATCGGGTCAGCAGTGGGGATGGCGTGGCAGATGAAAACCTGTTACTTCGACGCCATCTCCGCAAGCAGGAGGAGAAGATTAAGCTTCTGGCCACAAAACTTGTCCGAGTTGTGGGTGAGAGGAAAAGCAAGGTGAGAGACTTTGCAATTGTACTCCCGAGGTCACTCATTAACTAACATATCTCATTATTAGGAGAAACGGGACGAAATGTTGATTGAGGAGCAGAAGGGCAGATTAGCCGAGTTGGAGGGAATCGTGTCCAATCTTAGGGACAAGTTAAGCGTGAGTCGCGAACAATTAGCGTCCGTGACCAAGCTTATCCCAACCCCGTCAAATACCTCCCATCACCACCACCATTTACACCACTTACCTCCAACCCCATCAGCCAGTAAGTTATCTGTCCTTACCAAACCTGACCATTTTTAATCAACTCAATTTCAATATTCACCAGTAACGATTATAAATTATTGACCTTTTGAAGGTTCCCGAGGTCGGACTCGTTGGTCGTCTGGTGGCGGATCACCCCCAAAGAAGCAGGACTCCGCCACCGTGACTAAAAAGGGTCGTCTCTCCAGCACCACCACAACGCCTCGACCTCGAAGCAGTCACCTCACTCTGCTCGAAGACTCCGAGTTCACTTCACGCGTGGAAAGCTTGCTGTTGGAGGCGAAAAGTGAGAACGCGGCGTTAGAAGACCAACTCCGTCTCAGCAGGGAACGCCTCACCCACTTTCAACTGGAAGCGGAACGAACCTTATCCGCCCTTCGGGTCGCAGAAGAGGAAGTGGAGCGGATGCGGGCAGAGGTCGAGCGAGGTCACGGCGAGCGTGTCTCGCTGATTCGAGCAGAGCGGGAGGCGCGTCGTTTGGGTGGCTGGGTGGGCGTGCTGGAGGGGAAAGTGGGTCGACTGGAGGAGGAAGTTGGGCGCGGTGTGGAGGACAAAGGTCGCGTGGAGGAAGATTTACGGAAGGTGGAGGGGGAACTGAGGGAGGAGCAGGAAAAGGGCCTCAGTCTGGGGAAGAAGTTGGAGGAAGTTGTGCGGGAAGTGGGCAGACTGAAGGAGGTCGAAATGGCGGTGGGCGGACTCGTCGAGGAGAATCGGATACTGAAAGAGAGTCACGAATCCTTAGTGGAGAAGAGCTTGTCCGGTATTTCTCTGGGGGCGGGAGGCAGTCGTTCAGCTGGACAAAGGGCGGAAGAAGAATGTGTTGACCTCAAGGTAGTAAAATAGTTGAAGAAGAAGGGGGACATTGCGTCCCAGAAATTCAGCAAAATTGTATCCTGCAAATGCGATGGTGCATGATTTGCTAACTAATATTTGATTTACAGAGGCAACTGACCGAATTGGAGGGGAGGTTGAAAACCGAAGTGGGCGCAAAATCCGAGCTGAGCGAAGCTTTACGAGAAGCAAAGACCAAGAATGTCACGCTCGAAGAGAAAGTGGCAAAGTTGGAAGGAGAGCTTGCCGAAATGAGCGCAAAATTGGCAGCCAGCGAGGCAGACCGAGAGAAACGCAGCATCAGTGAAGAGGTCATTCTTCGTGCCAAGACCGTAGAAGAAGAGCTTGGCCAAACCCAATGGCAATTGGTTCAAGTATGTATGCGTAGCAGAAAAAAGCATTACTATCTTGAGCGTAATTTGAAATGCAATATTTTTCCAGGTTCGTGACGAGTTGGACAAAACGCGTGCCCTGCTGAGAACGCAAATGATGATAAGTCGCGGTTGGGGGAAGGAGGTGGAAGAACTGAGCAAGAAGTTGGACAAGGCGGAAAGCTTTCACAGTCATAAATTGGAAGAATTTATGGCCCTCTTGGAACAAAGGACGAAGCAAATGTGCGTCCTGGAAGAAACTTTGGAAGCCATTCGACCCTTGGCGAATAAAACGGCACCACCACGACAAATAATGGTCCCAAATAATGATGCCACCGCGACGACAACAACCTCAGAGAATAAATCACCACCACAAGAGCAACAAACAATTGTCACGAAAAATAATGCCACCGCGACGACAACCACAGAAGAAATTGTTCCCCCCACTCGACCCCCGCGCACGAACCCCCCAGATCGCGACAAGGATAATAATAATGACTCCTTGCTCGTACTGCCCATGTGATGACGATGATGATATTGACATGAGAATAACAATTATTAATAACTGTATAATATGCCTTCTCTTGAGCCAAGTTTGCGTCTTTCTCTCCTGTATCTTAAATAACTGCTTAATTACGATAATTAATTAGGATTCTATGTTAAATTAGTTTAACAAGTTGATACCATGACATACGTGTGACCTCCCGGTTGGATTTTGACATTAAAAGACATTCTTGACGTGTAATTAATTAGTTAGTGTACTTTCTCTTCTCAGATATATATTGAGGGATTTCACGTCAAGTTCGTAACCTACGTAACTGCGTTAGGTTTGTAAGCTTACACACTCTTGACGTGAGTTGACTTTGTAAACATTTTCGTAAACATTTTTTAGTAAAATCAAAATATCGTATATAAAACATCATCAAAATGTTGCTAGCCAACTTTATCCTAGCGTACACCAAATGAAATGTAATTATTTTTGAATTTTTTTGCCTAAAATATCAGGTTTTCAGGAATTACATAGCTATTTCTTATGTCACAAAATTCTATAATATACCAAAATGATCGTATGATCAAGACCGATCGATTGATACCCCTCTGGATGAAGTGTGTCAATTTAACCCAGATTTGACATTTGGGGGCTGGTCGGATAGCGACAAATATTTTCGGCTGGCAGCAATCTTTTGTAAAATAATTAAATTAATTTGCATGTTGATGGGACGAGATCACAAAAAATTTACAATTGACAATTCGTCTCTAAGACAATTTCAATAGGAAATGTAAATATCAAACTCGAATTATTTACGAACCAAAAACATGCGTTTGAAGTGCGTAAGATTCGTAAAAGTTCGTAAGTCAATTTTCCTTAGAAATGTGTGTAAAAGTTCGTAAAAGTTTGTAAGCTTACAAACCTTACGCAGTTACGAAGGTTACAAACGTTGACGTGAGTTCCCTCATTATGTATATTTCAAGTAACAACAATTATCTATTACTTATAAACACTTTTTATACTTTTGTATATGAACATGGGTAATTTTTACGTAAAATAATTATGTATGTATTAGTACTAAATATATTTGTGTATTTTACTGGCAGCAATAAGTTAAGTAGTCGATAAGTAATTGTCAATTACTAATTGATATGCCGCTCATTCGGTTTGGTTAAGTAATATATGTTTGGTTGGTTGATGGTATCGAGAGAGAGAAGGTTAATATCAGTGACCGCGGGAGCATGGGGACAATGACCCCATCCCCCTTCCCTCATCCAAGTCAATGTTCCCAGATGTCCCCACAGCTTCCGCGGCCACTGGTTAATATAATACTTGAGTTGTGTAATTGATTGATCAAGAATTAAAATATAACTGATGGCCACTCTAGTGATGAAGAGGAACAATTTGTATTCATAAATACTTCCGCTTATTAATTGGCACTTGTGTAACTGGAAGTTTTTCATTAACTTGACTCATTAATTCAAACGTGCGCCACCTCGGCAGCCTCTTCCTTATCGACGGACGTGTACTTAACCCCGCTGGTGGTCGTGGCAAGGAGCGGGTGGTTATTCCCGGCAGAAATCAGACTTCCGCGCAGGCACGAAGGCACGCCACGCAACCTGACCCACGCCACGGATAAACTTATCAGCACGACGAGACCGATGAGGGACACGACACTCCACGAGAGACGATTGATCACCGTGTTCGTCATGGTCACTGGTGGTGGGGCACATTCCGTGTGATCAACGTCTTGCAACATTCGCTTCGCGTTGCTGGTTGGATATCCGGTTAAGCAACGCATTTCGGTCCGATGGCTGCAATTACAAATTAATTAATTAACCAGTGTTTCCGGTGAAATTTGATCACTTGCAAGAAATAACGACAAAAAGTGGTTTCCTGCAGCAATTTGGATCGCAAGAAATGAAAACTACGCCCCGCCCCTATAATTCATGGCGTATATTTCTTGAACTTTCTGGCATTTCTTGCGTTTTTTTCCATTCGAAGTGCAAAAAATGTAGCAAACCCACAAGAAACGAAACTAAATAATCAGCCAATATATTTTCAAGAATTTGTTTCATACCGAAAAATATCGGGATCTTTAAGAGTCATATTTCTCATCCAGAGGAGAAAATGATCGAGACCACAATCGCAGTGGAATGGGTTGTGATAAAGCTCGAGTTGGACGACGACGCCCATCTGGTTCCTGTGATTGAGGAGGGCGAAGAGTCCCGAGGTGGCGGAAATCTCTCGAATTTTGTTGTAACTGAGGTCCACGAATCGGAGGGAGGAGAGACACGCTTCCACGTCCAGGACCAAATCCGTCAACTCGTTCTGCCCGAGATGGAGGTCGAGGAGGGAGGGCAGGTCGCAGAACTGGAGGGGGTTCGGGATCCTGGATATATGGTTCTGCTCGAGATGTAGTTTCAGCAGGTGGGTGAGATTTGATTCTGCAAACATTTCAGTCAGCCCGTTCAGCAGCGTCCTATAGAAAAAAATGCATAATTTTTCATTCATAGAAGGAGAAAGTTTTGTAAATATGTATGCAAATTATTTAACGTAAGACTTCATGACTCATCGCTAAAATCAGCACATTTGTAATCATTTCTCGGGTCTGGGAATTTATTATAAAATTCTGGACGACAGTAGAGCAGCAAATTAATAGAATTGCGGTGAATTGCGGCCAGTTTTGATGAGTTCCAATTTTTCTGTGGGATGTCCTGACTCCTTCTTCAAACACTGCGAATATCTGGATTTTTTGAATTGGCAACTAACTACCTGCTCTACAAATTTGTCGTTCAGAATTTTGAAGTAAATTCCCAGAGCAGAGAAATGCTGATTTTGACGATTTTGGCGATGAGTCATCAAGTCCTCGGTCAATGTTATCTTCGTACCACTGGTCCGTGTGAAACGCTCCCGTGAGGTGGAGATACTTTAGGGAGGTAAGGCTTGAAAATATTCTGGGGTGTTCGATAAGCACGTCGCCACCAATTTTGTTGTAATTGAGAATCAAGGTTTCCAAGTGGGGGGTGTGATGGAAGGTTTTGCCTCGAATGAGTTCAATCCCATTTTGACGAAGGTCCAACTCCCGAAGGGAAAGCATGTCACGATTCGGACCAAAAAGATTGGTAGGAAGTTCTCTAAGCTCATTTCCCACCACGATAAGCACCTAAAAAGCCACAATATTTTAATCAGAGGACGAATTTGTAGTTATTTTCAAATTTTTCATTTGATGATAACCGACGGGTAAACTTTGTGGCGTGCTCTTATAAACCACAAAAATTTCACAATTTTTTCACAGATTTTACATACTTCAAAGTTTTCAGACATATTTATGTAGAAATATTTCTGCCATTATTTGTGAAATACGTTAGAAGTTTTTTCAAAATTTTGTAAAACAACATTTTGTAAATATTCCAACGATGTGAGACGATTTTTTTGCTCAAAGAAATTGGACCACAAAAAAACAAAGTACATTCGAAAATTCTTATTTTTTGTGCCTATTTCCTAAATAGTTTTCCTTTTTTCGTAAATATTAAATACAGTTCAGGGATTTTTCGTAACTACATATGTACGCGTCCTGTGATTATAATTAACATCAAAAGAATTTTTAATTGCCGGACCTCTGTCTCCACTGGGACATGTTTGAAAAAGTCTGTGTCCGTGAATCCAGCGTGGGTGCAGTTGACAACGGGGCGAACTCTCAATTTGTCGTTGGGGTCGCGCTGGTGGCCGCAGTGACAGTGACCTCGAAGTTCTTTGGGGCAGTCGATCGAAACCCACTCTCTCCGCTCACTCCCGCCCTTTTTGCTGCTCCTCGGATGAACTAGGTAGTCGTCCAGGTCCTCGTCGTCCTTGTAATCTTCGTCAAAATAGTCGTCCTACAAAAATCGTCAAATTAGCAAGGGTGAAAAAATACTTTGTCAAAATACAGTATTTTGAGCTGCGTTCTTCCCAGGGTTTGGATTTCCAAGGCTGTTCCACCCGCAAAAAAGTATAGAATCTGCGTGGAGAATAACTGTCGTACGAAAATGCAGTACAATTTTGTGTATAAATTAAGTTTTTATCGTGGTCAAAATATGTAAAATTGTTTTCACGATTTAAAAAAATAAAGTATTTTAACAACGATAATGTTAATTTCTTCGCAAAATTGCACTGCATTTTCTTATGACTGCTGTCTTCGCTATGTAGATTGACATGAAAAAATCATTCCTCGAAAATTAGAGCGACTTATGAATGTAGTACACACCTCATCCTCCAACGTTTTAGATTTGCTCGTCGTGGAAGACACGATTCTGTCGTGAAGACTATGACTACCCCCCAACTGTCGAGATGACGATGATAACGACGACGAGGACAGCATTTTATTACTGCTCCACCCAACCCCATCCGCACATCGTACCCCCAGTGACACGGTCAACACCAGTGTCACCACCCATCCTCCTGGTAACATTTTACTCTAACCTAAATATTATCTGGCTCAATTTCCTACTAGATTTTATGGCACATCACCGCAATTTTTTGCACACTCGCCCCCACCTCAGTCTTTTGTGGCACAAACTTTGACCTTGTGTCTTTTAAGCGAAATTATTGCTGATTTCGGGAAAAAAACATCTTCTTAACTCCAACTCCAACCGGTGAGGAGACAACGTTCAGACAACAAATATTTAACAATGAACTCTTAATTGTCGTGCAAATAAAGGCTGAAATTGATGCAAGAGACCATATATCGCTACGTTCTTACGTATAGCCAGCCATCCACCCACCCGTCCACATTATTCACCTTTTATTACAAAGGTGTGCTTATAGGGTGCAGGTGTGTTAAATCTGTAGCTTCGACCAGGTGCGGCATCCTACAACCATAATCATCCATTCCCATTGTTGAGTCTGGCAGGGTTGGAAGTGTGTTCATCCATACATAAGAAGAAGAGAGCGAGTTTGTGGTTGTATGGATCTTTCTTAAGGATATATCGTCGCATGATTCTTTTTTTTGCCTTATTCGTGTAGTCTTGGTCTTAAATAAGATCTGGTAAAGTTAGGAGAGGAGAGATCACACAATCAGGATGGCGATGATGATGATGAGGTTAAAAGACGATGTCTCGAGGGATTTGCGTGGGTGGATGGATTGAATCGTCGTCTATTTCAGTGTGGCGTTTCTTTCGGGTTTGCGACATTTCTTGCAATGGAAAGGAAGAAATGTTAGAAATTCGAGGTGCAAGAAAGTGCCAAAAATTTGCATTATTTAGCGACACGCCGTATGAAGTACATATAGCGGCGGGGCGTAGTTTGTAGCACTTGGGATTTTTTCAGGTTAAAATCAGGCAAGAGACCACTCTCTTGCCGTTGTTTTTTTTGCAATAGAAAGCAAGAAACGAAAGAAATTCGAGGTGCAAGAAACTGGGAGAAAGTGCAAGAAATATGCGCCACGCGCCGTATGAAGTAATATCATCGTGTCGTAGTTCCTCGCGGATTGCATTTCTTGCAGGTCAAAATATGTAGCTGCAAAAACCCACTTTCTTCCCGTTATTACTTGCACGTGGTTACTTGCACCCGAAACCCTGATCTTGTCCCAATTTTATGTACCAGAAGAAGTCTCACTTTTTATGGCTACTTACTTTTTTCGGAGTTCACTGAATTCAGGATGAACATGTATTTCGCAAAGGACAAATTTACTTTGAGACGACAATTTTGAAACTCGGTTTTTATTAAATTTTCGGTTGAGCATACTTGTACTGAAGAGGTCGTGTTTACGCTGTAAATATCTGTGAGATTTGAGTACTTATTACACTCCTGCTCTTTAATTACATATGCATGATTACTAAATAAAACGGTAAAAGTATGAGTTAAATGCAAATATTTAAACACCTACGTGAACCTGAACAATTGATAATAATGGTGCTGAAAAAAGTAGGTAATTAACTAATCCTAAGTTGAGTACACGGTTCTTAAATACACTTCATTAATTACATATGTAGTTTAATTAGTTTTATGTGTGTTATGTATGTAGAAGCCCTTTTTCTGTACTGTGGTATCGTTGATTGAGTTGAAGAACGTCGTGGTCATGATACACATAATCTGCACCTTGATAATCCCTGGTACCCAACTAATTAATTTAATATGTACTTACAACAAAAGTCTCTACTTTTTTTTACTGACTCGCTTTTTGGCCAACTCATTCGAATCTTATGGAACATTACCACCGTATACAAAAGCCACAGGTCAAGTTGTGAGGTCGAGGTCAATCTTGAGCAAAAGTATGTACAGCAGTCACACCCAACGCTTATTTATTTTCTACCCTATAAAACCTTACCGTTCTCAGGTATTCGTTGTTTTAATCTCTATTTTTCAATATTTACTGGATAAAAATGCAACAGAATTTCAAAATGCAGTTTCTTTTTGTACGTGAAACTTATTATGAAGGAATTAATTATAATTAATTAATTAATTCACTATAATTTATAAATTGTATGTAATACATTTTTTGTTTAATGTGACAAAGTGAGAAATTCGTGCAAACTTGGTAATTATTTTACAATTCCATCCATAATACAAATTTCGAATCCATTCTACACGACGACAAATATTTACCGATTTACGGTCAGTTTGGCGAAAGTCAAATTGATGAAAAATTAAATATCATGAAAGTACCAGTTGACGAAATTAACGTCACACTTGGCGAAAACGGAAAACTTGTGAAATCTTCGCGAAATATCTGCATTTTCGCCAAATGAGACCAAGATTATTTGACACTTTATCAATCTATAAGGTTACGACAAATGCCCGAGTTACAAATGAATTTTCATTTTTAAATTGTCGTGGGTTACAGTTTATTTTTTTAATATTTTGGCTGGAGAATTGGTTTTTCGTCCATGGGAGAAAAACCAATTTTAAAATAATTTTAAAAATGAATATTTTATTTATAACTCGACCATTTGTCGCAACCGTTAAGGGTAACTAGGCACTAAATGTCAAGCAATCGTGAAATGAGACATTGCAGGGTGCATAAACTTTTTTGTTGTCCGTGGTTTCTCCTAAGGAGAAACTATGGACAACAAAAAAGTTTATGCACCCTGGAGACATTGCTTTCGCTAAAATGTACTTTAGAAACATTATTGAACCTAAAGAACTGTAAAATGAGTATTATTTTTCGCCAAATTGGATAATTTTATGTATGATGAAAGTTTTTCGCCAATATGCTTTTCGCCAAACTGACACCTCTTCCTATTTACCATGAATTGATTCCTGTTTATTTAATTCTGCTGTTTGGCAGTGGGTGGTTCAATGGAAGGTTGCGCCCTGACCGCGCCCCCGCCGCCGCCACCACCACCACCGACATTGTTCGAGATGTGGAGTGAAGCCAGCGACTCCTCGGATCCGCATGAGGAAAAGGAGAAGAATCCATTTTGCGCCTTCATCGAGTTGAATTTGGCGTAGAGGCGGATCAGTTTGAGTGGGTCGTTCAGAATGGAGGCGGTCGAGCAGCGCGGGGGCGGCATCGTCCCGTTACACCCGCCATTCATCCCCTCAGAAGTGGGTCCCTTCTCCTGAACAGAAATTGAAGCGTTATGTAGAGCTCATGCAAAATAGTTGAATTTTACAATGGCCGCGGAAGCGGAGCCATCTGGGGGCATTAACATTGTAGGATAGGGGAGGGAGGGGTTTGTATAACATGGGGAGATGAAGAGGACATTGAATAAACGTGGGGACATTGTCCCTCTGTCCCCCCGCTTCCGCAGCCACGGGGATTTTATGTATGTACTTCACCTTTTCCTGTAAATATCGTTCACATAGAGTTTGCAGGAACTCGAGGAAATTTGGGTCCGGGACGACGTGACGCATTTCCTCGCGATCCATTTTCGAGATCCGTTCCAACTCTGGGAGCGTGAGCCAGGGGAAGAAGGAGAGATCTTGGTGCAGACGCCAGACCAAGTCTTCCACTGGAGAGGCCCCATCTCCGCCCCCGTTGCATCCGTCCCCTTCCACGGCCAGGCCCAGACTGCAATTAAATTATCATTAGTGAAAGTACGTGCTCTAAGCTTAATTAATTAATTAAATTAGTTACACAAAGTTCGACTTGTACGGGGTCCATCGCTGCGTTTCTCCAACCAAGACCATGAGCGTGGTGTGGGGTTCCAGGGTGGCGAAGTAGTCCTCGTCATCAATCTCAGTTCTGGAAATTGAGAATAATAGGCCGTTAGTAATCTACGTTTTTAAAATTTCCGTAATTTTCCATATCTCTTGAGTTGGGTCAAAATTTCCGGAGCCGATCTTGAAATCACTCTTATGTGTCTCCGGAAATTTTGACCCAACTCAAGTGACAAGAAAAATTACGGAAATTTTAAAAACGTACATTTGCGAACTGCCTAGAAAATTTGGGAGCGAGTATAGCTTGGAATTTGGCTTACCCATCCGATTCCAACACGACACGGAGGGAGAGCTCTGAGTCGATGTCCATTTTTGACCTCACACGCTCCTCGAACTGGTCCATGGATGACGCCGTGAGCCCCAAGCGTACCTCACGCTCCCAATCCGTGACACGAAGGGCTTTTGGACTGCTACTCTCGTACGAGGACATCCTGCCAACAGCAAAATTATGTAACTTACATCAAAATTCACCCAAGGATTGAGCAGGTCATCGGCATCCTTCTCGATGCACGCACACTGCGACGCTACACGTCTAAAAATATACGGCATCCAACTATCCAACTACGCTCACGGCTATACCGTCGAATCAAAAGCAGAGAAACTTTCCTCCTACTTCCTACTTTCTCCCTGCTCGCATAATGTTGCAGCCTTGCAAGACTTTCTCCGAGTTCTGTTCCGTGCCACGCACCGCACGCAAGCAATTCGCACACAAACCTCTGCCCACAAATCGTGTCCCAACCATTTCAAAGATAAAGATGGAAAGATTCTAAACTTATAAATTGAACAGGAAATAACAAAAATTCCGGAAATGAGTACGGAAATTGAGACGATGATAAGTAAAATGTATCATTTAAAAAAAATATCTCATTCGTAGTGCATGCTCAAGAAGAAAAAAAAGAATACCCCTTTCAGCTCACCTGCTGATTTCCTTTTGCTTTTCGGCTGGGTGTGGTGACGTGGAGAGGTGCCTGCTAAATATTTTTAGCTTGTGTAGATATTCCCCGATCAACCCTGTCGGATTAAGTGCCTCCTGAAGGGAGTGGTGTTGCTGGGGAGGATGCGATGACCTATTTTGATGTGGAGTGGTGGCAGTGAAAGCAGTGAACCAAACTTGTCCTTACTTTCTCCTCCTGATGCCAGGCACCAACTGATCCACTTTCACTCCACTACGACTCACTATATACGACGAGAGCAGGGCAAGGAACGAATGCCACGACCAAGACCCACACTCCACTCTACACACACTTCTATCCATCCATACACCCCCAGTTGGCAAAAGTTGGCCATGAGTAAGTAGTGGATCTCGTAAGAGCATGACCATCTCTACACAAACTTTCTCCGCTACTCTTCGGAGCACCACCACCACTTTCACCATTGCCTCTGCCTCTGCTCCTGCTATTATCTCAGTTTTTCGCTTTCTCTCGCTTTCTCCCTATTCCACAACGACGACTTCTCTTCTCGCCCATCTATTTAGTGCATAAGTAGTCGTAGTAGTGAAGGAATAAAAAGAGGCCACGACGAAATAGGCAGGCAGACAAAAAATTGTAGAAACGCAGTCTTACGTAAGATGTGGAATCTGTTTGTTCAGACCATGCTTTCTCTTCTCGCCTCGAGAGAAATCATCTGATGAGATTATGTCTGTTTGTATGCATATTTTGTACTCTGTTTAATTGAGAGGACAGAAAGTCAGAGGCGGTGCGGCACTTCGTTTCTCTCGAGGTTTAAAGTTTGCCTGCAAGGAATTGGATTGACTTGACTGTTGGATTTTCACATTATGCTGCGATCATAGTTAATAAATATCCGCCCAACACGAGAAGAACGTGATTTTGTAAAGGGTAAGTAGTATAGCGTGGTCTGAAATATGGACGTGGCCGGATTGGAGATGTAAGTCGGATTAATTTTTAAAGAGGGATCGTTGCAAACTGACAACTTCCTTTTCTCTCCGACCGAGTACTTACTTAACAGAGGTGGGCACAATACTCTGTAAAACAATGCATACCAGATATTTTGAGCTCTGTTCTTCCCACGGTTTAGATTTCCAGGGGTGTTCAACCACAAAAAGTTGAGAATCTGGGTGGAAGTCTTACGAAAACGCAGGTTTTGTGAAGAAATTAAGTTTTTACCGCTGTCAAAATACATTTGTCTTCACGATTTTTGTAAAATTAAGTTTTTTTGCAGCGATAAAAAGCTAATTTCATCCTAAAACCTGCATTGTCATGCGATTGCTGCATGTATTCTCCACGTAGATTCTCGCCTTTTTTGTGGCTGTAACACTCCTGGAAATCCAAACACTATAAAGAACGGATCTCAAAATCTTGCATTTTGTGAAAATATTTTGCCCATCCCTTCTAAGTACTTAGTTAGCCCTCACTAAAATAATGGGGCCAATGCATGCACGAGTAATACATAAGTAAGTAAAATTCAGCGAGAGACCGAAGTGAATAGGAGACATCCTCCTCAATTTGCATCCAATGCCCTGGGGGAAAGCATCAACTTGTTTTATTTAGCTGCCCGAATTTCTCATAAAGAAGGACAAAAATCCGGCACATGTCAAGGTTACGTTTTTTATGGACTCTGCCCTCAATTATTCATCCCACCCGGTGGAAGGACGGTCAGACGGAGCAGTAAGCAAGTACTTGGCCAAGTTGTCGTGATAAACACGTCTTATTCCTCTCCGAGAGCAATAAAGGTCTCGGATTCTCGCTCCCATTATTCGCTTGATTTGATCTGATGCTCGGGCACAAAAGTTTAATTCGTTTTAATTTAATGAGGTCAGAGAATAACTTTGCAGTCGTGTCGAGCACAGTTTTGTGGCTTCTGCATACGTCCCAGTTTCCGATGTGATCCGGTTTTGCACCTAACAAAGGAGTTTCCTACCGGGATGGATGGCTTTTGAGGTTGACGGGGTGCATGCCTCTGTCTAATTTTATATCAGTCGATAATTTATAAAGCGGAGTGATGGCGTCATGTCACGCTTTACAGAAACTTTTGAAAAATAAAGTGGGCCAGGGAAACTTGCAGGGTGAAAGTTTGCATCTTTTGTTGTTGCTTTCACTTGAACCGTATTGTTGAGCGAGGCAGGCAAGGCGTGTGAAGGGATCAGACTTTGGCTTGACTTGGCAGAAGAGGATGTTCGCTTGGCAGGACTATAAACAAACGGTGCTACTGGACCAAGAAATCTTGCAGGGTGGCCCCATTACGTCCTTTCTGACTTCTATCGTTCCATCGCCTTGCCTTCAAAAAGAGCGACAAGGCATAAATACGAACATGAGGGCAGGGTTTCGTTTTTTGCGAGTTTGCCCTAGTTCTTGCAGTGCAAAGCAATAAACGCAAGAAATGTAAGGTGCAAGAAACTGCAAGAAAGTGCACGAAATATGCGCCTTCCAGTCACGCGCTGTATGAAGTATAGCGGCGGTAAGCCGTTTCTCATTGCATTTCTTGCAGGTCAAAATAGCTACATAAACCACTCTCTTCCCGTCATTTCTTGCAAATGGTAACTTATTGCACCCGAAACCCTACATAAGTGAGAAGGTTTTTGCCAAAACTGGGATAGCAGCGCAATTTAAGGGAGAGAAGAAGAATCCCAAGTAAATCGACGATGTCATAATGTGCCAGAATACGTAACAAGTTGCGTAACCCGATTACGGAACGAGCGTCTGTCTGGCCGGATTTGATAATTATGTAAAGGTCCCCAAAATACTTTTCTTGTCGGCGGTGCGACGGTGATGATGATCAATTCGTCGCAGGGGCTCGTCTTCTCAATTTCGAATATTACTCTCCGATCCCATGTTTGCTTTCCCCTGCTCTGTTTACTTTCTCCATTAGAATGCACACACAGAGAGAACGAGGAGATGATGTCGTCCTACATATTCACATATTCTGCCCTGCCTGGCTGGCTTGTTATTAATTCCGTGTAGCGAAGAGCAATCAAATCAAGAAGCAAAAGCAAGAGGTACAAAAGAGAGCCCAAATTTATTATGATTCTTCCTTTCACCTCCACCACCACCACCGCTTTCTCCTCTGGTACACCTTTTGAAATTGAAATGGAGTGTGGAACTAATGGCAACGACTGCTTTCACTCACTCACTCACCAACCCACCACCACGCCAACTCTCTCATTACGAGGGCTTACGTCTCCTTCAAGTTCTGTTCATTTCGTAGAAATATTTGTCTCGCGGAAAGAGGTTGAAAATTGTTGGCCGATTTATCTGCATATGTTCACCCAGCCCGAGGACAGAGAAGAAAGGTGAGCTCTTTATTCCGTCTGAGCCGATGGAGATAGATATTGCTTTCTCTCAGGGGCCGCGGAAGCCGTGGGGGCATTAACATTGCAGGATAGGGGAGGGCAAGGTTTGTATAACATGGACAGATGATGGGGACATCGAACAACCGTGGGGACATTGTCCGCGGCCACTGCTTTCTCCCTGACAAAAGAACAAAGGGCAAAGAGCACAAGTAAGTGGAGAAGAAAAACAAATTGCGCAATATATGGATGGAGTTCCTTCCTTTCTCTAATTAATTACATATTGGTGTATTTGATCTGATCCTCTTACTTATTATATCGATCCCTTGATACCCAATTGTGCCCAAAAGTAGACCTTTTTAGTACAAGGTGGGCGAATACTAATGAAAGAAATATGTACGGTTAACCGGAGCCCTTCGTTTTTTTCTACCTGTCCGGCCATTAAGTTCTACCTGTGTGCATGCCCATAAAAGCGAGAAGATGGCCAAACAACCAACCCGGTCGGAATTTTTTTAATGGGCGCAGAGTGAAAGTTGTGGTAAAGTTGAGTGGATGAGAGAAAGCAAGCCTCTCTCGGGGAGAGTAAACAGGTCATCAAAGTGACATATGGTTAATAGCCGAGCATTTCAGAGTGGACTGGAGATTTGACCACGCACAAGCCATATAAACGACTCCGCTCCGAGTTAAAATGTAATGGATGGACGAGAGAGAAAGTCGTCCTTATTAATTCCTTGATTCGATTGAAGTGAATCAGCCAGACGGACACGATGTGTGTGGGAGACGACCACGTGACGACCGTGTGAAGTGAAAGACTTTCATCGCACTTGAACCCCTGCTGGTACATAAATGCTACAAATCCTCGACTTTCACCTGGCTCTCATTTCATCCTAAACATTAAATTCTCCGAAATCTCGTCCGTCCGTCGTCAAAGGGTTTCGCGACAGAATTGAGATGACATTCAAGGGCAAAGTCTGTACAGAGCGCGTGGCCGTGTGGGTTGACGTTGAACAATGTCTCCTTGATCAAATTTACCCACTGCTTTGCTTGCTTTCCCCTCGATCTAGGCTCAAATCGGGGAAGAAAAGAGCGAGCGAGACGGAGAGAAAACTTGATACTTTTGACTGGCTTCTTTCTTTATCGTTTTAAAAGTATTTCGTAACTGGAGAACTTCTTCTTCTCGGATGTTTGAAGTTTGATTCAATTATTAAAGAAATGGAATTGCATATTGTTTTAGTTTCAGTCTTTGGTCCCGGAGGCAGGGAGAGATTTTGTGAGGAGATCAAGTTACGCAATGTGGACGCAGTTCGTAAGTAGACGGGGACAGGTGGTGGTGGTGGTGGATGACGAGCATACGGATGATCTCTCGTCTCATCATCGTGGGAAAACTACTTGTTCGTCGTCGTCGTCCTCGTCCTTTCTTCGGCTTGGACTTATTCATGTAGGTAGGAGACTGTAATAATGCGGCTATTGAGCAACTTCCAGAGTGGTTCTTGTCATGATGGGAAGGATGCAATAAAGTATAAAAATGTGGCAACTTGTTTCTCTCCTCTCTTTCCGCGATTTCTTGAGTGAGAACCAGTACATAAATTCCAATCTTTCTCATCTCACGGATCATAAAATGTCCTAAATTTAATGCCTCTACAACCAACAAGTAACTAAGTATGCAGGCATGTAAAATGTACAACTTTGCGACCCTTTATAAGAAGAAGATGATGAAATCATCGTATCATGAAAAAAAAATCATGAAATGCAAGCAAGTAGTGAGTGAGTGATGCTACAGATATTTGGACGCAAACACCTGCTGCTGACTGGTATTATCAGGAGCAGGAGAAGGAGAAGAAGTTGAGGTGAATTCCTTTGCTTCCTCCCATTCCCACTTTACACGAAATAATGGTAAATAAGTACCTGGGGAAGGAACGGGCTTATTTATAATCGTCCATCCCGACAGACATGGCATGGCATCTGGCTAGCTGGTGAAGTGAAGAGTCCCACTTTTTGTCCAAAACTATACGACCGAGCCATGCAATCTTCTTCTTCTTCTGCTTAAACCGGTCCGGTGAGGTGAGAGGAGAGTGCATGACTTTTCCAGGGTTTCGCTTCTTGCAGGTGGGTGGTTTGCCACATTTCTACATACGCAAGAAATGCGAGGTGCAAGAAACTGGGAGAAAGTGCAAGAAATATGCGTCATCTAGCCACGCGCTGTATGAAGTATGGCGTCAGGACGTAGTTTCTTGCGCTTTGCATTTCTTGTAGGTCAAATAGCTGCAAGAAACCACTTTCTTGCGTTATTTCTTGCAAGTGGTTAGGGTCATCTCAGCGGCAGAAGAAGAAAGGGACGCGATTCGTGCACGGCCCACTACCAGGTTTAGAAATATTTACCTGGTGGTGATTATTATTGAGGACAGGTAGGTAAATGTTGGTTTCGTGGGTCTTCTTCTCCTTCTGGTTCTTGGGTTGCATGACTGGAAGGAAGAAGAAGACCAACAACCAACTTCTGCATCTTTTTCTCTACTCCTCAAGTGGCCACATGAGAAAGATGAGACGGAAGAAATTGCAGGGGTATGGATGAAAAACAAGAGATTATGTAAGGGAAAAAAAGTGGTGCAACTATTTCGTAATTAGGACCAAAACGATGCGTGCGACTAAATAAAAACTTGGGGGACGGGAAAGTTACTTAGTTGGAGGAGGGCTTTCGAAAACGAAACCAGTTTCACTCTGCCCCATTAATTTATATGCAAATATTCTTAAATGGATGTAAGGGCGTTGTCTGGTAGTAGTCGTCTCTCGCAGACATTTTACCCTCATTAAGCCTGCAAAACTATGGCAAACAAGGTGGTTCTCTTCTATGCAAATGAGGAGAGAGGAATATTTGTCCGAGGTGAAAGTTTTCTCGGAAGTATGGAAATAAGAAGTGGCGACGTCACCGCCGTGTCTCCAGAAAGGCTCAAAATAGATCAAAGGTTGCTTAAGACTCGGGATAAATGGCACGTTTAAAAGTGCACTACTTAAAAAAATCATGAAGGGACCGAATGCCACGCCACGCCGCGACCCTTCAAGTCCAAAGTCTCGCTTCCTTAACTTTTACAGTGGCAGTTGTTATGCACTTGGGAGCACACAGGTTGAAAGGACGACTACACATTGTACATATAGGAAACGAAGAAGAATGGGATGACCAGACATGGTTTTAAGCTCGCCACAAGCAACAGGTTAGTTTGGACATTATACGACGACGGCAAGCAGAGGTACCTAATATTATCTGAGGATACCTTTGACTTGGACACATATGTACATACATAGGTGATAGTAATACGAGGATGATGATATGGCATGCATGCAGTCCACCTGCCTCTTTTGTACCCACACCACCATGATCTCTCTGTGCACCGTCCATCCAATGAGGCATAACTGGTCGAGAAGCACATCTCTTTCTTATTCCCAGTCTTCCCTCAATACGAGGCAGAGATCATGCCAAGAAGAAGACGACCAATTCTTCAGGTGCATCGGACGTGAGTAGCCGAGGTGTTTGTTTCAGTGACGGGTGACCAGCAAAAAGGCCGGGTTTTCAAAAATTTCTCCGTTGTTAACTTCGAAATCAGTGGTGTGGTGGGTGTGAGAAACTCGCGGAGAAAGTTTTTGTGTGCTGCCTGTCAGGAAAAGCATGGGATCAGAAAGAGAGAAAGTTGGATAAGAGACTACTGAACCCGGGTAAGTACTGCCTACGACCACCACCTCCACACTATTCACTGCTAATTAGTCCAGAAGTGCACATTCTGGCTGAAGAAACCTGGTATTTCTTTTCTTGGTAGATATTTTTTTAATGGGGGAATTGACTGGAGGGAGAGATCGTTATTTAGTTTGCTGGCTTGTGCAAGATTTTTGTGCCGTTTTTGCTCGCGTGGAAGGTTTGATAGCGAGAGTAGCTTTTAGATATTTGGCGTTTAGTTGGTGCGGTGGTTCATGTTTTTGGACGGTATCAAAGAAATAATAAAAACATGCATGCTGAGGAATGCAGAAGAGATCGAGCTAGCGTACTGGACCCGTCGGACTGGTTGGTCAGATCTGTAATGGTGGCATCTCTAATACTCGTCTCTCCACTTTTTGTCCACATGGATGGCGAGCGAACGAGCGAGTTGAGATGATTGCACGTGAAGTGAATGAGAGAGTTAAAAGTTGGATTGGCTGAGATGACCCTGCAATCCAATCCAGTCGTTGGGCATATCTCAGAGAGAGATGGGAATCCAAACAGCACCTCATTTGCATAGCCACTTGCCAACTCATCTCTCCGGCCCATCAATCCATTTCACCAACTCGGCAACATAACAGCTATTATACTCCGAGTCGAGGCCCCCGTCCAGTGAGAGAAGAATGAGCGTTTCCCAATACCAAAATACTGTGTAAGACTGCAGTGTTTAGGGTGTAATAAGTAACCACTTGGAAGAAATAACGGGGAGAAAGTGGTTTCTTGCAGCTACGTATTTTGACCTGCAAGAAATGCAAGGTGCAAGAAACTACGCCCCGCCGCTGTACTTCATACGGCTAGAAAAATAGTGGCGATAAGGCGCATATTTCTTGCACCTTGCATTTCTTGCATTGCCTACTTTGCACTGCAATAAATGTAGCAAACCCGCAAAAAACGAAACACTGCTCGACAGGCTAAGTAAAATCAAAGGTAGTAATATGCAACAGTATATTTATGGGTGCAGGAGCCGACACATGCACACACACGCGTACATAAGTCATGCATAATTCCATTTAGATGCGAGAGTCTCATCTAATAATGTGCATACGAAGAATGGATTGGATTATGATCTGTGACGATGATTGTGTATTATTGCAGGAGGATCGGATCGGATAAACCATTCAGAATGCTTTCTCCAACGCAAACTACTCCCCCGTGGCACGTAAAGATGGATCAGACGGATGGATTTGCGATCGCAAATCTGGATTTGGGATCAGACCACGGACTGACCTTATTACCTCTCTCGCTCCTTCTCCTTGGGGACCCGACCGGAATGGAGAGAAGCCCTTGAGACTGGTGCGTTGAGTAGTGGTAACTCCACCACCGTTGGCGACCTTTACGATTTGCAATGCCAACTGTGATGTAGTTCCTATTCATCTTCGCACCCGAATCGACCAAGGGCTTCAAATAACCATAATTCTATTTACAAGGAACGGATAAAAGTCAAGGATATGAATGCTATAAAAAGGTCCAGCCTCCATTTATTCAGAATTTTGAGCAGAGAAAGAAGAGAATAAAGAATTTGTGATGTGTCCTTCGCACTTCTACCAAAGGACGGAGGCGACCTGGTCCAAAAGTGAGGCTGGATAGGGATACTGATTCCTTCCCCCCGGAGAAGGTAGTTCCGGTGTGAAGGGGGAAGTGGGAGGGGGAGGAGCTCTTCCTCCGCGGATGGTGGTGGTGTCCACGCACCTGGTCTCCTCTCGGCCACTTGGTCCTCTTGGGTGACGACTTTTTCCCTGGGTGGCGGGGGATAAGGGTCACTTTCTCGTTTGGGAGAATCCCCATAAACCGAGTTGAGGGCAGGGTCGGCCCCTTCAAAGATGTTGTAGGAGGAAGGCGGACTTCTTTGTTTCAGGGGTGTCAAGGAGGGGATAGATGCCGTCGGAGCGGAAGAAGAAGGGCTCTGGAAGAATAAGTTGCATATTTTTAGTATTAATTAGCGAATAACCGCTGAAGATGCAGTGTTTCGGGTGCAAGTAACCGCTTGCAAGAATAATGGCAAGAAAGTACATAGTTTCTTGCAGCTATTTATTTTGACTTGTAAGAAATGCACGACACAAGAACCTACTTGTCGCCGCTGTAGTTAATTTCTTGTACTTTCTCCCAGTTTATTCCACCTCGCATTTCTCGCGTTTCTTGCTTTGCTCTGCAAGAAATGTAGAAAACCCACAAGAAACGCCACACTGTGAAGGAATGGATTTATTTACTTACGGAAAAAAGGGACACGACGACGAAGAGGTTGACGAGAATAAAGCAAAGTCCACGCATTATTGTTACAGGAATGGCCAAGTATTTGTAAATGATGGGTCGATAAATAAATCGAAAAGGAAGAAGCTGCAAAAAAAAAATCAGAGATTATTTTCCAATAAATGTCCACCAAAAGGGAAAGATCAAATCTATCTGACAGAGAATAAGCTGTGCATAAAATCCGACCAGTTTATTATCGCGTTTACGATGTGTTGTTGTAGTTCCACTTTTGATTATTATTTTATCTACAGGATGGAATTTCACACGATTGCTTACACGTATGTACACATGCACAAGTAAATGGGAGTGGTTATAGCAGAGAGAGAATGCATACATA
Source organism: Folsomia candida (assembly GCF_002217175.1). Taxonomy (NCBI): domain Eukaryota; kingdom Metazoa; phylum Arthropoda; class Collembola; order Entomobryomorpha; family Isotomidae; genus Folsomia; species Folsomia candida. The sequence goes on along the minus strand of NW_019091200.1, from coordinate 1,485,780 downwards.
AAATGAGATTGGGAGGTGAGATGAGAAATAATAAAAATAACAATACAACGCCTGCAGACAATAATCAAATGTCTCAACTAAAAAGTAATTGGGCCAGTTTTTTTTAGCTGTGCATGGATAAAAGCAATCTATAATCTGGAGAGATCTATGCAAATAAGATAAGAATACGAATTAAAAGTTCTCCTCCATGAGATGACTTTCGTGCTTGGGTCGAATAATAATCTGAGGAGCTGTTCTGTTCTAAATATTTTTACGTAGTTCTAGTTTTCTTGGAGAAACGACACGTCAATTAATTGTAGGTTCAACCCTTCCAGATCAATTATATGTAACTCGACATTTATGCATCGTCACAAAAAAGATAAAGTTTTTTGGTTGGAGTCTGTCAAAAATTGCCCATTTTCAAATCTAATTGGTGCTAATTTAAACTATGAAATTTTTCTGTTACCTGATCCTTAAAGTTTTTTGGGATTAGTCAGATTTTATGACCTTTATCTTATCGTATATTGATTAGGTTGCTATTCCTGGACTGATTGATACTCTCCCTACCATGGCTTGAAGGAAACAGGGCGACTGGATGGACGGTGGGGTCTTCTTATCCCCAATGTTCCATGCCTCTCCTCACGGTAATAAGATGTATGTATGCACATACCACCAGACCACGCAGTCAGATCACTGCTGCTGCGGTAAACAATACTTAAGTACAAGATCACAATCACGACAACGGTATTGAGAGCAGAGAGAAGCATGAAGGAATTCAGGTACATACTTTTGTGGAGTATGGCCAGAGGAGGAGGAGGAGGATCGATTTGCCACAAATATCATCCGTATGATGAGAAAAGTGTGTTGAGATGGTGAGTATGACGTAGAAAGAAAATTAACATTATGATCCTGTATTGTTAAACCCCACCCAAAAACCAGACCAAATTGCATCATGGTCCGCTACTTGGCAATTTTGGTTAAAGAGCGTCGTTGTGGTCAGAGAATAATGTTCTCGGCGTAATTATTTATTTATGTGAAAAGGGTTCCTCGATGCCCTTCGCGGAACCCTTTATTATCAATCAATCCTTGAATCAGTTCAAGTTCAAGTACAGTCTCCTCGACCAGATTATCAATCATCGTGCTCATGATACAAACTTTGTGGCAGGACAAACAATGATTGATATGGCTACGAAGCAACCTTCGTCTCTCGTATTAATAGACTCTGCGACAATAAAACGACCTTGAGGGAGGAGACCAGGATCATGAAATCAACACACAATCGCTACCAACAAGATGACAATCAATCAATTCAGCTTCTGAATAACATATTGTATTATTCCAGTTGAGATATTCTTATGGAAGAATGGAATGGGCAGAGTGAGACTGTCTCATCAAAGTCTAATCTCATGTAGTAAAACTAATTATTGTCTGCTGCTGCTCATACATTTCTCTCTTTTATTCCTGTTCTGTGAACCGGATCCAAAGTCTCATCTTCAACTTCGTCGCAGTCTCTCACAATCAGATCAGAGAGAAGAGCTCCAGTTTTTTATGGTGATCAACAGACGAGCATTGTGCGAGAGATGTTCGACCAGATAATCAGACCATGTACGTACGTATCTGGTCGGAGTAGAAGTTGGACGGTTGTGGTTGGTTGGTGGCGTGAGAATAATTTGATTTTAATCAAGGTCCGGTTCCGGAATCTCCAAGACATATTTCTTGACAGTTATGATTTCATATTCGCGTCGTCATATACATGATACGTCAATTGTTGTTAGAACTGCTCAGTTCAATAATGTACAAAATAGTGTAATAAATCATATTCAGTTTAGCAACTACGTTAATATTAATATTCCTGTTAATATTATTCTGCAAAATAACTGCGACACTAGTGAGTATGTACATTTTACATTATAGAGATTCTTATATGAAATTCTACGAGTAATTGTGAAAGGGAGGATCTTCAGTTTTCGAGATTTGCAGTGCATCTTGACCAAATTGATGACCACTTGATGAGGAGGCAGTTGGTTCTGATGTTGCCGTGTTTCTTCCTTGGTAGGAATTAATGCTGTCTGGATTGAGGTAGGATGCGTGGGGGTTGCGTTGTTGACCAGTTGTGGGAGGAGTTGGAGGGGGCAGTAGAACAGTGGGGATTTGTCTACTCCGTAAATTGGTTTTCCCACTGATGACCTGCTTGTATATATTGTGACGTTCTTCCTCTAGATTCATTTGAACCTGTGGAATATAATTAATGATCGATTTAATGTATAGGATCAAATTTAATGATTAATTAATGACTAATTACTCGGAACTGTTCCAGTTGTAGCTTTGTTTCTCGTGACATTTTATGGGACGAGTTTTTCATTTCACTGCATTTCAGAAGATGCATTTTCAACCTGGATGATTTGGCTGACACTGAATGACCACACCAACGACAATTGTTGGAAATGACTTTATTCTTTGATTTGCCATTGGGGGCGAAGGTGGTCTCGAAACATTCCCAGATTGGGGTTCTCTTCCGGCCTGCTTTGGCATTTTGGTGGGGTGAGATTGAGAATGAAAAGGCGTTACTGCCTCTTGAACTATTTTTAGAGGCATGAGTAGTAAGTGACTCGTCGTTATTTGAAGTATAATCAGTCTCAGAATCAGAGTCATTTATTGAGATAAAGTTGTTGTCCATGTCGTCGGTGACGTTTTGTTGGTCATCTGGCTTCATGTCGCTACCGTCATTCTCATTTTCATAAGCTGCCAATATAAGTACAAAAGTAAATTAATGTTACGAAATTAATATTTTTTGCAATGTCGACGACCGTCTTGCAAATAAATACCTGATGTGCAGAACGGAACAGCTTCTTCTTCCTCCATTTCGTCAAATTCCGTGTGTATCTCCTCCTCCTCCTTGATGTCAACGAAGGAGGTAGAAGGTAGGTTTATCGCATGAGATGTTTCTTGTGGTTGTCGTGAAGAATGACTACTTGGTGGAACTTGGGCTGGATTTATTGGAGTATAATCGGGTTCGAATACTTCAAATTCCTCATCTAAATAATAAAGATGGAATCAATTTAAATTGGTCTTTGATTGATAATCTTTCAATGAGATTTATTTTACAATGTCTCAAAAGGAATTGTTCCAACTTGGCGAGTCTCGTGGCGAATAAGTGATGAAAAAGGTGGTGAAAGAGTCGAACTTCTTTGTCGACGAGGTCAGTGTGCATTTTCCGAAACTCTGTTTGAAACAGGTCGAGTAGAAGGTCACCCTCCATCATTGCGGAGGCAGAAGTCGACATCCGGTCGAGTGAATCTTTAATTAAAACTTTTAATTTAAAACATTAAATTTAAAATATTTAATTATTTCAATTAATGGAAATGAATCAAAACAAATGAAAATCAAGACTTGCAAATTAATCGATATTATATTATACGTATGTTATATAATTTCAAGCACCTTAATTTGATTAAATTGTTTGCTTCAAATTACAATTCTGGAGAAATTTTTCGAGTGTTTGAACAAATATGTAAATCAACATTCGTTTAAATGTATCTTTCCCTGAAAAAAGCATGTAGCATGAAACTCAACTCCGTGATAAAATTCTGCAAAATGAAATGTGTACTAGTTTCATGAATGAAATTTTACTCAATTTAGTTTACTTTTCGTTATTTATTTATAAAATTGTAGGAAAATATGTATTTACTCAGACAAAGTATGACACTAAAACTTTGTATAAAATACAAATAAACAAATGACAACAAAATACGAGCGTTTACTTTCTGACATTTACGAGTTTCTCTTGTGTTGACCATTTGTCTCGTCTCCATTTTTATTATTTGTGGTATCATCTGTACCATTGGATTCGACATCCCCCATCATCTTCTTCCTGACGGCGTTCTCTTTGTCCCCCGAGGAAGTGAGGAGTTTGGGTCCCAACAGAGTGATCGCCATCGACCCGAAGGGGGCTGTGAGCAGGATTACGAGCACCGCAATGGTCAACACTTTAAGTCCAAGTTCTTCTTGGTCGGGGTCAGGATTTGGCGAGGATCGCGCCATGTCGAGGGCAAGAGGACCAATGGCCGCCTGCACGGTCGCTTTTGGGATCCAAGCCAGCGCCACGAAGAGACGCTCCTTCACATTGAGATCTGCATTGGCCACGGTGAGATAAGTCACACCCACGCGTACCTGAGGGGGAGGGGAACATTAATTAATGTTTGGTTAAAAATTTTGGTGATGATTTTAGTACTGATAATGAACCAGTGTTTTTTCAGACGATTTTCATGATAGCTTAAAATGTGCGTAATTTTGTGTGCATAAAAATATTTGGGGGGTATTGGTAGTCTTTGGGATAAAAGCCAAAATGTGCAAATTTTGAGAAATTTATCTTTTTTTGTAAAAAATCGTCTGGTTAAAACTTACGATCAGACCAATAAGCAAAACTAAGGTGCCCAACATGGCGACGGCAGGTTCCAGCTTTCTGAGCTCAATTTCTGTCCCAATCAGTCCGAATAGGAGGGGTTGGAAAACATACCACAAAAGCGAGAATACTTGGTTGAGGCTGCTCTGTAAATAATTTAAAGTAGTGTTTTTGGGTATTTTTCATACTAAAGATTTAATTTTCCACAGCGGAACTCACAGTGTCGCCCAGCACACCTTTCCGTCGCCAGAAGATTGCTGCTACAAAAGTGGCCACGAGACAACCTAAGGGTCCTGATCCGGGCAGGTGGAATTTTTGAAATGCTAAGAGGGCAGTTATCCCACCACTTAAGGTGAGCAGGGTTCGTGTCACGAGGGCAGAATTCTCCCCAGGGGAATCCTTATTAGAGAAAATTGAGCCTAAAAGTGATCCCCAAAAGATGCCAAATCCGAGTCCTGCCCCCAGTTCGAGTGGTCCTTGAAGAATGAGTTCCCAAAAATTGGGAGATGCTGCGAAATTCAGTCCCAGGACAAGCCCAAATGCAGATATGGCCAATATATCGTCCACCTTAATCATTTTGGGAAAATAACCTATAATATAAATTGAAAATGTAAATAATCCATTAGTCTTCTCACACTGGAGGCTGCAATAACAATGGTTGGAATCCCTTTGGCCAGCCCGTACCCACGCTCACGAAGGGACAAAAGACACGGAACGACGACCGCAGGTGAGACGGCAGCCAGGACAAAACTAGATAGCAAAAGTTATGTTTAATAAGAATATAACGATTCATAAATAATTAAGATGCCGAATTCTTACCCCAGAATCAATCCCCACAACCACGGAAAACCCAGAACGAAATGCGAGGCCACCGCCACAGTCACAGCCTCTGCTAAACACGGACAAAACGCGAGTCTGATCACGACTCCCTTCAGCCTGAGTAGCGCGGCTGGGTCAAGGCCTAACCCAGCTCGAATGAGAATTACGACAAGAGCGATTTGTCTACAGAAAACAATACAAAATTCTAAATTGAGCTCACCCTAAAATATTTCTGACATGTTTTTGAACCTGAGTAGCGTCGAAATTTGTGGCGCAATGTGTGTGACATCGACATCTAACCCCAACCACTCGCCACCACTCGTGAAGAAATCCACGTTGCGGAGAAGTAACCCTGTGACGAGCATGCCTAGGAGGGGTGGCAGCTTGACCGTGTCAAATAGCTCCCCCATCCCCAGCCCCAGAAAGAGGAGGATTACCACAGGCGACGTGGAATGATAAGTTGTGGGCGACGTCGTCACCAGGCTGAGGCTGATGAGCTGGAGTGTCGCGTAAGTAAAGAGGGGGAGGAAGACGCGACTCAGGACGGATTGGAGGCGGGGGTGTGGTCTCCAGTCTAACAAAGTGGTGAACCATTTCGATGATGATGAGGCTTGTTGTGTATCTACGATTGCGCCGTTACTTTCGACGAGGTCTTCTCCAGATTCCATAATTGTCAAAGTTTTTTTTCACAACTACTTAATTCTTTTGACAGTTTTGAACGTATGCATTTGTCAGTGCTGGTACCGTGTTTGTAATACTTGGTCAATGTGTCTTCTTGTGTGTGAACCAGATTCACAGACCGGAATTTACCCGGGTATCAGTTTATTCCTCCTTTCCGTATTCAGCCGAGTAGCCCAATGCATGCAATTCATGAGAAGCATGTAGACCACGAAAAGCAATACGATTTTATTCTGCATCAGACAAATGGAGTCTATGTACTTAGATATCTTATTCTTTGGTCGGGTAATAAACCAGCCAGAATATTCATTCATCATACGATACATTACACAAAGAGACTCGTTCCTGCCTGCGGTATATACTGTACAGCAGAGACCTTTTTCTGGACTGTACCGTACAATCGGCATGTATCAAAAATAGGACGGCAATATATTTTTCCATTGTCATGTCACGTAGGTATTTTTAAGATGACAGGGTACCTGCCCATTCGTCTCAAATATGAATGCATGGTTTTCGATATGTACATATGCAGCAGACTTCTTCTTATGTGTATCACGTCCTATATTTTGTTCGTCTCATATGAAATTCATGCACAAAATATCCCAACGTCTACTTTTTCATGTAAATCGGTGGTTTTCAGGAGGCATCTGACACATTTAAGGAAAAGCTAATTTGGTCAAAATGCTCAAAATTCGATGACAAAGATCAATGCTTCGAATTATTTTCAAACTATATAAGCTTAAACTAAGGGCATTGATTTTGAAATGAGAGTGGTCAGCAATAAGCAAAATGTGAACATTGCCCATGCTCGACATATGCAAGAAGTAGTCTCAATCAACCAATCAATCAACTTTTTTCAAATTTTATTCGCAAATGTTGCAGCATTTTTATATCTTTATGCGAGTTGAATTTGCATAAAACGGTGTGATTGTTGCATAATATATAACAGTAGTAGTTTATAATAGTAGTAGTAGTAATATTAATAGTAGTTTATAGTAGTAGTAGTATTGATGATCCGAAGATATAACAAAGAGGTAAGAATTATACTTGGCTAATTAATAGATAATTGAGATAATTATATAACAAGTAATAATTTGTAAATATATTTGTAATAAGACCAGATAATCAATTTAAAAAGATGACGTAGTACTTTATCCATATAATATTTTTTATTTTATGTAAGTTTTAGTAGCAGCGGCGACAAGTATGTAGTTAAGTAGTTATCATCCGTTCATCCGTATTATGCTTAATATGCTTTCTTTCTTCTTTTTTCGGGGGAGGAGGAGTAGGAAGTCGGGACAAAGAGGGGACGGGGGACGAGCAGGAGATATATTGTAGGAAATGCAGTATTTAGTATTTTATTTTTTAGTAGCAGCGGCGTTTCTTGATGATGATACATAATGAGAGCAGTGACCGCGGAAGCCGTGGGGACATTAACATTGCTGGATAGGGGGGGTTTACATAACATGGGCAGATGATACCCGTGGGGTCATTGCCCCTCTGTCCCCACCCAAACTTCCGCAGCCACTGAATGATAGATAAACTCAACCATTTATAAATTACCCCTCGAAGACGAAGAAGTATTCAGCTGGTTTTTAGTTGGTTGGTGGCATTATGGCGTTGCGTGGCGTGGTTTGGTGGGTGGGTGTGGTTTGTGGCGTGTGGTTGGTGAATAAAATTTGTTTGTTTTTTCTTGAGGCGTGGAGTGGACAAGTTTTAAGTATGTATGTAAAACTGGTATTTTTTATGTAGCTGCAGCAGAGCGATGATTTATAGAAGAGTATGTAGGTATGTACCTTTTTAATGTTTTTTGTTATTACCTTACGTACATAATAATCATTTCATTAAGTGTTATAATTTCGACATGATAGATCATCATTTTTCAAGTTTTTTGTTTAATTACATAGATTTTAGTCTCGTCTGCATCATCATCATATCATTTTATTATTACATATCCTCGTAGCTCGTGTAATATGTCATGTTTTTTATAATCTAGAGCAGTTATTTATTTCTTAATTGTACATAAAGTTAATTAATTACTTAAAATGTACTCCAGCGTATCAAGCTTACATTTATTCTCACTTATAGACTCATCATCATCCTGCGTGTGTCGTCGTTGTGTGTGTGTCGTGTGTTTTTTGTGGATGCATTATTTTTTTCCTCTCTCTGAGAAATAATGATGCACATTTATTGGTAGTTTTTAGCTGTTGGTTTTTTCTTTTCTTGGAATATCGTCAATTATTCTGTAATTAGTATATCCTATTTTTATGTTTAGCTATGCAAAGAGCAGGGACGAGAGGAGGTCAGGTATGTGGGTGGTTGGTACAAATGCGGTATTAGACTGGGTGGGATAAATATTGTTCCGATGTGATGTATGCAAATAGATACATAGTTTTTTCTTCTTCTCTATGAAAAAGTTTCAATAAGCAAATAAGGAAATTTAAATGACTCGTCTAAATCTTGGTAGAATCAATTAGCGTGATTTCTTCTTCTTTATTTCAGGCGGTTTGTCATTAGTGTAAGTACTTTCTCCCTAAAAATTACTTGTGCATTCATACTAAAGAAAAGAGAGGGTAATCAAAGTAATAATTAATTATTAAAGTAATAATTAATTAATTAAGTAATAATATGCAGTCTCATGCTGGAAGTTGTGTCTTTGTGTTTTTGATAAGGTTTTTTTACATACATGATAAATACAAAATGTAAAAGAAGAAATGTAAAAGGGTAGAAACAAGCAACGTTTTTTAGGATCTCATGAAATTGATTGTGATTTAATTTCTAGGACAAAAAGTGTACTTTTTTTGTATGTAAGTAATTAGTGTGTACTTTCATAGAATTTATGCAGGTTTGGTGTTACACGTGTAAAATGTAGTTTTTGGGGTGGACGACTAGACCGAAATTTTAAGAGAGAAAGAGAAAGAGAGAGAGAAAGTGAGAGAGAAAGTGTGTGAGAATTCTTCTTCCGTGTTTCTGAGATAGTTTACATTTTAAGAGTGTCTCCGACTCCGACTTGTATAATAAATTTGTATCCATATCCATATGTAGCGTAGAGTAATTAGTAAGTATATAGAATATAGGCTTAGAAAGAGGCAGGCATAGGAGGCAGATTCATGAATGGATATCATTATTATGTAGTAGTACTTTTTTATACGTGGTGTGTCGTACATATTATTATTTTTCACGTGGTGGTTGATTGACAATATCAAAACTACCCAAAATCATCATCATCATTTCTAGTAATTAATTAACTAATTAATTAATGGAGAGAGAGAGAGAGAGGGTCTCATTAGTTTGGAAAAATGTCATTCATCGTCGTATGTAATTAAGTATAATTTTTGTGTGGGTGACAAGAAGACTACGTATTATCGAGTCTTTTTTTTAGATAGCTACATATTTACCTCACTCGGCGGTGGTTGACCGTGGTGATGATGATTTTTTTCCTCCCCACCCCACAATTTACCTACCTACCTACCTACCTACCTACCTACCTACTTATCAAAGTCTACGTCAGTACAGAAGGAGTAACCGGTCATCATCACATCACCCGACCGGTACTTGTTGTCGTAGAGAAGCGTTATGTATCAAGTGTTTGGGAGGAGGAGAGGCTGGCCAAAAGAGAGGAGAAAGTGGTGGAGAAAGTAATCCAGATTAACGGAACGATGGGTGTGAGTGAGGCGATTTTTAAGAAAGATTGTGTGTGTGTGTCTGCTCTGTATATAAATTGGCTGGCTGGCTGGCTGACTAATAACTACAGAGTAATTAATTAAGTAATTAATTAGTTGTTGGTTTTGTTTTCGCTTAAATTCTTGCTATACATACAAATATGCTATGCGGCTGGATTAGTTTTGATTGGTATTTGTTTTTGCGGTGGCAGAATTCATAAGAAAGAGAGAGAGATGAGAGAGAGAAAAAGGAAATGGTTCAAAATTTGGTAGAAATATGCGAGTTTGTTTGGTATTTATGTTAAATATTTTAGATGAATTTAGATCAAAAGTTGTAAAAATTGGTGGGTGGGTGGTTTCTTCCACCCAAGAAAAAAAACATTGAAAAAGCTGCTGCTCCCTTTTCACTTATTAATTCTCTTCTTCTTTTATATAAACTGGCAGACTAACAACTACTTGAAATAGCTCTTATACAAATGACGACGACGACGACGACGCCGCCGACGATGAGTCTCTCTCGCCTGGCTTGGCTACTATCATTTTCTCGTCGTAGATAGGTAATTACAATAACTGTTTTTCTTACAGTACATACTCTTTCTCTTCTTTTTCCATTTCGTGATTAATTGCACATTAGTAAGGACGACGCATAATCATAATTGTTGTATAATAATAATTATGTAGGCTAATTGTTAAATTGTGCTCTTTTTTTAGTAGATAAGTACTTAAGAATAAGAATAATAATAATAATAAGGACTGATGACTGACTGACTTTTTGATCTCTCCCGACGGTGGTGACTCCACTTTCGTCCGGCCTTTTGGCGGGGGACTTTTTTATTTTTGGGGGGGACGGGGGGAGGAGGTTCGTTAGTTTTTGAAGCTGTTAATATGGCGGCTGCTGATGCTGCTGAGGTACTGCTGTCGGAGGAGGGGGTGATGATGATCTACTTATCTAGAGCTGCTATTTATGATGAGTGGTTGAGAGGAAGAGGGGAGGAGTATAGCGTGTGGCATATTTTTTTACGATGATGATGATGATGTTGACGACGATGACGATGATGTGGGTGTGGCGTGGTCTGGTCTGGTCTGACTTTTTTTGAGGAGGCTGAGAAGAAGAAGAAGTGGAGATTCGATGTTTCTTGATATTACTTTTTTCATGGTGGGATGGGATTGGATTGGATTTGGTGGTAAGGCTGCGTTGGTGGCGTTTTTTTTACTTCGGCCTCCAGGAGACATCTCCGAGACCGTGGAAGGAGCGTTTCAGGACTGAGCCGTCCGCCCATTCACTGTTCAAGTGACTTTCATCCTCATCATCGGCCAGTTTCTGAAATATGGGCAGACTTGGATTAGCATAATGTACGATAAGAATATGCATATTGTAATGGAGGGAGTGAAGGGAGAAGAAGAAGGCGTGCGGCATGCGATAATATAACAACTGCAGCTAATGTGATCCTACATAAGCGAGACATACACACGCGACAAACATATTTAAATATAGAGGTACATATAATAAGAAAATAGTGCAGACAGACAGAAAATTCGGTGACATAAGCGTAAAGTTTGAGCCAATAAGGTAAAAAGCGTTAAGATATTGACATGATGACAGAGAAAGCGATCGGATAATCGCCCAAACGGTCACTGGCGACTTAAACATTAATGACATCTTTAAGGTGTCCGAAAAATTTATATCCAGGCTATGTCTGATATAACATGGGACATGTCTTAAAGGCATCTTCTGAACATCAATTTTGAGGACATTGGGAAATCCTAAAGATGTCATTAACATGTTTTAATCGTCAACCGATTTGACTTGCATGATGATGCATATTTACAGATCAATTATCGAATCAGATTTAGTGTGTAGATTAATGAATTATGGTGTAAAAATCAGTAATTGAGTGATGGGGGTCAGTGTTTGATGTGCATTTTAGTGAGTTGAGCTAGGAGGACCACTACCATTGTTTTGTTAGGTATGTTTTTCATCGCCCAGACTCACTCATCATCTCATCATCATCATCAACTACTGTTTCTCCTCTCGGAGGGGGAGGAAGAGCGGGGGGGAGCGTCCGTCGTTGTGACGGGTGTTGCTTCCGCCACTTGGATCAGGACCGCACTGCAGGAGGGTACCATACACAAGCGGTTTGAGAGGAGCGAGATGGACACAAGAGAAGTGACACAAGTTACAAGGAAGAAGAAGAACAAGAAAGAAATTATTATTATTTTAGGATTACTGTTTCTTGTTTTTTGTTATCGTGTCGATGTTTTGTGTTTGATTTATGTATGTAAATTTCATGTCGAGAGTGTTAAATATTTTTAATATTATTATTTTTTATACGTGTTATCTGGTGATGATTTGTGTGGAGGTGGGTGTGGGGTCAGTGGTTGGAGGGGGAGCTGGATGGGTGGAAGAACGTTGCTCCGATGGGGCAGGACGCCAGGTTCTAGGTAACGAATGGAAGTGGACGCTTGCCCCGCGCCGTTGGAAGTCTCGGCGTCATCTTCGTCGTCGTCGGAGAGGTAAGAATTGTTGCTTCTCCTCCTCCCACTAACCAGACACGAACACAGTACATTAAATTTTAACTCTAATTAAAAATGGTGGGTTAAATTTATATCATGTTATTCACAAAAGTTATGAGTCGAGTTAAATAAGTTTGCAGTTTTTTTTACCATAAATATAATTAAAATGTTTGAAGAGTTGTTAAATATTTGTATCTGTGTGAGACACGTCTACGGTTTGGAATCAAGTTTCCTACGACCACACAGCTCCAACTAACTACACTACGTACGTAATTATATAATGTGTTTTTGTATGCAGAGCGACTATTATAGTTTTGATGACCGTGGCATGCGGAACATACATAGAACCAGGGATGGTCAAAATATACTATTTGAGCCCCGCTGTTCCTGATTTGTATTTCTAGGGTTGTCACACCCACAAAAAGATGAGGTACTACGTGGAGGAGGCAATAGTCGTACGAAAATACAGGTTTTGTGAAGAAATTAATTTTTCGTCGCTGTCAAAATGGATTGTTTTCACGATTTTTTATAAACAAAAGTATTTTGCCAGCGGTAAAAAGTTAATTTCTTCAGAAATCAAGTATTTTCGTATTACTGGTGTCTTCTCCATGCAGCTTCTCGTCTTTTGTGGGTGTAACATGCCCAGAAATCCAAACCCTGGGAAGGACGGAGCTCAAAACACTGCACTTTCGCCTATTTTGACCACCCCTGCATATAACCATGCAAAACTAAACACAAGCAATAAAAAGCAGTTTTTTGGGGGGAGGGGGGAATAAATTGAAGCGACAGAGGTAACTGGATAAGGTAAGTGGGTTGGTAGTGGTGCGACTACTTTCACGTAACCAGAGTTTACATTCTGGCGTGGAGGGGGAAACTATTGGAGGAAGCGAATTGGCAAGAAGACGACGACGCACCATAATAGTTTGAGTATGAGTGATTGGTCCCATAGTTTGAGATACATGAGTGGGTGGTGGTGTTGGTGGATGTGAGGAAGGGGTGCGGCTGGCTGAGAAGAAGGTGCGTCTGCTCTCTCTCACTCTCTCTGGAGTTAAAAGTCCGTCTCTTCAAAGCCCCCGAGCAGAGGTGGGTCACCCCTAAAGAGAGAGGGAGGACACACATTATCACCTAGTTGACCTCTCTGCCTGGTTAACATCACCAGTATATTCGTTACACACAGACTCTCTTGCTGGGTGCGAACAGGTCACGAAACAAGAAAGAAAAAAAGAGGTGGGTGAAGGTTGAGAAAGAAAATGAAGAGAAAGTGAGGCGTGATTTTACAATTATGCATCTTTTTTTGCCGCAGTACAACACAAAAATCGACGACCTAGGTAGACTCACCCAACCTGTTCAACATCATCATCATGAACGTACGCCATGGTCCAAAAATGATTATTTATGAGGGAAGAAGACTTAAAAATCCCAACCTCAAGTTAATCTCAAAACAGCATAGTCAAAAAACAACGACCCGACATACAAACTCGTGACCGGGACATTAATAGAAATTCGGCATTATTATTCATTCCTGACCAAGTCTAGAGTAAGGAGGAGAGGAGAATCGGCGTACCCCTTAGTTTTGGCATGAGGGTTGGTGCTGCTGCCTCTCTCGGGGGCCGCCCTGTTATTCCTCCGAGGAAGGGCGAGATCCGCGTCGCCACCCGCCGCAGAATGAAGGCCTGGGTTCAAGTCATTCATCTCAAACATTTGTGGGCGCGAGGACGAGTTTGGGAGAAGGCCACCGCCTGAATGGTTCCCATTGCTGCCCTCAACCACCCGCCCCTTGTTGCTGTTGCTCCCCCCGCCCGTCTTTGGCGCCATGTTCCCCGGCGTCATGGTGGTCGTCATGTCGGCCGAGTTGAGAGAACCACCCCCTCCACCGCCCCCACCACCAATGTTATTGTTGGTGGTGGAGTTTGGTAGGTTTGCAGGGGGCGCGGCCGCGGTTGGTGGGCGACGGGGCGCAGGGGTGTTGTAAATGCGGAAGTAGGCGTAGATGAGGTAGACGACGGAGATGATGAAGGATGGGATCGGGATGGCCATGGAGTAGAGGAGGTCCATGAAGACGCGAGAGAGGTCATAGGCCGTGACCACCTGTGGACCAGAATGGAAAAATAGAGGATGATGCCGAGAAAATTCAGGCGTTGCTTGCTAAGAATGAGTTTGGCGTGGGTAAGAAATATGAACGACCAAAGAAGAATCGTTTCAGGACAGACTTTCAATAATTGTAAACATTTTCGAGAAAACTTAAAAACTTGTTGAAACTCGAATTATGTATATTTTTGAAAGTTTGTTAGAAATATATTAATCGACTGAGAAATGTCGCGCGAACAGTTCGTGATAATAGCGGATTCTGAAATTGGAAAAGTTTCAGAAAAAGTTGACGACCTACTATTTCCATACTCTGATGTGTCAGACGAAGTAGTTAAAATAAGAATTATTTAATGATTTAACGACGAGTGTCTTAAATTGGGTTACTAATTTTGATAACTATATTTTATGTATGCAGGTATGTGTATTAAGACGAATAAAGTTGCTGTCTCCTCTCATAAAAAAGAAAGTGTTGTTTGTGTGTTTCCAATTTTATGTAAGCTTTCTCTGCTTTCTAACACTTAATACCATCTGGACCAGAAAATTCTACATAATTTTAGTAATTTTTCCACACTGTTAAATCGTGCTGATTAATTACAATTAATTAGATTACAAATTACAATTAACAGAACGGGAAAGAGTGAAAGGAAACCGATTTCTCCTGGTACCAAGAATTTATATACTAACTTTAATGATGTCTTGGGTTTAACCTTTAAAAACGAATGCAAAACTTTACATCGACTTTAATGGATTACAGGGGAAGCCCGTTTTTCGTTATTATTTTCTGCACTTTTAGATTTCAAACATATACCTATGATATTATGTAAATCCATAATTATGCGATTTTTTCGCAAAAGTAAACTCCAAATGCGGGTTAGAATTTTTATAATGAGCTACACAATTGAATATTGAATCGTATATAAACCTGCTTACGTAATATTTAACCTTTGATGGATTGAATAAAAACCTTTTCTCATATTTATGACAATTCACGTGTTTCACGTTATTCTTTGTAAGAATTTCTTGCCGTAAGAAACCTAGTTATCAAAATTAGTATCCCAATTAAGCCAATTCATTTTTACCATGGTGGGGTCGACACGAGAGTAGAAGCACGAGAAGTTGGTCCCCTTCGTGCCGTACTGCTCAAAGAATGTTGAGCAGACGACGACGGGCGGGTAGCCGCAGCCCTTCACGTTCGGAAAGAGATGAGCACCGGTAAAGTCCCAGGACGGGTCGTACACGCGATTAGTCACTACTCCACCGCCCACTTCACTACTACTCTTGCCCCCACCACCACCACTCCCCTTGGTCCGCTTCTTGCCACCACCACCACCACTACCACTCATCTTGTCACTGCTCGAAGTACTAGAACTAAGACTGGAACTACTCCCACTCGACAAGGACGCCGAAGAATAATGAGATTGAGAAGAAGTAGAAGAAGAAGAAGCACTGGGTGAATAAGACTGTTTAGAGTTTCTGTGATCAGCGGAGGAGGAAGAGGAGGATGATGCGTGTCGATAGTTGACCTTGATCTGGGTGCAGTTGAAGATTTCTCGCGTGCACCCCTCCCGACAAGACGACCAGTTGCAGTTGGATGAGCCGGACCGCTGAATGGATTCGACAGTGTGGCAAAATGCGGGGACGGGATCAAACTCCATAAAAATGGTGGTGAAGGCCGGGTCGATGACGAAAGGCACGAGGAAGAGGAATGCAAAGAGGCTGAACACGGCCAGCAGGATGAAGAAGGCCGTGATGTAGAACAAACACTGCTGTGCCACCGTCTGGATGGGCACGATCACCTCGGTAAACTCTGGAGCGCCTTCCCCATCGCCCCCTTCCACTCCCCCGCCGGGGGGAACGGGACTCCCAAGTTCAATCTCACCTCCTCCTGCCGCGCCCCCACCACCAACAACACTGTTATTCGAGGACTCCCCTCCTCCACCACTACGCCCGCCAACACCGCCACGACCACCAGCAGGACCACCACCACCACCCCCCAAGGAAGAGGAGGATGATGATGCAGACGATGCCAGTCCGCCGCCACCACCACCACTGCGCCTCCGTTTGTTACCCTTGCTCCCCCCACTGCCTCCACTCCCACCGCTCCCACCACCACCACTCCCAACAAGTGGGAGAGAGTGAGGAGGATGGTGGAGGTGTTGGTGATGATGCAGGTGTTGTTGTCCCCTTGATGGGGAGGATGGTTGGGTGATGTCGGCATCTCCGTGGTGGTCATCGTCGTCGTCGTCCTCACCACCGGGCTCTTCCACGCCCCCGTTGGGCTCCTCCTCCTCCAACTCCAACTCCCCAGACTCCTCCAGTCCTGCAAATGTGCACTCCAACTCAAGCTTGGATCTGTCCTCCTCTTCGTCCGAGGAGGAAGGCGAGGACGAGTGTGAAGAGCAGCTTCGTCCCACCCCGCCCCCCACACCACTACCCCCACCACTCCCATTGCTCCGACTGCTTCTCCTGAGCTGATGCCCGGAAGAGGAGTGGTGATGCGGATGATGGTGGTGATGATGATGTGGATGATGATGGTGCGGATGTTGTGAGGACGATGAGGGTGTGGTTCGACTGGGCGGAGGTGTGAGTGGGGGTGGCGGATGCTGAGGTGGTGAAGGTGGTAAACTTTGAGCAGAAGAAGACGAGGCGAATGCGGCAGGTGAGCTTTTCTGTGTTCCTTGCTGGTGGTCTGGAGTCGTGGAGGAGGAGCAAGTCTGCTTCGGTGGTGGTGTGGCTGTCTGCTGTGGCTGTTGTTGACCGGGTGGTAAAAGTGGCGTCGGTGTTGGTTTGTTGGCGTTGGCGATGAGAGGTTGTTGCTGCGATGCTGATGAAGAAGAAGAGGATCCCACGTTCCGCGATGCAGCGTCTTGTTGCTCTCCCGGCATTCTCCAAGACGAGGCGAAGGTTATGACTCCTCCCTCCCGGCCTTGGCTGCTGTCCACAGCGGCACCCGGTGTCTCGTACTCATCTCAATTTAACATCGGGCACTGAATTCACTACTGGAGGAGCTGGAAATGCGCGACTGCTGATGCTGCTGCTACTTTCCTCTCCACTCACGAAGAACCACTTTCACTTGTACTTTTTCCCTTTTTTCGGAAATTATACATATACTTTTTTTGTCTGTTTGTGTTTCGAGTCCGTTTCTGTGTAAGAATGTTACCTGGATGGGAATATCCAAGGCATGGCTAGGGTGGGCATTTCAGTCTCAGCGAGTAATAATTGTAGTCACCCCCAGAAGAAGAACAAGACGTGAAATTATTAGTATTATTATTACGCAACAATGGACGACAACGACACCACTCGACAGAAGAAGGATGACCTGATGATGACCACGACTCTGACCCAGCCCAGCCCCGCTTCTCGGATAGCTTTTCTCCAGGCCAGCCTGGCAACAATTTTAATAACCTCGCGGACAATGAGAACAATAGCACTTCACAAGGAGAAAGAACAACACTACTACCCGGAGATGGATCAGTCCCCATATTTCAAGAGTTTTTTTTTACATGCACGCCTCCCTTGCCGTCAACGCTTCCTGATCGTCATCATATCCAACCTTTATTGGCAACCTCATCGTAATGAATAATTGTTCATGAGATGGATACCGGCATTTACTCGTTTCGTACAAAAGTGGGGGCGGCCGTCGTAGCAGCAGAATTTTGTGTGTTCCCATGTATCTTCCCGATCTACTTGGTTTGGTTACTTTTATGTCTTCTTTTAGCTATCACAATGAATGAGATTCGTCAACTTTCTCCTCCATCAGGAGATCCACCCATAATCCGAATATCTCGAGTGGTGGGTATTTCCTTGAGTGAGTGAGTGAGTCGCTCTCCGCAAAAAAAGCGTGTGTGAGTAATCACTGCTTTTTGTCGTCACCCTCTCCTCTCTTCCTTACTTACTTATGACTACACCACAGGCAGTACAAGCGGTTTTTTTATCTCGTCATGTTCTACACGTCATTTTACAATTGTTTCTCTTTTGTATATCTCAATTATTTAATAACTCATCAACCACGAACGAGTAGTAGCAATAGCGTATTTACGAGAGGTATGTAATAACCAATAATAATAATCGTTTATAAAGACACCGTCCCTTAAAATTGGTTGTGGTGGTGAAAAAGAAATCGGAAAAGGCAAGGCAACAAGAGGACCGAGTAGAAGAAGAAGAAGAAGAAGACGCGAACAACAAGCTTTCTTTCTCTCCCTTTGCAAACTCACTAATTATTTTTTGTACACTTTTCTCTCTCTTCCTTCCCTTCCGGATTCGGTAGCAGAGCAGGTAATAAATTGTAGTCTAGACTTTACTTTCTTTCTTTTTTAGGCGATTATACAAGAAAACGGAAGAAATCACACAATGGATGCAGAAGGTGTTGGCGGCTGGTATTAGATTATTTTATTACTGTAAGCTTATTTTGGGTAATATAAATTGCTGTTGCTTTTTCTTTTTTCTTGCTGCTGGAGGTATTTTATTTATTTATTATTCTATTTTTCCGGATGAGAGCGAGCGAGCGGGCGGATAATATTTTTAATTTACTCAACCAATTTCGTGTAAAGCTGCTGAATTTATATTTTTTTATGGATGAGTCGTCCTCGTCTGGTTACTTGTCGTCACGCGTTTTTGTGGACAGCAGCTTTAATAACAATAATAATGATAACAATTAAGTAATTTTTTTAGTACTTATAGTTTCCTTCCGTTATTTGCAAGAGAACTGTAATTAATAATGGACGAAAAGCTGTGGTGATGTGATGCGCGGCGTGGAGAGAAGCAGTATCTTATTGTTATTATTTTTCCTTATGTATGTATGAATGATGAGTCGATCACTGAATGTCACCACGGGACGCAGTGTTGACAACTGAGCAATTTTATGAGAATACGACAATTTTTTGAAAAGGTGAAGCTGACTTAGAGTTTATTCTCTCCTTATTTTTTTTCTCGTGGGACTTAAAGTTTGTTAGTTGGTGGGTGGGGCGTAGAGCTGGTGGGTGGGTGTGGCTGTGGTGATGGATGCTGATGCGCGCGGAGATTGAGCTGAGAGATTAAGAAGTATGAACGACGACGACGACGAGCTTTTTTTGGGGGTGTGTCAAGGCCAGTCGCGTCGGTCGTCCAGTCCACCCACCGCACTTGCGACTGACTGACGGCGGACCGCGGAGGAGGAGGAGGAGAAATTGGGGGTGAAGAATTGCCTGGGAGAAAGTGGAGAAAGTAGTCGACGTCGTATAGAGACGTTATAGTAGTAGCAGAGACTTTGGAGATGATGATGATGATGCTGCAGTTGAGAGTTTTTAGATGAGGGTCTTGGTTGGTTGGTTGGTTGGTGAGGGGGCACACCCACAGATTCGGGGTGGGTCTACCCCATGAGGTTGCACTCAGCAGGTCGAGGTCAGCCCAGCAGCCACACCATGGAGTGAGGGGCACAGTCTCCACTTCGCCATTTTGGGATTGCAGTGCGGCGGTGGCAGACAGGATGCAGCAAAGTAGAAAAGGAATGAGAGCCAACCATACCCAGTTTCCACCAACACCAGCACCAGCAGAGGAGTAATAGTAGTACAAGTAGTAGACCAGCAAAAGAAGCAGCAGCAAAACCAGCTCGATAACTTTGCCAGCCAAACCACCCAAGTCACACTTTCCCCCGCAGTACAAAATCCAATCCAATCCAATATACGGCCCAACCTAACACATAACCTGGCTCGCTCGCAAGCAGTGTGTAGAAAGTTGCCAACCAACCCACTTTCTCTCCTTCACCACCACCACCACTTTCCACAACATGCAGTATAAGACGACTCCCGAGGACGGGGTCGGAAAGGCCCGAAACGGGGAGAAAGTGAGAGAGACACTCCTGCATTCATGTACCAGAGAGGGGCCATCCACACCCAGCAACCCCCACCAACCAGATACCACACCCACCCGGAAGTCCCCACCCAGATTTATCCATCCCTCCCCTTGCCCCCCAAATCTCCCTGCAGGACCCCCAAATACCGGCAAACTCTCAGCCTCCGCCCCACCTAACTTACTACAGACAGAGAGAGAGAGAAAGAGACACATTTTCCCCATGCATGACTGATGTTCTCACATGTACTTTCTCCACAATATATCCGCATTAAAAAATCGTGTCAACTTTCTCTCCACATTTATTGCTACATACTCACTCACTCACCCGTCTGAACAAATATGTCCCATTTCCAGCTAATTTGTATGTATGGACGTTTTGCTCAATAGTTGTAATCTACCTAACAGAGCGTGCTTCATACATAGCACAACTTGCTGCATGGGTGGTTTGGTTTGCCTTGCTGGCTGGAGTGAGTGAGTAGTAACCCATGTGCTCTCTCTCTCTCTTGGAGAGAAAGCAGACCGATTACGGTGTTTGGTGGTGGTGGTGGTTTGGTGTGGTTTGGTTTGACTGCAGCATCACAACAGAATTCCTAACATAACACAACATGCAGCAGCTTTTGCCTCTCTTTGGTCCCCAATAACCCAAGACATGCACGCAACAACAATAATATGCAAAATATTTCATGCTACTTTCTCCACACTAAATCTGCACCAACAAACAGTCCTCCTCCTCCTCCTTATTCCCATACGTAACATACGTAAGGACTCAGCTACACCACTGCATGCAAGGGGCAAAGGCCAAAGGGTAATGAAACTAGCGAGAAGAAGGAATTGTATGCACCACCAGAAGCAGTAGGAGAGAGAGAGAAAAGGCGAAAAAAAGTTGTGGGTTGACAAACTCCGAGAGAGATACGAGATAAGGGCTGCATCACGACCAAGGGTGGAAGGGATAGGCGGATGGATGGAGAGATACGGTAGCGAGCGATACGGAAGAACCGGAAGCAGATCTGATCCCAAAAACGTATACCCAATGAATCAAAAAGATTCCGTCGAGACATGGAGACGGACGAAGGAGGAGAGAAGAAGAAAGTTGTATTATGTTATGTGCTTCTGATTCTATCCTACGTATGCATGCATCCAATCCACCTCCGAACCTACCAACCAAACCACCTCCCCTGCTCCTTAAATATTAAGAATTCTGCAAAATTATTTCCACAAGTAGGCCAACCATGCAATTCTTTTCTTAAAACGTAACGGTTTATACTTTTGGCTGGTTGGCTGGTCGGCTGCGTGTGTGCCAGTCTCTCTCCTAAACCTGCCAATTATTCTATCCAACAGCCTCGATCGCTTCACTGCCAAACGAATATACACACACCACCCAAACAGGACCACTATCTGGCTTTCCATCTACAGCAGAAAGGTGGATTTGGGCCAGAGGACGCGACCTTGTTGGGCTAAAAAGGGGGAGACGGACGGACGGACGAGGTGGTTTGTTTGTTGGCCTGCCTGCCCGTGTGGCAGATAGTCGATCTCTGGTTAATGAGGACAGGGTGGAGTCCATCTCAAGGGATGCATTACTATACACTCCCATTATACAGATCCTGCAAACTCGAACAGAATCATACGTTCAGAGGCGGCGGAAGTTGGGGCGGGGGACATGTGGGGACATTAGCATTGGAGGAGGAGAAACTTATCTAGATGCGAGTTTGCCGAATTTGTAGGGGAAAATGTCCCCCTGTCTACTTCCGCTGACAATGATACACACAAAAACGCCACATATCCTACTTTCATTAGAACAACGTTAATTACACATTTGTCATCCCGTCGCTAATTGTTTAGTCCAAATTACACACAATCGTGCAAGTCCATCATTTCGGAATGGATGGACAGTTTCGAGAGAGCCGAGGTGAATATAATTTGACATGTTTGGAGACAAAGGAGGTATCGCTCGTGTCAAAAAAAGAGAAGAGAACCACCCGTTCCTCCTTCGCTGTCTGTGTCAACAACTGTCACCACTCTGTCTGGCTGTCCGTCCGTCCAATGAGTGAGTGAGTGAGGATGTCCCGTCCTTGCTTTCACTCTGTCACCGACGACTGTAGGATTGAGCGACAACGTGGTGGTTGGTGAGGGTGAAAGTATGTATGCAAAATCCGAGAGTGATCATCAATTGAATTAATTAGGAGGGGATGCGAACAAGAAGTTGTGTGTGGTTTGGTTTGGTGGCAGGGAAAGAGAGATCCTCCTCCTCCTACTTGTTGCCCACCAGGATGATGATGATGATGATGATGCCATGTTGAGAGGAAAGGTGATGGTAGTTGTTGGAGGAGGATAATTGTCTGTAATATTGCCACTTGACATGCCAACTAAGCTGCTGCTACGATACGATACTCAGGAGTAGTGGGCTGCTCGGATGAGAAAGTATAGTCGGAGATGAGACCCATTAACTCATTTCTGCTCTCGGGGATCATCTCCCACTTTCCCTTTGATCTGGGTCCTCATCGGGTTAAAGGTAATGATAAAATGATCCCTAATAATACGGGAAATAAATAAGTGGATTAAATTGAGATTGGGGTGATGGATGGATTTGAGAGGAAATTCGACAAGGTCAAGAAAATCTAGATGAATCTGAAGTTTTAGAGGAAATTTTTTATTTTGCCACTATTTCAAACGCTATCTGCCATTCAGCATCAAGACATGACTAGAAAAAGAGGAAATATTGTCTCCAAAATTTTGTCAAAATCTTCTCAACGACCAAACCACGATAATGCGAATTATGTACACATAATTAGAAAACAGACATTAAATCATTACCGATTGGATTACAGATATGACTCTTCCCGCACTGGTAATAACGGGCATTACCTTTTAGTAATGTTGTGGTAATGAAAAATTTACCACTATGAACAAATTAGTACCATCCGATAGTAAGTTACTACCATATCTGACTACCAAGTTTATAACATCGTAGAGTTTTAATTTTAATCTAGCCTTTTGCTTCATGCATGTAATTACGACCACGACGACGCGGATTTCTGGTGCATCTCTGAGCAAGGTGTGTGCTTCATTTTGTGCAGAAAGTATGCATTTTGTGTCACAGTGTTGCAGCAACACATTAAACTCGTTCCTTCGTCGGATTGTAAATAGGAGACGGAAGACTCAGCAGACCCACGAAACCCAACGGGTCTTTCTCTACATACATACGTACAGACAGAGTATCGGGTCTCTCTCCTGCTTCTGCTACTTACTCAAGGCCAATGCGGCATCTCCTCAGCAGCTCAGCAGCCCCATACATACATGCAGAACCACCAGCTTTGCCACACTTTTACACACACCAATCAACTTTTACTCCACTTTCTCCCCGTGCGTTTCTCCCCGTATGCAAATATCTCGTGGGCTTCTTCGTCATGCACGGACGTACGGCTCTCATGCAATATTCCGTTACATTTTTCCACAGAAAATGTCCAAGGAACCAACCACTTCGACTACCAGACCTCCAGATAAAGTTAAGAGCATAATATGCAAATCGCCGCGGCCATCGTCATCACCAACATAATTTTACCACGGGGGGAATGACCATATCATATCGTAGCAGAAAATATATAACATGACCACCAAGTTTTCCTATACAAAACCTAGACAAATGGGCAACAGGGGCTACATACATATTACACAATGCACTACGACACAATGTCCCAGACCAACCAGCTAGCTAACTAACCTTCACCTTGGGAAAAGTATAATATGGTTTTTACAAGGTTAATTATCGCACAGTCATTACCATACGTATTTACAATATAATACAATACAGAGTAAGTAAAGTAATCGGGCCGGACCAGATTTTAATGGAAATTTCACATTCCGCGTAATTCCATCCAATTATTCTGCCTCATTTGTCATGTATGTAACTCAGCGAATGGAGGTCGACCAGCGTATGCGATCCGATTTTGAGCAAATTGGTGGAAATCGATCACAAATTTAATTAATACGAAATTTGTAAAAAAAACATGATCTCCCAATGCACAGGTTTGGCGGAGATCGAAAAAAACGCGCACAAAAGTTGAAAATTTTATACTTTCCAAATATGCTGTGCGCTTTCTCCTCGTCAGATGCAAATATCTCCGCCAAAATTTAGCATTCGCAGGTCGTGCTTTTTTGCAAATTTCATAGTAATTAAATTTTTGGTCGATTGACACTAGTTTAGTCAAAATCTGTGAGCATACATTGGGAGACCTCCATTGTCAGTCAGCCATGTCCACCCATATGTAAATCTATCTTACGGATACAATTTACCCAACAATAACCAAACAGAGGAGTAGCCTTCGTCCGAACTCGGTGATTCGACAAGGAATGAAAAAGTGCAGGTCTGAAAAAGAAAAGGTCTGAAAAAGAGCAGGTGAGAGCAGCTCTCTCGCTTCACGGAACATATTTTTTTGAATATTTAAAGTTTTTGAAGTTTGTGACCACTCCCATAAGTGTCCGATACATCATTTTGACCATCAAGACGTTGCAAATATAAAGCTTATGGTCCAAGACAGTTTTGACCTTAATCGAGAAATCTGTGACCGTTTTTACTGGATGAAGTTGGAGTCATATTTCCTCCCCTCAGTCTTGGTAGTAGACTCTTCAGCTCAGCTTAATTCCGCCAACATCTCTAAATACACCCAGTTACATTCACGTCGGATGTGAAAATTGAAGTAAGTTCACATTACTAAAGTATATGTCCGATCGGGGGGACGCATTCCATAAAATTGGTCCCAAAGATACTGGCACTCGTCTGATTTAATTCAGGATCTGATGGGGTTCAAAAGATGTCAGGCGTAAATTGCAAAACTTGTCACTTTCGGATTGGTTTACGACAACATCGCCTCAAATGCTGCCAATGCCGTCAAGTTCACCATAAAACTTGTCATCCTCTCATTAAAAAGCTGCCGGCGGGATATAAGATTGACAATGTCATACCGGAATGGACATGCCCTCGATGTTGTGACGGGGATAGCAGCTTCAAAGATGCGTTACTGCCCCCTGCGTTTGAGGAAGAAGATACGGAAAATATCCGGCTGGATAATTCATTGGATTCATATAATTGCGAACAGTTGCCACTACCTGTGTTCGCAAAAGGTCAGAAATTCGGCCATGTAAACATAAATAGTATTTTGGGCAAGATGGATGAATTTAGAAATTTTCTAATGACCCATAAATTTTGTTTTTGTGGAATAACGGAGACCAAGCTAAATCAGGATGCAATTACATCCGAATTTAATGTGGAAGGATACAAGTTTCTGCGCTTTGATCGGGAGACACGTCAAGGAGGAGGTTCGGGAATTTATATTGATGATGAAATGAGATACTTACCTCTACATTACGACGTGGGATTTCCAAGAGAAACAGAAGTAAACATTGTTCAACTCTTCCCTTCATTCACCTCGCCGATTATAGTAATATTAGTATATAACCCTCCTCATGTGAATAAGCAGGATTTTATTGATTCACTTGATTCATTAATACATTTAGTAATTAAAGATAAAGTAGATTATGTAATTTTAGGTGACTTAAATGTAGATTTAATTGTTAACTCCCTACACAAAGCGAGACTTGAGATTGTGACCAATAGTGTAGGAATATGTCAGTTGATTAAGGACCCAACTAGGGTCACGCTAACCTCGTGCACTCTTTTGGATCATGTGTATGTTTCTTTTCCAACGAAAATAGTACAATCAGGTGTTTTTTCAATTACTACAACGGATCATAGATTCACGTATTTTGTAAAAAGTGCAAAGAAGGCAAAAACCGAATCAAAAATAATTGAATTCCGTTCAAGTAAGAATATTAATGCAGATGAGATAGGCAAACACTTAAAAACACTCGACTGGAGTTGTTTAGAGGAAAATTTTGATGTAAACTCTCAACTTGAAATTTTAGAAACTACGGTGTTGAATGTTATTGATCAATTGTGTCCCATTAGAAAGAAAAGGATTAGAGGAAATGCTGCAGAATGGATGGATGAAGAAATTTTGCAGCTAATCAAAAAAAGGGATAAATTAAAAAACATGTTTGATAATTCACCAACTCCAGATTTAAGAAAGCAATATAACAAATTACGCAATTTCACAAAAAATCGTATTTCATTAAAAAGGCGTGAATATTTTAAGAAAGAATTTTCTAGTCTAGAATCAAAAACAATCTGGAAAACATACTCAGAATTAACTGGTAAAAATATCAAACAATCTGCAGAAATAAACTATCTCAAGAGAGATGACGAGACGGTGAGTGATAAGAATGAAATAGCTAAACTCTTAAGTGACACATTCATACTTCAGGATGAGACTTCCCAAGAGTGTAATGATGAATTATTAAAGTTATTGCAAAGTGATGCATTGTCGGATGAAAATAATATTATTGTTAGTGAGAATGACATATCAAAATGTATTCCAAAATTGAAGCCAAAGTCTTCGGGCCAGGATAGAATCCCCATCAAAATGTTAAAACCTCTGTTACCTTATTTACTTATACCTTTAGCAATATTTTTTACAACCATATTTACAACTTGTACATATCCTAATAGATTTAAGGAAGGTCTGGTTTTACCTCTGTATAAGGGAAAAGGAAGTCACGTGGATCTGAATAACTACAGGCCAATATCTTCTCTCCACTCGATTAGCAAATTATTTGAGTATATTCTTAAAATGAAATTGTTACCCCCGATAGAAAAGTTAAATATATTAGATAATAATCAGCATGGTTTTCGAACGGGACGATCTTGTACAACAGCATTGACAGTATTTTCACAGAATGTTTTTAATGAATTAGACAAACCGACCCAATTTGTGGTGGTTGCTTTTATTGACTTAAGAAAGGGATTTGATTCGATCTCTCATTATCACCTATTAAAAATGCTGCGTGAATTTTATAAAATTAATGCCAAATTGTTATTATTGATATGTAATTATTTAAGAAATAGACACTATTACATTAAAATTGGTGTTTTTATCTCAAGAGCATTCGTTGTAAATCGTGGTATCGGACAAGGTTTTGTTAATGGTCCAGTATTGTTTTTTTTAATTTGTAAATGACATCGCAACGGTTTTAACGGATTGTTTTTACACTTTATTTGCTGATGATGCTTCTGTGCAGATTAGTGGGAGTGATATTAATGTTATTATAAACGAAATGAGTGATAAGTTGTGTAATTTGAATAACTGGTTAGAAAGCAAAGGTTTAAGTATGAATAAGGAAAAGACAAAATACATGGTTATCAGGAAAAGGCCAAATTGTACAACTTTTGAGAATTTACCACCTATACTAATTAATGGAGTGGAAATTGAAAGAGTTAGCTCATATAAATATTTAGGAGTCGTTGTAGATGAATTTTTTTCATTCAAGGCCCATTCAGAAAGTGTGCAAAAGAGAGTTAGTATTAATATTGGATTACTGAGCAGGCTACGACGACATCTCACACGACATATGCTTACTGTTTTGTTAAATGCATATGTAAATGCGGTGACCGATTATTGTCTGACAATATGGGGTCCCAGTAGAGTAGGTGACTTTACAAGAATACAAGCCAAAGTGAATCAACTGTTAGCTACCTATTGTTATCCAAAGTTAGCGAAATATTATACCAAAACTTACTGGAAATGTCAATTTGATAATACTACTGTAGCGAATGCAAGAGCAAGTTGCAAAAAGTCACATGCTGGCATAAATTATGATGATTTGTTAGAAAAATTTAACTTATTGTCGATTAAAGAGAGGCTAGAGTATTATGCTATATGGAATTTGTTCAAGATAAAAAAATATGGGACTAATGTAAATGAATTTGATAATATGTATACATTAAACGAAACAGGGCATAGAACTAGGAGTTCGCAGAAAATGCACATAATAACGCACAGCTCTGTCATTTTTACGAATTCAGTGCGCTATTACTCAATTAAGTTATGGAATACTTTAGACGCGCAAATGCTACATGAACTTTTTAGTGAGAACATACATATATCATGAAATGTACGAAGTCGTATCACGGAGTTTGTTATGAAAAAACGTACAAGTAACTTTGTTTAGATACCACATTGTGTAGTTAATTTAGTTTCTTTACTCAATCTATTTTTTAGTGTTACTTGATGTAAACCAGTCATTAAATTGTACTGATCAAGGAATAATATGTGAATAAATGACTATCAATCAATCAATCAATCAATCAATGGAAACCACCTTGGAAATGTAAGTATGTATGTGGCGGTTGGTGATGAAGTTCATGATGGGATGCAGTGTCCGAAAGTGGAGAAGGAGTGGTAGATAGGTAGGAAGGAGGACATGGAGAGGAGCATTTCCGCCAAGTAAACATTTCCTCCTTCCTTCCTCTCTCCCTCTCAAACGGATGGGTGGATGTGGATGAGATGCATCATCATCATCACCACGATAAGAAGTCGTACGTGTGTGTGCACAGCTCTTCATTGTGGAGGAGGAGGAGGAAATGTCCGCAGGTGAGATTTTATACGCACTCAGTCAAACAATCCCCCAGCCTGATCCCATCGGAGACGGGATTTCATCAAGCAAAAAGTACTACATGCACAAACCAATCATACCCAATACCCGCACCTTCGTGTACTTTCTCCCTCCCAAAAATAGACAAACAAATGGAACACCATGACTGACTGAAAACAGGAAAGGCCAGCTTTTGGAATGTGTAGACCAGACCATGAAATGGATGTGATCCGACCGAAAAATAGGGCAAGACGGATAAAAGAATATCCCAATCTCATTTATTTTCAAATGGGTCTTCTTCTTCTTCTGCTTCTGTCTGGCACGCCATTTAATTCTTCATCACAACCCTTTTCATCTTTTTTGGCTTTCTTAAAAAATGAGAGATCTTCAACTGCTACATTATAATCCATAAACCTTTTTCACCTTCATTCAACCACCAAACCCGACCAGACCAGACCAACCAGCAGTGCATAGTTGGATATTCGACTGGCTTTGCTTTCTCTCTCTCTGCTCCCGTATAATTTATTCTTTTGAAGGAGCAGCAGCGATGAACGAGAAATCTCTCCTTCTGAGAAATTCGTCCTTCTTCCTTCTTCTATTTTTGTTTGATACGAGACTAATTAAAAATGCGCCGGCCAGTCGAGAAGATAGAAGAACGAGACGAGGAATAGAAAAAAAATATATAAAGCGGAGAGTAAGTAGAAGATGGTTTGGTTTTGGTATGTGGTGTGGGTACACTCTAAGAAATTTTAGCACTGGATTATCATCGATGGGTGAGTATTACCGGATGATGATATGTCGCCGCTCGGTTACAGCGGAATCACCACGTAGGAAACAGCTACCAATAGCTCGGAACCATACTACCACCGAAATGATAACAACCCCGATTACGTGTAGTCACGTTTGTCACCGGATTTTTATTAGCCTGAGTCTCAGGTCTTATGTACCAGTCATGGTGTCTGTCTGTCTGTCTATCGATTACGCTCGTAAAACTTATCCAATCGACTTGAAATTTTGCACACGTAGAACATGCAAAATTAGAAATCAAATTGGGAGATGAGGAAAAATACAAAAGTTGTAGTGGTCATATTAAACTACACCCACCTCAATTAAATAACAACCTGACTCGGGCGAAATAAGACTGCACTCCTGATTTTTTAGAGTGTATCTAGTACCCAACTCTATCTAAATATACCGGGTAGGAAGAAGTAGGTGGTGGTGGTGGTGCTGGTGGGTTTTAGTTGTTGGATTACATGAATAATTGATGTCATGGAGGAAGGAAGAAGGGGAAATACATACAGAGGCAGGCAGCTCCATACATACACACTCTCAATCACCCGCATATCTACAAATGCCGACCCGACGACGAAGGAAGACACACAATAACACTACATGCATGTCGACTTGTACTTATTGTACTTGAGCAAATGCATGGTGGGAGAGACTTACAAGACGCCAAAAGCCAGGTGAACATATAAAAAGGGGGACAAAGCTGGTTTTCTTCGATGAAAGGAGAGAAAGCAGACACACAAGAGTGAGATTATGTTCCTACGTACGTACGTACGTAGTAGAATTTCGTGTAGTGTGTGGATTGGATTGGATGAATGTAACGTATATTTCTCTATGTGTGTGTGTGGAAAAAGAAGAATTCTATCTTCACACACGGACACGACGACTAACACGCACTACACGGAAGACGAGCTATGTACTACGATCCTAATAATGGGATCAATACGAGGGCAGCGAATGGTAGGGTAGAGGCCAACGGTTAATAACTCTCTGGAGGAGAGAAAGTCGGAAAGTTGGGGTGCGAAAAAAGCTAGATTTTACAAAATATTTAGCATGAGATGCCAATCAGATAACAAACAAAAATCTAAAGAAGCAAGAATATTATTTGTAATTTGACTGCCTTCCATTTCAAGAATATTATGAGAACCTGGCAACTTTTGGATACAATTGTTACCGGCGGAGGTACCAAATGCAATTCTACCATACGGTAAAATTGCATATTACATCCGCCGGTAAAAATTTCATCTAAAAATTAATCGAAGCGAAGACTTTCTCTTCTCATGATGTCCAAAAATGCCGAAATGAACTAAATATGTACATTTCCAAGTTCTTTGCAGGAAAGAATTAAAGTTGACCAACAAACTACTGCCAAGTATTTGTCATCATTCTTTATCTTATTTGCCCATCTTGTCGTCCTTATTTTTCCCGAGACAATAATCCACTTGGACACTCACCCACCTCCGTACGTCACCTCGTTCTCTCCCCTGTCGACATGTGTATGTACAAACAAGCTGCATAACTCTCTCACCCTTTCCTGTCGCCCACTCGTAAAACCTACCACGCCACGCAAGAAAAAGTTCCCGATAAGTAGTGCCAATCAATAAATAAATAATCAATACTTACTGTTTGACACAATCAATGATGATGATGGCAGGGGACAGAGCTACAGCAGAAGATAAGTCCATGCTGCTTACTTATTATTATTTCTCGTCGTTCGATCTCCTCCGCCAATTATTTGCCATTATCCGGACTCAGGAAGGTCACGCCACGAATAAGAGTTTAGCCCGGAGAGGGAATTAATTACTCCAATTATTCCATAATCATGGGTCATCATCATTAATCAGGGTTGGTTTTGGAGGGTGGAATGGATACGTAAATGACGGGGAGAGGTTGCCCTCTCTCTCTTTCATACATATTATTATTTTCTTGGAAGGGCAACTTCCAAAATATTTATATGGCGACGACGGCATGACAAACATATTCATAACTCGAGAGCCCCCCTTCTTCTTGTCCCAATTGTTCCCATTATTGCCGCCGCCGAGGAAAAAAGAAAGAACAACAAGTTGGACTTTTTGTTCTCTTTTGTTTAGCCATAAGCTCTTTAGCCTTGCCCACACACTCGTCCTCGTCGTCGTCATTATGTCGCTTTCTCCACATAAATGATGAGTGAGTGAGTGAGTGTGTGTATGAACAGATTGTGAAGGGAGTGAAGGTATGTATGCAGCATGCGGTAAGAAAGGAGGGAGGAAGGAAATGGAAAACTCGACACTAAACAAAACTATTTTCTCTTTGTTCTCTCAACCACCACCACCACCACCACTTCCAGGATGGGAACAGAGAGAGAGAGGAGAGTCTACACATAATAATGGGCAGTTTAAAGGACTAACTATGACCATGTTTGTACATACGGGACAGTGTTTCGGGTGAAAGGAACGGCTTGCAAGAAATAACGGGGAGAAAGTGGTTTCTTGCAGGTAAACATTTTAACCTGCAAGAAATTCAAGGTGCAAGAAACTACTACCCGCCGCTATAAATATGTAGTTCATATGGCGCATATTTCTTGCACTTTCTCCCAGTTTCATGCACCTCGCATTTCTTTCTTTGCAGTGCAAGAAATATATTTACCAAACCCCGCCAGAATCGAAACCCTGCCTTACGTGCCGCTGTTACCTTTAATAACGCCGTATTACCGGCCATGTCAGCGTAGCAATGAGTTTCACCTTGCAATAAGTAATATTATGAATCCAACAAAGTGAGCTGAGCTGAGCTGAACGTACAATATGTGGTGTGGTGGTATTTGGTATTTGAGATAATATCAACCTTTCCCCATCCACACGACTGCTTTCTTCCTCTATTTTTTTGGCAGTCCATACATATGTGCATGGATGATATGGCTGGCTGGCTGGCTAGCTGCGTACAGTTTGGCTTTTTGGGTGGAGACGAAGAGGGAGTGACCGTACATACATACATACATACAAAACTAAAAGTACACGTTGCCACCAAACCAACCAACATTATTTTCCAGTGGATTGCGTGTGTTGCAGCAGCAGCAACGAACAAGGAATTTAATGTAGAAAGCTTGATGAATAAAGAAGCCTTTTATTTCGGTCGTGTACATACTCGCAGGCAAGTCATATAAATACGTATAGATTTGGCATGTGGGTCTGGTGGTTGGTTGGTCTCGTCTGGTGGAAATTTCGTGGCGCTGTTGCACCCTCGTTCATTCCGTGTATGTATGAAAGTGTGGACGACGGGAAAAAACTTATTGGCACTGAGAGAAAGAAAGCAACACGACATCATCACACTTTAATTGCGACGAGTCGAGGGCACAATATAGAGTAATACACGGCTTTTTGTTGGGTGGGTAGGAACGCGGTGGTGGTGGTGGTGGCTTTAAACGACTGGTCACACATGCATGCACCAAGCAAAAACAACCTTCCACCCAACTGATGACATGCGATTCTAGATGGATGACTGACTGACTGACTGGGCGATCGAGTTAAACGCGAAAGAAAGAAACAAGGACTGCTGCATGATACGAAATATGTAATAAATGCAGTGGAATAAAAAGCATTTCATTCTCGGTAGCGTTCCTTCGTGTATGTAACAAACAATGAAATGATGCAGAATTTTTTTACTACCCTAACCAGACAAAAAATGGCACCACGAATAACAAAAGGAGTGAGTGAGGAATGTATGTCTGCATAAATGTGTCGACTTTCTCTGTTTGTCTGCAGGTGAAAAATTTAGAGTCGTTTTTTGGTAAAAGTTTAACGTGGAAATCCAACTTTTATACGGGCAATCAATCGCTACATAAAGTTTGGATGAGGAAGAAAAAGTGTAAATCATTGACATGCATGATGGGCATTTTTGGATTTGTCCACATTTTTAAAGTGGTGCTCAATCTGGTGGAGAAAGTCGGGTACTTTCTCCACCTAGTAGATCCTGCTGCCCGGCAGATGTACTTTTCCACCAGGGGAATTTTATGCGATATAGAATTTTGCTATATGACTGGTGGTGCTTCGATTCGAGTTCGGTTCCATCAAATTTCTTTGCATTTCTTTTTGGGTGAAAGTTGGTCCTATTTGGACACACATACGAATGGATACATGATGAAGGAGGGGGAAGAAGCTGAGCTGAGCTCGTTTCTTAAAATCTCTTTCAATTAACATTAATTATTATCTGGAGGGGCACTGTTTAACTGTAGTTATCGTAGAGTAAGATAACCTGACATTTTACTGCCTAACCTTTACCTCCACAAACTTATTGGAAACGTGTAAAAAGTGAGAGGTGAAGTGAAAGCTGAAAGAGAAAGTTGATTCATTTTTTTGATTATAAACTTGATAACCTCGTAAATAAATAAATCGTTGTGCAGAGAACAGGCTGCTGTTGGAATGGGGGACGTGGGTGTGGTGGTCGTGGTGGTGAGAAAGTTGGGCTGAAAAGATGATGCAGATTACCAAACGGCAATGGTGGTGGTGGTGTTACGACAATAAATTCGACAACTTCTCACTCAAGTGCATCAAAGATAATTTTTAACAGCAACTATTTATGTATGAGCGTAAGGTAATAAGCAGTATTTGATAAGAGTTGTGTGACACTGATCCGAAGATTATTGGGGCTAAGATTTGGCGAGATAAAGGTAAGAAAGATGTTTTTGTTTTTGGTAGGGAATAAAAATTCAGAAGCAGAGAGGCAAAATTCTGAATTTTGCGAGAAGGGATATGTATGCATATCATGTTTAATAAGAGATCAAGAAATTTGGTTACAAAACGAGTGAAGTTTAATGTGAGCCTATTCATCCATAGTTTTAATAGCGAGTTAGGAAACCTACGTTTTTAAACTTCGGTAACTTTCCTTATTTCTTGATTTGGGTAAAAAATTTCTGGATTTAATATGAAAAATGTTCAGAGGACGCTCAAAAGCGATTAAAGATCGGCTCCGGAAATTTTAACCAAACTCAAGAGAAAGTTGAAAGTTACGGAAATTTTAAAAACGCAAATTTGCTAACTGCCGAAGTGATTGTTTTTTCGAGCACGGGAAACAAAAATCGAATTTATTTTGTGTTAAAAATGTGCACTGTTGCAAAACTGTGAAAACTGTGAAATCATGTAAATACTCAAAAATTGTGATAATAATGACTAAAATTCCTCCAGTTAAGCAAAAGAATCTATAATCCACCATAACAAAAAAAATACAGAATTTGAAAATTATCCTTTTTGACGCCGAAACTAATCAATTTATATACGGAAATGTTGAGCTTTTGTCCAACATTTCAAGCAACAAATTTATCACAAATATGTATCTCTCAGAATTCTGCGACTTTTCAATGTTCACTTGGACCTGACACAATTCTTATGTGCATAATTTCCTATCACCCATTGAATGTGCATCTGTACATGTTACAAAACCATATGTCTAACGAAAATTGGAAAACGACATGCATTGATAAATTTGCATATTGAATCAAATGCCAATCAAAACATGGCATTGGTCCCGTTGGAAAAATACTTTCGCCAAAAATTCACTGATCGCGACCAACAATATCGACAAATCTAGCATCCTTGCAAAAAATTTAAGGAGTTTAACTTCATCTCCAGAAAAATGAAAAACATGATGCCCATAGAAAACCAATAAACTCTTTGACTGCACATGTATTTACTTCCGGTAAAACATGCAAATTAACAACAACGCAACAAGATTTCCGACATCGGAATCACATCAGTCGGCAACTATCCGAACACTTCGATAACCGGAGAAAAAGTCAACATTCAAGTACCAAACTGAAGAAATATTTACATAAATATCCAGTATTTGACATTTTGTCCTCAGCATAATTCTCTAACCTTGGTCACACACCACCAAATCATCCTCATCGTCATCATAATCGCCACTTATCTTCTCGTCAACAAACTTAATTCATACATTCACGCAGAGATAACTACTTTCGCAAATATTGGCCAAATCTGGTGAATTTTCTCCCACCCAAAGGAAGAGGGAAGTAGTGGTGCTGGTTTGATTGGCAGTGTTGGTTTAGGAACCCCATAATTATCATTACGTCCACACCACACCACACAATTCATACATATGCAGCCCGAGATATCATCAGCGAGACCAAGCAACGCCACACGACCGACGAGAGCAGTATACACAGTGCAGCTGTGATAAGTAGACAGGACCAAGTGGGAATGAGTGTGTACAAGCAAAGTCGGTCGGTGGAACCGTGGCCATTCGACTCCATCAATCCATTGACTGAACTGGAGCAGTGGGTGAAAGCAGGAAAAACTGAGCCAAACCAAAGCGAGCCGAGCCCAAGTATTGATTAGGCTGAACAACATAATGCGCTATCTTTTGTCCCCTATAAGCCTGCCACTCAACCGCTCCTGCGCCCGACCTCCTTTCACCCAATCTCCCAGCACTACTGCAACCAAGTCTGCCACAACTACGCTGCTACGCTATCCATATAACCACTACTTCATCACTTCCCCATCCAGTCCACCATGTTGACACGTACGTAATTTTTTTTTGGAGAAAGTTGAAACCTATTTTTCAAAGAGTGAAAGTTATTTCACGGGAGAAAGCAAAATTTGAGCAGTAACTTCATCCTTTCGTCGACCACCATGTAATTTTTTCCTGGAGAAAGTTGACAACAATCTTTCTGGAGAACCTTGATCTCAAATTTTCAGCGAGTGAAAGTCATTGCACTGAAGAAACCTAAATTAAAATCAGGCCAAGATGAACACGCCATTCGAAAAGCGGATTTGTTACACGATCTGCATCTGTCAGATGACCGCAGTCCTGAGCTGCGTGTCGCTCGTGTATCTGACCGTGGCCATCTATTCGCCAGCCTACCGCACCCTGCACTCTGGCTTTCTCGAGGACGCAGTGATGTGTACGACTATATCGAACAAATCCATACCCAATTGTGAGGTGGATGGGAAAAGTTCGTGGGGGTCGTGTGGGGAGTGGTGTCTCTCCAAGAGTTCCGGTTCTTGCACGCAAATCCTCGTCGATGTGCGGTGGAACGGGACGAACATCCGGTTGGAGCAGTGTTCCGCAGTGGATGTGAAGTATTGCGATGGAATCAATCCGAAAATGGAGGTCAAAAGGTGAGAGAGAGGTCAACTAATAATCTGCAGTTCAGAGTTTCATCCAATTTTACTATTACGCAGCTGCATTCAAGGCGAGTGCTCCGAGCTGCACGGGATCTACAACTGTTCGACGGGGGCATCCTCCGCGACCGGGGACAAGACGGGGGCGCAGTGCCGCAA
This sequence comes from Folsomia candida, assembly GCF_002217175.1. Lineage (NCBI taxonomy): Eukaryota > Metazoa > Arthropoda > Collembola > Entomobryomorpha > Isotomidae > Folsomia > Folsomia candida. Next base: position 1,449,265 of record NW_019091200.1, on the reverse strand, counting down.
CCTAACGTCCGTTCTGGCCTGCACCCTCACAACGCTCGATGTGAACAAGACATGCAACACGAAGACGAGCTGTGCCGACTTGGAGGGGCTGTACGACTGCAAGTACGGCGTGTGTGCCAAGATCCTGCCTCCATACAAGTGTGACAAGCGGTGCATCTCGATCCGCACGGGGGCCAAGAACATCCTCGTGCGACAGGGCGACATCATATTCACGATGGCCTGCGACCGCGCCGTGGTGGCCGAGACGGGACAGGAAGTCTGGCCCCGGGGGAAGGTGGCCCTCTCCAATTCCGCCCTGCCCCCCATGCTCGTGCTCTTCTGTACGAATGTGGCTGAGATCGAGGGTGGAGGAGTGGCCGCGGGGGGATTGAAGAGTATGAGCTTGACGGACTGCTTTAATGGGACGCTCCTGGAACCAGACCACTTTGGAAACTTTACGAACATCACGTATATTCTAAGCAGTCATTTAGAATCGAGCGAAGCGGGGGATCGGATGCTGGATGCGGAAGGGGTTTTCGCCCCGTTGGAATATTCTCTCCTTATCAAGAACAGCACCCCGTTGTATATCAACTTTGAGGGCTGCGTGAGTACATTTTTTTATTTAGTTAACGTAAGACTTATGACAAAAATCGTCAAAATTAGTACATTTTTAATAATTTTTCGGTTCTGGGAATATATTTTAAAATTCTGGATGACATTTTTTAGTTTTTTAAGTCGATGAGCTCGAACTTTTCTAGAGGCTTCTTATGTAAACTTGAGATTTCCTCCTTCAAAAACTGTCAAAATCTGATATTTTTAAAAAGTTGGCGACTCCTTGCTCTACAAATTCATCATCCAGAATTTTAAAATAAATTCCCAGAACGGAGAAATGATTAAAAACATTCTGATTTTGATAACGAGTCATCGAGTCCTACGTTAACATAAAATATACAACACCAAACCAGTTTCCTTTCACTTATACATCCAATTTTAAAACAGGTCAACACTCTGATTCTGAACGAATGTGAAAAATTCCACGCCGAGTACGGCGGTGATGGGAGCGATCTGCGAAGCCAGTCCAGATTCCAGTGTTTCTACTCTCCCAATGTCACTCAGATTCCGCAGGACTTTGTTGTCCTCCGGTTCTCAAGAATGAGAACGATTCTCGAGTTGTTCATAGCATCCACGGTCCCCGTCACTCTGGCGATCGTGTCCTGTCTCACGCTCGTCATTTGCACGAGGATCATCCATGTCGGGGATGACTCTCACTTTACGTTCCATTGTTGTGGGGGTGACCCATCCGGTGGGATGGAAAAGGAGGAGGGAGAGGCAATCATGGCGTTGTAGATATATTTACAATTCATACAGAATTGAGTTTTCTAGGATAATTTGCACCTCACTTTCACTTGCGAATTTCTTGATCTCTTAATTATACTTGCTAAATACGAACGATAACTAGATAGATCATGCTAATTAATAGGATATACATATTGGCTATGTTTGGAGTTAGATAAGGAACAGAGAGCGCGATGGTGGGTGCGGTGGGCTGCGTAGCCTCGACAATCAATAATCGTCACCAGCGGAGAGAGTCTCGCACGTCGCAGCATGGCGGAGATGACCACGGCGGCGGCGGGGGGCACGGCTACGTCCGCCACGGGTCGAGAGCCACAATATCAGAGTCACGCCCTCCTTCTTCCGCACCACCGAATCAGCCTTCACTTTCCGCCTACACGTATGCCACGCGAGCCTCGATTGCCCAACCGCTACCGAGTCATCACGTCCCACCGCCGGGTGGAGGGGGTGGTCTCACTTCCACCACGCAACTTCCGGGGGAGGAACAGGTCGAGTTGGTCCCGGAAACGTTGTCGTTGGCAGAACAGGTACAAATTAAGGATAGAACTATACCAAAAGAATGCCAAGAAGAATCGCTAATTGCCTTTTTTTGCCATATTCAGGTCAAGTTTTACGTGTCTCTCGCTCTGGGAATAGTGGCGTCTCTCTGCGTATTTGCCTTACTCTTCCTCATCCCACTGGTCGTGGAGCCTTCCATCTCCACCCTGCTGGCCGATTTCGACCCCTCTCCGGCAATATGTGTCACGGGTGAGGCAAAAATTCAATGATAAGCCAAGTTACGTTATCTACTCGGTGTGTGGTGATAACACGCGTCTTTTTTTGCAGTGGACTACACCTCGGCGACAGGGTTGAGCAAGTGCGGCCTCTGGGCGTCCTGTCGAGAAGGGTGCACCTCCACACCGTCGCAATGCCACCAGATTTACGTCAGCTATCGAAGAGCCGGATCCAAGCTCAGGCCACGAATTAGTAACAACACCATTCTTGACCCGCATGACTGGCTGGTGAGTGAACGAACGATGCTCATGATTAAGAAAAGGAAATTAATTGGTGAATTTATTTATTGTACAGGACGAATCGCGCTGGGACGTGTCTTATACTCAACTCCTCGTCAACGCGAAGGGATGCGGATATCCACCCAGGGTCAAGTGTGAAGAGTTCGGCGACACGTATGGGTTGGTAAGTAAATAGGAGACGACACCCTCAATTAGACAGAAACTAATGACTCCATATACATATCTAACCCATTCCAGCAAGGACGAACTTTCTCCTGTTTCTACTCCCGCACGAACCCACGCCTCGTCGTGACGGATTATAACTGGGAGGAGACCGCGCAACCACTCCTCATCGCCCTGTGCCTCCCCACGTCACTCTTCGCCGTGTCCATCTCCATCCTGACCCTTTGGTATTGTCCCAGCTGCGAAGAACGGGGAAAGAACAAGCGCCCCTGCCGGGCACGCTACCAGTCCGCACCCACGCAAGAAGCCACCCCGCGGTCTAACTCGAGGAGAAGTCGACCAGACGGAGGAGCACCGCCACCACCACCGCCTCCACTTCCGCCGGGTGCAATCGTCCAACAACCCAGGGTCAAGGGTGCCGCGGCAGGAGCAGTGGGAGCATCGGGAGGTCATGAACGATCACCCTCGCTCGCCACAATCTCGTCCAGAGACACGACTTTGTCCAGCGTTAACTCGATGGATGACGGGTACGTAAATGCTTCAAAATAAACCAGGAGTTCATAAAATACGAAAGGTCAAATTGGCGATTTTTTACCCTTCCCTCCCTCGTAACTGGTTATACCTACTTTTTAACGCAATAGCCTGTCCCATCCCCCATAATACCAATATTGTTTGACACCTTATCATTCTCTACATGCTGCGACACATGAATTGTTTCCAAACGAAATTAGATTTAAATTTGTATTTGAAGAAAGCAAAAAGCGTTTAATTTTCGAAAGCGAGATTTTTAGCATAAAAATCAAGCTTAAAATTAGGATTATTTCACCTAAAGAATAAATCTATGTCCGCATATTCAAAAGTTATTTAAGGCCAAACTATGTAGTTAGGCAAACTAAATGAGTTTTGTCCAACTATTTAAAAAAAATGACAATTTTTTCGACATATTTAATTCATTAACTTGTAATTTGCAGTTGGCAGTCGCCCCCATCTCCGCCCCCACGGCTCAATCCACGAATTCTGAACAACCACAACAACAACAACGGGGGGAGCAACAATAAGGGGACAGCCCGAGCGAGGAAGCTATAACCCGAGAACCCCCCTTCCCCCCACTTTAGAGAGAAAGGGACAAGTCCACCGTCTAGCTAGCACTGTTTAGCTACACACCCATTCAACAACATAACCCATCCATCATCACAATGAGGACACAATCGACCAAAAGTGAGAATATGTAGAGGCATAAAGGAAGCCACGACAAGAATTATTACTACAATTTCATATAGCTTATTATATCAAGACATGATTTTATACCACGTTTCCTCATCAGACACACGAAAACACCAACACCAAAACTACATGGATGTAGGTACATATAGTCACACCCACCCACAGAAAAAAATACCACCGCCACAAAACGAGGGAATTTTACACTCTCTCCAATTTCTTATAAATATGGACGATGCGCAATATATACACAATTATTATGCAATTTTTAAATAATCCAGTCCAGCGGACTCCACCCACTTACAATTACTTATATATGCCACTTATTTAATATGTATGTACAACTACTAGATTTTACTACCTGTTATGATCATCGCCATAATTAATTATGCAATTAGCTCTAATTTTTAATTACTTAATTTCTTTTCCGAATCTATATAATCATCATTCATCAATCACAACAATTCGTCGCAATTGTAATGCAGTAAGTACCTCAAAAAACTAAACGGAAGGAGAAAGTCATCAACTTTCCTCCGCATTCGCACACCTCGTTAACAATACAAGGGATTTTTCTATGTAAGTAGCTGAATTTTAAGAAAAATGCAAAACCAACTATATGCATAATTAACTAGCAAAATATTAAGACTTCTTTACTTACACGCAACTAATTAACGTTTAGCTAGTTGTGTATGGACATAGTAAAAGAAAACAAGAACAGAGCTATAATTATTTCGAATTTTAATTTGAACCAATTTTTGACGCGGATAAAATATGTAAATACTTAGCAGTTAAAAAAGACTTTTTCCGTTTTAGAAAATAGAGGGCGAGGTCGCTTTTATACATGCTCGCGCATAATAAAATATGACTGAAGGTCAGTCAGTCAGCGGTTTGGTTGGTGAAAGCAGAAGAGAAAGCTGTACATTAAAAATAGTGAAAAAGTATGATATGAAGTTGAGATTGTGATTTTTCCACTCCTACCAAAATACACAAAGGTCGACTTCACTCCTTGGTCACTTGCGCCATAGTTAAATTATAACATTGGCGCAAGTTACCAAAGAGTGAACCCACCTTTATTAAGAGAACTTTTCTCTTTATCGCCTCACCCACCCACCTGAACAGAAGCAGTCACCACCACCCACATAAAAAATACCTTACAAAAATATACAACGATTTCTACCATAGCAAAAATAGATTAATAAGTAGTTTCCTCTTTTTTCTTTCTAATAATCTTTATAATTTCCTTCTTGTTCCACTTCCGCTGAGCCATATCTTGAAATATTTATAAATAAAATGTATGTAAATACTTCAACTTCAGATGTACTAAGAAATTGTAAAAGTAAACATAGCCTCCACTACTAAATAACTAACTAACCCAGAATTTAGGGAGAGAAATCTTATACATAAATGCAAAAACCACGGACAAATATTATTGAAGAAAGTTAACATTGGATTGATACCAAGTGCTAAGAGAAAGTATTTATTGAAAGAAAGAAAGTCCACGCGTGGATCGCCTGGTCGTAAAAAAAATGTGAAATTAAATTCTGCTGGATTTATAAAAAATCGAGACCAAAAATCGAATGCGCGATATTGCGGTCTGGAACAATGGTACTAATAATTACTAAATGCTACAAAATTACAAATTAATAGGAGAGAAAGATACATAGCTTTTTATTTCAACTACTAACAACTACTAACTTGCAGCAGTAATGAAACTAATTACTAATTAAATAGTAATAGTTTAATGACGATGTATAGTCGAAAACTCGTTAATTAATTGTTACAGACACTCCGCCATATTCGTAAACCTTTTAACCCACCCATCAAAAACGAAGAAAATTTTGGAAGCAGTCACAATATACATACAGCTTTATACACAAAAATAAAATGCGTATGGTCTTTTGTTCTTGAGAACCAACCAATCATAAATAATCCTCCAAAATCACACATTACATCATAAATTAAATAAAACTAATTTATTTACTTTGCTGATACCACAGCTAGACCTTAAATCCTGAAAAAAAACTAACAGCTACTACAGATAAGTGATGATGATTGATATCCCGTGATCATGTTACACGCTTTTGTATTACAAAAACCATGAAGAACCTACGATGATAATTTATGCTGTACTTAAATATGTATATGGAATAAGCGAGAGAGAAAAGAGGAAGCAAATACTAATAAAATGATAAAAGACGAGACAAAAAGGAGCGTTTTTGGCATAATTTTCATTTCATGCTGTGTGTGTGTCGCTTATTAGGATGGTGCATAAGTAAGATAAAGAGTTTTTGTACTTACCTTGGCTTCCTGTTGTTTCCGATAAGCATGGAGCATCAATTCTTTCCGGTCGTCTTCCGACAAGACGGGTTCCCTTCCGGGTGGACCGTTCCCTTTCTTGGACAGCTTGACCACTACTTTGGTCTTGTCGTTTTTGCCGGTAAAATCAGAGAGCAGCTTTTGTGGGGTGATCTCCTTCCCACAAAACCAAAGTTGGGCTTCCGACATGACGGCCAAAGAGTCGTGCGTCCCCTCGAGTTCTTCCCGTCCTTCGAACTCCATCCGGATCGGGTCATGAGGTGGGAGGGACATTGGATACACGATGGTCACGGCCCCCGAGAGGAGGCTCAACTGCTCTTTGACGACGGAGAAAGTTAGTGGGGTGCCGGACTGGGCGAGATTCTGAAGATGAACAGAGAAGAGCGTGCATTTAATAATTAATAAAAAATTATGCATGTCTTTTGACTAATTAACCTTTGAAATTGCATCCTTGGCTTCAGACACCGTTTTGAGGAGAACCTTGACCATGTTAGGATTCGGTTTCTTTCCGTTACGACGCCCAATGGGGTCTTTTTCGAGTGTGAATCCACCACTGGGCAGGCAAATCTCACCCCATTCATCCACCAATTTTAATTCCTCGACCTGCAGTGGAAATCATTTACTTGACTGCCTTTTCATTTACTTTAATAAGAAATTTTTATCTAAGTAATTACCTGCTCATCCGTGAGTCCAACAATATTCGGAGGGAGAGCGGTCCCATGAGCGGCCAACTCTTCAATTGCTGCAAATATGATATGTCCATATGATAATTAATTGTACTTAAACTTAGAATTATCTTCTGTTTACCTGAACAAATCCGGAATACTTTCAGCCGAGCATGATAAATCTCTAGGATTTGCGGAATCAAAACGTCCGTGGGTGTGGTGACGGTCGTGTCGAAGAGAAAGTGGGACTCGTCCCCGCACTTTACGTGAAGTCGAACCATGATGATAAGCAAAATTTTTGCTGTAAGTTTTCAAATTTCGATAAGTGACGAATTCTGAGATGACAAATGAGTCGTGTTATCGAACAAACTTTTTTTCCGGAGAAAAAGTGCATAGAAAAGTGAATGCATTCGGGCGATGAAAAGTCGTGTCTCACAGCAACGAGGCGACCCCGGGATCAGACCGGCTCAACTTTTTTATGGGCAAGGCAGCATTGTTTCTCCTTCGTCATTAACTTTAATTAATTTCACCTTTAATAATTCACAAATTGCTCAAAAGTTCCAAAGTTCAAACAGTTTACAAGGTGAGAAGAAGTTATTCAATTTTTTGTAAGCTTTTTGCCAAATAATGATATTTTGGTGAATGTTTTTAAAACAGGTGCTAAAACGTGGCAAATAAAAATAAATACTAATTTTAGTTAAAACATTTAGTTTGACTGATTTCGAATTATGAAATAATAATTATAGAATATTTTGTTGTTATTTTGCAGCACTCATCGCTTGAGATTGGTGACATCCTTCAAAGTTTGGACATAATTAATTTTAAGTTGTACTGTACGTGTTAAGTTTTATATACATTTAGTAGTTTTTTTGAATAACCTACTACGCCATGTCGAATTCTACTACTTCGGATGAGGGAGCGGCGTCTCTCGACACCAGCAATTCCGTCATGTCTTTAACATCTGTTGAATTTGTTTCGGACGTTGATGCCTTCATGGCAGAGCCCGAAAACGATAATAATGCTCAAAATGTTCTCAGGAGGTTGGAAGAAACGTACAGCAAGCTGAAAATGTCTGAAGCGAACAATGTCAACACGAAGAGGAGGTACATAGTTGGTTTTATAGGTTTTAAAATATAGGTTTTATATATTTTAAAACGATTACATGTTAATAATTTAAATACGTATTTTTTCAGATTGAACACCCAACTCGCCGAGTTTGACAACAGTTTAAAAATGCTGGCTGAGCTGAAACGACGACGGGATGAAGGAGCTGCAATGACGACACAGTTTCGACTGGCTGACCATGTCTTTGCGCAAGCGACAATTCCGCCCGCGGATAAGATTGGGTTATGGTTGGGCGTAAGTCAAACCAGATTATGATAAGCCTAGAAAATGGGAATTGTATGTAATGTTTCCACCATTTTTTCCTACAGGCAAGCGTGATGCTTGAATACAGTCTAGAGGAGGGCGAAGCTCTGCTGAAGGCGAAGAATCAGAAAGCTGAAAAGAGTTTGGAAATGACGAACGTCCTTATCGACTCTTTGCGCGAGAGTATTACCACTTTAGAAGTGAACATGGCCAGAATCTTTAACTGGGATGTGAAGAGGAGACAGTTGGAAAAGGAGAAGGCAGGCATTGCAGGAGGCAACACGAAAATGGTTGGGGTGGCGTAGCGACATCAGTCGACAGTTATCATGCTTTGGTTACAAATGCTAATACAATAACTATGATTAATTAAATTACGTGGTATGCACCTTCCCACCTTTATCATGCTGAAAAGAATAATTCCGAAAAGAGCAGCTTACATATTATCAGGTCTTCTTCGTTATATAACTACACTAAAAATTGCTATATAATGTCATCCAAATCAACTCAAATGCAACTTTCTTTGTAATTTTATTACTCACCGAGTTAAAATAAAATGAGTTTATTCTCACATTGCTGTAAAATATTTTTTATCGAGTTTGCAACTTTATTATTCCAGTATTTTTACAGAATTACATACATTAATCATCACTCTGGGTATAGTAGAAGAGTCGCTATAGAAGAACGTCTAGTTGCTCTCTAATGAAGAAGAAGTTAGTGATAGTATTTAGATCTATACGAGATATACTTAACTCTAGAGAAGAGACAGAGAGAGAGAGATGCAGTTGTACCCTACACGAAAAGATTAGTCAACAAGAGTGAAAACATGGACAGTTTATATTTACGACAGACGGTACAAAGAAAGTATTGTCATCCGGAATTAGCACCATCAACTTGACCCATTCCTCATCCTGCTCTCAATTCATGTATTAGTCCGTCGTGTCTTTTGTTACTCGCAGCAGTGGGAGGAGGGTGAGAAGAGGGCGTGGGCTGAGTGGCGATAATTTCCTCAGAGGTTGAAAGAGTAGGGTGTGTAGATAGCAGACAGAGAGATTGTGGGTAGAAACGATGGAAAGTTGTTCAGTGAAGAACAAATATACAGAGAGGAGGTAGTAGCTAAGTAGCTGTCCCATCATATTTACCGATTTTTACCTGGAAAAATAAAATAAATAAAAAATGTTCCGAAATTCTTAGATTGTGAATGTACACTTACATTTAAAATGGGCTCATTCCTCGTGCCATGGACGCTGGGCGGCCCCTTGGAAGCGGTCCGGGTCGGACCTTGCTCAAGGCAGCTGCAAAATCAGGCATATATTTGTAAAAATGTTGTACCTACATTTTCACAATTTTCTTTATGGCTTACCCTCAGCCAAGTCATTGCGTTCCTCAACCTCTTCGTACTCCTGTTGTGCTTTACGGAACTTAGCTGCAGAGAAGGGTAAAAAAAAGTTGCATCGTTAATAATGAGAATGAGACTGGAGTTCTAAAGAGTGAATAACATAATCCGCATCCTTACCAAGATTGAGAGCAGCTACCTCTTCCTGAAATTAGATAAGAGTGCGAAATTAGAACTACAGAATTTTATTATGATGTATTTATGCAATTTGTCAATTCCTTACCGCCTCTTCAATCTGTCTCTTGTAAGTCTTGATCTTCTGTTGCAACTTCTCCACGAGGTCTTGCATCTTTTCGTGGTTCTTGCGGTCTTCCTCGGCTTGGAAGGACAATTCTTTGCATCGTCGCTCAGCTCGTCGCATGTTCTTTTGTGCCTCAGAGTGGCGACGTTGTTCAGAGTCGAGCTCGGTTTCAATGAGTCGGACGCGTTCCTCCAACTTGGCGATTTGTTTACGCCCTGTGGAGAGAAGGAAGAGGGGATAAGTTAAAATAAATTTGTGTACGAGAATAGTTCGTGGCGGACGTACCTCCTTTGAGGATGCTCTGTTCTGCTTCTTCCAATCGTCCTTGCAGGTCCTTCATGGTGACCTCGAGTCCCTTGCGGGCACGTTCTTGGCTCTGTGCGTGTTCTTGTTCCATGCGAAGTTCGTCAGCGAGACGGGCTACCATTAAACGAAACAATGTTAATCTTTTAAAAAACCAAATTGTCGGGGCACAATATTTAACATTCACCACCATTTATCTTTGTCAAAACAGTATTGTTTGCTTATTTCATGGTATATTCTTTGCTTACCTGCATCCACCATGGCCTTCTTTGCCTTCTCTTCAGAATTCTTGGCTTCATTCAAGATCGCCTCCAAGTCAGCCTGCACACAAGATAAGAATTTTAACACTAATAAAACTATTTAAATACCACGACCTAATTTTGTGCCCTATTTGCATACATGCATCGTCTGCAACTGAGAGTCCAATTGACGCTTGATTCCACCCAAGATTGAGGTTTGGTTGCCAAGTTCGTTGATTTGATCTCGAGCATCGTGCAATTCCTGTTCGGCACATCGTCGCGCTCGGTCGGCTTGTTCGAGAAGGGTTCGTGACTCGTCAAGCTCGTTGGAGAAGGCGTTTGCTCGTCGTTCTGCAATTCCGTATGCTTCCCTTGCCTCGTCACGGGCACGTTGTTCTTCCTCGAGGAGGGATTGGGTCTCCTGCGAATAGTCCGAAAAAAATAGTGAAATTTACGTACTCTGTCAAAGTCAATATTTATATAAAAATTACATACCTTGAGTTGTTGCAAGTATCGCTTGATGGTCTTGCTCGCCTCAGCATTGGTCTTGTTGGCGTGGTCCAACGCAATTTCCAACTCGTTAATGTCCGTCTCCAACTTCTTCTTGACTCGGAGTGCTTCTTGCTTTCCTTTGCTCTCGGCCTCCAGAGATGCCTACGAAGTTATTAATAGATAAGTATAAGAAATTATGCATTCAATACGAAAAAATAGGTTTCGGTTTTGCCGCAAGACTTGTACGTACCTGCATCGAGTCAAGGGCACGCTGTTGGTTCTTGCGAGTGTTTTCGAACTCTTCCTCCTTCTCTTGAATGCGTCGATCAATCTCTTGTCGCACTATAATTATTTAAATTAATAGTAGAATCGTCACTTCAAATCAGTGCAAGATATACATACCTTGGGAAAGCTCGAGTTGAACGCGAAGTACTTTGTTCTCTTCTTGTTCGAAGGCAGCTTCAGCTTCTTCGAGAGCAGATTGGAGTTCTTCCTTCTCGATTTGGAGACGATTTCTTGCCTTCTCAATCTCATGGACGTTTCGGCCTCCTTCTCCGATTTGGTCAAAGAGATCCTTGATTTCATCTGCCAAGTTCTTGTTCTCGCGTTTGACGGCGTCAAGTTGTTCTTGCTCTTGTTCGTAGGCGGCACGAATGCGGAAAACTTCGGTGGCGTAGGATCGAGCCTCCTTCTGGGATGCGTCAACCTCGGATTGCAAATCTCCAACCTTGGCCTTCCATTCGTCAATGATCTTGTCAAAGTACTTTTGCTTCTTCTCAAGTTGGATGACGAGAGCGCGAGAGCGGTCGACTTCCGAGGTCTGCAAAATATTATAGACATGAATTAAGAGGTCCATAAAGGCTATATAATAAACTATTTCGTACCATGTCTTCAAGTTGGGACGAGAGACGTTGCTTGGTCTTCTCAAGGGCGATAGACTTGACGTTGAGAGATTCGATGGTTTCTTCGGCTTCTTGGAGACGAGCGAGGAGCTTGCGTCTGAAATCAGTGAAAATAAATGTAACGAACCAAAACTTCAAAATAAATGAAATTGTTGTTACTTTGCTTCCTCCAACTCCTCAATCCTGGCGACACCCTCGTTCTCATATTTCGTCCTCCACAATTGCGCCTCCGCATTGGCTCGGCTCAACTGCTTCTGAATTTCACTCTTGGCTTCGGCTTCTTCATCCAATTGTTCTCGGAGAAGGTCCAAGTCGTGCTCCACGTTTCGGTATTTGCCCAAAAGGGTGGCCCTAAAGAAAGAACATGATGATATCTGTGCATATATATCTTACGTGGGATAAATATCATACCTCTCGCGTCCCTCCTCGTCCGCGAGTCTCTTGGTGTCCTCAAGCTGCGTGGCGAGAGAAACCTTGAGTTTGCCCAGAGCGGACAGATTGCTCTCGGCTTCCTCGATTTGTCGCGCCATGTCGGTATTCTCCAAAGCGAGGCGTTTCTTGGTCTGGTCAACCTCGTTCACATTCCTGGCGACCTCTTCATATCGTCCTTGAATCTCAGCTGAAAGATTACGGAATTAGGTTTCGTGTTGGTGGGCCGGGAGAAATTAAATCAATTTAAGTAAGTTAGAAAATAAATATGTACCCATTTGGTGTTGCAAGTGTTTTCCGAGCTTCTCCTGTCCGGCTTTGTCGTTGACGAGGTGGTCCATAGCGGCACGAGAGTCGTTCAACTCGGTTGCGATTTGTGATCGATCCTTAGATTAATTTAAATGAATGAAATTATATTAAATTAAACAAGGATTGAAGATGAATTCAATTGGTATGTTAAAACTCTGAACCTTACCTTCTCTGCCTTGGCCTTCATCTTGTTAAGGTTGTCGATTTGTTCGGCCATCTCGGCGACTGAAATTATTCCGCCCAATTCACAGTTAACATATCCCACATAATACAATCGTTTAAATCGTTATCATTCTTACCGGCGTCGTTGTGCTTCTTGCGCAGACCGGCCATGCTGGCTTCATGTTGAACGTTGGTCTCTTCCAGTTCACGGCGCAACTTGGCGAGTTCAGCTTCACGCTTCTTGTTGAGTTCGATCTGTCCGGAGGTCGCAGAGCCGGCTTCTTCCAATCGGGAACCAAGTTCTTCCAATTCTCTGGCAAGGTTGGACCTTTGGGATTCAGCTTTGGCACGAGCGATGCGCTCAGCTTCAAGCTCCTCGTCAAGTTCTTCAATGCGAGCTTGCAACTCCTTGATTTGACGTTGAAGTTTAGCAATGAGCCCTTGTTCTTCTTCCAATTTGGCGGTGAGGGATGAGATTTCCTTATCTTTTCGTTGAACCGTTTGCTCAACATCCTTCTTGTTTCTTTCCAAATCGGCGACGGCCTCTTGCGCGATTTTCAGGTCACCTTCAACCTTTTTATATAAAAAAAACAGTGATGAGAAACTCAACTACCTTTGACTATATGTAGATTGGATAAAATTAGTAAGGTATGATTTACCTTGCGCTTAGCTTTTTCAATATCACCACGAAGTTTCTTTTCTCGTTCGAGCGAGTCCTCCAACTCGTCCAATGATCGTTCCAACTTGGTTTTGATTTTGTTCAAACCGTTGACTTTGTCCTCGAGAGCTTGGACATCTTCGGACGTGTGTTGAGCAGCCTCTTGCACCTGTTTCTTCTCCTTTTGCAGCTTAGAAATGAGTTCCTCCTGGTGGGCGAGCTCTTCATTCAAGTTCTTGATTTGACCCTCTTTCGCGACTTTGTCAGCATCCAATTTCTCCAAGCTTTTGGCATTCTCTTCCAACTCCTTCTTCGTGTTGGCGAGGTCTTGTTGTTGTTTGCGGAGTTGTTGTTGAATCTGGTTTTTCTGATCTTCCTCACTCTGCACACGGTTGGTCAGGTCGTTAAGTTGAGCGTCGAGTTCGTTCTTCTGAGCGTTGATCTTGTTGAATCTTTCTTGGAAGTTGGAACCGGCATTTTTCTCCTCGTCCAATTCCTTCAACAGCTTGTCCTTCTCGTGGATGGTGTGCTTTGCCTTCTTTTCCGCTTCAGCACGGGCCTTCTCCTCTTCAACTAGGATGGCTTCAAACTTGGCTGAAAAATTTCAAAACAAATTTTGAGACAATGTAAAAATACTTATTAATTAAAATTACTAACCAATCTTAACTTCGGCCTTTTTCATGTTTTCTTCAATCTTGCATGTTTGAAGATTAGGCTTGATCAGTTTCCAGAGTCCCCACCATGGCCAGCAACTGTAGATACGTCGTACAGTTAAGTTAAATAACGTGATCACAAACGAGACGAATATATATCTGTACTAATATCTTACCGAAGATTGACGTAGGATTTCAGAGAACGTTGCACAACTTCGAGAGCTTTGCGTTGCTTCTCGAGAGTACGGTAAGCTTTGGCCACGTTGTACTTGCGGACTTGGGCTTGAAGCCAGGTGATGATTTTGCCCAGCTTGTCGTCACGAATTTCCTCCATCTCTCCGAGAACTCCAGCCCTGAAGAATACTTTGGTGTGACCGACTCGGTATTTGTCAGCGTTCAGCCCGATCGTCTCGAAGCAAGCGACAGCAATTTTTTTGTCCTCTTTTTCCGCAGCCATCTGAGCCGAAGCCAGGATTGCGTATCTGGATTTTAAAAAGTAATTATTTGACCTCTTCTCGTGTAATCAGGAGATATGAGATCCATTCCATACCTGTGTTTGAAATCAGGATACAGCATCCTGTTGGGAAAACCTGTAAAAAATTGACACTTTTTCTATTAATCTGTGGAGAACAATTGTCGAAATTCTAATTTATGAGTAACAACTAACCCTTTCTGCAAATACGAATGCCTTCAAGCACACCATTACAAGTGAGCTGGTGCATAACAAGAGCAGCGTCAACCAAACCTAGCAAAATGGAAGAAGAAAGATTCAGATAATGCACCTCGATTATTTTTACATAAAAGCTATTAAAAATTTACCTGGCTTTTTGATCTCGTTGGGCACAATGCATCGAATGAAATGGGGATGAGTAGCTTTCAAGGTGGCCATCAAGTTGCCAAGTTGCTCCTGAAAATGGTACGGAATTAAAAAAAGATTAGTTGCTGACTGAGAAATAATTTCTAAAAAAATACAACACGAGGGAAACAAAGAGTATGGAAAGGTTCACATTCTAGGACAATTTTACTGCGTCCACAACAAGTGAATAGGTTTCATTCATATCATCAAAATATTCAGAGCGATTCATGCCGTGTGGTATCAGGGTCAAAGGTAATCACGCAAGGGCTACGGTAAATACATATGTATGGCGAGGGTACAAAATATCAGGGTGTGTGGGTAAGAAGAGGGGTACTTTGGTGTACGTGGGTAAGTAGAATTGATAAAACAACTCTCAAATAAATAAGGGGCACCCTGCTCGTCTAAATTGTATAAATATTGACCCTGTAGCCGGAAGATACGGTCTTGAATCCACCCTTCTTTTTGCCACCCCCACCACCTAGAGTTAATTAAGTCAACCCCATTATCATCAACATCGTACCAATATATTTAGATGCACCCCAATTAAAAAAACATGAGCATTATCATTAACATCATTGAACGTGTATCTGCTGAGCGTTTACGATTACACGAGACAAATGTATTTTACGAGTTCTTTTTTCGTGTTTATACCTTTGCCACCAGCCTCCTCGGACTGACCTGGAGAATAATTAACGTATTTTTAGCGTTACAAAAATATTCTTGATTATTTCTCAATAAATGCATTAATAATCTCAAATTACCAGGATGATCAGAGTAGAGTTCGCAAATCAAGGCGTTGCCTCCCTTCTTGTATTGGTCAACCACGGTGTCGTTGAGGGGATCCTTGTTCTTCTCGAGCCATCCGGTAATGTTGTACGTGACGGTACCGGCGTAATGGGCAACGGCAAAATGACCCTCCTTGAAACCTGGCTTTGGTGGTTTGGGTTTCAAGAAGCAGTTGGACTTGCCCAAATGGTTGCTCTTCAACTTTTCGATGAACGTTTGGTCAGTGGCTAATTAAAAATTTAGAATTTAGTTGTGGCGAGTTTAAAAATTTGGATTATCAAAGTAATCACCTTTGGGGAACATAGACTCTTCCTCAAGAATGGAGAAGACTCCCATAGGCTATAGAATGTAATTAATTAATTAGGATTTATTAATTGCTGAATCTTCATATAAACAGAAGGAATGCCCCCTCACCTGCTCGAAAAGTGTGATGGTAGCTTGCAAGTCCATACCGAAATCCTCAAAGATCTTTGATCGAAAAAAATAAGAAATAATAAAAATACTAAATACAGATCCAATTAAATGAATTAAATAATTCGAGTTCACTTACCCAGTCAAGACCTTCTTTCTTGTACTCTTCCTAAAGTTATAAAATGATAAATGTGTATGAATTATTAACATATTATACATATAGTTCACATCATTTCAACAATTCCTTACCTGCTCGAGGACGAACATGTGATGGTTGAAAAACTGTTGCAATTTCTCATTGGTGAAGTTGATGCAAAGCTGATCGAATCCGTTCTCTTCAAAGATTTCGAATCCGGCAATATCCAACACAGCGGAGAAAGAGGCCTATATCAATAATAAAAATTTGTTGTCAGACGCTTTACGAATGTAAATCGAACGAATGCATCAGAGAATCCAATTACCCGATTTTGTTTGGTGTCCAAAGTTTCATTACATTTCTTCACAAGGAACCTGTGTAAAATTAGGTAAATATGTGAAAATTCTGCCTCCAGATAAGATAACGAATAGTTATCTATATTTATATTATTATTACTTGAAGAGACGATCAAACATGGACTTGGCGAGGGCACCACAGGTAGCGTTACATTGTTGAACGTTTTGTCCCTTGGTGACGAACTCGGTTCCGACCTTGATCCTGGGCTTGCAAATGTTGATGTACAAAATCTCACCGTCAATTCCGAGAAGTTTTCCGGTAGCAGCACCTTCTTCCTCTTCTGCCTGCATGGCCTGTTCTGTTTAACGCAAATTAAAATATCCCATCAATTATTGTGCCCTCTTCACTTAAATATTTATACATTTTACGTTATCTTAATAAAATCAGGATCACATACCATCTCGACCTTTCTGTTCAAACTTGAGCTCTCCCATGTGCATTACGGCAGCAGTAATGCGGTAAATGTTGGCTCGTTCTTCATCAGTGAACAAAAGGATTTCGAAAGCCTCGTGAGTTGCTGGAAGAAAAGAGAAAGTTTTACAATTTTATAATACATTTATGACAAATCTTAGGAACTAATCAAGTCGATGTATGTATTTACCGGCAAACTCTTCACTGTCATCTGAAATTAGAGATATGTTTCCAATATTATTCATCCGCGTCCATTATTAATTTGTATTTAAAAACTATTTTGCAAGTAGGTACACTTACCAATGGAGGGGACAGTGACTTTTCTAAAGATCAAAATATAGACATTAAATTTAATGCGATTAACCGAACAGTACAGGAAATGGATTTATCAAACTTACCCTTGAGAGCAGTAATGATATCTGAAATAAATTGAAAAGTTGCATTATTTGATGTGTATGAAATATGGGTTCACGTTTCATGAAAATTTATAAAAGTATTTTTACTTGTAAATATCATCACCCAACAGACACATGGCTGGAAGAGAGAAGAAACAAAGTTTTACATATTTCACAAACTGACATTTTATAGAAAAATTAGCAATATTGATCAATTAATTGTGGACCAACATTTAACTCCGGCCTTGTTCTGAAAGTTACAAAAATAGGGAAAGTGTAATTATCCACTATAATTTATGTCATCAAATTATAATTAAAATACATACACAATTGGGAGACATGAGCTGGTAGAAGATGTGGTAACAACTAAGAAAAACATAGAATCATTAAGATACATAAATTGCAAAGTTAAAGTCATTGACTAAGTGAACGCGTTTGTTTACCGTTCCTGTGACATCTGGGAGATGACTCGAGCCTAAAATATGCAGACAATGTATTCATATTTTTAATATGCAATATTCACACAAAATATATTGCATCAACCCATAAGATACGCGGTAAATGTGTGAAAACCAGCTGCTTCCTAATTCACTCATTGACCAAAAGTTGAAAAAGTCAAACAATCTGATTTTAATCCAACATGGATATTATTGATAATCCTCCCCCTGATACAACTTTCAATTGTGTGTCCATAGAAGATGGTCTCTGGTTCGGTCTCCAATCCGAAACTCCATCGACAGGCGAGTTGGTTAAACAAAAGATTGTTTCTAAGAAAATAATAACCATGCTTTACTTGAAAAGGTTTATTTTTGTGACAGATTATGTTCTATATCTCTGGGTTTGGAGTGATGAGTCTAATCAACTTACGGGGGACTTAGGAGTAGCATTTACTAGTAAAAGTAAGACAATCCAGAGTGCCTGCTCAACTATTAAATCGTATTGTATGCAAAAATGTGATATTGAAAACGGATATCTGTGTTTCGGGTGCAGCCTACGGTACGTTTTTAAATTATCACGTACGTATCCTAAATGCTTGATTTATAACAATATAACTAATACACGAGAATTTAATTTAGAGACCTACTGAAAGCGATGTGGACAGAAAGAGTCAAGTCCTTGAAAATATATTGCTCATCTCGACAAAAAGCTTTTTGGACGAAATGTGGGTTAAGGGATATACTCGACTCATTAGCAGTTTTGATGCCCTCCGAGTGCTTGCCGTTATTACGTCCGCACGCCAAAAAACTAATGGATCATTTAGGCAAAATCCCCGAACTTGTAAGCCACCTTGATGATATCAGGTTAAGATTGGAGGAAGACCCATTCCCACCCATTCTAAGACGAAAAATGTGGAAGGATTTGGCTAAACGGTACCTAGACGGTAATAAGCACACTATTTGCTCAGCAATATTAGGTAGTCAATACTACATAGTTAATCTTATAGAAATGAGAAGATGTGGAAAGAAGATGCCTGCGGCCGGACCTCGACCCGCTCTAACTCCAGTTGCATATGTTCCACCTGGATCAGGCCAGTTGGCAAGATCAACCAGTACTTCGATCGCATCGGAATGGATAAAAACAAATCTTGTAAAACTTGATGGATCAATAGCTTTTGTTCAAGACCTCCATGATATGTATGAACGAAATGTTGCACCTGAGAATGTAATGACTTTGTCGAACTTTAGTAAATTAGTCCGTCAAGAAATACCAGCAGTGCTCACTGGCAACAGTAAGTTGACCCTTCCTCGTCAAATTTTACCGTTATATTTCATCTCCTAGATGAAAACAAAAATTTATGAATTTAGAAAGTTATGAATTTCTATGCATGCAGAAAAACGAGATGGGATACAACTCAGAACGTTTAAAAACATTAAAGTTCGCAAAGTTCCTTCACCCAGTAACCGATTTGGCTCAAATATTTTCGAACCACCACCAGCGCATGTCGCTGGTGGACCTTCTATAACCATTGATGATGAACCAATGATAGAGGAAGTGGATCAAAAAAAGTCTGAAGGAGATAAACTAGCCGAAGCTCTAGCCAAAGTAAAACAGTTAGAGGACCGAGTGAAACATTTGGAGAAAGTGAACCGAAACCAGTTCAATGTGATTAAACATATGTATAAGAGGAACGCATCGATTCTTCTGAAATTACAGCAGAAACCTTCATACGGTGCTCAATAACTTATGATTAATTTGTTATTTAGTTTTATGACACTGATTGTTGGTTTTCGTTTCCGGTATTCTCAATAAAATTAATAGTAGATATATGCAGTTAGAATATACTTTGTCTATATGTTTAATACTTATCAATGCACTAATTCATTCTTACTCATTATTCAAATTTGTTAGTACAATTTCCTTATCCCATGCATCTCAAGAGTTTTTATACCTTCTCCAACAGGTAGGACTCAATATCAGCACCGGCAAGTTTGCCAGAGGGTCCGAAATGGATACGGATGAACTTACCGAAACGGGAACTGGAAATGGAAACCAAAAATGTAATGGAATGTATACTAGATTTTATGAAGAACGTAGACCAGGTCAAGATAATCACTCACGAGTTGTCATTACGCGTGGTCTTGGCGTTACCAAAAGACTCGAGGACAGGATTAGTTTGGACAATTTGATCTTCAAGGGACACTTTCTTGGAGTCCGAAGCCTTGCCAGAAGAGGCAACGTTGGCGAAATAGGCAATAACCTTCTTGGTGTTTTCTGTCTTTCCGGCACCAGATTCTGGAAATAATTCCTTATTACTCATCTTTCATTATTATTTGTTATTTGACCTTTATTAGAGTAAAACAACCAATTTAAAAAATGAATAATTACCTCCGGTAATCAAGATGGACTGATTTTCATGATCTGTGGTAATCATTACATATCATTAATGAATTGTTCTTTTGAATATTATGCCTTGTGATGATAACCTTGCAACATGTTTTGGTAAGCTCCCTCAGCAATGGCGAAAATGTGAGGTGGGACTTCATTACGTCGCTTGCCCTGGTAGATTTTCATGGCACGAGGGGTGTAGATGGGAAATCGGACGTACGGGTTGACGGCGATACAGAAGAGGCCAGAGTAGGTCTGTGTACATTATCAGGGAGAAAATATTACAAATTATAAATAATATGCATCATCACATCATAACTAAAAGCATTTATGATTTATTTTTGCATCAGCATTATCCACTCGAATGAGATCTCTATCTCTCAGCCTACATCCAAATTAGGAAAAGAATGCAAGAACAGTCGTTTTAATCTCAAAGTCTATCCCAGTTTTCCACCATTTTTTCGCCATTCCGTAAAAAGCTTGGCTCTCTGCCCAATTCCCGAGATCTCAAAGAATCCGAAGAACAATAAAAGCTATACGAGGACGACGCCGATGTTTAATAGTACGGGTCGGTCCGACGGAATAAAGAAATGGAGTGAATCAAGGCTTAAAAATAGAATGGAGGATGAGACCGGACTAGACGAGAAGACAAGAGATTGGAGCGTCTCTAAAAATAGGCAAATTTTTTCCCCCTACGACATGCCGCACATGCTTACCTCATTATTGTTCTAACTATTTCTCTCCTCAAAATATAAGGCTTAATGGACTACCAAGTACCATCGATAGGTTCAATAACAAAAAAATTATTAGTATACATATGACGATATTACTCACGTAGATAAGTCTGGCGTAGTATCGCTGCCTCAAGTTGTGCAGGACAGAGGCGTCGTTCAAAAAGGTCAGATTGGACATGTCCTCGCATTTCTCGTATTTTGGGGGATTCACCTGCCCCACGAGGTCCTTCTTGAAGTTCTTGTCCTATTGATTTTACGCACATTTTTGTAAAAATATATTAATCATATATGGGTCAGATTAGGTTGGACATTATGAACTAATAATATGTATGACTTCTTACGGCGCCATCGACTTTGACGATGATAATGTCCCCCTTGGTTCCAGCAATTTCTCCGACAACGAACCCTTCCTTCTCATCAGGGACCCAGCAAGCCTTCTTGGCGTCATAAGGCTTGGACTGGTCCTGCCTCTTCATCTCCATTGAGACGAAAAGGAATTCCGTGGGGTCGGGTTCCTCCCCGGGTTTGAATTTTTGTTCAATAACCATCTTGCCGTTTGATGGGTGCGGTTCTGCTGCTTATAAAGGTGTCAAGTTTCGATTTTCAACCCTGCCTGAATGACGTGGAATGAACAGCCCTTGCGCTTTCCTGAAAAAATAGAATACAAAAACAATCAGAATTTAATCACCCGTTAAATTTAAATACCAATGAAGACTTTACTTACGAAAAACGAAAGCTGTTCGTCCTCCTTTCTCTCTGCGAGTAGACAAAAGACGGACTGAGCTGATTTCGGAATGAGCTGGGTTCTCAAAAACGGTTTCGAGCAAGTTGAGCACCCGGGGAATGGATGGATGGAGGATGCAGATTCTTTCTTATCGGGGCGAAGATAATAGAACGCACGGGTAAGCGTACCACCGGAGCCGGAATTTTTTATTGCGGCGAAGGTGGAGTCTGTAGTAAGAAAGAGTACAGTTTAAATAAGAAATCGGGATGATCAAGTCCATTTTTGGAACATACATATTCAGAACAGAACCGGATGGAATCAAGAGCATGGCCAGACTAACTACACCCAGTGGCCAAAGGAAGCCGTGGGGACATCTGGGGACATTAACATTGAGGGAGGGGTATACATAGCATGGGAAGATAATGGGGACATCGAATACCCGTGGGGACATTGTCCGGGACAATTTGTCCCTCTGTCCCACACGCTTCCGCGGCCACTGATCACACCACCACCAGCTATACAATACAGTGATGATGATAATAAAAGTGGAGATTCCGAGTGTCTCTATTACTGTTCGGGAATTCGTCTCGTCTAAATTTTGTGTGCAAAAAACTTGCACGCTCAAATTTTCACCGCATAAAAACAAACAAATACAAAACTAAACAACATTTGCATACGAAACGTGCATTTTTGCGAAGAAAATGAGACAACTCGAACAACCGCACGGTTTAAACATTGACAGAGAGCTCTGAGCCGACTCTGCTAATTGTCCAGCAAAAAATATGGCCACGTCGTCAACTTTCGTCACTGCTGTCACCACCCTCATTGTGGGGGTGGTTATGCTCTGTCTCATCGCGGGGGGTGGGGACGCGTCCGTAAAAAAGAAGGAGGTTCGTTACTAATATTTATGTAGTATTAATTTGACTATTATTTCATATTTTAAGCATATTGTTATAATTTTGATTCGAATTAATTATTAATTGGTTTTATCGATTTTGTTACAGTCGAGTGGAATGAGTTTGCAAGAACGGGTCCAACAATTGACTGATTTGTCAAACAAGCGTCCAATTATCAGGATGAATGTTGCCAAGTTTAATGAATTTGTGAAAGGTGGGTGTGGGTTCGCCAAATTAATCCCGCAAGTGCAAAAACCCTCGTTTTATTCGATACTTGGAGGACATAGTATATAATTATCACACATAAAAAAATAACTTGCTTGAATTCATTTATTTTCAGGCGTTCCACGTAACTACTCTGTGATTGCAATGTTCACTGCCCTGTCGGCGAGTCGCGGTTGTACAATTTGTGGCCCTGCGAACGAAGAATTTACAATTATTGCAAATTCGTTCCGATTCAATAGTCAAGTTTATTCGAACAAGCTCTTCTTCGCCTTAGTGGACTTTGACGAGTGCCAGAGCATATTTCAAAGTGTAAGTGGTTGATTGAATTGTTATTGATTAAGGGGGTAGGACTAATAATTAGTTTGCTTGTTAATTATATAGATGAAACTGTACACGGCCCCAGTATTCATTCACTTTCCAGCCAAGGGGAAACCTTCAACGCAAGACAAGATGGACATACAACGGTTTGGCGTTGAAGCGGAAGCTGTAGCACGATGGATTCAAGAACGGACCGATATTCAAGTGAGCTTAATTTTCACGTTAGTTATAAATTATTGGGTTAAAATTGCGATAAATTGTTTAAAATATCTAGATTCGAGTCTTTCGACCACCAAACTATTCTGGAACAATGGCTCTCGTAATAGTGACGGTGTTGGTGGGAGGACTGCTCTATTTGAAGAGGAACAATTTGGAGTTTCTGTACAACAGGACTGCTTGGGGAATTGCTTCATTGGTAAGAACTAGTAGTATTACAAAGATGTTGGAAATTATTTCTCAATAAATAGAGCAATTAGTTTAGCGAATTACATGTATTCTATTTCCATCTGGACAGTTTATCGTGTTCTGTTTCACTTCGGGTCAAATGTGGAACCAAATTCGGTCACCTCCCGTCGGTACTATTCTTTAAAATTATATTTTGCATGATAAATAATTAATCCATTATTTGATAAAATGATGTTCTCAACAGTACAAAGGACACAGAAGGGAATTTCCTACATCCATTCCTCATCACAAGGACAACTCGTGGTGGAGACTTATATCGTCTTTGCGCTTAGTAATTTAAACCCTTGATTTTAGAAATATTTTTTACCAAAGTAATGTAATCTTTCACGTTTCACGTTTCATTTGTTCAGGTGCGGCAATAACGACTGGAATGATTCTTCTAATTGAAGCAGCCAAAGGGAAGAGCGACATTCGAAAGAGACGTGTTATGCTAGTCGTAGGGCTGGGAATGTTTGCCCTCTTTTTCGGAATGATATTGTCCATCTTCAAGTCTAAAGCGCACGGATATCCGTACAGCTTCATCATGTCTTAATAAATCAATAAATTAAGTGTAACTACTACTGGTAAATATTCTCCTTCTAATTTCCTACTTCACGAGTAATACAGTACTTAAGGTTAGCTAAATCACAAGTCACTTACTTATATATTTCTACGCTTCTTTTGGTTGATTATTACTGTTATTTGGGAATAGGAAATGTGTATCGTCAAAAATTAATAGCTGTTTTGTTGACTTTCGATTATTGCGGTCATTCCATGTATTTAAAAAATAATAACTGACTACATAGTTTTGTTTTGTTATTTTCCTTGTTCAATTTTGATAAGCTAGCTATGGATTCGAATTCGATAACTGGTTATTTTGATGAGGCTTTAATTTTCAACTATTGGAGAAATAAGAATATTGCTATTCTTAAAGCTATCTATTTATTATGTTCCAGTCAATAATTGTGTGCATGCATGCAGATGAAGCACAATCAATCAAATTTACTAAATTACAATAAGATTACTTGTAAGTAAATGGATAGTGATGATATGTAGTAGATTTAGCTGGAATTGGTTACCTTTTCATTGATTTATCATATCTTATTAAATTTTAGACTTATTATACTTAATAAGATTGCTCATCACGAGTTATGTTGTTGGCAAGAAGTACCAATAAAAAAGTGTTAGTTGTTTAAAAGTACTAACGATTATTATGCTCTCCAATGTATTGCGGGTGGAATGGATTGGTGAAAAACTCGGCTGCATATCCATCTAAAACATTATCTTGTAAAGTCCAGTCTTGAATTTTAAATTTGTCCAGCACATGCAAATCAAACACTTGCTGCCAATCTGCTGCTGCGAAATAATTAAGTATTCTAACCAGCAACGTATTTATTCTCTTCTCTCCGTTGAGTAATTATTGCATTGAAGAGGAACCTGTTTTTAAGAGAAAAGAGAACCCAGACCACTTTTTTGCAAGGATATTTTACGGATCTTGAGCTTTGAAAGACCGGTCTGGAAATCGAATCTGCTCGCACGTAGGGTAGTGAACTCTGATAATGCTGCTCAAATAATGAATTGATGACACCAAAAAATTAAGGATGAACTGTTATAAGTTTATTATTGAGCAACAATAACATCTACTCTACTATTACATACATACGAACAATGAATGTCTTTCTTAGTACCCCTGCTTTTCTTCTGGTGGATGATTTCTACTTGATTTTTACTGGAATGAAATGAAGCCAATTTGTCTGATATGTTTTGTATTTGTGGTTCTTCTCCTATTTCTTGTGCCATCCGCCCCATCCTTTTTGCTGATGGATAACTTTGTGATGGATGGGACCATGTTTGATGAAAGTGGGTGGTCCAGGATCTGGGAAATGTGGGCCAGGTCGCTTGCCCCAACCTCCCTTGTCCGTGAAGGAGAAGTGGCCAGATTTCTCACCAAACCAACCCCTGCAACGCGAGAAAAATGAGACGAAATGTTAGACCGGAGGTGAGGTGAGACTGTCTCAATTTTTATGAATTTACCATCCTGCCCCCTTTACGGGAGGAATCCATCCCTTCCAACCGACCTGTACTCCGGATGTGGAGACGGTGACGGGCCCCCAACCCTGTACATAAGCCAGTAATTAGTTATCTGGTCAGATAAGACAAATATGTATGGAGTTCTTACCCCCTTTTTCTCACAACCCTTCTTCTTCTTGCCCTTCTTGCCCTTCTTCTTGCACTTCTTCTGCATAGTTAGTACGCACATTAGTAAGTAATTAATTAACCAATCAGCAACTTTTGCTTATCAGTCTCACCTTCTTCTTGGACTTCTTCTTCTTCTTTTTCTTCTTATCTTTCCCCCAACCGTCGCGTCCCCTCTCTTCGGCCCAATAATCACCCGGCCCTGGGATTGGATAAGCTCCTGGAGGAACGTACACCAGCCCACTGTCGCGCTCCTCTGAGCTGCTGGCGGGTGGACCGCTCACAACTGGACCACCACCACCACCCCCACCATACGAGGAGTAGGGAACATAGTCGGCATACTCGGCAGAATAGTCGGCGGCTAGGTCATCTGCGGCAGAATCGTCATGGTCGGGAGGGCCCACCCAGTATTGTTGAGCAACCACGCCCGCCAGACAGATCCCCACGATGAGGGAGAGACCCTGAAATAAAAATTACAATTAAAATCACCAGATTTTTTTTTCGGGGAGATAAGTTGACTCACCAGGAAGGATCCTGGCGTCATGATGACGTTGTGGAACAATAAATGCGGTACGAAAGTGGACAAGATGCCAATCCAGGCGTTCGGTGTGTGAGTGACCACTGCGTCGTGAGCAGAGGTTGGTGAGAGAGTGAGGAGGAGAAGAGGTGGTAGTTTGACGTTGACGCGACGCACTGGTCACACTGGTCAACTTCTTACTGCATCATCTCGACGGACGAACGGACGGGATCAACAACTTGGAGTTCAATGCCTGCATCTCATCGCATCTCATCTCATAAGATGCTACTGGGATTATACGTTTTATGAGCGAGAGTGAAGTGATTATTGCTGATCTCGAGGAATTTTTATTATTCGGAGGAGACTCAAGAATGAAAGTGCCGAGACCGGTTTTTCGGGTGAAGGGAGATGAAGAAGAAGAAGTGCAATTATTTATTGTTTCATTTCTACTACTGCTACTTGAGATTGTGAGATGTGTGAGGTTACGGATCGGTCACTGCCTTATTATTATCTTTTACGCTATGCTACTCCGTACCGTAATAATAATAATCTTTAAATGAGATTCAATTTTATTGTGCATTTCATCTCGTCAAATTGTTATCATCATTTAATTAATTTTGTTTTGTAATGTGTACGGATTCTGTGAATTGTGTTCGCTTGATTCTGGTCGTTGGGATACTGAGGGATTTATATTTTCGAGTAGAAGGGGGGCCAAGGCGTCCTCCACCTTGTCTAAAATTTCCTCCGGGGGTGGGAAAGGTGTCGTGGAAGTTATCACCTGCACGATACGGGCGACGCGTTCTAATCCACTAATCTGTCTCTGGAGAGAGACGACCTGCTAAAAAAATATGCATAAGTTTAATGGTTAATATTTCGGTTCACATGAATTAGGGAACCTCCAAAAATTATGTCATTCAAAAACCCCGATTTTTCATACCCTCCTTCCCCCCTTTTTCACATGTGGCGTAAATCGGCCTGTCAATTGCCGTGGCATAATTTATGGACATTCCCTTATGCAAAATATGTATATGAATGAAGAAACCTGCTCTTTTGTGGTGGGTGACGTATTCGTGGTGGCGTCACTCTTGGTCACATTTTTAATAAAGGACTTGGAATTTAAAACCCTGGAATTATCCTCCAAATTTTGCGACCAATCGACATCCGGTGGGACGACGAGTCCGGAATAATTTGTCGCGGCAGGTCTGCTGCATGACGCGTTGCTATTTTTGGTCACTACTACTAACGAAGTACTGCCACAAGAACCACGTCCAGCGTTGTTGACACCTCCACCACCATCACTCATATTTATTAGATCCTCCTCCTGATGTTGATTTGGCTTGTATTTCTTCAACTGCGCTCCCAGCCCGAACATAATTTTATATTTGAGCGACCCAATTCTGATCCTTCTCCGCACCGTGGTGATCGCCACCTTGTCGCGAATCTCCTCCTGACCCGTGACATTGTGGTGGAGGAGGAGTTGGGTTAGGGGGAGCCAGGCCACGGCAAAGTAGTGGGGACTGTTCTCCTTAAAAAACTTGATATGAAGTCGCGTCTCCTCTGTCAAGTTGGGCGGCTCTGGGTCGTCGGGCAGCAGCCACTCCCCCGTCGACATGAACAGGCTGAACAGTCGTCTATTATTATTTCCACTGCCGCCACTGCTACCGTGATGGTTATGATGATGATGAGTCTGCTGTTCTAGAACGGTCATGCACTGGAGGAAACCTTCCGGACTTTCGCCAGTCAAATCGAGGGGATGTGACACCCGCGTTTTGAAACATTTTACTGGAACGGCTAAAGCGGAAACGACCGCGAAGGAGGAGGATGACTCGTCATTAAGAAGATCATCATCATCCGCATCGAGGAAGGTCGGACCGTGAACGACTTGATGGAGGAGAGTCATATTGTAGTTGAGCGGAGATTTTGTCCGGACCCAGAAGTCTTGCAGGAGTAGGAGGGAGGACGGGTCGTTGTCGTCGTCGTCGTCCTTTTTATTCGGCTCGGTGAGCGATAGGGTGGAAAATTTGTTGGAAGAAGAGGTCGTCGTCGTAGTCGTAGTCGTGGTGGGTGTGGCATCATCATCTTGTATCGTGGAGTAGGAGGAGGACTGATAATTCTTCAGACAATAGTTAGACGGCGTCTCCTTGCGATAAGTTTGGGGAGGTTTGATCCTTCTTTGGTCGTCGTTAATCAGTTGTAAATGAGGGCGTGCATGGTATGGGGTGCGACTTCGTAATTTGATCCCAGCGGAGGAATGATGGGTGGGGTGGTTATCTAACTCTGGTGGATTTACTGGACCTGGTTGCATTAGTTGGGATTGTGTTTTTAGCAGTCTCTCGGCCATTTGTCGCATCGCTTTTGTAGAGGAGGACGCTACCGGTTGGGTAGAAGACATTTTTGATAAGTATATTATACATAGAGTTAAATTAGGATTTGTTTTACAAATAATATTTGTATGGGACGCCAATAATTGCTAATATTTTTCGCTACCATGCTTCGGTACGTTTATTTTTGTTTGGTGCTATAAAATGGTCATAGAAATTAAACAATGATAACCAAATGTCGCCTGGAAGAAGGCCCTTTTCTGACAATTTTATACTTTATTCTATTCGATGATGCATTTGTGTAGTAATAAATAACAATTCATTAAGTATCGAAAATATATAGTTGAACTAACTAACCAACTTGCTTGAGTATTAATTAAGCTACTCTCCTCTCCTTCTATTAAATGCATCCATTTCCCCAACATCCACACCTAAAAGAGAGATATTCATGCATATACGTATGGCCCACCATTCAAATACAAGTACAGAATACTGTGCAATGTATAAATTTCTCACCACGGGAGAGGTTCGCCCTTTCCAGCCAACCCGGCCGCACCCCCGCCCCCATTCCGCCCGCTCCTACTCTGATAAGAATTGTGGGAGGAGGACGACGAATTCATCTGACTCAGGGGCTGATGACCACCACCACCAAATCGGGAGTAGAACGCACTGCTTCCTCGTCTCCAGTCAGAGGATTTGTTATTGTTGTCGGCAGGGGCGTGATTCGAAATGGCGGAATCTCTCCTCCGTGCGGTTGGATCGATGGAGAGACCACGGCAAAAAGCGGCACGAAGTCCGGTCCGTGGTGAACTCGGGGTCCCTGGAGTCACCGCCTGTTCCACGGTGGGAGTGGTGGGCGTGGGAGGGACGAGATTTCCTGGGGAGGACTTTAGGACGCGGGACAGTGGTTTTTTTCCTCCCGGGGGAACGCTTCCTGGCGTGGTGAGATTCGGGGCTGAGTTTGGGATTGTGCTGCTAACTGTCGGCGTTGGGGGGACTGTGGCTGGTGGAGGGGGAGTAATCACGGCGGAGGTTTTGTGTAGGTTTGGGTTCTTGGAGAACAATCTGCCCGGATGTTGTTCGGGGGGAAGGTTGGCGGTGCAGACGGAAGCGGAAATGGACCTCTTTTGCGGGACGGGGGATGAAGGGGAAGGTCCAAGTTCGAGGCGTGGGTTGGATGAAGAACTCCGAGCCACAGGTTTGTGTGCTGTGAGGAGAAGGGATGACGATGACGACGTAGCTACTGCTGCTGGCTCATCTGTGATAGAAGTGAAGTGAAGGGTGAAATTGAGTGTCAACACCTCGTAACCACCAGGAATTAAAGTGTCGACGGGTATTACCAGATTTGTTTGACGGGTTTTTGGAATCCGTCCCAGTGTCAGATTTCAATAATTCAATGCCAGCAGAAGGGTTGGCGAGAGAGACATTTGGATTGACAGGCGTTTGGCTGGTGTCCAACAAGCAGTAATTCCTCCCCTCCTGCACCACGGTGAGAGTGACGGAGTAGCCGGAAATGCAAAGGGTAGACGGATGAGGAGTGACGAGATGGAGACGAATGGTCCGTTCCCATATTTCGACGCCCTTATAGGACCTCCGCTCGATGGGGGAGATGACCTGGCCAAACGCGTTGAGGAAAGAGACCACAGATTCGTCAGGAACTTCAGGACCGAGGCCGATGAGACGAAGTTCCGTTGGGCTATGGAACGATGTAATGTGAGGATTTTGACTTATCATTAATTATCAGATGGAGGGTGTGTATTTATAAAAAAATTTACGTACTTAATATTTACGAAATATGTGCGGAAAAAAATTAGATAAGAATTTTCGCAAAATTTCATCTCCCATCGTTGAAAATGCATATATGTATGAAGTACATATATGCATTTTTTAAAATAAAATTAATTTCAATTAATCAAAATAATATTAAAATAATTTTCTAAAATATTTACGTATTTTTCAAATAATATCGGAAACATTTATAAATATTTTCTGAAAACCTATAAATATGTAACAATATGTAAGAAATTTTTTGAAATTTTTGTGATCAATTCGAGGAACACACGCACAAAGTTTGACCGTCGGTCACCATCAAATGAAAAACTTGAAAATAAATACATATCCGCCTTCTAATACTTATTATATATAAGGACTTACCCGTCCGACCCATGATGGAACTTGACCCTGCCCCCTTTGACCCTTAATCCATCTTTATCCTCTCCAAACGCATCCACAAGTCCGCTCAACGCCTCGGCATCCCTCACCCGGAGAAAGATGACGACCCCGCCTAACACCCGGATCCCTTTCACCCTTTCCAAAGAGGGATCCCATTGCGCCTCCAGCTCGTCAATGACATCCTGCCCTTCCAGCGGAGAGGTCACACCAGCACCGCTGACCACACCCACGGCAAGAATGGTTTCGAGACCGAGCAAGGTGGAGATGCGAGACCGGTCTCGCTGCTGTCTCATCATCGCCAGATTCCAGTCGACCGGGTAACTTTCTCCGACAAGACTGCCGACCAGACTGGGCTCGCTGTGATAGCAGGATGGACAGGTCGTGGCGGTGGCGTGTTGTGGGGAGTGGACGTGGTAGTGCTCGCCATTCCGGAGAATGAGAGCGCCGGAGGAATTACGAAATTTTTTAGAGGCACGGGCACCCCCCGGTGGGGTTGGAGTTCGAGGTGAGGCGAATAACGGGGAGGAGCAGGCAGTGTCACGACCGCCAGTCACGTGGAATTGGGATGTTACCTCGTACTTGGCTGGGATGGAAGTCACACAGCCACCGTCCTGTTGGAATTGTACTATTTGTCTCAATTTGCCTCAAGTATGGTGATTACGTAATAAATACCTGAATATCTGCGATATTATTATCCGTATCGTGCTGCTGATACTGCTGTTGCGTGCTGTTGGGTCTGGGTGTGGACATCGGAGTGGGTGTGGTCCCTTTGCTGGAGGTGGATGGCGTTGCGGGGCCCGTAATTTGGATGAGAGGGGTGTGAATCCCGTCCTCGTTTTCTTCTTGGTGAAGAAGCAGTTCTTCTGGGTCGGGCAGCTCGTCGGAATCTTCGTCTAGATTGAAGTTATCAAACTGCACAATTCTCGGAGGAGGAGGTGAGTGCGTTGAGCC
This sequence comes from Folsomia candida, assembly GCF_002217175.1. Taxonomy (NCBI): domain Eukaryota; kingdom Metazoa; phylum Arthropoda; class Collembola; order Entomobryomorpha; family Isotomidae; genus Folsomia; species Folsomia candida. Next base: position 1,417,731 of record NW_019091200.1, on the reverse strand, counting down.
GTCCAAGTTCGCCAGCGTCGCCAAACTTTGAGATCTGCTGGGATCCTCGTTCTCTTCCTTTAAGGGTTCCAAATCTGGACCGATGACGTATTTGGGGATTGGTGGTGGGGTGCAAGATGAGGAAGTAGATGGCTGCTGTGGGTCCACGATAATTTGTGACTCGACCAGACTAACGTCTTCGCCTTGTACGTTGTGAATCACAGAACCAGTGTCCTCGTTATCACCGGACGTGCAAAAAATGGAGTTGACAAAGCCAGCGGCAAGACCTTCGCCTTCTTCTATGGAGCCCTTTCGACTGCTTCCATCGTACAAGGAGGGGTCCTCAGAGTCAAGAAACAACTCTGGATATGGGAGCAAAGAGGGGTCCACGTTTCCACTGCTGATCACCTGGAGTAATCAATTTCAAGAAATTTAATACGAATTTTTAGTCAATTTTCCAGTGAAAGTAACAACTTGCAAGAAATAACGGGGAGAAAGTGGTTTCTTGCAGCTACGTATTTTGACCTGCAGGAAATGCAAGGTGCAAGAAACTACGTCCCGACGCTATCCTTCAGACCGCGCATGGCAAAATGGCGCATATTTCTTGCACTTTCTTGCACCTTACATTTCTTGCATTTCTTGCTTTCCAGTGCAAGAAATGTAGCAAACCCACAAGAAACGAAACACTGCAATTTTCTCCCCAATACATAAATTCAAATCCAAATTCGCACCCTTTTCAAGATTTCCTCCAACTTTTCACACTCGTCCCGCAAGGCCCAAAGTTCCCTTTTGAGGTGGTCGTTCTCCCTGCGGAGTTTTTTGATATCGGTGTGTCCCCGATCCACGTCATCGGCGATGGCGAGGGTGCGCAGGCGGAGCTCCTCATTCTCATAAATCATGCCCCTCGACGACCTTTTGTCCAAGACCCGGTTGGGCTTGAGGTTGAGGTCCTTTTTCCTTTGGCGCTGCATTTTCACGGCCGAGAGGGTCAGAAAAGAGGAGATTTTGAGTAAACTGGTGCGGATTTTTGGCGACTTTTTTCTCAGAAATTGCTTCGTCCTCGTTGTTGCAACCACTGTCAGAAACTGAACACGGTTAGAAAAGTTACTCTTTTTTGAGGAGAGATGATGAAACGAAGGTGATTATTTATTTGGTTATTGGACTTTTCTTTCATGTCCGGTTGTTTACTTACTCTTGTTTAGTTTAAAAGATATACTTGCTACTATTTAGCAGAGGTGGGCAAAATCTTTGTCAAACATACTTATTTTGAGCTAGTTCTTCCTAGGGTTTGGGTTTGCGGGGCTGTTTACACCCACAAAAAGACAAGAATCTACGTACGTGGAGAATAAATTAGTCACAAAAACGCAGGTTTTGTGCAGAAATTAACTCTTTTTCACGGTCAAAATACTTCATTTTTTAAAAGTGAAAACAATGTATTTTTGACTGCGATAAAACTTAATTTCTTCACAAAACGTGTATGTATTTTCGTGTAACTTCTGAATTCTGCACGTAAATTTTCGTCTTTTTGTGGGTGTAACAGTCCCGGAAATCCAAACCCTGGGAAGAACCTAGCTCACTTGCTCAACATCCTGTACTTATTTTGACAAAGTATTTTACCCACCCCTGCTTTTTGATTAGAGAAGAACTGCACCGAGGAGAGAGCGAGACGCCCTGCTTTTGTGTATCTTGTCTGTGGCGTTGATATCGATGTACGTAGTCGGTCTGACCCAGTGACCTGAAGTCAGACCTGGACTAAGTCACTCAATTATTTCATATCCTGTGTTGACACAAGTTTTACTTTACATGACAGGAAGGAAGGAGATCAGTGAGTAGTGTGAAAAAACACAAGTTGGAAACGTGACCCATATTGGTCCAAATCGTTCCTCGATCCGTAACACCAACCAATGTATACGTCCACCTTGTTGTAAATAGTAATGTAAACTGTTTAAAATCTGTTTATTTTTCGAGTCTCGGGAGAAATGTTATCCACCACCGGCACCACAACGGTCGTATGTATGCACATCTACCCGATTCGTATTTTTACTCGATATTTAGTTTCAGAGTCATGTCCTGCACATTTGCAATTTTCATGTGGGGAAAGTATCTGACAATGGAAGTCTCCCAGCGTATGCTCTTCTCCGATTTTGATTAAACTAGTGCCGATCGATCATAAATTTATGTAATATGAAAAAAGATACGATCTGTATTTGGAAAAGATACGGTCTGCCAACGCGTAAGTTTGGCAGAGATATCTGCATCAGGAGAGGAGAAAATGCACAGTAAATTTGGAAAGTGCAAAATTTGACAACTTTAGCATTGGGGGATCGTGTCTTTTACAAATCACATATTAATTAAATTTGCGATCGATTAACGTTAGTTTAATTAAAATCAGAGAGCATACGCTGGGAGACCTCCATTTTGAGGAGGGAGGGAGGGATGTGCGTGGCGTGGCGTTGGCGTTGATGGGAATTATGTATGTTCACACTCTGTTATTATTAAGGTACGTACGGCGATGTGCTGGTAAGCAGTATGATAAGTAAATCTCGTGTGGTTAGTACATATTTACATAAAAGTTATGATTAACTAACTTCTTTACTAGCTCGGAAGACGAGGATGAGCTCCCTGGTTTGATATTTTCTTGCTTTTGGTAGAGATATGTGTATACGAAAGCTGTTCAACATTTTTCAAAAAGACATGTTTCAGATGCGGTGGATAAGTGCTTTATCGTGTAGTTGGGTAATCGTCGTAGTGCGTATATAAATATTTTTGGAATGCTTTATTCCGTCTCCGTGTTCGAGATGAGATTATCATGATTTGTGGGTTATAGATGCGTTAACAAGGTCACGACGAGGCAGATTGAGACTACAGGCTGCATGGACAATTTGACCTGGTATACATACATAAGCATGTGTATGCAAATTGTTGATGATAAATAATAAATCGTGTGGGCAGGTGTATGTACCTACAAATGTATAGCTCGTAGAGATCCGCCTGCTCGATTTTCATAATAAAAAGTCATAATCATAAATCTCGGAAGAAATGGTGTGGCGTATTTCCCTCTCGGATCTCTTGATCTTGAAGGAATTTCAGTTTTATTTTTAATGTGGGCCGCTATTTTACAACTATTTTTGTAATCTGCTACATACGTCGGATTAATTTGTATGTACTTTACATACTTATCTGCACCTGTCTAATCCTTTTCATTTTGCAAAAAAGAGAGAGGTAGCCGCATATGCATATCTACATTTTTTTAGCAAGGACAGGAATAAATAGATCAGGATAAAAGTCGTGCATAATAAACTACAGATAGTTGGATGAAGGGAAGTGTGTGTAATGGGGTCCATTGGTACGAAAAATGCCGTATGTATCATCTCATTTATGTCGACATGCCAGATTGCCACACTATGTATGAACTTGCTTCAAATCCAGCAATTATCGCGTCACCCAGCTTTTGTGTAGTTTTGCCATTGTTAAGTGGCGTCAGCCGCTTATTGTGATCACTTTGTCTGTCCGTCCATATGTCCATAAGCAGGATATATTCAGATTCAGAACACCTCATGCAACATAATTAAACGCCGTTTTCGCCATTGTGCTTGTAATTTTTTGTTTTCGGTCGAGTTGATAATTTTTATTTGGAGTGTCATTTTGAAGGAAATTGCACCAAAAAATCAACACCATCAATATTTTTGATCTCCGACCAACCTACGACCGTGAGGACAAGGTCAAATATCATAAATTTCATGATTTTCATGTAGTGTCATGTTACATTTTATTGTATGATGCCACTTTTTTATGTTCGTTTGAGACGGTTAAGTTTGAAACCGTGTGGATGTGGACTACAAGAGAACCGGAAACGAGGAGGAATCATGGAGAAGAAGAGATAAAAATGAAAACGAATACCTCTTTCTATCTTTTTTATGTGCCATTTATATTATTCTGCATGCAAATGGTTGGTTTCGGAATGTTGGCAAATCGACTGTTTTCACAACATCTGCCTCCATTTCCTTTGGTGGTTGGCTTCATATTGAGTGAAATGAGTGAATATCTCGAGTAACGTAAATAAACATTTTTGACATCACACCCGGCGGAGTAGGAGGTGAAATCTCGAATTGATTGATTTACACATGTCCTACTACAGATTTTTAAATACCACAGAAAATAATAAGATAATCACAACGGCGATGAAACGACTGAATGTCGTGATTATATATTTTGTGGAAAGAACTTTGTTCCTGTCAGTACTTACAGAAGATCCGAATTGTGAGTGTATGTATTACGCATCCTGTTCAGTTTATAACTCACCGGAAAGAAACTCTAGACTTCTTCCGGATTCTTCCTCTGCTCTTTAAGAAGTATTTACAAATTGAATCACTACTTTATCGTCTATAAATGTATGCAGTATTTTAGAAACAATAGTTTTAGTCGAATTCCTCTCGTTCTGAATTTATTCGATACACAATTATCTCTTAAAACGAGTAACAATCACACGAACGGAACATAATAGCTGCATGCATACATATACATAGAATAACACAGGCTTATAATGGTACAAATTAAGTTCATGAAAAATTATAAGTGTACACAGTATTGCAATATCTAATAAGTATTGAAGCAAGTCGTAGAATAATTATTCGATTCGACATCTTGTCCGATTTTTACGCGATTACAAAAGAATATGACAAATAAGGAACTGACCCAAAAAGACTAAATTATAAGCTACGACAGACACAAGATTTCTACCACGGTATTCATTCAATTCGCTACAAGTCTTATTGGTCGTGTCACAAACAAACAATTTTAACCTACACGATAATTAATTAATTAATATATGTATACCCGGCCAGTAAGTAATTTTTTTGGGTTTAATAAGCTTATCTATGCTCAACAAGAGCAATTATCATTGCGAACATTTCTCGAATCTGGATTGATGGTGATGTGATCTGGGAACTCGTTATAAATATCGACCTCTGTTTCCTGCGCCAAAGCATTCTTTGCTATAGTTTGAAATGCCTGTTCAACATTGATCCCCTCCTTAGCACTGAAACAATAAAAATAATTAATAACGCTTAAGGTAGCATTAAGTGAACCATAAAATTGCATCCAAATACCTCGTTTCAAAATATGGCATATTGTTTTTGGAGGCGGCCCATTGCATTGCACGCTTTTGAGGAACCTGACGACGAATATAATAGAAAATATTAGATCTGGCACGGGAATTTTGATATTAACGATTAGTTAAATAAGTTCGGTCAATTACAGCACGATTCTCGAGGTCCACTTTATTTCCGAGAAGGACGAAAGGAAAATTATCCGGGTCTCTGGGTGAGGCTTGGATGAGGAATTCGTCCCTCCATGAGTCCAGTGATTTGAAGGAAGTGGGGGCAGTAACATCATGAACCAACACGCAACAATCAGCTCCACGATAAAAGGCCACACCTAAAGATTGGAATCGTTCTTGACCAGCAGTATCCCTACATAGATTTACATTATTGCTCGAAACTTTCGACACGATTAAAGTGTTGAATTGAATAAGTGTAGTTGTTCTTACCAAATCTGCAATTTAGACACATTTTCAAGATTAATGACTGCGCAAGTGCAAATGTCAATAACTTTATTTATATTGCATATATATTACCTGCATGGTGACCAGCCTATCATCGACCATGACCTCTTTAGTGAGAAAATCAGCTCCAATCGTTGCCTTGTACTGATTTGTGAACTTTTTATTGACGTACTGATTCATGAGGGACGTTTTCCCGACGCCAGAATCTCCAAGGATGATAACTTTGAGGAGAACTTTCTTTCGGGTCGCCATTTTTACTTGCTTACTTTATAATTTACGAACTTTTGCAAACTGAACTAATTTTTAAACTGTTTACTCTTGTAAATTAAATTACTCCTGTTTTTGTTTTGTCTTGAGTTTATTAGTGGTGCCGTTGTTGTCGTTCTCTGTATAAAAAGTAATGATGGTCATTCATAAATTTAAAAAAAACAGATAATCAAATGAATTACTTTTTTCCTTCACCGGATCGTCCCACTTCAAATGTATCCAGAGTGCAGCTCCAAGGACGGACAAAATTATAACGGAACAATATATGATAATACAACTTGCGACTACAAGGACTAATTGGTCGTTTTAGTCTGCTCTTGAAGGGTATTAAAAGTTTTGTTAACGAGAGATTGTTGTTCTTCCATAAGACATCGTAATTAATCTTCCATTCCACGGTGGGTGTTTTTAGTGCGAAGGATACTGGACTATTTTTTTAACCGGATAACTGTCCTCTCGTCGCTCGATTTCCGTTCGACTACCGTTTCCTCTTGTCCTTGGCGAATTACGATTGTCTTCGAGTTGATCTCAATCTCAAAGTTTGCTGGATAAAAATTAATTTATTATTAACTTAAACAAATGCAGAAATTATAGATTTCACTCGTTCATACTTTTCTCGGCTTTGTCAACAAAGAGGTCGCGAAATATGCAATAAAAAGCTAAAAAGGCAATCCCCAGCATAAACTTGCAAATCCCATCTATCGTGACTTCTGTTTCGCTATTAAGCGAGACATAAGCAATTTTTTCTCCACAATTACTTTGCTTAGTGCTTTTATTATAGTGCAAATTATGAAACTCGCCAATCCCAGGAAGCAAAGTAGACCACAACAAATTCGATGCGTAGATAAGCTGACAATTTTGTAACACATTTTTAGAATTCTGTGACAAGAGGCGGATGGAGTCTGACTGAACGGAGGAAGGGATGATAAATTAACAAATGTCTTACCTTTTTTCTTGGAGTGGGATTGGTCCGATCAACTTCTGTAAATCACGATAAAAGAAATTATGATGATATGAAGGACTCCAAGAATGATGCATAACATGTGTTAGGGGTATCAGTTAAGATTTTCGTGATGGGAACAGTTAGTATACAATTCGTTTAAGGGACACTGTCCCGACATTAACTGTTAACTGAGGTTTTATTTCACTTTACGAACGGATAACTGCACAGTAATTTAGATCTAAGCCACTAACGATATGTCCCGTAAAATGAACAAAACTATAATAACTATTACGCCCTAAAAAAGGGACATTATTTAGCACTATCCAGTATTATTATCCAGTATTGGTAACTGAGATTGGGTTTATTATTACGAAGCAGATGATTCACAAAATACTCAATGTGTGTAAACCAAACAAACGCTAGATGACATGCGACGTTACACGAATCACGTTTCAACCAGATCTCGCCATACGTAAAATTTCATGATGAATATTATGAGACGAGAGGACAAAGTGAGACATCATGAAACAACAAAGATAACTGCATTTATCGAATAAGGTACTTTTATTATTGAGCTAATTCTCCATCATCATCTTCATACATATACTGGTTTGGATTATTATCATTGTTTTTTGTCTCCTGGAATAATAATGACTGATTGTTTTTAGGTGTGTTTAGGAGTGGAATTATTCTCCAATTAGTATTATAATACTTGAAGAAGAACCAACTGGCATATTTTTTCTGGTATCGTGGTGCTCTACTTTTTTGTCGATTCTCTTTTTGGCTGAAGATACATAGATTATTGTTTTTTAGGCTGTATATAGTCCTTGGATGATTAGTTCAGGGTTTAATAACATTATTAGTTGGCGAGTAGCCCTTGGAATCCGTTGGAACTGAGGGTGAGTTGTTCGTGCATCCGTCCCCCCTCCTTTCCCTTGAGAAGGAACCTCTTGGCGGCATCCCGCACTCTTAAGTCGGCGTCAGTCTGTGCCAGATAGGCGACTTCCTCCATGACCTCTTCCCACCCACGAATCAGCTCCAGCACCGAGAGGGACGCCAGGCGATGAGCTGCCTCTTCCCACTCTAACAACTCCAAACAATTCTCCAAGATCTAGAGAGACAGATAAGAACCAAGATAAGATAAGATAAGCACCAAATTAAGAAATTTAAATACTCAATTTAAATACCTCTCTCCTTCGACTACTATTCGCCATTCCGAGAACATAGTTTGTCACGGCGGAGCGCGTTTGTGAGTTGGAGTTGGCGTTTTCTGGTGAGATTAGGATGATGAGGGGGAGGAAGACGGGGGTGGGTGGGACGTGACCTTGAAGCGAGGACAAAATGTGCTCTACTTGGGACGGTCGGGTGGTTGGGGAGGAGAGCTGCTGGGCGAGGAATTCTGAAAATGCATAAAATTTTACGAGTTAAAACTAGGGGAACATTTTATAAAGTTTTGATTGATTACTTCCGAAAATGATAACTTTATGTAAAGTACAATTTATCGGAAAATCAATTTTACAATTAGTAGATCAGAAAATAATTCAAATTCAGCATGTCAAGTGGAAAGCCAGAGTCTACTGCGCCTCCAACGTCGAGGAAAACGTCGCTGCTGAACAATCCTGTCTACATTCAGGAAGTGAACAAGAGGAACAATGCAGGATTTGCCCTCTTCACCAACTACCAGGTCAATCCTTACACGAAGAAAACTCGTAAGTTATTATGCATTAAAAATGCACAACTTAAATAATCTGCAATTAAATAGATGATAATTGGTTGTAGTGGATTTCGTAACTCCGAAAGTAAATGAGCGACCACCGAAAATCTGCCCAGAATCCGTCCCAGGTTACGACCTGATTAAGGAGGCAATTCGTAAAGCATACTCTGTGCCTAAGGACCGCTTCTGTGAACAACAGACGGAGTTGCATCGGTATGTACAAACAAGTTACAAATCAGTTAATTGATTGACTCGATATTTTAACCAAATTGTGCAGGCTGGGCTGGTATGAAGCTGGGCAAGGTTCGTATGACCGTGAAAATTATGACGATCGCTTCAAGTTCTCGCATCAAACGGCAGAGTTTATTAAGACGCAGGCCATGGTGGGTGGTGAACCTGTGTAGTAACTCAGTTTTCAATGCATAAGTCTCTATTTGATTATCTGCAGATCAAAGAGTACGACCGACTCATGGGGTCCTTCAAACCAACGAGCAGTATTTCTCCACGGCAGAACGACTCAACTTTGAGATGGAGGTTGTGAACATTTCATTCAAGGAATGCAAAATTTTTGTAGATCCAAAATTTATGCGTGAATTAAAATTTGCAGTATAACGACTTGCTAAAAATAGTATTTATTTACCTTCTTCCGCAATGTCGTTGACCAAGCGGGGAAACGACGCCTCGTAGGGTTTGAGGTAGCTTATAAATTGCAAGAGTGTGAGGGGGCGGTGTCTCTCGAGCTGGAACAGGGCTCCCATATCGACATCGGCTGACACGCCTCCAACCACTGTTTCGTCCAACATTTGCAATACGATTGACTTGGCCAAATGTGGGGCGTCGTTCGGGTTGGGGTGAAATTTGCGAATCTCTCCCTCCAGCGTGTAAGCGACTTGATCCGCCGTCGTGACATTGGAGGATGCAGTCGTGGAAGTTATTTTATTCCACAAGGCCTGACAAACCATGAAGGTTAAATTAGATACAAACTTTGGAACCTATGGTGGTAAGTGGGCTTTTACGCACATGGATAAATGGCATTCTTTCCAATTCAAATGGGTGGTGCACTGTTTCTGCTTCATGTTGGTTATTATTCCTACTTCCATGATGCTCAACGCCGCCACCGGTTCTGATCAGATTAAGAATATTGCTGAGAACGACGCCCTGTTGGTGGAGTTTGGTCAGAGCGTTGTTTTCCTTCCATTTTAAGGGACCGAAGGATCCCAAGTTCTAAAAATAGCAATGGTAATAATAAATAGTCAAGTTATGTAGAACTGGTCGAAGGTTTAAAGTGCTCACATTGACGAATTTGAGACAGAGTTGAATGTGCGTGTGGAGGACGATGTCGAGCTGTTCGGACCCTGTCACATAGGGCGAAATATCTCCAGGGGACGGGCTTCTGCTCGAGGTTGAGGTAAGAGAGGAGATTCCAGAGTCACTCGTTGTAGTCGTGGTCGTCCCATTGGAAGATTTCTTGGTGGGGATGAGTTTTATAGATTCTTCTTCCACGGGGAGCTGTATAAGTGACAAAGGTGTAATAAGACCAACTAATTAAATAATCATAAATAAATATGTAAATGACAACCACAAAATAATGACGACAAAATTATAGAACACAAAAGAAACAGAAAGACAGTTTTTTTAGCAGGAGAGGCACTCACGAGACGAAGGGAGCACTGTGGCGTGGAGCTTGACATCATGTCCACCCATCGAGGAGGAGGAACCTCTTCGCTCTGTGGGGATGAGATTTCGCTGTCCAGAAAGGAGAAAGCTTCCAGGGCAGACTCAATGTTGAGGGAGGACGTGGACGCGGACTTTGTCCCCGAAAAGAACAAGGAAGACCTGGCTCCCTTTTTGTTCGTAGCACCCCCGTTACAGCTGGAAGATCGAGGTCCGTACCGACTTCGGGAGAGAGAGTCTGTTGGCCACTCCTTGAATCGGGTAGCAGGCAGGCAGGGCAGGACAGGACAATCGAAGAAGTAACATGAAGAATGACGAGGACAATAAAAAAAACACCAAAAAACCATGAATAAACATCACACAAGACAAAAAACATGATTGAAACAGTAATGAGAATTTTACGTAGTAAGCTAAACGTCACACAGTTTTATCAATTATTCGCTTCTTACCTGAAACGCCAATCTTCTCAGCGCCGTCACATTCACTTCGACCAATTCCAACTCTGAATATTGCCCTTGAATCTCGTCATTCAGAATAGCTGCCAATTTGCTGAGACTTTCTCGCAGCTCTTCCCCCACCGATGGAGAGGAGGAGGACGAGTGACGAGGATGGTGGTGGTGGCGCCCAATGCTCGATACGATAGAGTCTCCCCCAGAAGAGGACATTGACGAGGGTGACGTTCGCGTCATGCTTGACGTGTAGCTGGAGTTGTTGGGAGTGCAAATCAGCATTCTTCTTTTCCTTTGTGGCGATTCGGCCTCGCTGACCCCTATCGTTGGGCAGGAGGCGCCAGGGTGATAAAACTGGGCAAGGGGGTCCCATTCCACCATCAAGTTCAGTTTCAGGGAACCGGATGGATTCAAGTTCACCTGTATTAATTAATTAAACCATCAATTCGCAGGTCAATTCGTGGTTATCCAACACTTCCGAGTAAGCCTTACCGTCATGAGTTGTGGATGAGCGGAAAAGAGGTGGCAAATTTCGCAAAACTTATTCCCCAATAAGACCTGCTTCCCAAGCGTCTTAACTTCCGCCGCCTTAATGAACAGATCTTGACCCAGGATGGGGATGATTTTAGCCTCGGGGTAGTCCCACTCCTGTCCCCCGTCCTTGTTCACCTTCGTTCTCGTTTTCCACTTCTGTACCCCATGTTTCACCACGATCTCGTACACGTCCCCCGGACAGAGACGGGCAAACCCTTGGATCCCCTTCATCGTGAGGTGAAAGGCGCCCAGGAATTGTTGCAGTTGACCTTCCAGTGCCCCCAGTGACTCTGTGCACTCTCGAAACCCTGCCTTCACGTTGGCCAGGGCGAGTTTCTGGTGGTGGCCGGTGGACAGCGTGTATGCATAGGCCATGGAACGAACCCCTTCGCGAAGGCGCTGCTGAAGGGTGTACTCCTCCTCCAAGCTGTCCAGACGAGAAAGCTGGTACTCGAGCGTTTTCAGCTGAAGCGTCAAACTCTTGGCGTTCTGTAGAGAGATTGCGTATATGATTAGGTTAGAATTCAGAATTATGATCCATTTTCTGTACTAAACTTTGAAAACTGTAAACTAAAACTGAACTAATGGATGGAATATGAGGTTACCTTTTCCAAATCGTATATTCGTCCTTGCGACTTTGTAAGTCGTAAGCAAGCATTTACACAGAGATATACATAAAATGAGACATTTGCATTCACCATTTATTTTTTGCGTGATATTTTTTGGGGGTCTAAAATTCATTAACTATTACTTAATCAGCTTGTCATTTTTTCATACTTTTCTAATATTGTTCGAATGAATTAAACAAGAAATTAGTTTATTGATTCGTGAGTTGCATGATTTTGCAGTCAGAGAGGAATTTTTAAGTTGATGCACAATGAAAAATGTGAACAAGGTGACTGATACTTCAATGTGTAATGGATTCTTAAAATTATTTGGCGAGTTCTTAAAATTCTCTTTTTTTTTCTTAATTCTTGATACTTCGAATACAAAAAAAGTATTTCAGTTATTACCTGTTGTCCCACAAGGTCGGCATTGTTCCTATTGATCTGATCTTGGATGAGCTTTATCGCCCCTTTGAGTCCGGACTGAAGACCTGAAATTGTGGCCGTGGTTTTGTTGGGATTCACTTTGACGAGCGTGCCGAGGGGGGATGAGTGACTCCCGCTCGAAGGGGGGCCGATATTCTGGCCAAGGTAGCCATACTTGGTTCCCCTGCGAATTATTTAGAAATATATTAAGTAAAATCCTAACAGTATTCTCAACCAGAATTTCTCACGTATGATAAATGCGGATTTATAAATAGAATAATGATAACACATGAAATAATTGATAAAGTTTACCATTCGGATTCAGTACTACTCGTATTGTTCGGATCATTGTTATTGTTTCGCTGTGCAAACATTGGGAAATCTTCCACGTCTGGGTCTTCCTCCCAGAAGGGGAGGCGTTGCGGAGAACAATACTTTAATCGATGGAGAATATCCATTATTTGAATTGCGCAACTTTACTTTGAATTGTTCGTCTCTAATAATAACTAAATAATAAAGTTATGTACAAATTGTCTAAAATTAAATGCTATGTTAGGTATTAATTATGTCAATGTGTCAATCTTCTTCTTTTAATCTGAGTTAATTTTAGTGCTTATCAACTTGAAGTTTTCAAGGGTCTCAATCTTATCGTATTTCTAAATTTTCACGATTGAAAGTATAAATTTTTAACGGACACTAATATTTTTACTTCACTTTGAGTGCCCCACTGATAATACACTGACTTTCAAAATTTTAAACGTAACAGTTTTAAGTTTATTACTTATCAGAGTTGAAATATTTTATTCGTTTATTATTTTATTAAGTATATTTTTGGGAAGCTTTGATTTCTTTCGTAGGAAATGTACCACACAAAGTCGAGCAGATTGACCACTAATAGTAGTGGTCCACTCTGTGATGGTAATGCACTGATGGTACTAATAATAATAATATAATAATGATAATACAAGGTGGAAAATGGTAAATGATACGTGAGTCAGGTTTTGTGGATGAGTTCCTTTCTTTCCGACGTAATTATTTCGAGATTATTGGACCAGAAGACCCAACCTATTTGACTGAGGATTCAAATTGGGCAACAATTAAATATTCAAGTCGTACTTATTATACAATCATCTCAAGAGAAGAGATGATGATAACAACGCTAGTCAGATGTATAATATGCATATTTTTCCAGATCTGAACCTCAGTCAAATACCTATTATTGTACATACGTATGTAAATATGTACGTAATCAATCAATACCAGGAGGCCATGGTGACTATCATGCTAAATTTTACCTATGCATGATGCACGATGATAACCCTGAGTAATTTAAATATCGATATGATATCATGCCAGGTATTATATCATGACACATTGATCATCTCTCTAATAAACACGGCATTCCACCGACGGTGCGGAGCCAGGAGTCGCTTTTTGATTACAAAAATAATACCATCATGATCCCGACATTCTTTCGCGAATTCCACAATAATATTATTAGCATGTGCGTTTTACATAACTGTATCGCGTAATAATTAATCTCGTTATTCCCGTAATATTTTAAATATGTACGAATCTACGTCGTGTGGTAACACCTTTCATAACTTGTAAATTACAAGTTGTAATCATTCGCCAAATTACGCCACAGTTTTGTGCGAAGGCCATTGTGTTTCACCCACTCGGAGGCATTGTTTTGCTTGTCGAATAAGACGCCAATTTGGGCGTAGGTAGATATACAGGAAAGGTTAAGATGCATGCACATCTTTTTTTTGCTTGCGCCTAATTGCAATTTAATAAGTAGTAGTAGCGAATCAATAAAATCATGTAAATGGAATGCATAGTAGAATTTGTAGTGGGAGTTGATAAGATAAGGTGTGAGGACTAGTTGAACTTGTCATTAGATTAGATTGTCAGGCCTGATTGTTAATTCTCTCGAGTAGATTATGATGGGCGACCTTTCATGTTATGAATTGGTCATTGGTTACTTGGTGTTCGTGGTGTGATGATGACACGACATGCCATTAAATCATGGGTTTGGTCTGATCAAATCAAACCTTGCGTGTTTTAAGAGACAATGGAACTAACATGTACATACATTTATTTCTTAAGGAGCTACATAAAAAAAAGTACGGCGACTGACCTGGAGCAACTCCTCGAGAGGGAGGCGGGTGGGGGCGGGTAGCGGACAGGCCGGGTGAGCAGGATGGACTGCGACGAGTTAAAACTTTTACTGCGAGATACAGACCCCATCACGACTTCCGGTCCGATTATTGCTGACTTTTTGATTTCACAAAACTGTACTAAACACTTGATTTACTCGGAAAAAGCCTGTGTTAAAATACTGCATGAATTTGCACCAGCTTCTTTTGACACTTTGTAACATGATCACAGTCCCAGTTAACTAGTTTGTTTGCCAGTCTTTCAAGTAGCGTAAGTAAAGAAGTGGAGGGTATAAAATAAAGTGGTTTTGGTCGTTGTGCAATATGTAGTGGTTGGTTGTCCTGGAATGCTTAAAGTTGAATGCAACTTGTCGTCATCATCATCAGACCACTCACAAGAAGTTTTCAAGGTCGGAACGTTCCTCTCCTACCCGGGTTTAGTTCGGAGGAGGGCTGGTTGGCTGGCTGGATAGAAATCGATCCTGGTGGTCTCGTCTTTTGAAGAAGGAAGCTTTTCATTCCATTTTCGACTGCATTCTCTTCACATTCACACCCGCATCAGAAGTACACAAAAAAAAACCTTCAGTACTGCAACCACTTCAGAGTCATTTCGTGAACAAATAGTAGTTTATCTTCTTCCTTCTTCTTCTTTCTTGCGCAGTTTGGAATTTAGCAAAAATCCAGCCGAATGGATAACTCTTTGCTTAATAAATAATTCAGAAGGAAAAGTTGCCAGTAAATTTTGGACGATGTTTTGCGGATGACACGTTCACGATTCATCACATCACAAAATACTCACTCCTGCGGAAGAAATTGGACAGACAGGAGCATTTTCATGGCCAATTTTTCATACCGCTGCTGCTTCTTGGTTTAAATAAATATTGAACTATTTTGGGTTAAATTTCACATAATATTTGATTATTATTATTTTATGATTTTATAACTTTGTTCATGTCCAATTTTCATAAATAAATGTATTTAAATTTTGACCTGTTTTGGGTCAAATTTCAAATAATATTTAATTATTATTATTTTATGATTTTATAACTCTGTTCATCCCAAATTTTCATAAAGTAGTGTATTTAAATATTGAACTATTTCGGCTTAAATCTCACTCACATTTACTTAATTCTTCATTCAAAAAATGAAATGACTTCAAAAAATGACTTCCTTGCACGCCAACTCCACTCGCAAATTTCAAGCAATCATTTAATTATTATTATTATTTTATGATTTTATAACTTACGTAGACTTCTTTACAGAAACCATGAAACGAGAGTGTTTTCTTATTTATCCTTCTTCTTTTAATTGTTGAAGGAATTAAGAATTATTATTGCATGGTGGGTGATGCTGAATGCGAAAATGGGACTGATCCTGCCATGAAGTAAGTATCTACGTGCAGAAAATGGTATAAAGAAGGGAATGAAATGAATGAATAAGAGGAGAGAAAGTGAAGGCAATTCAAGAATTTTGGGAAGATGAGACTGCGTTAAAGGCGAAGATTTGAGATGAGACGAGTCCTTCTGCATGGGAAGCTCGCTCTGAGGATTCTGCTCTCATTCTCAGCAGAAGCGTCTCAACTTTTGGGTTTTAAATGTAACAAAATGATGCGGTGGTACGTACGTAAAATATAAATTGGTGCGTCTCAAGCCTTGGTTTTAAATACACTGTTTCTCGTAAATATATAACAAAATGATGCGGTGGTACGTAAGTAAGTCTAATAAATTGGTGTGATGTCGGCAGCCCTAAATTGTACTGCTGTTGTTGCTCTTCAGTTCTTCTTGTTACTGTTGCTGCAAAAAAAACAAGGAAATTAGTTCCCTATGCTTCTTTTTACAGTCGAGTTACGATGCGCCCACGACCAATTTGTGTGCACTTTTTTTTGTCCCTGTGTGAATTTAATTTTCGGAATATGATCAACTCTGATTTTTGAGCTCTTTAACCTTAAACTGATATGACGTGGATGACTGACTGACTGACACCCAACAACAACTTCCTCTCATGGAATGACGAATATGACAAATATTTGATTGTCATCGTATTTAAATATTGGTTCGTTTTTTACGGATATGTTAGTCGGTCGGTCTTATTTATTTTACGGTGTGAATTTGATCCTCCTTCTTTCGCAAATAGTTATAAGATTCCGATTCTTCTCATGTAACCGAATAATTTTATGGCTAATTGTATCCATCACGCAATCTGCGACTAATAAAAAAAAATAAGCGACAACGAAACGATGAACCGCTGCTTCGTACATATCCCAATCTGCATAATCACTCCCTTCGTGTTCCAAATACTGACTATTTATTGCTGTACAAATGGATGTTTTTGAAGGATAATGCATAAATATATTAACCAACTAATAAAGATAATTAATGATATATAGATAATTATGAGATGAGACCATGAATTGTCAAATGGTCATATTAACATTTAGTCATTTATTTGGTGAAATTATGAGCAATTATTCTTTTTATGTGTACCTACACAGACATGCCGATTAATTCCAGGTCGGTTTAATGGACAGATGGAAAAATTATGCGGATTTCGATTATTATCTATTTCCTAAATCATGGGTTCGTCGAGTTGTTTAGGTTAGAAAATGAAGTGTGGATTGTATGTGTCGAAATGTTGTTATGCTCTCTGTCGTCGTCGACTTGCTTGTGTTTGTACGTCGTCCATCGTTAAGTGGGTGCTAACAAGTTGAATCAGATTTCATTTCATGTTTATCTTCTTGGAACGACCAGCACCAGCCAGAACCCGAATGGACTCTGGAGCTTGTGTCCAATTCTGTTATGAATATCGTGGCGAATAGCATCCCTGATTTATTTATTACTCCAAACAGCAAAGCTTAACTCGTCAATGCTCTACTTTAATAATTTAGCAAATCTAACGAACAATGGAGGTCTTCAAGCGTATGCTCTCCGATTTTGGTAAAACTAGTGTCGATCGATCACAAATTTAATTAATAGGAAATTTGCAAAAGGCATGATCTCCCAATGGCCACGTTTGGCGGAGATATTTGCATCCGAAAAGGAGAAAATGGGTCTTAACGTTGACAAATTTTACATTTTCCAAATTTGCTGGGCATTTTTTCTTCTTCAAATGCAAATATATCTGTCAAACGTGCCCATTTGGAGATCGTGTCTTTCGAAAATTTCATATTAATTAAATTTGTGATCGATTGACACTGATTTGGTCAAAATCTGAGAGCATATGCTGAGAGACCTCCATTGTGAGTGAATAAAAAATGCATGTCTTTTGTTTATGACACTGTGTGACTTCTGCTCCTTTCGTAATATGCTGAAGAACAGACCAGACCACAAAATGATCCTCAAATTTCTACACCATCACCACTTGAAAAAGATTTTTGTTAAGTGGGGATGGATGAAAATGTGTCAATTTATCAGAGTTTCTAAAGAATTTGATGCCTTATTTCCTTATGCAAAATACGTTAATCTCCCTGTCACAATAATATTAAGCTTGTTCTTATTACAGTTTGCACACGCACGCACGTACGTCATGATGAATTTTACGATGCACCTTCCTCAAAAGTATATGTATTGAGATTGAGATATCTCGAGCTAGCTGCCACAATTTGTGGTTAGTTTTTAACCTAATTGTAATTGTGACGACTAATTTATTTGCAACAAATAGGCAACCACAACTAAACAAAAAGTAATTTCATTTCATCTTCACTTTGACTCAAGAAACTTGCCTGTCCTCGTACTCTTAGTTTTAGTTGGCCAATTCGATAATAATGAGACAAATATTTTATAAATTATTCCGTTTTTATGATTAAAACAGATGGTAATGATAAAATCATGGTAAAATTGTCCCACATTTTGTCACTCATGTATTAAATATGGGGGTAAAAAATTATGCCATTTTTACTATTAAAAGAAAGAAGCCCACAATGACTACGATCATTTTTATGCATACGGAAACAAAAACGGGCGGAAAAGAAGAAGAAGTATTTCGAAGAAAAAGAAAAATTTCTCTCATTTGTCACAGAGTCGCCGAGTTGACTTTTTTGTTTTGTTTTACATAAATAAATGTCAAAAAAGCTGCACTTTATTCATCTATGCAGGAAAGATGTGGATGGATGGATGGAGCTTCACATTCCACGTTGGTTCCACATCTTTACTTACGAGGAATTAGAGAGGAATTAAAGAGAATTGATAGCACAATGCAAATGAAATTGGATTAAACCTTGTCCACAAAAACAATACAGAAGACAAACAACATCGACGAACTTGGTGTGATGCGACGACGATTCAGAAAATCAATTAAGTTCGATAGACCCAAAATGTATGGCAGATAACTTAAACTTAGAATTCTTTCTCTTTTTTAGTAAAAAAAATCTTGACAAAGGAATTCACCTTACCTGAAAAATTAGGGGTGGGTGAAGAAGACGAACCTCTCACTCAATTTGCAAAAAGTACCCACTCAATCAGTCATCGACCAAATAAGACTAAAAAATAACAAATCGGCGTCGTTTAATGACGAATAATTAACGGAATGTGTGTATGATTTATTATGCATTCGTTCGTGTGGGGGTGTCCTTTGAACGAAAAGTAAAATGGAAATTGGAGAACAATGAAAGAGAGTGAGCTCAATATATAATTCGTCAACTCAATGAATTGAATAGTGCATTATTCTGAAAGGAAAGCAATAATATCGACGACGACCTGCCTGCCTCTCTCTCTCGCAAAAATACCATTGTTTTTCATACTTGGATATTTCAGCAGCATTACTATTATTAAACTGTGTAAGGTTAGTTGGTTAATTATGTATGGCAAATAATTTAGCTGTACATGCATGCATAAGTATATACTAATTGAATTTTATAGTAATTAGCCTACATTAAATGTCAGCAAATTACGGTGTGTATAATTCCATTATTTATGCACTCGGTGAGGAATTTATGTTACATATTCTCCAATGAATCAATAGTCATAGGCATAAAAAAATGTTTGGATATTGCGAATTGCAGTTTCTTACGTACGTATTTGAATATTTCTTCTTGTACATACGCGTGACATGACATGACATGAAATCACGGATGAAATCAAAGATTTGATTTGATTTAAACCTTTATTCACGTGTTAATAGTTATCAGTTTACAAAACTGGTTTAAAAACTATGACACAAGTAGATAAAACTATATATTTAACCTAAAAAATATCTAATGGACTCAATAACAATATTGGTCGTCACGTGCATTAATGATGTGTTCACGGACGGCTTGTACATATTTGTTGTAACTCAAGTTTGGGTCCCAATCGCGTGGGAGTTTGTTCCATAACTTGGTCGCGCGATAATTTATGGATTTTTGAGCAAAGTTACATGATGTTACAGTTAAGAGTGGCCAAGAACGTCTCATTGCGGAGGAACTTATTTGGTCTTGGAGGTGTTTAAAAGCGTACTTATACAGAAATAAATCGCGACGCTCACGTATTGTCAAGAGGTTACACTTACTTAACAAATCATTTACCTTTATCGCTTGCTTATTAATTTTAAAGCGTGAATGTTTCTTATGTCGAAATTTTTTTGCAAGGGAGGGAAACATGAATTTGACAAGGAAGGAATTGACTTTATGTTGTATTGAATCGAGTTGAGCATCAGTTTGAATGGCCCAGATATCAATACAAAAGTCCATAATTGAGTGAATATGACTGTTAATCATAATGGCCATGACTTTGTCGGTCAGGTGCCGCTTTAAACCGTGTAGATAACCTAAACTCTGAGAAACTTTCTTAGTAACAGCATTAAAATGATCACGAAAGTTAAGGTTAGAGTCTAACATTACACCGAGGTATTTGAACGTATGTACATATTCTATCGATTGGCCGTTGTTTAACAGAATTGGGGAGGTAAACTCAGGAGGGATTACACAGTTAGGTTTACAAAATATTTGGAACTTAGTTTTGGTATAATTAATTGATAGGTTGTTGTCATCGTACCACTTTTGCACCGCGTTTGCCTGGTCAATAATGATTTTCATCATAACATCTAAATCTTGACCGGCGATGTAGATTACCAGATCATCAACATAGAGTAAGAACGGGATGGTGATGATCTTATTTATGTCGTCTTGATAGGCTGAGTAATACAAACCACTACCCGCTGCCCCTTGAACTACACCCGTTGGATTATTAAAATATTGATCATCATCCTTAAACTTAAAGCATCTATTATTCATGTAGTTATACAGAGTACTAATATATGTAGGGTTTAGTTTAAACTGAGACATTAATTTCTTAATCAACAATGACCTATCTAGGCTATCGAAAGCAGAACGGGCATCATAATAAATCGCAATACATTTACCATTCTTAACATCAAGTGCTGAATATATATAGTTAGTAAATTCAGAAAGAGCAGTTTGACAAGAATGTTTTTTTCTACAGCCATGCTGTTGCTTGCAAAGTTTTGAGTCAATTCTAAAACATAATCGTGTATATAATAATCGTTCGAAAATTTTACAATATATATTTATCATTGATATCGGTCGGAAACTAGAGGGAAATTAAAGAGGGAAATAATGCAATGTTTTAAGTATTTGCAATGTTTTTTTTGATGAATGCGTAAATAATTATAACGTAAAACGCATCTTTTGTACAGTTTTGTGTTTCTTTTTTTTCTTCCTTTGTAAAAATGTGTTTACAGATATTGCAAAGATTTGCATTACATTATTGTTGCCTTTCCGCTCTGGTTAATCCTATTATTTCTTCTTCTCCGTCATCTCATCCGTGTGATTTGATGGTTTGGTGGATGGTCTGGCTTTTAATTGCAATTTTTACAATTTGTAAGCAAAGAGTTAAATGGTGTTTTTGAGATTAAATTAAACATTGATGGGTTTAAGATTGAGATAAATTGTGGTAAATATGTATGTAAGAGCAAATATTCTAAGTACCTCAATTTTCCTATTTTTCCTTCAGGAAAAAATAAATAACCAGTTTGTCACCTTGTCGTAGTCATTGTCGTCTATAGGATAAATATGTAAATATTAATGGTATATATGTAGATAACTGATTGTATTTTTATGCTGCTCGATGGCGCATTTTTAGTGAAAAAAATCTTGCAGACTGTTCTTGACGTAGATAGTTATGCACATACCTAAGCATTCAAGAATGACCAGTACCTGGGACAATGTGAAATAAATATAGACAAGAGGTGTGTACAAAATGATCGTAAAAGTCGTTTCGTTTTAGCCAGAACCAGGACTTATGCATGTAATCGTTATGTCCGTCCATCCGTCCGTCGTTCGATAACCTTCGAACGAGTAGACCAATTTTAGCCTAAAAAATGTATCTGGGCAATGCAACGACCGAGTTGCAGAACATTTAATCAATCCTGGTTCGGGCTAAGCAAAGTTGTACTAATTGGTTTTATAATATCGATCATGCAGTAGTCATACGGTCGAAGGATGAATCGTCGTAATTGGCATCATTGTTAATTAAGATTAATTAATTACTATCAGAATTTGCGCCTAAGTCAATTTATCCTCCTTACATTGGCAAGGAGGTTCAAGGTGCTGAGAAAAAATCGGGTTGGTTTTATAACGAAAACGATATATGAAACCGGTTCAGGAGTGGTCTGGCCTTTTTACGATTAGTCAAGTGAGACGTATATAAAGAAGAGGCTCCAAATCGATCTGCAACACTATTGGCGCCTGACCTGATAGAAAATAACATAAAATCGGAGGATTAAAAAAACTGAAAAATTAAAAAATTTCTGAAACATATTAATCAGGTAATTTGCATATAATCGATAATATTTTAGGAATTATTTCCAGTGATATTTGACCTTTGAACGATTGTTAGTCAAAAATTTGAATTCTTAAAATTAAAAAAAAAATCCCAAATTTTTACATATAGTGCAAAAACTGATTAAATAAGCCCCTAATTTTATTACGGACTATTTATCTACCAGAAATTACGCAAATTTTAAGCAATGTTACATCAAAATCGCTAGAGCACGAAAAAAGACCCTATATTTCATTTATAAATCTGTGGAAATTTTCGAAAAATAATCAAATTTTTTATATATATTTGTCGCAGTACAAAGATAATCTAGGATGGCTTTCTCTACATCATTGTTCGCGATTCTCATTGTTCTCGCCATTTCATCCACATCATCATCTCCCGTCCTAAAATCCTTTGACCAACCAGAACTGAACGGAGTTTCGCACGAGTCCTCACACCGTCTCGAAACTTTAAAGAAAATAAATCCATTCGCACATGACGTCGACGTGTCCGCAGTGCTGACCAAACTGGGAGGAGTCGAGGGTCCAGAGGACACTCAGGAGTACCTGGCACACGTGACAGACTGGATTGAAAAGGCCAAGGCGCAAGAAAATCTGGACGATCAGCAATTTTATAATGAGAAATAATTAAGTAACTGTAATTCATAATCCTAGTAATATAATAAATTTATATATTTACTTACAGTGGAACTTTTCCGGCTAATTGTTATCTCATTTGCATATTTTGACGCATATTCGCAATAGATTATTCAATATGAAAAGCCCGTATCGCCGAAAATGGGGATAGTGAGATTTATGCAAATGAGGTGATCCAAAAATTCAATTGTATATATTGGTATTTTATTGAAATTATGTCAAATACGAAAAAAAATTTGTTTAATAGAAATTTAGGTGACAAATTGGTATTTAGTGACAATTTAATGGAAATTTTCGTGAAAAAAGTTATGTAGTAAAAAATTAGATACATGATTTCAGAAAAACAAAAACATTCAGGGCTTTTTAATGGTACTATTTGCGAGCTTGTCGGCCCTGATCTTCTTGTAGTAGTCGTCCTCATAGTCGTAGTCGTCGATGTGGTAGTGGTCATAATCGTCCAGGTAGTAAAGAATGGCGATGAAGAGAAAGAGGAAGAGAATACTGAAGGAAAGGCTCCACCAGTCGTAGGGACCGCCGCCGCCGACGTAGCCCCCACCTCCCCAACTGGGCGTAGAAATGAAGTTGAGATGATGGTGGTGGTGTCCGGACGGTCTCTAATGGTGGCGCATTCATGCAGTTTATTTCTTTAAAGGGGTCGTTAATTGGAGTTTTAAAAAATTAAATGATGGTTTTGGGTCGTTATCAAAAAAGTGTGTGTGAATTTATAGGTCTCACGTGGTGGTGGTGGGAGGTGTGGTGATGGTGAGACGAGTGACGATGGCCCCCTCCTCCCCCGTGGTGACCATGCCCGTGACCATGCCCGTGGGAAGCTCGACCTCGTTCAAGGTTAGCGAGGGCGGATTCCATCATTCCCTGAATTGAAATAGGACTCATGACCAAAATCGTCAGCATCAACACATTTTTTTAATTATTCAACTCTGGGAAATTTTTAACATTCTGGACGACGAATTTGAAGTCAGTAAGATGATTAACAGAATTTTTTAAGCCAGTTTCGGTGAGTCCCAATTTTTCTGAAAGTTTCTGAAACTTGAGATCGCCTTCAAAAAGTGTCCAAATCTGGAGTGTGCACTTTTGTGTAATTGACAACGACTTGCTTTACAAATTTGTCGCCCAAAATTTTTAAATAAATTCCCAGAGGCGAGCAATGATTAAAAATGTGGCGTCACCGAGTCTACATTAAAGTGTGTAAATAAGACGCGCTTACATGTCGCATTCCGCCAGGCTGATGAATATGACCGTGCTGTAAGGCACCACCTCCTCCGTGAATGTGACCTGGACCACTAGCGTGATGATGGGTCTACAATAAAGAATAGTGGTGATTTTATATACATGTTTTACGGAGTGAGGCAAATTGAGACACACACAGCAGAGGCACGATAAGACGAGTGAGAGTGGACGCCGTGACCACCGTAGTCTGTGTATCCCCAGTGGGAGGAGCAGGCAGTCCCCTGATACACCAAGACCCCCAGCAGGACAAGAATTCCCTTCATGGCGTCGTAAAAAGTATGTGAAACTTCGACGATTGAAAATTTAGAGACGTGGAAACCTTCTCGAAACCAAGTTTCCCTTCCGACTGGATAACATTTCTCGTTGCCTAAAGTTTTTTAGAGAAAAAATGAAGGTGCATTTTAAAGAAAGATTTTAAACGTCTGCTGATCCGATCGCATTTTTATTGTTAAAGGCTCCAGTCTTCTTACTCGGTATGACAAAAGAAGGGTCCCTATTTTCGATAGAAAAAGCATAGTTATGTCATCTCACTTATGGAGTAAGTAGATAATAAGCCGAGGAAATTCCCATTTTTAAGAAGGTTGATTTTTTAAAAGATTTTCCGATAAAAAGGAGACAGAGGAGAGATGAGAATCTGGTTCAAGGACATAATAGAAACCTAACATCACTCTAATAATATGGCTAATGGAAATGGATGGATGGATGGATCAGAGATCACCGTAATATTCCTCACATTCTACTCGTATTGTGCAATTGCGTTGAAAAAAAAGACAAAAATGTGTTCTATTTATGTTGTAAGTATGTCGCAGATTGGAAATTCTTACAAATGTTTTCCTGATACTATTTACTATACTTGCTTACTGCAATTTATAGCACTGAATTTCCACCTCGAGTAAGTACATGTTCATATTTATGTTATATAGCAGATATGTCTCACATTGGCAATTTTTCCCTGATAGTATTTACCATAATTTGCATATGTACTGCAATTTACAGGACTCAATTTGCACCTCATGTTTGTGGTGCAAATAGTACTATTGTAGTACTATTCCAGTACTACTTGCATAATAAAACGTGGCGTGACGATCTTGTCACGTTGATGTCGTCAGAAAGAAAGAACGATGTCGTTTTTTTGTTGTTTTGTTGTTGAGGATGCGGGGCAGATCGGGACGCGGACTTTGAGCTTCATACCAGAATCAACACAACTCCCGTTTGCTCCATCCATGTGGCTCTTGTTGTTTGTGAATTACTCATCTCCGGTCGAAAAACTAATTATTTGTCTCTATTTACTTAATTATTGTCCAATCTGCTTCCATTAATAGTAAAGTGTGTGGTGGTCGTGCGTGGGTGGGTGGTTTACTCGGTGTGCAATTAATTTCGTTCGAATAGGAGCCATATCATTCTGCCCTCTGAAACCTGACTGGACTGGACTGGAATTATTAATAGTTTTGGTAATAGAGTTTCGTTAAACTGGTAAATTAGCATAATGTTCGCTTTATTTATTTATGTAGTGTTTCTCCATTTCAGGTTGGACAGTAAATAAATAGTATCTATAAGTAAGAAGATATTGGACTGGACTTTGTGGACTGGACTGGCTGCCTGGCTGAAGTAGTAAAACAGACTAAATAATTATTTATCCTCCTACTCCAATTGGTGATAAGCCATTCGTCTCTCACTCGTCTTCGCCACTCGTGTTGTTTGTTGCTAATTTACCCACAACACAACATCGTCCCGTGGTCTTGGTTCATCCTGGTCCAGTTGACAACATATAAAAGAACGGGAGGATTACGCACATTACCGCATCGCATGATCTCCATCGTCCAATATTCGACTCGATTCATCATCACTGATGGTTAACGAACGGAGGTGGAGCTGACAGGACGACGAAGATCATCACAGCATCAGGAGCAGAGATGATGATCAAATAGATAGAAATGATGCACTACTGGATGATGGAAACAAGACGCTGTGCTATATCTTCACCACCGGTCAATCCTTTCTGTTGGAGTGAACTAAACAAATAGATAAAAAATAACGGACATGTTAGTTACGTTAATTACTCACGTGTATGTAATCCAGTTTAATTATGGTGTGATTCTGTTTGCAATTTAGGAAATCCCTGGCTCTTCTCCTACCTTCTTCATCATTCTCAGTGTGAAGGTTTAACTTACCGGTCAATCAAAAGTAACAAAGAGAAGAAGAGCCCACACGGAGGGGGTGTTATTCGCTATTACAGTTTCATGTGACGTGCATGGGAAAGATTTTGCAATCGAGTGAGTGAGCTGAACTATTAAACTGAAATACTTTTATAATACTACCAACCACACCGGTGGAAATATCAATAAAATACTGCGCCTACCACGAGCAAGTAGTAGCACGTAGTGTGGATGGGATCAGTTAGCCATAAGAAGAATAATTGACTCGCCATCATCGAATATAGTGCTATCCTCAGCTAGATTTTTTTTTACCATTATAAAATTTACTACTCTTTGGGACTGCAACACGCGAGGAGATTCAGTTCCAAGAGGAAAAGGACAGAAATTAGATGCGCAACCGGCCTTTTTTGGCAGCTCAGTATTTTTATCGTCATTACTAATCACTCAGACCACGAGGACTGAACATGTCGAGCCCCCCGGATAGCAACCCGTTCGATACGACGGATGCAACATCCCTTCCCAACATGTCGCGTCGCCTGTCCCGCAAAGAATCCATTATGAGCAATGGAGGTGAACTTCCTCGTAAGTGGAGCTAATTGTTAAGGTTGAGATTGTTACGTTTTTCAAAGCAATTCATGTAGTTATTTCTATACATTTTCTAGCCATGCCCTGGTTTGGGATGGACATTGGTGGAACCTTAGCCAAACTTGTGTACTTTGAGCCTTTAGATAATACTCCAGAAGAAGACGAGTCTGAGGTGGAAACGCTGAAAAATATCAGAAAATATTTGACAAATAATAAAGTCTACGGGGAAACGGGACATCGGGATGATCATCTTCAGGTATGTATATGTATTTATTAGGGAAAATTGTGAGTATTTAATTTGCATAATTGTGATACTTTTATAGATGGAAAATGTCACAATCGGTGGGAGGCGAGGAAGCTTGCACTACATTCGTTTCCCAACATCAGAAATGGACAACTTTTTAGAACTGGCAAAATCCAAAGGGATGGCGAGCCTTGCTTCCACCGTGTGTGCAACAGGGGGAGGTGCCTTCAAGTTTGAAAACCAGTTCTTTCTTGTACATACACAGATAAATAATATGCTAGATAGATAAATGATTATAAAAAGAGTTGCAATTTTCCTAACTTTTACTCTTGGTCACAGGAACTAAATATGCGACTGCACAAATTTGACGAGCTGGACTCACTCATCCGGGGAATGGAATTTGTCGAAGGGAACAATCCTCAGAGCGAATGTTACTATTTTAGCAACCCGAAAAGCGATGATTGCCGCAAAATTCCGTTCGATTTTAGCAATCCTTACCCTTTTTTGGTGAGCCATCATTATCATCATCAAATTCATCAAGGCCGTCTTTAATTTCTGTTGCTAATTAAATTATTTCATAACGGAATGTATAGGTGGTGAATATTGGCTCTGGTAATACTATTTTTTATTTATTCTATAAAAGTTATACTTATGTAATTAACATTCTGTATCTTTTCTCTTTTAGGTGTGAGCATGTTGGCTGTAACTGGACCTTCGACGTATCGGCGTGTCACAGGAACGAGGTGTGATTACATTTGCGAGTTGGTGTTCCTTTACTATTTTTTGCTTTTAAAATATCTTAAATCTTTGACTGGGTTGGATTTCGGGATGACTTTACTAACATAAATATTATAGCGAAAATTTTTTACACCAACTTCAACTTGTTTTTTTTTGTGATTTTTTTAGTTTGGGAGGAGGAACATTTCTTGGTTTGTGCTGTCTCTTAACGGGTTGTTCCAGTTTTGAAGAAGCAATTGAACTCGCCACGCTCGGAGATAGTACCAAAGTGGACAAATTAGTGAAAGACATTTACGGCGGAGGATACGAAAAATTCGACTTGGATGGTAACATTGTGGCGTCGAGGTGAGAATCTAACTATTATGCGAATAACTATGTAATCGTCAAATATAATCAATATATTTGCTTCTTCCAGTTTTGGACAAATGATGTCCAAGGAGAAACGTTCCACTGTAACTCGCGAAGATCTCGCTCGGGCCACCCTCGTCACGATTACCAATAATATTGGCTCTATTGCTAGAATGTGTTGTCTTAACGAAGGAATCAATCGAGTAGTATTCATCGGGAACTTTCTCCGTGTCAACACAATTTCCATGAAATTACTCTCGTACGCGATGGAGTACTGGTCCAAAGGTCAACTGAAGGCACTTTTCCTCGAACATGAAGGTTATTTTGGCGCCGTGGGGTGTCTCCTGGCCCTCATCGCGCAAAGGGAGGACTACATTCGAAAACGGAACGAAAAAAATAAGCTGCAAAATGGTGACTCGAAGGATAAGATGGACGACTCTGACAATCATCATCACGATCTTGGAGGAATATTAGGACAAGAGTCGGACAATTTAGTGGACAAGTAGTTTATCATCATTTTGATCGGTCTATTATCCTTATATAAATCCCAAAGTGACAAGCACATTAACTTGGACAATTAATTTTACTACCAAATAATTTACTCGCTACTTGGTGTGCATAAAAATACTATGTTACAACCATCATTATGGTCGTTTCGAAATATATTGTTATTTTTCTATGTGAATATGTATGTAGTACATGAATGTACATATAATATTTTGAGTGCCTGCTACTTAAATTCTGATTCTCTTTTCGCAATGAGGTAGATGGGGCGAGAAACTGTGATAGTCAATTTTAGACGGTATGTTGGGTGGGGGTGGGTGGTTCTCTTAAATAGCATAATATGCAGATCTTTGTGTATTATTATTATCTCATAAATATTTTTACTAGTGGTGGTTGTCATTCTTTGTGAGTCGTCGCAATGTACTTTAAACTAAGTATGATTTCTTTGATAATTTTAGATCGCATTCTTTATTAGTCGATGGGATCAGTTGCTATTAATATTATATTAGCAATTAATGTGTTGATATTTTAATTTAAAAATCTCCATAATGTCAAACTTATCCTTAATAAGAGAGATGACATATCATAAGATTTAGATTAGACATGCACCGAGTACCGAAAAAGTCGACTCGGCCGAGCACCGAGTACTCGGCTATATTTTTGCCGAGTACTCGTTTCTGCTCGTTTGCCGAGCACCGAGCAAAGCTCGGCAATCGAGTACCGAGCAAGGCTCGGCCACCGAGTAAATTGTCAAAAAGATAATCAAAAAAATCATTGTTTACATAATATTTAATTGCCAGTACCTTTATTTTGAGAGCTGGTGGAAGGAATCACGTGAAGTTACTGATTCTTCTTCCTGTTCCAACATTTCGATTAAAGTTGATTACCGGATAGAATTAACAAATTTCATGGGTGTATTTTTCAAGTAAGTTTGATTTTGATTGCAAAAATCACCTGATGGATAATTTGAACTGCGTGGTGTAAGTACCGCGTAAAGTAGTACTGGATGTATATAAAAATTTAAGAAATGCTCGGCCGAGCACGCAAAAATACTCGGCCGAGTCCGAGTAGTTAGAACACGGCTAAAACCTGCCGAGTACTCGGCAGCGCCGAGTACTGGGTGCATGTCTAATTTAGATTTAGTCGAGCTCTTAGTTTTTTATGATACCGTTAACGGTGAATTGGGTGCTATTGTAAGTGCGGAGTAGTAATGATTATGTAGGTGTGAAGCCTTTAGAATAGGATGTTAGAATCCAACCTAGACTTTAGAACCATTCCATTTCAGTAGAAAAAAACAATAAGAAGAAAGAAACAAAGACTTGTTGTATAAGACTATGTATGTTGTTGTTATTAAAATAAAACATACCACGATTTTAGTAAAATAACAAACATGTTGATGCCTAAAAGTTGATAACACCCGTGTTCTTCTTGGTGCAGGACATGTTGCATTCCCACAAACTCGAGAAACGATTCGCATTTCCACCGCACCCATTATAAGCGAAATGTTGACAGCGATTCGCGACCGGGTCGTAGTGAAACTGATCCATGAAATTTCCTCGTCTCACGCCTGGGCACACGATCCCGTTATCTCGTTCCAGCTAGTAAACAAGCAATCTTAATTTATGTATTAATTTGATATATTTACATATTTATTATGAATACCTCACAAAATACGAGAGGAAACTTTCGTCGCATTCTATTCGCGGTGAGGGAGGTTCCAAAAATGATGCGTTTCTTGATGCTCGAATCCACTGTACCTTGAGGGATCACCGCGGCGTCATGAGAGTCGCGAGCGTCACGTTTCTCGTTTATTATATTGTCTGCAGTTGCAGGCGCGGAAGCTGAAGACGCCGCCGGTGCAGATATCACGGAGGGAGATGATCCTAATCCCGATGTGTCCGAGGTGGCAACTGCCGTAGGAGCCAGGTCACGTTTAGGTTCAAGTTTGTTATCCATGAGCTCAGCAGGGATCACGTTGTCATCAAGAATGGCGGAACGTTTCGATGATTCCGAAACTTTGAGGTCTAGGTCAGATGTAGCTTCATCCGTAAATGAGGAGGTAGCCGAGGCAGCATCAGCACTGAAGGAGCTGGAGGATGAAGCAGAAGCTGTGTTATCTAGTGCACTGTCTGCTGCAACCTATTTAGTTAATTATGCAAGTTAATCAATATTGTCTGGATGATGTTGACTTTAATAAACGGATTATTATCACTTACTTGTTGGAGTTTCGAGTCATGCATTACAGAAAGCGATGCAGCCGGAGCTATAGCAGAGTCACCCGAGGCAAAAGAAAGTGCGGCACGTTTCTCTTTGACCATGTTGTCGTCATCGTCCCCAGCGGAGAAAGCTTGGGCCACTTCGGACGCGAGTGAGGCTGCAGGAGCTGGTTCATTCGTGGTGGTGGATGCTGCCGCCGACACAGATTTGGAAGAGGATGCAGCAGACGCCATGTCTGCTGGATATGCGTCTGCAGGAGAAAATCCAACTTGAGGGGACATTCCCCCAGCGAATGATGCACCAGGGGCGATAGATTTACTCGGACCGGCGTAGTTCGATTTCATTTCGTCACCGTCATCGTCTGCAAAGTCATTCAATTATTTTTTAAGATGCACAATTTTTAATTAAAGGTAATCATTTTCTTTCTCGGCTATTAAACAAATACGTTACCCTACTCACCGTACATGTCGTCAGTTGTGTCGCCCGCCTTCGCCTTGGGACGAGCAACCACACCCAACCAGAGAACGGAGACCACACATAAGACGAGGGTCGCCTTCATCATTCCGTTATGCTGCTCAGAAGTTATTTCTGGGTGTTATTTGTAATCTGGAAGCAACTGCTTAAAAACTGGAAAGGTTGGCAGGGTCTAATTCTAGGTTTAGTAGATTATAATTACAATACCATTGTCTGCAGAATGCATGCGGAAGTTTGCACATTTTATGATGGAATTGTTTATAAACAAATTAACTTAATGGGACTGGTATTTAGGATTGTAAATACTGTATTATTATGATTCGCGCAAGGTACATTATGTTAGGTAACGACGACACGTAGTATTATTGCATGATAAATAAGTACGCACCTGACTTAACAGTAGTTTGCACATGATGAAAAGTGATGTGTTTATTTCATGGAATTTGAGTTAGACAACAGGAAATGAATCAATGCGATTCTATTCTTAAGAAAGTATAAAAGTTGTGTAAAAATCCGCACACATAAAAAAAACTAAAAATGATGATAACTTATCTCCATGATTTTCTAAGAGGACGGAAGAACTGCACCCACAGCTTCATCCAACTCAATTCCGACCTCTTCAATCAGGTCCGCCTTAGACCCAGGCCAACCTTCCAATGCGGCTTCCAGTATGCTTGTCCCCATTTTCTTGCGGGCTCGCCATTGTCCCAAAATTCTGGCTCGATTCGTCCTGATCTTATCCCGCTCACTCTTCTCCAACACTTCCACATTAGCAGAAGCGAATTTGTCCCTTTTTTCCGACAATGCTGCATTCTCTTCAGTCAGCTGTGGCGTTAATTACAATTTTAAAGTTTAATATACTTCCGGTTAGTTTGTTGTATTTGATACTGATGATTTTATAAATGTTCCAAAAGCCAGTAAACGTACCTTTGCTATCATGATGATCATTTGTTCCGTCGTCATTGAGCTGTTGATGTGTCTGAGTTCGGCTTGCGACTCTTTCATTTGAGCGTCCAATCCCTTGATGGCTGTCTCTTTTTCCTCGATTCGCTTGTCCATCGCCTTTATCTCGTCCGCAGAAAAGGTGTCTCCAAGAATGGATTGCGAAATGACGTACACTTTCTGCTTACCGTACGTCTTCTCACGAACTTGTTCATCCTTCAATCATAGACAGAGAGATGAGGGGGGTGGGGAATTACTACAAGATTATGCGAATTATTATGATAAGCAAAGTACCTGGACAAGCTTATCAAGCGCCTTTTGCACTGCAGTCTTGCCATGTTCTTTATGAAGGTTAAGAACAATATCGTTCACAGAGTAGGGTCGATTTTGCGCCTTGAGATAATCCAAGACCGCATCGACGGCAGAAGCCTCCTTCTTACTAGCCATAAGAACGAATTCCTTTTACGTGACGTCAACGAGGCAAGGGATTCTGAAATTGAAAAACAAATTTTTAATAAATTAATAAAAGTGTAGTAATTAGTAATTTTTAATTTTTAAGAAACTGAAAAGTCAATTTAAATACATTTACCTTTACCCTGTATACGAAATAAAACTTCGATAAGAGTTTCCGCCGTAGTTTGGTCAAAAACTGACGAAGACGAAACAAAGAATGTAAAAATTTGGAATCAAAATTAATGAAATATGAAAAAGGATAGAATAGAAAGAACCCGGTCAACAATACCAAAAAGCCGATGAATCTGAGTAAACAATAAATATCGCTTGATTTGAATTTTTGATTGCCGGCTTCGATCATCACCATAAACCAACAGTTCACATTTTTGTTTACTTTGGATGGGTTTGATAAGTGATTGATAAGTCACGCATTTCATAATTTTGTTATTTTGCATCCAATCTGCACTGCATAAATGCTCGACACGTTGTCCTTCGTGGCGTTGTCGATATGCCCTTATTAAAATAACACAGAGACACTACTGTGTAGAAAATTTATGCCAATCCTATGAAAAACTGCAAAATTATGATATGGCGACGTAAATACGGTTATGGCGATGCGAACCGGTTTACGACATGTCGGCAACACAGATGAGGACATTGTGTCGAAATTTCATTCAAATCGGATGAGAAATGGCGAAATTAAGACATGGTGGACGATTGCAAAAGCATGCGAATCTAAAATGGCACGTTTTCGCGAGGAATGTCAGGTAGCCAAATCGGCTCTTTAACCTCGTGACCTTGAAATGTCCTTCCAAACCGTCCTATACATGGAGCTTCGTGAAAGAAGATGGTTTTTCACTTTTTCAGTCACCTCATTTGCATAAGTCTCACATTGCCTCCTTCCGGCCATGCGAGCCTTATGGACCTCATTGTATATGCAAAGATAGGAATGGCGAAAAATTAAGAGGCGAGGATTGCCACACCACGGTCACTGCACCAGTACCACATTATTAAAATGGATAACCCATCTTCTTATCAAGACGTTCTCGATAAGCCTTATCGAGCTCGATATCCTTGTCCGCCTCATCTGCATGTTAAAAAGTCGACAACATCAAATTAACTCCCAAAAAAACATTGAGGGTATTCACGCACCCTTGGTAACTACGTAAACAGGGTAAAATCCGTAAACTTACAAACGTTTACAAACAGCTTCCCGTGAATTCACTTTCGCAATTATTTTCGTAAAAATTTATTTGATAATTGAAACAAAATGCCGATGATTTCCAGAAAAAGGAAATTAATGGAAGAAATTTGTGGAGCTGTATTTATTGATGTAATAAAGCTCTTATAAAAATTTCGAAATTCAACCCTCCAAAATTCTAATCCTAAGTTATTTTTCGACTCCACACCAAATCTTAGCTGAATATATAAATTCTTCAAAATCGGTATGGGTACCCCTTCCTTATTATTGCCCATCTGGTTATTTTGTGTTCATCTTTGACTTCATATTCTTTCATGAGAATCTATTAAGTATCACTGTTCTGAATTTCAGCTTTTTGAGACAAGTTATGAAAATCGGTATGGGTCACCCCAGCGGGTCCCGGATGTGAAAATTTTACCAATTTCACTTCATATTCTTTCATTAGCAGCCACTAGCAACCTCTATGCCAAATTTCTGCATCGAACAATTTTTTTCTTCCCCAAATTGAGTTTACAAAATACCAGGGTTGTTAAAGAGACAGTAATTTGATAAGGGGTTGCGCAACGTGAGCACTTTTTTCGATTTTTCTTAGGTGAGGCATAGTAACCATGACCTCTTGAAAAAATGCATGGTTACGGCGAAGCCTAAGTATGCAAACAGACCCCCCCTCCCAAAATTCCACTCAAGATTGTGGCAAAACGGCTAATCGTATCAAAATGGTGTAAAAGGCAATCGTGCAGACCTTGCTGGGTAGATGATGCCCGTCAGGTCTAGAGACTTGACAATCTTATTTTAACCCATTTTAAATCGATTTTAAACTTTCAAACGACTGGCAAATTCACTTTTCCCATGCAAAGGTTGTGACTCGTCCATGTTTTAATGTGCGGAAATCTATAACGCGTCATTTAAAACAAACCCGAGCGAAATCGGACAAGAAATGAAAAAGTTTTCTTGGTAGCATCTGCAGCCAGTTACGTTGCTTGTAATGTTTCTTCATTACTTATAACAAATACTCGTTTCTATTAGCAACCAGCACAATAGAAACATGTAAGCTCTGCACTTACATATGCAAATATCTAAACATGTAAATATGTATGTACATGTATGCACTTTTAGAAATCCAGTATTAAAATAGTACCAAGCGGTATTCAGAAATGACTACAAAAATGGTATTCATAACTAATGCTCTGACGTAATCATGTTTCGTTTTCTCCCATGTGAGAAAAATTTCACGGTGAAAATGCAAATTCTCTTTCACGTTTTCCATCATAACTTTGTTTAAACTAAGGATGAGCATTACGAAAAATCCTGAAACACGTGTTTAATCATTTATCTAAGGATACATAATTATCGTGTTTTCGTCAAAATCGGAGCTAGACCGCTGGCGTCATCGTATTGCAAGCAATAGGAACCACTGAGATTTCAATTATACCAGATTTCTAAGTGTGTGTATATACAAAATACATGTATGTATGATGTTGATGCATTTCTTGCCCTTTAGTCCACGGGTGATAGGGGAATTTAATTTGGTGTTCCACGCATTCACACCTACTGGAGAATTAATTGCATATTATGTAACGCATCCAGGCTAATGAGATTTAATTTGGTATCTATTATTGATGAAAACTTAGAGACTTAAAAACAAAAAAATAAACTAATTCTTTAAAAAAAACTTAGGTGAGGCTTGCTTAAAAGGGAGAAACAAGAGGTTCTCATCGTGTAATAAAATAATATGCTACATCAATGTTCATCTCATGATTTATAATTTTAGGTGAATACAACAACAAATTATATGCGTTTCGGACCATTTGCCTCGCCGTGGGCCATTTTATGATTCAAATAATTAAAATAACTTGAAAATTTATTAGCGCTCAGTGCATTTGATACACATATGCAGTAATAATTCATATGAAACGATACAGGATTTAGTTAGATAATTTCGTTATCCATAATCTATTGGTGATGTAATGTACGAAGCTTGAGTTAGTTTGTAATATTATATTTCAGAACACTAAATTTTAAAAACTTCGACCTATCTTTGAAATATATTCATGTAGGCCATCAGTATAAGCAGAATCGAATAGTAACGAAGATTGCAACTTATGTATATTTAGGTACAACCATCAATATGGCGCACATACTATATATATACATATATGTATTTGTATGGAACAATTAATCAGGCCCACGGCGAGGCAAATGGTCCGAAACGCATATAATTTGTTGTTGTATTCACCTAAAATTATAAATCATGAGATGAACATTGATGTAGCATATTATTTTACTACACGATGAGAACCTCTTGTTTCTCCCTTTTAAGCAAGCCTCACCTAAGTTTTTTTAAAGAATTAGTTTATTTAAATTTTGAAAAAGCTGGTGGTCCGGACCACCAGCTCCTGATTGGTTATTAGGTTTTCCATACAAAATTTTTATTTCATGGCTTATTCTGGTAGCTGTTTGTCCGTCTGTCGTCACGATAAAATAATCTTATCATTCCTATCCTGTATTATCCTTATGTTTTAGTATTGTTGGAATTCAAATCTTTATCGATTTAAAATAATATAGAGTGTTTTTATAATGTATGTACATAAAAAACGGTATTAAATTGTGCTTGTGTATTTGTATGTATACATATACTGATAATTTCTGAATCGGGCTATGCAAAGTTGTACGGTGAGAATCTCACCGTGAGATTTAATTGAGTTTCCCCTCAAATTTACTTAGTGATTTAGCTTAGTGATTAATTTTTTTCAAAATTTAATTTTTTAATTATTTTAAAAAAATCGCCCACGTTGCGCAACCCCTTATCAAGTTACTGTCTCTTTAACAACCCTGAGAAAATACTTTACAAAATTAAAAGACGCCTGTGAGCTGCGTAAGTTTACAAAAGTTTGTAAACTGATTTTCCTTGGCAATTTTTGTAAAAGTTTGTAAACGTTTGGAAGTTTACGGATTTTACGCTGTTTACGTAGTTACGAAGGAGTGCGTGAATTGCCTCATTATAATTTTTATTGTTTAAAAAATGATTTATTTTTTTGGACTTTTGGCATAAAATTATAATTATGCTAAACTAAATTAGCATAAATAATTATCATTATGCTAAAAAATATGCATTTCAGTATTTATTAGAATTATATTGTGCTATTGCATGCATATAACTACTTATCGCTTATGTATTTAGTGGGTCGTGTCATTGTCGAGGGCCCTTCTCCACTTCCAGTTGATGAGAGATTTCCTCGTGGGAAGATCCTTGTCGTCACCACCATTCTTCTCAACATTATTATTCCCCCTCCTCCCTCCCCCCAAACTCTTCTCCTCGTCCCCACTGTTCTCGTAGGGGGCTCGTTCTCTAAGAAACAGGGAATAAAGGTTGGCCGACGCGGTGGCCATTTTCAGCTCAGAATTCGACCTGGTTTTTCTCTGGTGTGGATGACGCTGACTATTTTGCAGGGATCGTGACCCTTCCGAAATGAAGGTCACGTTTCTCTTGTGCCGTTGCGTGGTTGGGGCGGAATTGAGAGATTTTGACCCCGCGGCAAGACCACCACCGAACAAACGACTCTTCTCCTCCCCCCGTCGGCGACTGTAACTTCGCAACCGTTGATGCTTGATGGGTGGGAGGCTTCGTTGAAGTTGGCTATTAAACACGGCCACTGCTCCAGGTCGGACTAAAAATTAAGGCAAATTGTACATTTTTAGCACGTTACATAAATAATTAGCTCGTTGGCTTAAAAATTTCCCTAACTTTTCTTCTTGAGTTGGGTCAAAATTTCTAGAGACAATTATGAAAACGTTCAAAAGTCAAGGGTGGTTTCAAGATCAACTTCGGAAATTTTGATCCAACTCCAGAGATAGGGAAAGTTACGGAAATTTTAAAACGTACGTGGTCTTGCTAACTGCCTAACCGTAGCCGCGGAAGAGTGGGACAATATCCCCACGGTTATTCGATGTCCCAATCATCTGTTCATGTTATATAAACCCCTCCCTCCTTTATCCTACAATGTTAATGCCCTCAGATGTCCCCACGGCTTCCGCGACCACTGATGCTTACTAGAAACTTTACTTACTTACCAGGCGTTCTAAAAGCTGACGCGATATTGTCAGCGATAAAGTTACGTCTATTTAGAATCTGTTGTGTCGTCGTGGTGGGAGGAGGTTCACCGTAACGCGTCCCTTTCGGGGACTTCGACTTTGACGCGCCACGATGACGAGCTGGCGGTCGTTTCGGCGGTGTTGGAAGCAGTAAACTGATGGAGGATGTGAGCGAGGGGACTGGAGTGGTACAGACTGGAGGAGCTCTCGTCATGGGGGACGGAGGGAGCGGCGGAAGGTGATGGTGGTGACGACGATTTGACCGTAACCCTGCCAGCGGGAGGGCGATGTACGCATCTCTCGTGAGCGGAAGGAGGGGCAATTTGTTAACCGAAGTTCCAGATCGACTCCCATTATTGTTCGTTCTCAGCGGGACTGGAGGCCCAATTTCGAGACAGAGTCGTGAAATGGCCTCCTGAACGGCGTGAGCTTGTTGAGCGTCCGTGAAGAAAGGGAGCGAGCCTTCCGGTTGAGGCGGAAGTGGTGGAGGCGATGCGTAGGTGACGAGTCGTGGCGACGACTTGTTGGAGATGGACCGTTTTGTCACAGTCTCGCATTCGATGACTACTTTCGTATGGCTGTCATTCGTTGTGGCGGGGACGATGTTGGTGCCACTTCGGGACGGACTTTCCAGTGATGGCTTGACGACGGGACAGTTTAGACCACCAAGGGCGGCGTGGATGGGAGGCAGAAGTGGAATCAGGGGACCAGAGCGTGCTACTTGTGGGGCGAATATTGATCTTTCCTCCTCTTTTCCACCATCGCCATAGTTTGTGCACATGGGGGGACCACCCACTTGGATAAAGTGCTCATTTTCCGACACATTCGTCGTCGTGACGTCAGACAGGGTGGACATGGAGCATTGCGTCTCGATGTGAGTGATGTCACTTTTGTTGATACGAGGAAGACGAGGGGAAGGATTTGTCCCTTCATCTTCTTGAGTGACGACAGGGTTGACGACCAGCCTGGAAAAGTCTTCTTCTTGCCCGTTCACCTGTCGTGACGGGCAGGGTGGCGGTGGAGCGGAATGGATTGAAGTGAGTGACAAGAAAGACTGCATTCCTGGCAGAACGGAAGAGGAACAAGAGTCGTCAATGCTTTGATGATTCTTGGAGCAAGAGTCGTCAACTTCCGGATTCTTCATCACAGCAGCGATTAATTTCGTGGAAGAGTCGTCGTGCCGGTCATCGTCGTCGGTAAATAATGGTCGGTCGAGAGTGGAGGTGGTGGTGTCGACAGTTTGCGCCGTGGTGGAGGCGGGTGAAGATAAAACTGGGCCGGGTTGTGGTAAAGTGATAACACTTACGTCTTCTTCTATACGTGACGTTTCCACTTCCGGTGATTCCCACTGGACTAAGGTCGTCATCCCTTGACCATCGTCACTCTCCATCAACGTCACGTTGCTGCTATGTCCCGAACGGAGGACAAAGTTTGACGCCTTCTCGGCCAGGATGAACTGATCCGGAGGCAGTTTAATGGTCTGCTCGTCATGTTCTTTGTCGTCGTCGTCGTCATCATCGTCGTCCACCATGTACATGATCGTGATTGCCAGCGCGTTTCCCTGCGAGTCTTTGACCACCGGAATTTCTGAGGCTTTCGCAGAGGCGGATTCCTTGTCTCGAAGACTTTTCAATATGGGGAGACAAGTGTCGGGGAAAAGGGCGTTGTACGTGGGCAGAATGGAAGACCCAGATTTGGCGGACGAGTTGGACAGTTGATGACACAGGGTGGGGTTCACTGATTAACAATTTAATTAATTACATCGTTATAAAATTAGTAAATATCCGAACTGACACCTTTTTTAAGAATTCCCAACAGAAGGTCGTCGATATCGAATCGCGTGCCAGGATATGGTCGAGGCTCCACGATTTGAGATAAGGCGAACAGACAGTAGTCGTCGTCTGCTATTTGATGCAAATATGGAATTAGCATCCTCGGGATGGGCGTTCTCTTTGGGATCTCGTCCAACGGTTTCGCCACGACTTCTTGCCTAGATAATTAAGTAATCATGTATTTGCTTGTAATTTCATTCCTGATAAATTAACAGTTAACTGACAGTGCTTCAGGTGCAAGTAATCACATGCAATAAATAACGGCAAGAAAGTGGTTGCTTGCAGCTATTTTCACCTGCAGGAAATGCAAGGTGCAAGAAACTATACAGCGTGTGGCTGGATGGCTCATATTTCTTGCACTTTCTCGCACTTTCTTGCACCTCGCATTTCTTACTTTCTTTGCTTTGCAATGCAAGAAATGTCGAAACTAAACAGTGTAAATTGTGACTCACAAGTAGAGTCGCATCGTGTTGGGCGTCTCCTTCTGCATGTACTCAATTACTCGTTGCGCCTTCCAAATGTAATTTTCTATCCACGCCTTTTCCGACCTTCTTCTCCGACAAAGGTCCAGCTGCTGTTGGAGTGTGGCGTGATCCGTTGTAGGCAGACACAATTCTAACCCGGCCTACCTTTCTCTCAACTTTTCCAGCGAATTTTTAGCCGTTTGCAGTTTGCTCTGTAGCTCGTTGACTTGTTGCAAACCCTTGTCTCGATTATAGAGAAGTTCCTGGTGCACAAATCTCGTCTCGTCAAAAAACTTGTCCCATTTGGTGGCTCCATTCGCCTTGGAGCGGTGCGAATCGAGGTCTACCTCTTGAAAGTGGGAGTACATCAAGACCCCGGTGCAACGGGGACAGTTTCGTGGACGGTGGGGCAAGAGTGAACTCAACATTGACCGCACGGATCGCGTGGTCGACCTGAAGTATTAATAAATAATTATTAACGCGTTCTTTCGAGTTTGCTACATTTTTTGAAATTCAAGGTGCAAAAAAGTGCTAGAAATATGCGCCATTTAGCCACACGCCTAAATTGCATGAAACATGCGTCATATGAAATACAGCGGCGGGCGTGGTTTCTTGCGACTTGTATTTCTTACAGGTCAAAATAGCTGCAAGAAACCACTTTCTTCCCGTTATTTCTTGCAACTGAAACACTGTTTATATATAAAAATTGCATGTGCCCACAATTAATTACCCGATAACGGAACTCGACGTGGAACAAAATTTCAGAAGGCACTTTTTATGAAAAAGTTCCCCACACGTAGACACCACAATGATATCGTCATCCGTCTTTTTAACTGGCCTGCCTTCCCAGCCATCCTCCAACTTGCGTCGCCTAAACTCCGCGTCCTTCTTGTACTTGAGGTAGTTTTCTCGCATGGAGAGTCCGTCCTCGTCGACGAGGCCGTGGCAGCAGATTGGACAGCGGTGAATCGTATCCAGCACGATGGAGGAGTTGGAAACGTTGTGCTTCTTCCGGTTCGCCGTGGCCGGGTTGTGGACCGGGATGGGCTGCTGGGTCCCGACCAGGACGGGAACGCCGAGCCTGGGGTGACGCCGACGTGCCGGAATGACATGACTTTTACTGGAAGGAGTCGATAACACTTGTAGCGACGAGGAGGGCGTCGTCCTCCTCATATTTTTTATGCTGGAAGGCCGTGGTGTGAACAGGGTGGTGCGCTGACGGGGTGGAGTGGGAGACGGTTTTGACGACGACGACGCCATGTCTACATAAACTACTTTAAGGAAATGGAAATTATGAAATGAGGGCTGAATTTATTACGAGGAATTTTGAAATTACATTTTTTACGGGGTGGCGCCTAGTTTTTTGGGGGGAGTGGTTTTTTCTCGTCCATAATATGTCACCGAGTCGTTAATGGTGACGCATTCATTTTTCAGGATGACGCATCAGTTTATGCAGGTAATTGATTTCAAATCCTGCCACCAACCTGACAATTTTTAGTACATGACATACCTACAAAAACTAGTCTGGGTCTAAAAGTTCTTGCAACTTAAGCCGCAAAATGTTGCATAATTTGAATGCAACTTTAACAAAAGTGATCGACCTGTGCATTACATGCCCCAAACCAAAACCACTATTTAGTTAGTAACTAACTAGATTAGACGCACATGTACTAAAATATTTGAGGTAGATGCACTGAATAACCATGTGGAAAATGACAGTGCGGAAGCCACTGTAATTGTGGCGGATCATTAATTTACTTACACGGGTCGATTTCAGTTTGCACAATCAATTGGTAACAAAATCCTAATAATTGATGTGTGTGGACCTTATCGAATGAGAATAGGCGATGATGATGAACACATAGAGGGGAACACCACGTGAAAAAAAGTACCTCAACAATTTTCGTGGTGTGAGTCTGTGGCATTTAAATTCTGTATGCATCATTAGAACTGGGGCATTTTTTAGCAAAATTTAACCCTTTCTCTCCTCCGCTACGCCATTTCTTGTGACCGACTATGCAACCCAATGCAACAAGGTACCACGTACGTAGTTATGACCAGAGGGCGGATATGTATTTAGGAAAAATCGGTGAAATATTTCATATTTATGAAAAAATCTCAACATATTTACGAAATATGTACATAAGAATAGGTAGGAATTTTCACAAAATATTTGTGTTTTTGAAATTAATCCTCTCGATTTCTTTGTGGTCCAATTTCTTTGAGCAACAAAATCTCCTGAAATCGTTGGAACGGGATATTTACAAAACAAATTTTTGAAAAAGTATTTAAAAGATTTGCGTATTTTTCAAATAATAGCGGAAATATTTATAAATATTTAGCAAAAAACTAGATACATGTGAATATATGAAAAAATATTTTGAAAGTTTTGTGATCTATATGAGTTAAGGAGCACATCCACAAAGTTTGACCCCTTATCGTCATACAATGGAAAAGTTGAAAATATAAATGATTATCCGCCCTCTGCTTATAATACATACAGTTAGGTGCACTTTTTTCCTACTTTTCATGGTTGGTCGACCGAACTGCATTTGATTGCATCCTAATTTTAATGGCATGTTTTCGCGAGAGAGAATGCAGCGGAACTAAGTATTCCATTTTTTGTACAAATAATTGATTCAGTTTCATTTTCTTGCCGGTTATATGTACATATTTATTTCATAACGATAACTTGAAATTTTGCTTGCGATCTTGACACTTTTTTGGGACAACAAGTTTCAATACCGATAATTTGCGACTCATTAAAAAAACTAATAATATTTTTTTACCGTGATGCCAAATGAATAACTGTTCTGTTGTCTTGATCCAACCACCACTCATCCAAAGAGACAACAATTGGTCATAAAAGCAAAAATGTGACAAAAACATGGCGAAGCATGAAGCCATAAAAATTTAGAGATAATAAATAAGCGAATCGGTTAATAAATTAATGGGCATGATAATTCCGTAGATTTTTTTTTGCAAAAAACGGACCAGGGTCGAGCATGGGCGGGTGTTGACGGTCGTCAATAACTTTACAAAGGAAGGTCTGAAGTGGTATTTTGCATGCACAAATTTGTGCGTCAGGTTGATTTGAAATTGTGGTGTTGCAAATTCAGAGGGGTTTGGCTTCTGCATTTTATGTACATACTTGGCTTGGCTTGGTGCATGGTCGCAATTTGAAATGTGCAGTGCAGATCGTTTCAGGATGCATTGGACCATCATGTGTGCACGAGGAGTATAAATGGCGTGAATTCTGTGATGAATGATATCAGTTGTGTGTGGATTGACAATAGGATTTCAGTCTCAGAGTTTGATTTTAAATTGGAAATAAATTAGGCAAGTGCGAGCAATGGTGCGAGCACGTGTGGTGTTGATGGGAGTGGTCGGCGTGGCGCTGCTGGTCCAGTTGGCTGACGCTGGTGGACATGGTATGCATCTTAAGGAATACAAAGAGAGACGTACAAATGGTAAGAGGGAGGTCTGAATTTTCGTTGTCTTAGGAGGATACGGTGGGGGTGGTGGCGGACATGGAGGGGGTGGTGGTGGACATGGTGGGGGTGGTGGCGGACATGGAGGGGGCGGTGGTGGACACGGAGGATGGGGATGGGGTCACAGTGGAGGGGGAGGAGGGCATGGAGGTGGTGGACACGGCGGTGGTGGCTATGGAGGCGGAGGTCACGGCGGCGGTGGCGGAAAAGGGCATGGAGGTGGTGGATATGGAGGGGGCGGCCACGGTGGGGGTGGTGGCGGAAAAGGTCACGGAGGGGGTGGTGGAGGTCACGGTAAGAAAATTCTCCAAGTTACATAGCATAACTTTCCTCTTATTCTTCCATGTCTCTTTATGTAGGTGGATACGGTGGGGGCGGCGGTGGCGGAAAAGGTCATGGTGGGGGTGGGTACGGAGGGGGTGGCCACGGTGGTGGGGGCGGAGGTCGTGGAGGTCACGGATGGGGCTGGACTTCGGGAGGTTATGGAGGTTCGTAATTTGATCTCATCTGTAATATTGTACAAAAATACCAATCTAAATATGCAAACAGGTGGTGGCGGTGGGGGTGGACATGGTGGTGGCGGCCATGGGGGTGGTGGATACGGAGGGGGTGGCCACGGAGGGGGTGGTGGAGGTCACGGTAAGAAATTCCTCAATTTACATAGCATAACTTTCCCCCTAATTCTTCCATGTCTCTTTATTCAGGTGGATACGGCAAGTAAAGCTTACTCTCCACTAGTACGTGCATACTATTGTCTCATTTTGTACATTTTTGTTACCATCTCATCCCCAATGTCTCCCTTCCATTATAAATTCCCCCAAACCAAATAATACCGAGTTT
Organism: Folsomia candida; assembly: GCF_002217175.1. NCBI lineage: Eukaryota > Metazoa > Arthropoda > Collembola > Entomobryomorpha > Isotomidae > Folsomia > Folsomia candida. The sequence continues at coordinate 1,373,185 of NW_019091200.1, read as the reverse complement.
CATTCTCCAACCAGCCAAACAATTTAAATACATTTGTAAGTATTCGACCAGTATTTTCTTAGTCCACTACTTAACAGCACTTACCTTTTTTAAATGCCACGAGTTAAAAAAATAAACGCCAAGTTATTATATTTTTCTAAACAAACAAAAGTGCACTCAAAATTCTTTTCGACAAAAATTCCAAGTATTTATTTACTTTCCTTCATCCGCTATCATCAATTATCATAAACTTTTCGTCAGTGTGCAGAGGAAAAGTATGTCTTCATGATAATAACGACATCCACGAGACGCCATTATCATTACCATGCACCCGATACCCATGAACTAATAGAATTCATGGTCTCCCTCCTCATGTCAAGTGCATATTGTTCCCAACTACATACGTACAAACTTTCCGAGGACAACAATGCATTTATTTACATTCTACTTATTATAACCACTATTGATTCTTGGCATGAAAAAAATTGACGATATTCTGGATAAAAATCGATATTTCAAATTGTCGTGGGATGTTTTGTCATTTTATAATTTTGTTGTTGATAACAGCCAAAATTGTGATTATCCATAATGATAACGTTCCCTTTTCTTTATCCAATGTCAAACTGAAAAAAGCAGGCTAAATGATATCTTTTTTTTCGCGATAGACAAACAACATTTAATATTTTGTTATGCATTTATGCCAACAAATCAGGAACCCAAACATAAATTGTGATGACCGTGTGGGTGGAGAAAATGGGGAAATTATTGCGTCTCGTCTCATCGAGTGAAAGTTGTAATGGGAAATTTGGCCGGGTCGGATTTTAGCATAATTACCGCGAGCGTGACCCCAGGAGGAATAATCATCATGATATCATACGTATCACTTATTACCTATGCAGCACCTAAATAAATCCAATTAAGCTCCACCACTTGGAGCAAAACTGCGTAATAATTGAGTTTGTCCTCCGTCGTGGATGAGTTTTGTTTCGTTTCGTTTCGTTTCGTTTGTCGGTCGGTGTGTCTACTGAAAAGAAATCAATAACAGGACGCTCATGGAAATCCAAACGATGGCTAATCAAGCAAATCACCATTATGCACACGGCTTTTCCCTCGGTTTGGTTTGGTTATGCAATAATCATAATAATTTCTCTGAAAAAAAAGCAGCACAGGAATTTAGTCGGATGATAAAGATGTGTCATCACCATCGGCGGTTGGGTAGTATCCTTGTGTGGAGAAAGTTCTGGGAACACGTATGCATGTATCTATTGGGAATTTATATTGTACTGTACTGTGCTATGTATTGTATATACACATGTGGTGGTGGTATTGCATGCATGGCGTGTACACATATGCTGGTCGTCGTCGTCGTCTTCTTTGTCATGTCATGTCATTCCAATGTCATCCTGCTGTCATATCTCTCTCCGTCTGTCACCAAATGCCCGCTTTTTGGCTCCTGCTATTGGGCAAGGGAACAAAAAATGTTGGCTGGCGAATGAGCTAGTCAAAATATAAAGAGAAAGAAAGAAATAAAAACTAGGAAAATAAAAGTAGTTACTACTTAAATCGATCATGATTCCGATGCGGTTAAACTTACAGAGTTTGAAATAATGGATTGAAATTGCTGGAGAAAGCAAAAATTTAAAATGCTGACATTTCTTTTTCATGCGAAATGTTTACTTCGCAAAAAAATTGCATACAAACGAAAATGGGACAAGTTGCTCTCGCTTATTTATGAAAAGTTTAGGAATTTTCACTTTAAAAATTAACCTTACAAAGGAACCAAACCAAATTTCCGTGTTGGTCTCATCCCTATTTTATGCCATTTGAACGGGTTGAACACACCCGGAAGTAAGAATGGGAGACGTAAACTGTGTGGATATCGGTTTCATAAAGAATTCGAATAAATAAGTTATTGAAATGTTTTTACGTAAATATTTATACAAAATGACCCCGCGCGGTATGATGTCAGCGTCCAAATTCTACCTGAAGAAGAAGATAGTTAAGGAGGAGTACATATTTAGGTGGTTGGTGGTGAGGAATAAGGTATTTATGCAAATAGCGTGTACATACAGAGAAAGCCAAAGCCACAGAATTTGTAAGACAACTTTACTGGAGTAGAGGAGGAGGATTTTGGATTGGATTGAAGGTAATAGGTAATATCGATTAGATATAAAAAAGAGTGGACTGTTGGCGAATGTCCATTCAACTCAGGTAACTATGTAACTTACAGTGGAGGTCTCCCAGCGGTTGCTGTCCGATTTTGAGCAAACTGGTATCAATCGATCATAAATTTAGGTAATATGAAATTTGCAAATGATACGATCTCCCAATGGTCACGTTTGGCAGAGATATTTGCACCCGAAGAGGAGAAAACGCACCTAAAAATCGATGAATTTTACACTGCAAAATTATTGCGCGTTCGGATGCAAATATCTCCACCAAACGTGACCATTGGGAGATCGCGTCTTTCGCAAATTTCATACTACCTAAATTTATGATCGATTGACACTAATTGGCCAAAAATCTGAGAGCATACGCTGTGACACCCCCAATAAAGGTACAAGCGCCATACATACGTAATCATCATCACCCATACCTGCGAATATAGAGGTAGGTATATGTCCATCCAATCCAACTACCTGTCCATCCTTCGAAACCACTCCAGGTGTGTGTTGTGGTGGTGAAAGTCGTTAGTGTGCTGCCAGCCCTTCGTCTGGACACACGCAGGACATGGGAAGGGAAAGAGGAACAAGCACACTGCTCAGCATACCGTCACCGATATCATTGCTATCACCATTAGTATCTTTCGGACTATGGGCGTCTGCATGGGAAAAGGTACGCACGTAGCTCAAAAACCACGATTTAATTATAATCAACTTAATTTACTTATCTAAGAAGTATATTTTTTAAATAAAATATTCGAGTGCATGATTTCGTCAGGTGTCCAAAGCTGAAAAAAGTAGTACTTATACTGACGCTTGATCGGCACCTTTAATAAAAACTTAACCATTCAATAAAAAAAACCTGATTTTTCCCAATAAATTTCCTAATTAATTGTTCCCAATAAATGTTTTTTATTCAGACACGTCAGCAATAACTTCCGACCTGTTGGACCCCGACGGGAGGTTTGTTTCGAGTAAGGGTGCGGATGGCTCTGGCGGTGGTGTGGGGTCGACCAAGCTGAACAATAATGACGGGATGAGGAACGGTGGGGTTGGTGGGGACGAGAAGATATCGCCGCCTAGAACGCCCATCATATTCGTGCTTGGGGGTCCTGGGTCGGGGAAGATTACGCATTGTGACCGCGTCGTGCAGGAAAGGTCGGGCCTCGCTCATATCAACATGACGGACCTCATCCAACAACATATCGTCGGAAATGGTGGGAAAATGATAAGAAAGACCTTAATGTTCAATTATATGCGGGTTTTGAAGTTGAATTTTTGTGACTCAACTTTCCCTCGTCGATGTTTCAAATGACGATTTTGAAACCTGTTCACATTTGTGCGTTTTTAACAATATGAGGATTTTATTGCATCCAAAAATCGATAATCCTTAGATTTGCTAAGTTAGGGGGTTATAATTTTGATTTTTTTTCATGAAAAAATGTGTAATTTTCGCTTATTATTTTTTATCTATTTTATTTCTATTTTCTCACGGAAGAAAAAAAATCTGAATTCTACCCTGCTAACTCTGCAGACCTAAAAATTCTGTAAAAAATGCACGGAGATGAAAAGGTTTCAAAATCGCCATTTGAATACATAAAAGAAGAGAAAGTTGAGACACATAAAATTAATTTCAAAACTTGGATACAGAACAGATACAAGTCCACCTTAAATTTCTGTTAATTTCTGAATTCCTCTATTTATATATTTAGGCCTCAACGATTTTAGCCTCATCCCACCCTCCAATTTGATAGAAGTATTACAAATGGAAATTAAGATGGCGGTGAATGCGAGAGGATATCTGATAAGCGGTTATCCTCGGAGTATGCGGGATGTGGTGGAGTATCAAAATAAGGTACGTAATAAGTAATCGTGTTTATTTTCGGGGTGGCGTCGTGGGAAATGGCCAGCCAGCCGCATGGTCAACTCATTTCTCGTTTCATTGTCATTTGTCTCGCTGCCCTTGAACCAATTTTTTTCTCGCGTTTGTCACTTAATTCCTTTTTTCGTCCTTTTTTCCTCCAAGGACCACACCAAGAGTTATCGAGACACAACAAACCATTAGCAAAATTCTTTCTGGTCACTACTTATGCGATATGATCATATCAAAATAATAATAATAGCGGGGAAAGTTGCGCTGTTGGAGAAAGTTCGGCTTTAATGATTGGTGCCAATCAAAGGAAAGTTTTGCCAATCAAAGGAATAAGAAAAAGGCTATCAAATCAAATATCAATTGGCTATTTGTTACACTCTGTCTCGGCTGGAGGTGTTTTTTCACCTACTTCTTTTTACCCCGATTGAGGGCTCATGTATTTGTCATGTCTGTCTGTCTTTCGATAGACTTCAAATTTTGCACAGGTGTTAATAAGGTGAAAATATGTACATGCAAGTTTGTAAATGAGTTAAATTGGTCGAGTGGTTGACCGTTTGGGGTCGCATATTTCGTGTCAGAATTTCAAAATAGAAAGCTGAAATTCGGCACACTGAGTGCTTGAAAAATTCTGAGATAAAAATTTAAAAAATTAACAAGAGAGGGTGACCTACACCAATTTTCAGAAATGGCCTTAAAAATCTGAAATTCTGTACCGTGATACTTCATGACTTCTCATGAAAGAACATAAATGAGTAAAATTTTGAAGCTTACTCCGTCCCTGACTCGGGCTATACGAAATAGATTTTTCTGCCCTTATAATTTATACACCCTTTCATCACCAGCACATCAGGTATCACATCTCGCCTTGATTGGCACGGCAGGCAGGAGGCGTTTCGAGAAATATTTTACGAGAGAGAAGAAAAACTGCACTGCATTATTGAGACATTATTATTCTTCCCAGAAGTTTGTGAACAATGAAAATTCTTCAGAATCTAATTTAGGACTTGGGCATTGTTAAGGTGGCAGTAGTGGCACCACGCCAGGCATGCCACATGTTGATTAATTGATCCACGCTCAACTTGTGACTAGTTTCTTCTCTCCTTTCATTTCATTTCACTTCTTATCTGACAGACTTATTATTTGCGTAGAAAAAGGGGAAAAAAGTGTAAAAATAGTTTATCTCACTTGAAGAAAAAGGTGGAGAAAAACGGTGTCCATCGATTTAACAAAAAGTTTCAGAAAAAAATGATGCGATGTTCGACTTTCCAAGAGGCAGAGGAAGAAAGTGCTCCGTTTTACTTACCTGGAGGGAAAGTAGGACTGCGTAAATGTGTACATAATGAATAGGTTTATTTAGGTACGGGTGAGTACGGCCTTGGCAAAAGTGTGTCGTTGTGATGTGCAAATGTACACATTGTTCTGATGATGATGATGACGGATTAATAAGAATGACAATCTTGGTCTTATGTAAATTTTGCGTATTTCAGCTTCAACGTATCGATGCCGTAATTCTGTTGAATTGGCATATTCGAATTTTGGAGAAGCAAATCGAATACGGGTCTCAGTTGGGGGACACTGTTCTTCAACTGGCGAGAATGGAGTTGAAAAATTACTCGAAAAATGTGTTGTCGGGTAAGTTAAGAAAATAAAATAGGGTGTGATTCATGACTATAAAGCATGTATCTCCAGTGGCCGAGTACTTTGACCAACTGGACAAGCTGACCGTGGTGGACGGAGAAAGGCAGCCGACAGAGGTACGCAATTTCTAAATTAAGATGACCGTGAGAGAAATATTTTCTCTCAAAATATGATTTTTTTTCAGGTGTACGACGACTTTCTGGCGGCCGTTGATGCCTCCCTTGCTGCGATTCCGGCCGGTGGGTACAACAAAGGTGGCGGTGCTGGGAACAAGAGGCAGAACGGAGTGGGTGGGAAGAGTCTCATTTCCGGAGCGGATGTCCCAGCTCGTGCTGCGAGGGGGATTGCTCAGCAAATCTCGGTCGGACAAAAGGTACTTTTGGATATCTCAATTTTCTCACAATAGAGGTCTTGACTAAAGTAGGGTCAATCGATCGCAGCTTTAATTAATATGATCTTTTAGAAAGACACTCTCTCAGAATGCGCACGTTTGACAGAGATATTTGCATCCGAAGAGGAGAAAATGCACAGTAAATTTTGAAAATGTACAATTTGTCGAGTTTAAGCACATTTTCTCCTCTTTGGATGCAAATATCTCCCCAAACGTGACCATTGGGAGATCGTGCCTTATGCAAATTTCACAATAATTCAATTTGTGCTCGATTCTCAGGCCAAAATCGGAGAATATACGTTGGGAGACTTCCTTGCGATGTCTCTCCTCCTTAATTTTCTCCCTCTTTTTTCAGGTGATCTGGATAATTGGGGGTCCTGGTTCCAACAAGTCTCTCCTGTCCTCCACCTCCGTCCGCCTGCACCACTCAGGTCGGTGGGAGTGGATCAGTGTGGGGGATGAGCTCAGAAACATCGTGGCCGTGGCCGGGGGAAGCACGAGCAATGGTCACGCGGGGGGAAAGTCTCACCAGACCAAGAACCACCAAGTGCCCAACTTCCTTTCCCCCGACCAGATCGTGGCTGTGAGGAACGCCCTCGTGAAAGGGGAGCTCGTCCGGGACGACATTGTCCTCGCCCTCATTCGTGACGCCATGTCGAAGGCAAAATCGAAAAAGTGTTTCGTACTCGACGGCTTCCCGAGAACGCTGAAGCAGGTGGAAGGCTTCCGTGACATGGTGAGTGAGAGACTCAATTAATGTGCAGAGGGAGGATATGTACTCATTTTCAACTTTTTTTGTGATGACGACCGAGGGTCAAAGTTTGTGGATGTGTTCCCTAACTTTTATAAATCCAAAAATTACGAAATATTTTTACACATTCTTAATTATTTCTTGGTTTTCAGACATATACATCTTAAATATTTCCGCTGTTTGAAAAATACATATCTAAATCTTTTAAATATTTTTTCAAAAAATACAATTTGTAGAGATATTTTGCAAATATTTCAACGATTTGAGACAATTTTTTTGCTGAAAGCAATTGAACAAGAAAAAAATCCCGAGAATTAATTTCAAAAATACAAATTTTCTGAAATCTTTATATTAGTAATGGGTATATTAGTATATACGTAATATATTTTACTTTCTTATGTACATACTTTGCAAATATTTTTGGGATTTTCTTCGTAAATATTAAATACACATTTCAGCAATTTTCCGCAAATACATATCCGCCCTCTGATTACTTACTTAGGTGAAAGTTTGGTGTTTAATTTACATGTTACATAGTTTCCCGGCGTATCGCCACCTCCACCCTGCATTCTCGTGGACTGTTCGGAAGTCGAGCTAGGTCGGAGTTTGGGTCAGAGGGCGAACAACCGATTATCTCAGCACAGAGAGGACGACCTCAATTCGGCCGCGGTCAAGAAACGTCTCCAACTTTATAGAACCGTGACGCTACCGACATTAAAGGTTTTGGATGACCAGCATCGACTCCATATTGTGAGTGGGCGGAGGTTATGTAAATTTGCAAATTTGTGTGTGCCTAATAATTTATGCAGTCGGTTGAGGTCAAGATACATACATAGTCAAGCAAACTAATCATGTATATAGGGAAATTTCGTGCGATATTTGTCAAGTAGGTGTTGGCTTGAGGTCAAGATAGTCGATCAAGTAGGCTAATCGTGTACGTATGTGGATATAAATACGTAGGGAAATTTTGCGTGATGCATATTTGCAGTGTTTAATTTCGTGCGGGTTTGCCACATTTCTTGCACTGGAAAGCAAGAAATGCAAGAAATGCGAGGTGCAAGAAACTTGGAGAAAGTGCAAGAAATATGCGCCATTTAGCCACGTGCCTTATGAAGTATAGTTTCTTGCACCTCACATTTCTTGCATGTGGTTACTTGCACCCGAAACACTGGGTATTTGTCGAGTGGGTGTACAATAAGTCATACTTTGCTAGCTGCCACCCAGAGTATGTACACATAAAAACATCGGAGAAAGTGCAAACTGCCCGCAGTTTGTACTTTCTCCCTTTGGACTTTTTTTGGTGGTGGCTCATCAACCTTTGTCTCGTCATGACAGAATAATGAGACAATCAAGTTGGTCAATGACATCCATTCTTCTTCCGTCTCCTCTCCAAAAGCTGTCTCTCTTCAATGGTAACAGGTGCAGCCAGCCAAGCCACAAATTTTTATACGGAAAATTGATGTCGTAATGGTAGTTGTGCATGTGTGGTGGTTCTGTTTATTTACCCGGGTGCCATAGGGACGGTTTTGATGAAGATGATGATACACGTCCCCACTTACTTATTTATTTACCCTGCCAGATACTTAAATACCCGAATGCTTTCACTTTAGCCAAACTAACTACTATAAAATTACTAAGAGTTCTCCTTGCAAAATTCATGCTGCTGTGAAACAATTAAACGATCGCATTTCGGAGAATTTAAGCCAAACCGACAATTTATGTAGTTTTGCTTGAAACGTAGTAGGACTCGATGACTCATCGTCAAATTCCGGACATGTTTAATCATTTTTCGGCTCTGGGAACTTATTTATTTATTTAAAAATTCTGGACGACCAATTTGGAGAACAAGTCGTTGCCAACTTTTTAGCCCGAGCCAGGGCTTATGGAACCATCATATCCGTCCGTCCGTCTTACGATAACTCTCGTTAAACTCATCCTACCGATGGAAGTCGTCTGGGTGGGAGGGGTATTATGCACCAAAATCGTTGTTGAAAACTGAAATTTGGCATTGAGGTGTCTAATTGAGGAATATGAATTGAAATTAGAAAAATTTTTGACTGGAGGGACCCGAGGGGGTGACCCATACCGATTTTTGAAAATCATCCAATCCAGCTCAAAGATTTATAAATGATAAGCATGTTTTACCGGCCGACTTTGGGGGGTTGATTAGGGTCGATACCAGTGGAGCCAAATTTAGCTTTTTTTAGAATCCAAACTTCAGGGCATATTACATAACATACTCAAAAAAGAATATTTGGCTCCACTGGGGTCGACCCAAACCAACCCCCCAAAGTCGGTATGATTTTTGTATTTTATTGGAAAATCCACCCCATTTTCCACCATTTTGTTGTCGTTAACAACTTATTTTCTCCCGAATTCTCCTTGGGAGAAAATTACTTCATAGACTACTTTCAATAGCACGAGCGCGTGTAATCATGTTTGTCCATCTATCGACAAATTGATTATTAGGTTTCGTAATATTTACTCGATTGACTTGAAATTTTATATCCACCTGATTTATCTCAAATATACAATTCAGTTAAAAGACGAACCTTGGGAATCTTCTGGGTGTGACATATTCAGATCAAGAAGCTCTGCCTTTTTAACCTCTAGAATTTTGTAGGGTTTAGATTATGCCTTCATCTCCAACTTTAATCATATGTCGCAGTCGCAGTACAGAAAAATCGGATCGGGTGTTACAGAAAGCAGTTGTTGAGAGGGAAAAAAATCTCAAAAATTGTCCTGATGCCCAATTTTGATAACTTCTGCTTTGGGTGCCAGAATTTAGACATATTGAAAGTCCAACGTCCATTTTCGAATAGAATAGACTCCAGGAGCGTAACAGCCAGCTCCATGACCTCGTCATGACCTCGCCATGACCTATACCTCGTCGGTATAGGTCTTCGTTTATGCGGTTGAGGTAAAAAGCACGAATCGACTTTCCCCACTCGATTTACCCTAATCCACGTAATATAAGACCGAAAATAACGACAATTAAAAAAAAACTGCGCACTTGGGTTGTCTGGTTTCAGGTGCGTATAAATCCGATCTGGATATGATTTGCAGGTTCGAAAAAAAGATTCATTCGTCCCCGGAGTATTTTTTCGATCCTGAAAATCTTATCATCACGGTGAAAAACCAACATGCTTAGGCCATACCACAATCCCAATTTATTTCTGATTGGTTGTTGACAACCAATCGATTAGCGGGTTGGTTTGTCACCGTGCTTATCATCCCTAAAAGATGATATTTTTGTAATTTTTCCCACCGTGTCTCTTGAGAACATCTAGGGATTCGATTACTCGGATAACTTACAACTGGGCCGTCAAAATCATAGCTTCCAATTTCAGTATCCACTATCCACTCAAAAAACATTGTCCACTGTTCACCATTTTTGTTTTTATTATAAGTGGCTATCTTAATGTGAACGAGGGAAAAATTTCGGTATTTATTGACAGACTTTGTTATTTTTTGAAGTTAGTTAGTTTTTGAACTTAGCTGTTTTTGAACTATGTATGAATTCCTTAGACGAAGATAACGCTTATGCTCCAACGGCGAATACTAATGTTTACTGTTCGATCAGTTTCAAAAAAACAGTGAGGGTCACCCCGTTCTATCCCATAGCAAAAATCTTAGAAATTGACCTTTAATTTTTAAATCCTGTAGTGTCATGCCAAGTTTCAGCCTCCTGGTACCAGTTTCAGTGTGGGTCACCCTTAAAGGTCCCTCAAAAAAATGCTTTGGTCGTTATAGCCATTTTTAGTTTAGTACTCAAATGCTATTAATTCTCCGAATGTCAGCCTTCTACGACCATTCCGAATATTCTACTACCCGACCTATGTTACCCCGACCTGGTCAACTGCTTGACCTATTTGGCTCTTCTTCAAACTCGCTTCTTAAGTTTGTCCAATAAGCAAATGGTGAAAATTTCAAGTCAATCGGTTAAGCCATTTTAGATCTATCGTGTTCACGAACAGACATACAGACATAACGCTTCCATAAGTCCTGACTCGGGCTATGTATTGACATTTATTGCACTTTTGTTACCAACGGAGTTTTTACTTTAAATTAAAAAAATAAATTTTCGCTCAGGCCGAAAAAAACCCCTTGGACGGTATTAACCCAAGATTCCTAAACTTTTTAGCTCGTTTCCGTGGAGTGAATGTATTAGGATTATGTAATGAGGTTGTCCAAGGATGGGCCATCTTTTAAAAATTATTAAAAATTTTCGAGTTGGGGACAGGCACGCATTTTTTGGCGTTGTCACCCATTGTTGGGTGAGTGAGAAATTATTTTAAAAATTATTTTTGCTACATTTTCTGGGGACTGCTTTTAATTTTTAACTCGATTGCATATTACATATGTGATATTGATGACCATTTTTGTCCCCGATACTTTTATATATTTGTACACGTATTTATATGCATATTTTTATAAAGAGCACAACCAGGTAGATAATTCGAGTTCCGGAGAAAAAATTTTCATTTGTCTAAAACTTGACAAAATTTTCATTATTAAATTATCACTCCCACGATAACGGTGGACCTGGAGGACGAAGAGGAGGAGGATAATTTAGTTCTGGAAGATTTTGTAATTGATGAGGTAGCAGCTGCTGGTGCAGATTCAGAAACCACTCCTGCTGATACCGAAGATGAGTTGTTAACGGTATAAGTTTTTAAAATCATGAGGATGTCAATTTTTGTCAAGTTTTTTTAAAGATAAATAAACATTTCTTTATCTGGAACTCGAATTATCCTCCTGGTTGTGGTCGCTATCTTCATAAAAATATGTATACAAATAAGTGTAGAAATACAGGGTGGTTAAAATGTCACGCAACAATGGAAAATTTTTCGATGGGAAAAATTTGTAAATTTCCATTAGTTACCGAAATTTTGTCTCTAAAATTCAATGTTCTAAGAATTTCGTCATCAGTTTTCCACCAGTTTTGATAATAATTATAAAAATCTTAATCCAAAATCTTGTAACTAATGGGGATTTAGGGATTTTTCCCATTGAAAAATTTTCCATTGTGGCGTGACATTTTAACCACCCTGTATACAAAATTATCGGGGGCAGAAGTGGTCATCAATATCACATAATATGCATTCGAGTTAGAAATGAAAAAGTCCACCGAAAAATAATTTCTCACTCACCCAACAACGGGTGACAACGCCAAAAAATGCGTGCCTGTCCCCAACTCGAAAATTTTTAATAATTTTTAAAAGATGGCCCATCCTTGGACAACCTCATTACATAATCCTAATACATTCACTCCACGGAAACGAGCTAAAAAGTTTAGGAATTAACCTTTGGCATTGAAGTTGCTCATGGCTCCTAATAAAATAATATGAAGCGAAATTGGTAATTTTTTTATGTGGAGTGACCCTAGGATGTGGCCCATACCGGTTTTTAGAAATGGTCTTAAAAAGATGAAATTCGGTACGGTGATAAATACTTAACGGCTTCTCAAGAAAGAATATGAAGTTAAAAGTAAGCAAAGTGCAACTAGAGTGACCTATATTCTGACTCTTTGAAACCTTCATATCGAGTTGAAATTTGATATGGAGGCTAAAAACCACTTCTGGATAATTACATACAGCTTGGAAGTTCAGAATGTTAAAGTTAACTACCATTACCCACTGGTAATGGTTGTTACGGGACAAGATTTGTAAATATTTCAAAAATTATGAGTACATAGCTTCTTATGAAAGTACTTATATGAAATTAAAAGCGAGCAAAGTGGAACAAGAGGGTGACCCACACCGCTGTCTAAAAGTTGCTATTTTAAAAGTTGGTAGCTAATATTCGGTCATAATAATGGTCATAATAATAATAATAATAATGGTCATAATTGTGCACTAAAGTGAAAGTACAATGTCGTAACGACCCAATTACTACATATTTTGAAGGACCCAGTAGGGTCACCCCCGCTGGTTTCATAAAACGCTCGTAGACGACCAAAATTATCCTCAGGGTTAGATCAGATTAAGAAATATGAAGTAAATTTTAAGATTTTTTGCCAAGAGAACCCATACTAGTTTTTGAAATTAGTCAAATAAGCTGAAATTTTTTATGCTGGATTACGGAAACATTTTTATGTTTGCGAATAGTAGTTGGTACGGGTCATTTGATAAAAATTTCGAAGCAGACTCACTCGGGCTAAACACTAGATTTTAAAAATATACACTCCACATTTTTACAGTTTTTGAAAAAGATCCCAAGTTTAAGAACCCTTCAGAAAAATTGGAACTCGTTGAAACTGGTTTAATTCTATTAATCAATTTCGTAACTACAATTTTATTGTCTATTTTAAAATAAATTCTCAGAGCTGAAAAATGATTAAAAATTGCTGATTTTAGTGATTTGGTGATGAGACATCGAGTCCTACATACGTTAAAGAGCTGGATCATAACATTATAAATTGATTTTTTAAGCTGGTAATTATCCTTGGATCGATTGATGGGTTATCGATGTCGTATTTTTGTGTCCCACAGATTGACGGTGACCTGGAGGACAAGGGCAGGATCGTGGAAGAATTTAATGAGACGTTAGGCTCAATAATTGACAGTTATGATGATGACCGTGATGAACAGAATAAGCGGACAAACAACCGACTGGGCGTGGCCCCACTGGAAAAAAGGAAACCATCCACGGACACGATTAACGGAATGTATAACGAAGTTCAGCAAAATTCTGAGTGATAGTTTTGGTCAAAATTGTGATGCAGGTCGTCCCGGTGGATATGTAACAAAATGTGCAAAATTTCAGTACTTTATAATTTGTACGTTAACTAAATATTTACACTAATTAAGTGGTGGTGAAAGTCTCTCCATTTAATGAAATGAAATGTTGTACCTTTTTCCATTTGTTCTTCTCTCTCTCACTTGTAATAAGTACTTGTATGAAAATATGCAAATGGTTGGATCGGAACGAGTGAGTTTGTATTTTATGAGTATATGCATAAATAATTGTAAATATTTATGGTTAAGAAAATAAAGGGGAATGTATTTTTTATGGAAAATAGCAAAGTACAGCACAGATTTTTTTAAAAATATTGAAATCGTGTTACACAAGGCTTGCGAGAGCTTATTTATTTTAGCATGGAGAAAGTGTAGCATTTTCAAGGCTATGAATAGATGGATCATGTATTTTTTAAGGCGTATTTTCCTTACACCCGGTTCGCTTTAAGGGGAGTGAAACTTACATATTTCCAGTGAAAGTGAAACGACCCGATCTACCCGTTTTACCCTCCTCCTCATCCTGCAACTTGTTGATAACTCGAATCACATCCGGTTGGATGGGTTGGTTTAGAAATGAATTTATTGGTCTTCGTGGTCTTGTGCCCAATTTAAATTTAAACTAGCTTCTCGAACAATAAGAATTGTGGTGGTGACGCAGAAAGCAGTTGTTTGCTTGACGCCCACGTGTTTAGCAACATATTTACATACACGAGCGCTATTCGGGGTCACCTCCAACTCCAAGGAATGATCAATATGACAATCTATACCCTCACAAATATGTATGCAGGGCATTAAAGTGGCCTACACTACAGATTGAGGGCAGGGTTTCGTTTCTTGTGGGTTTGGCACATTTCTTGCACTGAAGAGCAAGAAACGCAAGAAATGAGGGATGCAAGAAACTGGGAGAAAGTGCATGAAATATGCGCCATCAAGCCACGCGCCCTATGAACGAATAGCGGCGGAGCGTAGTTCTTGCGCCGGTGAATTTCTTGCAGGTCAAAACCGCTGCAAGAAACCACTTTCTTCCCGTTATTTCGTGCAAGTGGTTGCTTTCACCCGAAACACTGATTGACTGGTTGGTGTCGGAGCCGAGAACAAATTATCAAGTTTGCCTTAAACAGTATCCATACTAGCTGAATGGAGAAAGTTTGCCTCTTTGCGTGGCTTGCTAAACCATAAAGTATGGAAATACAAGATAACTTCTTCCCTTTCCTGTAATGGGATGAATTTTCCCCTTCGATGGTCACCAATTGAATCAGAGAGAAGGGTGCTGATTTCGAATCTGAAATGCGTCAGTTTTCAACTTGCGTCACTTTCCTTAGACTCCAAATCGTATAAAAGGGTTCGTCTCCCAGTGAAAGTCTCATCATTCAGAGGAGAAACCAACAACTAGTAAAACAGTCTCAACTTCCCGAAAAGTACAAAAGTCCTCCATCCAAAAAAAGTCTCAATTTCCCCAAAAGCAACCTCTTCCTTCTTCTACTTGGACCCAGCATCCACCTCCCCCGACGACAAGTGAGCATCTTTTTGGTGGCAATGAAGAAGAGTTTCTCCCCATTTCTCCTGCACCTGGGGTTTCTTCTCGTGGGAACCGTCCTCCTCGCCAGTCTCGGCGCGGTCGGAGGCGAAGCTTTGGAACAGCGGAGAGAAATTTCCGAACGCAGAAATTTTATCCGTCTCGCCAGAACCATACAAGGCAGCGAGAAGGAAGGTGAAAGCAGATTTTCTCTGGGTGACAGCAACCGTCAACGACTTGTCAGGGACGAGCGGAATGATGGGAGACGACTCGTGAGGAGTGAGGAGAGACGATTGGTCAGAGAAGACGGTGACCGACGACTGGTCCGTGACGACAACAATCGACGACTCGTAAGGAGCGAAGAAAGACGATTGGTCCGTGACGACGGTGACCGGCAAGAAGCCCGCCGACTTGTCCGTGACGACAACAATCGACGAGCTGTCAGGAGCGAGGAGAGGCGATTGGTCCGTGAAGACGGTAACAGCGACAGACGCCAAGAAGCGCGACGACTTGTACGTGACGACGACAATCGACGCCTTGTGAGGAGTGAGGAGAGACGATTGGTCCGCGACGAGAGCACCGACCGGCGCCAAGAAGCCCGCCGATTGGTCCGTGACGACAATAACCGACGACTCGTAAGGAGTGAAGAAAGGCGATTGGTCCGTGACGACGGTAACCGACAGGAATCCCGCCGCCTGGTCCGTGACGACAATAACCGACGACTCGTGAGGAGCGAGGAGAGGCGATTAGTCCGCGATGAGAGCGCCGAACGACGACAAGATGCCAGGCGACTCGTCAGGAGCGAGGAACGACGACTTGTTCGTGAAGACGGTAATGAACGACGCCAAGAAGCCCGCCGTCTGGTTCGCGATGAGAGCAGCGAACGACGACAGGATTCCAGGAGACTCGTCCGTGACGATAACGAACGACGACAAGATTCGAGACGCCTTGTTCGCGACGAGAATAACAGACGCCTCGTGAGGAGTGAAGAAAGGCGGCTGGACGGAGACCGACAAGAAGCCCGCCGACTGGTCCGTGACGACAACAATCGACGCGTTGTAAAGAGCGAGGAGAGGCGATTAGAGGGCAGCGAACGACGACAAGAAGCCCGCCGATTGGTCCGCGATGAGAGCAGCGAACGACGACAAGATTCCAGGAGACTCGTCCGTGACGAAAATAACCGACGACTGGTACGAGATGACAATGAGCGACGAACCGATGCCCGACGATCAGTTCGAGACGAGAATAACAGGAGATTAGTTAGGAGCGAGGAACGACGACTTGTTCGTGAAGACGGTAACGAACGACGACAAGAAGCCCGACGATTGGTTCGCGATGAGAGCAGCGAACGACGACAAGATTCCAGAAGACTCGTCCATGACGATAGCGAACGACGACAAGATTCGAGACGCCTTGTTCGCGACGAGAACAACAGACGCGTCGTGCGAAGCGAGGAGCGACGACTTGTCCGTGAAGACGGTAACACCGAGCGACGTCAAGATGCCCGTCGACTTGCTGACGAGAATACGAGACGCCAAGAATCACGACGACTCGTCCGAGAGGATAAAACCTTCCGCACTGACGCCCTCGAGTCTGTTCGACTGTCTGAAAAAGAAGGGTCCCGAATTGGTGACGAGTTGAGACGCACAGTTGCACTTCTGGCCCCAAAGAACGCAGATGACCGCCGATCCTGGGCCACGAGAGATCTTCCCATTGGCAAAGATGTGTTTATTGGCGTAAGTACATAAATTATTAATTTCATAACTTTCACGGAATAAAGTGTGTTTATACTTCACTCCTTGGTAATTTGCGCCATAGTTAAATTATAACATTGGCGCAAGTTACCGAGTGAAGACCCATCTGATGACTTTATTTAATCCTAACCTTGATTACTTTAAAGGTCGAGGAGAAAGTTGCGGGTCTGGGAGGATGGAGTGACCAGTGGTCCAGCCTCGTCTTTGGTGGGGCTGCCCTCCTCATGCTCCACGCCAACGGTGGTGCCGGCAAGAAGTTAGCCGTCGACTAAACCAAAACCACTCATCATTTGTCCCCAAACTATAAAAATATTGATTTTAATGTGTGTTTTAAATTCCCAAAAAAGTCTCAATTGTGTAGCCAGCCATTAACTGTTAAGCATTTAAATTCTAATTATTCTAATAATAGTGAGTGATTAGAAATCACAAAATACGAACTGTGTTGTATTTTAGAATAGGAGAGCAGTTTTAATTCTGCAAGAAATTGACATGCAAAATTTTCATGTTTAGAAAATTCAATGGGAAGATTATATTTCCTAGTTAAATAAGGCACATGCCATTTACTTTCTTCAAGTAAAGCTCTCTGTTGATTTATTGAATTAAATAATAATCACTAATAAGTTAAAGTTCTCTAGTTTTGTCAAACTATGTACTCAAATCATGGAGATAAATAGACAAAAACTAAAAGTAGCTGAACAAAGACAACGAATTCTAAATATTCGAAATTATTACTTTAGAATTATTAATCCAGAATTAAATATACTAATTACGTATGCAAATGTACACTATTCATTTAACTCAGAAATATAGAAACCTATGTGTAACTCTAACCTGTCAATTAGTTAGTAAACTAGCCAACCAGCTTGATTCACAATGTGTCACAAACGGTTGGTTAGTCCCCAGACCTATTGAGAATAAATTATTAAATGTTGCAGCATATAAAATAAAGTGGAATGAGACCTTCTTTGAATTCCAAATGAGCAAAGTGCATAAAGTCATTAAATTTATGCTTCATTTTAAAAATAGGATTAACGCGAATTTTGCAAAGATGAATTTCAGATTTGTCTCAATTTCCCAATGTCTCAATTTCTCCACCAACATTCCAAAGAGTGAAGAGTCGTCCAATGTTCCCCAGGTCTTGGGGGAGTTTCGAATTTCTCATCAAAATAATATTTTCATGAGCCAAACTATTCCAAACAAAACATAATTGTGTAAACGATCATGTGATCAATCAAGTAAACTACAATAGTTAAAGTTTATGTGAGATAATAATTAAAGTTTACTAAGAATTATGGACTTATTAATAGTGCTTTAATAGTGGAGATTGAGACAAAGACAAATAATTTTGTTAAAAATATAAATTTATTTCTCGTGACAAGTTCAAAATTATTTTGGGGTGGGGACTGGGGACCTAGAATATAATGGCTTCCTCGACCACTTTAAGCAGTTGCTCTGAAATCCCGATGGATAAAGAAACCAGGGAAGAAATTGTTGCTTCAGACAAGAAGAGAAAGTCCAGTGGAGAAAAGTTGTTCATAACAGATGACGAAGAAGCATCGTCATCACATTCTCAGATACTTAATAGTCCAACGGGCAAAAAATCATCGCCAATGAGGGAGGACAGTGTCCCGGAAGAAGATCGAGGGGGAGATACGAGTGACGGCTCCGCACTATCTTGCGTGAAAAAATGTGATGATGAAGAGAAAGTAACAGAAGAAGACGAAAGGCTAAATTTGGTAATTTTTTTGCATAGAAATTCTACACGCTGGAATTCAATGTTTGTAGTTACATATTGTCATAAATTCCATTTGTAGGAACTCACAAGAGCATTCGACGACATTTCAGTCGCCACCACAGGCTCAGAAGAGGACAAACTTTGGAACGGGAATAATATTTCTAACCTTGAAAAGAGCGAAAATGATGACGTTCTCCATCGTACGATGGAAAACGTGCTTGGGAGTGGGGGGAGTCTAAACACGTCCATGATTTCTGAGGAGGAAGGACTGGATGGTGGGATCAATGCCATTTGGAAGGGACAAAAGCGACACGTATTCATTCTAAGCGAATCAGGAAAGCCGATATTCTCAAGGTACTCAATTAACACGATATACTTTACAAGTGAGTAATTTATTTTTGAATGTCTGTGTCCTTTTCATCATTATATAGACACGGAAATGAAGAAAAGTTGGTTACCTTGTTTGGAGTTATGCAAGCGTTAGTGTCATTTGTTCAAGATTCGGGTGACTCCATTCGATCTATACGAATGGGTGGAACAATCGTAGTGTTCTTCTTGAAAGCGCCACTAATCTTGGTCTGCGTGTCGAATCTGGGCGAATCCGTGGCTCAAATTCAGACTCAACTTATGTAAGCTTTCAAGTTGTTGTTACACAGGTTAATAATTACTCATTGTATATTGTTTAGTAATTTTTATTAACTCTATTCTTAAAGGTATGTGTACAACCAAATCGTCAGCGTCTTAACGTTGAAACAACTACTTCAAATTTTCGAGAAACGACGAAATTACGACTTAAGACGACTACTTTCCGGGTCTGAACGACTGCTGTACAACTTGTGCAATTTGGTAGAATCCGATCCAAGTTTTATTCTTGGAGCGGTTCGTTGTCTTCCATTAGCGACCTCGGTGAGGGACACAATTAGCACAACCATTTCTCAGACACTGAGCAAGCTCAAGGTATTATTAACAATTTACAAGTACTCGTTGGAATATTTTTTTCTACTGCAAACTCTGACGACGGGTTACATTATAAATTTAAATTAAATACTTTTCTATTTTCAGCAAGACGTCGTGTTTGCCATTTTACTCGCCAATAACCAACTGGTAAGTTTGGTTAGGATGAAAAAATGCTTCATGCATCCAATGGACTTGCACATCATTATTAACTTCATCGATGCCTCCGAGTCATTTAAAACTGCGGAAATCTGGAGTCCATTGTGCCTGCCCAGATTTGATGCTACGTAAGTCAAACTTACATTGTTCATAAAAACAAGATAATCACCTTATTAGGCATGCAACTCCGTGTAATCCAATTATTAATTTAATTTAATTATTTGTACATTGCAGGGGATTTGTTCACGCCCACGTTTCATATCTATCTGACGAGTGCCAAGCCTGCCTAGTTTTACTGACTGTGAATCGAGACTCCTTCCACGCCCTTTCCGAAGCCAAGCATAGGATTGTGGAGGTAAATAAATAATTAAGTAAATTCAGATAATCGTTGAATTCAAATGATCTATTTATTAAATTATTATCATTATTATTTGCTTTCCAGCGTTTGAAGCGTCACAACTGCTTAGAAGCGATCATAGCTTCCATGAACAACAATTGGCCGACAATGTCCTTCGTGAATGTACCTGAAGTTCGACATTTTCTTTACAAGAATCGTTCCATAGCTCAGTTCATGGCACCAGCGTTAGAAGCGCCCTACATCAACGGGTCGTCATCATTACCAGACTTAAATTCGACAACCGGGAATGAAAACTCTTTTCAAAATCTGTCCATTTCCAGTATAAGCAGTTCGAGTACTTGTGCCGGTGGTACAGGTGCTCCTCATTATTTGCCCCCCGACTTGTCCGAAGAGCTGCAAAGACTTTACTCCAAATATTACCGAATCCATTCCAGGCTTCATGACCGGTCTCGCCCCGTCAGTTTAATCTACTGGGTGGACGACACGGAAAACTGGTTGGGCTGGCTTACCTCGACTTTCGAACTCTACGTCACTTTTGAGCCGTTAGTTAAGAAATCTGCAGCTATCAATGCCATCAACAAGTTGCGAAAATGGGTGAAAAAAGAAGAGGATCGTATATTCATTATGAATTCACCGACCTTTTGAGACTGGCCTTTCCTCAAGTACTTGACTCGACGATAACATATTTGCCATGAAATGAAGAAATGACACGTCACAATTTATAATGAATTTTCATACGATCACAACAAATTTATAGGACGGACTAAGAACGGGTACAATTTTCCCAAAAAATAAGCAGATTGTGATAGTTTTATTAGTAATTTATTATGAAGTAGGAGCGATAGTTGAATAGTTAACCTTGTCCGATAAAATGAATGTTTTTCGTCGTCCGAACAAGAAAGTTTTACGAATTTTCAAGCGCAATATTTGTTAGAAGCGTCCACATTTGACTGGTGTGATTTATAAACTAATATTTATGTATCACAATTCTTGTATTAAATTAATGGAACTGTTAGAAGTTAGAAATAAAGACTTATGAATCCGTGTTACCGATATTATCCGTATTTTAACTTAATATTTTCTTTTGCTCGGCGTATGCAAAGTTCTCCAGGAACTTTATCCTCTGATTAGTGATGACAACGCACTAAGGACTGCATCATCCGGAGATTTGATGACATTCGTGCTGCTACATCATCCATCTCATGTTCTTTCTTCAAGGTAAACGACTAGACCAGTAAAATTACAATGTCATTGGCGTACTGTCATATTTTGAGGATTGGGGAAAAATCGGCATAAATATAGGTACCCGTTCTGGCCCATCCATCATTCATTTAAAAATAGCATTTGTACATATAACGCCGAACTAATTATTCAGCTAAAAATGCAGTTTAAAACCTTAATATTTTAGATTTCGCTTAGATCAGAGCTGTTCAAACCACAGTGTGGATCCACAAAGTGGACTGTGGTGTGGAAAGTGGACACGATATTTTTGTGGTTTGTGGATTTGTGGATTGTAGTTTGTGGAAAAGTTTGTGGTTTGTGGATTGTAGTTGTGGAGTCCGCAACTACAATCCACAAAACCACAGACTGGTCCACAATGTGGACAGGTCTGTAGTTTATAGTTATGGTTAAGTTTTGAGGCATTCTTGTGAATCCATGATATAGCCTTAGATAACTAGTTAAACACACGTTTCATGATTTTTCAAAATGCACACTGAAAACCATGTTATAATCCGTAAGCGGGAATTCGGATCTTAAAATTTCGCTGTAAAAATGCTAATTGTCGCTCACGTATAACGTTATAACTTCGTTGCAACTGAGCATTATGAAGAATTCTGAAACACGTGTTTAATTATGTATACATAATTACTAGTAATTAGCATATGTAGCTGTTCAAACCAAAGTGTGGATCCACAAAGTGGACTGTGGTGTGGAAAGTGTACAACATTTTTTTGTGGTTTGTGGAATTGTGGATTGTAGTTTGTGGACAGGTTTGTGGTTTGTGGAATTGTGGATTGTAGTTTGTGGACAGGTTTGTGGTTTGTGGAATTGTGGATTGTAGTTTGTGGAAAGGTTTGTGGATTGTGGTTTTGTGGATTGTGGTGAGATGAAATGAACAGTTATGGCTTATCTGTAGATCATGCAAAAAAATTTGTTCAAATTACAAAAATTCTCTTTCACAAAATATGCCTTCCTTTCCTTCTAGTTCTCTTCGGTAACCATGCAGTAGCAAATTCATGTCCTTTCCTTTCTCTCTGAACATTAGAGCAAAGAGAGCAGGATCAATTTGATCTTCTATAAAATAAACAAATAATTGTCAAGAACGAAGAAACGCTTAACATTTTCATTATTGCAAGTCGTTTTCCCACCTTAGTAAGGTGACCTTACTCGACATGATCCTCGCAGTGAAAGTAATTTTGACCCTGCTACTTGGACGCAGCGTGGTGGAAGCTGAGGAGTGTCAACATCCACCCAACAACTCGACAGAACCGTGTCCCCCGTGTCCAAACTCCACCTGGACATGTCCGTCTTATAAATATCTTGTCCTTAACGTAAGGCTTGATGACTCATCGCCAAAATCTTCAAAATCAACACATTTTTAAATAATCACTTCTCGACTCCGAAAATGTATTTAAAAATTCTGACGACAAATTTTGTAGTGCAAGTTGCAAATTTTAAAAAATATACATTCCAGATTTTGACCGTTTTTGAAGGAGATCTCAAATTAAAGAAGCATTGGCAAAATTGGAAATAATCGAAACTGGTTAAAAAAACATACAGCCATTTTATTAATTAATTTACAGACTACAAATTTTTCGTCCAGAATTTTAAAATTAATTCCCAGAGCCTAGAAATGTGCTGATTTTGCCGATAAGTCATCGAGTCCTACGTTAACGTGTCGTACAACAATGAAGAATATTTTATTTACTTCCAGACGTGGTATCTGACTTACCCGTGGATAACGCGATGCCCATCGAAGCGCCACATTGGCTCGAGTGTCATGAACGGATGGAAGGAGTTCATGCCCCCTACGGAACATCGCTCGCCGACTTGGGCACCGGTTTCGACGGAGATGGAGACCCAGATGGTCCGCCAAAATTTCCTGTAGACGTTGTCATGATGTTTCAGTCTCCGGCAAAGTGCGATGTCCAAGTCATTGCTTGCCCTCCTCCAAAGGTACGTAGAAATGCTGCGATATGTGTGGCCATTTATTTCAAAACATGATTTAACGTAGGATTCGATGACTCATCACCAAAATCAACACTTTTTTAATCAATTCTCGAGTCTGGCAATTTATTTTAAAATTCTTGTGTTCAGTTAGTTGATTGAACGGCGGTTTTAGGTCAGTTTTGATGAGTTGAAATTTTTCTGAAGATTTGTTCTCTTCCTTAAAAATGAGTCAAAATCTGAATTCGTATATTTTATTTAATTGGCAAAGACTTGCTCCATAAATGTATTGTCCAAAATTTTAAAATAAATTCCCAGAGCCGAGAAATGAATCAAAATGTGCTGATTTTGAGTCAAAATTTTTGACAATGAATCATCAAGTTCTAAGTTAAATTTGTACTGTAGACAATTGGCTGTGACCAAAAGATAATGCTGGCTCACGAGGAAGAATATCGACGTCAATGCAAGGAGACTTTTGTCAAAAATTTCGAGTATGAATTAGAGCGAGGTGTGTACATATGCCGTGAAGGTGTAATTATTTACATACGTTAAATTGTAAACAAATGTGGTGCTAACTTGTAATTTGATTACAGATCAGTTCGACCCCGACATGGCGGCGTTCTGGTTGGAGGACGACCCAGACTTTGTTCGAATGGGAGACAACGGCAAATTGTTAATCATGTACGGATCGATTAACGATTAGGCAATTTGCATCTGAAGAGGAGAAAACGCGCAGTAAATTTGAAAAGTGTAAAAATTGTCAACTTTAAGCCGTATTTTTTCCTCTTCGAATGCAAATATCTCCGCCAAACGTGCCCATTGGGAGATCGTGTCATTCGCAATTTGTGATCGATTTACACTAATTTGTTTAAAATCGGAGAGCATCCATTGGGAGACCTCAATTATAAGTTACACATATTTATCATGTCATTGTTATTCTTGTAGGTACGATTACACCACGTTTGGCTGTCCTCTCGAGCCATATCAGGACGACCATTTTGCCCCCGATTTGAGAATTTTGACCGAGGACATGAACAAGAACACGTCTCTCGGCCTGAAGTACAACAATAGTTACATCCTCATCGAAATATTTGGTGCGTCCGGGTTCAAATATGATAAGACGGCGAAGGAGAGTGGGTGCCTGTATCCGCCGCAACGACGCGAAAGTCTTGTGAAGGAGTGGAAAGCTAATTTTCGTCCAACGCAGAGAGTCCACAGTCCAAATGTACGTAGTGCCAAGTTAGGGTTTTCAAAAGTATGTAAATTTTGCAATGGAAATTTATACGATTTTTAGCCACTGCACATTTGGAACAAGTCCAACTACAAGCCTTGTAACGAGACGTGGAACGTGACCAGGACGGGCTGGGAGAATGAGGAGTATGAAATTATGAACAACAAGTACAACAAGACCATGAATACGTTGGAGTGGTCGAGAGACAATCGACGTCCCAAAGTGTACGTAAATCTTTACAGTTAGTAATTTATTAAATCGTGTCAAACGAAGATAAAAATGTGGCGTCATACAATAAAATGGAAAATGACAGCCTGAAAATTATTTATTTGATGGCTCTGACCTCGTCCTCACGGCCATGGGTTGGTCAGAGGTCAAAAATATTGACGTCGTTGATCTCGAAGTGACATTGAAACCTTTAAAATGACACCCCATATGGAAATTAAGGCTAAATTTAATTTTGAACCACATCCCCACGCGCAGTGGGGGGTGGTCCGATTGATCCCATTTTCGAACTCGGCTGAAAACTAAAAATTTGAAGCACAACGGCGCAAATGGCATTTGATTGTGTTTCGGCGTTCGAGAGATATTCTAACCACAAAGGGACGGACAAACAAAATAATCACAATAAACGGCTGACCCCACTTAATAAAAGTGCTCTGAATATTGTGGTATTAATTTTCTTCAGATTGGTATTCTTGGCTGTCGCAATTGATGATGAATGCCCGTTCTATACATTGTTCGGAGTATCGCTTCCTAAAGCGACGGAATTGGATCCGTTCCTATCACTAATTTGGTTCGTGGGGTTCACCATTTTGTGTAAGAAAGGCATCGCATCATCTCATTTGACGTAAAATATTAACTATCTTAAATAATTAAATTCCTTATTAAAATTGCAGGGGTGGTTCTCGTAGTGCTGGGATATTACTGCAGGAAGAGTCAAATTCGAAAGCAGTACTATGAAGAGGCTCGAGCCGAGAGGTTGAAGCAGGCCGCGTGGGCAGTGATTTACCGGTACGAGAAGCTTCTCCATGAAAGTGAGAACAAGCAGTTGGAGAACGAGATGACAGACTATGCTCGAAAGTTGGACAAGGAGGAGAGGAAGAAGATGAAGAAAGGGCGAGAAGAACGTGGTTCTGCAGGAGAAAAGAAATAATTAAAACAAAAGTGATATCATCTCGGCATATTTTTTTGTTGTTTTTCAATTTTTGATAAATGTTTTGTTGTGTTATTGAAAATTGATTGAAATACCTTTCGTGAAAATGTTAGCGTGGTGCGGTCTTGGGTAAATTGTTTTGTTTCAAATGTGGAATAAATTCCGTGGCAACCAAAATTCACTAATTTGAAAATGTGTGTCGTGCAGTATTATATCAAGATTATTTGACACTTGTGGGATGTCAATAATGAACTTTGAGAGATCGGTGACCACTTGGACAAAATTTGTTTGAACCTGAAAATTTGTAAATTATAATTTCAGTTAAATTTAAGATACGTACAGTCTACTAAAGTAAAAATTAATTGAGCACTCGCCATGCAATCTTCCGGATACTATTATCCTAAACATCACTTTCAATTTCAATTCAATCTCCATTCGGGAAGAAAATCTGCGAATGGCTATAATTTTTTGCAAGCTTGCTAAAAATTGTGATACAATATTTTTTAGCAGAAACCAAACGGTGACTAAACTAATAAGGAATAAATGAATGATTAGAGTTTAATTATCTATTTCATGATATTTAATGCTTTCTCCGCACCGGTGAACAGCTCCGTACATACAGTTTGAGTTTGAGTACCAAATCCTGACCCTATTTTTTTATATACAGGTCTTTATTATGTTAACAAAGATTTAAGGCTGAAATTTAGTATTCCTAGAAAGTTTAGGTTTCTTGATTTATGAGGATATTCGAAATTTATGGGGTTTAAAGTTGCACTTGAGGATGCATTGATGATGCGACGACTTGTAAGGATTCTATTGATATTCCGATCTGAGCATTAGTGGGTCCTCGGGTATTGTTGTTTCCAAAAGAAAAGCCTCCGAAAGAAAAACGTGAATTTCCAGCGGCGGGGACGATGGCTTGCTTAAAATCACTAATATCGAAGATGGCAGAGGGCCGAATATTTGAAATATGTCCCAGCATATGCCATTTGATCTCGTTTCGTTCGTCAGGCCAGCCAAAGCAGATTTGTCCCGCAGTACCTGTGTAGAAATTAAATAGACATGCGATCTAAGATCGATAGTTCACTTCTAATTACCGATACTCCTACCTAACATAATTAATTATGAATAATTGACGAACCAGGAGTGAACTGTTCACTTTCAGGTAGAAATACCACAATAATCTTTACGGAATCCGCGTCTGGAATATTGAATATGAATTTGTTTGGATTCAACTCGTCATTCGGAATACAATCAGTTTGTATCTAAAAACACAGTTTTTATTAACAATTAAAATAGTGATGATTATATTAATTAAAAATATTTAATCAGGTCAGATACCTTTCTCCCGTTCACAATAAGTCCGAACCTTCCTTTCGAAGTGGTTGACGGACTCGAATAACTTATAGTTGAAGATTGCCTTTTCACAAATCCTGACGAGTCCATAGATGACATTAATGCCTCTGTGGTAGCATTTCCAAATAAAGAATGCGTTTGGTGGTTCGGACTGTCACTTGGTCTTACACGTTTGAGAGGTGAGGGACGAAGGGATGATCTTGTCGGAATTTGCTGTGTCGGTTGTTGTTGCTGTTGCGACCAGAATCCGACAGCGCTGCTGTCTTGTGACATTGGTTCTTCGTCATCTTCTTCGTTATCGTCTTCTTGATACACCTCTGTATAATTCGTATTTTGTTTAAGTCAATATTATTAAAAGAGTGAAATGTGTAAAATAATTAGTAGTGGTACTACACAATTACCTCGTCTGGATGATGAAACAATACTCCTCGGCGGCGTCCTCACCCTCACCGGTGGAATATTTGAAATAGAATGGCGAGTGGCTTTTAACCCTCCCCTTCGTGCCGGAGTACTTCGACGTAGTGGTTCATTCGGCAGGTCACTGTTAGACACCACCCCACCAACAGATTGCCTCGCATTATTTCGAGAACTTGACATCCTTGTAGTTCGAGGTGGCGTGGTGGTGGGGGCAGATATCTCTGGAGCAGTAGGGCGAACGACTGCTCGTGGCGGAGTCTTCCGACCACCAGTCGCATTTCCCGTCGATTGAGGTCCAAGCGTTGTCGAAGTCTTTTTCTTTTCTTCCATCGCTTTCTTCAACTTTTTCACCATAAAGTCCTTACTAATCGAGGAGGGGATGTCGTATCCATGCTCCAATAATTTCTCACGAAGTTCGGAAGCCGTCATTCGGTCTAAATTTGTCATGATGAGATGACAGCGACTCCAGATCTGTGAATATTCAAAAAGCGTAATTGACTATTTAAACTGTTTAATATTGTCAAATAAGTACAATTTTTTCGCAATTACGTCACCCTGTGTCCAAATTTCTTGTCCACCAACGAACCAGTACTGAGTTGCTTCTAAATCACTACTAATAACTAACGTCCAACTCAACTCCCACTAATCAAATCAGTAATCACCAATGAAATGATTTAATTTTACAAATTGTCAGTCCTTCCGATTTCCAAATTTCGTTCATCACCAAAAACGAAAATTCTTCTCTGTTCGCACAATCAACATTCTCAAACCAAGATTATTTGACACCAGGGTTGTTAAAGAGACAATAATTTGATAAGTAACTTATCAAGTTACTGTCTCATTAACAACCCTGATTTGACACTTTATCAATCTATAAAAGAATAAAAGACCCAAGAGTTACCTAGATACTTAATGTCAAGCAATCGTGGTATTATATTTCGAGGTCAGTCCAATCAACAAGGGACGCATTCTCCTCTCGTCTCCCAGCGTATGCTCTCAGATTTTGGCAAAATTAGTGTCAATCCATCACAAATTTAATTAGTATGACACTATCTGCTAATGGGCACGTTTAGCAGAGATATTTCCATCCGAAGAGGCGGAAACGCGAAGTAAATGGAAGGTAACTTTATAGCCCGTTTTCGGATGCAAATATCTCCGCAAAAACTGCGCACTGTGAGATGGCGTCTTTTGCAAATCTAAATAAATTACATTTATGATCGGTTGATACTAAATCTGATAGCATACGCTGAGAGACCTCAATTCTCACTCTCCGACAATTTGTATAGTTATTTTTTTGCAAGCAGTCCCTCTCACTTGAATCCCTTCACAAAAATGCGTCCTGCAATAATCTCCTCTTGGCTTCTCGTGTTAATCATCTCGGCTGAAATTTCCTCGTCCAAAACTATCCTGGAAAAATTCTGCCTCCCATTCTATCTCTCCAAAAACCCGGAACCCTTCCATTTTTTCCGTCCCCGCGACGAACTTTTCATCAAACCCCTCAACACCAAGTGTTTGCATGTCCTCCCATTCCAGCTGAATGCGACCCCTGCCGTGTACGCGATTCAAGGCGAGGACCACGCTCTCCACAACTGGATCCACTACGAACTCCCCTTGCACGTCATCAATTCCGACCACAGTTTCAAAACCAAGGCGGTCGTCATTCAAGTCAGCAGCGACGAGTTTTCCGGGTTTGGACAGTTCGTCGAGATGCGTCCATTGCCTGCGACGCCGTACCAGAACAGCACAGACGTTCCTCTCAACAGTCAGTTTTTCCCGTGTCTTTACAAGCAGTCTGTGGAACCTGTGGTACTTACAGATTAATTAGCATAAGCCATTAATTAAGACCATTTGCGGGTTTGCTACATTTCTCTCACTGCAAATCAAGTAATGCAGGAAATGCGAGGTGCAAGAAACTGGGAGAAAGTGCAAGAAATATGCGGCATTTAGCCAAGCGCCGTATGGGGCGACGGGACGTTGTTTCTTGCGCCTTGCATTTCTTGCTGGTCAAAATACCTGCAAGAAACACCCTTCTGGCACCGATTAAGATGCAATTAAAATGTTTTCAGTTTCCGACATACTTCGCATTCAATTCGGAAGTAACAAAGAGCAACGGTTTGTAAAATTACAAGAAACCCAAATTGCATTTAAAACTCAATTATAATTTGGCCAATTGTGCAGGTGTCGCTGAACCCCAATTGGCGGTGCACCTACCAACGACGTCGCTTCATTTGCTCTGGAAATTCACTCGAAGCATGTGCAATAATCCGATTCACTTGACGTTTTGGTACGGTTTAATGATTTCATTTAACAGTTTGACACCATATTTAATTCGTTATTAGCAGAGGGCGGATATGTACTTACGAAAAATCGCTGAAATATCTATCTGATATTTACAAAAAACGCTACAATATTTGCATACAAAATATATACGAAAACCACAAAAATAAGATTTTTCACAAAGTTGTATTTCTGAATATAATGTTTTTGTGGCAAAAAAAATCCGAATTGTATCGTTGAGATATTTATAAAATATATGAAAAAATATTTACGTATTTTTCAAATAATAGCGGAAATATTTACATGTCTGAAAACAAAGAAACATGTGGAAATATTTTAATATTTATGTGACCTATAAGAGTTAGGGGACACACGCACAAAGTTTGACCGTCGGTCGTCATCAAAGGAAAAAGTTGAAACTAATTACATATCCGCCCTCTGTCTGCTTATAAGTCTCATACCACTTTTAGGGGCGTGATTATAAAGAAATTCGACCAAGACAGCAAATATCATGGCAAGTTGATACATACATAATTGAAATGTATAATTTAACATATCAATTAAAATTAACTTTGACACGGTGCAATTATTTCGACCCGACAGCATTTCTCACCCCACCAGTGAAGGTGAATTTGTCGAAGAATTATCCGATTGCTGGCCATGCACCTAGCGTGTTTCCGGAGAAGATTGTAAATTGGAAAGTGGACCTCGAAAAGGTCAAGTGGGTCGAGAAGGTGGAAGTCCATACAACTGGCAACATAGCCAGTTTTCCTGACCGAGAATGCGAAAAGGTTGAAGTAAACAATTTTCTGGGATGTCAACCTGCTCAGGAACCGTTGCCGAGGTACAGACCCATGCCAATATGAATCAATAATTGTTACTTAACGTAGGACTCGATGACCAAAATAAGCGCATTTTTAATCACTTGTCGGCTTTGAGAATTTATTTTAGAATTCTGGACGATGAATTTGTAGAGCAGGTCGTGATCAATCTTTTAAAAATATACACTCCAGATTTTCACCGGTTTTCAAGGAGGAGATCTCGAGTTTAAGAAGCCTTCTGAAAATTAAAACTTATCGAAACTGGCTTAGAAAACTTATCGACATTCTATTAACTAATTTCTTGACTAGAAATTAGTCGTCCAAAATTTTAAAATAAATTCCCAGAGCAGAGTTGTGATTACATGATTTTTGTGATGAGTCATCGGGTCCTGCGTTAATAATAACGGTCCTCATGGCATGATTGTGTCCTCACTTTGCACTTATTTATTAGGTGTCGGACGCCGCACGGAAATTGGAAAACGCATAATCCACGGTACCAGGAATACGAGGATTATGTGGAAAATCGGTTAAAATTTTACTGCTACTGTCCAATTCCTGAGAAGAGAGCGAGCCAGTAATGATAAGACAATTATTTATCACAATTTGTTTATCAATGAAATTAGAAGTTCACTCGGCGATATGGGCACCGAATTTTATGTCAAAAAGTGCCCAAAGTAGAAAATGGAGCAAACTGTTACAAGTTCTTCATTATTAAATCTTTCGATGATCCGATAAATAAGTAACCTCCCATTAATGCTACGCTTTTTATGGTGCAAGACATCATAGTTTTGAAAATGTCTTAATTTTTTGTAAGAAGACATGTTACAATAAAAGTTTTTCCGAATTAGTGGCATTACACTAGCCAAAATGCTCAAAATTAATGGGAGATGACATACGTATTTGCGGATAGACTTGGGAAAAAAGTCGCTAATAAACAGCTTCTAAAATTTTGCCTCATTAGACATTTTGGACATTCTGGACGGTGTCCAGCTCAAAACGAATCACTGTAAACATGTATTTTTGTAGGGAACCACCTGGAATAATTAGTAAACATATGAACCCCGTGGTGCACCCACTCGACCCCTTGACCGGCAGCGAGAGACGGAACAAGTTTACCAACGTCACCACTGGGGCACAAACCTTGACGGAAGCGGAGGGCGTGGGGGTCACATCGTTTCCTGGGAAGGACGCCTGGGTAAAATAATAAAATAGGGAAATTTATGTATACTCGACTAAATTGGATTGGCTTGTCTCGCAGGGCTTTCGTCAAGTCCATGGCGTTGCTCACGTGATTTCCGGTCTCTTCGTCACCCCTGTTTCCATCTTTATTACGCGAAACTACAAAGAAACTTTTATGAAGTCGACGATAATTTACAACAAGCCGTGGTTCATTGTGAGCTCTATTTTTTAGCTATTTTAATCAGCGTGTTTTTTTAAATAAGGTGATTTTGGTAGGCAAAATACAGTATTCTGAGCTCCGTTCTTCCATGAGTTTGGATTTCTGGGGCTGTTCTGTTACACCGACAAAAAGACGAAAATCTACTTGGAGACGACAGCGGTCAGACTAAAATACAGATTCTGAACAGAAATTAACTTTTTATCGTGATCAAAATACATTATTTTCCCCATTTTTTAAAACCAAGTATTTTGGCAGCGGTAAAAAGTTATTTCTTCAGAAATCATGAATTTTCGTAAGACTGTTGCCTTCTGCACGTAGATTTTCGTCTTTTTGTGGTGTGACAGCCCCGGAAATCCAAACCATGGGAAGAACGGCATCAAAATACTGTATTTTACCCAGCTCTGAATTTTGACCATTACTTTTCTCTTGCAGGTGCATCTTTTATCCGTCTTTATCAACTTTCTCCTCCACTTGTGCGGAACGTTTGCCATCCTCTTGGCCCGACTCCTTCTTGGGGTGGGTGAACCGGCGACGAGGAAAGTTTTCGGGATCCAAATCCCCACCGCGTACCATGGCTATATCGGCTGGGGAAATAACGCTCTCTTCCTCGCACTGATGTTGTTGGGGGGACTGCGATGTTACAATCCATGCATGAGGATGTTCTGCATCTTGCTACACTGGCTGCTTGGTCTTTTGTACTACTTGTCAACTCGTAAGTGACAATATTGACAAGAAATCAGTAGCCGCGGAACAGGGGACATGTAATTCAAGGACATGCAGTATTATTATTGCCAGTCTTAGTTTAACGACTTTCTCCCTCCCACTGAAATATAACTTTCCCTCCTGCGTGCACCGTGGACAGTGGCCGCGGAGCCGTGGGGACAGAGGGACAATGTCTCCCCGGTTATTCGATGTCCCCATCATCTGCCCATGCTATATATAAACCCCTCCCTCCCCTATCCTGCAATGTTAATGTCCCCAGATGTTCACACAGCTTCCGCGGCTACTGCAAGAAATATGTGTTGTTGGTTGTACTCAAATTGAGGTTATCGTCCCGCCAGTGTCCCTTATCTTTTTGTCCGTTCGACTTTCGGGCTCTCCTTCGTGGCGTGAAGCTGATTCGGGAGCTGAGAAATCGTATCTGGAGCAACAGATTGTTCTTATCGTCATGGGCTGGTTCTTTGCCGATGTGGCGTTCCACATTGCAATGGATGTAAGTGAAATGGGTCAAATTTACTATTTTTCTTAGCCCAAGTCAGGGCTTAGTCTATCGATCATTACCTTCGTAAAATTTATCCTATCGATTGGAAATTTTGCGCACGTGCAAAATTATAATCAAGTTAGAAGATGAGCAAAATGTACGGAAAAATAATAAAAAAATGTCATGATAGTATTATACCCACCTCAATTATTATTAGCAACCTGACTCGGGCTAAATAAGGCTGCACTGTGGGTTTTATATGTTTATCTGCATGCGCAGGTTCTCCGATGCGGGACTGATGTTGCCCTGAAAATCCGGAGGGGTTGGTGGGTCGTTCCGCTGCCAGTTTTAAACGAGTACAACAAAACAGATATACCGGTAAGTACATTGACAGCTAAATTAGTACAATGCGTACAAAAAATATTCCAAAATTCCCGAAAATCTTCAAAGTTTCCGTAAAAGGGCAAAAAGTTGCCCCCGTTTTTTCGGTAAACGCGCTTGCAGTGCGGCGCGCCGAGAATTGGCCGGCGGTGGGGGCGCTTAAAACTTAAAATCGAACCCTTACGAAAACACTAATTTTTTCTGTTCTCCATTTTAGGGAGGTCTTATCCGGAAGTTTATACTGCTTGCTTACGTCATCACTTCGTTGGGGGTTTGTGGCACCGTCATCGTGATCATGCTTATACCCGTGACCGGTGATAAGAGAGGATTTGGAGTGATGACATGCAGCCATAATGTTACTGCCAACGATACTTCAAAGAATTTAAGCGTTTCAAGCATTTCAAACTGCGACCTTACTCAAATTTTCAATAATAAAATCTTCACTAAAATATTAGAATTAGATGGTGAAATTAAGGCAAAAATTATACGTCCAAAGTGATCAGTTTGTTATACACTAAAAAAAATCTTGTAATTTGGACGCTGTACTTTTAAAATATTTATTGGTAATAAATTTGGTAAAGTTTATTAAATATGGGTTACAATTCCTGTTTGGCTGGGGGGATGTAAACGGGTGTGGATTGGTGCAAATCGTCGGGGATGGGATACCCAAAGAACTCGTTGGCGAGGAAGTGATAACGTGTCCGGAGCAGGTGAGCGGACGCTTTGGGTTGTCGATCTCGGGTGAAGACTCCTTTTCGGTTGCCCACAATTCGCGTAATTTCTAAACGAGATTCGCATGAAATTTTGCAAATTTGCAGTTTAAACATATATACAATGGAGGTGGACCATCGTATGCCTCCGATTTTGACCGAATTAGTGTCAATTGACCACAAATTTACTTAGGATTAAATTGGTTGGTTAAACCATTGGCGACTTTTGTGCATTTCATAATATTTAAATCTGCTCAAAACCGGAGAGCATACGTACACTAGGAGACCTTCATTGCTAGTTGCATACCTTGTTTCGTCATGAAATCGGCAAAATTCCATATCATTTCTCCTGCGAAAATTTATTAAAAAATATTATCTAATTTCTTTAATCGTCGTATTTTAGAAAAAATTACCTATGAACGTATACGTCGTGTTTGTCCTCATTTCGTCAAAGGCTTTGAAATGCTCACGCATATATTCTTCTTGCCACTCCTCGGTAAACAGCCAACTTGGGCTCTGTGCAAAAAAAGTGCAAATTTTAAGTATATAAGTAATTTCGCAAAAAAATTCAGTTTTCGTTTCTTGCGGGTTTGCTAAATATATTTTTTTTGCACTGCAAAGCAAGAAACTCAAGAAATGCATATTTACCATGTGGAGTCCTGTAACCGTGTCGGCCCCATATTCTGTATAGATCAACGGCTTGTTGTACCTCGTCATCCAGTTGGTGGCTTCAGCTTTGGCAGCAATTCGCACAATTTCCATCTCACCAACGTCCGAGTACCACGCGTGGTAGCGATTTAGACCCAAAATATCGTAAAATTGGGCAGCCTTGTCATTCGCGTAATTTGTAAAGAGGACGATGCTCACGGGTCGAGAAGCATCGAGGGCTTTGGTGTGAGTGTACATTTCTCTGAGGAGTAAAAAAAAAATATTTATGCAAATCAATTAATATCGCATTTAATTTAATGGGAAATTAAAAATTTGAGACGTACTGGAAATAGTTTTCAGCATTGGGATCCTCTGACCGTGGCTCGTTAGCTACTGACCACATGACCACGCTGGGGTGGTTTTTGTCCCTCTGCATCAATTGGGACATTTCTCTCTTATGCGTTTCCAGCAAAAGTGGTCCGAATTCACTGGAATAATTTCATTGCAGTATTTTAATAAATAGCTGCTAAATAGATGAAGAGGTCAACACCTCCAATAAAGCTAATTTCCTATTCCTTCAACATTAGGACGCAGCCGAAAAATCACCAAAATTGGCGCCGCCGCAAAATTATTCGGCGTTGACCTCTGACATAATTTTTTGCATTATTATTACGTGAGCGAAACGGCGGAACACTCGTCAATGATGACAATGCCCAATTGGTCAACGAGGTCCATCAACTCTTCGGAGTACGGGTAGTGCGTCGTCCGGTAAGAGTTGGCTCCCGTCCATTTGATAAGATTGTGGTCCTTGATTAACAAGACGGGATCGAAGCCTCGACCGTGAAGCTGCATATGAAAAGGTGGTGACATTTATTGAATTTTTTGGTAAAAATGATATTTCACTAATAGCGAGCATTGCTTACGAAAAAATCCTCGTGTCTCCCAAACCCCGTGAAGTAGAAGGGAACGTCGTTAATCAGGAAAGAAGTTGTGGACCATTTGACCGAGCGGATGCCCACCTTGATTCGATACACATCTCGGAGCCCCCCTTTCGTGAAGGTCACCTAATAATTCGAAGCATGTTTATTTACTTAACATTAGATTGAATGACTCATCGTAAAAATGAGCACATTTTTAATCATTTCTCGGTTCTGGGAATTTATTTTAAAATTCTGAACGACAAATTTGGAGAGCAAGTCGTTCCCACTTTTAAAAAAATATGCACTCTAGATTTTGACACTTTTTGGCGGAGGAGGTCTAAAGTTTCAGAAGGCTTCAGAAAAATTGGAACTCATCCAAACTGGCCGAAAAACTAATCAGCTTACAAACTACAAATGTATCCTACAGAATTTTAAAAGAAGTTCCCAGAGCCGAGAAATGATTAAAAATATGATAATTTTGATTATGAATCATCCACCAAACTTTGAGTTAATTTTCTGATGACGTTAGTCAGTTACCCTTAAAGTGTACAAATATCCGGCCTCATTCTGTTCCCTGACCATTGTGTAAGGCCACCAAAGTTTTGCGTTAGGAACGACCAGTGTCCCGATTGCGGTGAGGGCGGAAGAGACCAAGGTTCCCTCCTTGTCCAAGAGGTCCACGTTTATCGTCTCTGCTCCAGCCCCTTCAACGATTGTGGCGATATTGTACGTCAACGTGCCTGTTGTCCCTGTGACGCTTGGGGTGGCCGTGATGTCATCGATGTAGCTGCAATGAAACGAATAATTTCGACCATTTATCTGTGTTACTTGTGATGGTAAAAAGGTGAAGTATTTACAGAAAAACAGCCGATGGACAGTGGGCTTTCAAGTTTTTGAGGGGACAAATCAGGGTGGAAAGCGGACATGCTTATTTTGCGTGGGCAGAGAACAAATGGACATAGTTTTTTGGGTGGATGTTGAAATTGAAAGCTAACTAACCTTCGTGGTGTGGTGTACAAGAGGACGGATCGGTGGATTCCGGCGTATTTGAAGAAATCGAAATTATCCGACATGATGGTGTGGTTTGCGGGGTATCTGAATAATTGAAAATTTATGTACAACTTGAAAATAATCATTGACTGCCTAATGAACTTACTGTTCGCCTTCCTTGACCCGGACGAAGCCTTGCGGCACGGTGGAGGAGGTGAGTGTATTGTTCACCGCGACGGTTATCCTGTTGGCCGTGTTGCTGTTGAGAATCAGAGACAGCTCGGCTTGGAAGGGCAGGTGACCACCTTGATGTTCCGTCACCCGAACCCCATTCACCCACTAAATATACAAATAATATTCCAGCTTAATTAATTAATCTGATGTGCATCTAATTATTTAGCTAATTACCACAATAGCATAATAGTTGACACTCCCAAATCGGAGGAAAACCCTTTTGTCGGCCAAAGTCCACTGGGGACTGACCCAAAACTCTCGGTCGTACCAAACCCATCCGAAATAGTCACGCCTCTCCCGATCGTTCGAAAGATCTTGGTACGAAGACGGCACCGGCATGTTCTCCACTTCTCCGCTCTGCGACAATGTGCAAATATTATGCAAATCAGCTACATATAAATTCATTTGGCTTGCATTGTATTTATCAAATGCATACACACCTGTTCCAGTGGAGCGTTGAACCATCCCTCCGTCAATCCCAGGTCGACCGCTCCCTTTGGCTCTTGTCGGAAATTCCAAATCCCATCCAAACTTTTGGACTCCCTTGATTCCGAGTCTCTCGGAAAAAGGATCCCCTGCCCGTGAACTTGGGCCACACCCACGACGAGCACGACGACGAGGAACAATTTGTCCATGTCTGCTCTGCTACGCTCAAATCGGTACTGTTGTTACCTTCTTCTCGGCGAACGATTAATGAACCGATCCTCCGTGCAAACCGGTTTCTCATGGACAACTGGCTGGAGATCGGAGGCGTGCAAAATGCCTTTATACCCATTCGCGACGTATGAGTGCAAAAACTGGAGAGATAACAAACAATGCGATCACTTGAATCGGTCCCATTTTGATAAATGATGGATCGTATCACGTAATTTATCATCCGTGATGTAATGAACATGATTTCGACCACACAGCAAAATATTTAGATGCCATGCCTTCATGAATTTGTTGATAGCGTCAGACGTCAACTGGAGCATGAACTATTTTTACTACGAGATATAATCCTTGTCAGGTGATTTTTTGACATTATCTCAATTTAGTGATTTATTATTTACATCTGGGAATTGTTAAATTGCTCTGAAAAGATTCATTTTTTGTTGATGAGCTCATCCATGGCGTACAAGGAACGAATCGAGCCCGAAGAAATGACCAGAGTACCGCCTGGATTCCCTGCTCCGTGGTGTCGAACCTCCAAAATTGTGTATGGCTCGTCCGGATAAAACAGCGCGGTCATGCAGGTCAGCCCTCCATCGATGAAAACCTCGACGGCAGTTACGTCCCAGTAAATTTCAAACTTGATCGCTTCTGTGCTCGACCTTTCCCTGGTGGCGGTGATCCTTCGGGAGAAATTGGGGGCAAAGTCGACGAAACCACTGTCCGATCGGTTCAAGAAGAAAGGACGCTCGCGACCCTTGTCGAATCCTAAATAATGCATATAAAGAAATTAGCAGTGTTTCGGGTGCAAGTAAGCAATTACAAGAAATAAAGGTAGGAAAGGAAACTGGTTTCTTGCAGCTATTTTGACCTGCAAGAAATGCAAGGCGCAGGAAACTACGCCGCGCCGCTATACTTCATATGGCGCGTGGCTAGATAGTGCATATTTCCAGCACTTTCTTGCAGGTTCTTGCGCCTTACATTTCTTATATTTCTTGCTTTGCAGTGCAAGAAATGTAGCAAACCCGTAGGAAACGAAAGATTGGTAATTAGCATGAAATTGACCTGAGGAAATCCATCCTGAGAAAATATTGTCATTTCGCACCTGTGCAGACCTCTTGACCTGCCGGATTCGTCATACAAATCGCCAAACTCGACCCTATCCCCATAGTTCGCGTATCGAAGGTGAACTCTGTATGGAGGAGGGAGCTGTTTCCTGTCGGAATTTCTAAAACCTGGTCCGCCTCCACCACCTGGTTCGGTACGGTTTGGTACGTCTCATTTTTGAAGAGCGTTCTCAACTCGGGGGCCGGATTTGAGGCGAGGCGAAGCTGTCCGTTGACCAGGACGAGGTCCATCACGCGAGGAAGCGTCATCTGGCCCCTCCATCCAATCGTGGGGAGACCGTTGGCGTAGTCCCAGTTGTTCATCCAGCCCATGTTCACGGCGCGACCAGAGGGTTCGTTGAAAAAGGAGATGGCCGCGTAGTTGTCGACACCCCAATCCATCCAGAGCGGGGTCATCTGAGGACTGTTGAAATTAACGCCGTCAAACCCACCGACAAAGTATTGCGTGGCTGAGCCGCCGTTCGGGCCTGAAATTGTTTAGGAGAATTTGTTAGAATGTAAATTTGTCAGTGTTTTAGGTACAAGCAACCACTTTTAAGAAATAACGACAATAACGTGGGTTTTGGAGCTATTTTAACCTGCAAGAAATGAAAGGCACAAAAAACTACATACTGCGCGTGGCTAGATAGCACATATTTCTTGCACTTTCTCCCAGTTTCTTGCACCTCGCATTTCTTGCATTTCTTGCTTTCCTCTCAAGAAATGTAGCAAACCACAAGAAACGAAACACTGATTATTTTAGCATTTTTACCTCCCGGATTTATACTGACAATTAAGATCCACACGGTTTCTCCGCCAAATTGGAGTGGAAAAAGGTCCGGGCACTCCCACACGCCGGAGTGCTCGCCTTGCTCAGGATCTGCACCAAATTCACTCGTGTACTCCCACGTTTTGAGATCGGTGGAAGAGTAGAACATGACCTTGTTTCCGGCAGCGAGCAGAAGAATCCATTTGTCATCGTATTGTATCACTTTGGGGTCACGGAAGTCTGGAATTCCTACGAGTTGGATAATTAATTATTAGATAGTGCATAGTTATTTCATTACCCACAATCGTTCTCCCAGCGTATGCTCTCCGATTCTGCCCAAACTTGGTCAAAAGTTTGGTCAAAATCGGCGAGCATACGCGGGGTGACCTTCATTGTCAACTGGATTGAACACTTGCCTGGATTCGGGATGACAGGATTGCCCTCAAATTTGGCGTACGTCCGCCCCTTGTCCAAACTGTAGCCAATACTTTGTTGTTGCGAATCTCCGGCGTGCGTAAAAATCGCCACGATTGGCACGTTTACATCATCCTGTTGGAACCCGGTCGAGTTATTGAAATCCACGACGGCGCTTCCACTGAAAACATAGCTAAGTTGAAAGAGTTGCTAAAACCATTGTTAAAATCAGAAATCAGCGCCGCCAATCGTATGCCGCCGCCGCCGATAAATCAGATTTCCTATTCCTTCAAAACCACGCCACGCCTCCGACGCTGCCGAAAAAGCACAAAAAATTGCTCTGCCGCCGCCACAAAATTTGTCTGCGTCGACCTCTGATTGAAATCACTAAATTTTCTTCCCTACCTGAAAATTTGCCCCAGATGATCAGGAAACATTGCAATCGGCAGATCCGTCCATGTAACGAGGTCAGTTGAGACGGAGTGACCCCAATGCATCGGCCCCCACACGGAGTCTGCGGGGTTGTACTGGTAATGAAGGTGGTACTCCCCATCCATGTAAACCATCCCGTTCGGATCGTTTATCCAGTTGGCGGCGATGCTGAAATGAATTTTTGGGCGATACCGGTCGTCAACTTGACCATGAGTAACTGTCGCAACCGCCACGACAAGTATGGCGGCGACGATGGGTGTAAATTTCGCCAGCATTTTTTTAAATACGTAAAAAATATATTTCTTGTTGAAATTTTGACGACTTATTGAACCAGATCAGAGTCGAGTGCGATTGGTAATCTACTTCTGTCAAAGTCCGGTTTATATACCGGGTGGTTGGTACATTCAAGTTATTATTAGTTTAGTATTTATTAAGGCTTGTTATCATGCTTGAGCTTATCACGTATGTATGTACGTACTTATCGAGATCATGATTGTAACGAATGTGTAGGTAACACGTTATGACCTCAATCCAATCCATACGCGACAAGAGCACTTCTTTCTTGTCAGGGAGGAGATAACTCAAGAACTGTTTACCTGCGTAGGTCATCATTTAACAGGAACGTGATTATTTATTAAAATATTTTACTAAATCCAGAATTACATAAGGACACACATTAAAAAGTTAACAGGCATGAAAAATTATGGATGACAATTACTCCTCAATTAAGTACTTGCCACGCCTTCATCGCGGTCTAGACTAGAATTAATTAATAGCTCATAGTTTGTAAATGTACATTCATCGATCAAAAGGCCTCGGATCAGGTGTTTTTTGTCGGTCGCTTTTTGATTTCCGTACAAATCTTGTTGGTTTATGACCAAGTAGCTGAGCAGGATGACGCAGCCGATCGCTAAGTGGAGCAGGACGGCGAAAAAGTAGCAGAATCCCTTCATGCACTGACACGGGGCGGACTCACGGACCTCGATCCCTTCCAGAATGGGGAAAAAGTGGCGTTCCTTCTGTCCCAGGCGCTTATCTTGGATCCACTGCATCCCACACTCGATAAGGAACATGAACAACGAGACGCCCGAGAGGGCACCGACTTCTACCTTGATTTCTGTGCAGGCTCCCATATTGATCAGAATGCTGCAGGAGGCTGGATCAGTTAGACAAGAATTGAATTACAAAGTACTTAAAACACAGTGGCACGGAAGCGTGGGGACAAAAGAACAATGTCCCACGGTTATTGGATAACCCCATGATCTGCCCATGTTATATAAGTCCCTCCCTCCCTTATCTTACAATGTTAATGTCCCCACAGCTTCCGTGGCCACTGCTACTAAAACAAAATATTCGTTTCTTGATTTCATACTTGCGCCAAGAACAGTGAAATATCCCGAGAGGCTGTGCGTCGTCATGTACATGCTTTTGTTGTCCTTGGGTCGTGACCATCCCGTCGCGGCGGACATGTGATACGCCACCACCGTGACGACGCCCAATCCCATGTGAAGCATGGAATTTTGATGGTCGGTGCATTCCGTGTTTAAAGCTCCGTTGCCCAGCAAATGCTCGCAGTCGACCACGCCACGACCCCGATTTCCCAACGACGCCACGATACCCAGCCTGTAATAGCAAAAAATGCATTGCTTACTTGCCACGAAATATTTTGCTATGCATGAATTGATATTTATTTAGATAGGAGGAAATTTTTACCACATGAAAGTGATGCTGAAACAGGAGAGGACGATGTGAGTCTGTTTGTACAGAGTGAATGAGGTGACGTTATTAAATAAATCCACATTAATATTGGTGGTTAAGAGAACGTAATTTATTATCTTACCATCAACCATCTCGGAATTCCGCAGCAAGACACGCCCGGCGTTTCCTTAAAGTATCGTGCCATATAAAGCGAGCAGGGATTGATGACCAGGAACGCAAATATCATCAATATGCCGTGCATACGTTTGTTGAACTAGAATTTTATGGGCATAATTTTATTCAATTAATAATTCCTTCCAAATGCGTATCGAGAGGAAGCTGGGCTTACTTTGTAATACTTAATTCCTAGTCGTCGATAGTGAAAGTAGAAGAGTTCGCGTGGCGTGAAATGTTCCACATTGGGGTCCAATGTGGTGGTACGTTCTGATGTTTGGAACGTAGTCTCGATGATGACGGTGGTGTTGGTTTCGTTAGAATCGTCCTTGAACCATTCTTCCGCCTCTGGGGCACTCCTCTTCCTT
Source organism: Folsomia candida (assembly GCF_002217175.1). NCBI lineage: Eukaryota > Metazoa > Arthropoda > Collembola > Entomobryomorpha > Isotomidae > Folsomia > Folsomia candida. The sequence goes on along the minus strand of NW_019091200.1, from coordinate 1,330,654 downwards.
CGACGTCTTTCAAAAAAGAGTTGATCGGGGTCCGGAGTGGGCAGGTCTGGTGGGGTTGGGCGCGCATGCATAAAAAAATGTTCTGGATGTGCTGGCTAAAATCAATAACACGTTGATGTCACCATTTACTAAGAAAAATCAGAACTATTCTACACAATTCTATTGATTGGAAAATAATTAAGCGTGATAGAAAATCCTCGCGCGGTAGTCGGTCTGTTGCACATGTGATAAGTGACTGACAAGTAGTGACAAGTGCCCGTAAGTAATTATTTGCATATTATTGCTTACTATGCTAATTTCCAAAATTCTCAGAATGCATATTACCGCACTTGTCGTAATACTAACACGAATTCAGCTCTATGATGCTTAGTTATTTGCCGATTAATACCATGCACGTGGTATTTTCCGTGCCATGTCTTCTTGGGAGGTTAAGATGACATTCGTTTAACAGCAGACTTCTTTCGTCCTTGGCTTTGTGCCACTCCGCTGCAGTTTTTGGGAAGTGGTCTGGCGAGCAGGCAAACGGACCAGGGGGGCAGGTCTCCCCGTCGGGGGATCCGTGCAGAATGCAGTCATCATAACTTCGACTGTACGGGATAGCTTTATCCTGGCGCGGAGCGATGATACTCGTTTGGTTACAAAAGACATTCCCCGCCCATTCTGACGTTAGGTCGTGGTAGTAGTAGCTCGGGGCACCGTCGAAAGAGTGGACTGGGAAGGATGCACCCGACGGAATCCTGTACACGGGCGTGTAGAAGGCCACGTAGTGGGGCGTTGTGAAGTCCGTGATGGCAATTATCCTGAGGGAACGAGAAATTATTATCTACTGCATCTATTTTATAGGTATGTAGTATCCAGTACAGAAGGTCATGAATCATGACCTTCTGTACTGGATCCTACCCTACTCGTGTTGAGTACAACATGAGTAGGGATCCATAAAAACATATTTGGCCGGACTCTGGTCATGATTCAGGGAACGTTTATACATTATGCCACGCGAGAGGGGGGTCTAAAAGGCTCCAATAATATCTTGCTTCTGTGACACGAGCACAACATGTTGGGGGAGGGGGTAGCAGAAAATTGCGATGTTTGCGTTACGTCATTTATGAGCGCCCCCTTATGAAAAAAAACTTTCAAATGTAAAATTTTCGCAAAATTTGTATTTCTCTGTGGTCGAATTTCTTGAACAAACTCGTCTCGTATCGTTGAAATATTAATAAAATATATGTATTTTTGAAAAATGTCTAAAATCTTTACGTATTTTTGAAAAATGTCTAAAATCTTTACGTATTTTTGAAAAATGTCTAAAATCTTTACGTATTTTTGAAATAATCGCGGAAATATTTACAAATATTTAAATATGTCTGAAAACCTAGATATATGCAACAATGTGTGGAAAATTTTTGATTTTTTTATCTTTAAGAATTAGGGACAAAGCTTGACAGTCGGTCTTCATCAAATGGAAAAGTTGGAAATAAAAACATCCCCACCCTCTGTCCCAGTAATAAAGAAATAAATGAAAAGTAAGACCACGCACATGAACTGGAACGCGACCACCTCGTGGCATGGGACATTGATCCAATTGAAGTCAAAGATGAGCTCGTTTTTCAGCGGATGATTAGGGATCGAACCAAACATGAGGACGTGAGGGTGCTGTGGGTGCAAATGAAATATTTAGAGATTCACGGTCAGTGTGGCAGAATTTAAATTCATTTTCGCCAATGTGGTAAAAAAAATGAAAGTCGTGAATTTTCGGAACCCAAAAAACATTGGGTCTAGTCTATCAGTAAAGTACTGTAATTATTTTATGGCGAAAGTTTTTCGCCAAACTGACCGCCATCCTATTTAGTATTTGTTATTAATCAAATTCGCAAAAAGTGTCGTCGTGCGACTAACCCGGAAGCTGTGCCTAGGCCGATATCTGCACGGAACAATCCTCGCATCCCGAACGTCATGTGGGTGATTTATACACTGTATGTCTCGAGCGAATTCTCCAAACGGAATTCCTGTATATATCATATTTTGTATTAGTAAAACGAATAGTACATTCTCAAAGGGAGAAAATGTCGTACCAAGAAATCCATCAATAGGTTGGATAATAACGCCCTTTGGGGGGAATTCAAACTGCAGCCTAATTTGGAACCTTTGGCGCAGCTTTTGTCCGTAGGACGAAACCTCTCGGGTTTGGAATCCGTTGATTTCGATCTGACGTGAAAATATTGTTTAATAACGTAAATAGGACTCATCGCCAAAATAGATAGTCTAAATCAGCACATTTCAATCATTCCTCAGCTCCTGGAATTTATTTAAAAATTCTCGACGACAAATTTGCAGAACAAGTCGTTGCCAAAAAATATACCCGCTAGATTTTGACAGTTTTGAAAATAGAATACCTCAAGTTTAAGAAGCCTTCAGAAAAATTGCCGTCCAGAATTTTTAAATAAATTCTCAGAGCGGACAAATGATTAAAAATGTGCTCATTTTGACGATGAGTCATCGATGGACATAAGAATATTTAAATTATTAAAGGAATTTGACACTTACATGGTTCAAGTGTCCCAGTTTATTACTTGTGCCGTCCCATCTCCACTTCGTAATCAGGTCGTAGTACAGGTTTTCACGGTCGGAATAATTCGCAGCGGCAAAGTTGCTCTCCTCCACGGCCAGACTTTTAAAGACTTCGGCAAAATGGGCAATGTGTGGGTTCTTCTCGACATCTTCGGTACGCAGACAGAGGGGGAATTTTCGTGCCGTGAACCTCATAATTTTTGGTCTCCTGTGCTCCTGGAAGGCGGTAAGTTGGCTTATCGTGAAGTTGAAGTGGCCCTTGCAGCCGAGAAGGATGCGGGTCACGTCTGTGTCCGTCAATCCGCTTGGATGTGTCTTCATCCAGGCGAGGACCTCTTCTTGCGTGCTGGTTGGTGAGAGGTTGGTCAGGCTGGAACAGTCAACTTCGCCAAGGACAGTTTTTGGCAAGAAGAGAAACAGAGAGAAGAGAAGGGGTGAAAATTTCCCCATTTTTGGAAGAAATCAAGTCGTGTTTCGAAATTTTAGTGTTTCACTACTACCAATTTTTTGCGATTTTGTAAACCTGAATTTTGCAAACCGAAATAATTTTACCACTGAAAAAATTATGGTCAACATGACAACGACGCAAGGAACCAGTGGCCGCGGAAGCCGTGGGGACATGTGGGGACATTAGTATTGTAGGGTAGGGGAGGGGAGGGAGGGGTTTATATGTCATGGGCAGATGATGGGGACATCGAATAACCGTGGGGACATTGCCCCTCCGTCCCCAGCGGCCACTGCGAGGAACAAAACGGGGATAATGATCAGATTGTCACATTTGCACTTCATTATTTCCTCCCTTTATGAAACGGTAATGAAATTGAAGGGTTTTATTATTTACCACATGTGTGAACCGAAAGCAAATAAATAAAGCGGTTCCGGTCGTTAATTTCTTTTGTCATCTTGAACAATAACAACCCCTTGACAAGGAATAAATGGGAGAGGAAGAGAGAGACCACGGGTACTTGGTTAACCTAACCCTTGGTTTTTGCTTCCCGATTATGCGACATTCAGTCAGATGAGAGCAATAAATGAGATCTTGGGATACAAAAATGTGTAAAGTATTCATGCTCTCGACTTTACGTACGTATGTTGTTCACAGCAAATAAATTATTATAATTATCTTTTATGTAAAGAAAAAACAATTTCTGCATTTCGAAATTCATTTCAAATCTGAAAAATATGCGGAAATTGGTGATTCTCAGCTATAAAACCTAGTGAAAATTTAGGTATGGTAAAAGTGATGTTTTCGCCATAGGCTGAACAAGAAAAAGAGCACAAATTCCGCATTTCGAAATTCATAGTTAAAATTGATGCTTGTTGAAAATCTGAGGAATAAAATCTGGTGAAAATTTATGTACATAGACTTATGATGAAGTGATGAGAGTGATGCTTGCTTCTGCCATAAGAAAGAAGACCCAAGAGACACTTCCCGTTTTGGTTAAACTGCACCGAACCCGTGCTCCGGGTGGTGCGAGATGGCCAGAACAGAACCGTATCTCGCCAAACCTGACGTTCTCCCCAGAGAATTCAGCACTGAAAGGGTGGCCACAAACAACTCTGACTCCAATATGACACCGTCGATCACGAGTTCCCTGGATATACAATTTTTTTCCCTATTAAAATTGACTGACAACATTATTTTTTCGAAAATTTTGACTTTATTTATCTTTTTGGTTAGAAATTCTGCCAAAATTATGAAATTTGTTCCTCAAAAACTTGTGAACGAGCCAGAAATGTAAAATCAAGTCGATCAACCAGCCAATTTATCTATCAAGGAGCAGTTATAACTTGAATTATTTATATCTCTCAACTTTAATCCTTCCCATTGTTTGGCGTAATTGGGATCGCCACCCAAGTGTGACTTTCACCCTCTCACCACCACCACCACCACCCTTCCAAGCTCCCTTTTCTCGTGGATGGGGTCCTTATTTTCCTCTCCGGATCAGTTCTGCTGTGCTCTCCTTACATAACCATTTTCACCAGTAATACATACATACTTACGTATTTATTGGAGTAGCATGTTGGTTCTCGAGGGTCTGGTGGGATTTGGACAAAAGACCCCGTTTAAGGGGAGTTAGTTACAAATAATAATATGTGATGATTTGATAATCTGATGACATGGCATGAGTACTGATGGACTGACATGCCTAATCTGATGTTAACATTGCTCTTACAAACACGCGTGCTGGCTGGCCAACTCTAAATAGAAAAGTCCTCAATTTTGAATTGAGGGATGGGTATCTACATATATTCGAAGCGATATCTTTAATTCGCATGCCATCCACTTTATTTTTCTCTGATGGAAAATCAGGATCAATTATATTCTATATTTGTCTCATCGTTCTAGAAAAACAAGTTTTTCTAGAACGACATGAGCCAGAAATATGCATGTACAAGGGAACTGACAGAGTGGTCAATTTCCGGACAGGATTGGCTCGTCGGAATCGTGAGCAAACTGCGTATTGACATGATAACCATAATTTTGGGGGACAATTATCCCGAAATGTGGTGGACAAGGACCTGTCACTGCTTCCTTTGTCGTGAGAATAAATTATTTGTTTGGGTTGGTCGATGCGATCGAGGTAAAAAAACAGGAAGGGAGAAATCATACCAAATATTTGATCATATCGATATGTACATTCGTCAAACCTTGCTCCATATCGGAATCGGATGGATGATGGCATCAAAAAATGAGTGAAAACATTCATTTCATGACCGGAAATTTGATCGGCTTGACCGATACCGACCCATCCTTAGTATTTTGGGTACTTTACACACATTATATTTATGTATTTCCAGTATAATTCGCTTGTACAGGATTTTCTTGTAGCATCCAATTTTCACCAGTACAAATACGAAGGAAAATACGGACCCGAAAGTTTAATTGATTTGGTGAAGCGTGCACGAGATAAGGCCATCGCGAGGTTTCGAATTAATTGAAAACTTGGGTATCAGGGGGCTTCACCAGAATTAAAGCGAATTAAACTGAATAGAATAGTGTACAGTTGAGAAGCAGAGTCTCATTTTAAAATGGGAGAAGGAAAACCAGCTCAACCAACAGATTGCTCATCTTTGATAACAATATACTTAAAGCTCAGGTGGATTAAATGGCTGCTTTATACAAGGTGGCTTTGTATATAGATCGAGGACAGGGGCCGCGGACAGGGGGACAATGCCCCCACGGTTGTTAGAAGTTCCCATCAGCTGCCCTTCCCTATCCTACAATGTTAATGTCCTCCGATGTCCCCACAGCTTCCGCGGCCACTGATCGAGAAAACCCCTTTCTCCACATTTCCACTCCCAGCCTCGTTCCCCGCATTTTACTTCAAAATTCATGTTTTCAATTTAATCAACCTTAATTTATCATTTCCTAAAATGTGCAACTATTCCTTCGAGGCGAGGAATGTCCCAAACGGCAACTTTTCAGAGGAGACTATACGTTCTTTGTGAAGTCATGAGCGAGGTGGTTGGTTTCGAGAGAGAGAAGTTTGTCCCGTAATTGGCACGCTTATCTGCCCCTGCCAGCCAGCCAGAGACAAGTCGAACTTTCTCCACCGCTCTGCCGAGGTAATTAAGGGGCGAGAGAAAGGAGCATCTCTGTGAAAAGGACGTGGCGGTTGGCCTTGCTGGCTTTTCCACCCAAATCAATTTCCAAAGAGTGCACATTCACAATGGAAAGAATTCACTTTTCAGGGCCTCGCACACAAAAAGTGGGAGCGAAAATGTGGAATTTTCCGTAATTTCGATTTTAAACCTGGGACGACATTCTGGATGATGGAACATTTCGGTGAGAGCGGAAGGAAGGGAGAGAAGCTGTGCATGGATGGTTGGCTGGTGGGAGCGTGGGGAGGACGAATGTGGAGAAAGATAGCCATTCCCTGGGGACGACGGGCCATTATTCCGGAGATAATTAGACCACAACCAACCGGAGGGTGGAGGGTGGAGCTCTACCCGAGAAAGGACTGGACCACGCTTCCCACTTTCTGCGGCTCTGTAACCTCACTCACTCACTAACCGAGCCCTTAGGAGCACCGTCAAGGTGCACAAAATATATATGGGGACACGCATACCCTGACGATATGAAAATGGCCTGATTTTTTTTTCTTTAGAATGCATGGACTTCAATTTTCAGTTTTTTGAAACTTTTGAAAGGTAAAATTTTGTCAGTGTTTCGAGTGAAAGTATGAGATGTGCCTGCAAGAAACTGGTTTTTTGCAGCTATTTGGACCTGCATGAAATGCAAGGCGCAAGAAACGACTTTCCGCTGCTATACTTATTGCGCATATTTCTTGCAGTTTTTTGCACCTCAGATTTCTTGCGTTTCTTGCTTTGCAGTGCAAAAAATGTAGCAAACCCGCAGAAACAAAACCCGAAATTCTGTCTATTTCGACATTAGTGTGCCAGTAAAATCCCGACTTTCTCAACTTCCCCCCAACACATTTCCAGTGAATATATTTTCTTCTTACTTTTCATCTTCCTTCAAGGAAAGCCAAGAGTGAAATCGAATCCACATCCACCCAGTGACTCACCGAATCGTTACATTTAAGCACTTGAGTAAAGTGCCAAAAATTCCGGCCGAATGGATTTCTCACCTCTGCTTTTCTCCTCACTGCGGTTTGCTCTGCTTTCACAACTTCTGAACGCCTATCAATCCACGCCATTGGGTCGCCTGTCACACCACTCCCAACCATTTAGGAGACGAAGCAAGTCATAATCCTTCCCTTCCTCCTTCGTACTGGATCCGAATCCCGGGTGTCGGTGGACTCTGTATAAATACCCGGGCGGAGAGGGTGGAAAGTCCTCTGTAATCCCTAGAAAGCTCATTCTCAAACTACCCAAAGCAGTCCTCAACGTTCACGTCCAACTATCAATTTCTCGCATCATCGCAGTCTCAACTTCCCCAAAAAATCGTAAATTCCCCAATAAATTGAGTTAGTCCTACTAAAAAACTAAACAAAAACTATATTAATTTGTCGCATAATCTCAGTCTCAACTTTCCCAAAAACCGTAAATCCCCCAATAAATTAAGTTGGTGTTGTCACTCAAAACCTAAAAAAACTACATCATCAAACTAATGGACTCATGAGACATCATGCCACACACAGGTAGGTCGAAAGTTGACATAATTTATCGAATTATTTAAATTGAGACAATTTTTGTAAACGAGTCAATCCATTAGTTACGCCAGAGTCAGTTTGACATGCATTTTTTGTGTGCACATAATCGTAACTGCATTACACACATTGTAAGATTTACCTGTTTTACACGAAAAAAAAGTCAGTCAGGTGACGACATGCTCATGATTCTACGAACAAAAAAGTTTCATTATGACATGAGATATTTATTAGAGCGAGTAAATCAGAGTATTAATGTCACGCGGAATACACATGTCATTTAATTGGTGGCTTAATTGTATTGTCTACTTTTTTTCAAGAAATTGATCACCCTTGAAAATTGGATTTATGATTTTGCAGGTCAAGCAGGTGTGAATCAGTTGGGCGGCGTTTTTGTGAACGGGCGTCCCCTTCCGGACTACGTGCGGAGGAGGATCGTAGAATTGGCGTTGATGGGCGTCAGACCTTGCGACATTTCCAGACAACTTCTCGTCTCGCATGGATGCGTGTCCAAAATTTTGACGAGGTTTTATGAAACGGGGTCAATCAAACCGGGGTCGATTGGAGGATCAAAAACTAAGGTGTGCTAAAAAAAAAGTGTGAATTTTATTCCTGACACATTTTTTGTAACGTTTCAATTTCTAACGGAAAATCGGAATCGACAAAGATTTTTGATTTTTCTTGTCTTACAAGAGGCATAATATTTCCTACTTTTGTAATAATATGAAAATTACATATTTACGTTACGTTTTAAAACTGTTCCTTTCGTTTTTTGCCCAATTTTCTAAAAATTGGTTAGACTATGAAATGAATGAGAGATGAAGATGATTTTGTAGTATGAATGCACATGATTGCAATGGATGAGCATATACTAAAGTGAAATTGCACCCTCATTAAATTTTTTATACTGAACTGAACGGTGCAATTCCTACGAGAAGAATTACGCAAGTTGAACATAAAACCAACAAACTGCTGCCTTACTTAGACATTGGTTTAATAGATATGCTTGCTAAATATTGCTTAACTTTTCTTAATTGAATGACGGCTGAGGTGGTTCCCATCCCATCTTTCCATCTTTTTCACTCCCCCTGCAATATTTTTTAGGAGAGGATGACTACCAATGGAGGTCTCCCAGGGTATGTTCGCAGATTTTGAGAAAACTAGTGTTAATCGGTTTGCAAATTTGATTAGTATGAAATTTGCAAAAGGCACGATCTCCCAATGCACAGATTTGGCAGAGATATTCGCATCCGAAGAGGACAAAACACCAGTTGGAAAGTGTAAAATCTGTCAACTTTTGGACGCATTTTCTCCTCTTCAGATTCAAATATCTCTGCCAAACCTGACCATTTGCAGATAACACCTTTTGCAAATTGCATATTGCTTAAAGTTGTGATCGATTGACACTGGTTTGCTCAAAATCTTTGAACATACGCTGCGAGACCTCCACTGTAAATCATCATGACTTTGTATTATTTAATAGCTTTACCAAGGTGCAAAAATCCTTGATAAGTGCAATACTGATTATTCTTCTGATTAATTAATAATTTCCCAGCAAGTCGCAACGCCCAACGTGGTGAAGAAGATTTTGCGCTTGAAGTCAGAAAATGCAGCCATGTTCGCATGGGAAATTCGCGAAGTCCTCTTGTCACAGAGGGTGTGTGATGTTAACACGTAAGCAGGCAGTGGATACATATTAAGCAATAAATATGTACGTACTTATCATGTACTTTATGTGATAATTTTTGGGACAGGATTCCCAGCATAAGTTCAATCAACAGGATTCTCCGAAATTCCGGAATGTTGACGGCCAGTGAGATGAGCTTGGGTGGGAGTGGTCTTCTCGGCAGTCCGGGCAATAAGGGCAATAATGGTGGTACGTACATATTTCCACTATTTTTTGCACAAACCAAAATTTTCATGAAATTCGAGAGAAATTCGAACCTGAGGCAAAGTGAGACGAAAGTATTCGCCACGCAACAGGAAAGAGGGTTTTATTCTGTCCCATTTTATCGGGTAATGAACCAATTCCCACAACAAAGGAAAGAATAATTTGATGATTTCGGTACTTTGCCGGTGTAAAAAATGGAGTATACATCCTCCTCTTCCAAGTTTATGCTCACTCCAATTATGTAACCGACCCGTGATGCAATGCTACTCTCAAGAAGAAATCTCACAATTGTTCTGTTTCTGTGTTGCTGTATCCTCCTCCTTTTGAACTTCAACTTATGTATTTTTCTCCCATTTTTATAAGTAAGCGACGATGTCCTCTCCAAATCAACACCTTTTTTGTCCCCATTTCGTCCATGTCCCCGCGGAAGCCGTGGGGACGTCTGGGGACATTAACATTGTAGAATAGGGGAGGGAGGGGTTTTTATAACATGGGCAGATAATGGGGACATCGAATAACCGTGGGGACATTGCCCCTCTGTCCACACGCTTCCGCGGCCAATGCCTTTAATCACAATTTTGATTATATTGTCAACAACTGCTCATATATTTCAGGTAATAACATGCAATCAAATCAAACCGTCGGGTCGTCGCCACACCACCACCACCTCAATCATCATCACGGTCACGGGATCAATAATCCACCACCCACTTCGTCCTCGTCGTCGGGATCTTCATCTCACCAAAATCCGAACCACGCCTCGTTTCAGTTCTCCTTTTCCCATCATTTCAATTACTTTGCCGGCTTTCCGTTCTGGAGTCATTTGAATCCTGCTGCAGGGCTGAGTAGTTCATCCCCTCCAATCAGAACCCCTGGTGGGGGCGGGCATAATAATAATAATTCCGGTGGTGGTGACGACCAACTTGTCTGCTTTCCAATTCCAACCCCGACAAACACCTCAACTGCCAGTACTGGAGAAAAACGGATAAAATCCTTCACAATTGACGAACTTCTTAAACCGGATGTGGACAATTTTGCGAAAAATTTGACCGCGCCGAACCGACGGACAGCTTTCTTTCAGGTGCATCCGAAAATGTCAATTTTTCCTGTGACCCAAAATTACAATAGTAATAATAATTTCCCCAAGAGAAATAGCCCCCTGACCGGGAAAGACGAATTGCTACGCGGTAATAATAACAATACGAAGACAAGTTATAATAATCGCGGCGTTGGCGTCGTGGTCAGAAATAATGATAAGCGTCAAAAACTTTGCGATTCGTCGTGTTGTTTTTCCGATGTGTAAAATAATAAAAAATCCAATTTTCTACCTCAAATGGCCACGTTTTTATTTTGTTTTCATAAAAATATAAAATTGATGATCTCGTAACAAATAAATTTGAAATTTTAGCAGCGGCAACGTAAAAAGCTAATCCGTATAAGTAATTAATCATAATTAATTACACATAATTAATAATTAGTCTCTAGTCATGGATCTAAACAATGTAACGTATGTACTAATCATCTTTGGGAAAACGCGGTAATAAAATGTAACCTAAATATTTAGTGTAGTTAATTAAACTAATTATTTATTTACACTATCGTCATCTCAGTCATGATGAATTGATGATACATTTATTTACATAGAATTTATTTATTACCAAAAATATAACTATTTTCATCCATTCAAAATCTGCGTTTTGTTTCGGGTGCAAGTAACAACTTGCAAGAAATACCGGCAAGAAAGTAGTTTCTCGCAAGTATTTTAACCTGCAAGAAATGTAAGGTGCAAGAAACTTCGCATATTTCTTGCACCTTCCATTTCTTTCTTTGCAGTACAAGAAACGTATTTCGCAAACCCGTAAAAAACGAAAAACACTCTTCAAAACCAACAAGCTCATAAAATTAAGGAAAAAATAGATTTATTGCAAGCACCCAAACTGTAAATCATCTCACTCGACTGATGGCATGCAAGGTTAACTAACTATTAATTAATTAACTAATTAATTAAGAAACCACTAGAGCTGGAAATTCTGTCTCGGCGTGGCATACTCTGCCCGATACAGAGACGCCTTCGATCTGTAGTGGTCGGACGAGTCGGAATCTTGCGGGGGGAGGAGGACGACGGGCTGCAGGTTGAGCGACCTCTTCGTCGAGGCGTACGAATAGGTGACGGAGGGCGTGGGGCCGGAGTGCGAGTCCGTCCCGTAGTACATCCCCCGCGGAGGGTAGCCCGGCAGCCCGGTGGAAATGCTGTGGATTTTGCGCATGCTTCCGCCCCCCACGCCAAACTCGTCGGCCAGTTTGACATGTCGAGATCCCAGGACGAAACCCAGGATGGCGAGGACTACGCCGTCGAGAAGGCCGATAATCGCGAGCACGTAGGCCCACCGGATGGTGCAGTTGCCAAAATAAAAACGATCCGCGGTCGGGCCGCAGGTCAACTTCACTTCGGCCGCGTCAAAACCAGAGGGAAACACGATGAGACCAACGCCCGTGCAGATGGCTGAAATTTAAAAATAAATACATTTTTATTAAAAATTTGCACATTTGTGAAAATGTAAAAATTATGAAAATTCATTTTGTTATTTTTTTATTGTTTGGGTTTGACGGCTTTGTGCAGTTTATGCAAAAGTGGTGTGTTATTTAATTAAATAGATCTTGTTTGTTCTTGGTGTAAGATAAACTGTTTATATATAAGTAGGAGATAATTTTAAATCATTTCAAGATAGATGAAATTATTGCAAAACATAAACTTCAAAATTTTATTTTAACATATAAATTCAATTTGCACATTTTTTCCTTGTTTTGATTTGACATCTTCGTGCAGTTTGTACAAAAAAATATTGTCATATAATTAAATAGATGAAGGAATAGAAGGGAATGTGAGCTATTTATAAGAAGTGAATTAATTCTAACTCATTTGAATAAATATAGCTGAAATTTAAAAGAAAATCTTTGAAATTGTATTTTTTTAAAATTTAAAGTTAAAAAACTTTTATACAATTTAATTTTGTTGGGTTTGACGTCCTTATGCAGTTTTTTGAAAAAATGTTATGTTATTGAATTAAATAGATGTCTTGGTTGTCGCATGAAGGTAAGATAATTGTAACTCCTATGCGTATGGATGAAATTTAAGTAAGAATAATTTATAAATTATTTATGAATTTTTCAGATTATTATAATTTAAATTTTCACTGATATATATGTACATCTTTTAATTTTTAAAGCAAGGATTAAAATTTGACGTCTTTACAGTTTTTTTTACAAAATTAGGCAAACAAGTTATGGAAACTTAAATTCTAACTCTTCTGCGTATTGCTGCAATTTCAGTAAAATAATTCAAATTATAATTCTTCAACTATTTTTTTTTACTAATTAATAAAACTTTTAATTCCCTTATTGTTTTTAATTTTGACCAGATTCGACGTCTTTATACAGTTTTTTTGCACAAATATTAGTTAAATAATTGTAGAAAGGTATTTTCTTACTTTTCTGACGCAGTTAATTCATCCATTCTCTTCCTAATCACATCTCTATTTATTATTATCTTTTGGTAACAAAACATATAAAACACATCCCCACATGGTTCTCACTCTTCTCTTTTGTCTGTAAAGAACGCACGCCTTGAACCAGAACGAAGGATCGAGAACCACGATGAATAAGATGAGACGAGGATGAGAATCAGAACTGCTCAACAAGAACGAACGTAACAATGATGAGTCCTTATCTACACACAAAAGTATAACTGGCAGCCGCATGAAAATTAAATAAAACGCCTGCCCACGCATCAAATAAGTAAAAATGCGCAAAAAAAGCGAAATTTCTGATAAAATGTGAAGATCTCATCTGATTCTCGTCAAAATAATTGGTTCGTCGGGGTAAAGTAAAGATCAGAAAATTATGAGAATTCACAACCAAGGTATGAACATTATTAACTTGACTTGATAACTTTATAAATGTAACTTTAATTGTGTACGCAGGGTTAAGCATCAGAGCATAATTTTGCAAGTATCACTCACTCAAAATCTTATTAGCACCGTGTGAGCAACCATTTGAAACCGCATAACAGCAAAAATGCACACACTTTTTTTTGATAACTGGACATCTACATACATTTTTTTGTAAAAATAGAAACTCACTATTTTCTACGAATTAAGAAAAAAAGTGAATTTTCCTCAAAATCTCGCTCCTTGATTTTTATCTTATTTACGTTAATCAAGGACTTGATTATGTATCATCGTGACTTACATTTACCATTGACCATTAAGATTTTGGCGTAATTATCGCTCTCCCACTTTAATTAGAATTGCGTATGTAAATATGTAAAACAATGGCACAACGTGACCATTTCTACTCCAGATTAGGACGACGAATAATTAAGTAAATGCAGCTTTTTCTTTCAGTTTAATGCTTTTGAGAAGGACGGAAAGTGATACATTTTTCCGTGTAGGATTTGCATTGAGCAGAATAAAGGATCGTGACACAGCAAAGGGACACAAATTCGCTATTGAAATCACAGCCCATGAAATGAGTCAAAAGTCATTCATTCGTCTCGCTGCCTATTGTTCGATGCGAATCGTTCAGGATTTTGTACACTAAAGAAGGATTACATTCTTGGTTTTGTTTGTATTCAATTCAATCTCTTCTCGTGGGTTAAGCCAGATGAGTGGAGCAAAATTGGTGGTGGTGCCACACCCACCCACTCATTTTGTTCTGCTGGTAAGAAATGCTATTTACTTGGTACCAGAAGAGCAGCGGAATAAAAATACGTAATGTTTTGCTGACAATCGAAATTGTAAATCTGACTTTGTTACATATTAAGTAACTCAGTTTTTTTGCATGCCAATGATTTATTTATCAGTTCAAGGTTGAAATTACTGCGAAATAAATTCCATTCTAATCGATTATTTAGATGGATTTTCCATAATTATTATTTTTATCACGCAATGGAGGTCTCCCAGCGTATGCTCCCCGATTTTGACCCAATAGTGTCAATCGGTTATAAACTTAATTAATATGCAATTTGCAAAAGAGACGATCTGCCAATGCGTAGGTTTGCATCCGAAGAAAAGAAAATGTGCCTTAAAGTTGACAAATTTTATACTTTCCAAATTTACTGGGCATTTTCTTCTCTTCAGATGAAGATTTCTCTACCAAACCTGAGTAGTGGCAGGTCAGTATTTGGTCAAAATCATTGGCTGGGCTGGGAGACCTCCATTGTCAGAATAAATTGTTAACAAGTAATTTGGGGGTCCAATTTGTGGGTAAAAACGAGCAAATTTATGTATCATATTTAATTATTGTTTATCAAAGTCCATAAAAATTCTTTACAAAAAAATTAATCCTATCCATCTTATGAATAAGTTTAAACTGTACACATGTAATTATAGCCGGCCGACTAAAACACTGCATCTCGTGATCATAAGGTTCAATAGCACAAAAGTAACTCAGGCACTTTATCCCATTAAAATATTATGAAAATTAAAAGCCATCCATGTTGTCCTGCTTATTTTCATGCTTGCATACATAGACACACGACATATACTTAATACTTGCAATGTTAATACATAAATGCGATTATACAGCAACGATTTGACCCACTTTCCCTTCCTTTCTTCATCCCAAGAAGAGGAGGAGGAGGCCCATCTTCAAATTCTTTTACTTTAAGTGGCCAACATGAGTGTCAAATCCAACCGGATCCAACATAATATTTTATCCATCACAAAATATGCAAATTTCGGATTAGTTGCTCGAAAATTCAAGACTAAAATGTCACCAATTTCTACACAAGTACAAAGAATTCCTCAAAAATCCAAGGTTAACGCTGCATTATTTACTTTCGAGTCTGTCCATTATTTTAATTTTAATCACATCAGTCAGTGACGGACCGTGACGAAATATGTAATTAAACTTGATTTATCAATGCAACAGCAGCAACAATTTGTTTCTGATTGACACAAACGTGACGGAATGACTGACAAAATGGTCACTGGTGAAACAATCCTTCATCTCATTGCAGAAAGTGACATTGATTTCATTTCAGACATGAAAATAAAAAACCTTCAGTTTCATTTTTATTCCTTCTTATCGTCCCGATGTAACTAAACAGCTCGACAAATATCCACCCTTCTTTGTGTTCATCCTTCATCAAAACAGCAGGAGTTTGCAGTTTTCAGGTACATACTTAATTGTAGTTCAGCTCCGTATTTAAAATGCAAATAGATAAGTTTCATATTTCCATTTTAAAATTAACTGAACCTTAAAAACCCAAAATTATTTAAGAAGTTGACAAAATTAGACCTTGAGCTCATGAAAAGTATTTAAATCATCAAACAAACACGCACCCAATGTCGTATGTACATAGTTTAGTTATAATTGTTGGAAAACCTAGATATGCACCCAGTTAGGTGACGATATTTAATTATTTTTGCCTTCTTTTTGGTTTGCAAAGCAAATTGCAATTGCAATCTTAGTTTTTTGAAGTCAAGTATAATAATTTTCATTTGACTTGTTTGTTTATATGTAGATCTCAAAGATGAGACTACTTTACATACTTACCCGTCATCCTTGTCGTCATGAATGACATTCTTTCAAACATTGACGATGAGAGAGATTGCTTTGCTTACATGAAATGGAATTTGGCGACAGATGCAAAAATGACGAGAGTCATTTTACATTCCTTTTTTACGATCATTTTCATGTCCCCAAGTATTGTAGGTAAGTAATTGCTTACTAAAAATAGAAAGGAAATCGTGAGATTTGCCTAAAAATGAAATTGAAATCGAATTATTAAACCATCATGGGTGCTGCGAAAGAGATGATGATTTTTCATGTGTGAAAGCAAAAGTTGAATACTTATCGCTGTCATTGGTTGGAGCCGTATTATTCTATTATAGTTATTATTATCCAATTGAATAGGAGTCCATGACGGATTAGAATTCATGAAGGTGCGCACAAATTTACTCCTCACAATATTTGCGACCAGTATTTATCAGAGGGCGGATATGTAAAATCGCTGAAATATATATTCAATATTTATGAAGAAGTGACAAACTATTTACGAAATATGTACCAAAAAATCGTAAAAATAAGAATCTTCACAAAATTGCTCTGGATTTTTTTAGGTCAAATTTCCATGAAAAAAATCGCCTCAAATCATAGAAATATTTACAAAATATGTGTATTTTTGAAAAATATCTAAAATATTTTTTCAGTAATAGCGGAAATATTTCTAAATATCGATAATGAAAAACATAAAAATATGTAACAATATTTTGAAATATTTCGAAATTTATGTGATCTGCAAGAGGTAGGGAAAATACCCACAAAATTTGACCGTTGGTCATCATCAAATAAAAAACTTGAAAATAAATACATATCCTCCCTCTGGTCTTTACAAATATGCACAATATTCACCAATTTCATGGCTACGAGAACAAATGGTCAACATCTTTAAATAAAAAATTAGCAAATTATTTCTTGACGCAGGTACATATAATTTCATTGTCCTTAAAAACGTTAAAACCAGTTTCTCTTTCTTTCCCCTCAAAAAAATAATGAAATGCAAACACATTTGATTACTTCATAAACATTATTAAATTACAATAACTCACGGTATTACTTATTCAAATTATGGTTTGGCTTTTTCGCCATTTTTTTGTCACACCTATTTAAAATCACATTTACCATCGCTTGCGCTCATCTCATTCATTATTTTTCGTGCACAGAAAACTTTAGAAATTTGAATTGTAATTAGTTTCCCTTCAGCTACCGCGGTATAGCAGTTTTGCAAAAATGGTGAATTTTGCGAATTATACTTGGTGGATGGATATAGTGATGGTTGCAATGATAGTAATGGTTTACCCAAAAATGTAAGTATACTTATTTAGTTTGGTTGGTTGAGGAGAATAAGTAATTTAATGCATAAGTTTAACTTTTTGTGAGTACGTAATAATCTCAAGAAATTCTACTTTTAATGCATAAACCAACAAAACAAGGATTTATTATTATTGCAAAGGTGTATGTATCATAAGATTGCAGAAAAAAGAAGAGACCAGACCAGACCACAAGCAAGCGAGTCATGGCTAAATGATACTCCAACCAGGGTTTCGTTTCTTGCGGATTTGCCACATTTCTTGCACTGCAAAGCCCGAAGCACGAGAAATACAAGGTGCAAGAAAGTATTTCTTCCATGTGGTGTGGTGTTGTCGGTGTTTCGTTTCTTGTGGGTTTGCGAAATAAATTTCTTGCACTGCGAAGCAAGAAACGCTAGAAATGTGGGGCGCAAGAAACTGGGAGAAAGTGCAAGAAATATGAACCATCCAGCCAAGCGCCGTGTGAAGTATTTATAGCGGCGGGGCGCAGTTTCTTGCGCCTTGCATTTCTTGCAGGTCAAAATACCTGCAATAAACCACTTTCTTGTCGTTATTTCTTGCACGTGGTTACTTCCACACGAAACACTGACTCCAACAAGTATATATTTTAGGGGAAATACAGGCTGCTTTTCGCCTTATACATACCTAGTTAAAGTCATGGGCATGTGAAATTAAGGATTTTGCAATAATATTATTCTCACATGAATGGATTAGAATAATACTTTACCAAAGTATTTCAGGGAAGATGGATCATGCGAGAAAAAATGAAATCTTATGTGTACATACCTCAAATTAATTCCTGGATTGGCAAGAAATTTAAAGGGATATAAAAACATGATATTTATTTAATATGACATCCATCCATTGCATTGGGTGACCTTACAGTTCTTGCTGCATGTTCATATCATCGGGACAAAACTAATATGAAAATGTCACGCCCAACCCAATGTAAAATTCGCAGCGACACGAACGAACGTTCATTATTTCTGGCAAAACTTTTTTTTGTTTTTATAACGCCAAGAAATACATCCTTCATGTAGTCAAGATCAATCATTCGCCAACGAAGCAGGCTCAAAATGATGAGTTTATGGCGTCTGTGTTGCTTGACTTTAATGAAACATTCACACATTAAATGAGTAAAGGTAATGATAAAATCCTAGCAAACAGGAGGCTCAGGTAGTAAATGGAGACGTTATTATGCATGTATTTTTTTAGAGGGATGCTGCCATTTCCTTTGTGAATTACGTATTAAAAAGTTGGTCGTATAATGTAATGTAATGCAGAAGAGGGGGAGAACTAGTGTCTGAATGGGTAATTATTATATATCATTTTATAAACTACGTACAGTAGCAAGAAGCATTTAATTCTTGTGTAATGTATGCAATCTAAATGTCAAGAAGAGGCCAAAGGAAAACAGGAAATTGCATGCTTACCCTTTTTTTTGCAAAGTTACATATGTGCAAGCTACCTGTGTGTGTGGCACATTTGTAAAATTTGAATTTTGCTTGTATAACTGCCACCATTTGCATTATTGAGTATCTCGAATTAAGGGATTTTCAGGAGAATTTGTCGCCGTTAATTAAGAAGCTCGATCTAATCTACATACATTTTCAAAATATTACCGAACCTAAAAAAACTTTATTGGCAGGAAAATGTCTCAATTTTCTAATTTTCCCAAAAAAAATATTTAGCAACACATATATTTAGCAAGACAGACGGTAATTTATTGTGGTTAAGTTTTAAACTAAATCCAGATTTTCCTTAAAGTTTACGGCAAAAAGTGTATTTATTACTTCATTCTCGACCACTGTTTGTTTGCATACCCCAATTTTCTGCATTTAGCAGTGCACCTGTTGCGGTCATTCGTATTGCGCATTATTCGCACAGAGTAACAATCAAGGCGCCACTTTGCACAGGGTCCCACTTCCGTATCTCATGAAAATCAAACGTGTCTCGTGAACACACCTCTCTTAACGAAACCAATTAATGAATTTTAGCATTTTGCATCCATTTGTGCCTGATACGCAGGTTTGATAATGTCAAATCACGCCTTGTAGCCACGCCACGAGCTCGTTAATCGCCACGTTTCCGACGCCACAATTTGTGGTGCGTAGATAGATAGACAACAATAATTAGCGGAAATCACGCCAATGTTGCAGAAAAAAATCAATCCATCAACTAACTAATTGTCTCCCTCAAGATTAATAATTCTTCGCTTACACATCACGAAACTATGTACTTTACGCACAATAATCGCAAATTCCCGCACAATTTTGCCCACCGTAATTAGCGGAAATCACGCCAATGTTGCAAAAAATCAGTGTGGGTGTCCTCCCTTGCTAATTAATAATTCTTGCTTTAAGACTCCACCACCAAGGTGAAAACCACGGTACGCATGCACAATAGTCACAAAATTTGCACACAATTTTGCACACAATTACCCGCAATTGTCTGCATCATACCTACTTTTCGCACAATACATAATCACAAAGTGCCCACAACTTACCCGCAATTGTCTGCATCATCGCAATAATGAAGTAGCTTTGCCTCGCCGGGGCGCAGATGAAAAGCACCAACGCAAACACGGAGAGGATCGCGATCAGCGTGGCGAGTCCCATGAAGACGGTCGCCACTCTGAAGGCGGGGTTAATAATGGAAGAAAAATCGTCGAGGCGTCCACGACAAATGAATTCCGAACTTGTCGACTGATCCGTCATTACCGACGCGACGGCGCAATGCCGCCACAGACCGAAGTACCCAGAACCACCGGGTGACCGCGTGCCCATCCATTGCGGCTGGATAAAGACGACCACGGTGATTATGGAGTAGCAAATGCTGAATATCCCCCAGAGGAAGCCGATCGCTGGAAAATTAAGGATACATGCAAATTAGTGATTGCTTATTTTTGTAATTTGGTTTCTAGAATTTGCAGACGTGGGCAAAATACTTTGTCGAAATACAGTATTTTTTACAGCGTTCTTTCCAGGGTTTGGATTTCCAGGGTATGTTACACCCACAAAAAGACGAGTATCCACGTGGAGAATGCAACAATCTTATGAAAATACAGGTTTTTGTGAAGAAATTAGCTTTGTATCGCAGTCAAAATGCATTATTTTCACGAGTTTTGAAATAAATAAAGCATTTTGACCGATAAGAAGTTAATTTCTTGACAAAACCTATATTTTCGACTGACTGCTGTCTCTTTACGTAGATTCTCGTCTTTTTGTGGGTGTAACAACCCTGGAAAGAATAGAACTCAAAGTATGCCTCCGCGAATTTGTTGTTACCTTTCGCATTTTTCACGTAGGTGGCCGCGATAAGCTGGTCACTGTGGACATACTCGATCTTCGAGGTCCCCATTTCCAATAGCTTCTCAGCTTTTAGCTGACTGACACACTTGCACTGTCAAATATTTAATCTCGTATCCTCAATCCACTACACCGCAACAACCAACCACGAATTAAAAGATATAGACGCGAAACACAATGCACAACAATGCACAAGAACGAACCACTCACTACCTTTATTAATATTGGGGGACACACTTTGCGTACTCGTCGTGCATCACATACCTATGAAAACCAGTCTTGATTTTAAAACCGTGAATGTAATAAAGCCAACTGACCAGTCGGGAAGAGGAATTTCGCCCTTTTATTTTCTTCGGTCAACAAATCTTCAGAAATTGATGAACAATTTTTCAAAATTCCTGTCGTAATTTTATTTTTATTTTGGGGGCTAAAAATTGCGGAGAAACGTTTTGGCAAAATTTTGCAAAGGTGTATCAAATTATTTTGCAGATGAGCCAAAAATTTGGCTTAATAATTTGCTTAAATGAAATTTTATATATTTATTAATTTGCATAAAAACACTATTTCTGTTGCCGCGTTTCTCTCCTCTCCGTCGTGCTAACAGACTTGAACTAAAGTGGAGTAGAAGTAGTTTTACTTAAAGGAATTCAAATTCCACTTTTCCTTGCACACGAAGAAGAAGAAGGATTTTTCTAACGAGGCTGAATACCCACAGACGCGCAGTGATGGTAATAAATATAACAAGACGCCATATATGAGCGATCTTGTACGGATTGCTATTCCATGACAAGACGCAAGAAGCACAAGCGTAACATAACAACCAACCCCTCGCCTACCCTTCCTCGTCCAAGTCGTCGACGTCAGGATGATCACGATATGCAATTGCCATACAGGTAACAAACCCCTTCTTCGTCTTCACCCTTTATGTACAACCACCTTATTTTACCAGATGCATACATATCAACAGGTGAGTTATTTGGTATTGTTATAGGTGAGCATGCATATGATATTCTCACCCTCACTCATCATCATCAAACTTGTTGCCGTGCTGCTCTTCTTCCTTCATCATCAATAACGGAAAGTTGCTGAAAAATATGAGGAGCAGGGTTTCGCGTGGATGTAAATATCTGTAACCACTTGCAAGAAATAACGGGAGTGGTTTCTTGCAGGTAAATAGATACATGGGGCAGCCATGGACGCAAAACTTATAACTTAAACTTATGACGTATAACTTGACTTATAAGTATACGTCGCCTTATGGCGTTTCTATGACTTATAACTTATAAAATGCGTCATACGTCATAATTTTAAGTTATAAGTTATATGTCCATGGCTGCCCCATGTATCTAATATTCTGACCCACGATTGCTTGACTTTTAGTGCCTAGTTACCCTTAAGGGAGACTAACGTTACCTAGATACTTAAAGTCAAGCAATCGTGATTCTGACCTGCAAGAAATGCAAGGAGCAAGAAACTACGCTCCGCCGCTACAATTCATATCGCGGGTGGCTGGATGGCGCATATTTCTTGCACTTTCTCCCAGTTTCTTGCACCTCGCATTTTTTTCGTGGCTTGCTTTGCAGGGCAAGAAATGCGGAAAAATCGCAAGAAACGAAACACTAGTGAAAAGCAAGCAAGTGAATGAATAAGACATAAGATCCTGAGTTTAACATAAAAATCGTAGTCATGATTAGGTAAATAGTACGAGGGCGACATTTATTATCGGCTGGCGGTTTAATAAGTATGCAAAACAAATGTTATACTTTATTATAGATACATTTTCTTAAAATGATGCAATCGCAAATTCCAAACTTTCCGTGTCAGACGTGGAGAACGACAAACTGCTGAATGGACCCGTGTCGCTGAGGCTTCTAGGCTGACCCAGACTTGTAAAATCCGTATACTTTTGTACCACGAAGCTCCACTTTTCCGTGGAGTCGACCTCCCGTCGGAAAAAAGAGGCGTCTTGATAACGCTGAGAGGTCGGTGGGTCCATATTTTTTAAGGGGGAAACTATCAAACAGTTGATTAGCTTGGCGTGAAGAAGTTTCTTTTTTAGGGAGGCCTCAATTTGGGCTTTGTCCTCTTCGTAAATCTGCAAATTAATTAAATTCAGTATGTATATTTATATTCAACTTTTCATTGGATGACGACCGACGGTCAAACTGTGTGTGTGTGCTCCCTAACTCGAATAGATCACAAAAATTTCAAAATATTTTTTTTTTTTACATATTTCTACATATTTTTAGGCTTTTCGATATATTTATAAATATTTCCGCTATTATTTAAAAAATACGAAATCGTTTAGATATTTTTTCTAAACGTTTAAAAAAGTTTAAAAATACTTACATACAAATTTGTATACTTATTTTGTAAGTATTTTTACGATTTTTCGAAAATTCTTGTTTTTTAAATGTTTTTCTTCATACACAATTTTGAATATTTCAGCGATTTTTTCTAAATACATATCCGTCCTCTGTAAATGTTACATTTTGTGAAAATTGTGGGAATTTACCATGAAATCCTCCAGCTCCACGGAAAGGAGGGCAGGAGCCTTACCAAAACCCATGTCCACTGCAAATGCGGTCAATCTCGGAACGGTTTTCAAACTGTGGAAGGCGAACTGTTTGAGAGCTGGCATATTGGAAAAGAAATTAAAATCCGTACACACGAGACGTATTTTTAACTCAAATTAAGTTTTTCATACCCCGCATGTATCTTAAACAGAATCCTATCGAATAGCTGAAATCGTCCCTTTCCACGATGCTACACAGGATTCTGAGCTCTTCCAATTTTGTCAGTTTCCTCAACTTGAACAAATACCGACTCAGGGGTCGTCGCACGTTTGTGTTTCCAGGATCACTGGAACACAGCGGAAGCACCACGTGGAGGACGACGAGGCGAGGAAAAGTGCGCACGAGCTTCGTCATGGAGGGAAAGTCGACGGGAAAGTTGGTCAGTTTGAGACAGGTGAGCGAATCGTTTACACCGTAAAATCTGTCGGGCAAGAGTTTTTTAATGATTATATCACAATTTGTCCCTTCTCCGCTTAAATTGAGGTCTGTTAGCGTTGGGAGGTTATCGAGAAAGGCGAAGCTATCGGTAAACTCGTGCTGAGTGTATTTAAATTCAAAACGGTGAAGATACGGCATAACTGGGAGCGACGTGGCGTTCAACGTGACCCCGATTTCGTTGGGGTTTGAGAGATTGACGTTGAGAGAAAGGTCTTCCAGCGTGCCTGGAGCGAAAATTTATTCCATTAAGCAACTTACTGACTACAAATTAGTCTTCCAGAATTTTAAAATAAATTACTAAAGCTGAGAAATGATTTAAAATGTGTTGATTTTGACGATTTTGGTGACGAGTCCTACGTTAAGGCATCATTCATAGGATTATGTAAATTATGTATGTAAATACGCACTTGAAATGGTTTGCATAAATTCGGCCAGCGTGCCAGGGTCGACAAGGGCCATGAGCTGTCCCGGAGCTTGGTTTGGTCCTCGAACCCATCTCGTTTGGCGAATCTTGCCCAGCGCGAGGACTTTCAATCGAGTAAACTCGATCCCCACGAGGAACAAGAGCGTCGTTGATTTTATCCCTTGTGGAAACTTCAACGTCTCCAAATGCTGAAAATATCCGGCGTGATGGGCACTTTCCACGTACTGCGTTTCCGCTTCGGGCGACAAGGAAAACATGGAAAGCGTGAGGTGCTTTACATTCGGGGTGGCTCCGATTAGCTCAGCCACGCATTGGGCTCGGTCGGAACGGTACGTGTTGATATACAGGGTGGAAATGTTTTCGAATCGGGCCGTCGCCATAAGGTTTACCGCCGGTAACTGCGAAAAGGGGGGCAAATATTTTGTTAAAATACAGTGTTCTGAGCTACGTTCATCCCAGAGTTTGTGTTTCCGATGCTGTCACACCCACAAAAAGATGAGAATTTGCATGGAAAATGCAACAGTCTTATTTACGAAAATACAAGGTTCTTAAAGAAATGTACTTTGTATATATCCCTGTCGGAATATCTTATTTATTTAAAAAATCATGAAAATAATGTATTTTGACGGAGTTGAAATCTTGTAATTTCTTCACAAAACCTGTATTTTTGTATGACTGTCGTTTTTGAGGGTATGTCCTGCATTTAAAAAAAGCATTTAACCCACCACTGGTAACAACACATCCTGTGACGGACCTCCATCCTCCCCTCGGACCAAACTCTGCCCCAAATTATAAGTTGGCTTCTGCACCACTAGAGAATCCACATTTGGACAGAATTCCTTCAGCAATCTAACCAGAACAGACGGCTCCACCTCTCCAAATCGTTCTCTTCTCTGAAAATTCCCAAAATCTATGGACAGATTTTTCACGAGGTAGCCATACGTCTTCAACCACCCGCTCGGACAGTTGAATCCGACCAATTCTAACGTTTCCGGAACGGGTGGGGACGGGATGTGGAGATCTTTGTCAAAATTCAGGCCGAGATCGAAGGAAAGAATGGCGTCCTCATTCGTGTCCTCCTCTTCCTCCGTGGCATTTATTTTACTTGGTATTAATTCACTCTGACTCGAACACAATCTGGCTTTAGACTCCCAATAGAACTTCCGAAGTTGCCTGAAAGTTGAACTGCCTTCTGGTCTCGTGATCTCTTTGAGGGCCAATTCCGCCTCTGTGACGATCGGGTACGGATAAACTTTTCCCAGGTTATCAATCGTCCTCCACCCGTGCAAAAACTCTTCGTCTGAATCGGACGAATCTAACCATAACGCGTCTTCTTGTTGGGGTGGTTGTAGAGGTCCTGGAATTGGTGTTCGAGGTAGGCGTCGTTGTGGGACTGGTCTAACGTCGCGATTGAACTGCATGACAATCTTGGACCTTTTGAGGAACGCCGTGGTCATGAAGATGTACCAGGAGGAGCACACTTGACGACACGCGTGGAGGGAGGCATAGTCCAAGAAGACGCTCAAATGACGGAGGATCGGTTCAAGGAGGAATGGGTGAGGAGAGGTGGGGACAGGTTCAACGGTTCCCAGTGGGGCGGACACGTCGAGAATGGTGACGCTTTGGTCTTCTCGGGTGACGAGAGCATTTTCTGAACGACTCGAGTTAACTAGATTTTTTAGGGTGGAATTCTCTTCCAGAAGTTGTTTATACTTGGCGAGTAATTCATCATAGGATGTTGGAAGTTGGGGGTCTGACATTTTAATTTATTTTAGTAATATTTTAGTAATTCAATCCGAATTTTATATCCGGGTTTACATATGATGCAAGGTCCTGATTTTTTTTCATGGAGTTTATCAAGGTCCTGAAATTCACTTAGTTACGTGTCCACATACTAATTAAATTTGTGATCAATTGACACTACTAGTAATTTGGTCAAAATCATACGTTGGGAGACCTCCATTGTTAGATGAATATAAATCAAAAATTTTGACGGGATACATATGTACATAAGCATTTTTTAAATATAGATATATGAATGTACTACGTATATATATGCATTTTTAGATGGTTAAACTATTTTAGTCCATTGCTCAAAAGAACGTCAATAGACATTAATCAATAGAACTGGGATGGTATATAAGACTGACTAGATGTCAACTCCGTATCCGTATTTGCTATACATATTTAATATATTTTAACTCATTTATTATACATTCTCGTAAATCACCAACGTCAAACTTGTCATGCAACACTTGCCGTTGGAACTTTTTGTATAAAGGGCAACACTTGCAGACTAAAGTAGCCAGTAATATCTGAATATTTATCGTTAGCTGGCCATTTGACTGTTTTGAGATAAAATTTAGAGTTCATTACATTACTGCCTGACTTTGCTAAATATTATGGTTTCAAGGTTAATTTTATCGGTCCTGGTAACGACCACGATTGTTGCCCGGGTTCAGGGAGACTTGGCAGGGCTGCATTTCTATCTGTACACTAAGTAAGCGTCCTTAATCTCAATTTTAGATTTGCATACATAATAATTTTTTCTACTGGTGACTGGTGGGCAAAAGACTTTGCCAAAATACAGTATTTTGAGCTCCGTTCTTCTCAGGGTTTGCATTTCTCGGATTGTAACACCCACAAATAAACGAGAAACTGCATGGAGAAAATTCTGAAAATAGCAGTCTAAACCTGTATTTTTCAGTCTTACGAGAATAGAGGCTTTGTGAAGAAATACACTTTTTATCCTGACAAAATACTTTATTTATTTAAAAAAATCGTGAAAACCATGAATTTTGACAAATGAAAAATTAACTTCGTCACAAAACCTGTATTCTCGTGCGTCTGCTCAAAATACTGTACAATGCCCATCTCTGCATAACATACAAAATTATTTATATTAGTATAAAAAATATTTATAATAATTTTCACCCACAGAGGAAATACAAACGCGGTTGAAATTAAAGCAAGTGATGCAAATACCATCAACAATTCTGCATTTGTAGTTGGTCAACCAGTCAAATTCCTTTGTCACGGGTACACTTCGTCATACACAGCAGAATTTCCGAGAGATCTTAAAAATAGTGAGAAATTCGGAAACATTTTAATACAATTTTTATTACACACGAAAGAAAATTGTGGGATTTCTTCCAGTTTACTTGAGCCTTCCGAGCCCCTCAAACTACAATGTTATCGCGGTCGACTGGGGGGAACTATCCTCGCTGGCGGGCGGCTACGACGCAGCCTTTGCAAACACTCGCCTCGTCGGGAAAGAAATTGCAAACTTGATGAAGACGTTGATCGTGCTGGGAAAGTCGCAACTCGCAGATTTCCATTTCATTGGTATATTTGAGATGATTTTACATATAAATCTCAGGGATGGCCAAAATACGGATTTCCGGGGCTATTACACTCACAAAAAGAGTCATAATACTAATTTAAACACACATTTTGTGAAGAAATTAAGTTTTTATCGCGGTCAAGATGTATTGCTTTGCTTTCACGATTTTCTAAAAATGAAGTATTTTGACGACGATAAAAAGTTAATTTCTTCACAAAATGGATCATAATTCCTGTATTGTCTATGTGGATTCTCGACTTTTTGATTTTTGGAAATCCAAACCCGTGAGAAAAACTGAGCTCGAAATGCTATATTTTGTCAATCCGTGATAAATCTGCATGGTTTTTATGCCAAATTTCGCTTGATATGCCTTTATTTGAAGGGCATTCTCTTGGTGGACAAGTTGGTGCCTTCATCACGCCCAATTTGGACAACGGAGACAAAATTCCTAGAGTGACTGGACTAGACCCTGCTCGACCTGGTTTCGAGCAGGCCACGACCTCACCGAGCGAACGGCTGGACCCCACGGACGCTGATTTTGTCGATGTCATCAGGACTTCGACCGGTGCTGGGTCCACGTCCACCACTGCCGACCCTCCCGGCGCAGGAACGGTCGACTTTTATCCAAATGGTGGAGTTAAACAGCCAGGATGTCTGGATTTGGGTAAATAAATATGCAGATTTTCCAGTTTATTAGGGGTTAACACAGCACAGAACTTGATGACTTATCACCAAAATCGACACAATTTTAAAATTCTGGACAAGTTTTTAGTCAGTAAGTCGATTAATATAATGGTGGTGAAGTTTCTTAAATAAAGTAAGCCAGTAATTTTTCTGATGGCTTTTTAAACTTGAGATCTCCTTCAAAAATTGTCAAAATCTGGAGTTTATATTTTTTTAAGCTGGGAACTACTACTAAATTTGTCGCCCAGAATTTCGAAATAAATTCTCAGAGCCGAGAAATAATTTAAAATGTGCTGACTTTTATAATTTTGGAGATTAGTCATCAATTTCTTCATGAATACTTTAAATATTTTGTAAAATAATAAGCATACATTTTTTTAGTCCTAAACTTGTGCAGCCATTCCCGAGCTTACATTTATTACCAGGAATCAGTCACGACCACGGTGGGCTTTAAAGCTTATAAATGCACGAGTTATGCTGATTTTCAAGGATCATGTCCGAAAACTAATGGCGTCCTTATGGGAGAATATGTTCCCAAAACGTAATTTCTAAAATAAATTAAGATTTCTTGCATTTTACTTTACTACTTGTGAACATATCTCCATTTTCAGAATTTCTGGAACGTATTACCTCTCCACGAAAAGTTTTGCTCCGTTTGCAAAACGGTAATCATTATTCTTTTGGTGCAAAAAGAGATATTAATTTTTGGATTTACATGATTTACTTACATAGTTTATGTATAATTGGCAAATTTTACCTTTCATCACTTTTCCTGACTAAATAAACAATTGTGCAGCATAAAACTGTTCATTTACACGTATTTGAATGTGAGGTGAAAAAATTGAGATTTCTCACAATGCCCCAGTCGATTTTAATAAGCTAGTCTCACATTACTTTGTGCATCAAGGTGAGAATGAGACAGAACCGCCTATTTAGACGTACCTATTTACATGCATTATATATTGCAAAGTGAAAAACTAGAGATTTCTCATAATCCCCCAGTTGATTTTAGCCAGCTAGTCTCAGGCACACTGAGAATGAGGTAAATTGAGACTTTGGCGATGATTAACCCATGTAAGAAAACTAATAGTAAAGTTACACGTATTTGCATGGATTATGGATTGTTAGGTAAAGAAAGAGATTTGAGATTTCTCACAATCCCCCAGATGATATTTTAGTCAGCTAGTCTCACCTTATTGTGAGAATCGTGAGAATGGGACAGAGGTTGTTCATTTAGACTTATTATAATGCATGCAAATTGTGCATGCATTATCCATTCTGAGATAAAGAAATTTCTCACACTGCCCCAGTTGATTTTAGTCAGTCAGTGTCACGCAGGTCTCACATCTATGTCTCACCATTGAGAAGGTGAGAAAGAGGCAGATTGAGACTCTGGTGGTGGTGGTGATTTGCCAAAAGTGAGACCGACAGCGCCACCTTATTTCACCCCGAGCAATACCACGGAGCAGTCCACCACCAATTTCAACCTGAAAAGTCGGCGTGTTCCTCTCGCTCACATCTTTCTGCACAGAACCGCATTCTATCATCAGACGAGGATAAAATCTCTCGTTAAAAATGGTAAGTTTCCAGTAATTTTTAAAGCATTCTTAATTGGTCTTAATTAACTGAGTAGGTTATGTGTAAAACGTACCACGTAGTATTACTAATAATTAGGAATTGTACACAGTTTGTGTGAGAAATATTGAAAAGAAAATGTTTTAATGATTGTAATTTTTTTTAACAATTTTACAGACGAAGGGAACGTCAAGTTTTGGAAAGCGCCGTAATAAGACGCACACTCTGTGTCGTCGATGTGGTCGCTCATCTTACCATATTCAAAAGTCCCAGTGCGCCCAGTGTGGCTATCCTGCGGCCAAGTTGCGCTCCTGTAAGCTTTTTGGAGTCATGGATGGATTATTAATATAATAATTATGTGGACAAGGGGCTAATTTTTTCTTTTAATTTATGATTATGCATAGATAACTGGAGTGTGAAAGCTAAGAGGAGGAAGACCACTGGAACCGGCAGAATCCGTTATCTTAAAGTTGTTCGACGACGATTTAAGTGAGTTGAATTTAATTATGCGGATTTTAAAGACGTATGTTTGTTTAAATTGATGCGTACACATTAATAATCCTTTATCTCGTTTAAGGAATGGATTCACGGAGCCAAAATTGGGACGCAAATCCACAAAAGCTGTCAAGGCATAGATAAATATTCCTAATTTTAAGATTCGTACTGTATCCGGACAGTAATTGTGGTAATAAAACTGCTTTTGTTATGGAATATATATAATTTTTTGTCTTGTTCATAATTCCTGCAGTCAATTTTAAACAATTTAACAAATCCAGCCGTTATTTGCATTAACTTGCTTAAAAATATCAGTTTATTTTCGTACAACGCATAACTTTTGACATCATTCCATTATTGCATGCATAGTACATAAATGTATGTGAAAATGTTGTTACAAATTCTCTCTGCATGTATAATACTTATCTGAATACTGACTCACAAAAGTTTCTGATGATAGTTTTTTGTTTGTCAACGAAGACAACATCTCACTAAATACAAAAATCCCAGTATGAACAACAGTACGACACAGTTAATCACAAATATTAAGTTCCTGTGCGCCTTGAACGACTCCGAGTTGCGGTAAACCATGACCGAACAAATTATTAAGATGGCCATGGTCAAGGTGGCGAACAAATTGAAGGCGTCCGTCGTTTTCCTCACGTCCCCGTCAAACGTTAACCCCTGCGCAAGAAAGGGTTTCATTATTTTGCATACTAAATTAATTAAAGTGTGTAGTACTCCAGTGCTCGTCGCCAAAATGGTTAAAATCAGGACATTTTTAGTCATTTTTTAGCTGTGAGAATTTATTTTATAATTTTGCATGACAAATTTGTAGAGCAGGTCGTTCCTAATTTTATTAAAAATATACACTCCAGATTTTGACAGTTTTTGAAACAGATCTCAAGTTTAGGAAACCTTCGAAAAAATCGGAACGCATCGAAATTGGGTAATTAAAAATAACTTGCTTCCATTCTATCAATCAACTTACTGACTACAAATTTGTCGTCTAGAATTTTAAAGCAAATTCCCAGAACCGAGAAATGCTTAAAAATGCGTTGATTTTGACCATTTTGGCGTCGAGTCTAGAGTTCCATGACCATTATTAAATTAATGCTTTTCCCGTTTTCTCACCAATGCGATAAAAATGCTGAGCAAAATCGCCTTCTGAATATTGTCCAGACCTTCTACGTCTGATCCCCAAGTAAATTTAAGTTTAGGTTTTAAAATCATGACATTTCCATTGAAAGAACTTTGCGGCTCGAAATCACCAAACCCTTCAATTCTTCCCAGTTCGGACCCACTTTCAGACCGCAACTGAAATGGGAATCAAAAATTATTTTATGGATAAAATTATAAAATAGTGAGAATCCTGAAAAATCTGTGAAATAAATTATTCCGAAAAATTACCAGAATAAGTTTACTGCGTCGATTACTCAGATCAACAAAGTACCACTCATCCTGCACCAAATTGTGGATTTCCATTCTTGCCCTGGTTTGAGAAATAGTCATTATCGAGACAGGCTGATCAGAGTGAGGTTCCATTACGGAAAATATTTTGGAGTCCTGGAATTCATGGATAACGGTCGGATTTATTTGGTTCAATTAACAATGGAGGTCTCCAAACATATGCTCGCCGATTTGAGCAAACTGTTTAGTGCCAATCGAGCAAAAATGTAATTAGTATGAAATTTGCGACAGGCACAATCTCCCGATGCGCAGGTTGCATCCGAACAGCTACAGCACCCTAAAGTTGGCAAAATTTACACTTCCCTAATTTACTGCATGTTTTCTGCTCTTCTCATGAAAATATCTCTTCAAAATCTGATCATTGGCAGATCGTGACATCGATCGATTGACACTGGTTCGGTAAAAACCCGAGAGCATACTCTGTGAGACCTCCATTATGTGTAAGAAGTAATTCTTGTGCGACGCTAAAATTCAGACTTACATGAGTACACTTAATTTTAAGCAAATCCTTCCCTTTATAAGTTCTGACCATGACGGTCTTATTTTTAGTGATGTCTTCAATCGCATCGTCTGAACACTGGCGGAGGTTATCTAAGCAGAGGTGCCGTCCCGTGGACAGCGTGAGGTCCAAGTGAACCTTTGGAGGCTCTGAAATTCAAAATTTCATTGCCATTTACTTAAAAATACATAAATTTAACTTATTATACACAACTCACCCAAAAACACGTCACATCTTATCCTCAAATCCACCCCGGTGATTTTTGTCAACCATTTGAACACTGGAGACGACGAGTCTAACATAGCGTCGGAAATGTCGCTGTCCTCCTGGTCAAACTGCATCTGTTTTTCCTCCTCTCCAGTCATCGTCGTCACGACGTTATTGTCACTCATGCTTATCACCGTGTCCTCCAACACGTTGCTCAACCTCTCGCCTCGGTTATCCTCTTCTTCCTCCTCCTCTTCCGAAACCTTACCCAAATTGCTGAACGCCACCTCCATCCTCTTAGCAAAATCAGACTATTTATTCAATTACAAATGGAAATTTTTAGCGAATCCGTACTATTATTTAAATGAGGAAGACTTGTTGAATATTTGTTTATTTGAGGGGAAAGCATAAAAAGTAGCGACGTCAGTGAAGACCTGTTGCGATAATATTGTTAGGATTGGCAGAGAGTGAGAGAGATTACACGAGAAGAAAGACAAGATTTGCGAGTGTCAGTTGTTAATTCAGTGGTAAAAGCGATGTAGTTGGTTGGTTGTGGTATGTGAAAGCAAGCAAGTGGTATTTACATGTGTAGTGAAAGCAAGCAGGCGAAAGTGGGCGATCGATGAATACGAATATTTTCACCCACACCGACTTCTCGGCCGAGTGAAAGTGGGAGCGAGGAGCGACGGAAGATGGGATGACACGGGATGAAAGAAAGCATAAATGTGGTGGGAGAGTGGGTGGGTAGACACGACGGGAGAAAGTGTCTCGTCGGATGGTGAAAGTGAAAATGAAAGTGTGCAGAAATGTGTGTATCAGCATTCCGTTTTATGTGCATATCCATAAGGAGAGGTGACATCCACCCGTCCCATGCATGATGTGGGGGCGTTGGAGAAGAATGTCAAAAGTCAGTCAGCCAATTTGGAGGAGATGAAAGCAGTTGTAACAAAAATAGAGTTGCTTTCTTACAATCGTGAATGAGAATTGAGATGGAACTCATAATAATAATTAAGAGTATGTCTCGTCGTGGAGGAGAAAGTGTTGGATTAATTGACAAGAATTCCAGAGATTGCATTTCACTTCAGCGTGATTTTTACAGACTGGGGCTTATTATACACGGATAGTTGAGAATATGTTCATTTGTGAGTGGGCGAAGAGGTGTCGACATATGTACATATTTAGAAAGCTACATTTGCTACATACACTCTGTCTGCATTAGTGCTTATTTGGCCCGAGTCAGGGTCGGTCAGAGTTCGCTTCTACATTTTTGTCGGATGACCCAACTAATATTTGTCATCGTCAAAAATATTCCGATAATCTATTTTCGTAGAATATTTCCGTGGAATATTTCCGCTTTTTCGGCCAATTTTGCTCATCTTCGGACTTTGCAGTGGCAGAGGAAGTTGGGGCGGACATTAACATTGTGGAGCTTATTAGGATGGGCAAGATATAATTTTGGTTAATTTCTGGGGCAGGGGGGCAATGTCTCCCGTCCCCCTGTTTCCGCCGTCAATGCATTTGCCCCATACTAGCTTCATGGGTACCCTTTAAATGTACATGGGTTGAGTTTTGGCGAGATAGACAGACGGGCATGAAGGTTCCATAAGGCCTAACTCGAACTAGAAAAAATGATGTTTCTCTGTAATAAAAAGTAAGTAATCCAATTCGTGAGTAATAAGTTAGAAGCAAGATTTGGCAAGATCCGTCCTCTTTATTGTTCGTTATTATGCCTTTTCATCTTCCCGGATTTATGTAGATCACATCGCATACATATTCTTGCTTAGGCTTATTCTTCCTTAGTGTAACCGTATTTTGTTGTACATATCATCCACTCCTTGTACTTATGTACGTACATCTCGTCATGAATCTGAATCTTGCCTGCCTTCAATTCCCAATCCTCCAAAGAAGGAAAGTGAACGAGACTTTTACAAGATCCACTTTGAAATCCAATCCTGTCTGTCGAGAGAAAAATGAGCTAAACAAGACCAGACATTTCAACCGTATTATTCATAAATACATACGAATGGATATGCATACCTACCTACATACACCTCGACCGGAAGTCGTTTCACATTCGTCTTTTTAAAGAGAAAAATTCTGTTTAAATTATGCTTTCAGAAATTGTAAACATTTTTTACAATGTTCAAATTTTGACAAAAGTTTAGTTTATCTTATGTGAACAGGGTTTCGTTTCTTACGGGTTTGCTACATTTTTTGCTCTGCAAAGCAAGAAACGCAAGAAATGCGAGGTGCAAGAAACTGCGAAAAAGCGCAAAAAATATGCGCCATATGAAATATGGCATCGGGGCGTAGTTTCTTGCACCTTGCATTTCTTGCAGGGCAAAATAGCTGCAAAAAAACACTTTCTTCCCGTTATTTCTTGCAAGTAGTTACTTTCACGCGAAACACTGGAAGGGGCAGAATGAGAAGAAAAATAAGTATGTTAGTTTATTCCAGTCAAGTAATCTAGCCATCCATATTATGCACTTTATGTATTTTTGACTTTTCGTGTTTATCTTTCGTCTCTTAAGAGCTCTTCTTTCTGGACGATGAGAGGATAGCCAAATACTAAAAGTTACTAAAATCTCGAAGAGAGTTGTCATCATTCATCACGGAAAAGTAAGTAAGAATGTCGTGGGGGTTTCTCAAGATTGAAATAATTTTTTGGCTGCACAAATTGAGCGTGGGCATATGTAAAGTTAAAGTATACAGTGAAACTATGAGCAGTGTTCCAGGTGCAAGTAACCACTTACAAGAAATACAGGCAAGAAAAGAAAATGGTTTTTGCAAATATTTTGACCCGCAAAAAACGAAACACTGACTACACCCGAGTAATTCAACATTTCTGAATATGCAATAAATACAATTAATTCACTCCCATTCACAAAAACCTCGTCCCTACCTACAAAAAAAAAACATCAAAATTGTGAAACCTACAAAGTCCCCAAAATCCGAAAAAGTTCTCTTTTGGGGTTTGTTGATACAAGGAAATTTCTCATTTCTTTCTCCTTCTTCTCCTCCACCACTTTCTTTACGCCACATAAATACAAAGCGTTTTCGTATGTATTATTTATTTTGTATTTAATACGAGCCTTCTCCACATACGAGTACATACAGCAGAGTGGCCGTGTGTGGAATGAAAGAGCGAACACGACCACCAAGAAAACCAACTCTGCTTTCACTAGAGCTTTCTCGCAGCCAATTCCACTTTGCCCATGCAGGATTGCGACTGCCACGACGACCACTGGGATGATAAGGTCTTGACGGCGAGCTGTTCCCAGTCCCAGTCAGAGTCAGGGAGCTAGCCGAACTGTTGCATGTTGCCTCACCATCAAATCTCCTGCTCCTCCACGTCCACGGCCAGTCCACCAAGTGAGACGGGAATATACATAACACGCAACTGCATTATTTGTGCAGTCTTCTTCTTCCTCCCCTTTCATCTTGAAGGGGCAATCAATACCATTAAAATTTTATCAGTGGCACACAAAAAAACAAGAATCAATATCTCACAATAGGTCAACATATCCGAGAGGAACTACAAATACTCATGCATATTCAGGAAAGAAGAGAAGAGAAAGCAGGGACGAATTAAAATATTATGTATCGAATTCATAGATAATTCTGAAAATTGAAGGTTTCTGAGACAAAACATATTTAAAAATTTAACGATTTTAAATATTGGATTCAATTTCGTACCGGTGTTGATTTAAAGATAGTTGATGTGTGTGAAGATAAAAAATTGTGAAGCAGGGGCGAATTAAAATTGGAAGAAAACTCGCTGAAAATTGAAAATTTAAGATTTCTGAGACAAAACGGGTTAAAAATTTAAGAAAATTTCTGAGACAAAACATATTCAAAAATTCAACTATTTTGACGGGTCAAATATTGGATTAAATTTCGCACCGTGTTACTTTAAATATTTATAGCTGGATTAAAATTGGACGAAAACTCATATATATTTATTCTGAAAATTGAAAATTTACCGATTTCTGAGACAAAACATATTACAAAATTTACCGCTTTTGTTGACAAACCGGATTAAATTTCGTACCTTGTTACATAATTTAAATAAAGTTGGTGTGTAAATAAAAGCAAAAAATAGTAGTGAAAGTGCAACACGTACTTTGAAAATCAGCCAAAAAAGTGAAAGCCTTTCTTCTCACCTCAATCAAAATCATCATCATTCGTTTCGTGTTATAATTTATTATTAACTAAAATTCTGAACAGAAGATCAAACACTAAATGTTCGCATGTAACCGTCACTCACAGCACGGCCACTTCTTTTCTATAGCTCTACTTTGACAATAAAATAGGATAGAAAACTGCCAAAAAATCTCAACCCCATCGTCTCTTCTTCATCAATTTTATTCAGTTGTCGGTGTCGACTTGTCATGTTCTTCGTTCCGGTGAAATAGCAAAAGCGGAGGAAAAAAGTCGGCGACAACAAGAACAACTTTGCGAAAATAGATGGGTTTTGGACGATGTGACGATGTGATTTGATGTGACGTGTCGTTCATGTCGTGCCGTGTCGTAAATTCCTAATTTAATGGGAAAGTTGTCGTCCCCACTAGAAAAGCGGGCACCTACGGACGGACGGAGACAGTCAGACGCCTGGTAGATAAGTAAGTAAGTGGGTGGGTGGGACACGTAGGAGGGGAAACTTGCTCATTGTTGTCGTTTCTTCATCTTCATCTTCTTCTCGTGAGATAGAAAGTCTTCAAAAACTTTGTTCAAAGTGAAAGCGGGCAGAACAAGGAACAACATTTTGGGTGAAGAACGGGGACGATAAATCTTAATTTTAGTCTCGTGTTGTATGTATGTACTTATGTGTGTCATCAGAGGGCGGATATGTATTTGCGAAAAATGGGTGGAATATGTATTTAATATTGAGGAGAAAAACGCTAAAATATGTACGAAATATGTACGGAAAAATAAGAACTTTCACAAAATTTGTAAAAAATCTCTGGATTTTTTGACGTTTTTTCGTCTTTGAAATATTTAAAAAATACATGAATTTTTTGAATAAAACTATACGTAACATATTTACATATTCTTCAATTAATACCGGAAAGGTTTATAAATATATTTACATTTCTGAAAACCTATTTTTACGATGTAAAAATGTTTTGAATTTTTTTGATCTATTCGAGTAAGCGAACACCCACAAAGTTTGATCGTTCATCATCATTAAATAAAAAAGTTTAAAATATCTGAATACATATCCGATCTCTGGTAGATAGTCATACTTCGCCTCCTTCTGCAACGATATATAAATACGTCCCATTTTTGTGCTGTGCAATTTTAAAACTAAATTTCCCAAAAAATCTTTTGCATTCAATTGAGCACTTGGAACTGAATGCATTTATTTATTTCGTAATATTCCATTCCACGACCCACTTTTTTCCCTCGTTCTTACAAGAAATCTATTCTCCAGAGTGCATCATGAAAAAAAGGGAGAAAGTTGGATTATGCAAAATCTGAGGGAAATATGGTTCGAGTGAAACCCCTGATGTAATCATTCAAGGAGAAAAGTTGCCAGTCGTCTCGTCCTGATTCTCCGATCGGAATAACCTAAAACCACCAAAATTACAGGTGGTCCTCCTCTCTCCGTCCACGACAAGTCACCATTTGTACCGCGTCGTATTCGTGGCGTCGTCACAGCAAAAGAAACTTTACCCCCCGAAATCTCAGACACCGCAACTACTCAATTTATTCCCAAGGCCGACAAATTAGTTCAAGTTGGGCATCAATTTCTTAAAACTGCATCTCTTAATTTCAATTTCAATCCGACCAACCAACCAAACCTGGACATCTTTGACGCACCACCAGCTCTTCCTCCACGATTCCAGGATTAATTCAACTAAGGTTTCTTCTCCTACTTGCCAGATGGATTTTCGAGGATGGGATTTCCCCTCCTTAAAAATTTAGACTGTGTCCCATGAATATTTCATGTCGTACTGATAGCCCTGTTTTGTCCTTCCGCGAGCGAGATCCACTTCATTTTCATTTCAAGCAGTAGCTCCCTCAAGGGCGAATCCAACAACCCACCAACAACGGCACCCACCCATCTAATTCTCCTCCAAAAACCAAAGTGCAACAACCAGATTTAAATTTTTCTGAACGCTTAACAGCCCCCGAATCTCATTGCTTTACAAATGAGGCCAAAATGCAACCAGCCACGTCCCCCTCTTGCCAAAAAATCAGTCATGTTTCTTCACCGACTGGACTTTTGATTTTGTAAAATTGAATTTCACATCTTGGGCAAAACATCTCATGAATTTCGGATTGAATAATTCACCAAAAGACTGCATGGCCAAGGAGAATAAGAAACAGGTTGACTTTTCTTAATAGCGAATACGAAAGCAAGGTGAAAGCAAGGTTGGTTTGGTGGGAGAAAATAATTTATAAATTTATCATTACCACGAATAATGGGTAGTCGCCTGGCTGCATGGGGCTTAAATAGGAGAGGGACACGATTCAATTCAATAGTTGAGAAGGAAGAAGAAGTATGCATAAGCTGCGCCATTTAAATTCTGGTCTATCTTTCCCGTCCCACAGAGTTTGGCTGCATACATATTTGCAGAACGACTCGAGGAGGAGGAGGACGCTGTATGAATTCTAAATAATTCTCATGGTGGAAGAAATAGAATATAATTCAAATTCATGGATTGCAGCATTTATAGAATTGCTCCTCACCCAGTGGCCGCGGACAATGTCCCCACGCTTGTCCGACGTCGGCATCATCTCCCCATGTTATATAAACCCCTCCCTCCCCATATCCCACAATGTTAAACGTCCCCAAATGTCCCCATGACTTCATCCGCGGCCGGGGACACTGCCACTGCTCCTGCTGGTTTAAAGAGAGGGGAGCGAGGTTTTAGTTTTAATACGTGGTTGGTGATGGTGGTGGTAGCCTGGGCTTAATTACCTCCCTCAATTCACTCCCAGAGTCAGATTGAATCCTCATGAATTTTGAATTATAATGACCCCCTCGTGCCCTGCTTTGCGATGGATGGATGGATGGATGGATGGCAGAGAAGAAAGTTGTATTTTCCACTTGGTCAGACGAGTCGTTATAATGTTCAGGTCGCTACACATGCAAATACACGTTTCTAATGAAATGAGAGGATATCATTATGATATGTAAATCTTGTGTGTGTTTGTGTGTAGCAGTTGCGTACAGAAATCTAGAGTGGATCAGTGTTTATTTCGGGTGAAAGTAAACACTTGCAAGAAATAAGGGGGAGAAAGTGGTTTCTTGCATGTATTTTGACCTGCAAGAAATGCAAGGCGCAAGAAAGTCGCGATACTTCATACAGCACGTGGCTAGATTGCTCATATTTCTTGCACTTTCTCCCATTTTCTTGCACCTCGCATTTCTTGCATGTCTTCTTTTCCAGTCCAAGAAATGTAGCAAACCCACAAGAAACGAAACCCTTGTCTACGCTAGGTCAATAACTAGTGGGTGTGATGTGATGGATGACGTCCTATCCCCAGAAATAGATACATTTAGGCGATATTTTCCCTTAAAAAGCACATTTTCTCCTCCATCACACCAATGTTTACAAAATCCCCTCCAAGATAAGTCTTCTCACCCATATCGTTTTTATGTATTATGAGATTTGGCAGATGGACGACACTCGACATTTTAATATGTGTCAAATCCACTCGTCATCTCATCTCTGCCTGAGCCGGCTTAACTTTTTGACACCCACGACCCACCAACCAACCGACCAACCTTTCTTTCATCTCTCGATCTCCAACCAATACTTATTTCCTTCACTTTACGTCCACACAGTTGCCTGCCTCTGACACCGTCGTGTCAAGAGATGAGTGAGTGTTTTATTAACGGGGCGAGTGTGCAACATCCGATGTCATATCAGTCTCAGTAACCTCATCATATCTCAAAAATAAAAATAAAATACTACAAAAAAAT
Source organism: Folsomia candida (assembly GCF_002217175.1). Lineage (NCBI taxonomy): Eukaryota > Metazoa > Arthropoda > Collembola > Entomobryomorpha > Isotomidae > Folsomia > Folsomia candida. The sequence goes on along the minus strand of NW_019091200.1, from coordinate 1,290,249 downwards.
TGTGTAAACTAAGCAAAATCAAAAGTGAAATAAAATCAAAGTGAATAAGTGACATTTCTTTTCCTTGGCCGTGATCCGATCCGATCTGAACGGAATCTTCGTCCCCATAAAATATTAAGTTTACTTCAAAGAAGAACATGGTTCTCTCTCCAAGTATTGAATAATAATATGAATGAATATTGAAATTGATACAGATATAAATCGCCGGTGACAGTTTGAGGTCAAAAAGATTTTCTCTACGGATTCCGGCATCCCGGAAAGAAAAAAAAACTAGGACATATCTAGATACTTCTCCTCACAAGAAGAGATAAGTTAAGTTTCACATGATACGATTATATTTACCAGAGGAGGAGGAGAAAGCAACGCACATAAATCGTCATTATGGCACTTGGCTCAGGTCACGTTACATTTGAAATATGATGTTATCACGGGAAGAAGAGTGAAAAATTGTGTCGCTTGTCGGACATCCGACCCTGTCAAATATTGTCTAGAATAAATATGAAATAATGTCAAAAAATAGTGGCTAAAATTGAAGAATTGTTGTGCTGCTAAACCAAACCTGCTGTGTTCCGTTACAACAATTTGCCTCTAAATTGAACTGTGTGTGCATTTATTATTAATTAAATATGTGACTTAAGTTTTATAATAAAAATGTGGACAATTTCGCACTTTTTGACAACGCGGGGAGAAATATTGTTCTTGTTGAAAAGGTGCATTCATTCGTAGAAGAAGAAGAAGAACACCTCGAGAATAATGGTGATGAAGATAAGCTCATTTTTTCTTCGCCCTCCTCGCCGTGAGGGGAACGTCTTCCCGACGGGGTTTTTCGGAATGAAGAGTAATAATCCTGCTTTCCTTTTGAGAAATGGGAAATGGATGAATTTCTCATCCCTGGTGAAGGTCGGACTTGTCTTCGCGATCTTTTGTGTACTTCAAAATGCAGGTAAGTTCTAGAAAAAGTTCGCAAGTTCATTATTCAGTAATTATTAGGATCAAAAATGTAGAAACATGTTTCCCAATAAGTTTATGGCTTCGCTTCACGTTTGTTAACGAGAAAGAAATGGTAAAAAATTATAGCTTCAGGTACAAAATCGCATAATTTAGTAACTCTTAAAAAAGTTTCCCTTTTCTGGTTTCAAATTTATTAATGAGAAGAAAAAATTGCCAAAAATTGTAATTATTCCGTCCAGCAAAATGTCGTTAATTCTTAAAAAAATGTTTCCCAATAATTTTCGGGTTTCGCATTTAAATGCAAATGAGAAAAGATTTATCAACAATTATAATTGTTCCAGCAAAAATTTCAACAATTCAAAAAAAATGTTCCCCACTAACAATTTTACGAATGCGAAAAAAATTGCCAAAAATTAAATCCAAAATATTTACCGGCATGTCGATTTATCCAAACCCGCATAACGCAATTTTCCACAAATTGCAACTTCCTTCCGGTCCACTAACTCACAGCTTTCACCACCACGAACCACCCACCCTTCCACCTCTACCAGTACCTGCAGATGGTATCAAACCTCCTCCAAGGTTGCCATTGCCACTACTACTTTTTATTTTACGACTCTCAGGAATGCATGCCATTTCTCAATAATAATTACGGAAAACTTCCTCGTACATAATTTCGCAACAACTAATTAGCTCTCACCTCCGCGAGAATTTTGTAACATTATATTTTCAGAAAATGACAAATTAATTCGGTTTCGCTGGTGCAAAATTTAATTAGTTTGGAGCAGATTCTGGATTTTATGCACTTTTGTTGCCCCAATTAAAAGAGTAGATTAGCGAGTGAGGAGAAGAAGTGTATCAAAATAAGCTCGGGACTAAAATAACCTTGAGATCTTTGTTGAATATTAAACATGGGGCGTAAGTAATACTTAATATAATCACCTTCCCCTTGTTCTCTCGACGAGAATAAGATGAGTCCTCTTGGACCAATTAACAGCCTGGGCGACCTACATATTCATTGTCTTGCCCATCCAAGGTCGACACGGTTGGAAGAGCGGAAATTAAATTTAGATTTTTGTGCAAAATTTCTTTGAAGGTTTTTCAAAACTTATTTTTTTTCTAGTGGTTGTTGAATTTGGTAGTTATTTTTAGATTTTGAATTTAGACTCCGTTCTGAAATTGAGTATTATTAATTTAAAACATGCAGTTTGCAACCTTCTGATAAATATTTCGAGAATTTTTGATTATAATTTTTAAGCAATTTGTTCACAATTTTTTTTCCAATCAGCTCGTTTATTTATCTAATTTCTCATATTTAACCTAGAAATTGGGCCAATTATATTCATTCATTTTATAAAACGTGATACCCATTTGACATAAAATTAAAAATCTTAATTGAAAGTTCCTCGAAAAAATATAGTTTTTATTCACAATTTTTTCCATTTTTTCCAATCACCTACATATTTCATTTCCCATCCTATTTATTTACCCTAGAAAAGAAAGTGGGCCAATTAAATGCATTCGGTTTATGCACAATTAGAGGTTTACTTGACCATAAAAAAATGTTAAGTGTGTCCCCCCAAAACAAAAAAGTTATTCGAAAATAGAGAGTTACATAATAATGCTAAGTTGTCATTTCTTTCATTCCATTTCTCCAAAAGTGTGTGGATATGTATGTCCCCGAATGGCCGAGTTGATTAAATGGTATGGGACATTCCCCCCATTAATTTGCCATTACGGGTGAAACTATGGGCCATAAATCGGGGTTTTATATCACTCCACCCATTATTTATCAGAGGTCCAATATTGATTATTACCATTTATTACACACTACGACATACCTGTGTTATAGTGCGAATCACTGGTTTTGTTTTGTTGATGGTGTGGTGTTGCCAGTATGTACACACCAACCCCGTTGTTATAAATATTTCCATCTAATCCACACACAAATGCAGGGCGATAAAAAGCGTAATAACCACGCATTTTTAGCCTCGTCGTGTCACCATCAGCATAACATTTCATTTTTATTTTACGGGATGAGGAGAAGAAAATTGTAGGAATTATTCAGCCCCACATTACATTACACGACAGGAACCTGCTGGCTTCACTTTTTTTCGGAGGGTACATATTACTTTTGGCATACATAAGTCAATCAGGGAGTCGATGATGATGATGGTTGGTTGGTTGACTGGTTGGCAATGTGCAAAAATTGCTGTAGACACCACTCCCACTTTCATCGAGGGAGAAATCCAGCCTGAGCAGACCAAGTAACGATGAGATTAAATGTCTACAGGTCGGGGCTCGTTAGTTCAGAAGTCAATTTTCCTTAAGTGAGTGAAAGTGAGCATGCAAAGTTTGGTGGGATGGCGAAGTTTAGATATTCACATGCATTCGTGGGAAAAATGAGACCCGACAGGTCACATAATTTCGCTTATCATGCCATCCAGCAAAAAAAACCGCATACAAAGCAAATCACGGTTGATGACTTGTTGTTTGGCCACATTCATATTTACATGGTTTTATTTTATGAGAAATGCATCATTACTATTCTCCACACAGATTTCTTCTTCTTTGTTCTGTAATGAGGCCGCCGCTGCCATAAAATAAAGCACAATCTTAAGATGTGTCCCGTCAATAAAAGGCACGATAAAGCTGTGTAAAGCGAAAAAAAGCATAAAGTAATTAGGCATGTATGTGTTTATGGTTGACATTGTAAATATGCATTCTTTTACGACACCCTCCATTACGTATTCTGCGCTTTTGTGTAAATAGTACCGCACCGTAATTATTGCCACCCGGCATGCATAAATAATATCGTTTTACAACACCTAAATTAACATTCAGTTCAAGAGTAGACGATCAGAGAATAGAATGAAAAGCAGGGCAGAAATCGTATACTTACATTTACACAACATTACTCATTAGTTAAATAGCTAACCAAGAATAAAGGGTTCAGTTTCTTGTTGGAAATACTACTACGACTATTTATTAATACGAGGTGAAAGCCTTTTATAAGATCGTTGTGTCCGTCCGTTCGTTGGCCCGATAACTCGTGAACGATGCAAAATTGAAACTTTCAATGTAAAATCTTAACCTTAAGGTGAAGGCCGAGTTCGTAGATGGGTCACGAGGTCACGGTGCCGGGTCATAGGTCATAATTATTAGAACGGCATCATGTGAGGGCTCAAATTGACAGTAGTTTAAAAGCGCTTTCAAACGAAATACGTCACTTTGACCTTCGACACTTTGAGGTCACAAATGTCGAAAACACGTCAGACGTGTCTATTTCAACTGACTTTCGACCGTAAAAAACGGTACGATATTCATTTTATCACACAACACACTGCTTTCACCCCTTGGTTACACGCTTTCTAACTATTTATTATCATCGTCTTCATCATCATCATTATTATTATTAGGATTACTCTTGCCCAATACATTCATTGAGTTGCCCTCCACAACTTACTTTTGTGTATCCGTGTACGTACGTAGTCGCCAAATGTCGATTGAACAACAACAATGCCGTGCCATTACATAAATACATACGCCACGTTTACGAAATTAAGAGGGCAGGTCCCGCACAAAAAGGGAGACATGCAATGTTACAAAAAACGCTCAGAAAGAAGTCGAACCACGAGAAAAGGGGTGGACGGACATGGAACCTTGCGTAACGAAAAGTGCTTCCAATACACTCCAATTGACAAACAAAAGGTTGATTTGCTACCTGTCTTAAGAGAGAGAAAAAAACGCCATTAAGAGACACAAAGTCAAGAGTGAAAGCAATAAGGAAATTAATCCTTTGTTGTACGTAATCTCGTGCATGTTGTACGTATTTATTTTTATTTATGGGAAATTGCGGCACAGGTGAATAATTTATGCGAGGGTGGGTGCGGTTTATGTGGTGGTGGCCAGACAGAGTTCAAACCGTCATCGTGGTGACGCAAATTTGTAGACAGACGCGAACGACAGTGTCAACAGTCTCGTTACACAAAATATGTATGCTCAAAGTACTTACTGTGATATAAATACGACAGGAAGATGAATTTTGAGTTGGGATGAATTTTTTATGCAGGACTAAGTATACGTAACCAATCGGTCATCATAAATATGTTGGGTGGATTTTCTAACAATGGAGATCTCCCAGCGTATGCTCTCGGATTTTGAGAAAATTAGTGTCAGTCGAGGACAAATTTAATTAGTATGAAATTTGCAAACGATACGATCTCCAAATGGGCACGTTTGGCAGAGATATTTGCATCCGAAGAGGAGAAAACGCGCAGTAAATTTTGAAAGTGTAAAATGTGTCAATTTTGAAGTACACTTTCTCCTCCTCGGATGCAAATATCTCTGCCAAACGTGACCATTGGGAGATCGTGCCGTTTGCAAATTTCACATTATTTCAATTTGTGCTCGATTGACACTAGTTTGCTCAAAATCTGAGAGCATACGCTGGGAGACCTCCCTTGTGAGTGAAAGTATTTTTTTTATATGACGACTCTTTTTGTGACATATTAGCCAGAAAAACGACGCAAATTTACTCGGAATTGAATAAAAGTGCACAGTGTAGATATTTTACTTTAGATAAGGAAATGTTATGGTACTATTTTTTTCAATCTGATTTTTGAAATGTCAACCAATTACTTATAACTTTGAAGGGAAACCTGTCAAGCGAGGTGTATAATTATATATGATATTTTTAAGGCTGATTGAGCGATAAGAATCGCCAATATTCGATCAATACCCTGTGCGAAACTTGTTGTTGGCTCGTTATGTAATAATTGGGTAAATGAAATTCATGGGCGTTTCAAATAAATTTTTTTGTCCTCGCGTAGAAACTAGTGGTAAAAGTTGTGTATTACATAACGGGCGAACGAGAAAGGGGGAAAATTGTGGAAAATTGCCACCCGCTAATTCTTGGGTAGTGTTCGAAGGTTACTTTCCACCGGGAGGACGCGGACTCGTCATACATTTTTAAAATGGAGTGGTGAAGTTAATTACTTGGTGAAAGAAGATTGATGGCTGGACGGGCAGTGAAAATCAAGTGAAAGTCAGTCAGTGCGACCCTGGTGCCAGTTCCCTGCTGTTTGGCTAAAATTTTGAATATGGGACAAGCCAGGTGCAAATTACTATTTTTTCCCTGGATTTCGATCCTTGTCCTGATTACGGGGCAAATTAAGTGAATGAAGTAGAGCTATGTTCAGAGGGCGGATATGTATTTATTTTGATTTTTTATAGGATGACGACCGACGGTCAAACTTTGTGGGTGTGTTTCCTAATTTGAATAGGTCACAAAAATTTGAAAATATTTTTACATATTTCTCGGGTTCCGGACCTATAAATTTTTATAAATATTTCGGTTATTATTTCGAAAATACGTAAATATTTTAGATATTTTTTCAAAAATAAATATCTATCTCAACGATGCTGGACGGAATTTTACGAAAATGCGCATTTTTATGGTTTTCTTGATACAAATTTCCGAACAAACAAAAATGTTTTAAGTTTTTTTTTCATAAATATTAAATCCATATTTCAGCGATTTTTGGTCAATACATATCCACCCTCTGGTTATTTTTATCAGGTAACGTCATCGTCACCATTATTATTTTTTGGTACCACATACTTTGTACTTAACTTTCTCCAGTATTTATTACTAGTTTGGTTTGGATGGGTGTAATCATTTAAATGAAAAACACGATTTGCAAAATGTTGTGACGGATTGGGCAGGACTAGCGTAATATTTATTAGTATGTATGAAAAGAAATAAACGTGGTGGAACACGAGTTTGTACTCTACGGAAATTATTTCGAGGTCTGATACTTGTCCAAGATAAGAAACCTTGTGTTCCTCGAATGGACACAATTCCAACCCAATTATTACTTCATGGCATAAATTAATTACAGTTAAATAAGTATTACGGTTTCTCCTTTAAAAATAATTTGTGGAAAAAAATTTGGCTGCCTTGAGATACAGAAATGAAGTGATTTTTCTTAAGAAAATTGAGCACTAATTATTTCGAGGTCTGATATTTGTCCAAGATAAATGTTCCTGTAGTCAGAATTTACGTTGGACACAATTCTAACTTAATTATTATGTACTTACTTCATTTTATGAAATTAATTACGCCAAAATAAGTACGATTCCTCCTTTAAAGTGGAGCTTTATCCCGTGAAAGTAGAACGTTTTCCTATAAAAAAAATTGGGCAAAACTAAAATGCTGCTTCGAGTGTTTCAGATACAGATAGGACGTGATTTTCCCAAGGAAAAGGAACACTAATTATTTTGAAGCCTTATATTTGTCCCAGATAAGAAACCTTATGCTCCCCGAAAATTTACAGTCGATACAGTTCTAACCCAAATACTACTTCATACTTATTTATAACGTAATAAATTAATTAAACCGAAAAATTCCCACTTTCTCCTTTAAAACGGAACTTTCTCCTGTACAAAAAAAAGAGCAGATAAAAATAAAACGCTGCCATGAAGGTCTCAGATGCAGAACTGATTTCTCCCAAGAAAATTAGCACTAATTACATATCTGTATTTCCAAGCCTGATATGTTATTCCAAGATAAGAAATTCTAAAAATTTACGCTGGACACAATTTTAACCCAAATATTACTAACATATATACTCTACTTCATCCTTATTTACAACGTAATAAATAAATTACACCGAAAAAAGCGCAGTTTTAAAGTAGAACTTTCTCCCGTTGTAAAGAAAAAAAACGGGCAAAAACAAAACGCTTCCTTGCCGGTCTCAAGTACGGATAGGAAGTGGAAATGAAGTGATTTCCAGAAAATGAGCACTTCACCAGAGCAGGTACGTAACTCCGTTCGTATCTGTGTGCAAGTTAAGTAAGACGAAGAGTGAGATGGAGTAGAGCTGCTTAGATTGGATGTATTTAATACTTTAGTTCTTCTTCTCCTCGAGAAAAAGACTTGTACATAACAAATCAATTTCTTTTCCCTCCTTTCTCCTCGTTTAGCCCGCTCGCCTGTTTTCCCCCCTTTAACCGAGTTGGACATGACATTCTTTCCCGTCACGATTTAGAGATTTAGAGAACAAGTTGAGAGAGTTAACTCGACCCGACCCGACCTTCCTCCTTCTCGACTTTGTCTAAGTTCATGATTTACCTTCAAAACTTTCTCCGCCGCTTCTCCGTCGTGGGAAACAAGACAAAGAAATTCGGGACTCCTAGCTTTTCTACGGCTTCGGCGAATTACAAACAAGAAATGTAAGCAAGGAAAGTAAAGTAAAGCTTGCTGCACACTAAGAAATTTTAGTAACGGATTATCACCGACCGGTGAGTGTACATACACTCTTAGAAAATCATTACTCACCGGAGCAGATATATGACTCTACCGGCACGGTAATAACGGAGATTACCGGTTATTCACCATTCAGAACCAAACTATTACCAATCCGGTAGGAAGTTAAATATTATAAATCAGTACCAGTACCGACCGAGTATATATGTGACTCTAACAGATTTTGAACAGAATATGTGACTTTACTGGACGGTGATAATATATCGCCGATCGGTTACACCGGAATTTCATAAATAGGAACACCCACCACTAGCTCGGTGACAGCCTACCACCAAGGGGAAGCATATTTCTATCAAGGTGGTAACAACTCAGATCACCAGTTTGTCACATTTGTCACCAGATTTTTTAGAGTGCATAAACTCGTCGTCCTCCCCATCCTCTTTGTCAGCGTCCAAGTCTTCTTTTTCTAGTCGTTTTGCAGATAAGGGGTTAAAACTGCCCAACTTATTTAAAAAGTGAGAAGGGTCGCCTTCCATCGATGGGGCTCTGTTATTCCTCGCGATTCAATTTCCTCCTCCAAGTTTATCCAACCTGCCTAAAACTATAATGCATGATACGCTACTTTCACTCCATGTCCGACCTATGTATTTACTTTTACTTTACTTACCCATCATCATGATATCGACCAGACCAGACCAAACCAGACCACAAATACATATCTACATACATACCCCAAAGTATCCACACATCCACACTGACCGTGTTTTTCCCGGTAGAATAAACAAGATGGGATTTCTACACGTATCATTATTTCCTCTACATATGTACGCCTCACTATCAATCTTGTCCTCCTCCTCGTCCCGTAGTAATGATCCACTAATAATACCAATACTAATATGGAGAACAAACTGGGTAGGAAATTGGCCCGATTGATAAAAGTTTTAATGAGGGCGAGCCAACAGAAATGGATATTCAGCCGACTAACTCGCTAACTACATACATGAGTTAGTTAGTTATTGGATCAATATTTGAACCATTATTTACTTAGGCAGCGAGAGAGAGAGAGAAAGTTAAAAATACGAATTACTTGCGTAAGTAAAAGGAGGAAGGAAGGACTGGATTTGTGAAAACGGAGTTTATTTAGAATCGCCTCGAGCCGCATTCTCCACTTTATTTTCCTTACTTGCTTTCTCTCTCTCTCTGAGGATGACTAGGTACAAGAAAAGATTGGATTATCTCATCAAGTTTGCATTTGGTTTGGACTTGGGCGGAAGGGGAAAAGAAAGATTCCTCTGATTTGGGAATCGGATTTCGGATTGAGTGCAAGTTTCGGATTCGTGCATGGTGGGGTGGATTGGGCGATGCGATGAGATGGATAGTTTTCTTATACGAATGGATAAGGTAGTTAGTTCGTTAGTATGCATTATGCATGACGGATGGATGGATGGTTGGGCAGGTAGGAGGAGGAGGTGGAGGTGGAGGAGTAGCTCCTTTTTAGTGGTTTGGTCGTCTTCAGATGGGGAAAGGGAAAAAAAGAAAAGTTTTTTTTGGTATTGAAGAAGGTTTTGTTGGTTTACGTTCTATTTACTCCATCAACGCAGAAATAGGGGTGGCCCAGCGTATGCGATACGATTTTGAGCAAAATAGTGTCAATCGGTCGTAAATTTAATTAGCGTAAAATTTGCAAACTGATTGATCTCCCAATGGTCACGTTTGGCAAAGAGATTTGCATCCGAAGAGGAGAAAGCGCACAAAAATTTGAAAAGCGTACAATTTGTCGCCTTTAATGCGCGTTTTCTCCTCTTCGGGTGCAAATATCTCTGCCAAACGTGACAATCTCGCAAAATTTCATACTAACTAAATTTGCCATCGATTTACACTAGTCTGCTCAAAACCAGACCGCATACGCTGGGCCACCTCCATTTGAGAAAGCCACGCCACAAAAATGAAATGAAATGCAGAGAGAGCAAAGTAAGTGGATGATGACGCCGAGGACGACGATGTTACTGCCGACACGCTATTACGGCATGTACCTTCCTCCTCCTCCTCCTCCTTGGGTGATGCCAGTCATGTCATAATGTGATCAAATTGATAGTGACATGAAGCCCAATTCACCCGTACGAGATACACACACATGATGATGACATTGCCTGTCACGCTCTTAGCTTCACCTACTTTATGGTGATGAAGTGAGCAGGGGCTTTGCCTGTAAAAGTGGTCGTGGTGGTGCGGAGAGAGGGAGAGAAGAGAAAGGACATGCAAGTGTAAATACTTTTGGGGCTTTGTAATATGCAAAGTGGAGTGAAGGGGAGGGGAGGTTGAGGTGAAAGCCTGGTTGTGCATATGTACTAAACCAAACCTGGATGGAGCAGGATTAATTAAGCTGTTGCTATTTTCCGAGGCAGGATGGTTTCTGGATTGATTGATTGATTAACAAACTTCCTGCTTTCACCAGAACCAACCAACTTCATTTACTTACTTTTCCATCCACGGACACAGCTCGTCATCTATTTTGGTTGAATATTCATTTTCACGAGAGAGTGAGGGAGAGTGAAAGCCTGGCCAACTGGTTGGTTTTGTGCACTCTAAAAATTTTACTACCGGTGGTGGTAATATGTCACCGCTCGGTTACAGCGGAATTACCACGTGGGAAGATCCATTACTAGCTCGGTGACAGTCTATCACACAGCAAGTTAAGTCAAGTCAAATCAACCTTTATTCAAGTCAAGTTTAGTCAAGTGAAAGCTTACTATCACCGAAATGGTAACACCCCGATTATCATAATTACATTTGTAACCGCATTTTTTAGAGTGCAGTGGTGGTGGTGAGGGTGGTAAAAGTATTTATAAATAAACCATCCGTTAACTCGCTGACCCCGACAAACTGTCACTGAAAATGTTATCAAAGTAATGGATTGACAACAACGAACTTTGTTCGTTTGTATTCATGAGCAGAATTCGACTTCCCTACATGGAAGTTCAAAATCAAAACCAATATTGACAAAAATCCGATTTCCAAGATTGCATGTCATACAATACACGAAACCGGGTAGCACTTGTTTGTTTGTTTGTTTACTTATTTATTTGTTCGTCCATCCTCCACTTTCACTCAGTCAGTCAGCGCTGCATTCGTGAATTTCATACAGCAGCACAACACACTCTCTGTATAATTTGAGTGTGTACTATTTCTTTAATTAGTGTTCATCCCAGGGATAAAATTGGCGGTGGTGGTGGTGCTCAGCTCAGGTGTTGGGAGCAAATGGTCATTCTGTTCCCCATTAATTTGTCAGTCTGGTCTGGCTGAAATCTGCAATCGAGAGAAAGTTGCCTGCTCGAATCTGTCGGAATAAAAGGTTGTTGGTTTATCCATTAGCTTAACTCGATCTCCTCGTCTCACCTCCTTCCCCCCGTTCACTTCTTGCTTTGGGGATTTAAATTGGACGACGAGTAGGACTAGGAGATTGTGTTGTCGCATATGGCAAAGTTATGGGATGACGCGATGATGTGTACAAGTAAGCCGAACACTCTTCCCCTTGTCCTCAGTGTTTCGTTTCTTGCGGGGTTGCTGCATTTTTTGCAATGCGAAGTAAGAAACGCAAAAAATGCGAGGTGCAAGAAACTGGGAGAATGTGCAAGAAATATGCGCTATCTAACCACGTACTGTATGATATATAGTGGCGGGAAATAGCTTTTTATGCCTTGCATTTCGTGCAGATCAAAATATTTTGCTGTAAAAAACCACTATCTGGCGGGTTTACTACATTTCTTGCACTGCAAAGAAAGAAATGCAAGAAATGCAAGGTGCAAGAAACTGGGAGAAACTACAAGGAATATGCGCCATCTAGCCACGCGCCTTATGAACTATTTATAGCGGCGGGAAGTCATTTCTTGTACCTGGCATTTCTTGCAGGTCAAAATACCTGCAAAAAACCCACTTTCTCCCCGTCATTTCTTGCAAGTGATTACTTTCCCTCGAAACACTGCTTGATATTCTTCCTCACCAGCGTTAGAGTTTGTTGGCCTCATCGGTGTTCTCTCCCCCGAATTGTGACTGCATTATATTCTGCATTAGGTAAGTCTGTATTGGACGCTAGTGGGCAGATGAGAGGGAAGGTGGTATGGTATTTCTGCCTAGCCGGGGAATCCTGTTGGTGGCAGAGAGGGAATAAATTTCCGAAGAGAAAGCGAGAACGGGCCACACTTTTGTTCCTTCTTGTTCTTATCACAACCTTTTCTTCACACCTAGCTAAATTTAATCTGACTTAAGCTGCGAGGAGGAACTTGGTGAGAATGCAGAATGGCAGATGTGCACCACCAAGGAATAAATGGCGTGGCGATGGTAATGTTGGTATTTTCGAGTCCATTGTACCAAATTATGGGAATGTTTGATCACCAAGTGAAAGTGTTTCTCTCATTGAAACCCACTTTCCAATTGTGCGGAGGTGGAAGAAATGTGTGGTTTGGTTGGTTACTTATCAGGCAAAAGAGGCCATTAAACAGGTAAATTTATGGCGTGTAACAAATCCACGTTTATTTACCAACCATGCAACGCAACGTTGCAAATATGGTAATTTTGGGATGACGATGATGGTGGTGGAGAAAACAGTGTGCACTGTAAAGTAATCAAACAACGAAACAAAACAATTCTGTGGGAGATGAGATTTTGAAACAAAAAGGCAAAAATGACAACGTAATGACCAACATTGTGTCCATGCAGCTACGTCTTTTGCTTGGAGTAAAGTAAGCGATGGGGCCACCCACTTCTTTTGTTTGTTTTACTATTTATTCCGCCAACGCAGAAATAAACTTTGTCCATGTTTCTCACTTTGAGTCGCATGTGGACCATGGGTTGTTGAGAAAGTGCCGTTTTTCTTGTCTCGAGGGACCAGAAGGAACAGGAAGAAGAGAAAGAAAGAGAAAGCATCTGTTTCCTTCCGTCCTTATTTTTCTTGTGCTAAAAATCGACGACCTTTCTGAAGGACATTTTAAACAAAGTCCACCTGGAGACGACGAGGGGCCAGTGGCCGCGAAAGCGTGGGGACGGAGGGGCAGTCCCCACGGTTACTCGATGTCCCCATCATCTGCCCATGTTACATAAACCCCTCCCTCCCCTATCCTACAATGCTAAAGTCCCCACATGTCCTCACGGCTTCTGCGACCACTGTAAGAATTTGGTCCTACCATTCTTTAAAATTCTATGTTTCACTCTAAAGAATTCCTAATTAATTAAAAGCGTTTCGTAATTTTTGCCACCTGCAATTTGCGTAATGAGGGATTCCTCAATTCATTATATGCAAACTTCTTGAGCAATTTTTTCTACTAGTGCTTAAATACTAGGAAAACTGGTTAAACGCAAATTTCAGCATCTGCACGAGAGAGAGATGGAGAGATACCCGAATCTCGTGAATAATCCAACTTTAATTCCAACTACGTACTTACGTAACTCTATCCATTCCCACCTTTCTATTTTCCCTTTTGGCTTCATATTCACGCTTCGCTGCCCACTTGTCAGGTCCAAGTTGGGCGCTTCATCTTCTTGGAAAGTTGATTTTGTTTTTGGAGGACTTTCTCCTCTTCGAAAGTAAGTAATCCGACTATGAGATAAGGAGCAGGGGTGGGCAAAATACGGGATTTTGAGCAACGTTCTTCCCAGGGTTTGGATTACCTGGGATGTTACACCCACAAAAAGGCGAAAATCTACGGTGAGAATACTGCAGTCTTGCGAAAATAAAGGGTTTGTGAAGAATTTAACTTTTTATTGCCGTCAAAATACATTGTTTTCGAGATTTTAAAACATTTAAGTATTTTGACCCTTATAAAAACATAATTTCATCCAAAATCTAAATTTTCGTCTTACTGCTGTATTCTCTAAAAGAATGGAATTAGTGACAAAGTCGAATTGTATAAGGCTACAGACCTAAAACACTCAAGTTTTCTAGGAAAAATTAAATAAAAGTCTCCTTATTTTTACATTTGCCAGATTTGTGTGTCTTCATTTTTTTGCCCATATTCTGTCATCGATATATTGGTTTGTCCTCATTAACCCGAAACGTGGGGAAGAAAAGAGCTCAAAACCCTATATTTTCCCCCAGTATTTTGCCCACCCCTGCTGCGGATGAAGATGCTCCGGCGTGTCACTCACTCAAGATATTGCATTACGACGGGTATAAGCTCGGGTCAATGTTTGTGATAACCGTTACGTTCCCTTACCTTAGCTTATCCTTAGATGAGTAGTAGGTAAGTAAGTAAGTACATAAGCCAAACTTTCTCTCTCTCCCTGTCCATTCAAGCAATGGGAGGGAGCATGATAATAATAATCGTAAAGGTGAAGGAAAGTCCTACTTATTCCGAGCAAGTGGAGAAAGTCAGTCAGCCAAACGGAGCTCATGTAATAAACTGGGCCGTGCAAAGTAACTGGAGCAATCCATCGCTCAGATGAATGGATGGATTTTAGAATTCAACTCTTCAACTCGAACTACTTTCTCCCAGCGAGAAAGTAGAAGACAGAGTAATACGTTGAGCAAATATCGGTACGGGGGAATTTGCAGTTTGGGTGTTATGAGGCCAGAATTTTAATGGTTTATAAAGTGGGGTGAATTAATGGAGAGTAAGAGTAAAACTGGGCTAAATTTTATATTTAATGACAAAGTATGTATATAAGCGGGGGGAGATTTCAATTAGGATTAGAGACAAAATTTGAGATTTAGGAAATTAAATGGGAACATTTTAAGGAGAAAGTGCTATTTTACTCTATTAAATTTTGACTGGTTCATAAATTTCGGGGGAATTATTGAAGAATAAATTTCTATTTTATCTGTAATTTACAATTCGCTTAAATTTTGACTGTTTCATAAATTCCCGGAGACCTTTTTGGACAAGAAGTTTCTATTTTAGTGCATTCACTTCCGGGGTTCTTTTTTTTGGAGAAGAAATTTCTATTTAAATTCAAAATTCGTTATTTCAGAAATTTCCGGGCAAATTTTTAAAGACGAAAATTTCTATTTTAATGTATAATACGCATAAATTTTGACCGTTTCATAAATTTCCTAGGAACATTTTGGAGAAATTTCTATTATACTAATGTACAATTCGTGTCCATGCTTAAAAATCGTTTTTTCCCTTCCAGGCCTTCCAAACTCTGCCACACCACCCAACTACTTTCACCACTCGCACTTTCACCGCCATCGAAACGTGACAACTCATCCCAGCCATCTCCACCACCACGTCCCGTCCCCCAGCGACCTCATCACACAAACGAGCCACCTCTCCCTGCAAGACGAACCCTTCCGCCTGGACCCTCTCGAAGGTGAGGAAGACACGTACGACCCGGTCGAGGCGTACCACCAGCTGCGACGCCACTATCTCACCTCCACCTCCCGAGTGGACCGAGCCCACTACGGGATCGGTGGTGGAAACTACCCGTCTCCCTCCGGCCAAACCAGGCACCACACCCATAGCACCAACCACCACCACAACAATTACCATGATACTGGATCCAGCGATCGTCGTGATAATAATAATCGTAATAGGAACGATAATGGTCGAAGCTATGGTCAAATTAGGGGCGAAAGTGGGCCCCATTCTCATTCCTCCCCCCTGAATCGACAAAGATGCTACGTCTGCCTTCCTCCGAACCGCGTGTCTCGCGAGGCGAAAGACATCCTCGCCATGTTTGGGAGAGAGGATCCCAGAGAAATCGCCGACTGTGCGGAATTCACCCCAGAAAACGCCAATTCATACGAGTTCAACTGCCCACCTGGTTTTGGAGGATGTATTCTCAGGGTGCATGGTACGTACATATGTTACTTTATTACTGAAGGTGAAGACTTTGTCCGTCTGTCCGTCCGTCCGTCCGTCTGTCTGTAAGTAGGATAGCGTGAGATAATTGAGATAAGTTTGCGGCATCATACTTACGACCCCGGGGGAAAATTGTACCAACTTTTGAGTAAATCGGACCACACCCCCTCAAAAACAGCGGGTGTGGTCGGGGGCAAAGTGAGATTTTTACTGAAATTCAATCTATAGATGAGATACAGTGTTCCTGCGCTGTCGTGGGCGTGGTTGGGGTGAAGTGGGACTGAAGCTACTTCGGTATGTGCGTTTTCGACGGTTTATTAGAACTCGAGGAGAGCGAGGAAGACCGTTTAGTGCTTCACGGTTTAATATACTTTTGATAAATTGGGGGATTTGTGAGAAGATGTGTGATACATAAATCATGAAAAGGCTTAGTTTTAGCGCAGTTTCGAGAGAAGAAGAAGAAGTTCATGGTTTTTGGAAAGTTGTGAAGAGTGAGAAAGGAGACGTCGTGCCGGTTGTGTGCACGTGAATGGATAAATGGCTTTCTCTCCTACAACTTCGTGCTGCTTGATACATTTTGTTGCACTTTGTCTGACAATAACATCGCCGGAGTGGTCGTGGTGGTAAAATATCATAAGTAGTTGCAGTCTGTTTGATGTGATGCGGGGCCATAATGGGCGGGATAAAGGTCAAGGGAATCAGGA
This sequence comes from Folsomia candida, assembly GCF_002217175.1. Taxonomy (NCBI): domain Eukaryota; kingdom Metazoa; phylum Arthropoda; class Collembola; order Entomobryomorpha; family Isotomidae; genus Folsomia; species Folsomia candida. The sequence goes on along the minus strand of NW_019091200.1, from coordinate 1,273,528 downwards.
CGATATAGTTATTATGTAGAGATCGAGGGTATGTCCATACATATTTGGCTGACGTAAATACATACGTAACATGAAATGGCAACTCGTTATTGTCTACTGGTTGGTGGAGAAAGTGATTTGTTGGCCATGCCATATGTGCAAGTTTAGTAAAAGGCGTCAGAGGTGTGCCGCTACCTGTGACCACCTACCTACCGTTTAGTACTCTAAATTTAAAGTGAACTGACGTAGGGTCGACCCATACATGCATCAAATGAAGGTATCAATGAGTAGATTATTTCTACAAAAAATTCCACATTTTTACAGTTAAAATAGGTCAAGGAAAATCAAAATATGCACAAAAAACGCATTTTGTTTTATTTTTTGCGCACATTTTGATGATTTCTGACAAATTTTGAGTGTAAAAGTTGGGAATTTTTATGTAGAAATGATCTACTCGTTAATACCATTAATTTGATATATGGGTCGAGCTACTGTTAAAACCGGGGATTTAGGGTACCACACGTACCGGTACACCTCTGCCATGGCGTTGCATTTCACTCTTCTGATCCACCCAACCCAACATCTCACTTGACACAGTAATGCCTGCTTCCATAAACAAACATGATACATTTTCCCCCATAAATTTCTCTTCTCTTTTCTTGCCTTTCAGGCCTCAACGTGTCCCGAGCCTGCTCCAAGTACCGACTAAACGACTGCAAGAAAGCCAACTCGGTGGAATTCTGTTACTGCACGGAACCCTTGTGCAACGACGTGAAACCTGTCCCTCTCCCCCTTTCCCCACGTGACGACGACCTCGACGACGACGAGGACAGTCGTGCCGGCGGCGGGTCGGGGGAGCGGTCCGTCTCCAACAAAGAGGAAGAAGTTCCCTCCGACTCCGAACTCGTGCACACCCCGTCAAACGACAAGAACAGAAAAGACTCTTCCGTCGCCCTGGCCAATTTCGATGCGGACGACGACACCGCCAATTCGGGCGAGGACGACGACGACGTCCGCAGTTTGAAGGACGGTGGTGGTGGTGACTTAAAAAATCTGAACAGTTCTTCTGCCCTGGGAAAAAGTGGGGGCAACATTTTCCTACTTGTGACCCTAGCTTTTCTGCTCGTGTGGAGGAGCGACATATCTGAAAATTTAATGCCATTTTGTGGTCGTGCTGGGAGCAGTGGAGGGCTTCATTTTAGCTGATTCCAAACGACCCGGTAACAATCTAGATAGTGAGGAATCAAGTATTTAAGCGGCCCTATTAAAACTGTAATTAAACCGAACTTGTAAACTCTTGAGGTGACTCTGGACTGGTAAAAAAATAGTCGATAAGAGAGAAAGTATATCAGAGAAGAGAAAGCTCCTTAGTTTCTCTTGTTCCTTTTCCTCTCATATCATTTTTACTCAGTGGCCGCGGAACAGAGGGGCAATGTCCCCACGGTTGTTCGATGTCCGCATCATCTCCCCATGTTATATAAACTCCTCCCTCCCCTATCCTACAATGTTAATGTTCCCACATGTCCCCCACATCGGCTTCCGCGGCCACTGCTTTCTCCCGCTAACAATGCACATGTCAGACATGTTTCGCACGGATCTTCTTGAAACCAGCACTAAAATATCAAAGAACCAAACACAAATAACATTTGGTGTGACACTTGAGCACTTCTGCAGAATTCGCGAAATGGCGAAGGTTTTAAGTTGGCAAAATCACGCATTTTCACCATGCGAAACTATACGGAGTTCATCTCTCCGCTTTCCAATTTTCTCCTACGCTTCTCTTCACCAGGTCATCAGTTCACAGTTTTCACCTTGCATGAAAAATTAAGTTTATTAATTTACGAGCCAAGTTCTCAACCGATTTTTCATCTTTGGCTTTTAAATAATTTTTCAACACTTTTTAATATTGAAGATGAAAATTAAATTCTTATCAGTGGAATTTAAAAAAAAAATTGGATGAGAATAGTGGATTATTTTTAAAAATTTCTTTCACATTGCTTATTTTTATTTGTATTTGAACAAAAGAAAAACAAATATACCAAGTTTCCTACGTGTAATAAGTTGGTAAGAGCTAACATCTCACTTTGTTTTTAAAGATAGTTGCCCTTAAAATCTTTAAAAAACATACAACGCTAAAGAAAAAAAATCGAATCCACTTTTGTGAACCAATTTTGAAAAATAATTTCCAGTGATAGGAACTTAATTGGATCCATAAAATATTAAAAATTGTTAAAAAATTATTTAAAAGCCAAATATGAAAAATTGGTTGAAAACTTGGTTAGGAAATTAATAAACTCAATTTTGAATGAAAGGCGAAAACCGATGACCTGGTGAAGAGAAGCGCAGGAGAAAATCGGAAAGCGGAGAGATGAACTCCGTATAGTTTCGCATGGTGAAAATTCGTGATTTTGCCAACTTAAAACCTTCGTCATTTCGCGAATTCTGCAGAAGTGCTCAAATGTCATACTAACTATTGTTTGTGTTTAGTTTCTTGATATTTTAGTGCTGGTTTCAAGAAGATCCGTGCGAAACATGTCTGACATGTGCATTGTAAGTATTTGTATGTGCGGACAGAATTTATTTTTTGAACGGGTTTTTCCTCAAGGACGGGGGAGGACAAATTAAATGATTATATAGACTCGTGACGGGTATGCTTTCACCTCAACTTTCACCTCTTCTTCCTCCTTCTCCTACCTCCCTCCTGACTCTGATGACAACTTAATTAAAGTTAACTGCGATAGATAAGGTAAGGTAAGGTAAAGTATATAAGGAGAGAAATAAGTGGCAATTAGGCATATCGATCCCTCAATATATATTATATTCGAGTAATTAACGACGATGACAGTGTTTCTTGAGAGGAGCTGGATAAAAGAGAGGACATTATTTCAATTGCTATTGCCAGCACTGCTCCTGCTAAAAAGCTGGTGGTGGTTGGACTATTAGTTTTATGTGAATCGAAGGCTCTTCTTCTGTGCTGCTGGTGCTAATGAGAATGAATGAATGGCGTACGTACGTATAATATTTTAATGTGGTTAGATTTACTGAATGTCGTCGCCAACTAATATACTGCTAAATGGCAGGGGTGGGCAAAATATTTTGGGAAAATGTAGTATTTTGGGCTCCTTTTTTCTGAGGGTTTGGATTTCCAAGGTTGTAACACCCACAAAAATACGAAAATTTACGTGGAGAAAACAGAAGTCGTACGAAAATTGTGGTTTTGTAAAGCAATTAAATTTTTATCGCGGTCAAATATATCGTTTTTATTACTTTTTGAAGTATTTTGATAGCGAAAAAAAAATTAATTTCTTCACAAAACCTGTATTTTCATGGATAGACATGGATTGTTGCTTTCTGCACGTAGATTCTCTTGTTTTTGTGGGTGTTACACCCCTGGAAATCCAAACCCTGCGAAGAACGAACCTCAAAACACTTCATTTTAACAAAGTATTTTTGCCCACCTCTGTTAAAAAATGCACCCCTTTGTATGTCTTGCATACCTATGTACTTACCTAACTTGTGTATATTTGAGTGTACATATTTAAATTTACCTCCTACATTTACATATGTATGTATTTACAGATATAGAATTCCTTTATACTCAAACTTTTACTTACTTATTCTAAATATTCCAAGAAAAGCGACGTGAATATGAAAAGTTAATAAAATTGATTCAAATCTGATTCAAGTTGTCGTTTTGGAACTGGAATAATATTATAATAATGGAGAAAGCAAGTCGTAAAACGCAGATGGCAGCGCATCTCATCTCGTAACAAATTTGATAGATCGTGTTTCTGCATGATTCAAATGGTCAGTGTGCACTCAATTTGGGTTTGGGAATGGACCTAAATATCGCATCTGGTGGATTGGATGGAGGTGAAAGTGGGCAGAATTTCCAAAATAGATTGAAATTTAAAGACTATTCCTTGCACATAATAATAATATTCGTCCAGATGCGACACACGGCACACACAACCTTCAAACTCTCTGCTCCAACCTTCGATTAAATTACTCACGACGAACGCGGAGGACGAACATTAAATAAATCTTGGCGGAAAGAGAAAGCAGCAGAGCTCACTTTTTCACCGTGGTCTGGTCCTGAAGAAAGCAAGGTAAGTAAGTAATCGTCCCCTGAAGGGTGGTGAAGGCTGACTTATAACCACACTAACTCTTCTCTCAAAGGCGTCATCAGCTCCATCAACCCGTCCACCGGTGGACGGGCGAAAGCAGGGTTTCGTTTCTGGAGGGTTTACAACATTTTTTACACCGGAAAAAAAGAAACGTAGGAATTGGAGGTGAAAAAAACTGGGAGAAAGTGCAAGAAACATACGCCATCCAGCTACGCATCCCCTGAACTATAGCTGCGAAAAGGAGTTTCTTGCACCTACCATTTCTTGCAAATCAAAATAGCCGCAAAAACCATTTCTTGCGAGTGATTACTTGCAGGGTTTCGTTTCTTTCGGGCTTACTACATTTCTTGCAAAGTAAGAAACAAAATAAATGTGAAGTTCAAGAAACTGAATGAAAGTGCAAGAAATATGCACCATCTAGCCACGCACCATATTAAATACAGCGGCGGGGAGTAGCTTTTTGCGCCTCTTATTTCTTGCAGGTCAAAATACCTGTAAAACCCATTTTTTCCCCTCTATTTCTTGCAAGTGGTTACTTTCATCCGAAACACTGAGCCCACCAACTACATTATATTCTGGAAGGGAAGAAAGTGAAAATTTTCTCCACCACCCTCCCGCCCAATCTCGACAAGACTTCAATTAAGAGTGCAGAATTGTTTTTCCTCTCCTTCTTCCAGGATGACAATTTTTTTATTATAAAATTCCATCCCACTAAAGCGAGCGAGGAGAAAGTGTTCTGCGTGTGGCTGGAGGGAGGGAGAAAGTCGGCAGTAAAAAAGACTGGAATTCATATTCATCACTACGCTCCGCCACAGGTGCATCAATTCATCACATCAACGATTGAAATTGAGGCTACTTTTTCACACAGAGTTGTTATATAAGCCAAAATTTGAATAGATGGAGAAAGCAGGCAGGATGTTAACTTTTTTACGTAAGTCAACAATGCACGAGACATGGCACGACTTACAAATAAATTGACAAAAATTGCATTGCATTATCCATGCAAATATTGCCGTAAGAAAGAAACACGTGCTGTATGCATGCACTCAAAGACGTACGTCACCACTTTTCAAAACTGTAAATCAAATCACGCCCAAGTTGCGGGGGTTCAGCTGCCAGATTTATTTTTACGTTTCGAATTTACCGCGTTTCATGCATGGCACTTTTATTTATAGCGTTTCCAATTATTCTCGATATTTCGAATTTGCCGCGTTTCATGGGTAGCACTTTTATCTATTTATAACTTTCGAATTAGAGATTTTGTGGACACAAATCTTCATTTGGCGGAATAAGAACCACGCCACGGCCGAAATTATGGGAAACAATAGCGTTTTCAATAAACCTTGTCGCTCTGAATGAATCTCGTCTTTGTTATCTTTCTGCTGCATCTTTTCAAGGCATGGAGTCTTTGGATTCGACTGGCCCAATTTGTCATGCCGTGTGCACATCTCCGGCTTTCTCTCTGGAAGAGCACAATGAGAAGGGCGGGGTCGAAAACTCCTTCCGGGAGTCGTTACAGGATTCCATTAGGGTAATCCCACCAAGTATTGCACCGCAGAGAGAGAGAGCGAGGCAATAAGTTTCCTGCCCAGGTAAGTAGACAGACACGTGACCAACACCACATGGATGAAGAGATTTAAAATTTATGCAGAATTTCAAGTTTCCAAAAATCCCAGATATTTGCTTTCCTTTCAAATAAAGGGATGATCACGATTTATGCATGTTTCAGATTATCCAGCCAGATTGCCCAGGTAAGTGTATTGCTGCGCATAGATGAAGGTTCTACATTTACTCAAAATTTCAAGATCCCCTTCAAAGCATGCATTCCGAAAATTGGGCTCCCTTATAAGTATGTAGTATTAGCTGCTTTATGTTATCGTTTTGTCCGTCCGTCTGTCCGTCGGTAAGCAGGATATCTTCAGAACACCTCAACATAATCTAACGCCGTTTTCGCCAATATGATTCAAATTTTTTCCGCTCGGTCGATTTCGAAATTAGGATCCATACGGTCAAGGTCAAGGTGACCTTTGCCCTGGCGAGGTCAAATGTTAAATTGGACCTTAGTTTTCATATGTAGTGTCATTTTAAAGGAAATCTCATCATGAATCCAACACCGTCAATATTTTCGACTTTAGACCAACTCACAACCGTGAGATCAAACGTAAAAAAATACCATTGTTATCTGTATATGGTGTCATTTAAAACGGCATTTCAATCGCTTTGAAGCCACTTTTTACATTCGTTTGACACAATTTTATTTACCCTCCTCTCAAACAAGCCAATCAAACCAGCCATCAAAATCCCGACACGTTTTGGATAATCCAGATTGCCCAATAAATATATTCAGCGTCACGACCCATCCACACCCATGCAGCTTAACAGCCGACACTTAAATTTCCATCAAATCTTTCAACACATACATAAACAGGGCAGACTACATACGACGTTCCTTTTCGTGACATGTCTCCGCTTCGGGGGGAGAAGAAGAAGAAGTGAGTGTCACATAAATCCGAGTTGGTTTCATCATCTCGACTAACAACATGTCAAACAAGCGTGTCCTCCTCACCTCATTTCCTCCAAGTCAAATTCCACCTTCGGCCTTGGTGGGTGGGTGATGAGCTACTACGTAACCAGAGAATCTCTCCGTTTCTTCTATTTACCTCGGCAGTAATAACATAAACATGGCTGGTTAAGATAAATAAATAGGTCGGCAGTGTTTCGGGTGAAAGTAACCACGTGCAAGAAAGTGGTTTCTTGCAGGTATTTTTGCATTTGTTAAAAAACTGCTTTTGTTAGATTGATTAATACATAATCACTATTTAGTGATTACTTACCCGATTTACTAAATATATTTGCAGTCCATATATAATTAATTTGCATAATTCCATACATGCATAAAATTCTAGATTTTGTACATTTAAAAATAGAAAATCAACACTTGTAGTATTGCTGAAAATGAATTTTCATATTATTTCTTGAAATCTGTCGTAACAATTGAGTACTTGAATAATTATGAAACTAAATTATTTATTTTATATCTGGGCAGTCCAAAATTAACCAACAAGTTGTTGTGATTTGCCGTCAATTTAACATTTTTACGAAATACGTTATTTTAATATGTATGTTAGATATCGTAAAATCTGTTATATCATAATCTATGAAAATCTGTGAGCAATTCATGAAAAACACTAGCGTATAGCCCGGCCAAGGCCGGGTTCTAGAGTACCAGTGGGGGGTGTGCCCAAAGCGAAAAATCCGTCATACTATACTTTAAATAATTCCCAGTGGAGACTTTGTCATACTACATACATACATCAGAGTGAGGGTTTGTCCAAGTTATACTGCATTTCAATTACTCTGGTCACGGTGCAATTTGATTTCCCCCTGTGGGAGTAGCTGAATAGCTAATTACTTAAATTCCCGTCGCGTGGGAGTAACTGCATAGCTAACTATTTAAATTCCCACGCTTCACGCTCCCGTTAAGTTCCATAAACCCCGTTAACTTCTACAGTTAACACTAAGCTATTGACGGATTCGGATTCAGCGTCAAAAATACATTCGAATTGATATGCGACATCACGAATAAGCCATATTTGGCCCCCACGGTCACGGCAAGGTCACGCGGGCGTCGGATGTCAAAACTATTGACATTGTAGCGTTGGATTCGGCATCAAAAATACATTCGAATTGATATGCCACTCGCTGTGGGTGGAGTTTCTCAAACTAAAATAATTTTAATTAATAGTGTTTATCAAGATCACTTATCAGGATAACCACTATTGATGAGTGATGTATGTATGTATGTATACTGCTCACTCACTCAATTTACTTGCACACTGCAAATATACAAAGACATTTAATTTGAGATTGATGGCAAGCATACGTGAAAGTCACGTGCAGGCGAAGTGAGACTCATGCAGAAAATTCATGCATGCAACCGTTGCTCCGCTTCCTTCTTTGTCTCCTCTACGGGGCAACTTGCATTGAGAGCCACAGGGACCCAGGCAGAACTTAACACTAACGCTTTATGGAAGTAGATGAAGATCCGTTTTTAACAAAATTCAAGGCGCAAAAAACGAGTTCCCGCCGCTATAGTTCGTACAGCTAGATGGCGTATATTTCTTGCACTTCGAATTTCTGGCGCTTTTTGGTTTGCAGTTCATTAAATGTAGTAAACCCGCTAGAAATACCTGCAAGAAATTCAAGGGTGTAGAACCTACTTCCTGCCACTAAGGTTCATAAGGTGCATAGATAACGCATATTTCTTGCACTTTCTCACAGTTTTTTTCACCTCGCATTTTTTACTTTCCAGTGCAAAAAATGCATATAACAAACTCGCAAGAAACGAAACCCTAAAAGTCAGGAGAGGAAGGTCAGGTTGGGAAAATATTTATGGAGGAAGGTGTGGTATATGAGTTGCGGCGTTGCTTTTTAATAACGCCGACTTGCCAGTTCATAACGGAGGGTGGTTAGTTCTGTTTGGTGGAGGAGGAGGCTTGGCTGACCCGAATTCCATATGGAGTGAGTGAGATGAGACGCGTTAAACTATGAAGTACAACGTAACAAGGTGATAAAGAAAAGTTATGAGATGACTTTTGCACCCATATTTTCGCACGGTATACATACATATTTAGGAGAAAATTGCATGCCTTCCTGACACCTTGAAAATAAAGGGAGAACGTATGCTCATATATGTGCTTGGAAATTGCAACAATTGCAAACGAAAAATTCCACTAATTTATGAAAATTTAAAAAATTTGAATCTAAACATGAGACTCAAGATAAACTTGTAAATTGTATCAAAATGTTAAAATTTTGCAGATAGAATTAAAACAGAGATGAAAATCTTTCCTAATTTTAGCCTTGATGAGATATGAGACTCACGTGTGCATAAAACCACGATAAGATAAATGGCTCTTGATCCATGACAAATAAATACTCGGAGCTACACACCCACTCAAATATATTTTCCTTCCTCTCTCCTCAAGTTGAAGTAATGCATGGTCCTTACACATACAAACAAAGCCGTCTTCTTGTGGACACTTCTTCTTGCTCTGCCCTTTCGCAAGAAATACATAAAGAGCAGGTAAATCTTGTGTGCTGTAGAAATGAAGCAACAGCAAGAAAGCTAACCAACAGACAAACCGAGTCTTATGGTTGTAACAAGCTTTCTCTCTCTCTCTCGTTTTCTCTCTGTTCATGTGCTTTGTGTGCTTTCTCTCTCCTTGTAATCTCATCACATTACAATTACAAATTGCCACATACTACATGACACGACCCTCTTCGTTGGATTCCAAAAAAGTGAAAGCAGGCAGCAGCAGTCCTTCACGTAAAGGAGAGCAGAAGGGGTCGTCTCGAATATATAATAATACGTCCACCACGAAATACTCATAATTTTGAAGGAAGGCAAAGATTTTTTCTGTTCGAAATTTCTTGGACTCCAAGACTTGGATTTCTGGTGTGTCATATCATCAACCAAAAATAGCTGTATACCCTCAAAAATCGAAATTGTTAATGGCACTCTTTTACATAATTTAGAAATATGTATTTCCTGGAGTAAAATTAAGCAGCATGTGCTTATCATGATAAATGCATTATCCATCCATTACTAGGGACACGTGTATTTGGATATGTGTGACCTCTGTCTCATTTTAAAGGGCTCGTGACAATGATAACCGAGTTTATCCTGCCGTTTGGTCCATCCTTCCTCCCGTCTCGTTACAATACACTCTCTTTCATGACATTCATCTCATCCTCAGCCCTGCTCCTCCATCCATCCGTACTTTCACCCAACAAACAAATCTGCTCCTCCTCCTCTTCGGAAAGAAAGGCAAACAACAATCTCACCGTAACAACAAAACCATCATCATCTCATCCGTTACACAGCCACGCACAACAATATCATCATGTTGACTCAATAACTTTGCCAAGGTTATGAAATGCCAGGCCACGAGGCGAGAGAGAACAAAACCGCAGGAATTTTGTTGTCGATTTTCTCCTCGACAAACTAATGTGCACACATTTCCTGGCATTTTCTCCACACAGTTAGAAATAGTCAGGGAGGCATTGATTTCTCGGTATTAAAGTTGGTATCGCTTGGTATTGAAATTATGCGGGTTGGTAAAAATCTGCTACCGATATGGTAAACCTTTAATACCGAGATATTATTTTTTGTAATACTACACACTTTAAGAAGTTTTACCAACCTCAAATTTTACCAATTTTACCAAATTTTTAAGAAATTTTTAAGATTATTACCGACCGGTGAGTACTTACATGCGACTTCACCGGATGGTGATAATAGATATGTCACCGCTCGGTTATAGCGGAGTCACCACGTAGAAACAGCTCACCTCTAGTCGGTGACAGTCTACCGAAATGGTAATAACCCCGATCTCAACAGTCCGTGAAATCACGTTTATCACCGCTTTACTAAGTTTGTATGAATACCGCTCGGTACTATTTTACCACCGGATTTCTAAGAGTGCCCTGGTTGATGTTGGTTTCGAGCGAGTGTCTATAAATCGGCTGATTACTTTATCACACCGAACGAACCCACTATTACTCTCGACTCGCTCATCGCATCCGACATAAGTACCTCCGACGACTCTGCCACGCTACATATGCGACGTAGTTGGAGGAGTGAAATCCCTCGCAGAGAAAAATCCGACTGCTCATTGTCCCTTGATTTATGGAGCTGGTCACAAAGGTGTCATTAAATATTGCCATTTTCCGTCCCCTAACCTACTCGCCCGACACCTTTCTCCACCACCACCACCTCCTCCTCCTCCTTCTGCTACTTGTTAGAGCAGGACATGATAAATTGCAGGAGAGAATGAGAGGAGGCTGCTTCTCCTGGAGATGAAATCGAGGAGAAAGTGGCAGCCAAAATACGCTGTTTTCCACAGAAATGGCCTCATTCAACAAATTCAAGGCACAATCACCATCAAATCCAATAGTCTCCGAGTTAACTGACTTTTCCCAATCGTTATCTATTACCAAACCACCACCAACTTTTTCTTTATTGCGTCCAACTCTTCTGCTTTCTCTCCCAAAATAATAAGGGATTTGCCAGGGTGGGAAGTTAACGAAACGTAACGTGGTCTTTGCATGGGCGGTTTTACTGGAACATAAAAGTGGGAAAGATTCCCATGTCCTTGAGAGACGGAGAGCGAGGCGGCGAGAGGAGGAGGTGTGGCTGGCAGCTAAAAGTACAAAACCAACGAATGGTGTGTATGTAAGTGGATGAAGTGAAGGTCTCATTACGAGCCCACTTACACACCACCACTGCCGACGAACCGACGGAGGAGATAAGTATCTCGATGTGGACTGCATCGCCATCCAAGCAAATAATGTAGCATTACACGATTTCATTCTATTTTCTGCCTGATTTTTGATTTCGAGTTGTCGTGTTTATGCATAGGTAGATACACTCTAAGAAATTTTATGACCGGATTATCACCAACCGACTGACGAGTACACGGTTAAAAATCTGTATTTGTACTGATTTTTTGGTAATAACTTTCTACCGGATTGGTAGTAGCTTGTTTCAAAGTGGTAAATTTTTCATTACCACAACATTACTAAACGGTAATTCCCGTTAATACCAGTGCCGGTTGAGTCAAATACATATGTACTCCGGTCGGTAATGATTTAACACCAGTTTTCTAAGAGTGTATCACCAGAATTCTTAGAGTGTACATACATAGATTGATACATAAAAAAGGTGCCCTTTCTCCGGTGAAAGTTCAATCCAATCCAATCCACCCCCAACAAGAAAGAAGACTTCAAAGAGACCACGATTTACATCAACCGCAGCAGCACCAGTAACAGAGATGATTTGCTGTATGTACTCACGTTTTGAGAGATCAACAGATCAACCCCGGACAACAATACCCCATTCAAGAGATCACACACACGGACAAAAATCAGGAAAACATCGCTCTCTTTTTCTGCATGATGAAAGACCAACAGAACAACTTTGATGCACACAAAGAAACGAAACAGTGTAAACGAGATAAAAACTCGACCTCGAAAATCCATCCCACGTGACGATGACGAACGAAACGAAGTGAATTCATACATAAAATAAATATAAAGTAAAAAGTAGGACAGACAGCAACAGAATTTGAAATTTGAAATGGACAGACCGACCGACGGATGGATGGATGTATGAAAAAGTTTGAAAAGTTGGGATCAATTCAATAAATATCGTCATGGAGGGCAAACCACCTCGATCGAGTGGCCAGCAAGCACGTATGTACCTCCAGCTCAAAGTACCACTCGTGAACATGACCCGAGGCAGTATGTACTACCCGTCAAAATTATGGTGGTGGTGGTGGAAAATATATTTAGTGCACTGGGCAGTCTAGAAGTGGGCCAGGATTCGGGTAAGTTCAGCAAAAATATCCTACATTCAATATCAGTCGCTATTAATTTCGGACCAGATCAGACCACCTCTGGTTATTTGGATTGGGTATTGTGTCTACAGCGAACTTCCAAGCAGGGTTTCGTCGTGGTTTGAACCACTACTGTGGGAAGGATCCGTTCAAAACCGGTTTTAACCAGGGTTGGACACCGAATTTTGGGCGTTCAAAAGCGTTCAAAAGCGTCCAAAATGGAAAATAGGACAAAATGTAACAAATTATTTATTATTGAATATTTCGTTAATCTGTTGACGTATATGGAATCTCTCATTAATTTTGAGAATTTTACTATGTAATACGGCATGGTTTAGAAAGTTTCTTAATTTCTCGTAAAGAAGCATGTTAAAAGAAACGATTTTCCAAATTTTGTGGTATTACACACCAACCAAAATGCTCAAAATTAGTGGGTGATTACATATCTGCATATATTTGCAAAACAAAAGTTGTAAGTCGTTAACTTGTAACATTTTGTCCCATTTTCCAATATTGGACGCTTTTGGACAGTTTTGGACACTTGGATATTTTGGACATTTTGAACGCCCAAAATAATTTTGGACGTTTTTACACTCTGTCCACTCCAAACCGAAACCCTGCCTTTATGCAACGTCCCAATTGTTTCACGGGGGGAACATGCAGATGGGTGAGAGTTCTATTCCTTCTACGTTACATAACATGAAATCTAATCTAGTCCGACTACTATCCGCAAGTTTCACCATCCACTTTTCCACCATCCAATCGAATATTATAGAAAAACATTGCTTCTTCAAAGATCACCTCAAGTTCGACGAAACCACTTTTACTTCGGAGCACAGTTTACGACTCTGTCCTCTCCGAGCATTTCTTGCCGCCTATCAGACCAAAACCATCAATCGAACCAAGTAAAAAGGACGAGGAGGAGAGAACTTTATGAATAAAGTAACAGCCGAACAACTGATGGGAATGGGTTTCCAATTCCAATTAACTTTGGCAACTGGGTGAAAGCGATTGCAGTTCTGGAATGCAGTTCAACTGAGGATGAGACAGATAAGGACACAGTTTAATTGGATTGATTTCATGAAATGTCGATTTTATCGGAATTTTAGAAAAGGTTCAAAATTTGTTTGGATGCAAAACAGATAAATAAATTGCAGGTGGTTATGCAATCGCTTGATAAATATTTGAGGTTGTCTTGTTTGTATTTGGTAAGGTCATGGGCTTACGTAAATTGGTAAAAAAATAAGGTAAAAAAATAGTCGGTATTTTTTTAGACAGTTGAAAAAATAAGGATTTTTCTTAACTACTACGCCCACGTGGGATAACAGTGGCTTTGAACGTCCAACACTTTTATGAACTTATCACTGATAAGTTATCAGTGTCCAAAACTATCCTAAATAATTTTGGACATGTATACGAAATTGTCCAAAGGGGAAATGGGGCACTTTGCTACAACTTCTCTATTAATGGCATGATTCTGGCAAATACATATATATTTTTTAAGCTGCTTTAAAATTTAGGAAATTTATTTAGCAATTACCATCTTACTTTTTTTTCATGATTTCTTAATGTGAAATCAGGAATTGTCTAAATATCGCCGTATTACATACAAAAATGCTCAAAATGAAGAGATCTGCCAATAAATTATCTAATAAGCCAGTAATGAAGAACTTGCAACATGTTACCCCATTCTTCAATTTTGGACACTTTTGCACATTGTAGACGTCTAAAATATGGTGTCTAAAACTGGTTAAAACCATTTATGGACAGCTATTTTGGACGGTATGTAAACCCACAGCGAAATACGCTGCATAGTTAGTTAGTACAAGAAATATTTAAATGAGCAGTTTATATTAATCAAAAACTGTCATGTTGATTTTAACTTTTTCTCACCACTCGAAATCTCATAAAAACTTGGAGTGCTATTTATTTACTTTGTTTCATCCGAGTTTCTTGCGTAACATGCAACCGACGAGAGTGAAAGTAAGAATCTTTTCCGACTTTTTGAACCCGTGTGTCCACGTGCTTCACGACGAAGTGAAGTGAAGTACATACAGCGAATTTAATTAAAGTGTCAAGAAGCAAATGAGTAAGAATTATTCGATTCAACAATGAAATCCACCACTAATTTTAAATTTTGGAGTTAAGTATTTTAAGATGTTACTATAGTCGGTGTGTGATAGTAACAGCAAGATTTTTGGGGGCAATTACCCTGGGGGGTGTTATGGACTTATAACATGGTGTATATAGGGAAATTTATTTCTCTGGAACGGGTGGATGGAATTTCAAAATATTTTTTTTGCTGTAATCCTTACCCAAATACCTCCACCCCTTTTTGGTGTTTTTCCAAAATTTCACGTTTGAACTTCGGAGCAAAATTTCTAATATTGAAACAAAAAATGTGCAAAATATCTAAATTATTAATAACTTTAGAAAATTTGCTACGAAGTTCAAACGTAAAATTCAGGGAAAACACCAAAAAGGGGTGGAGGTATTTGGGTAAGGATTACAACAAAAAAAATATTTTGAAATTCCATCCACCCGTTCCAGAGAAATAAATTTCCCTATATACACCATGTTATAAGTCCATAACGCCCCCCAGGGTAATTGCCCCCAAAAATCTTGCTGTTACTATCACACACCGACTATAGTAACATCTTAAAATACTTAACTCCAAATTTTAAAATTAGTGGTGGATTTCATTGTTGAATCGAATAATTCTTACTCAAATGTATGATGATATCACAACACACAAAACTTTGCATTTAATCAAAATGTCATGCCAGTCCGGACCATCAAGTTAGCAAATCATGGTTGTAATGCAAACGAGCGAAAAGGTGGGTAGAGTGAAAGCACGCTAAATTTGACTTTATCTCTTATTGCGGAAGAAAGTCGGGACAAATTGGTGATTAGGATTTAACAAATTGTCTCAATTTTAGGTACCGCATTTATTTGGGATTTGTAACTTTTTTATCCTTTTGCAGGAAGAATGACATCTTGGGTAACTTTTATATTACTAATATGTGATAATCTCAATTGTGGAGTGTTAGTTCCTCAAAATTCTTTAAATTTCATCAAATTTCAGATAACTTCCTCAAAATTCGAGACAATTCCTCAAAATTCGAGACAATTCCTCAAAATTCGAGACAATTCCTCAAAATTCGAGACAATTCCTCAAAATTCGAGACAATTCCTCAAAATTCGAGACAATTCCTCAAAATTCGAGACAATTCCTCAAAATTCGAGACAATTCCTCAAAATTCGAGACAATTCCTCAAAATTCGAGACAATTCCTCAAAATTTATACAACATTCTCAAAGTAAAGAACAATTCCTCAAAATTATCAAAATTCGCAACAATTCCTCAAAATTCATACAGAATCCTCAAAATTGAGACCGATTTCTCAAAATTCATAGAAATTCTTCAAAATTAATAGAAACGGTGAATTTTTTTGATGAACTTCACTAGCTCTCGACACAAATTGCATCCTCTTACCCATGATCCGATCTGCCTTCTATTCGCAAGATGACACAACCGTTGAAATGCCACGTGGTTGGTGACACTTTCTGAAAAGACAGACCTCATCCTAACTAAATATTTTATTCATTCAGAACTTCGCCCACAGAAATAAATCTGTCTTCTTGACAGGAGCGAGCGTACGTAACGTGTTTCTCAACTTTGTGTCTTCTTCTCAATTTTGCCCTGTCAGTTTGAAAGTAACACAATTTTGAGCTACCTAATTGTTACCCTTCCCTAGAAATAAGTGTCAATCGGCTTCACAGCCCTTTATCTCGTCGAATTTTGCACCACCATAAATAAATAATATTTAAATCAGTGTATGTAATATTTACGTAACAGGACTTCATGCAGGACTTGAATCACATTTAAGTGACGTGATGATGCAACACAAAGGAACGCGACCTGCATCTAAATCACGCAATACTCGCACCCCGTCAGCCAACTAGCCAACCAGTGTTTCGTTCTGGTAAAAGTAACCATTTGGAAGAAATAACGGGGAGAAAGTGGTTTCTTACAGGTATTTTGACCTGCAAGAAATGCAAGGCGCTAAAAACTGCGCCCTGCCGCTATACTTCATACGGCGCTTGGCTAGATGGCGCATATTTCTTGCACTTTCTCCCAGTTTCTTGCACCTCGCATTTCTAGCGTTTGTCGCTTTTTAGCGCAAGAAATGTACTTTTCAAACCCGCAAGAAACGAAACACTGACTGCAGCCTGCCACCCACAATCCAATTCCCTCCCGATCTTATCTGCCCTTTCTTGTTGGTTGGTTGGTTGGTGGGTGGGACGTATCTATATGTATGCAAACTTTTTTTAAAGTTAAGTTCCCACCCCCGCTACCCGATAAAAAAAGAGTGGAAAGAAAGAAGTTATCCACTTCTGACATTTCCCATCTCATCTCATTTCACCAGAGCTTTTATGACCAAAGTAAAAGTAAAGTTGGACCAGAAGAAGAAGAACAAATATAGCGACTGAGAGATAATGGCACACGGTCGACTGGGGAAGAATGGAGATCGGGTTAAAATCGGGTCAATTTTCAAAAACTTCCTGATCTGTTGGGTGATTATCGTCTTCATTCCAGTTGAGATAAGACGGTTTGGGAACACTGGGTATAAACTGGTACTCATTGGCATGAAAATATTTAGGGGTTAAGGATCATACCAGCTACCTGCCCAAAGAAACAATTAATGATCTTAATAAATATTTAATCGTATCTACTTCTTTAAAAATTTTTAATCGGGGAAACATACCAGCAAAAATTTTGGAAATTCGTTTTTGTCAAATATTTAATATACAATTTTGATACCAAAAAAATCCAACCGCACAATTTATCATATATAAATAAGTATTTTTTATGCATAAATTTAAAATTATATTTGTATAAAATTATAGTTATATAAATATCATAAATATGTCATGTTAACTAGAAATACTTATTGATGTAAAGACAAACATATATATTTAAATCAGGGTAAGGAAAACCCCGGGGTTTTGCTATTGAAAACCCATACCCCGGGGTTTTACCTGGGTTTTGCGGGTAGTCGGGGTAGTCGGGGTAGTCGGGGTTTTGGGGGTAAACTGAGTCAGTGTCTCATGTATTAAGTTTAGAAATTAATAAAAAAATCAGTTTTTCAGTAATTTCGCAACAAAACTGCTTATTAATTATATTTTAATAAGTAAATAATTTGTTGAATTGCTAGTAATGCCCTGTTATCATATTTTGTAAAATTTGAAAACCCCGACTACCCCGACTACCCGTGGGTATTGCTCAAATTTGCTACCCCAAAACCCACCAAAACCCGCAATACCCCAATACCCCAAAAACCCGGGGTAGCATACCCTGATTTAAATATCTCTGGGATTGTATCCAATTGTTTAAAATTTCGAATTGCCAAACCATTATTTTCGCACAACACATATCTTTGGACGAGATTAAGTCTTATCTGGCTAAATACCCGGTTAAATTTAATTTCTCTACAATTTTAAAATCGGCAAAACATCTTGCAAAAAAATTATTCTTCATTCGTTTTTGCAAATATCCAAAAATAGAGTTTTTATAAGAAGTTCGACAGCACAATTTAGAAAAGAAAAACATTTGGGCTGATTTATGTGAAAAGTTCAATAAAATTCATCACACGTTACGCAACCTGTATGCTCAACGTGAACCAATAAATTTTTCCCATTCAACACTTGACTGCTCAGCGTGAACATTGAAGCGAATTACGTACTGAACCGTTATTATCAATGGGCGGATATATATTTACGAAAATTCGCTGAAATATATATTTAATATTTATGAAAGAAAGGCCAAAATATTTACCACAAAAAAAGCAAAATACAAATTTTCGCAAAATTTGTACTAGTATTTCTGAATGTCGAATTTCTTTTGAGCAAAAAAAAATCCTCTCGTATCATAGAAATCTTTACAAAATATACGTATTTTTGAAAAAATATCTAAAATATTTACGTGTTCAAATAATGGTGGACATATTTATAAATTATTTATATGCCTGAAAACCTAGAAATATGTGACAATATGTAAAAATATTTTGAAATTTTTAAAGACTTCTGGACACACCTACAAAGTTTAACCGTCGGTCGTCATCAAACAAAAAAGTTGAAAATAAATACATATCCACCCTCTGATTATTATAGAAAAAGAAATACAGATAGTTGCAAAATCAAACCAGACTGCTGAAGTAGACACTTTCTCTAAGTAAAAGACCCCCCAAAAATAATGCAAAATTCTCATTTTCTTTTTTATTTAAAATAAATACTTGCTTTCTCAAAACCTGAAAATGGCAAAGTTTACCCATTTATTTGTTTTCTCGGTTGGTTGGTAGAGTAGCAAAATGACGCCTAATTAATAATCCATCCTTCTAAAACACCTTCACATTTCGTTCCCTGATCCGTCTTGATCTCCGAGAATGAAAGATGCTATCACTTTCATTACACTTATCCCCGCACAACACGATGCACTTTCTCTCTCGGATGGTGGTTGGGTTGGAGGAGGGAAGTGGCATACAGGACCACAAAGTAGCAGCAAAGTGAGTGGTGGAGGTGTACGAGTTATTAATGACCACTTTCTCCTCCAGATCTCCAAGGTAAAATTACCTGTGGTTTCTCCAGGCGGCGGCTGTTTTCACCATCAAATGCTCCACTGTACAAGGAACGAAGGAAGGAATACTTAGGAGAAAAGCACCACCACAAATCCCAAAGCAAAGCAAAAAGCTTAGAAAGCAAACGTGGCCAACATTTCGGAAGCTATTTCTCTTTTGCTCGCTTTCTCTGGAGAAAACTGCCACGATCAACATTTTCAATTTCTTATTCATTGGATAACCATCTAGATTTGACCCGTACGTTGTATGTACAGTGCTTCGGGTTTGCTACATTTACTATATTTTTTGCAGTGCAAAGCAAGAAAGGCAAGAAATGCGAGGTGCAAGAAACTGGGAGAAAGTGCGAGAAACGTGCGCCATCCAGCCACGCGCCGTATGAAGTAAAGCGGCGGGGCGTATAGTTTCTTGCATTTCTTACAGGTTAAAATACCTGCAGGAAACCACTTTCTTGCCGTTATTTCTTGCAAGCAGTGCTTAGTTTCTTACGGGTTTGCTACATTTTTTGCACTGAAAAACAAGAAAGACAAGAGATGCAAAAAACTGCACGAAATATGAACCATCTAGCCTCGCGCCATATGAAATATAACGTGGTTTCCTGCGTCTTGCATTTCTTGCAGATAAAAAAATTTGGCTGCAAGAAACCACTTTCTTGACGTTATTTCCTGCAAGTGGTTACTTCCACCCGAAACACTGATGTTACATGTTATCCACGTTACGTACCTTTTTTTACGTTTGCTTTCCCCGATGAAAAATAAGACACGATTTACGATTCACCACCACCAGGGGAAGGAAAAAAACGTGTGTTTAAAAAATAAGAGCACACTAAATTATAAATATGCACGTATATAGTACATATGCAAGACAAGTCCCACACACGACTTAATTTGCATTCAAGTTTTTTTTATAAGCTGCAGTTGATTAAAATTTGCTTTTATATGGATGAAAACGTACCGGTCGTAAAGTTGTTGTTGTTCATTTTCCTGTGCGCCGTGGATTTTTGCGGGATTAAACATGATGTGGAAGGAGAAAGTTGCTCATCTCCATTATTTCCAAGAGATTAAAATGTGCAAGACTTTGCAGTGCATCTCAGGCTGTGGAATATAAACCACACTTCACGTCACCGTCGCGTCATTGTAAAATACTTTTGTACTTTGAATGTTAGAAATTGTGGCAGAATTTAATTTAGAAAATTAAAACCTCACGAGAAGCAGCAGATTAACAAGAAGAAGAATGTGGTTTGTTATGCGTTCTACATTTATTTTCACAGTGTTCGTTTCTTGCAGGTCAAAATACTTGCACAAAACCAATTTCTTGCCGCTATTTCCTGCAAGCGGTTACTTTCGCCCGAAACACTGTTAAAAAGCACACTTTCCCCAATTCTCATAGTCCTCGATTTAAAAAATGTTTACTTCAGAATTAGGACTCAATTTTGAAATGTAATGCCGAGTAGAAATTTTAGTGTGCAATTTTACCTGCAAAAGTGCAGTGAGAGTCGTAACGAGAAAAAGTTAGGAGAAAGTTAATGCAGTTTTGCGCAGTAAATACATAATTTTAAATTTTACGTACATTTTACTATATTACTGGTCGTATTTTCTTGCACGTTGCATTTCTTGCAGGTCAAAATAGCTGCAAAAATAAACACTGTCTTGTCGTTATTTCTTGCAAGTGGTTACTTACACCCGAAACACTGCATCTTCAGTATTACATACACAATTACACTGTGGGACGACTCAGCACGTATCATTTTCCCCACAAAAGGTGCACTGCATCGCTAATAACAAGTGGTAAATATTCTAAAACGTCCTATTTTGCGAGGTTGGAAATACTTTAAGGATTTTACTCTTCCTTGAGACAAAGATAATACAGAGAAGTTTAAAACTTTAAGTTTAACTTAAACAGAAACCGAGTTATAGTAAAACTTGCAGCTTACTTATCTGCAGTCGTATTAAGACGTGACCAAAGTTAAAATACGAAAAGTTTCCTGCTGTACTTTCTCCCCGTTAAGTGAGAACCGATAAGAAGACGGGGATATGCACCCTTCGAGAACAAGATCTAATTTAAAAATTAGAAAACTAGTAAGTTTCTCAGGAACTTATTTTACATGTGGAGAAACTACGTTGGAGTTAATTAACCCAGGTTGAGGTTGGCCAAATCACGCAGATAATAATTACTGAGGAGAGAGAAAGCAGGCAGGATTTGGAAAAAATTAGGGGGTAAAAAGCGGTTGAAATTGAGCAGATGCACATTGTTTGATCACATCATTTCCCTCATGATTCCATTCCATTAATCTCCATTGCTCTTGATTATTGTGGGTTTAGCTGGATTTAGCGTAAAGCTCGACTCATCCGCAAACTAACAATGCGCACACTAGGCTTGTTCCTTGCAGATTTTTTTGCAACATGCATACAATTCAGCACAGCTACTATAATGCGAATAAATGTTAGGTGAAAACTCGCGCCAAACCAATTTTGTAACTTTTAAACACAAAAACCACTCCCTTTTCCGTAGTGGAATGGATGGAATCACGGTTCTCAAACTTATATAGCTATTCCCCTGTAGCAAAGGAGTGGTTTTTGTATTTTAAAGTTTAAAAATCGGTCGTTTTTGCGCACTGGTGCGAATTTTGAACTAAAAGTTCTAATTTAATAAAGATTTAGACTTGATGAATTATTCTAGTTGCAAAAAAATCTGCGAGGAACAAGCCTGACGTACCCATTGTAATTATCAACATACGCGTACACACGAGCACTTAATTTACAAATGGAAACTTTCTCCCCAACCAAACCACATGAGCGAACACTACGTTATGTAATTAATTGGAGAAAAGTTGCTTTACTTTCACCACTAGTGAATATGAGTGAGTGAGAGAGAAATTTCGATCGCATTGAATTTTAACATTAAATTTTCCCAATTTCAAGTTCATCCATTTCTGCATTAGCGAAAAACTTGAAGTTTTACAACACATATTGTGTGGCGTACATACTTATGAAATGAAGTGCGGGATGAAAACCCAATTAAATTTTGTACGTCGTCCTTCAAAATTTCAAGATCAGTCCGATTGAGCATGTTCCCTCCATGCCATCCATGAAACGACCATGTCAGCAAGAAAACTGACTGAGTGACAGTGAACCTTTTCCTAAATACTTGACACAATTCCCTCCGAGTGAAACAAAGTGAGGAAGGAAATCGAGTCTCAAATATGTAGTTAGCAGGACCACCGTATTTCATAAACTTGTTTCTCTTTTGTCTTTTCTCTCCAGTGGAAAAATCCATCGGCAGCGACTGGCGGCAGTGGTCGTGGTCTGGTCTGGTCGTGTTATGTGCTTCAAAGGAGAATGTGTGTTCGATGAGGAAAATATGGAGAAAGTACATACAAGAGTTTAGTTACGTTGATCGAATGTAGCTTTCTCCGGCCGCTTGGGAATTCTGATAAAAATTGGCTTCGTTTTTTCTTTCCTCAACAAAATCAATTGAACTCGAGTGAAGAACACGTGTTAGGCGAAGCGTGTATAACTAACTACGCTTTTAATACATGCTGGTAAAGGAGCAGGGGCCGCGGAAAGGGGGCGGGGGGTAGAGGGGCAATGTCGACAAGGTTATTTAATGTTCCCGTTGTCTGCCCATGCTATAGAAACCCTGCCCACCCCTATCCTGTAATGTTAATGTCCCAAGATGCCACCATCGTCTGCCCATGTTGTATAATCCCGGCCCTCCCCTATCCCACAACGTTAATGTCCCCCGATGTTCCCACAGCTTCCGCGGCCACTGAAAAGAAGCTTTACAATCCCGGGAAGATATCTAATTCCTTTTTAGTCGAGTATTTACAATAATAATCCGTACACTTTTTTTGTAGCAATTCTCATAAAAATGCCGAAATAACGGTGCAGTAGTTAGGTACTTAATTGCAGAAGAAGTAAGTAGACAAGTTTTCTTGTTCGTTATGTACATTTGATGTGGATTGATTGAAATAGGAGAGAACAGCAGACTTGCTAGTTTCTGGCTCGGCGAACCGGTGCGCTCACTTGCTTAACTTAGGTGTGGTGGTTCGCCGCACCAGAAATTAGCAAGTCTGGAGAACAGAAGAGAACAGAACACTCCGTCTAATTGAAAATGACGGACAAAACCAACAACCACCACGTTTCTCAACTCTCTCTCTTTCTCTCCCGTTCGACTAAATGGATAAATAATAGCACGTGTCCAACCACATCTCTTCAACGCAGTGAATTGCGGCATGGTTGAGGTCACGGTCGAAATTTTGTACCAAAATGTACTCGACGATCTCCGTTTTTCCGGGAGAAAGTGCAGTCTTTAATTAATTATTTAGATCCCTCCTTCCCAAATAACCAGAAAAGTAAGGTACGAATGTATGTAGCTAAAAGTTGACGAGAGTGACCGTGTTATCGAGTCTAATCGAATTCTTGCTTGACCTGTCCCATAAGACACAAATCGAGACCCCAATCCCCTCGACTGCATTACAAAACCAAACAATCGAAAAGTGTGTGCTTCGTATACATAATTTTTGTCTGGTAAAATGTACACAAAACTTGCTTTTCTAGCACATTTTGTCATTTTCCCTCACAATGGAGGTCACCCAACATAGGTTCTCAGATTTTGACTGAATTAGCAAAAGGAAAGATCTCCCAATATGCAAATTTGGCAAAGATATTTACGTCCGGAGAGGAGAAAACGTGTCTTAAAGTCGAGAAATTGTACACCTTCCAAATTTACTGTGCGTTTTCTCCTCTTCGGATGCAAATATCTGCAAAACCTGACAATTGGGAGATCGCGCCTTTTGCAAATTTCATACCAATTAAGTTTGTGATCGATTGACACTAGTTTCGTCAGAATCGGAGAGCATACGTTGGAAGCCCTCTATTCCATCGTCAGTAGAAAAAGTGCAGTCTTTAATTAATTATTGACATCCCTCTTCCCAAATAAACGCAAAAGTTACGTTCAAACATAGCTAAAAGTTGACGAGACCGTATTATCGAATCTAATCGAATTCTTGCTTGACCTGTCCCACAAGACACAAATTCAGAGCCAAGTCCAATCCCCTCGACGGCATTACAAAACCAAACAACAAAAAAGTGTACATATAATTTTGTCCGGTAAAATGTAC
This sequence comes from Folsomia candida, assembly GCF_002217175.1. NCBI lineage: Eukaryota > Metazoa > Arthropoda > Collembola > Entomobryomorpha > Isotomidae > Folsomia > Folsomia candida. The sequence continues at coordinate 1,249,267 of NW_019091200.1, read as the reverse complement.
ACAAAACTTGTCTGCTTTCTAATACATTTTGTCATCTGGGTCACACTTTCTCTGAGGCTTTCCCTAGGAAAACTTTTCCCCTTATGTTTCTCCTCCTCCACGGATGCTGATACTGATGCTGATGCTGATGGAGATGGCAATGGTCTTAATGGTCGTAAGAGTATCGGCCATGTCCATCCCATAGAATCCATGAAATGGCCCATGAAATTAAACGGTCTAAAGTACAAGACTACTTGTATTGTACAAAAGGCGTTAGGACATGGTTTTGACGAATTCATACCTTAATTGCAGGATGGTTTTTAGTTGTAGAGATTTCTAACATTTTTTATGTGAAAGCCCATGTCTTAAACTATAGATAAACATATCTGGCTTCCGATTTTGTGTACTCTGCGAAATGAGGCAAGGTCAAATTTGGAGAGGTGTCCGTTTTTAGTTTTCCAAACCAGCGTTCTTATAAAATGGCGTTGAACAAAATATTTTTTTCTGAGGTCCTGGTGCAAAAATCGTCTTTGCAACTATTATCAAGGGACTTAGCATGCTTTTCACTATATAAAACCACTTTTGTATCATGCTTATCTTTTAAGTCCCTCTTGTAGTCTAGCTTCATAATTGTCCTAATGGAATGCTCTCGTGAACGCAACTCCTCGACTTTTAAGGCCCCCACATTTTACGACTTTGATGCTAAAAATCCCTAACGTGGTTTTTATCCAAGGTGCATATAGTATATTGCACTGTAAGTACTTTTGACAAAATTTTGATAAGTGGTTATACCACACGGGCTGAGTTTTCATCAGACCTTATAAAATTTTTGGAAAAGTTCCCGTCGTTTTCGATGTTGAACTTCAGAAATAATTTAACTAACCAAAACGCAATAATTTTATTATTTTGTCACATGTACCTTGTAGATAAAATAGTTCTGCAGTAGGGGGCACAAAAAAGTTATTAAAATTTGTTTTCAACAAAATTTGACGATTATTTTCCCAAATTAGTTCACGAGTTTTTTACTATTCCCCGTCAGCTGATTAGCTAGAATCGTTCTCCAAAACTGTTTACACAAAATCTTCACTGTTTAATTTAATATTACTTTGGACACTTATAGCTTTGCCCTCAACCTTCATTTGACCGAGTGGGTCCGCTTTCAAGGTCAGCAGGTCAATTTTCCTGTGCACGGTCCGATTTACCACTTTTCATGAAAAATTATCAGCGACGATGGAGGCCCAACGTTTTGTAATTCATGTAGATTCTTTTATTATTACATGCAATGATTATCTAGAGTTGTAATATTAACAATCATTCACCTCTGACCTCTTAGGTTATCATGCTATATGAGTAAATCAGTTTGGAAAGTGTTTTTTTGGCTCCTTCCAACTCTAGGGGCACTGGAGGGGGCATTTATAAAGCTATCGGACTAAAATTTTAAATATATCTTTTTGAGAGTATTATCTTGAAACTGACCAAAAATCAGTTCAAAATTCAACTCCCTGCCAGAGATATTCACCCGCGAATTCGTCAAAACCATGTCCTAACGCCTTTTGTAGAAGAAGAAGCTCACTCGCTGTTGCTTTCTCTGCTCTTCTATCTCTGAAAAGAAAAGAAACAGGAGAAACTTTACTTTCGGAGAGTGTGTTATTCGCTGCTATGTGGACGTATGTACGAGAGGGTCGGCCCAAAGGCTCTGAAGAGAGGAGAAAGTGCTGCTGTTGATGGTAGGGTTTCGAGTGAAAGTAACTACGCTCAACAAAGTGGTATTTTGCAGCTACATATTGTGACCTGCAAGAAATGCGAGACTACGCCCCGCCGCTATACTTCACACGGCGCATATTTCTTGTAGTGTTTTGCACGATACGACACTTTGCGTTGCGCCCACACATCCGCTCCGCGATTTGCACGGGTCGACGCATTCCTTACCTGAAGTGGAGGCAGCGTTTACTCTGATGCAGGTCATGTTTTCGGGACAGAGGGTTTTACTGGCTTGTCCGAAATATTTTGTCCAGGTTCAGCGCCGGAGTAGGATTTATAGAAAAATTTGATTTTTAAAAAATATTAAAGATTATGTGCTCGGTAATACCCCTGGTAATACAGTCAGTTTGTAATATTTCACCATTCGCAAAAAATAACGGCAAGAACGTGTCGCGACCTGCAAGAAATGCAAGGTGCTAGAAACTATCCCTCACCGCTATAGTTCATTGGGCGCATATTTCTTGCAGTTTTTTGCAATTTCTTGCATTTCTTGCTTTCTAGTAGAAAGAAATGCAGCAAACAAGCAAGAAACGAAACACTGGCTGCCCGGATAGTGCAATTCAACGATATAATACAAGGCTACTGGCTGGCTGGATACTTTTTCCGTGCAGGATCATGAACAAGCGAACTGCCCCTAAAAAAGTGAGAAGTTCGAGGGGACAAAGAAGTCAAAAGTTGTTTTTATTCCGTGAGTGTCATCATTCCCGACACCATTACGGACATGGAAAAGATAACAGAGGTGCTGCTCTCGGAATCAAAATGCTCACATGAAATGCGATAAGTTCCAGAATGTTGTTTTGTAATATTACACTGTTTTATGGTCTTCTCTTATGGGTTACTTTTTCGTTGGGGATGAATGCGTACACTCTTTTTCAGAAATATTGACAAAAATAGAGACAATTATCAATAAGGTTTTTAAGAAAAATTAATATGAATGCGTACACTCTTTTTCAGAAATATTGACAAAAATAGAGACAATTATCAATAAGGTTTTTAAGAAAAATTAATATGAATGCGTACACTCTTTTTCAGAAATATTGACAAAAATAGAGACAATTATCAATAAGGTTTTTAAGAAAAATTAATTCTCAACCAATGAAGCGGAATCTGGGATGAATTTATACTTGTTTCAATTTCAATTTACAAATGCGGCGTCAAACTTTTGAAAAGAGAGAATAATTTAAAATATTTTAAACGCAGTTTGAAATTTTGTAATGCAATTGGAAATCGTTTTCATTACTAGATTCTGGTTTTTAACGATTGAAAGTTGTCGGCAAATTGACAATTGAAGCGATCAACAAATAAGTAATAAATTAAAGAGAAAATGGGGCGAATCTGAGGTTGAATTTATCATGATCTATATTTCAATTTACGAGTAGCGGCGTTAAACTTGTGAAATTTGTGAATAGGTTTAAATTGATTTAAAGGAATTTGAAATTTTGTATTGAATTTTGAAATTTTGTAAAGCAATTGCAATCTTTATCACAGTTAGATGCTGTGATTCTTAATTTTTAACAACTTACACTCTTTGACAAATTGACAATTCAAGTGATCAACATTGTTTTTAAGAGTAGCAAAATTCACAGAGAATGGGAGCGAAACTTACGATTGTAAGATTGAATTTATCCTGAGTTATACTTCAAATTTATAATTAAACTTTCGAAAATAAGTTTTTCATGTTTTAATTTGGCTTGGAATTTTGTAATACAATTGGTAATTGACTTTTTGACGAATTCAAGCGACGAACACTGTTTTTTTAATTCATTGAGAAACTTGGCTAATTCAAGACTGAATTTATTCTGATTATATTTCAATTTACAAATACAACGTCAAACATGTGACAAAAATTTTTAAAAAAATACTTAATGTAGTTTGAAATTTTGTAATACAATATCACCGCTGTTTAGATCCTATGATTTTTAATTACATAGTAATAATTGAAAGATTTTGACAAATTAAAGCAGTCAGTATTTTAAGTGGCATGGATCTGGGACTGAGTTTTATCCTCATTATATTTCAATTTACAGATTCAACTTCAAACTTTTGAAAAATTAATAATTTTATTTAAAATCTTTTAATGAGATTTAAAATTTTGTAATGCAATTCGAAATCGCTATCACAGATAGATTCTGTGATTTAATTTTGTTTTTGGATAAATGGACAAACCGATCAGAATGATTAATTCAGCCCGTAAAAATATTCAGAATTCGGATTTAAGGCCGAATTTAGCTTTTAATTGAATGTTTGAAAGACATAAGTAAATATAGATTATAGCGTCTCAACCGTTCCTGTTAGATTTTTTTTAATTGCAAATTGGAAATCGTTATCATTGAGTTGGATTCTTCTATTCGTGTAGATTTGGATACCCGATCGCAATTCAAAAATGGGAATCAGGTCGAAAATTTTTGCGGTAGTGTATGGTGTAGCTTTCCCACGACATAAATAAGTACGTGGCGGATGCATGTCGTAAAATCCACTCGAAACGAAACACACATTCCATTCTAATCTCACAACACGTTCGCAAATCGGATCTGGCCAACTCCCTGAGCTGCACTTTCTCCACTCTCTCCTGTCGAAAAGGGTGCAATTTATATGGTGGGTGGATAGGTATAACTCTGGACCAGTGGCCGCGCAAGCCGTGGGGACATCGGGGGACATTAACATTGTGGAATAGGTGAGGGAGTGGTTTATATTGAGGCGAGTTCCACTTTTGGTCGCACTTTTTCCACCTCGTTATCTGACTGAGGTTTCCAGCTAACTCCTCAGATTTACAAATGAATGGAAAGGGGTGCACATATTTTGGGAACAAAACTTTATTCAAATTAAGAAAAAATACAAAAACAAAAAAGGAGTTTGCTATAATTTGAGCTTGGCGCTTTATTACCGATGCATTATCTTTAATCAATTATCTCAGTAATTATGCTAATTAAAAATTGTAATTACATTAGTTTATTTTAATTTGTTACAATTTTATTTTAAATAAAAACATTGTCCCCTCCAGCTACCATTATGCAATTTTCAGTGCTTAAAAGTCTTACTCGAACCCAGCATACCCCGGTTCGACCAAGAATGGAATTCTGATGACATCAAATAACCGTGAGAACATTGTCCCTTTGTCCCCACGCTTCCGTGGCCACTGCTCCTGAAATGCTACACTCATTTAACCACCCGTGGAATCCGTGTATGTGTGTGTGTGTGTACGTATGTGAGGTGGATTCAGGTCAGTGGACACCATACTTAACTTTATCTCGGGGAGAAAACGAGCCCAGAATTTGGAAACTACAAAAGAGGGGGTTAAATCAGGTACGTGATAATTACGAGCGGCAGCCTGAAGAGAATGTGGAAATGAGACATGACGGAAATCAAGTCCTCGTGATTGGGTGTGATGGGTGGGTGCGGACGCAGAGATAAAAAAAGAGATCGGCAAATCGACAATCTTTATGGAGAAAGTCAATTCTCGAAAGTTTTTATTGCTCGGTTTAAATTGAAAGTGATAAAAGTAAAGAACTGCATGAAAAAAACGAATAAAAAACGAATTTCAAAAAAATCTAAAATTAAATACTTTAAACTTTTCACTACTGCCTCAAAAAATACTTGAACAATTTTGAAATTTCTTGAAATTTTTAACTCCTTTGATTGAATTGGTACAAGAAGAATTATATAAAAAAAACTATTTTGTTTCTAAAATTCGAAAATACTTTTATTTGAATACTAAATGTTTTAAAAAATTGCTAATTTGCTTATTTTTAGGTGCAATTTTACAGTTTTGCAATTTTTTTGCAACAAGCTTATGTAGTTTCGCACATGCATGCAAACTCCGAGTTAATAAATTATCAGGGAGAATGGGTCATGATTCGCATCACCGAAAACCTACATATGTGCAAACATACGTTATTGTCAATATATTTATTAATCCGACGGGGCTAATAAAGTAGTATGGCTTCCCGTGGGGATATCCCTGTCTGGGGACATGGACATTTCGCTAGGTTAACTACCCTCCTGCACGACGAACGATGGGACATCTGCATAAACATAATGTTCGAGGCGAGCCCCGGACTACGTATGGACACATATTGTACTTAATAACTCTATTAAATATGTATGCACGGTTGGGGAGGACGCCTTAAAAACTTTATCTGCTCGCTAAAAGTTAACCAAAACTTGTGGACCTTAGTTAATCCATATTTTTTAAAGCGGTGTAGATAGCATGGCAAAAATGTACATATTTCTATCTGGTACTTATCAACGCCAGCTACTTTATGTTATCGTTTTGTCCGTCCGTAAGCAGGATATCTCCAGAACGATCAAGCGCAGTTTTCACCAATTGTGCTTCTAATTTATAGTTCTCGGTCAAGTTCAAAAAAGGGGGTTAAGGTGACCCTAGCCCTGGTGAGGTCAAATGCGGATTTTAATTTCCATACGGGAATTTTAATATGATATTCTTAATTTCCGTGGTAAACGAAATTTCACAAAAAACTTTTTCAGCCTCCGGGTAACCCATGACCGTGAGGGCGATGTCAAAGGTCAAAAACACAATTGCTGCATTAGGTGTTATTTTAAAGGAAATTTATCTATACATCGCTCTGACGCTACTTCTTTATATTCATTTTGACACAATTTTATTTTTCGTTATATACGTATTGCCACCACCTATTAAATTATTCAAGATATCGATATCTTACGCAAATAATAATAATTGACCAATTCTCTGCAAATTTTCCAACTTATGTAACTCCGATTCCCTCATTTTATCAAGTGAAACAGTAAAAAAAAATCCTTGCAAAGCTGTGCTCGAGTAATGAATAAGATGACCTATAAAAGAAACCACATCTGTCGCCAAACCAAAAAATGTACCCCACGCGAAAATCAATCATGATTAGAAAAGTCATTTGATATTTTTTATTGGCTTCCTATTAATCCTGCTATTTTTGCAGTGAAAATGTATGACTTCATTACAGACATGGGTATAATTAGAAGTACCTTTTTCGCAATCATTTTTACCTTTCTGCCTGCCTATCTTTGTATTCGTGTGATGAGGATAAAGCAAATAAAGCTTTTTTTAGAAATGTGACGTCAATCCATCCCAACTTTTATATTTGCATAATTCTAACCTGATTTATTTTTATACCGATATATTTAACAAACAAAGAAATATGTTCTGATAATTATATTAGCCCAGTTTCTCTCCATGATTAGGAAATATTTTGCATAATTTATTTCAACGTAGGAGGACTCGATGACTCGTCGCCAAAATCAACACATCTTTAATCATTTCTCCGCTCTGGGAATTTATTTTAAAATTCTGGGCGACAAATCTGCAGAGCAGGTCATTTCCAATTTTATAAAAGTATGAACTATAGATTTTGGCACTTTTAAAGGAGGAGATCTTAGGCGTAGGAAACCTCAGAAATATTTTAACTCATTGAAACTAGCTTAAAAACTCACCGCCATTCTATTAATCACCTTACTGACTACAAATTTGTCGCCCAGAATTTTTAAATAAATTCCCAGAGCCGAGAAATAATTAAAAATGTGTCGATTTTGACGATTTGGTGATGAGTCATCGAGTCCTACGTAAAAAAAATTATGATAAAAAAAGTACCGGTTGATTTTAGTTTCTTTCACGTAGGCACCTAATTCTCCGAGTGCTCAAATTCCCCTAATTTGTCCAGGCTTGTTTTGTGAACAGCAATTTTGTTACATTTCCGTACTTTGAGAAAAACCTATGACAAAAGAATACATGAAGTGAACCACTTTCTCCATCGATCAACTTTCACCCACAAAAGAGCAGCAACAGCCCCAGAACAACACGTAAAGCTTGTTGAATCTAAACCCCGAATACAATGGTGCTATTTTCTTACTTAGGAAACTAAAAAAATTACGCCCCCACCAAACCGCCCTCTTTTGTATGTATTATTCCGCAACTTTCTTTTCCTCGTACGAGACGAGACAATTAACAAGCCGCTCAATAATTACAATTAGTCCCAATGTCAACATTAATTGACCATATCATTCGCCCCGAACTACACCCGGGTAAAACCTGACCAGCTTCCCAATACCGATAAACGAAGAAGCCGCTGCCCAAACTTTTGCAGGCAATAAAGCCCGAGTCGAACTAAAGCTGAAAACTTGTGGAACAATTATTGGATTTTGTCGTCATTTCAACTTTCTCTCTGAGCACGAGGCGCTGTCTGTGTCTAGGAAAGCAATAGGTGCATAGGAAGGAAATTTCAAGAATAAGGAAGTTAACGAATAAAGTGGCAGCGTTTGAAGTGAAAGTTGAAAGTTGATCCAAGGAAAATATCGTCAGAAATGTTGAGTAAATGTTCCCGAGATAATGAAGACGTTGCTTCGTTCCTTGTTCGCTTTCTCTTCTCAGCAGAGAAGACACACACAGTGGCCGCGGAAGCTGTGTGGGGACATTAACATTGTAGGATAGGGGAGGGAGGGGTTTATATAACATGGGGAGATGATGGGGACGTCGATTAAAACATTGTCCCCACGTTTCCGCGGCCACTGGTCGCACACCGGTCTGATGATCCTCTTCATCAGTCTAATTGAACTTTCACCTCGGATTTAGACCGGTCTAGACCATCCACCACTCTGGAATTTCGCATCTATGGAGGATTTGGTGCGGACAAAGTTCCAGTTCTCGTGGCCCCATTCAAGACGTCTCTCTCTCATTGTTGTTGCTTTGATCTCTCCTCGCTGCTCTAATCCAAATCTTTCGACGAGGTTCGAACAACACAAAGATCTGCTCTTTCTCTCTGCTAAATACATATTTTACAAAGGAGAAGGACAAGGAAATCGTTATATAAAGTGGGTGGCTCAAAGTAGCGTAAAAATACGAGCGTAACGTAACGTTTTATTTACGTAAGAGGAGTGTAGTATTGAGTAATAATTGTGTTTCCTTTGTCATTTGGAAAATTATTATCCAATTATTTCCTCGTAGATTGAAAATTATCTGGATCTAATTTTATTTAGGGGCAAATTTGTATTAAATCAATTAAATGTGACGAACTACATACATACAGAAATTGTGTCCGTCACAAGAAGTGACTGACTTTGACTAGTTTTGTTCCTGGAGAATAAAATTAGTTAATTATACCGTTAAGATTAGATTAGTGCAACTACCCAACAAAATAATGCAGAAATCCTGCTGAATGATTGCCCCGCAGTTTTGCTTTCTATTTCTTGTAACAACCCAATTTCCATGCAGAAATCCCCACACGGAGAAAATATGTCAATGGTAATGCTAAAACCACATCAAACTGCATTCCTCTTCTTCACATTAACACCTACACAAAGCCAGATATCCAATCTGACTGTTATCTCTTGAGCTCCAATTTCCAACCCCGTCCATATCTTATTTTCGGGTGGGTAGTAGTAAAACAGGGTCATCTTACTTGGACCACGTGGGAGGAAAGCACGTTATGACCAAGTCAAAACCAATTCGCTCCTCTAAATCCCATCTTCTTTTCTATAACGTGCTTATCCACCCACGAATCCGACCAATGATCTCTGGTGGCTGGGTGGGTGGATATGGGACGCCAAAGGTCCAGTGAAAGTGCAGTGAAAGCAGAAAATGTCACAGTTGAGCTCGAATTTAATTGGGCAGAGAGTGAAATTGAATGAAGTCGATGGTGTAATGGTTGGTTAGTTGGTGCGTGATGATAATGGATGTCAAATGATATTACAGTTCAATTCAATTCGACTATTTTTTTAGTCACTGAGTCATTTTTTTTTCTTGATTTGTTCGCCAGCTGCAATTTTTATGTAATTACTGCGACGAATTGTTGCATAATAACCATTATTTTATGTACTAGTATTGATTTTGTGGGGAAGTTTGCCTTCGTAATTAATTACAGCGTGTGGTGGTTGTGTCTCTGTCTCTCTTCCCATTTAATAACACGGCATATTCAATTCTTCTGTGTTCGATAACGGCGGCGGAATGCATGACCGTGGTGAGCACGCGGTTATTAATCACCTGTCATAATAACTCATATCACAAAACTGGGCATGACATTGCTCCTTTCTAGCAGGGATTCTCATTGCTGTAACACCTTCGTGGTGGGTCTTCGGAGGAGGAGGAGGACAAACAAACAACGGGAAAGTCCTTGTGTAACAAATGTTATTATGGAGGGGTGAAAGTACTTTATAGATAAGATCGTTTGTCTGTCCGTCCTTTGGTCCATCCGTTGGTCCACGTGTGACCTAAAAGACACTTAAACTGGAAATTTTGAGCTTAAACTCCTGTAATCAAGAAGTAAGGGGTACGGCGAGTTCTAAAATTGCCTATTTAGGTCACATCGTCAAAGTCATAAAAGATCAAAAATTGTAAAAAATACATATGTATACAAATTGAACGGAAATTTAACCCCATGCTCTGTTGTAACCTTGATTTTGACCTCAAAGGTTACAAAAAGTTCACAAAAAGGTCATCAAATGCAAAATGCCATACACATTTCGCAAATGTATAAAATACGTCAATTTTACCAGATTTTCGACGAGCAAAAACAGCATGATTTTGACGTATGACACTGCTTTCACCCCTGGGTTACATACCTTGTAACAGTTTATTATTAAGAGGAATGGACGACTAGATGATGATCATCATCATCAAGTGCACACATTTTCCATGGAGTGGACATATTTGTGCAACGGGCCCGTAAAATCGTATCACACGCATGAAAAGTTTTCCTTATTTATTTAACTCTCTCTCTTGAAGATTACGTAAATAGGACGGTTTATATATCCGGCTGGATCTGGCTGGCAGGCTCAAGATGTCGGCAATCTAATGAAAAATGCAAGTAAACCGGCTCCTTCGTTCCCTCGCTAAGGCAACATTTCTTATAAAATGTAAATTTTTGCGAAATGAAGAAAGTGAAAGTAAACGTGAAAGTGAAAGTCAGAGGAATTTTGGCAATGTGTGTAAACGGAAGAAATTTCATATCCTACATATTCAATCGCACAGAAGGAAATGTCATAATTTTTTAAAAGGAGGAAGTTGAAGCTACCAAATTTTTGGTATTTACATTGGACTCGATTACTCCTCGCCAAAATTGTCAAAATCGGCACATTTTTTAGTAATTTCTCGGCTATATGAATTTATTTTAAATTTTTGACGACAAATTTACAGTCGCAGTAAGTTTTGTGCAAGAATTTCACTCGTGCAGTAGATTTGCAATTATATTTTGTTGCATGATTTGATTATGCAGATGAAAAAATAAGTAGTTTTGATTAAACACGATTAAAAGTAGGACGAAAATTTCTCAAATAGAAATTTATTTACTCGTTTGATGGAGAAAACAAAACCTATTTTTCTGATGGAATTAGACATATTTTAACTAATTTTACATAGCCGATCAAGAAAACGGGCCGAGTTGATTTACAAAAATGCTGGTTGCGTCCAAGGAATAAGAAGAAGGGAATCTACTTCTTGTAGTAACCGAGACCACCATATCCGAGACCATTGTATCCGGAGGAGTATCCTGATAAAGTAAAATTACGAGTTGGCATAATTTCAAAATTTCAAATTTTTTGAAAATTGAGAATTTCCAACTTACCAGAGTAAGCTGGGTAGGCAGAGTATCCGTAGTTGGAGTATCCAAGTCCGGAATATCCGAGACCTGAATATCCGTAGGAGCCGTAGTATTGGGCGCTAGCGGCGGCAACGACGGCGGCCAAGAGGAGGACGGCAAACTATAGAAAAGTATATAGAAAATTTAATACTTTTCAAATGTAATGTTCCCAAAATTCCAGAAAACTGGAAACTTACAAGCTTGTTCATTTTGAAAGTTGGGTTTTGGTTTTGTTGGAGATTGTAGGATAAAATTGTTTACAAAAGCTGGTGATACTAACTGAGACTTTGGGGGGCTTATTTATACCAAAAAGTATAACTATGTTGCGTCGTTTAATTAGTTGTATGTAAGTCTTTGCCTGGAACAAGGAGAGGAGTAGCGCGATTAAATTTAGCATGAAAAAAGCGGTTTGATAGGTGGGTCGACAACTAACTAACGAACGAACGAACGAGTACTTGATGAGTTTGCATGCAAAAAAATGGCAAGAATTGCACGATGTTTAGCATCAGGTGAAGAATTGATTGACCAGAAATAAACGGTGAGTGAGGTATATGTCATGATCAGATGGGAAAATTTTCATCATAATAACACAAGAGAATATAGAAACGCCTAGTCGTAAAGGCTGAACTTTGATTTCCTTGAGAAGATCAGGTTATTATTATTATTTATTTGTTTCAACCATTGGACACATTTTTCCAGTACGGCCAGAAGAGCTATATTTAATTTAAAAGAGGATTCTTACATGGCTTTCAGTATATAGATCGTGACGTAGAATGACGGTGAGTTTTTTCAGCCAGTGCCAATTTTTTGAAGGCTTTTTAAACCTGAGATCTCCTGCTTCAAAAACTTTCAAAATCTGGATTTTACATTTTCTTAAATGGCCACGAATTTTTTGTACATAGTTTAAAATAAATTCCCAGACCTGAGAAACGATTAAAAATGTGCTGATTTTGGCGACCAATCATCGCGCCTTTATACTAAATCATAAACGAATTAATAAATTACGGCAGGATTATCAAAATTCGATAACGCGTTTATATTTCTCTATAGAGAAATTTGCAAATTTTCCAGCTGAAAAAGACAAAAGACGAATTGTGACATTTGTGGTGGTGGTGGTTGGCTGGTTTAGTTGTACAACATAATAAGCATGCCTCATTGGGTCGAACTTCCCCAAGGAATTCCGCGTCCCTTACGTTCACCGAGCCTACCATGTACCTGGTTGCACTATTGTTCACTTTGTACGGCCGAATTTATTTATTTGGTTACCTCGTCGTCGTCGTCGCTGGGAGGAGAGAGCAAACAGAGCCAGCGAAATAAATAAAGTTGTTGCAGGTACGAGACGGGGGATAAATTTAGTATCGTCAATTCTCAATATATATACGGGACGCGGAGGGAGGCAGGGAGAAAGCAGGTCTGTGTAAAAACAGCGAAAAGTGAAAATATTTACGAGACCTTTGATCCATCTGTATGGATGGAATGAGAATGGACCACATTTTATGATTTTTTGGCAATATCAATCCCCTGAGATTCATAAAACTCGGTAACCTCTCCGTCAGACAAGGGAAACAAGAAAGCGAGCGAACCCTCTACGAGGGGGCGTCCATATATTACGTCGTCATAAAGGTGGGTGGGTGGATTTGGACCAAATCATTTGGTAATCTTGTCTTAGTCGTTTTAAGCATTTAATCTAAGATGACAGATTACCAGATTCCTCAGAAATCTGAGCAGATTACAGATTATCAGATTACTCAGAAATTTGAGCAGATTACTCTAAAATCTGAGCAGATTACCAGATTACTAATCCAATTACATTTTCTTGGTAACAATGTAGTCTGATTACAAGTAGTCTGCCCAAGTATGAAAATAAGTGATGACGTAATATATGGACGCCCCCTTCCTGCTTGCTGCCTAGCTTGCTTTCTCTGCAGGCTTTGATTTCTGTTTACCTTTTTACCTTCGTTAGAATATAGAAAAGATAAATGCGAGCCAATAACGGGATGTTCAGCGGAAAACATTATTTCTGCAGTGTGCCACATTTTACTTGAGACAGAATTGCACAAATATTTGGACCGTGTAACGCTAAAAATGCAGAGATGCAAGAATTTTATGTGACTTGGAAAGGGATTTTTTTACTATCCATGTAAAATAAAGGTATTGAAAATATGGATGATTTTGACACAATTTTTGCAAACATAAATAATATATTTAAAAAAATAAAGTTTATATCAAATATTAAAATCATATTTATATTTATTCTGATAATAAATTTCACCTGAAATCAAAAATTGAAAACATTCATGAAGAGAAGAGTAAAATATTGAGGTTGAAATTTCCGATTTTTTTCACAGGTTTCAATGAAATGTGTGCTTTTCGAGTGTGTCATGTGTGAGAGAAAGCTGAGAGTCGCCCTGCTACTGCTGCTTTCTCCAGTTTACTTTATATCCCGGTTTTCATACGGGGTCAGCCTCAGTTGAAATTTGTGCTCCAGTCGGAAAACACTTTCTCCTCATATGGATAAATACATATAGTAAAACCAATATTTATGATTCCAGTCAAAAAAATTAGAATATCTCGGTCATGTTAACCCACCTAAAAATTGAAGTTTTACCATAATACAAAATCAAAACAGTAATAAATCTAATCTTCTTTTCTAATTTTGTAATGTAATTATAATATTTCCAATTAGATTTTTTTTGCAAATTCGGCTAAAATATAATCTCATTATCTACATAAATCGAGTTAATTTAGTATATTAAATAAATTTATTAATTATGTACCATTCTCTTGATTTTGTAACCTATTTGTAATAAAATTTATTGGCAGCCTAAATTTTTCAGAATTTCAATTTCGGTATTTAAGTATTACAAAACTTACAAAATTGTTGCATTTCTTACATGCTTGAAGAACATATTTATTACATACGCAGACGACTGAACATGTGAAAATATATGCTCTCTGTCAATGTCGTAACATATTTGCAGATGCCTTCACGATAAAAACAAATCAATTCTTGGTACGGTTTACGGTTTCCACTCACTCTTTACGCTTCTTAACTAACTTGGACATGAATAGAGAGTTAGAGATTCCTTGTACTTCGACTGTAGACTGTACTGTGGAATCTAGATGATGACGTCATCAGCTTTTTGTACTAATTCTACAGTCTACAGTACACAAATTGAAACACGGGCTCAGTTTGTACTACTGTGGAAAAATCAAGGGTTGGCAAGTATGATATCTCCAGAACGCCTCAATATAATCAGACGCTGTTTGCGCCATTTTGCTTCTAATTTTTGACCCTAGGTCGAGTTCGAAGATGGGCGCCCTGTGGTCAAGGTCAAGGTCACCCTGGCGTGAAGTAAACGCAAAATTCAACCTTAATTTTCATATGCGGTGTCATTTTAAAGGAAATTTCACGAAGAATTCATCGTCGTCAATACTTTTGACCTCCGACCAACCCATAATCGAGAGGACGAGGTCAAAGGTCAAAATTGAAGTGTCGACTGTTTTAGACTTGGGTTTGGGCGCGAATTTCAGAAATTGACACAGTTTTAACGTGCGAAGACCCCGAGACCACGTAGACCAGGTCAAAGGTCAAAAATATTTATTTTTTATTTGGACCGTTGCAGACGTGTTTAGTTTGAGGCGAGGAGTTCAAAAATCACTATCGTTTCGGATTACATCAGCCTGGTGATTGTTGTAAACGAGGTCAAAGGTCAAAAATATCGTATTTAAGTTTTGAACATTTTAGACACAATTTGTGGAAGGAGGTTCATTTCGTATATCATGAGTTGATTTGTCTCAATTTTTGACGCATCTATTTCGCGGAGTTCTACAATACAATTTTTCAGAGTACAAAATAATGGAAATTCTCTAGGTCTTTTGAATTTTGTACTAATTTTTGTATTGTATTGTAGTCACAGTACAGTACAAGTAAAAATACAAAAAATCTCTAAGTCTCTAATGAATGGCATTCTTTCCCCGTCACGATTTAGAAGAGAAAAAACGAGTTGAGATTGTTAACTTCGACGCTGTACATAAGTTCATGATTTACTTTCAAAAGTTTTTCTTCGTCGTGGGAAATGAGGCGGGGAAGGGGTGAGGGTAAATTTTTCTCGTTTTACGTAGCAGACAACCAGACAATAAATAGATAATCGAATTGAGCTGCATTATTATGCAGCCTGCATATTTATTATGCAATGCTTCATGTGGTATGACGCCAATTTAATTTTTAGCTGATACTTACTTGACCAAATATTTGGGTAGATTTCACTGAAAGTTAACACATTCAACACTAAAGATTTAATTTGTAACAAATTTTGATTATTATTAAAATTGCAATTTCTAATTTAATTATTAATCCACTTCCGCAAAATTAAAAATAAATATCTATGTATGAAACGAATCTACTCTTTGTCCCTAAAATCAGGCCCATTTTATTTATGACCTTACGTCTGACCATGACGAAAGTCATATTTGTTGTACTATAATGAGTGTACAATAACCTACATTCATTACACACGTATAATTACATGTGTACTGTAGAGCAGCTACATAGAAGCTTAAAATGCTCAAGAATGTTAAGTAGTGTTTGGGGCATAAGTAACCAACCACTTGCAAGAAATAACTGCAAGAAAGTGGTTTCTTGGAGCTATTTTGACCTGCAATAAGAAACGACCGCCGCGTGGCTAGATGGGGCATATTTCTTGCACTTTCTCCCAATTTCTTGCACCTCGGATTTCTTCCGTTTCTTGCTCTGCAGTGCAAGAAATGTAGAAAGCAACGAAACTATGATGTTAAGTCTTTGGTAAATGTACAAGTTTATATTTCCTCGAATAGTTGCTATTGCAAAAATACCGTGGTTGAGGTACCTACAGACTCCAAGAGATTATTATATAAACCCCCAGCCCAGCCAAACACCCGCAACACACCCTTCACAAAAACAGCCACGGATTAACCAGCCCACATTAAATAAATCTCTTCAGCCATTTTTTCCCTCCTTGACGAGAACACTATGGTTTAAAAAGAGAGGAAAAAATGAGGTGAATCGTCCCCCGAAGGCTGGCTTACTTTTACTTTGTTTGATCTCAAAGGCGTCATCAGTAATATATGCGAGTCAGCCCGACCAAACCCACAGCCCACCCAGCAGCCAGATTACTTGAGCAAAGAGTGAAAATTTTCACGACTTCCACTCTCCCGACGTCAATTAAGAATGCGAAATTGTTTTCCTTCCCAGAGAAGAGCAGAATGGCGCTTTTTATGATGAAATCCTACTAAAAAGTGGGAGAAAGTACATGCATCCGACGACTCCAGCTGGGCGAGGGGAGCGAGAGGAAAATGAAATTCGAATTCGTCACTGCCACAGGTGTGCCGATGCACCAACAAAAACCACTCAAATTAAATCTGCCTTGAAGAAAGAAGAAAACCAGGATTTTATATTGTTCAAAATTTGCATGTATTCAGATTTAGTGACGGATCAGTGGAGAAAGAGGGTGAAAAAAGTGTGGCGAAACTTGCGCCGGCAAGTTTCGCCACACGAGTTTCGAGTGAAAATATGTAACAATGCTATTTAAGACTTGGCAGACGTATGCAAAAACCTTGGCAAGTATGTTTATCTCACCCGTAAAGATGCACATTCTCACGTATGCATGCAAGTATGCACGACAACCCGAATTTCTCATGCTTCACCGCAATAAACCACACACTGCACCCTCCGGTCAAAGAAGAAAGTTGAAACTAATACATAAAAGTTATACAACCGACTTGCAGCTGTAATTAAAATTTTCTGTGTACAGTATTTACTAAGTAAACTTTCGATTTGTATCTGTAAACAAGCCAAGCATTGTTCAGGTTGAGACACGCTCAAGTCGTCAAAAGTAAACCTTGGCTGTAAGAACATCTCATTAAATCCACTCGCCAACCGTGGCCTAGCATAACATGCAGGGTTTAGGGTGCAAGTAGATAACAACTTGCAAGAAATAATGGCAAGACAGTGTTTATTTTTGCAGGTATTTTGACCTGCAAAAAATTCAAGGTGCAAGAAACAACGTCCCGGCGCCATAAATGGCTAGATGGCGCATATTTTTTGCACGTTTTTGCAATTTTTTGCACTGCTAGAAATGCAGCAAACCTGGCAAGACGAAACGAAGCACTGTTAACACCCCGAAATATGTATGCACTCAGCTGTACGTACCCATGCATGGTCTCCTCCAAGGTCAACCAATTTATAAGCAAGTGAGCGAAAGTGGGGAGAAAGTTGGGTTGTTATTTGACTTGTCTCGATATTGGCCGCCGCCGCCGCCGCCGTCGTCGTTTTCCCTGTAGGACGAGACCCAGTAAGTGAGTTCTGTCCGTATAATTTGTCTCGAAGTTTGTCTGCTATTCGATAAGTAGCTGACCCGAATTCGGGATGAGTTGGATAGATAAACTCGATATGAAGTGAACTACCATGTACGTAATAAGAGAAAGTTATGACATTACATGAATATCGCCCCGTATGTGAGACAGTCCTATAATTAGGTAGTCGAGAGACTATGAATTGATGATCATTTGGAAGCAATCTCTCCCAAAAACAAGAGATAATAACAGGGCTCTTGTACATATTGTCACAAATCTGCACCCACCCACCAATAATTACGGCATGTATTTGTATAGCAGCTAAATGTCAAAGTTGGGGAACAATGGTTGATGGATGTTGTTGCACAAATGGGAGCAAGTTGCCTCTCATCTGTATCAATTAATACTTTCTTTGTGTCGACGTGTCCTGGTGAAAGTTGGGAAGTGATGTTGTCCCCTCGCGACGAGAGACTTGTTTTCCTCTACACGGATTTCCGTGGCAAGACGGCAAACATTGATACGGTAGCAGAGAGATTTGCACATTTGCTGATTATTTTAGCAACATACAATATTCGGATCAGTTAAATACATACAAATGTACATAAATATGTATGAATAGCACGGTCGTTGTGTGGGGCACTGGATTAGTTTTCGTCCTACCACTAGCAGGAAGTGTGCAATTCTCTTGAAAATAAATATTGATACGGTAGCAGATTTGCAAATTTGCTGATTATTTTAGCACACATGCACACAATTCGCAACAGTTATAAATACATATGTTCATAAATACATGAATATGAGTAGCACGTTGATTGTGAACTGGATTAGTTTTCGTCCTACCAAACATTACAACCAGTGGCAGGAAATGTGCAATTCTCTTGAAAATGGTTTTACTGCGAGGAGGAGAAAGCGGGTGGATTTTGGAGAAAATGATAAATTTTAATAGACTCTGGACCGGAGAAAGTATGACATTTGATCTCGCTCGCTTGTTCAGTGGATTCGTTTTCTACTCTGTTGCGTAACACTCAATTGTCCTGTCGTCACGAAAAGGAAGTCGACTTTTATATTACTATTTATTGTCTACGCTTTCCATTGTTGTGTGGTCGAGGTTTTCATTTTTCGAGATAAGATTGCCTTCAGTTGGGATGAAAAACTCGTTCTTAAACCATTTTTTGAGGCGGTGAAATAAGAAAATTGCATTTTCGCAATGTGTATTTTCAGAAAATTAATTTGTCACATATTTTAAAGATATATGTCACGTACAAAAAATTAAAGTGATGGGTTATTAAATTTTAGAATATTTCCCGAATTTTCGTATTCTGAAAATGGAAGTCGATAATTTGTTTTCAAGAATGCACACTATTTAAATAATATCTAGGTTATTTACTCTTTACAAAATATTTAGATAACAAGTAAGAATTTCACAGGATTGAAATATAATCCGCTAAAAAGCTTTCAAAACGAAACAAAATACATAAAATCAACCCGTCACGTCTGTCTCCCATCACAGATCAACAGTTCCAAAATCTCTAATGTACATATGAACATTGGGAAATCAAAACTCGCCATAAAAAATCACAAAAGAAAACGTCAACATTTTTTCCCACAGATCAGATAATAATCCACCCTTCAATTTTTGAAGGATCCAGTTGAACACACACCCACAACAAAGGAGAAGAAGAAGAAGAAAGACAAAAAGTCGGATATTTTACAGAAAAGTGTAAACGAGATAAAACGCGATCTCCTGGGGTGTGAATCCATACATAAAATAAATATAAAGTACAAGATAAAAAGTGGGCCTGCCGAAAAAAGTGGACTGTTTCAGCCTTGCTTGCGTGCCTGCAGAATTTTTCGGAACGGACGGGTGAGATCAATTCAATGAATATCATCATCATCGTCGTTGTCCATACATATTCGACATGAAACACGATATATCAGGTCGAGCAGGAGATAGTTTTATCATACAAAACGAGGAGGAGGAGGAGTGCCAATCTTCTGGAGAGAAGAAAAAATGGCCCAAAGGCAGAGTTGTATACATATCTGTGTACACTACACTTTTTATTTTTTGGGGGATAAGCAGGGTCGAAAACAATGCCTGTTTTTCTGTACGGACAAGAATCTGAATGTGATAAGAATACAACAGACATAGTTATTAAGGGACTGCTTAATAGGATCGATTTGTCCGTCGGTAAAAGCACGATAACTTTTTAATTTTTATACGTCTGTTTCCGAATATTCTGATGATTTACGACACTTGAATAAACTTCAGTAAACAGTAAACAGTAAATATGAATATCGAACTCTAACTATGTTATTTTCAGCTTAAATATAAAAGGGACTTTGCTAACTCGTCTTTGAGGTCACGCAGCAAAGGTTATGAGGTCGAAGGCAAAAATGTCGAATTTTTAGATTTAACTGTTTTAGACGTTATTTAAGGTGATGATTTCAGAAATCTCTGTTATTTCGACGCACGACAACCTTATGACTGTACAAACAACGTCAAAAAATATCAAATTTGTGTTTTTCATAACAAATGATGCATATCAATAATGTCGAATGCTTAACACAGAAATTTTCATCACCTCACTTTCACCACTTCATTACATCCGTTGCGCTGGAATTTATCCACTTCTGCTGATATGCAACCGTCAATATTAACCGTGGCGAGGATACCAACCATACATAAACTCTACTTAAAATTAAGGTGTGCATCATATTCACATGACGTGTGAAGTCGTGTGGGTGGTGGAGAACAACGCCTCAATTGCTTTCTCTCCACGCGGACGAGATGAATTCCACCGGAGGGAAATAAATAGACAGCAAATAATAAGTAAGAGGCGAACATTTGTGCCGAATGGGATCACAAACTTGCCATGAAACATATTTTATTCCCACTTTTACTACTCCACTAAACAAACGCGCAGGAGAGGAACACAAACTTTTACTTCTCAATCGAATCATCAAACTCAACTTTGAACGAAAAAAGTTTATTTATGAATAAAATTGAGTTGCCAATCTCGTCTTGTTTCACTTTCTTTGAATGAATTGTGCGTAGCGGTGGATTTGCATAATGCGGATAAAACATGATTTTTCGACTCGACTTGCAAAACCCCACGTGCAGCTTGACTTAGCCCGAGTCAGGTTGTTGGCAATAATTGAGGTGGGTTATAGTACACGAAATACTACCACTGCAACTTTTTTTATTTTTGCACACATTTTAACATGATTCTAAGTTTTGCATATTCTACGTATGTGCAAAATTTCACATCGATTGGATAAGTTTTACGAGTTTTATAGCTGGACAGACAGACAGACAAGCTTGCTCGGTACATAAGCCCTGACTCGGGCTAAAATGGTTTGTATTTACGTACGTAAAAAGAAAGCACCACATTTTTGCATGCACTCAACCAGTTCATCACGACTACAGTAGTAATAAAGTAAAATGTACGTAAAATTAGATGTACATTTACTGCGCCAAACTGCACTAACTTTCTCCTAACTTTTTCCCGTTACGAGTCTCGTTGCACTTTTTGGAGGTAAAATTGCATAATAAAATTTCTACTCGGCATTACATTTCAAATTTGAGTATTAATTCTAAAGTAAAGTTTCTTAAAATCGAGAAATTGGGAGAAAGTAAGCGCCCTAACAGTGTTTCGGGTGGAAATAATCACTTGCAAGAAATGACGGGAAGAAAGTGGTTTTTTGCAGGTATTTTGACCTGCAAGAAATACAACGCGCAAGAAACTACGCCATGCAGCCATATTTCATAGGGCACGTGGCTAGATTACGCATTGTATATTTTGCATATTTCTTGCAGTCTCTTGCACCTCGAATTTCTTACATTTCTTGCTTTACAGTGCAACAAACTTAGAAACGGAACACTTCCCCCTTAAAAAACCCAAGGACAGAAAAGCTTTATTTTAATCAAAAGAGAAAGTTTGTTCCTCAACATCAAATCTCATTCCATCTCTCGTGTTACGTTATTTATTTTAGTTTTGCCCTGTTCATCTCAAGTCTTGCACTAATAACCAACAAGTTTCGAGACGTGGGGACGACCGACGGACGCGTTAAAAATCAGGAAGGGTTCCACCAACCAGGCTGAGAATATTGCCCTGTCCAAGTCCAACTGTGCGACACTCGTCGAGTAAGAAAGACTAAGGAGCAAATGTACTCAACTTTTGTACAGCAAATTTAATTAAAGTGTCAAGAAGTAAATGGAAGTATGATATCACACCACATAGAAGTTTGCATTTAATCAAAATGTCACCCCATCAAACGGCCGAGAACAAATGAACGCATGGGATCAAGACAAATCTGAAGGGACGACAATATTTGGGCGGAAAAGTGACAAATGGTTATACAGATTCTCTAAATGGACTAATACACTTAATTATTGACTTTGTACTGAAATTTGATGTTATCAGGGGACAAAAGTAATTAGGAAATATTAAGTCGGCTCAAAACTGGGGTGACATTGAATCTTAAATATTAAATGGTCAATTAGTGTGACGAGTGAGTGACCACCTTGAACTTGACGTGAGTGAGTTCACTTGATTTTATTGTCCAGTCCCATTCTCCTTCTCCCAAGAAATTAGTTCATGTCCGACGGACAATGACAAGATTGACATGTATCGTGAGTGGTTATACGTATACATGGAATGGTTAAAAGTATGTAGAAAAGAAGAAAGTAGAAACTTTCTCTCGTGAGACGAGGAAGGCAGTGACTTCTCGCGTGTCTCAGTTTAGAAAGTGTCGACCTGGCTTATATTCCATCAGTCTCGGGCTAAGTATTTGTGTAGTAATTGGTGCAATTTGATAAGCTTGAGTTGGAGTTCAGATTGTCAAAACATGTCAATTGAGGAAGGACTGGCTGGTCACATTTTTTTGTACATAGGACACCAAGACCGAGCTACAGACTTGTTTTGCATGCGATTCTCAACTTTCTTTTTTCTTGCTCTTTCTGCTCCTTACTCCTTTGTGAGGTTTGACTTCAAGCAAATATAAGAGACTGACTTTCACTCGTGTGAAAGTAGCTAATGATATTTTCTTTATGTGTGTAATGAGCTACAAATTAAGATGCATAGGATGCTCACATCAAAGCTAAAGCAAATGTCAGAGAATGACGAATTCTCAAGGGCGACGGGTAGCATATTAAGATTGAGTCAAATGTAAGCTGGACTAAAAATTTCTGACCTGAAAAGAGGTGCTTGACTCGAAATAAATATTTCTCTTTTGTACAAATCTGATTGGCTCCAATCTTTTTTTATTGTCCGTGATTTTTCCTAAGGGGGCGATGCAAATATGAAATTTTTATGAAAAAATTAAAAAATGGGGAATTGCATGCAATTTTGCCATGAATTTGGATATCAACCACACAGTAGAAATTACATAAACTTATTATTTCCTGTCGCTGTTAAACCTGGTCACACCGCCTGCATTATTAAGATTTAATTTTTTGTTCAAAAGTTTATCTACCAGACCGTGCATTTTCAAGAGTTTATTGTATTCAGTATCGTAATTACAATTTATAGGCAGGTCGGAAAAATCGCAAATAGTGCAAATATGAAACACTTAAACTAAACCAAAGTTACAATATCACCCAGGCCCCAAATTATGGTATGCACAGCTTTAAAAGGGGGAGTAAAATGTAGCCATGTAGTAACCAACCTCACTTCTTTGATGTCAGGCTAGCAGAGAAACGTCGTGGTCGAGTGCGACAGAAGAGGAAACCACTCCAGCGACAAATCCCGTCTCTGGAGGCGTCACTTAATTTAAACCACGTCGAGGAGTGGTAGTGGTGGTTCCATTACTACGATGGTGTTTCCGGTTAGATTATATCTATTGTCATGCAACAAAGGGTCCCTCGCCCAACTTGTTTTTTAACTAGGCCACCAATCTCTACAGCACGGGATTTAGTTAAGATTCCGAGGTTTTAAAGAGAAAATGGAGTACTTTCAGTATCACGGAGAAAAAGTCGAGAGTTGTAAAAGCCGTATCTCATCTGAGACGAAGATTGTGTTGCTAGATGTAATGATTTCATTGTAAAAAGTAAGTGGACCAGATAAGAAATAAGATAAAGTGCTGGCAGACTTCATTTAGCCCGAGTCAGGGATGGAGTCCGTTTTTAAAATTTTGTCAGACTTGACTGGACCGGACTACTATTGCCAACCCGGTGAGGATGGTCGAATATCTGTTAAAGAATTATATTAGTGGTCATCAAATTTTTGAAGTATTATTTACAAATCCTTCCCTTTCAGTTAAAGGGTTTGACTACTGGGACCACTGGGTTGACTTCTTCAAAATCTTGAACTTCAAAAGGTGCCTCTGCTTCGCAGTCATTTGGCAACCATCAGCGGAAAATAGAGCAACCTTTTAAGTAATTGTAGAGACTTGGTAAGAATTAAGTTTTTGCATGGCAAAATCAGAATATATTTTGCATGCAACTCTTTCAACTAGTATGCGTAATAATGAGGGCGGATGGGATACGTATTTAATTTCAACTTTTTCATTTGATGATGACCAACGGTCAAACGGCGTGTTAGATCACACAAATTTGAAAATATTTTTTATATATTGTTACATAATTGTAGGCTTTCTTCAGAAATATAAATATTTCCACTATTATTTGAAAAATGTGCAAGCCTTTCACATATTTATTTTAAGAAGGGAAGAAGATTCTTCTTTTGCATATATTTAATCGTTAATAATATCAACTTGATAAGTTATATAGCCGAATGGTCACCCTCTCTTACTTTTAACTTTATATTCTTTCATGAGAAGCTTATTTTGACCATGTCACCTCTAAACTGACACACTTATCAATTTTACAAATTATTATGACTCGCTCTGATTTCCGAATTTCGTTCCTCATAAACAATTCCAAGGTTGCTTGACAACTTTAGTATTACAAGGTTGCGACAATTGCTTAGACGACTGAAAAACCTTAATTTTCGAAAAGCCTGGAGTCTGTAGACTCCAGTGTGCGCCGCACAAATTTTCATCCAAAAAATAAAACACCCAAAAATTGTCAACACTCACATTTCGTTCCCTTGAATTAATTTCGTAACCATGGATACAAGAATCAGTGCAGTTGCTGTTGAAAATTATCATCAGTGCAGTTGTAAATGTGAAATCGGCTATTTCGGCGTTCTGTTAGAAATTGTTGTGCTTTAATTACCGTTAGCGACGGCCCAAATAATTAGCACTTCAAAAACGGAGGTTTTTGAGGCTATCGAAGCAACTGTCGTAACCTTGTATTATGACAAATTGTCAAGCAATCTTGACCTCCAGCGAACTAAAAAAAATATTCAAACACAAAAAGCTATAGAATTTGGAAGCACACCAAGGAAACAAATTCCAAAATTTATAAATCTTATAAAAATAATTTATTTCGCGAAAACAACGCAAAATTTTGTACCAAGGTTGCTTGACAACTTTAGTAATAAAACCTACTCCAAGCAACTCTGCGGGGCCTTGTAAGATGGCTTAATTAACTGAAAGTCGGACTCGAGATATGATTAACTTCTCCAAGTTTCAGCCTCCCACGACAATTTCGGAACGTTTCTATGACATTTAAATTTTTATGAGGTCCACCTGACCCACCTAAATCACCCCCACTGACCAACCACTTGACCGATCATGCCCATCTCCGAACTCAACCTTACTTTTTGCCCGAAGATGAAATATGCAAAATTTCAAGTCGACAGGTTTTGCTTAAAAAGAGTTATCGTGCCTACAGACGGACATCTAGACAAATCTATAAGGCCATCTTAAAAGGCCTAATTACAAGGTTGCGACAATTGCTTCGACGCCTAAAAAACTTCAATTTTCGAAAACCCTGGTACCTTTTGGAACCAGTGTGTCGCACAAACTGTCGCCCAAAAACAAACCGCACAAACATCGTCAACACTCACATTTCGTGCTTTCGATTATCGAATTAATTTTTTAATCATGGATGTATTATGATAAATTGTCAAGCAATCTTGCACTCAAAGTTAGTGAGGAGAAAAGACCACAATGTCTTTTCTCATCACTGAAAGACTGTTCGAAGAAAATAAGAAAACTACCTTTTCTAATTAAAAAAATGATTATCGAAGGGTTTTTACGAGCCTGTCAACAAAAAATTGAAGTAACATAAAACTTGATTTGTTAGGGAAGGAAGAAAATAATACGCGGTAGGTGGGTCAATAGGTCAAGTTGTCTTTGATAGTTTAACTTTAACACTTTATCATAATGCTAAAAAATAATTCTTCAGTTTGTAACTGGAGTTAACATCACCATTTCTTTTCTTTCTTGTTTTAGGAACGACGACTTATTACTAAAATGTTGCTTGATAAGGATTTGGGTGCTAAACGAACGAAATTTGGACGAAATTTGGCGAAAACAAGGGGGTGGGGGTGGGTGGGACCATGCGACATGTCGACAACACCAATAAGAAGCATTGTGCTCAATTTCATGCAAATCGGCCAAGAAATGGCGAAATTATGGCATGGCGACGAAATTTGGCGAAAACAGGCGGGTGGTGACGGGTGTGACCTTGCGACACGTCAACAACACCAATAAGAAGCATTGTGCTCAATTTCATGCAAATCGGACGAGAAATGGCGAAATTATGGCATGGCGACGCCTTTTGGCGAAAACAAGGGGCTGGCGACGGGTGGGACCTTGCGACATGTCGATGACACCAAAAAGAAGTCTCTGTCGAAGTTTGATGAAAATCGGACGAGAAATGACGAAATTATGGCATGGCGACGCCTTTTGGCGAAAACAAGGGGGTGGCGGTGGGTGGGACCTTGCGACATGTCGATAACACCAAAAAGAAGTCTCAGTCGAAGTTTGATGAAAATCGGACGAGAAATGACGAAATTATGGCATGGCGACGAAATTTGGCGAAAACAAGGTGGTGTCGATAGGTGGAGCATTGCGACATGTCGACTACACCAATAAGAAGTCTCTGTCGAAATTAGATGGGAATCGGACGAGAAATGGCGAAATTATGGCATGGCGACAAAGGTTGTCGCCATGCCATGCATTTATAAGGGGGGGAGCTGTTGGCCGCCCTGAGAAGGGCGTTTCCAGAGCACACGACGAGGACGTCGCTCCCTCGTGCTCCACGCGGGCGGGCCCCCACTCGCGCCCTGAGGCGCAAGGGGGGTCTACCTCCACCGACCGGGAAAGCCCTGCCCACGTCACCGCCTCTGCAACCGCGTTCCCCTAGGGGGCCCGTCTGACCCTCGCCTTACGAGGTGGGAGCGCACCCGTAAATCGGCCCCCATTAAGGCTTCGAACTCGGGAACCCGGTCGGCCCCAAGGGAGTGCAAGCTAAAGAGCCCGGTCACCCAAGGGTTGGAGGTAGAGAGCCCCTCTCACTTGCCAAGCGCCACCCGCACTTTTGGCAAGCCCCGCCGGCTCCCCACCCGGTGAGTCTGCTTGGTGGGAGGAGCATTGGAGGGGGGACCTTCCCGTAAGGCTCTCCCCTTGCAGCGTTGCTCCCCGGACCACCCCTCCGACGGGAAGAGAGTCGGGGCTGTGGGACAAACCACGGGTGGACCCGACTCCCCAGAGAGGCAGGGCGGTCCAGGGGCGCAGCTGCAATGGGGAGCTCACCCAGGGACCGTCCCCCACGAGCGCCTCCCGCAGACTGACAAAAATTTCTGGTGCAGCTCCTTTTATACCCTCTGGAGGGCGGTGAAAGTTCTGCTATAAATAGCACCCGGTGAAAGTTCTGCTATAAATAGCATCCAGTCATACTGACTGGGTGCCTGAATGACTTGGTGCTATTAATAGCCTATGTATATTAATAGCACCTGAGATAAGCGGCCTCACATGTTCCGTGTTTACAATTGTTACAAGTAATTCATCATTAATAATTAATTATTTCAACGTTGTTGAGGTTGGGTAAATGTCGATTCTTATAGTTTTTTGGTCGCTGATTTCGAATCTGAGGTCAGTTTTTCGATTGCGACATCATGGGAAGGGACACAGGGCCAATTAATTATGTTAAAATAACACGTAAAATTATAAAGCTGCAAATATAAGGCTGGGTTTGGTAGCAATTTATGAATAAATTAAAAGTTGACATAAATTCATGTAACTTTGTCAATCGGAGAGTGCTTCCCATCACCTATGCTACTATGTGATAATTTTTGTAATAATCTACATGCCAACTGCAACTTCGTCTCTTCACAGTCTTCACAGTCTTCACAGTCTTCGATGCTTACTTCGACGATGAAAAACTTCAATTTTCGAAAACCCTGGTACCTTTTGGAACCAGTGTGCACTCACATTTCGTTCCCACGAATTAATTTTTTAACCATGGATACAAGAATCAGTGCAGTTGTAAATGTGAAATCGGCTATTTCGGCGTTCCGGCAGAAATTTTTGTGCTTTAATTACCGTTAGCGACGGCCCAAATAATTAGCATTTCAAAAATGGAGGTTTTTGAGGCTATCGAAGCAACTGTCGTAACCTTGTATTACGATAAATTGTCAAGCAATCAGATAAAGAATAGCCACTTGATGTGTATCTGCTTTTTTGAACGAGATTATCTCCCCGCACTGGGGGGCAGGTTGAGATTGGCCAACGGGCTTATAAAAATGGTTCGCAAATGCGAGCTAAACTACTCGTCTTGAAACAATTCACAACCAAAATTATTTCCTCTTTGCGCCATCAACAATTTCAAAATGACCCGGTTACGGGGAAAATGAGACAACTTCTCCACACACATAACTCATCATGCAGTGGGGTCAGAAGCGGGGGGACAGGGGGACATTACCCCACAAGAAATTCAGAAAAATCTTACATTAATAAGCCCATGCTCCTCCCTTTCTCACAACGTTAATGTCGCATATGTCCCCCAAATTCCGTCGCCACTGCATCACTGAGTCTCAGGGAGAGCGAGCAACCAAAAAGAACCCGGCAATGTTAATCTCGTGCCACGCTGCGTGCTGGCCACGCTGCGTGCTGGCCACGCTTCGACGAGTGTTGTGCCTCGCTCTCCTCTTCTGACTCAGCATCGTATTCGCTCCTGTCCTTTTTTTGATTTTCAATTTTTTTAATTTTTGCAAAGTTATTAGTTTCTAAGAATTAGAAAATGGCGAAGGCGAAGGCAAGGAAGAAGCCTGTTTCTAGGAAGAAGAAAGAAAACAGCAGAATTGAAAAACCTACAAATAATGACTCTCTTCTGCAACGAGGCATTTCCAAAGGTCGTCAAAAACGTTCAAATAATGACTCGCTTATGGCAAGCATTTCCCAAGCTCGTCAAGCAGCCTTGGTCTTGCTGACGAAGGCCGTAAGTTTACCAATTCGCCATTCTTTTTTATAACGCGAAAGATAATCGTCGTCGTAGAATAAAGAGGGCAACCAGCTTATCGATTTCATTTTACTCTCTGTAACGAAGAGATGTGGAGAAAAATACATAACTCTTTTACTACATTTAGGACATTTTATTCATTTACCTTTATTACCTGGATGAATCATGTTTGATGAATTAATTGCAGAACACGCTGAATGAGGGTATGCGCAGAAAATCCAAACAATTTGAGAAGATTAGAGCAGCGAATAGGGCATTTGACTTTTGTCGAAGTGGTCGTTCAGTATGTCAGACATGCCAACGGAGCCTGGGAGGACGAAGGGGATCTACGGGGGGACTATACTGTCAGTTTACCTGTCCGGAGAAGACCGTTTTCTGCTCTGAAGTGTGCAAAGAGAAAGGTTGCCACAACTGCCTGCTTTATAAGTACCGGACTGGGGAGTTGCAAAGTGCGGTCCAAATTCCAATTGAAGACCACATTTTGGCTGATATGCCAATAATCCTTGAAATACCGCGGTACGTATGTGCTTGATCAGTATTGTTGTAATCCATTTTTCTTCCTTGAAGAACATCATCATATCACATTTTCCAATTATTTTTGCAGCGTCGCGTATTACTGGCATCAGAAGTCTATCCAAACCGTCATCGAAGTACCTTGCATTCAATGTGGCTGTACAAATCCTGAAAATTGGGTCAAAGAGGATGTAGACCAGTATGCTATTATTGATGAAATGAAGACCACTGACTGCAAAAAGTGCAAATGGCCACTGTGCCCTGATCCTGCTTGTAAAAAGGTATTGTTGAGCGAAATGTTTGACAAATTGATTTATTGCACATTATGTTTTTGAGTATAATGTTTCTAATGCCATGATATTTCGTTCAGCTCGTTTACAACGGCGGGTATTAAAAATACAGGAATAAATCTCTGACAAAATTCTAATATTTTTTTTAGCTACATGGCAAAGAATGCAGAGACTTGACCAATTTCGCTCGTTCATTTGAATCACAAGGATTAAGACATCCGATGCTAATGAATCGCGACCGTGCCTTCTGGATGCTGGGACTAATGCGGCTATCTATCCTGCAAAAGAGGAACAAGGATTTGTTTGCATGCTTTGAGCTTCTCATGAGAGGGATGCATGCTCCCTTGAACTTACGCGTGATGATGAGCGATATTTTAACATGTTCTTGGAAGAGTTTGAGAATCATTTTAGTACTTTTCGGCTCTGGAGTACCATCGACGTAAAACGCATCGTGGATGCGCTTCTCTACTACCCTGTACATGCAGCTAGCATTTCTTGGATGGAGGCACACGCGGGGTGAGATGCTTTATTTACTATTATCGTCCATGTGGTTGGTGATAATAATTGTGTTCATTCTATACAAATATAACCTTTCAGCGTTATTAACAAGTGCGTCCTGCTTGGAGTCAAGTTCCACTATGGATGTACTTCAAA
This sequence comes from Folsomia candida, assembly GCF_002217175.1. Taxonomy (NCBI): domain Eukaryota; kingdom Metazoa; phylum Arthropoda; class Collembola; order Entomobryomorpha; family Isotomidae; genus Folsomia; species Folsomia candida. The sequence goes on along the minus strand of NW_019091200.1, from coordinate 1,218,845 downwards.
TGTCATCCTGACCAAGGAACTGGGTGCGAATCGAGTCCTCTTGAAGACTCTGAGGCCAGTCGAACAGGACGAGATATTAACCTTGGGAATATACCAGTATGGATACTCAGCACTCATTGCGAATCCCATATTCGATTCGGACACGGTTGGATTTGGTGATTATCTAAATGTGCGAGAACTAAGTCACAAGAAGGAATGTACCTCGTCAGCATGCACAATTTGCTTGGTATGGGAAAGAGTAGATTGAGTTAGTTAGGAGTGTTTAATTTAGTGTTATGATGGTGTCGTTTAATCCTACAGGGAAAAGAGGCAGGAAATATGCTTCAAGTGGGAAAACTCCGAAAACTCTGGGGATATTCAGCATTGTGCAAAAAGAAGTTGCAGATGACAACGTTTTATCCAGTGTTGACGATAAAGGCTGACCGAAGTCGCAAGGTAGAATGGATGTGTGAAACATGTGGAGGAGCATGTAAAGGTTCTAAAGAGGTGGACTATCGACGTCTGCGTTTTAAAAAAGTGCGGAGGATGATCCTTGAAACATGTAAGATCAAACAATTTCACTTTTGCTTTAAATCAAGTTTTAATTTTATCGTTTTGTATTGCTGGCAGCTGTGCTTACACCATTGGATAAGCTAGGAGGCGTGGTTAAGCATTATTATGACAAAACTGTCAGGTTTTATCGACTTGATAAGATGATGATTTTATCCGCTGTCATCGAACAGGTTCGATATTATGTTAAAAATAAACTTGAAAATGTTCCGCCGAATGGTCCCCATCCGTTACTTACCATGGCGGAGTACAATAGTGTGAAGAAGATTTATAATCTCTACTTCAAAGAACTCTGGGGTCTTGAGGACACTGATTTTTTTCGACGTGAAACTGGTAATTAAATAGAAAAATGTTTCATGATTTCCTTCTTTTTTAGTGATTAATAACACTGAATTTAAAATTGTTTACTTTGTATGCAGAGCAAATAAAGTGGCTGGAAGCAACCAGTTATATGTGGACTGAGGTGCGTGGGGCCACAATTAAGGACTATTGCGACAAGCACGAAATATTTCACGAAACCACCAAGAACATGGAAATACTGTTGGGGTTACCCAGCTTCCAATCAGTCATAAACGGCAACTTGGAAATTATTGAGGCTCGATTAACTTCAGTCGTCGATCGCCTACACCCAAAATAAACTATTTTGGAAAGTATCCATACCACTCAGCCTTTTTCTACAACGGAATTGAAATCTGAAATCTTATGCTTCCTAATTTTTTTTACTTCTTTTTTAATCCTCTGGCAATTGTGCCTCCATTCAGTTTTATTTTTAATAATTATGCAGATAGACGAAAAAAATGGACATAGCTGGTAGAAATGAGTTCAGTAATAAATTCAATTTTATTCAGATTATTCATGTAGGTCGGGCCTTAATCAATTCAAGTTGCATAATTTAGTTACATATTAAATACATTTCAATCGTCTAATCCATATTTTATAGATACCATAACTTTGCAATTTTTATGGTTACATTTTATTATGCATTGTCATAATATCATTGGGAAATATTTAACTGAAAAGATATTAGTTTCTCATTAACAATCCGGTCAATTACTTTGCATTTTATACATGTTTTACCAATGGTAAATTACCATCATCATATCCACCTTTTACTGCAACCTTGAAAAAATGTGATTTTTTGCTTTATATTTTAATTTACAGAAAGTTGTACATTTTCATCCGCTTATCCAAGGCCTTTTTGAGAAGCATGTTTTATTTAATACCAAGTTGGTCAAAATCAGTTCAAGGCTTCGTCCGCTAGCGTGTCCCAGACCCAGACATACGGACACACCTTCATACCGGTTACGTAAGTGTTGACTCGGGCTAAAAATTAGAAATAACGATTTAAGAAGATTGCATTTTAAAGCCACACTTTTCATCGTCTTCAGGCATTCAACTTTCTCCAGGAAAAGGAGCTGTGCTTGATAGATAAACAAACGACGGTTACATTTTTATGCGTTTTTCTACGAACAACTGCGAAAAATCTAACTAGCAATGAATTATTAAAAATATAAGTTAATAGAGCACAGAAACTATAGCCCGAGGAAAAAAATAGTGGAATCTTGGAAATCCGCCTCATTGAGAAATTGAAGCGTAAGATTTTTGAGCTAAGAACATTAACGGAACTAGTTTCGAATAATAATACGGTGAATATTCAACAATGCCGATGGGACGAATTGTTGACAAATAGTTTTGAGTGGGCGGACACCTCGTCATAATATCGGGCAGGAATTTATATTGCTTTCTTCCCACTTTCTCCCTGCTGGGTTTGGTCTAGAAATCGAAACTATGCTTAATTGTTGGAAACTTATTTCTTCAATTGTTCCACGAGCCCTTTAATTATCTTAATTAACGTTTCAAACAAATGTCAAGAAAATTTGGTGCTTTCACTTCACGTCATGCATAATTATTTGCTGCATAAAATAAAATAGAACAAATTTTATTTACATACTTACTTTGTTAGAATGTTAAGCCAGATAAAATTTAAAATTACAATTTCAAAACATACACAAATAATCTCGAAAAATGTCACAATTGTCATAAGAATATTTTCATTAGAATATTTTAAAAATAATTCCAGTGGGATTGTCTAAGCGCATTTATAACTATTAAATCATCTCATTTTAATAGTTAGTATGTAAGGGCATATTAACTGATCTAACCTAAACTAATTGACTAGGAATTGAATATTTTATATCGAATTGGCTTATCGTCGAGTTGCTTAAACGAAGCCGAAATGGTCCAAAACATGAGACTCCAACGTCAGCATCCACTCGACTGGGGGGGATGACGTTATCAAATTCAAAAGTCCAGAGGACAGCAGGTGATGATATTAAGATCCGTGACGCATTTAATGTCATTTTTTTTGCTTAAAATTTCGCAGTAAAAACATGCACTTTCTCTTTAATCATCAGGCCGGAATCATCTCGTAAACATTTCCGGCCCCCGATGGATGCAGAATGTGTATAACTTGCAATTTTAGACGGAATTAATACGGCACCATCTTATTCCAAGACTCTCACTTTCGCAATTTTGCCAAACTTTGTTGCAAAAATGGATTGACATTTTTCTCTCAAAAAAATTCTCTTTGTTTCAGAAACCTTCAACTGGCATTGCAGTCGAATGACGCGACGTCATTAGAACTTTCCCCAAGAAAACTTTCCCATTGTTCCAGTTTATTGAGTTTGTGCATCTTTTTATTACTTTTCTCCCAGGAACCATGATGCTATTACGGGGAGAAAATAATATCGGAAAGTGTAAAAGTTTTCATGGCTGAGTTTCCCCCCATCATGTCATTATATTGTCAAGAATTTACCTCCGATACTGCCTAAAAAAGTCGATTCAAATGCAAACCTATAGCCCATTACGTAATAGAAATATGTACATGCACTAAACTGTATTTCAGATCCCTGAAATTTATTACATGTCAATAAAATTATGGTCTGCTGCAGCCAACCTGAAATATCAGTAAATGTGAATCCGAACAGATTCAAAATCTAGGGGAAACACGAGCCAGAACTTTTTAGGCAGTGTTTCGTTTCTTGCGGGTGTGCTATCTATATTTCTTGCACTGCAAAGCAGGAAATGCAAGCATACCTGTTCAAAAATTTATTTTTCATTCAAAGTTCAGTCATTTTCTTTCAAATTCATTTCATTTCTCTTCATCGGACTTCATTTCTTGCTTCGCCCAACTTATTAAGCATAGGGTGAAAAATGAAATGAGTGAGAAATCATTTCATTCATCTGAAATGACGGAATCTTTCAGTCATTTTCATTCAAATCACAGGAAGTCAGTCATTTTCACTCAAATCACAGGAAATTCATTTTTATTCACTTTCACTCACCATCATAATCACATAAATGAATGAAAGTGAACAGGTATGAATACAAGGAACTGCAAAAAACATGCGCCATTTAGCCACGTGACGTATAGAGGCGGGGCATAGTTTCTTGCGCCTTGCATTTCTTGCAGGTCAAAATACCTGCAAGAAACCACTTTCTTCCCGTTATTCCTTGCAAGTGTTTACTTACTTTCCCCCGAAACACTGGTTTTCGGATGGAAACAAAGTATTGAATTTGGAGACTCATTTGTGAAAGTGATTAATTAATTAGCGCTTTGTGCATATGTGTATCCTGGCCACTTTGGCACAATGAACAATTCATGACCACCAACCAACACACAGCACATCGTTACTCATCTCCTGTCATAATAATTCATGCTGCGAAAGTCCTGCTCTTGGCGTTCCGCGTTTTATTGGGAATCTAAATCCAGTAAGAAGAGATATATGTATCCAAACCACGATATGCAAATATGCAAATATCATCATCATCAACAACAATGCGTCCTCTGCATTTGTTGAGGAAATTCATTCACTCGTTTTTACTATGATCACCACGCGGATGAGATGATTTGACTGAATGAAATAAAGACGAAGAATGAGAGACGACAACGATGCAATAAAATCCTGAGCAAAAGCAGGCATAAAAAGCAAGGAAGACAAATATGGAAAATATGTCGCATAAAATAATGCAAATTCCTCAAGTTCCCGGATGCAATAAAGTTCTTCTGGAAATAAATTCGGGTTGTTGTGGGTGGATGAGGAAGCATGGTGAAAGTTGTTGATCTTCACAGGAGAAGTACTAATATGTACTAATATATGGTCAAATATATGATCAGGGTTCCAAAAACCTAGCGAATTTTTAAGAAAATTCATAATTTTACACCGTTGACGGTGGGGTTTGTGTGAAAATTAGTGGATCATATCTACCTTTATTAATGTCCGATAAGTATGAAACGACGTAATGAATGACTGGATATGTATTTGCTTTCAGAAATCCTCAATTTGGGAAACGTAAGAAAAGTTGTAAATGAAAACAAATGCATCTCTTCCCTGAAAATTTGGTAACTTCTATATTTACTTGGGAAACTTTCTCCCAGTTACAATTCTGTTTCGCATTTTAATCTTTTAATTTGTAGCGAAAGTTAGAAATAACACAATAAAAGAAACATACTAGAAAAAATGCATTTCACCCAACTAGAAGGTGATGGGAACATTAGGAACCCTTGCTAAGGATAAGATGATGCCATGTCGAAGAGCGTAATTCAAGGACATGCAGTATTATTATTGCCAGTCTTAGTTTCACGACTTTCTCCCTCCCACTAAATATAACTTTCTCTCCTGCGTGCACCGTGGACAGTGGCTGCGGAACCGTGGGGACAGAGCGAAAATGTCCCCACGGTTATTCGATGTCCCCATCATCTGCCCATGTTATATAAACCCCGCTCTCCCCTATCCTACAATGTCAATGTCCCCACATGTCCCACAGCTTCCACGGCCACTGACCGTGTTACGAGTCATCTCGTCCATCCAAATACAACGGAATACGTATAAACTAGCCAGCTCTCTTGAATTTGTCCTCTCGACAGGAAAATTCCTCGCTTCTTTGCAGTCAGAATGGATGATAAGGGCACGCGAAACAAATACAAAATGTTCCCGTGTTATGTAATGTAATGCAATGTAGACTAGACATTTGCCCCGAAGGCTTTGTTGGTTTAGCTGGTTTGGTTTGTGGCACCCTCATTGCGAACTCTTATGGTTATGTAAACTCCAAAAAATGTCGTATTTGATTAAAGTATTAAGTATGCAACGAGACCAAGATAAGCTGAATAAGCTGGGCAAAGATAACTTGGAAAGTTAGCGGTGTGTCCACACATGAATGAGGAGAAAGTGAAATACGTATTTACAAGCCCTTTGATCCATGCATGAAAATGGGTGACATTTTATTATCTTGTTTGGTTTGTATCAATCCCTCGAGATTCAACTCCGACCTTCACGGCTACAAAGAATTTCTAACCGGGTTTCGCTGTGGTTTTAACCATGCCCAAAAAAATGTCGTCCAAGACCTGTCATAACTAATGGGAAATTACACATCTGTGCATAGATCTGTAAAAAAATCTTTACTGTTAACTTATACCTTGTAACATTTTGCCTCATTATCCAATTTTGTACATTTGGACGTCCAATGTAGAGTTTTGGACATTTTTAGAGTTGACAGTGTTCAAAAAGGTTTAGTTCTCACGTCATCCTAGTAATTTTGGTCATCTAAATTATCAAATTTTCGAGGATAACATGAAAAAATGGAATCTGATCTTCATAATTGTGCTATGTGCAGTGTAATTTGGAAAATTTTGTTTTTTATTATCTGTTTAAAAAATATTACTACATTTTTTATAAGTATGTACATACGAATATGACAAACATTGTTCTAATTTTATTACGAGTTATGTTACCGTCAAGCGTAACAAGATTTTGTTTTAAATCAAGCTTGATGTGAATAAATAAATAAATAAATAAGTATTTATCATTTTCATGTATCATAATAACGAATCAACCGCATCATTAATTTATTTTAGAATTTATTGTCAGAATTAATTATTAAATTTTATGTTCCGAATTTGCCAATGTCGTATAATTTTCTAAATTAATCTGTGTACATACATGCATGCATTTCTACACGATTGACGGCGTTGTTTCAACCCCGACTAAAAATGTCCCCTTAATGACAGCCCCCACTCGGACAAATAATTGGTCCCCGTCCATCCTCACTTCGTCCAACAATCCCAACTTTTTCCTCAAAGCGGTCTCTACCACGTCCGGTGGGAGTGGTCCTCGATCCTCGTCCCAGTCCTCCGTCATCCTGTCACCCTCGCCCGTCACCGGAACGTTGAGCACGCACGGCAACTCGACCTCTTTAAAGAGCTTCTGCTGCACTCTAAAGCTTGTCACCTTACCCGCCCCCACGTTCACGGCAACGTTCGGTGGGAGCGGCAGGACACGATTCAGTGGTCTCACGAGATATGTTTTATTCGAATTTTCAGAGGACGCGATGACGTTGAAGAGGATTGGACTGCCCTTTTTGGAGGAGAGGGCAAAAGTGAAATTCGCCGGAAGTTTGATGTGGGGATGCAACGTGGGGTTCGTGATGGTCAAAATTCCTCCGGATGTGTCAGGCAGAGAGGTTTTTATCTGAAATTAATACAAATTTATGCTGCTTGTATGTCACAGTTTTTAAAAAAGTTGTTTACTAAATTGTAAGAATGGAGGTCTCCCAGTTTATGCTCTCAGATTTCGACTAAACTAGTGCCAATCGGCCCCAAATTTAATTACTATGACATTTGCAAACGACACGATCTACTCCTGTGCAGGTTTAGTAGAGATATTTGCATCCGAAGAGGAGAAAATGCGCCTTAAAGTTGACAAATGTTACACTTTCCAAATCTACTGGGTATTTTCTCCTCTTCGGATGCAAATATCTCTGCAAAACCTGCGCATTTACAGATGGCGTCATTTACAAATTTGATACTAATTAAATTTTTGCTCGGCGTACACTAGTTTGCTCAAAATCGGAGAGCATACGCTCCTTTATAAATTTTATTACCAGCGTTGTGGTCGGAAATGATCCAAAATTCTCAAACTTTTCCGCATACACGGTGACCATTGTTCCTTTGTTCTCCAACATTTCTACCCCTTGTGGACTAATCTCTAACGATGCGACATGTCCAAATCGAATGACAACCCCACTCGTCACAGGTTCAAATTTGAACAAGGTGCTGTCCCACGACCTCCCACCCCAGTCGTACTCACTCCCCTTTGCTGCCACTTGAAGATAATGGGAATCATTTTGATACTTGAGTGGAGTCCAGGTCACAAATCTGCCCGGGTATCGGGGAAATTGGAGCTGAATCTTGTACTCTGGCTGGTCCACGGTCCCCACCGGCGTGACGAAGTAGTGATTCGGAGGAGTATTTAAATTTCCTGGTCCTGCGGGGTCATCCCAGTAAAGAAAAGTGTATCCGGTATTTTCATCGTAAACGGTTGCCACATTTCGGGACAAATTGTCCCGATTTTTTAGTACGAATGATGACAAATTGTTGAAGGGTTGGAGCACCCAGTGTGCGGAAAGGTTCCATTCTCCGCCGGGGAGATACTTGGCTTGATTTTCGGGGGTGAGGTCGAGTTGGAGAAAGTTTCCAGTGTTATGAATCGCCTTGTCGTAAGTCCAACTTAATACGCCGGATGGTTTACTTTTCATGGAAATGATGTAAAATACGCCTGTACTTAAATTTGTGGAGGGGATTTTGACGAGCGGGACCAAATTGACGGGATCAGTGGGTGTGGCAGTTTGGAATAATGTGAAAATTATAACGAAGGTCAAGAAGGTCGTCATTGTGTTTACTTTGCACAGATGCACAAATAAGTTATAAATAGACACGTATGTAATGCTTGCATGCAGTAAAATAATAAATCTTAATGATGCATTAATGACATTTCTACATAGTTAATGACTTATTGCATATACACAAGTTTCTATGATAAACTGGTCAGTTATTAGCCCGAGTCAGGGCTTATGTACTCGTCACGGTTGTCTGTCGATCGGTCTGCCTATTACGCTGGTAAAAATTGAAATTTTTCGCACACGTGCAAAATTATGAATCACGTTCCAAGATGACAAAATCTGTAGATAAATAAAAAAATTGCAGTGGTCGTATTATGCCCACCTCAATTATTAATGACAACCTGAGTCGGGCTAAATAAGGCTACCCTGTGGGGTTTGGTTATTATCCAAACGAACAGCTACTTTTGGTAACAAATTTTACTCTTTGGGTGATAAAAACATCGATTCCTGGATAAATACCTCCACCCACAATTTCCTCCCCTCCTCCCAAATCTATTGGCAATTTGGTCTTGTTGACTATCTGGTTTTCCATGCTGACCAAACTCTCTGGCATTACTGATCTCTTCCGCCGTCCGTATCCTCGCTTCTAAATCACCTTCAGGATCTTCCCTCATGCAAACGTGAACAGCGTCATAGTTGGCTCTACAGTGGAAGTACTTGTCGCAGTTGGCGCAGTTGCCACCACCAAAGGAGTTGATTTCTAGATAAATCAGCCAAAATTTACGGACTGCGCAAGGGTCACCGGTGACAGTGCGGAACCCAACGAGAGCTGGTTAAGAAATGTGATAAAATTAAGGTTTGAATTATGGTTAATCGATGTAGGACTCATCGCCAAAATAGTAAAAATCAGCACATTTTTAATCATTTCTCGTCTCTGGGAATTTATTTTAAAATTCTGGATGACAAATTTGTAGAGCATGAAGTTGCCAATTAAAAAATATATATACTGCAGATTTTGACCGTTTTTGAAGGAGGAAAGTTGGGGAAATTAGGTTTAAGAATCCTTCAAAAAAATTGGAACACATCGAAACTAGGTTAAAAATCTCACCGCCATTCTATTAAACAACTTCCTGGCTACAAATTTGTTGTCCAGAATTTTAAAACAAATTCCTACAGCTGAGAAATGATTTAAAATGTCCTGATTTTTACAATTTTGGTCATGAGCCATTAAGCCCTATTAATAACTCACCAATTTGACCCAACTTGTCCAACATTCCTCGTCCCCTTGAATCCGAAGGTGGCGTAGACTTCGAGTCGATAAAATGTTGGTCATCAGAAGCCGATGCACCCAACAAAATACAAATTATTACGACAAAATGCAACCCAAATTTTGTCATTCTATTATCCACCTTCTTCTCGTACTGACCAAAAAATAATGCCAAAAATTCAGTAAAATATGTATACAACTAAAAAAGATGAACAAATTTCGAAATTTTCTTCTCTAAAACAAAAAAATCTTGTTCTGGTAATAATTTTACACTTTCCATTTCTTTATTAACATGTCACACGACACTTTTTGGTTTCAGTTTTACTTTTCTTTATTAAAGTTAATCAAACATTCAATTACTCATTTCAAATCATTTACAGCACTCGTCACGCAGTGGAATTCATTCTACATTCTACATTCTACAATACATTTATTATCACCACTTGACACATTCACAGTAACAATACAATCAAATCACTCTGTTTGGTCAAGTCATATACATAATGTTACCGTTAAAATCAAACAAAACTATTGAGATTTTTAGGCCAGCATTTTAAGCAAATTAAACACTGTCCACTATAGAATTTAATTTTACAGTGACAACTTTCTTTCGTTTTTGTGATTATTAATCTAATTTTGATCCTCTTGCTAAGTAAAATATTCATAATCTTTGGTTTGGTCGCTTAAATGCTACAAAAAATGAGATATTTCTAGTTCGTTGATGAGAAATCTTATGGCGTTTTACATAATCTTATGATTGATAAGCTCCATTTAGGATTTAGTAGTGTCCATATCCTCCATGACCATATCCTCCGTGGTGACCATGACCGTGTCCACTATAATAAACGGCGACTGGGCTGGCGTAATGGTGTCCCCCGTGACCGTACCCACCTCCATAATGCCCCCCACCGTACCCTCCATGATAACCCCCACCGTAGTGTCCATGTCCATGACCGTAACCTCCATAGTGGTCAACGGAATGGCCGACATCGACTAAATGCGCTTTTTGCGGATACCCAAGGATCACTTTGCTTCCATACCCGTGACTCAAAACTTTCGACACGTGATGAATAATGTCCGGAGTGACGACGTGGTGACCACCGTATCCAGCTTGACAAAAGGTGACGCAGGCCAAGAGGGTAATCGCAATCTAATAATGTAAATCCAAAATGTCAAAACTAATATTAAACCAAAAGTTCTAAACAGTGTTTCGTTTCTTGCGGGGTTTGCTAAATACACTTCTTGCACTGAAAAGCAAGAAACGCAAGAAATCTGAGGTGCAAGAAACTGTGAGAAAGTGCAAGAAATATGCGCCATCCAGCCACGCGCCTCATGAACGAATAGCAGCGGAGCGTAGTTTCTTGCGCTTTGCATTTCTTGCAGGTCAAAATAACTGCAAGAAACCACTTCTTGCAGTTATTTCTTGCACGTCGTTATTTTCACCCGAAACACTGCTTATTCAAGCCGTTTAGCAGAATCACTTACAAAGATCTTCATTTTTCTAAGATTGGAAATAATCCGTCCACAATTGTTCCAAGAATTTTCTGGATTAAACTATTATTCACTCAACGGTCACGAGTAAACTGATACACTTGCCTCTGCCGTAGCTCCTTTTATACCACAATTACATAATATCTGACACTTGTCATTGTCAGTAGGTCTCTAAGTACATACAATGCACTGATAAATAACTTCCCTTGTTTTTACATAAACTTTATTAATTTAGTGGAATTAGCGAATATGCGCCATATTAAAATTGAACCAAACCCGTTGGGGTGCATAATGTGCACTTATTTTCGATGATGGTTTGTTGCCCCCTCTAAAAGACCAACATCCACCACGAGGTACTGCACGCACAGATCCACTGCAAAATCCACCACACAGCTTCTGTAACAATCAAAAGTGTCAATGTAATAGGTCCACGTCCACCACATGCCTACCACCATCGTCGTCATTACGATTATGATTATTATATTACGCGATCATTGTGGGTGACGAGTTAGCGTAAAATATTTAAGTCATTCATGATGATTCACAATTTGTTGCGAATCCATCAAAAGGTAAGATCGTGTGAGCGAATGAGCCCTCAAGAATTATTTACACATACCGTTTTTGCCAAAATGCTATGATCACCGCAACGAACCAACGATCAGATTAAAAAGACAACTTTTTCATCAGAAGTTTGTTTTATACACACAAAATTTGGCTATGTCAGTCAAAAATTAAATAGACTATGCGAGCAAAAAGTGATGATGCAATTCAATATCGCGGAATTGCAAGTACGTAGATGAGAGTCTTTCAAATTTTGTGTAAATTCATGCCAAGTTTATGACATTTGGGAAACAAATTCATGCGGTAGTAGTTCTAATATTCTAATTTCAATATCATATCAACAACGCCAAAATTTTATGGGATAATTGTTAAGATGTTGGATTGTTCCAGATTATGACTTAATTATTTTATCATCCTTATCAAGCAGTGGCATCAGGAAGTAAATGGCAGCATCCAACCCGAGTAAAAATTTGAACGGTTTTCCTGCAGAAAATTGGTCGAATAATATTGGGCCAGTATTCTTCAGAATTTTGTCCAACTTTCTGCAAAAAAAACTTTGCGCATAGCGATTTCTGCAGAAAGCTATGCAGAATTTTGCACATATCGTTCCGCAGAATAAAACCGATAGATATTTTCTGCAGGATAATGTAAAAAATATGCAGGTAACATATGCATCGAGGTTTTGCCGCTTACTGCAGAATTCAACACTGTGAATTCTAATCGGAAACAGTTTAGCATATTGTTTAAACCCTGCAAAAAATCTGCTGAATGAAATGAATGAATTAAAATCACTTGAGGCAAGATTCAAACCAAAGCTCACGCAGAATTACGGAACAACAAGACCAACGTAATTTAACCCACAAAATAAAATGACACATTGTTAATTTCTTGCATAATAATAATCTAATCTCCTCACTCATTCACTAACCAACCAACCAACCCTCCATTATTATTACGCTGAATATTACCACTTTACGGGTAGTAAAAGTGACGATAATAATAATAGCTTGCGTTTGAAATTGCTCGTTGAAATAGTCACACGCATTTTTGTACATATTTTGCAAGAATCCATTTAACACACAGGTTTTGTCTGCCTGCCTGCCTGTTTTTGTCTCTTTCATAAAATTGTCCATATTCGAGTGAATGTACTTGTTTGATATTAATTTTGAAACAAGCAGCAAGTTTTTTAGGTCCATTAAGTAAAAAAATTATCTATACGTATTTATTTGTTAGTACGTGTCCAAGTCGTATTATTTAACAAGGGTACACCACACCACACCTCTTAAATGTGATGCAACCACACTGATCCATTTTGACGGATGACATGTTTTATTGTATTGCGTGTCACTGCTACGATTTAAAATTTTTAATGGGCTTGCCCCCATACTTAACACGAATTAAAGGTAAAGGTCTTTTGTAGAGGTTTTAAATGTAAAGGTTAAAAATTGTAGACGTTGGTAAACTTGGAATTGGTTTTAAAAACGTTGAAACCTATCTGAAATATTTATCTGAAAAAATCTGGATAAACTGATTTATAAAATCTGCAAATTTTATTATAGGCGTCTATACTTGCAAAAAATAATTTTAATATTCTTATTTATTATTTTTCAAGTGATGCAATTATTTCAAAAAATGAATGTGTCAAAGTATCGCCTTTTGTGATGTTTCAACTAAATACTCCAGAAAGTCTAGATAGATTACCTGGACCTTACATTATTTATTTTAAAAATCTGCAAATTTTATCATAGGTGTCCAAACCATACAAAAATAATTCAAATACTTTTTTAAATTATTTTTCAATTGGTACAATTATGTATTTCGAAAATAAGTATGTCAAAGTGTCGTCTTTTGCTAACCCTTCATGATTTTTCATATAATAATTTAAGTACCTATCCAAAAATCTGTACAAAAACTTGCATCGATTTTCCCAACTCAAATAATTTTAATCACTTTTCTACTAAATAACAATAATCGATTGATAAATAAAGTGCAATTTGCTGTTTCTTCGCTTGATTATTTTGCAATAAATTCCAAAAAGGTTAATTCATACCTAATTAATAAATAATTACCTGCATATAATGCACTCGATTGCATATGTACGTGACAAACCTGCACCGCAAAAAAAGGACAGAATTAAATAATAATAATATGGTCATGAACAATTCGTTACAATTACGAGGATTCAATTCCCAACTAATTTAATGTAACAATTTTTTTTCTTGTTGTTGTTATATAATTTTCCACAGGTAGATTTTTATTTTTCCTATGCAATTTAACAACTTCTACAAGAAGCAGGTGTAAATTTGTCATCATTTTTTTGTGCTCTAGATGCATGCACTCGTAGTGGCCGCGGAAGCCGTGGGGACATCTGGGGACATTAACATTGTAGGATAGGGAAGGCAGGGGTCTATATAACATGGGCAGATAAAGAAGACATCGAATACCCGTGGGGACATTGTCCCTCTGTTCCCACGCTTCCGCGGCCACTGGTCTTACGTATCTGCATCACGAACAATCAACAACAATTCGATGCATTTCTGTCTCATTATTATTGCATCCAATAATTTTCATCAAACTTTAAATAGCTGACTGACAACAACATGCACAAGTGAGAACACTTGACTTTTGTAGAATTTGCTAGTTTGCAGATTATTGCTGCAATAGAGGACGAGGTGTAGTACGGTACAACCCTTCCTGAATTCTAGTCCTGTAGTAAATAGATAATTGAATGGCATGCATTATGTATATTGTGGTGGTCAATTGTTGTTGTTAGATCAGTTTTTTTTAAATCGCCCCATTTTTGAAGATACATACATAACACGTTGAGCAATAATAGTAGAGCTTTTATGTATGTAAGTGTTTTTTTCGACAATTTATTAGAGCACTTTTTTTAATTAGATGGGTTATTGGTAATGAATACTGATTGATTCTTGACATTCGATTTTTTGATATGCGGGTGACATTTTTTCTAAATCGTGCAAGAAATAGGTTTAGAATATGAAGACAATAAAATATTGACTTATACCAGATTTAAGATTTTAATTGCGATGCGATGTGATGCGAATGCGGTGCAACTTTTGTAAATTTTATCAATTATAAATCTCAATTTTACAAAAGGAAACAATTAAATCAAACTTGTCAACTTTGTCTGATCTTTCAACACGTAAATTTATTGAAAAATAAATTTTGCATTGTGTGATTTGGCTCGCGATGCTAATTTAATTCAAGTCCGATATCAAGTTATTTAAAGATAATCTTGACTTTCAAAGAATTACGAAATAATTTTTGCATCCAAAGGTAATAAGAATAAAATTTACAATATTGCATAATGTACAATTTGAGACTGTTTGACCATTTGAGATTTTGAGCAAAAAGTGAGATTTTCGGCTCGAAGTAAACGACTCCGCAATTCGCACATGTTTTGTGTTTGTTTTTTTTTTGTTTAAAGATTGGTTCCAATTTAAAATTTACATTGTTTCGAACGGGACCAGTTAAATCAAATATAATTACTTATCATATTTTTTTGTATCATTACTACAAGTATAACTCGAAATTTGTCTACCAGCTCATCTTCACGTTTCTCATCCAAGTGAATAAATCTAAATTTAAAATTTTGTTTTTGATCAAGTAATTAAACAAACTCATCATCCATCAGCAAACTATTTATGTGAATAATAGATTTTTATGTGTGCAATAGCAGCAGCAGTATAAGAACTAATCCTAAAAGAAGGAAAACTTCTACTTGTGAGGTGACTTATCAAGAAGATCGGATTTCGATGCCCTCCCACGAGTGAATAATGACTTCCAAGTAGTTTGACTCCATGACCACATTTACGCCCACCACACCCACTGTCAAGGATCAAAGTAAGCACTACTAGTATGTTTCCATCATTATGTTTCATATATAATAAAAATAAAAATATTTGGAGCACGTGTCAATGTATTTCAATGTTCTGTTTAACAAATTTGAAATTTTAAAATCTAAACGACACGTCAAATTTTTTTAGTCGGGGTTATTCAAACATTTGTGTTTGGAAAAATGAAATATAGTTCAATTATTCTGTTATCTTGGGCCATGGCATGTTATGTAATTACAAGGTATGAAAATCTTACAATCTAAACAGGTCAGGTCAAGTTTATCCCAGGGTTATTCAAACATTACGTGTACAAATTTGGTAGGGACTAGAGGTTTTAAAAAAGTCGAATAACACAAAGGACATATTCTGAGGTAAATAATTTGTAATCAAAAATCTATTAGATGGTACGGAAATGTCTTGGATCTTGCATAGTTCCGAGCTGCACGAAGGAAATGAGAAGGAATGAGCCTTTGCTATCATACCACAGGTGATTACAAATTATTCCAATGATTTTACGACCATTATATCAGATTATTCCCACAGATTTCCAACCACCAATATTCACAGAAATGTTCGTCAAAAGTGGATTGAAGTTCTTAGTCCTATATTGCCAGAAGAGACTTTCCCTTCGGATCTTTCAAAATATGAAATTTGTTCCCGACATTTCAAGTCCAAAGATTTTTCTATGAGGGAAATAGGAAAATCATACCTCTTGGCTACTGCACTCCCTAGCGAGCATCTCGGAGACAAATCATTTGTTACGGACTCTCTAGTTAATGAGGGATTTCTAAAAGGTAATATCGAATTAATGTTATATTGATGCCACGTTATCCCGGATATTTCTCCCCTCCAAGAAAATTTTGATACGAACGTGAGCGGAGTAAGGCCTTTGTGAACCCGAAATTTATGTTTTATAAAGAAATTCTTTCGTCCTTCCGATGAATTTTTAGGTAAATTTAGTTAATTTGTCGTCACAAAATGCATACCAAACCCCAATTTTGCACACGTTATGTTTGAACAACCCCCGACTGCGACTGCAAACCCCTTATACCATTTTACTCATTGCGTTACACAAGCATAATGTCTTGCTGTCGAAACGGGAAAATTAATAAATTCCATGTGACCTACAGACACCAATGCTTTCGGGATTGCTGGTATTTCTCGCCCACTAAGCCCATCACAGCCTCCAACTCACGGGTTAGTCTCATCTTATGAGTTATCTGGTAATAATTTCATGAAATATTTTGTCGTATTCCAGAATCATGTATGATCACCACAGATGTGTCATTGCGAATTGCAGAAGACGCTATTTAAATGAACCTTCATCCATTCCACTTTATGCGTAAATACCAACTTGTCAATCTTTACACCACAGCAGGTTATATAATTGTTATGAATTTTGAAACTAGGCTAAAGTCTACGTGGATTCCTTTTGTCCGTACCTCCAATGGTGACATGAGCTGGCAACCCCCCAAGTGCGCAGAAATGTGTGCCTTGCATTTTGAAGACAACATGTTCCGGGATACAGGTCGGCAACGTTTGGAAGAATGGGCTTTCCCAACTTCCTCTTCACCTAGTCCTAGTCCTAGTAAGTTTGTCATCACTTGGTCTAATTGGTTGATTAACTGGGACGTGTAATGTAATGTATTAGAACTATATTATGTATAACTTTAAACTTCAAACTTTAAAGTCCAAACCCAGCAAATTTAAGTTACGTAATTTGTGAATGGGCCCACCGCGTTAACGCCTGCCTCATATTTTACGACTCTATATAACTCTCTGTGTATCTAACTATAACTTATAGTCTATAAGTATGTAAATATACAAGTCTATGAAGCCTCTGGATTTTTTAAATTTGGGGTGTTTTTTAAGATACAAAAGCGGGGTATAAGTAACGCCAATAGTGACAAATTTATCCGTTTAACCGTACTGGTTGAAATTATAATTACCCATTTAAATTTTGCATTAATACCATTTAACTGATTTTATTCAAAATTATTGTTGTTTAATCTTAGGAATTCAAGCTATAATGGAATCTGAACCCAAGATTCCAAAAACGTGCTGTGTGCCTTCTTGCTCTTTAGAACTTCGAGGAGCTGACACGTCCTACCACTGGTAACCATAATATAAGAGACTAAGGACTTTTGCATTATATTCAATTAACATAATCGAAATAAATTTAGCTTCCCGGGACATAAACTACATCATAAAATTCGAAACGAATGGATAAGAATAATTCGTGGACTAATATGTAATCAAGAATGGGAACCTAATGGCCATAAAATTTGTTCTCGGCATTTCGTGGAGACGGATTTTCGGACCGACGCTGGGTTGAAGAAATCTTTGAAGGTTTCTGCTGTTCCTGCTGTTAATTTATACCATGTGACTGACCCATGCCCGAACGACGAACTGGTGAATGGTGAGTAAATAGTTTGTTTTAATAAATCAAGTGATTTATGAGACAAAATTAGATTAATTTTAAGTTTGACAATAATGTTATGCAAAAATATTCTAAAAAATCCATTTCAATGGAATTCGATACATCCTTGTCTAAAAGTGCTTTCTATTCACACCCCTCGTAATTTTGTGATTGCATGGCAAAAGGCCGTCCATAAATTACGACGTCACGCAAAAATCGAGATTTTCTAGACCCCCCTCCTCCCGTTTAACATGTGTAACATAGGCACGATATCATTGGAGTCTGAGACCCCCGGCCCCTACCCCCCTCTTGCGTTAATGTAATTTATGGACGGTCCCCAAATTTTGACAAATTAGTTTTAGCTAGCAAGGATTTTAAAACGGTTATTAAAGATAACTCAGATTTGTAGTTCAAATTAGGATACGATCTCTCATTTTATTCGAATGAAGTTAACTAAATAAATAAATTTTACAAATTTTAAATGGCGTCCAAATCATAGGTCTAACTTGGGCCTATGATTGCACTTGCGTTGTACCAAGTTGCAAGTCGTTCGATCGGAGGCGAGAGGTAGATTTATCATGGCATAGGTAAGTCCAGCCTCAAGGATTGCAAAAATTCCATTTAAATGTTACTAAACATTACAGGTTCTCTGCAATGCCCATTCATCGCCATATACGTGCCAAGTGGATCACTATAATTCGAAATCTTCGAAATGATCAGACGTGGGAACCTGCTATTAATTCCAGGATTTGTAGTCGTCACTTCCGAAAGGAAGAATTACGTATGGGTGGTTCAGGACGTTTTACGCTTAATGGGCAATCAGTCCCCACTTTGTTTCTGCACGATGCTACAATGGGTAAATCACTTGGTTAGGATTTTATGCTTGCAATCAATCGCCCTCATAATAATTTATTTTACTTGAAGCCGATCCAAATTCCAATTATCCCGTAGATTTCGCACCATCCACAGGTAAGTAGATTTGAGACCTCATTTGCCAATGATAAGACTTTTCTGAGATTGATAACGATGAGATTAAATAAATTTAATTATCAAATGACGTGGACTAAATAAATAAAGTTTACAAATTTTTAATGACGTCCAAATCCTTTCTGAAGGCCTAACTTGTACAACGGGTGGCACCAAACAGCGCAATTGCGCTGTACCAAGCTGCACCTCAATCGATCGGAAGCGGGAGGTAGATTTATCATGGCATATGTAAGTCTATTCCAAAGTATTTCTAATATTCCATTTCAATGTCATTAATTAAATGTTACTAAAAATTACAGGTTCTCAACAATGGCAAGTCATCGCCAAATGCGGAATAAATGGATCACTATAATTCGAAATCTACGCAATGATCAGAAGTGGGAACCTGCTATTGATTCCAGGATTTGTAGCCGTCACTTCCTAAAGGAGAAATTTTATATGGCTGGTAATCGACGTAGGCTCATTGGACAATCAGCCCCAACTCTGTTTCTGCGCGGTGCTACAACGGGTAATACATTTACTTGGTATTTAGCTTTGTCATTGCTGTCCTCATGGAAGAAAAAATCAAAATTCTAACCTCCTAACTTTGTAGACCTAAAACTTATCGATTTTTACATACAATAAAGTTGTCATTTAAAAAACGCAAAGAGATGAACGTTTCAAAATCGCTATTTGAATACATTGAAGAAGGCAAAGTATATACAAAAATTCAAATGCAATTTATGAAATCCGTATGCAATGGAACGTTAATAAAGGAATGACACGTGCTATCAATCAAATATACAGGATCAATGAGCTATAGCATAATTTATTCCATGACGTGGAATAAGCTATCTACCATCGAATTTTTATAGCCGGTCACATCATATGCATATTTTGACGCATTCGCGAGGGACACAGAGTTTATTCAACATGGAAAGCCCGTATCACCGAAAATGGGCATAGCGACTCGCTATTAGCGAGATTTATGTAAATGAGGTGCCAAGCCTTACGAGAATAGTAATTAATTAATACTCTTTCCTATCTGCGGTCCCATTGTCATACCATGCGTAACTTTAAGTACTTCTTTAACCTGGATGATTTAAATCTAATTTTAGACGTCAAAGAGGAACTAGAGGACCCTTTGCGTCTGGATAACGAAGATATCAGGGCAGACGACTTTGTTCGATGTACAATTCCAAATTGTCCAAATAATCTAAATCGGCCTAATCCATCTGAAACAATGTTTTCATTTCGGTAATGCATTATGCTTTTTTTACTTGATTAAATATCATTCATGGTAGATCTCAATGTAGTTTGATCATACATGAAATTTCAGGGACGAGGATGCACGTTTGCGACCTGGATGGATACAAACCCTTCGTGCCGCTCTTAAGACTGAAAGTTGGAATCCAGACGAATCTGATCGAATTTGCTCCATCCACTTCGCGGAGGAACAAATTTATTTTAATTTTCTTAATGGAAATTGGGTAAAACAAGTGAAAGGAACCCCAACTCTTAATCTCAGATTACCTAATCCTACACCAACGCAGGGACAAAAAACGAATACAAACAATAAGTAATTACAACAAAATACTACCTAAATATTTCAAAATAATTCAAATCTATGAATATATTTTTTAATCTTTACAGATGTATAATTCCCGGATGCGACGATAATTCTCTTCGACTGCGTTCTGCCCAACCATGCAAATCACGTCCGATATGGTTCCATAAGTGAGTTAAAAATTATTCGATTTAGTATAAAAATTAATGATAACTTTATTTGTTCGTAAAGTCTTTCCTCACTTGTACTTTTCAGATTTAAGGATAGCTGGAGTTGGATTATGCGCAAATTATTGAAAAATCCGACCTGGACCGCACCTCCAAACTCTGAAATATGTTATTTACATTTTGTATCTAGTGACCTTCATAAATCGAGCGGATCTCTCCTTTCGTCAGCCATTCCGAAATTGAATCTGGGTTGTGATTTCAATATATTAGCCTCAAATTGTGAGTTTGAATATTGTAAAATATTTGCATTCACAGTTTATTCAATCGCGAAAATTTGTACTATTGTTTTAGATCAATTTTATACGCCTCCAACTAGTGGCACAACGACTCCTAACGCCAAAGTCGACCCGGTACCGAAGCCACAACAACCTACAAGTTCTGCTTTGCGCATATGTTCCGAGTTCACCTCAATGTGCAGGCGAAAGTTTCCGTCGCATTTTCAAAATCCTGCAACACTCCCAGTGACACAACGGGAAAAGGAAATTGCTTCAAAATTACTCGATACATTTATTCGATTACAAGATGAAAATGGCTCCTCAAACCCAGGAGAATGGCAGCAGATACATTTCGATTCATTTATTGACGAGTCAGTATCAGGTATGTACTTAACCAAGCTCTGCAGTGTTCAAATTTTTAAAAATATTTTTGCATCTATAACAGAACAACCCCATCATCATGACGAATCAACCAATAGTTCAAACGCTCCACACCCAACGATAGACGATGATGATTCTGACGTCTTTAAAGTAATTCATTTTGATCCACCAGCACATGATACTGAATTATCGTCGAACGAAACTTCATCATCCGGTCCACCTGGAATTTTGACAGTGCGCCCTTCCTCCCCAATGTCCCCAATTTCAGACGAGCAAGAATCAACCGACCCAACTTCGTACAGACCTGCCGAAAAACTTCAAGCATATCTTCCCCCAGATGATCTGCGTGGAACAGATTTTACTACACAAGTTATTCAAGGGATTCGTCACGCTTCTGCCAAAAGCTCTCATTTACAAAAAAATCCTGTCAGCCATTATAGGAAAAAACCAGGGAGGAAGACCCCTTTGACACCGCGTCTTCTATAGTCGCCAAATACATACGTAAGTAAATTTCATACAAACTACAATATCCTTTCATGCCAAAATTCACATTTTAATTTATTGCAGATTTTTTTTGGAATACCGATGAATATCCTCGGAACACCCAGTTGCTCAAACCAATAATTGATCCCAGAAAAATTAACCTCAATTAAATACATGCTCTCGTATCCAATCAGCCATTCATGCAATGACAGATTTATTGCAGTACAGTTAAACCCTCATAAAATCCAGTTTATCATATTACTCAACCCGCTGCAATCTGTCATGATAGGACACTACTTCAAGTCTTTTTTTAATTTATGGCATCGGTGAGTCACTAATTTTTCTAAACACTGTCACTACCAGATTTCCAAACACGGGTTACAATGCAACTTTCCAGAATTTATGGGGTTATCTCTCCACAAATAAAATCTGGAGGGTGAATATGTTCAAAAATATTTAATCCATTAATAACTTGATCATAATGCTTGTCATAGGTTTAATAAGTTTTTTTATTTACTTTGGTGCAAAAAATATACAAATACGTGTTGTGTGTTTTTTTATATATAATATCATCGTCGAATGCATGAAGAAATGCATTAATTATTTTTTTAACTACTGCGATTGACTCATAAATAAATATGTAACAATAAAAAAAAAAGATGAAACTATTGTTATCCGATTCATTCAACGTGGTTGTTTATCACTTTTCAATTTTCATAAGCATTTCATACTTCAAGATTATTTCAAAATGTCCAGTAAATGTAGTTTAGCGGACAAATCTGCATAATCTGCATAAATTATATTGAATTACTTGTATTAAAAAAAGTTCTTCGCTTCTCAAAGGTAACAGTGGTTTTAATGCTTAAAAATTAATTTAATTAAAAAAAAACTAGAATCTAATGAGCAAAAATTATCAAAATTGAGCAAGTGCTTTACATAAAATGGAATTAATCCTTTTCTTTTTGGATTTCAAGCGTCATTTTTGTAATGTATAAAATATAAAATAATTATTAAATTAACATAATATTACAAATAAAAATAGCGTAAAATTAAATATTATGTACTTTGTTTGGTGTTGTGCTAATCCCGTATTAATTAAACACTACGGTGGGATGGATGATATGGTACAATGATAAGCATAAGTTTTTCCCATTCTCGAGTTTGTGGTCGTTTTCTCTCATATTTTAGGTTATATTATCTTAAAATAAATGAACCAAAAATTAAAAATATGGAGGTACAATTACTACTAATTAATTAACTAATTAATTGCTACTACTAATCTAATGAATCGAAGGGTTTTCTCGTATTTATCGATAATTTCTTAAAACCTTAATCTCGTGAAGAGTGTGATCATTTAACTGAATTATACTCGAGAACTAAATAGGCAGGTGCATTTTCTGTGCTCATTTTGGTACATATTTTTTTAGAGTGACCTAGTTTTTTTCAGAATTATTACATAATTAATCATTTCTAATTGTGCGGCAAGTTAATAATTTACAGGTAAATGGCATCATAAAGTTGCTTTTAATTATTATTCGATTTTGTTAGTCAAATAACAATTTTAATCTAGATATGTCAACCTCTACGAATATTTACTAATTAATTAATAGGAAATACTTACTGGTCATGCGTCCACACGCCACGTCGATACTAAATTCGCACAATTTCATACCAACAACAACCTAAATATGCATCGTATCATGACTCTAATTAAACATTAATCTGTCTAAAACCTTCTCCACCCGACTAAACTCATCACTAGATAAATTCACCTCGCACATCAATACGTATTACGTAACTTTTCTTCAAAGGTCAAAAGTTTAATCAAGGCACAATAATTGATAAACTAGTTTTTTTTCTTGGTCAACTTTTTCACACTAAATAATTTGGATGGATGTAACGATTTTTGGGTCAAGGGCAAGATTTTTTGGACGGATTAGGTTTTTGGTCGTTAATAAAATAACTGATAATACTATCGAATAATTTGTAATTATGTAGTTCTAAACCTCTTTTTAGTCTCTGGTGGTCTCTATTTTATTCTGACTCGTCAATCTCATCCTTGATAACACAACTGCTCTCAACTTTGACCCCGTGCTGTGCCGGGCTGGTCGTGGAGGAGTCGTTATCCGAGTTGAAGGAGGGGGGAGACCCACCCCCCGTCGTGGATGGGGAGTCGTCATAGTTTGAACTAGTATTCTCCGGTTCGGCCGAGTGTTGCGTCTCCATGTGGCGTCGCAGGTCAACTTTTCGCTGAAAAGCACGCGAGCACAAGCCACAACTGAACGGTTTGAAGCCGGTATGTTTCCTCGAGTGGGTGATGAGGTTGGAAGACTGGGAAAACGCTTTTCCACACACTGGAAAATAATAAAGAAGGATAATTAATTATTAATTGTTCAACTATTTATTTATGACGAACTTACGCTGGCATTTGTGCGGCTTTTCTCCAGTGTGGATGTACGTGTGCTTTTTCATGTCGCTCTTTTGGTGAAAGCATTTTCCACAGTATGGACAGGGAAAAGGGCGGGTGTCCGAGTGGATGAGAAGATGCGTCGACAGGGTGCTCGATCTTTTGAACGCTTTCCCACACTGGTTACACTGCACGGATCAAATTTCCAAAAATTAGCACAAAATTCAATTATTTCACTCAATTTCAAATCATTTTTACACACCTGAAAAGTTCGTGGCGAATTTCCCGACTTTTTCGTCCCCTTTTTCTTAACGTTTGTCGCCGTAGGAGAGGAAGCCGAAGAGGACGCCGATTCTGCCAGCAAATGGTGCGGGTCCAACATTCCACCGGCACCGTTGCTCTGCCCACTCGTTGAGATTAAAGCGTCCATTAAAGGATGTTCCTTTTTCAGATTCGTCACCGTAATTCCGTGCACGTTATCTTTGGTTATCGTACCACCAGGCAAGGTAATTTGTTGCAGAGAGTTTTGTAAAATGGGACTTGTCGACGTATTTTGCGACTGTTGCTGCGCGTTGAGGAGATGCGAGGTCAAAATGTAGTTGTGCAGTCGACGGCGTTGTTCTTCCTCCTCGAGGACGGAGGCGGGTGACCAGATTCCAGGACTGGCTTGAGGGTTGTGGGGGAGATCGATGGACAGCTTTGTCGTGGGTGAGGAGGACGAGGAGGACGAGGAGTTGTTGTGATGATAATTTTGGTGGTGGTACCGGTGATGGGATAAGACCCCGTGGTTACTTAGCATCATTGTTGTTGGAGGGAGGGGACCCTGTTGCGGTGACCCGGTCGCGGATGGGGCCGGTTTAAGGCTCAGGTTTAAAGGCATGTCTGAAAAGTAGAAGGGTAAAATTACGATCAGAAATTTCTGAATTTTCTGAGAAAATTTTGGAAATTTCGAAATTTCTAGTATGCAATGAACCACTTTTATCTTCACCCAGCAAAAAGTACAAGCATTTCCTTGAAGGGTAAAGTAATTTCTACTGCAAATCAAGAGTCATTAGACGAAGTGGACATCTTTTTTATCAAGTATTGATCCTGCCTTGCATAAATTTAGCATAATTGTCATTTCCGGGATTACACACAAAGAAGAGAAGAGATAATCCATCCGTATTAATATGAGTATGATTTAGGGTGCTAGATACATATGCAGTGCAATCCTTTCCTCCTCTCTTCCCTTCCCTCTGTCAATTATTCTCATTTCATTTCACAACGACGACGCCATATGGCGACCGAACGTAACGACGCAACGCTTACCCACCACCATCACCACCACCACCCCCAATAATAATTGCATGTCCATCTCTTTCTCTCTCCTCTCCACCGACAACATAAGCAATCGAATCGAACTATCATCAACCCAGCAACATCCCTTCGGTGTCCCGAAAACACCTCGCCTAACTCACTCACTCACCCACCACGGTCGGTAAAGGCAACGTAAGGAGGAGGAGGTGGAAGGGTAAATAAGTAATTTGGTGTAAAGGTACGAGTACGAGAATCTGTTCCAGTCTAGTCCAGCTTGGATTTGGATTGACTACCAAACCAACAAATGAACCACGCTGAATGACTGACTGCCTATAAACCATCCATCCAAAAAGGAAACTCATCGTTCGATTTCGATCATTTCATGTCATGCAAAGCTTTCTCTCTCAATTATTCATAAAAACCAAATGCCAACCTAAAGGGCTAAGTTCCCATTTTGCAGAGGTGGTATTTCCCATGTAAATATGTAAGGAAGTAATGGGTTTTTAGGTGTCTCATTTTACCCCTGAGACACTACTTTCTCTATTTGCCATTTAATTAGTTCCTGCCTTTTTATAGGACTCATCAGAAGACTGACATCAATCTGATTGATTGGGAAAGTATTTTCCAAAACAGCGATTTATCAAGAAGAAATCTTAATTTGATGAGATATCCGAATCGACGGGCGACTCAATGAGGGGAGAAAGTGCACTTCATTCAAGAGTAATGAGGAAACGAGGCAGCATTTTCATTTGCATTATTAATCGGAGATTTAGATGAGTCACATGATTTCTGGTTGGTGTACAGTATTCAGGAACTGATTACGTACGTACGTATTGGCCCCGATTTTCAAGAAATAAATGGACTGTTTACCTACGAAGCAATACTCATATGAAGAATAAAGTGTTTTGCTTTCCAATACCGAGCAGGAAATGGGAATGACAATTGGACAACGGAAAAAAGAAAATGGTTATGATGACGATGATACATAATGATGTAATCTACATCGTCGTCTCGTCGTCGTCGTTAGAGAATGCCTGCACTTTGGCGAATATTTGCTGTAAAATTCGTACCTGTTTACGAATAAAATGTTTATTTGACTTGACGGAAAAATTTTGTTATGTCCGAGAAAATTCTAAGTTTATGAAATTGTGAGACGTTTCCAATTTGAATTTGAATTATGCTACGACTCTCTTGATTAATTAAGTTAAAACTGTTGTGATTGTTACTAAATTCGTTAGAGAATGCTTACATGTCTGAACTTTGGCGAATATTTCTTGTAAAATTCGTAAACCTGACCGAATAAAATATTTGTTTGACTCAGTAGAAAAAAATTGGCGAATATTTGGCGAAAATTACTTATTGTTAAAATTCGTAACTCTAGTCAAATAAAATATTTTTTGAACTCTCCGAAAAAATTTTGTTATGTCCGAGAAAATTCCCAAGTTTATGAAAATTTATCCCGTTTCCAATTTGACATTTGAATTATACCACGACGCTCTTTATTAATTAAGTTCAAAGTGTTATTATTGTTACCAAATTAGGCTTGACATTTCTCATTAAAAGTGTAACGGGAAATACAGATTACGCAAATGGAGGTTAAATTGGGGTCCTCTCCTATTTATCTGTCTGTCCTGTAATAATGTCGCCTTCTTGTTTTGAGTACGTGCGACGGTCGTTTACATAAAGAAAATCCAGACCGTGTGCAACTAACAACAACCTTTCTCCCCCTCCAACCACTGTTTTTCCTTTGTTGTTTTTCATTGCGAAAACGAGGCGAATAACAATACCAAGTTTGCCATTTGCCATTTGCCACATAAATATGTATTTTGCGTCAACGTAAGCCAAACTCTAATTCGAACTCGTCGATAAAATCGGGAAATAAAATTTTTGTTCGGTAACAAAACTCCATGCTTTTCAGATACCTAAAAATCAAAATTAAATGGACGTTTGAATTGAATGATGATATACCATCGGATATGTAACCATCGTCGGAAATTGGATTGCTTCAAGTGCTTTGTAACCTCGTTCGTTGTCCAGCAAAAATTATCCGAATTTCAGTTCTATGTCTAGTCTTTTTTGTGGAATTAACCACTTGCAAGAAATAAGGGCAAGAAAGTGTTTTTTTGCAGCTATTTTGACCTGCAAGAAATGCAAGGCACAAGAAACTCCTTCTCGCCGCTATACTTCATACTGCGCGTGGCTAAATAGCACAAATTTCTTGCACTTTCTCCCAGTTTCTTGCACCTCCCATTTCTAGCATTTTTTCCTTTCCAGTGCAAAAAAATCTAGCAAACCCGCACGGAACCACAGACTGTCTACTTCGTCTCAAAACCAGTTGACAAGCCACAAAACACGAGTCCTTGTTGTGTCACTCGTCTTACAATTAATACATAAATGTCGCGATTTACCTCTGTAATAATATAGGTTCCACATGCCACGAAGTAATCAAAACAAGTCTCTCCATCAATAATTAAATTGGGGTATCATTCCTCTCGTACATAACTTCTTGATGAAAACTTTCAAAATTTTGTGAATGCAATTCTCCTCACTTTCTCCCAAAAACAACAAGAGCAAAACCAAAACCAATCTTGCCCCCATTTATTTATGCATATGAATACTTAAACGAATTAGCAATTTCATTTCCAACCCGAAACTATCACCAATTCCTGCACAAATATTATTTCCAGGTAAATGCGTAAATAAATATGCGGCCGTGCATGCATGTCTCCCGTCCCCTCTTTCCCAGCCCAGCCTAGATTTCAAATATTTGCATAATAATCGAATCCAATCCGACAAATAACAGTTGCCCGACGAGTCCGGGAAGGATAATAATAAAGAAGACGAAGAAGGAAAAGTTTGCTTTGGGTTCCCTGCCTCGCGTGGCTCAAGCTATCAATCAGCATATTAAATTTTAATAATTGAAAGCGCACTTATTGAGTATCGAGGCTATTCGACGTAAGTAATGGTGGGTGACTGAGTGGAAGGAAATCTCAAGAGTTTACAGCTCCCTTAATTATTCACGAGACACTTTTCCATCCATCCATCCTGCCTGCCTGCATGCCGCCCATCCCACGCTTATTATTACGGACAACGACGATGTATGTATGGACAAAAAGCCTGTCCAAATCAAAATCAGGAGTAGACGCATGACATTTCTTGCAGCGCAGTTCGAAAAAAAGCTTTACAAAGTGAAAGCAAGCCATTAGTTATCCTCTAAAGTCCAGTAATCGCATCGATCGTTGAGTCGTCGTCGTCATAAGTGACGATGCATTATTATTATGCAGTATGAATGATATGATGAGATGACGCAGAAATTGATACTATTTACGATTGCATAAGCGAAATTAGCTAAATATTTAGTTCGCCAGTTAGACTCACCGTCATTCGACCCGTCGTCGTCATCTTCCTCCATGCGGACGACGACGTCATTCCGACTCCGCCGAAAAGCACCACCGCTCCGTCCCAGATTCATCTTGTACCCGTTTTCCTGGTCGATTTCGACTTCTTCCTTGATACAGTAATTTATCGGGGCAATGTTGACACCGTCACCTTCCTCGTCGTCTCCACCTCCTCCATTAGCACCCTTCATCGCGTTAGACTTGTTGGTGGTGGTACTATTTCTTGCCGCAAAGTTGGCGAAGAAGAGGGAATAGGGCGCCCAGGCTCCCCCCAAGCCACGCGGCGACCCGACCAACGAATGCGGACTTGACTGCGCCGAGCAGACGGAGGAGTCCAAATCCGTCAAGGCGGGCGAGGAGATGGATCCCAGGAGTTTTTTGCGTGGGGGGCAGACGAGCAGGTGCGAGGGGGGTTGGGGGTGGTCGTCCGTTGTGATGGTGGGGGTGTGACTACGCCAAAGGTCACCACTTCCACCAGGACCAGAGGGACACCATTTGTTGGGGGAAGCAGACTGGTTGTGCAGGCTGAGGGAGAGGTACCGCTGCAGGAGGAGGTTGGGCGTGGTGTCCTTATTTCTACTTCCGGGGGGTGGGGAACAGGGGTCGGAGAGATGAGATTCCGTGCTGCGGAGTTGCTGCTCCAGTTCGAGGTACTGGGCGGCTCGGGCCTTTTTGAAGTGGGTGAGGGCCGATGAGGACGAGGACGAGTGGGAGGAGGTCGACGTCCAGGAGGAAGTTGAACCTGTATGCAACAAAATTACAGGGTTTTAGCCGTTTGGCACTATTTTTTGTGACAAGAATAACTACAAAAATATATAAAATAAATAACTAAGGTCATCCTTTTTCAATCTGATTTTGCAGTAATATTTACCAAATCTCCCCAAAAAATAAGGGACGTTTTCACCCTGCATGAAATGGTTTCTGTTGTAATACATTTTTTCAAGTTGACAAAAATTTGACAAAAATTTCAATAAATAAAAGTATATATTTTGATTTAGGAATAAAATTGAGACGCCAAAATAGAGACTTGACTCTCGCCCAGAAAGGTACCCACGACTGTGACCCGTGGCTATGTGCTTACGTAAAACGTAAATAGGTACCGTCTCAACTTTCGTGGCACGTACGCAAAAAGTTAAACTTGATTGGATTATTATTCACGAAATCACAATTACATAGCTTATATTTTCCCGATTTAAATCAATTTCCTGCGATACACTGCCTACTGTTTCGCTCTCCTTTCATTCCATATGTACATACGCATACATAGGTTAGTGCATATTTAATAGGACGAAACCCACCCGACATACCCAACCTGATTGTTCGCCTTGATTGTGACCTTTCTATTCCGGGTAATGCCGCCCCTATTAATAAACCTCTTTAATGAATAGATGAACTCAATTATGGCGCAAATTATTTTTAGGGTAGGCTCATTCTTGCTGACGCAATAAGAAAGTTAGAATAAATAATTGCTCAAATCTCAGGTTGACCAAAAAATCTCAACTTTCTCCGGGCCGAAAATTTCTTAAATCCAAAAAGTAATTAACTCACAAACCTGTTCCGGAAATTTATCCCGAAAAAAAGGAAAAACTGCTCTGATTTAAGCCACCCCAAAACACCGAGGAAAATCAACCCTCACTAGAAGAAATGACCACCCGACCCCAATCCAGTCAGGACAACGACTGTACATACTTACGCTGCCGAGTGCCCTCCTGTCTCTCGTAACATACGCAGCCATACATACCAGAAGTAGGATCCCACAATAAAAGTGGGAAACATTTAGAGGGATAATCATTAAATCAATTTCCGTGAATTATTTAGCAGCTCACAAACCCCAAGTGGAAAAACTACTTAAGAACCGTTTACTCCTACTCGTCGTAGCAAAACCACCACCGCCACCAAATACGAGGCAGGCCATCCTTTTACTTTCTCTTTTATCTATGCCCGCATCCAGCATAGCGACCTTTCCCCTGCTATAATTTCCGGGGGGTAGAGTACGTACACATACTCAAAATTATGCATGCATGTACGTCTATTCATTATTTTCGGACGACGACCACCACCACTTTTAATACGTAATCCTGATTGAGTTAAAGGACATACGATCGGTCAAGATTTAAGTGAAAAGTTGCCAAATACTAGACAATTCACCGGGTATCATGGTTTAATATTTCGTAATTGAAGGAATTTATCCATATTTTATGCAGATATGTATATACGGTTTTTGGTCAGACGGTCTAATTTATTTTAAATATAGAATAAGTACTCGGCTAAAGTCAAGGTAGATTTGTATTTGTACCAGAAAAGAGGAAGGATACACAATTATGTGAAATTGTCGTAATTATTTTTCTCCTATTTTTGTATCAGGTCAAGAATATTGCTGAGGATGCGTCATGTTTGTACGAAAATAAGTGGATATTTACGTATTTTCATACATAGACTTCAACAAGTTTATAATAAACAGAGGAGAAAGTATGCATGCAACAATTTGGGGAAAATGAGACGACACGACTTTTATACTCCAGTTTTACGGTAGATACACGTACATATCCTCAGGTGTACATACATACATGTGCTTTCTCTCATACACGTCCTGATATACTTTACCCGTTAAGAAGATTACCAATATTATTCTCCATGTAAAAAAATCAAACAAAAAAGCCATTTCATTCCAAGTAGTGCTTTCGCTGAGAGTGTCTCGTCATGAAAGAAAAGTACTTTACCGTATGAAAAAGATGCCAAATACAATTCTCACCTTTTCTACCGTTGGTGCCGCTTTTGTGCTGATTATTCTGGATTGAGACGGACATTATAATTGGTAGTGGTCGAAGGAGTGTCGTCGTCGTCGTGTTCGTCACTAAAAGTCCGCCCGTGTCCATCCCATCGACTCCTTTCTTCTTCTTCTCACAATAACTTTCTCTCCTCACAAAATGTTTCTCGAACAACAAAGTCGTACTTAATTGGTTAATGGCTTTTTCCAATGATCTCTTTTTCTAGTGGACACCGCAGCAGCCCCACGATACGAACCATAACACTGGACCGACCGCGGAAGAGTGAGTGATGAGCTGAATTTTTCAAAAGGTTTTAAAAGGCAGCAGGTGAGCAGCAGACGAAAGAAGACAAGGAACGAAGACAACTAAACTTCACCTGGCCAGCAAACTACATAAACTGGCTCGACGGTGAGTGAGGGAGACAAAAGTGGTTGCTTCGTAGTCAGTGGGATTCATCTCAACTTTTTAACGCATAATAGCGTTTAACCCTCTCCTACGTTTTCCCCGTAAAAACTCATTATTACTCACTCACTCATCATCATCGTGGAAAAGGTAGAACGTAAAACAGAGCAGAAAATATAAAGGATTGGACTGTGCATATCAGCATCGGGACTGGATTGGATTTTGGGATGGGATTGGATATCGGAGAAGCAGATTACACATATTGTGTTTTACAGTGTGGACTGGATGCAGGAACGAAATCCAGGTAAACTGGACTGGACAATTATATTGGGTTGGATCGGATATATTGGTTGTAAATTGTAAATGAGAGGGATCTCTCTCCTCACGTAAATAAATATATCGATCAGATTCAGTCGAGGATAAGACTGGATTTTACAACTGCGATCCAGTCCATGATTTTATTTACATTCATGATTTTGATTTGATCATTGATTTCTTTTCGCCTGCACTGCAATCAGAGACAAAAGCTTTAATTTATTTGGGTATGATTTACGACACGGCTTGTATGAAAATTAAGCTCTAATTGATGATTGTTCTTTCTAAACTGATTTCTAGCCATGATTCATAAAATATTAAATTTGTCGTAAGATGACATTTTTCATATTTTCTGCATATTTATTTTTGTCATATTTATAAACCGATTATGTTTTATTTTTATTTTTCCGCTTGATTAATGACGGGCAAGATCAGCAGTTCCTGGCAAATAAAATAAGGACAAAAATCATGTCAATATATGAATATTGTAGTAATTGTTCTTAGGAAAAGGACAAACCGTATGCATACATTTTTCAACTGAATATGATTGTCCCTTCTGGGTACCCGTATAAAATAAGAACAAAATCATACCTAGTTCTTGTCCTTAGGACAAGAACAAGCCCTACATATATGTATTTTTTACCTGAGGACTGCTCGTGTCTAGGGCTGGAATATCGGCTAGTATGAAAGTGATTAGGTAGGTGGTTATGTATTCCTTCATATCAGTTTGGTAGCTGTTGGGGTAGTTTTTTTAGGGTGAATCCCAACCAAACCAACCCCGTGTTAAGTGATGACGAACAGTTGCATTGTTATTGGAGCGTGTTTGGCGTACGCCAACATTCTGTCGATCCAAGTGTTCCTCCACGACTCGCGTTCTTCATTCGGCACAAGAAGAAGGGCTCATCCGTGGGGATTGGATAATGATACGTGGTCCGTTTTACGGCGAGACCATGTGCTCTTTTTACAGAAAATCCATCCACTACATAAAATTCTACTACCTGCACACATGCCCTTCACCCCAAACTAAAGGGTTCGTCCATCCTAAAAAAGAACGGGTCTGGCTTTTTTTTCAATGTGAGGGTGGATTTCCCAAAAAATTTACAAATGTCAAATCTTACCGGATTTTCGGGTCATGTAGCTTAATTGAGATTTAGAATATGTCCAGATAGGCAAGAAATCGATACTTTTTTTACTATTTAATGCGAGATTGGTGGATTTTTTACGAGTCGTGATGTGAATGATGTGATGTGATGATGAGTGGCAGATTCTGTGAGGAGGGTGTCGTATAGTGTGTCTAATTCTATATGGAGGGTATATCATGGGTAATAAGTGGGGTTGAATTTTTTGGTGGTTTGATAAACAATGAGTTGAACCGATTTAGTCGAAAAGTGAACTCCATTAGTCTCCAGTCGGGTCGGGATGAAATGTAATCCAGTCCAGCCACCTGACGCGAAAACTGGGTCCAGGTTTTCCAATCAGTTTAGTCCAATCCACTCTTCCGAAATCATATTTATCTATTCTCGCAAGTGACAACAGATGTAATGGATTTTAAAATCCAGGAGCACAAGAAATGCGTGCGTAATACTTTGACCATGTCCTCCAGCTTTGATGGCAAGATTATGTACCAACCAAACAAATCTTAATCTCATTCTCATGTAAATCATCGCATTTTCTCAAGTTGCCTCAAAACAAGATACGACGAGTGGACTAGTCTCACAATCTCAAGATGCCCCGTCCGCCTCATGTATGCGTCTCATCTAGTGTAATACTTACACACACAACAATTCATGATTTGCACACATACCTTCCTTAATAAATTGCAAATACTAATTGCATACTTCAAGTAATTTTTGCACACGCATAATTTTCATCTTACAAGAAACCCATTAATTATCCCTGCCAACAACAATGTGACGAGAAACTTCCTCTCTGCTTCCTCACTTCGTCTCGTCTCGTCTTCTTGATCGTCGTCGTCTGATTCCTGCATTTGTATGAATAATGGGAATTTTTCCAAAGATGACGATTCCACAAAGAATCACCTGCAATCCACTTCACACAATTCCTCTCCTCCATCTGAATCACCACCACCACCCGCACCCGCACCTTTCCTTTCCTCGCCTAAATACGACTTTTCTTAAAAAAACTAAATTACAAAATACAATGAAATCCAGTCCAGAAAACATCTGCCATATAACGTTGAACGTCTCGATAAAAAAAAGTCAAGACAAAAATTTTGCCGAGTCAATCAACCAAGGAAAACAAAGGATTTCCCATTTCCTACTTATTTAATCTTTCTTCTTAGCGAAATAATCATAATTAAGCGAATCTGGAGCATGATTCGTCCCTCGGACCTCCACGTCCACATCCACCCGCCTGCAAATCTGTGAAATGAAGAAATATGTTGCTGATAATAAACCATCTGCCTCTTTTTCTTGTACACAAATGTAGAAAAACGAGTTTGGCACGCCGCTTCGTTTCAGATATTTGTACGAACGAACGAACATCTTGCTGATTTTTATCCAATCCATTATTATTCGATTCCACCAAGAAATTAAATAAGTTGGTGGTTCGAGTACACTTATCTTCTTCCTCGCTTGCCTGCCACCAGTTGTTCTTTTTCATACGTACGTATCATCTCCAGCAGGAGCACAGAACATGCGTGAAAAGTGGATCTGTCCGATAAAATGGCAACTTTTACGACAGCATCACTTTTGTGTACACGTCCGTAAAAAATAAAACAAATTAAAAAGAACTCGGCCTGTCAACACTGCGGAGCTGACAACACATTTTTAATGAAAAGATGATTAATGAAGTGAAATCAACCCGGATTCGGGATTCCGGTAAATTACCGATTCATCCACCAAACCAACCACAGATTTTTTTCTCTCTTCCACAATTAACCCATGATTCGTTACATACATTTTGATGCCCTACGTGCATGCATGTGGTTCTTGGCTGGCTGGCATTTGGTCGAATTAAGGCGTGAACGACGGATTGAAATTGAAAACAAAGCGAAAAAGGTGCAGCTTGCTTGACTCATATTCTTCTCCCGGAAGTGAGGGAATCCGGAAGGAAGACGCGTCGTGGATTGGATAATGATAACAGACACTCATCCCCCACCCCACACGCCACGCCACGCGTCCGACCGACTCATCCCCGCCAACGGACCAACCAAGTCTATATTTTTTTACAAGTCTGATTGCCCGATTCGGTCCAATTTTTTTGGGAAGGAAGCAGCAGCAGCAGCAGAGATACGAATGGAAACATGACCTACCTGCACAAAAGTGGGAACAGAAATGATAATAATTGCCCTTTAAGAATGACTCATCCCACGCAGACGACCCAATTCCATCCTCGGTTGAACTCTGTACTGCTGCTGCTACGAACTGCATGACACGTTCATTACTTATTATTATGTTACCTTAATAACACGAGTAGGTGTTAGTTAGGTGATGGACTGCTGGGAATGCATAATGTGTGCATATATAAACAGTAATGATGGGAATTTTGTGGAATGTGCAGTTGGAGAGGTGTTGTTGTATGCATTTTATGTACATACAAATCCTGACATGAATTGAATAGTGGATATGCACGCACAGTCAGCACAGGGAACAAGTTGTTGCTTATTTAATTACGGCAACGAAAGTGACAAAATGACATCTGAAATCTCACATTTCCCGAGAAGTTCTAATCAATAATTTCATGTAGTGGATTTTAGCGAGTTGGTCGTAAAATTTGGGTATCAATGATTTTCGCATAACTTTTTGCTTTAATTTGTGTATGTGTAGCAGTGGCTTGGCGAAACATGGTTTCATGAATTTTATTTTATGTACATGCAAATCCTAACATGAATTGAATAGTAGATATGCATGCATGTACAGTGCAGTGAAATAGTTGTACATATTTAATTACGGCAACGAAAGTGATAAAATGGCAAAATGACATCTGAAATCTCATATTTCCCAAGAAGTTCCAATCAATACTTTCATGAGTGGATTGGATTTTATCCAGTTTTTTTGTCGTAAAACTTGATTTTTCGCACAACTATGTAATTGCTTCAATTTATACTCTGATACATATTAATTGCGGTACTGCATAGCATGATCGGATTTCAATATCACTGTGTGCGTACATGCCGTGGTGCCACACTCGTCATTATTCTCATCATCATGTCGTGTATCGAAACGTTAATTGGGGACGCGTGCCACAAAAAAGCTTCGCTTCGTAGTAAAATAGTGACTTCTTGTTTTCAGTTTCAACCCCAACAACGCCACGCCACGAAGGTAAATTATTAGACCAGTTTTTCTGCCACCACGAAAAAATATTAGGCATACATAAATCCAGCATATGGTGTCTCTCTCTCCCGTAATGATGTCCCGTTGTTCTCTTCCACGTATTGTTTAGTGATTCAATTGCAATTGCCATCTCCTCCACAGAGTCAAGCAACGGACAACAATCCGGGTAAATAAAATTGGTAACGGCTGGCTTTTAAATTTTTACTTGTTGTTTATCGCACGAGTCATCATTTCATAAACCCGAATCTTCTCTAGATAATAGGAGTCGACGACTTCCGGATCATCCTCGTCGTCCACCTCCACGTTTCCCTCTCTTCCTTCCGTTATACACTTTCTTCTTTGTTGCCGACTGGATTTTTTTTCAGGTTCTCCCCTCTTGACACTCGAGGGGGGATAGAAAAAGGTCCACTTTTTTGGGATTGGTTTTACTCTGAAAATAAAATGTCTTGGTTTGCATCTTGACTTTTGAAGTGCACCTGCCTTTCTTTTTTTACGTGGGTAAGACTTTCTTCTTCCTCATCTGTAACAAGTAGAAACGTAGAAAAGACAACCTGCGTAGGTATACGTGTCATGTTATCTTTCAAGCTTTTTTAATGCCACCCTGCTGCTGCTGGGCTGAGGAGGGTAAAAATGATGAGGGGTGCATAATATATGTATTTGAGGTGGTGGTACTTTTCTTCCGTGGTGTGGTGTGTGCCAAGCTCGTGTCCCTTGAACAGACAAGGTTCTGCTTTTTATTTTGAGGTGTTAATATTTAAGAAGTTAGTATAATTTAGTATAATTTATTTGTACGTAGTTCTTCTCGAGAAAGGATTGAAATTCGAGATGGTAATAAATTAGCAGGAAGGAATAAAAGTATGATTAAAACTTTGGTTTCAAAATATTTAGACCACTAAAAAAAGTATGTAAGTTGTACTGAATGTTTTAAAAAATGATAATGTTCCCCACCACAAATGGAAAATTCGGAAATATAACTTTATTTTTGGTTGAATTACACAGATTAATTTTAAGCTGGATAAATTTATAAAAAAAACCGTGAAGTACTTGTTAAATATCTGCAAAATGCTAATATCTCAGAATTATGCTTGAAGAACAATGGAGGAAAACCGTCTCAGAAACCTGTCGACTAAAAGGACGGAATCCCTCCTTTCTTCTTATGCCAAGGTCTCCCTTATCGTCCAAGGATCGTCCTTTGTTCAATCCTTTTTTAACATTTTTTGGGGTTCAGGTTGATTTGCTGGCTGGGTGAAGGTGCTGCTCATCGCCTTCTTCTTTCTTCTTCTTCTTTCTCGTGCTTAAGGGAGGGACAGGTGTCTAATTACCATTATTGGCCAGATGTATGTATCTCCCCAACACAAATCTGCTCATCTGCCTGCTCTGATCCCCATTCCTTGGCTGTTACTTTGCAAACCAAAAAAATAAACTGGTCCTCCAGTCCATCAGTTTAATAAGAGGGGATGAACAGCTAGAGAGAGACGAGACTTAAGGCCGCGGCATGAAATGTGGTGCGTATGCAGGTAGACGACAATGGGCTGCATATGTAGAAACTGTCTCAGTTTTTTATGTAATTGCAAATACAAGACGATGGATGGATTCGCGATGGATGAAGCACGAGACAATTAAGGGGAGCAATACATTTGCAGGGCTGCCTACAACTTCTTACCATAATGAGATCGAAATTCTCCCTGCACGCGTAAAAAAACAAGGCTTAATCGGTCAATGGACGATGGGGTCTCTCAGCGTATGCTCTCAGATTTTGACCAAATTAGTGTCAATCGAAAACAAATGTAATTAGTATTAAATTTGCGAAAGACACGATCTCCCAATGGGCACGTTTGGCAGAGATATTTGCATCCGAAGAGGAGAAAACGTGCAATAAATTTTGGAAAGAGTAAAATTTGCCAACTTTAGGGCGCATCTTCTCCTTTTCAGATGGAAATATCTCTGCCAAACGTGCCCATTGGGAGATCACGTCTTTTCCAAATTTCATACTAATTTAATTTGCGATCGATTGACACTAGTTTCATCAAAATCTAAGAGCATTCGCTGGGCGACCTCCATCGTAAGTTCGAACTATTTAATAATCTAGTCCCGTTCTGCTTCATTTAGATTGACGAAAAAATGTCCAAGTCTCAGAAAAATCATTACATAAAAGCAGTAAGCAGGGTTACAAGTACGTACGTAGGAAAGGGCAGCGTGCGACAGATGTCAAGCGAATTTTATTCCTACATAAATATTTTTACCAAACAACTTTTTCGCGTCGTGTTTAATGAGACTGATTATGCGAGGGGACAGGTGTGTAGTTGTAGGCAAGTAGTAGCTCGTGCCCTGTGATGTTACGCACATACATAATTGCTCTTCTATATGTGCATATTAGTAATTAACATTAGGAATATCTGCAATTATTTAGCGTCGATCACGAAAAAAAATATTAGCAAGAATATATTACAAGCTAACTACATAGATTTTTTGTCAGAAATTAACCCAACCCCACAAATTACGGCAAGTGATATACTGCTCCCGTAATCTTTGTCTTTGTCTCAATTCCACTTATTTTATTACGTGCGAGTCATTTACCACATAAATATCCATCCATCCACTTGCTCCAGATTGGATAAAAAGATAGCAAAAAGTACAAGAAATTGACCGAAAGTAAGTGACATCGCTTACACTTTCCCTCTGATACCCTCAAAAAACACGCGATCTTCGCATTTTCTTAATAGGGCAAAAAATAGAAAAAAAGACACGTAATGAATCTCTTCTCATCATGTCACTTACACACATTAGTCGAATCATTTACACATGTACATATGCAAATCCAACTCGTAACACACACATAAATAATGGTGATTCATCTACATATTTATTTACGTAAATAGATTTAGATTATGTCACTCTCAAGTAAATTTATACATGCATGAAATCATTCCTCACAAACGCTACCAACTAATTTCACATAAAACGAATCCTAACTTTCATTTAAATTCATGTATGAAGTGAATGCCATCCAGAATCCGCATAATTCCGCAGCTTATGTTCTTGCTTATCGATACAATTCTAGTAAATCTGGCTGCACTGATTTAATGTAATTTAACATTTATGTAGCAAACATTTAACGTAAAGAGAATTCCTATGACTTTGGCTTAATAACGAATCAATCATGATTGCGTGAATGAGGTGGACGATAAATATAAATATAAATATATGCACAAGTTGACAATGACCAGGTAGCATTAGGTCAGACCAGGAATTACATACGAGTTATCATCACCGCAAATCGATAAGTGCAACCAGCCAACAAATCGACAACTGGCTGTTTTGTATGTATGTAATTCTGTTAAAATCTCAAAAAACTTGACGTGGGACATATGTTCAAATCCAATTTACAAATGTTGAGCTGATTATACGTGGACAGATTTCATGCTCAGGTAAGCAGCACATTGATACTCACACCAACCAAATTAGTGGAATATACACAATCGATTATGTACATGCATACATACGTCGATCTGGATTTTTTGAATGCACAAAACAACAAACTAATCCCAGTTGATCGATGATCTTGACGAACTTTGTCATTGGTTTGATTTGTTTAATTGACACTTTTTTTTCTCTGTATGTCTACTTGACGTGTAAATCCCAGGAAAAGTGCGACAGTTCTAATCACGCCGTGGATTGGACTTGATAATTCAATCCCTTGGAATATTTTCAAATTGCGTAATCTCACTGTCCTCTCCCGTACGAGATTATGTGTGCAGAAAGATTGATCGAGTGTGTACGTACGTATTGACTGATTAGTTAATTATGTGACTCTGATTTATATACGATGTCACCCAGTGGCCTCGGAAGCGTGGGGACAGAGGACAATGTCCCCACGGTTATTCGATGTCCCCATCATCTGCCCATGTTATATAAACCCCGCCCTCTCCTATCCTACAATGTTAATGTCCCCATATGTTCCCACGGCTTCCGCGGCCACTGATGTCACCACGGATTTGTAAAGCCCATTTCACAATGGGCAACATTCTAAAGAACGTCCGGGAATGAATGGGAATGGTCTGAAAATGTGGTCATAAAATCACAATGAGTTATCGGAATTTTAAACTTTTTGCATATGTATAATACCAAATACGTACCTACATAATTTAATTAATAGCTAAGGCCGCCACACCCCCGTTGGCGACTAGTTCGATTTTCTTGCGAAGATTTTTCATTAAATTTTTTCCCGAAGTTTTTGCCACTTCCGAGGTGATTTTCTTCCATCGTCCTTTGAATTTTCGAAAGGTGTCAGGCACATCTTGAAGCCGGGAGTATACTGACTTAGAACGTGCCCAGAATTTTTCGATTGGGCGGAGTTGGGGTACATTAGGTGGGTTGATATCTTTTGGTACGAAATCAATATTTTTCTTTCTGAGGTACTCGGTCACTTTCTTTGCATAGTGACAAGTGGCGAGGTCAGGCCAAAACAAAACTTTATCATTTTTGTGAAACCTATTAATAAATGCTTCCAATCCAGCCTTGACGCAATTTTTCAGATAAATATCTTGATTGATATTCCCTTCGAGAACTACCGGGTCTGATACATGTCCGTGACTGGAGATGCATTGCCAAATGCAATATTTCTTTGGAAATTTGTCTTTTTTTCGTACTTTTTCTTCATAAGCCACTTCAGAGGGATCCGAGCTATGAAAAAAATGACGCCCTGGAAGATTTGAAGGGTCAACCGGAACATACGTTTCGTCATCCAGGATCACTACTTTTCCACGCATTTTCTTCAACAATTTTTGACAGCAATCCTTGATCCGACTTTCTTGTACGGGCTTGTAATTTGGTGCAGGTTTTTTGGTCCTTGCTTTGATTCCTAATTTATGGACCTTAATTTCCCCCAGGTAGCTTTTGGAAATTTTGACTTTCCTGGCAGCTACAGCTACTGACGTTGATGGCTTGGTTTTGAAAATTTTTTCAATTCTATTTTTCACTCGAGTGGTCGCTAGCTTCGCCGGACGACCAGCTGGCTTCTTGAATTGCACATTTTCGGAATCCTTGAACTTTTTTATGTAGGAATACACATTTGAACTTGGAATTCCTTCCTGCTTAAAAAAGTTCCAGGTCACCTTGGAGTCTCGGTTGGCTGTCGTGTTGTAGAACTCCATCACTCGTTTTGCTAACAGCTCCCTTTCAAACAAGCTTCTTCTACCCTTATCCATTTTTGAAATTTAAGAGTGATATACCAAATTGACCCTAATGAAGTGGGCTTTCAGAAATTTAAATTATTATAGTTCGCGGGTTTATTGATTTGTCAATATACTCGCTAGAGCGCGCATTCCCATTCATTCCCGGACGTTCTTTACTTTGTCACAAAAGGCTGGGTTGACATTAAACATTCGATCGGTAGTGATAAAATCCAGTCTTGTGGTTTTTTGGCTGTACATTTTTAAGTGGTTGGTTGGTTGGTGGGGATTTGTTCGGACGATCGGGAAAATTTATCAATATGATCGAGTACTTAGTAAAGTTGGTCTAAAATTAAACCTACCACTTCAAAATACTTGACACTTACAAAATAAATATAATTCATCAAAACTGATTATGAGATGCATGAGATGATGCGTTAGTTGGGATAGGCACAAAATGTGGCATGATTTATTTTGCGGATTTATCAGGAGACGTGCGATATGAAAGGGATGAATGGATTGATTTATAATCCTAGCTAATTTTTTTTTCAAGGAAATCTAAAAAGTTTTTTGGTGAAAGCAATAATCATGACGGTATTTGAATCATGGGAGCAAGATGGATTACAGAGATTCATGTTTATCTATGTACATATCGTCCCATGATTTATGGTAATCAGCTTAAATCCATGCTAATCACTTGTTGACAACGTTAAAACCTTGATAAATAACTACAAATTCTGATAATAGTGTCCCTGCGTGCAATTCCTGGCGCCGTTTGGCAATTTTTAATAAATGTTTTTTCGAGGGTCTCCTCAATACAGATATTTATTTCAAAAAAGAATTGATGCATTCTTAACAATCAAAGGGTACAAATGTAAAATGGGAATATGGTGGAATGATTTCCGGAAGTTCATGTCACAGCACAAAATTTCATGCACTCGTGCCACCCGTCTTATTTCCATCAGCATTGTTGTCATCATCCCTATACAATTTCCATTAGTGGAGATGAGCCTAAAATGATTTAGGGGAAGTTGCACGTACATATGCAGAGGGTGGGTGGAGGATTCGACTGGATTGGATATGACCAAAGGACGGATATGTATTTATGAAAAATATGTATTTAATATTTAGAAAAAAACGCCAAAATATTTACGAAATATGTTCGAAAAAATAAGAATATTCACAATATTTCTATTTTTGAAAATACAAATGTAGTGTTCTGGATTTTTTTGTGATCCAATTTCTTTGAGCAAAAAAAATCGCCCTACATCTTTGATAAATACTTTCAAAATATATGAATTTTTTGAAAAATGTGTAAAAGATTTCCATATTTTTCAAAAAATAGGGCAAATATTTATAAACATTTATTCATATGTCTGAAAACCTAGAAGTATGTAACAATACATACGTAAACATATTTTGAAATTTTTGTAATCTTTAAAAATTTGGGAACACCCCCACACCGTCGGTCGTCATCATCAAATGAAAAAGTTGAAACTAAATACATATCCGCCCCCTGAATCTCGAAGGGAGGGATGCCTTTGAATTGCTTTTGATGTGATATCATCCCGACAGCGAAACAATAAGGGGCACGCGAGTGAGTGGAGTGAGCAACAAA
Source organism: Folsomia candida (assembly GCF_002217175.1). NCBI lineage: Eukaryota > Metazoa > Arthropoda > Collembola > Entomobryomorpha > Isotomidae > Folsomia > Folsomia candida. The sequence goes on along the minus strand of NW_019091200.1, from coordinate 1,175,515 downwards.
CAACGAGTCTCTACATAAAACTTGACTGATTGGATCGGACTGTAGCCCTTTGGTTGCATTATTATCGTGCAGCGTTTCCCATCTGACACCGAAATTAAATTGTGAAATCCAGAAAGAAAAGTGGCCGAAGAATCCAGTTAAATTCAGAAAGAGATGCCTTATCTTCCGCATGGACCTTCCTTCCTTCTTCCTACATTTTCGTTGTGCTGAAGCAGGTGAACATGTCACTATTCTTGCCACAGCACAAGCTCCCCCTGAAGAGATGAGGCACAAAAAAGGGGTAAAAAGTTCACGGACTTTACAATTTATGGGATGAAATATTATGCAGTTTGTTATTTAGTAAATAACAAAGGTTTATGTACAAGTGGAGAGTCAGATAGGAGCACAATTTGTCATCGTATTTGTTAGTGAATTAAGGGTTATACACGTCGTGTTGAAAAATATATTTCATATTTTATCCGAAAATCTCAAAATACAGCGGAATCTTTACAATTAGGAAAATATAATTTACAACGTCACAATTACATATCGTCATCATTCACATAATATCCGAAAATCTCATAAAGTACGTACAGTAGAATCTTTGCAATATAATTTACAACGGTAGAATTATCATCATTCACAGAATATCAAGAAGTTACTTATAAATCTCAATTTTCCCTCCTCGATCTTATCCATCTCACGTATTTTGTACTTATCGCTTCAACCACCATGTAAAATATCCTAGAGCGACGGCTCCACCCAGCGTGCCGGCAATTCCTAACCCCACAGCCGTCCATTTGCCAATATTTGCTATTTTTAGAGGCGTCAAGTACATAGATTTCAACTCATTGTAGAGATCATCGTCCAATTCGGCTCCCTGTAATGAATTTAAACAGAAATAAAACGAGGTCAATTAATAATTTATCAAGGCAGGAAACTTTTGATCTAATTTCAGAAATTTTTAATTTTTATGTTTATTTATACCTCGCCCACCCAAATGAAGGGGATATAGCTAAATGGCAGCGTTTTAAATATTTCTCCCATCGATATAAAGGGTTGAGTTTCTACATTGACCTGAATTCGCCGCACTCCTTTCAACGGTACTCCAAGCGTCTGTAAATAGGTGACAAATTAAATTAAATTCCCGACCGCAGATTTTATCAGTGATTTCTCAATTTCATATAATTCGTATCGCTCACTGGTTCGATGTCCAAAAATGTGTCGTGCTTTTCCTTCTCTGGCTTCATACCAGTAACTCCATTAATTACGGATTCATCGGCGTCAAGAAAGTGAGGCTTTGACATAACCACGGGCGCCCCTTTGCATTTATTAACAAATTTGCAATATTATTTTTGCACAGTATAATTTCCATGTGCAAAATTTTCATATATGTACCAGTTTTGCAACTCCTTAATCTCACCACCCCCGTGGGGGCGCAGGTCGGATCTAACGGTTCTCTTGGTGTGACACAGTAACACTCGTTTTCTGGAAATTCGTCCGGACTTGCGAATAAATCCTTGGTTGCGGCGAAACGATACGTGGAAATCCCTCTGAATTCAGATTCATGTTGGTACGCGGCCCTAGAAATGGGATGAATTAGTAATGTTACAATTAGGCAAATCATCATTACTACAAAATGCAGAATCAGTATTTCTGGTGCAAGTAATCATCATCTGCAGAAAATGACGTCAAAATAGTACTTTTTGCAGTTATTTTGACCTGCTAGAAACCACTTTCCGCCGCTATTTTTCATAGGGTGCGTGGCTAGATGGCGCATATTTCGCGAACTTTCTCGCAATTTCTTGCACCTCGGAACTCTTTCTTTGCCGTGCAAGAAATGTATCAAACCCGCAAGAAACGAAACTGTACAGAATACAAGCAAATAGTTGTCAATATTTTTCTCACCAGGCCGATCTGCACACTTCAGTCGCATAAACGTACAATCTGTCCGTTTTTTCGACATACGGAGGGAAAAAGATGCCATCCCCACCACGAAATTTATTGCATTCCGGCGTGCCCCAATATTTCCCATTCCCAATCGTCTCGTTATTATTCACGGTTCGGATCATGTTGACCATGCTGTTGTCCCTCACCCCGCTGTAAATCTCCCAGAGACCGTCAGAATTGGTCCCATTTTTCTGAATTTTATACAATTTGAGTACAGTTTTTTTAATTAAAATATTTATAAACTCAATTTTCTGCATTTTTTCCCCACAATTTCGCCCATTTTGTCAGTTTTTTCATAAATATGACGAAATATTTCTGTACCAACTTACATTCACAAACGGCGCAAACTGCCATCCTCGTCCCCCCACGTTCTGCAACTCGGGGGGAAGCGTGACATAGTCGCCCAGGATTAATTCCACCAGGACGAGAATAATGTCGTAGATGAAGTTGAGTCGCACGCCGAAAACGATGTCGTGAACTGAGACGGCTTTTCGAATGAACTTTTCCCCACTTAAGGGGCCCATCAACAACTCCATGAAAGATCGGTGCGGCAAGGGGAGATATTTCTCGGGGATCGTGTACAAAATCGTGGCCACTGCCTGGAATACAATTTTGATCATAATATTTCTGAAAATCTGTGCCAAATTGCAAAAAAATGTGTGTTACAAGTAAAGGAGCGTTTAGCACGTCCACGGTATCCGTTTCTGGTCCAATGGACAATTCTGGGACAAAAGTGTAAGTAATGTTCTGCCTGAAAAAGACTGTGTCTCGTTCCACGTTTGGCGTTATCTCATATTTTACACGCTTTTCGCTAAAATTGAGATCACAATAGTAAATATTTCCATAATTAGTGCCAAAAATTATGCAAATTCGCACCTACCTGTAAACATAGGGTCCGACCTCTTCTAAAATTGGTTTTGTTGTCCAATTTGATCCAACGTAATCATCAATATTCACGACACGCCAAACGTACACGTGTAGATGAATTGGTAAAGGAATGTCGACCCATTTGTCGTAAATCAGGGTCCCATTCGTTAATCGGGCTTCCTGCAATTAAAGTACGAAATAAAAATTATGGAATGTCGCACATTTTCAAAAAAATTCTTCAAATATATTTGCATAATTCATATTACATACCTTATCGATCATAATTTTTATCACAAATGGTAGCACAACCCATCCCAGAATAACTCCTAAGATAAGGACGACCACTCCGCTAATCGCAATGCATAAACTTATCTTTGTTCGCTTTTCCATATTAATAAATTAAATGTCCTAACTGCAAATTATGTTTCAAAAATATGCAAAAACTGACTGATCGATTTCAAAATAAATAAAAATATTCAGAGATTGGGAATCATCAGATCCACTTCAACCATCTAATAAAATTCCAAAAATCCAAACAACTCGTCCCCGTTCGGTACTTAATAAGTAAACACTAATTGTATACCTCGTATCATTAGTATCGATCGATTACTAGCTTGCGTAACACAAAAGAATGAATTGGTGATAACATAAATTGATTAATATATTCCATATCGATTAAGTAAGCTGCATGCCCAGTCAGATTTTAAGGCAGGTATAAGTAGTTTTACCTGATTATGAAACTTGATGGGTGCAAATTCGAACAAATGCAATACGATAATAGTATCAATCCAAATATTGAGTACAATTGTGATCCTCTTATCAACCACACTCCATCAATGGTCAATAACTTTGCAAATATGTGTGTGATTATTTCTTGTCGTAAATATTAATACATAATTTCAATGCCATTCAGTATTGTCGTAACGGGACGGGAGTGTCACCAGGTTAATGATGCACCATATGGGATTGGAAATTCCAGTAAATTATACTTGAGAATGTAATCAATCGCATCATGCCTATGTATAGAATTAAAAACAGCAACTTAAATTGCAAAAAAGGACAAAAATTGCAAAATATGGCAAAAATTGCACGAAAAAAAGATGATCTTAATCCTGAGCTAAACGGTTTGCAACTGGAGTCACGAAGATACAAAAGTTGGCATCAAGTTAAGATTTGTTATTTTGAAAAATAGATATGTATTTTCTTAATAATTCAGTATAAATATGCAGCAGAATCTTGACAATTAGTAAAAATATGCATAATTTAAATATGTCAGAATTATTATGCATATATTTCCACAGTAAGAAGTCACAATCACACTTATGTAAATCTCACTTATCTCAATTTGTACTTATCGCTTCAACCACCATGTAAAATATCCTAGAGCGGCTCCTCCTCCCAGCGTCCCTACGATTCCTAACCCCACAGCGGTCCATCGGCCAATCTTGGCTATTTTTAGAGGCGTCAAGTACATGGAGTTCAACAGATCGTAAAGCTCATCATTCATTTCAGCGCCCTGAAATGAATTTCGAAATGAATTGAACTCACTCTAATTCAAATTTTGAAAATTTTATGAAATTTTACTATTTGTACGTACCTCGCCTGCCCAGCAGATGGGGATATAACTAAATGGGAGCGTTTTAAACATCTCTCCCATCGTTTGAAACGGTTGAGTTTCGACATTTACTTGAACTCGTCGAACTCCTCTCAAAGGGACGCCAAGGGTCTGAAATAGATGTTGAATAAAATTAAAAATTTGCTGATTTTCGGAGGCAATTAGATAATCACTTGCAAAAAAGTGGTTTCTTGCGGCTATTTTGACCTGCAAGAAATACAAGGCGCAAGAAACTATGCCACACCGCTATGCCATACTTCATGCGGCTGCGGCGTATATTTCTTGCACTTTATTTCAGTTTGTTGCACCTCGCATTTTTGCGCTTCTTGCTTTGCAGTGCTTCAAGTATCAAATCCACAAGAACCAAAACCCAGATTTTATCACAAATTTCAAAATTTTATATCATTGCTCACTGGTTCGATATCCAAATATGTGTCGTGCTTTTCCTTGTCAGGCTTCATACCAGCAACTCCATTAATTATAAATTCCTCGGCGTCAAGAAAGTGAGGTTTTGACACAACCACGGGCGCACCTTGTGACAAATTTGCAATAATTATTTGCACCCTCTAAATATAAATAATTTAGCACTCAAATTTTACCAGTTTTGCAACTCCTCAATCTCACAACCCCTGTGGGGGCGCAGGCCGGATCTAACGGTGGTCTTGGTGGGACGCAGTAACACGCGTTTTCTGGAAATTCATCCGGATGTGCGAATAGTTCTCTCGTTGCAGAAAATCGAAGCGTGGGAACCCCCATGAACTCAGATTCATGTTGGTATGCTGCCCTAGAAATTGTGCGGACATAATTAATTAGTAATTTCATTAATAATTTCAGCAGCCTTTCATTTCTTGCGGGTTTGCTACATTTCCTACACTGCAAAGTGCAAGCAAGAAACGCTACAAATTCAAGGTGCAAGAAATGCCATGCGGTCATTTCTTGCAAGTGATTTCATTCGAAACACTGAATTTCAGACTATTTGTTAAACTAAATAAGTAGTTGTACTATTTTTCTCACCAGGCCGATCTGCACGCTTCCGTCGCATAGACGTATAATCTGTCCGTTTTTTTGACATACGGAGGAAAAAACATGCCATCGCAACCTTTCACTTTATTGCATTCCGGCGTGTTCCAGTATTGCCCGATGGTCTCGTTGCCATTCACCGATCGAATCTGGTTGATCCTGCTGTTGTCTTTCACCCCGCTGTAAATCTCCCAAAGTCCGTCAGCATTCGTTCCATTTTTCTGCATTTTTTGCACACAATTTCGTACATTTAGTCACAGTTGTTTTCATATGAAAATATTTATGAACACTGTTAGAAATCTGGTATATTCACACCAAACAAGTATTGATTTCTCGACATTAACGTTGCTACTCCTTGGTATTAAAATTATACCAGGCCGTAAAACTTGCTACTGATATGTTACAATTTTAATACGGAGCTATTACATACTAAAACGTACTTCTTATCAATATCAATACCACTTTGGTAGTCATACAATTACATGAATACCGCGTGGTATTATTTTAATACTGGATTTCTAAGATTGTACACAGACTCACATTCACGAAAGGTCCAAACTGCCATCCTCGTCCCCCAACGTTCTGCAACTCGGGGGGAAGCGTGATGTAGTCACCAAGAATTAATTCCACCAGGTTGAGAACAATGTCGTAGATGAAGTTGAGCCTCACGCCGAAAAGGATGTCGTGAACTGTGACCCCTTTCCTGATAAACTTTTCCCCACTTAACGGTCCCATCAAGATCTCGATGAAAGATCGGTGCGGCAGGGGAAGATATTTCTCGGGGATCGTGAGCAAAATTGTGGCCACTGCCTGGAACACAATTTTGTTTATAATATTTGCTAAAAATCTGTGCAAATTACAAAAATGTGCATGCATTACAATCAAAGGAGCATTTAAAATGTCGATCGCATCCGTTTCTGGTCCAACGGACAATTCTGGGACAAATGTGTACGTAACGTTCTGTCTGTAAGAGAGCGTGTCCCGATCCGGGTGGGCTGTTATGTCATATTTTACACGCTTTTCGCTAAAATTTGGGTCACGATGATATGCAATTAGTGCGAAAATTAGTTGGCAAACAAGTTTTCACGTATTTACCTGTACACGTAGGGTCCGACCTCTTCCATAACTAGTTTCGTAGTCCAGTTCGACCCAACGTAATCATTAATATTTACGACACGCCAAACATACACGTGCATATTTACGGGCAGAGGAATATCCACCCATTTGTCGTAGATCATTGAACCATTTGTCAATTTGGCTTCCTGAAAATGCAAAAAATGGATTTTTATATATTTTCAAAATTCAAAATTCTTCAATTAAATCCCGTGTTTCGTTTGAACGTCTAAAACTAATTTTGGCAGGTTACTGGCGAAAAACGTCCAAAACTGTGTAAAATAATTTTGGACGTCGGAAATGTCCAAAAACGTGTAACAGGAAAATGGGGCAAATTGTTACAAGCTCATTATTAACGACTTTTTTTGCAAATCTACTCACGGATATGTAATCTCTATTAATTTTGAGCATTTTAGTTGGTGTGAAATAGCAGGAAATTTGGAAAAACTTTTATTTTACCATGTTTTCTAATGAGAAATTAAGAAATTTTCCAAATTAAGCAGTAATACACACCAAGTTAATTTATATGTACGTCAACGGATTATCAAAAGATTCAACAATGAAGAACTTGTAAAATTTTGCCCCTTTTGTTTATTTTGGACGCTTTTGGACATTTTTATTCAAAATATTCAAAATTTTTGAACATTTTGTACGTCCAAATTCGGTGTTTAAAACAATTAAAACCACAGCGAAATGCCTGATTAAATCAGACCCATATGTATTTAATACCTTATCGATCATAAGTTTTATAACAAATGGTAATACGACCCATCCCAAAAGAACTCCTAAAATAAGAACGACCACTCCGCTAATCGTAATACATAAACTTATTTTTGTTCGCTTTTCCATATTAAAAATTTCTAACTGAAAAGTATTTTTTAAAACTATTCAAATCTGACTGATTCGTGATTGGTTTAAAAAAAATACAGATATTCAGAGATTTAGAATCATCAGATCCACTTAAACCGTGCAAGACTCACAAAATGGAGACTTGAAATCGTCTCTATTCAATAATAAGTTCATATCATTTGGGTCGATCGAGTACTTGCGTAACACAAAGGATTGAATTAGTAATTGCATAAATTGATTGATATATTTATTGATAAGGTAGGTCAGTTATGTCAATAATATGTAAGCACAGCCTGATTTTTAGCCCGAGTCTGGGCTTATGCGGAAAAATCGTGTCCGTCTGCGTATGTCCGCCTACTGATACGTCTACTGATAACTCTCGTTAAACTTATCTTATCGACTTAAACTTTTTTACTTATGCAGTATGAGACAAGTGAGAGTGAGATGTTAAGTTCGAGCATGGTCATGGAAAGCTAAAAATTTGTTAAGGTTTAAGAATATGAGTAAATCTAACCTGACTCGGGCCCTGCGGAGTTACACGATTTTAAGGTATGTACATATACATGGAATTTTTTACATGATTATGAAACTTGATGGGTAGAGATCGATGGTTGCAAATTTGAACAAATGCGATTATGATTATACGAGCTGTCCAATAAAGTTAGAATTTAAATTATGGCAATCAAAACAATTTGTCACAGCAGATAAAAAAATTAGATTAAGCAATTTAACAGCTTTAGGTAAAATGCGTATTGTCAACGAGGCAAAACGGTTTGGACCAATACCACAAAAATATATAGTTTTCGCAGAAAAGATTACCATTTTAAAATTTTAGTAAAGGCCGAACCGGCATTTTAGCAAAGGCCGATTTACCCAATTACTAAATGATATCAGGAATCCGGAAAAGTATGCCGGAAGAATTTTGCAAATCCGCCAATGAAATCTTGGTAATATGAACGGATTCAATTCATTGAAAAATAATTGCTGCAACATAATTTTTAAAAAAAGTTTTGCGAACTATATAAATCCTATCCCTGGAGATGTGTAAGTTCACAAATGATATTATTTCAAGTCCAATTTATGAACTTATTCTTATTTTGCTAATGAAGCGAACTCGTCGTGAATACCCTCATTGAGTACAATTGTATCTATGATCGTCTAATCAATTGTTTCATCAATGGTCAATAAATGCGGTGATAATTTGTTGAATAATACTTATTTATATAACTTCAATGCCATATATACTTATATAATTGTCGTCGCGTTTAACAAGACACTTAGATTGAAGAATGGCTTGTTATTAGGAGAAAGGGTTTGCTTGGTTTAGAAGGGGCTTGTTGTATGAACATGACATGGCGACAACTTGTCGAAATTTCGTCACGATTTCCAAAATTGTTGCATATGTTTCGGTTACATAAAGTTTCCTAATTGACAGCGAAAGGAAATTCTTTGCTGTCACTTGTCAGGAAAATCTCAAAAGTTTGTTGCATATCTATAAAATTCAATTTTACAACAAACTGTAAAATATATTTAAATGTTGACACCGTAGCACAACAAAACGACTTAATCAGGGTTTCATTGTGGTTTTAACCGAATTTTGGACCCCCAAAATGTCCAAAAGTTTCCAAAATAGAAAATGAGGCAAAATGTTACAAATTATTGAGTCTTTCGATAATCATTGACGTATATATAATATATTATATATGTAATTTTGAGCATTTTAGTATGTATAATTAACGGGTGATTAACGTACGACAAAGTTTTAAAATTCCTCAATTTCTCACAAGAAAATATGTTATAACAAAGATTTCCCAAATTTTGCAACAAATTACTCAATTATAGATCAAAAATAGCGGGAGATCAAAAATAGCAAATCAAAAATCAATGCTCAAAATTAGCGGGAGGTTACATACTTATCTGTGCATGGATTACAGAAAAAGTCTTTAATACAGAACTTCCTATTTTCAAATGTTGGACACTTTTGGACATTTTGGACGCCCATAATAATTTTGAACTCCTTTTAACGGTGTCCAGCCCAGCCCAAAAGTAGTTTTTGACGTCCAAAACGAGACACTGTATTTGATTTAATCGAAACTTCTTCATGAAAGAAACTGATTAAAAAAACGTCTTAAAAAGTTGCAAGCAAACAATTTCAGTATTTATAGTTTCCGGAGTTTTATTTTATATATTTCTTCTCAAAAACATGTAGGACCTTATAGTACAAAATTAATATCTTATCACGTATCACGTTACTAATACTTATTTAGGAGGAGTACAAAAATGCAACACTTTCAATATTTTATGACACTGACTACGAATCAAATATATATATCTTCTATTTTATAATGGTTGTGAGACTATCTTGAATAATTTATCAGTTACATTTTTAGCTCAGATCACAATTGTTAACAGTTTATGTAGGTCAGTTCGGTGAGTTCAGTAGTATTATCAAACTTCATCTTTACAATTACTAATCCGGCACGATTTGCATATTACAAAATTTTCATTAGAAATATCGTAATGCTGTATAATATATAGCATCATTTGCATATTATGCAAATATTTTATAGCTCTTCATAAATCCATATTTAACGTGCTTCACGCGCTACAAATCTACATGCGAAAGTTTCCCATTTAAAATTTACGACCATCATCATCTCAGATTTTGACAGCTATTAACTCTCCTAACGAATCTGGTCCCCCCAATTTTGGTGCAATTTGGCGTGACAAAGACGGAGCCGTCGTCGTCGATTTGATTTTCATCGTCATCCCCACGACTAGACGCGTTTGAGGAGAGGGGTGACGATTTTTTCGAGTACGGAATCTTCCCCCGATCAACCCCCACTGACTCGGCGATCTGGTTCAGATATTGTGGGAATCTTCGAGAAATGAAGTGATCCACGGATTTCATGGGGGACGAGACACAGAGGCGGAAATTACCCCCGTATTTTATCAGAGTGATGGAAATACCTGGAGAAATTTAAAAATAATTAGTAACTAATTGATTGGAAATTATAATTAATTAATTAATTTTACGTACACAAATTTGATTGTGGATGTTTCCAAAAGGTAAACTCTTTAACGGGATGTCCCCAAAACGTTAGGTTTGGAAAGGATGACTGCGTGTCGACCAGAGTGACATGGATGGGGTAATAATTCCCCAATTTTTTCTCGACTAGTGAATAAGCTACAGATTGGGGGAGCACGGCGGAAGAAAACTTGACCAAATAGGATAGCGCGAGTTGCTTCCAGGCAGTGAAAGTGTCGACTTGTTGGGCCAAATTCTGGCGTTAAAATAAAAAAATAAAGTTAAATTGTATGTAAAAATTCGTAATAATTATTATTATTCATTAATTCATTAATTACTAATTTACTAATTCATAATTAATCCTACTTTGAGCTCTTTCGGAATATCGCACAATCGCGTCGGTAACTCAACAAGTTTCTGCCCAGTTGAGTAAGACGTGTTTGAAGCGGAAGAAACCGTGGCACCAATCGTGACCGGGTTTGGGATACAATTCTGTAATTTAAAATATAATAAAAACTTATAGAAAATGCATTAAAACAATTTTTGGCAAGATTTCGATTCAGCCTTTTCACCCACCTCGAGATAATAATCTTTCAATGCTAACGAAACAGCGGTGAGAAATATAGAACTTTCCGTCCCCTCGACGTTCCCATCAGAAATTATCTTGTTGCTAATTTCGTGTAAAAACTGGACCGAAAGCTGTCTCGACCACGACACGCTGTTACACATTTCTCCACTTTTTGTCGTCTTATAGTAAAGTCCGATCCGATTTGGGGAACGATTAGCGACATAGATTTTAACCACGATGCTTGGGATGTATAAAATTGCACGAAAAATTTGCCACAAATTGGAACAAAGTTTTTTCGTAATGTCTAAAATTTTTGAAATCTGAGCACTTTTACGCATCATGGTATCAGATAGTTCGAAGAGGACTAGTTTTCCGAGGGCGAGGCGAGAATTAAATTCGGCTTGACGTGTTCTCAGCGTTATCCAATTTTCACAGTTGATCAGGAATGATTCGATACCCTGAAAGTGGCGAAGAAAAAAATTGTAATAATTTTCAAGACAATAGAAAAAATTTGCAAGAAAAATTGAATTTGTTTAAAGCATTAAAATTTTAACTATTTTAAATATTTGAGAGAAAATTGTAAAAATGTGTCAAAAAATTTAAAATTGCAACAATTTGGGAGAAAATTTTAAGAATTTAGAAAAAAATGGTAAGAATTGGCCAGAAAATTGTAATAACTTGCAAGTAATTTGCAAAAAATTGTAAGAATTTCCGAGAAAATTGAAACAATTTGCAAAAAGCGTGTGCCTACCTGCGCCATGGACATCCAGAACAATCTGCTCTTATCTTTCCAACATTTATTCTCCTCTTCCCTATATCCCATCCCACCTTCCAGCTCGCACGGGATGAAAGTACCACTTCCTGCCTGCTCCACTTCCAGTAGGGCCCCTTTTTGTCCCAAACTGCTCAAGAACATTGCCACGATGGCCCTTTCCTTGAGGAGGAGTCTATGAAACCGGAGCACAATCAGGGTCGTCATGATCCCCGGATTCTCCCGACTCGATAACTGGACGAGGTTTACTCCCCACGGGGGCACGGACCCCTTCAAAGGAGACGACACTATTTCACTGACATATTTCTGAAGCACCGATCCCCCGCCAAGTTCTCGCACGGGGTCGTCGGTTATCCGAATTCCGTGAAATTTTGAGTCTGTCAGTGCCACGTGATTCGAAATGTTGAACTCGGTACGAGAACTGCTTTCTTGTTCCCAAACTAGGACGCGAAGCCGCGAGCTGAGCACCCTTCCGAGAAGGTTGAGTGGGGAGGAGGGTGCCTGGATTCTCGCTGTAAGACCAGATCTTATCCCTTCCACGTCCAGACTGTCGCCCTTCACCCAAATTAGCGAGGTCACGAAATCCGATTCTATTCCGAAGGATGGAGATTTCCTGGAAAAAATATTTTATATGCATTTCTGTTCAGAAAATCAAGTAAAGTTAGCGTAGGATTCGATGCTTCGTCACCAAAATCGTTAAAACTATCAAATTGTATTTTTCGGCTCTGGAAATTTATTTTAAAATTCGGGACGACAGCAGTTAGTAAGTTTATTTAGAATAACGGCGAGTTTTCAATTTTTTTGAAGGCTTATTAAACTTGAGATTTCCTTGAAGAACTGTCAAAATCTGGAGTCTATATATCTATTTTAAATTTTAAATGGCTTGCTCTACAAATTAGTCATCCAGAATTTTTAAATAAATTTCCAGAGCCAAGAAATGATTAAAAACGCCATGATTTTGACGAGTTATCGAGTCCTAAGTTAATGTTAGATACTTATGTTCATCAATATTTTTTTTACTCACCTTGCATTAAAATCATCACAAATTCTTACTTCCGGATAGTATTTTTTGACTAGGGATATCCTCACTTTTCGATAGAGCTGTATTACTGCAGAAAAAAGTACATAGTCAAATTCTCATCTCATTTTTCACCTAAATTTGTCATATTTACCACAAAATGAGACTAGTAAGATGGGCAGGCAGACGAGGGGGAGGAGAATTCCTACCGCCACGTGGTACAGCAGGGTCGTCCCCAAGAGTGACCTCAATTTAGGATATCGCCCACTCAAATAAGTCCTCGCACTGGTCACGTAATCAAAAATTCTGCTCCGAAGACTGGAATATTTTGTGCTCCGGTACAAAATGAAGGGCGCTGCGGAGAAGGATTTACACTTGGAAAATTCACGACGTTTCTTTCGCAGTGATAAGGGCGACGATGATAACGATGATTCGTGATGGTCCATTTTTCTTTGTGTAGCATGAGGATTAATGATCAGATAATTTATATTTGAGGCTGGGATGCATGCACTTTTGTTGTAAAATTAAAATTTCAGAATTTTCTCCGTTTATTTGTGTTAAAAATCCATCTGCAATTAAAAAATTAAGTAATTAGAATATTAGAATACATACTTGCATGAATATTCTATGCATATTTTAGGCACAAAAACTCACTAAATATGTGCAGTATTCACTAGTATATGTAAGTCGGAGTTAAGAAAAATGCTGGGTAAAACCACAAGGACAAGGAAAAAACTTACTAAAATTTCATAACTGCTCCTCGTATTTTTTTTGCGAGTACAAAATATTTTTCATACGTACTCAAGGCAATAATAAAATATAGTTCCGTTTTGGTTGTATTTTTTTCCGAAAGCTATATATGTAAATGTGCATGCTTTCGGAATTTTAGAAAGTCATGTCATGTAAACGGAAATGGAAAATATCACATATTCACTTCTAGTTAAATGGTCTGCATTTTCAGCTGCACAAAGGACAAAATTATTGAGAACTTGTTAAAGTTCATGCTCAAATGTAAATTTTACTATTGTAAAAAATATTTCCATTACTTAATAGATTGACCAGTCCTCCTGTACTAAGTTTTAACTTATTCGATTCCGTACTTAATTAAAATATAATCGAAACTTTAAAATTTCTATTTAAAAATTGACTTGGATTCCTTTAACAAATTGTTTACAGTTAAGCTTAAATTTGTAACATTTTAAACTTAAATTTTGCAAAAGAATTTACTTTTATTTAACCTTGCTCGATTAGATTCTGGATTTCACTTTAACTGAACAATTGCACAACAATTTAGTATTTTTTTTATCGTGGGAGTTTTCCGTTTCTCGTCCAAGTTATTCCATGCAAGTGGAGTTTGTACGAGTCTAATGGAATAAATCCACGTGTATTAAACTAACCATCTCAATAAAGTTCCACACAGATTTCGCATGGATGGAGCAATTTCCCATGATGACGAGCAAAACTGGACCGAGCACGTATTTACTTAATGTATCTGTACCTATACTTGAAGTGAGTTAGTTATGTGCTGTGCGGATGGAGCTAAACTCACGAGAAACCCTAGTCTCAGCACAAGGTACTTCAGGAGGCCGTAGGTTTAAGCTCCACCCGCACAGTACATAACTCACTCACTTTATGTATAGTGCAGTCGATTATCTCGATAACTCTGATGCAATACATTTATTGCCCGTGCCACTCGTAGTCCATTAAGTAATTGAAATTTACCCGTAAAACTGATAAGCTACGCAAGGGAACAAAGGTTTCTGACGAAACTGTTCCTCAGTTCCAAGTCCATCCTGACCAATTCATTAACCTTGCAAATAATTTAAAAATAGTACAACTTGTGCGAAATTGTATTTTCTGGAAAGTTCGCGAATAAGTATAATAGTGTGCCCACGAGAAAATAATTTCGTATTATGCAATGACTTACTTGCTTGTTAGTAAATAAGACAATGCACAATTGTGCTGAATAGAATTCTCACTGAATGAATTGTTAATTTGCATGCATGCAATCGCAAATGGCAATAATTCGCAGGAAAAGAGGATATCTACATTTGCACACTTGAATTGATTACATATTCGCTGCACAAGTGTGTTCTTTTTTTCATAGAAAAATTATGTACGTCCGTGTGTATGGTTATGGTCTGGAAATTATTATTCTGGGTAAAAGTTGATTGATATCAAATCCGCTCAGGATCAATTTCCTCTACGTCACCGCGTCAATAATTTAGCACTAAATCGTATATCCATTATTATTCCGTTATTTATGTCATTATGTGGCTGAACTGTTAATGACAATATATTTATATATTAGGGAGCGTCCATAAATCACGTGATCGATTTTTGGACAATTTTGACCCCCTCCCCCCCCTTGGTGACCAATGGTGATAAATACATTACCCCCCCCCCGTGGTCACGTGACAGGTTACACATTAAACCTAACTTACTGTAAAAAACATGAAACCTATTTTTCGCCAAGTGTGATTTTTTGTGGCAGATTTTTTTCGCAAAAAGTTTTTTCGCTAAACTGACCTATTTCCGACATGACAACCCATAGCACAAATTAATCTAATAATAATATTCCTGTGTTTTTTTAAATCCAGTTAAATTAAATTTTAAAATTATCGAAAGAATTATTTAATACTAATGAGTAAGTATACAAAGTAATTTAACATTCATGACATCTTAAGGACAACTGCCTACACTTTATTTCTGAAAGAATAATGAGAGTTCTATTAATGTTTACTGAAATTTGGAAGAGTGGTACATATATGCAAACCAGACCCAAGATTGTCAAGTAAAAATTTAAAAATACGCCGCATAACGAATTTTAGATAAAAGAGGTTCACTATTAAGTAAACACATATTATTAAATTTATTTAAGGCGCGTGATAGTATGCGAAGAGACTTTATTGTTACTCTCTTCACATTTACTGACCTCAGAAATTAAAAGAAAAACTTTTCGTGGCATGTCACGTGACTGCCGACCATTACCCCCCCCCTTGGTGATAGATGGTGACAAATTTCAGACCCCTCCCCCCCTATGATCGATCACGTGATTTATGGACACTCCCTTACACGTCAAGGTTTAATTGTACTCAGCCTCTGCCAACACGAAAAATGTGGTGTACAATTAAACAGCGTAAATAATTATGACTTACAAAGATTAGTTGCACTCCTTTTTACCTTAGTTAAGTCTCAATATCGACTAAATAACTTTGCAATTTCAGATATTTTTGCGTAAGTACATGTAAAATCCTAAAGATAAATATTATTGATGATCCAACAAAAATCCGCATATTTAACGAATATCAATAATATTTAATTACTGAATAACACTACACGTCGCATAAGCGTGGTTTTCCTAGTTTCTCCTTAATCAGCAACAATTATTTGATTTGCATGATCATCATTTAACGTAACGTAACATAAACCAGGACGAATAATATATTTGGCAGAGGAGTGAGTGATTCACACTCAAACCATGCAAATCTGCTCGTGGTTTACAGTGATCTGTTTACTTGACCCACAAGCGTAAATACGAGGCCGGGACTTGTACGTACTTAAATTATTGATGAGCCACATAATACATACTTAGCAATATTTTTAATGAGCGACTAACCGTATCGTGCACACATACGCGTGTAATTATATTATATTCTTCGTGTCCTTCGAGTTCCAAATTCCAACGGCATATGTTATTTATGTATTATTCAGCGTGAAACGTAGTAATTCGAGCAAAGAAATTTAATTGCTGAAAAATACTTTAATTTTTCGATCTGCAGATTTTCAATTAAAATTCAGTTAATTGGTATAATTTTGATCGGCACGAAAATCACTCAGAAAATCGTTGTTGAGAAAGTTACGACGTTTTAAGAGATAATTTCTAGAATCTACTGATTTTTAATTAAAATGCACGGAAATTACTCAGAAAATCGCTGCTCAAAAATTTGTTCACCTTTCTACATGACTTTTGAGATAAGACAAAGTAAACCTGAGGTAAGACCAAAGTCGTCTGAAAGTCGAGTCAAGGAAGGATAAGGACGAATATGTGCGTCTCTTCTGACTCAAATCGGGGCATTTATCCAGGTGAAATAATACATAAATGACATACAAAATTGGGCCATCACCAAAACCATGCCAAAGTCAAGTCAATAATTTTCCCCATTATTTATGCACCACTAGATCAATCGGAAATCGATAATTTTTACGTTATGCATATTTCCCTTCCCAAGTTAAGTATGCACAGTGGCCGCGGAAGGGTGCGGACAGAGGGGCAATGTCCCCACGGTGTTTCGATGTCCCCATCATCTCCCCATGTTATAAAAACCCCTCCCTCCCCTTTCCTGCAATGTTAATGTCCCCGGTTGTCCCCACACTTTCCGCGGCCATTGAGTATGTAGATTGGGTCAATATTAACTCCATTAAAATGGATTACACGTGGAAAACGGGAGAGTACTTATAATAATGACGGGTCTAATGGAAACGTATTTACGGGCCTCCATTAAGCAAGTAAATTGCTCTTATTGCGTAGACAAACTAATAACAACAACCAAAGAAATTCCTGGACTGCTGTAGAGTGGAGTGGAAAAAGCCGTTCTTTGTTTCTTTCGCAGAAAAAAACTGCATAATAATTAAATTCATACGCAGTAAGAAGAATGCGAAAGGTCTCCAGGCACGATTAGATCTTCTTCTTCTTCTCGATGTCTTGGTGCATCTCTTTATTTTATTCAATTAATTATGACAACCCTTTTCGGCACGAATATCACCCAAATTTCAGAAAATTCCGTGCATTTGATGATTTGCTGCATTTCATATTTCACGTAATTTCATTTCATTTATTTAAATTTATCTATCGATTTCTTAAAAGAAATAATAACGTATGAATTTCCAACTATGTCCGTGCTGACCTGATCAACAGTTCATTTCAAATTCTCCCAATTATTAAAACCTTTTTCGGCACGGATATCACTCAAATTTCAAAAACTTCAGAATCAATGCTTCATAAATGTGATGATTTGCTTCATTTGTTTTTTCACGTAAGTTAGATAAATTCATTTAACTTCGTTTACCAATTTCGAACAAGAAATAATAATTACGCATGAGTTTACCGTCAATCTGATTAACAATCGATTTCAAATTCTCATCATTATTACAACCTTTTTCGGCATGAATATCACTCAAATTTCGGAAAATTCCGAATCAATGCTTTCTTTACATTTAGCTTCATTTATCAATTAATTTCTTACAATATAAAATTCCGTATAAATTTCAAACTAACCTGATCAACAGTCCACCATTTCAAATTCTCCAAATTTTTGGTTACACATAAATCCACAAAAATTCACGACCCGCACCAAAAATTGCGACTCACATAACAAACCCCACTTAAATTTCACTTCATTACTAACGATAAACACAAATCAATACCACGAATAAAAAAATAATCCACACTTTTGCATGCATAACTTAATGCGTAGATTGTTATACGATGAGACTAGATTAATTCCTGCTTCTTCGTCTTCTTCTCCTCAGGAATGCGGATTATACAGAGTTTGCAGACTACAATACCAGATCGTACCAGACGGAACGCTACCAAATACCAATCCTACCACAACCACGACACCATCACAACTAAATAACTACACCAACAACTAAATACATAAAATAAGCAACTTTGTTGTTAAATGCATACCCAATGCAACTTCTTTAAGCCAACTAAACTACGTACGTAAGAAGCTTCCTAAATCGTTCTTCTCACTAAACTGCTCGTCTCACCAAGTAAAATCTGATGAATGAAGATGTTCAGGTACTCAACCATGCATAGGAACCAAAACCCTTGTCTTTTTGCTTTGTGACCAGTTAGGCCAAATCCCATATGCCCCACACACACCTCCAAAAAGGCTCTCGTTAATCTAAATCTGAACTAATTTTAAAGTGGGTTCGTAGGCTGGTAGAAGAGATAACAGGACATTTGCCACCACCACGACCATCACTGCCTTGCCTTACCCACCGAAACCAAGGTATTTATTGTCAGAAGAAGTGATGCTTAAAATATATCTCACTTTAGTTTAAAGACAGACGCCGAACTAAATTAGGATACGATTGCATTGTTCGTTCCTTCATCTTCGTCATCGTTCACCTACTTTTACTGCACATCATGAAATGAAATGACATGACAGACAATAATTTATGCACGTGTTGTATCCAATTTTAATCAACCTTTTCACTCACTCCTGTTTATATTTAGATGGGCTACTAAATAAATAATAAGACAACAATGTGTTGAATATGTGGGCAGGATGTGAGACTGGATTTTTAAATTTGATTCATGGGCTTGGCTTTACTAAATAGGTGGCAATTTAGCGAAGTAAATTGCAAAATTAATACGATATGATGATGTGACCTTTTCTTAACCTCGGGTCATCTATCCAACTTAAATATATAGCTTATCTACTAGTAAGTGCTTACCTTATCTAAATTCAGTGATAGGTCTCAGACATCATATTATCTCTTCTTGACTTTGACTTATTAAAGGTTAAAGAACTGACTGATAAAAAAACTAATTTCTTGTCACTTATTGAAGTTCAACCTCGTCTTCAGTTTGATATTACGCGTTCCACTCCCATTTCATGTCGACTCAAATTTGTCGCACGACTTTTATCGCACGTATTCCTGACTAACTCGTAACTCGTAACCATCATTCAACTGCTTATCGATGGGTTATGTATGCATAAGAAAGGTCTATGCCACTAAATTTAATCCTAAACTGCCTTTATTAATACAATTATTAATCAATTAAACCTCTCTTCACTCACATCATATTTAGTGATTTTGTAGAGTTAAAAAGTGTAAAGAACGAAGATCGTGATTATCCCGATAAGCGGTCTGGATTGAGTCGGATATCTTAAAAAAATTAATGTAACTGATTCACCGTCAGTCCTGGTGTTTGTCTCGTCACTAAATATTTTAATATTTTAATAACTACACGAACGACACACAGCAAATTATTGTTAATTGCTAACACTATGCACATTCAAGACTTAAAACTGAAGCCACACCTGCAGGATGCTAAGAAAAATAGCGGACTTCAAAGAAGTAGAAGAAAAAAAACTTATTCAATTTAATAATTCTAAGCACAGCCCGTCGTCATCGTCGTCGTCAATGCATGCTCGTCATGCAACATTTTGAAACTTGTTATCAATAAGAGATGAAGAAAAGGTGGAATCTTTTAGTATGCAATGCAATGAATGATGATATTACCACAGGCGGTAATAATGCATGCATACATACATACGTAAAATATGTATGTATGTACATACACATGTAAAAGGAAATAGTAAATTTTTAATCAGTAGAGAACTTTCATCTCCAATTTGGCAAGGCAAGACCAAGTCGTCGATTTAGTATGATTGAACAAAATGCAATGCAGTAGCCAAGCCCATAAATAAATACTTGAAGCAACTTTCTTTTCAAGAATTCACATAATTTTACTTGCAGTTAACTCGTTACTTACTTTTTTTAAGAAATTATAATAATCATTCTAATTATTTTAACAGGCATTTGCGAAGATTAAACATGATTAACGTAGGGCTCCATACCTCATCGCCAAAATCTTTAAAATCAGCACGTTGGAAATCATTTTTGGGTTCTGGGAATTTGTTTTAAAATTCTGAACTACAAATATTTTTTAATTGGCAACGACCAGTTTGTCGTCCAGAATTTCAAAATAGGCAAATCCCCAGATGCCAGAAATGATGAAAAATGTGCTGATTTTGACGATTTTGGTGTTGAGTCCTAACCCTAAGTGAAGGTTGAACTTGTACAAGATATCAGTCAAATGACGGTGAATTTCCGATTCCAGTCGAATTTGAGACCCAGTTTGCTTCCCTTATATGGGCCAAGATCAAACGTCATGCGAGTTGGGTAGTCGATGGGTTTTCCATTCCTCGAAAGGGACACGCTAATTGGTCCGTTGTTCTGGGAAAATGTGACCAAAATCCCGTAACCTCGTGAACTTATGCTGGAAGGAAAGTTGAACGTGATGCGAGGCCAATTATGCTGGATTTTGAATTCCGTAGTAGCCTCCTCCACTCCAGAATTGATCTTGAAGTGGGTGAACTTCTCATTTTCGGAGATACTGAATCGCAATCGGACGTCTTCAAGGTGACCGATAAGCACGACTGGCCATACAGCAGGTGGGGCAGAGTCCCGGTCAGCTTCATTTTTCATGGGTGCGTCGATGTCGTCTTGTTGGGCCATACTTTCATGAGAGGCGGGACGTATCCCCATCAAATCGATACGCGGCGGCATTATCTGCAATAAGATCGGTGCAGATCAGAACATCAGATGTGCTAAATCATTTAATTTATGTACGTCAATTTATTATAGGGCGAAACCCTGGAAAGCGAAGACTTTGTTCGTTGTCTGTCTGTTTGTCTGTCCGTCAGCAGGATAACGGGAGAACGCATCAAGATAATTAAATCAGTTTGCAGTATCATACATATGACCCCAGGGGAGGATCTTACCAGCTTTTGGGGTAAATCGGACCCCCCCCCCTCGAGGTCAGGGGGTATGGTCACATACTTTTTGGGGAATTACTAGTTTCACCCTATTACTACATTTTGTTTGTAACGGTTTATTACCGTGCAGGATGGACCACCGGCATTCTCAGAGTCAACTTTATCATCAAGATCCATTGGCGTGGTGGTCACATTCTTGGCCGTGTTTGCATCGCCGTCTCCGCCACACGGCTCACCAAACATGTTAATATTGGGCTGGAGGAGGAAACTTAAAAAATTCAAGTGAAGGCTGAAAATTTGACAGATATGCAAATATTGATGTATGCAAATTAATATTATTTACGTCTGAAGTCATATCAATGTGTATTTTAGGACTTGGATTTTGCTTATGTTTGCAAAAAAATTCATACATATAGATATTTTTGCAGAATTCTTGTCTCGAATTTTGGACATCAATCATTTATTTTATTTTTTCTCTCGGCATGAAACCCTAACAATAAATAAATAAAATGAATAAAAATAAAAATCTCATCGCATCAACTTATCCTTCTTCAATTTAATTACGCACTTTTGCACCTTATCAAAAAAATAAGGAAAACGTATTCATAATTACACTTTGCCATTCATCATGTATTAAAAAACATGAGATATCAATTGTGCTCTTGAGATTCGTATGTATCTAAATAATAATAATGGTCCACCAGACCTTGAAATCAGAATGTATGTACATACAATTTGTTATTATGCAACTACCCAGGAGGACTCCGAGCCGTATAATCAGTTATGTATAACTTGAGTTCAATTAAATACCAAATAAAATTTAATGACCTCTACCCAAAAGCATTCATGATTTCCAGCAGAAAAAAAATTAATATACAAGTACAAATCGAACTCTCCAATTCAAAATTGTACGAATAACGAGCTATACATGCATACGTAAATATCTACAAATTATGCATGTGTAGTATCTCATCTTCTATACGTACTCACAATCGCAATCTGTCCATACACATACAAATTACTACTTTGTATCAGTATCAAATTGATGCACTTTTACAGACATTGACTGACACCACTATGTAAATTCACAATAATAATATTTGCATGCATGCAGGTATGGCATGTCATGTTCCATTACTTGGAGTTATTTGCAATTTCTTTTAACATAAATAAGTAACCATCCTTATTCCGTCTTATTCACCATCTTCTCATCTCATCCATCAAAATAAATATGTAAAGATCTCGAGATTCCATTCCGCTGCACTCCGGTTTGTTCAATATACATATTTGTATACATTCCACTACTTATGCAACATCATCATCTCCAGTCAAAAAATTGTATGTGCTACTAAATATTTCTTCTCTCTAACAGTCAGCCTCAGGTGATTCCTATAATAAATCCTCCCTTTTTCAGTGAGTAATTGTTAGTTTTTATCCTCCATAAACACTGCTATTTGCCTTGCGTGACTATTATATCATCGACGCCACGGCCACGCGGATCGGCTCATAAACTGCTCCAGAGATGAGATTAACTCTATTATTCCCACGAGTGAGTGAGTCAATCGGTGGCATTTAATCGAATCGCAGTCACAGGTCACAGGATCATTCCCGTCAGAATTTACATAATTTTCCTTGTGATACGACACACCTAAATTATTTACTATTGAAATCAAAGGGAACAATTAAAACAAAGCCAGATCCGACCAGACAGAATTTGTATTGTTTATTTATCTCGTCATGATAAGCAAATATTAGTAACACGACGGTATTATTTAGAACTTATCATTATCCGGCATTAGTTTGCCTCGTGGGTCAGGTGATAAGTGTGATATCAACGGACTCGACACACATTTCGTTTACATAAGCGTATTCGTTTTGCATAATAACAAATAAGATTCATCAAAAAAAGGCAGACATAACACACCAAAAAACAACTAACAAAGGGATATAAAGTTCCAGGTACTGTTGTTCTTGTGGAATTGAGCGTCATAAAAAAAGGAAGAAGAAAAAGGTTCGACTCTCTGGAAAACATAGTCGTAAAATCAGTTCCTTTCTACTGCTTTGTCTGTCCAGTCGGTAATGAAGTAAAATTGTTTGTAGGAAGAGAAAAACTTGAAATAATTCCGGAAAAATATGGCGTTTTTACTATCCCTCCCCTGGAATTGGGGAACAAGTGAAATTCTCGTCGTAATCGCTGCGATAACTTATTTCTATTTTTGGTGCACGAGAAAACCCCCAAATTTTCCACCAGGTAAGACAACATAAACTTTAATTGTTGCATAATTTAGATGTGAGAAAGAGCTTTCCGTGCTAATTTTTAGGTCCACGAAGGCTCCCACTTCTCGGAAATCTTCACCAGTTGGGTTCCGAACCGCATAAGGCGTTCATGAAAATGCAGAAAGAATACGGCGACATGTTTTCCATTTATTTTGGGAATAATCCGTAAGAATTTTATTCTTATTTTGATTTCATAATATTTATGTCATGAAAAATGTTGCAGTGCGGTTATAATAAACGATCCAAAGCTGTTACGAGAAATGTTTTCCGAAGCCGTGTTCAGCGGTCGGGCCAATTTTTTGAAACCCTTCCAAGATCGAACCGGTGGAATTCCGAGAGGTTTGTTTATGCGGATAAGCACTTATCTAAGTTAGTGATATAGAAAAACTCATGCCTGGCACCTTTTAGGCGTCATCTTTACCCACGAAGCCACTTGGGTCGAACAGCGTCGCTTTGCTTTGAAGACTTTAAGAGATTTCGGGTTCGGAAAAAAATCAATGGAGTCGATGGTTCAGCAAGAGGCGACCGAGTTGATTGAAACTTTTCGAAAAATGGCAGGAAAACCGATCCAAACTCAAAATAAGTTTAATGCCGCTGTGCTAAACGCTCTGTGGACGTTAATCACTGGAAATCGGTATTCTCACGACGATCCCATGCTGCACGATCTTATCAAGCGACTTACTTCGTACGTTGTCATCTTACCAGTTAAATACTTATTGATAAGCGGTTATCTTATTCGGCACAATATTTCCTTTAGGACCGTATCATCCTCCCGTGCTGCTGGTGCCATCCTATTTTTCCCATTCCTCTACAAACTCCGGGTGTGGTTTCCCTTCCTCTTCGGACCTTCTGCCGCACAGAGAACGGAGGTTAAAAATCAAAATTAAATATGTTAGATTAATTTTTGTCTAATTAGTTTTGTTAATTAGACGCAAAAAAAGACGTTGGCCTTTATCCGACAACATATCAAAGAGCATCAGGACACTTATCAGGCTCACGCCGTCCCCAGAGATTTCATTGACGTGTACTTGGGTGAGATGGAGAAAGCCGCGGTGGGGTCCAGTTTCGACGGGGAGGAAGGAAGTACGTTCACATTATTTATTTATTTCATGGTGGACGATTTTTAATTTTTTTGTGCCTCAGTAAAAAATCTTGTGTACACAATGCTCGACCTATTCATTGCTGGAGCTGAGACCACTTCGACCACGCTGACCTGGATGTTTCTTCTGCTCGCTTTGAATCCCCAACCACAGGAGAAACTATTCGAGGAAATCGACAGTGTCGTGGGAAAGAGTCGTCTCCCATCGTTGCATGATCGACCCAAGTGAGAACAATTAGATAATTAATTAATTAATTAACGAACAATTAGATAACTGAAAGTCATACTAGGCAGTTAGCAAACCTACGTTTTTAAAATTTCTGTAACTTTATCTCTTGAGTTGGGTCAAAATTTCCGGAACCGATCTTGAAATCTCTCTTGCCTGTCTTCTGAGCATTTTTCATACAGTTTCTAAAAATTTTAAAAACGTAGGTTTACTAACTTCCTAATAAATTAAATTCAAAATTAATTTTATCCTCCATCCAGCATGCCGTACACGGAAGCCGTGATCATGGAAGTCATGCGGTTCAGCGCGATGGTTCCCACCGGCGTGTTTCACAGCGTCTTGGAGGACACAACCTTCAAAGGCTATTTTCTCCCCAAGAACACCATCATCGTTTCCAACTTGTACGCCTGCATGAAGAGCCCCGCAATTTGGGGGGATCCAGACACCTTCCGGCCAGAACGTTTCCTTGCTGGCGATGCCAAATCCGTCGTACGACACGAAGCCTTGCTCCCCTTTTCCACCGGGAAACGAGTCTGTCTCGGCGAAAGTTTGGCGAAAGATGAGCTCTTCCTCTTCACGGCGTGTCTCTTCCAACGCTTCAGAGTTACACCAGACCCCAACGGACCCCCACCCACGATGGATTATCATATGGCAACCGTCCTCATTCCCATGCCGCACAATCTGGTTGTTCATGACAGACAGGATGAGGAGTAGATTATAAACGTGTGCGTCACTTTGCATAATCCCTCCCTTTTCCATAACGGTTATATTACAGAATTTTTATTCCATAAAAGTTAGTCACATGGCATAAATAACCACCTTCCATAATACATTTTCTCATAAATTATAAAAAGGAATAACTGACTTCTAATTAAAAATTAGAAGTGCCGATTATAAATACATAAATTCGTAATTAATCTAATGGTAATTTTATTTATCAGAGTATAAGCTGTGTTCGCCGAGTTTGTATAAGAAATTATGCAGAAGAAAAAAATGTATCACGTAATTAATTATATTTACATCGTATAATTTTATTTAATATATATGTATAAATTTTGATTAAAATTAAATAAGTAACAAGGATTCAGTTTCATCTCAACTTTGTGCATGTAATAAAATTCTATAAATGTCCACATTTTTATGTAAATTTTTATTTTTACTTACATACATACTTACGTAAAGAAAAAAGTACTTTTCAGGGTGTATGGGAAAAATGAGAATTTCCTTTAAGCGAAATGTCAAGTTGCACAGTTTTGTAAACAACAAAAAACAATCAAATGTGTAAGCACCACACCGCTGTTGATATTTTTTTCTTACATTGCGAAACTTATTTATAAATTATAATTCGTTGGCATTAACTTTTAAACATATTAAAATTTACAATAAACACAAATTATTAATGATTAATTTGTAAAGCATTGCATTATCATGCCGAACTCTTCTCTTCAAAACGTGTCCTCTCGTCGCTTATCGTCTCCCTCTTCGTCGTCGTCATCGACATCTCCGCCGACGATGAATAACCCACACGATAACAATTGTGGTCATCAGCATATTCCAGTGACGAAGCATATTCACCTCCCTCCACTGCCTCCCTTGTCGCCACTCGGATTCGACATTGTCCTCACGCTCAACGGTCTTTTGTTCTACGCTTTGCAACTTCTCCACCTTTATCGAACCGTGTGGTGGTTACCGCAGAGTTTCAACAGTGGGGGTGGTGGTGTGGTAAGTTGATAAGTGATATTAAAAATCAGGGCGGAAGGCTTTGTCAAAATGCTGGATTTTAATTTCCGGTTAGGATTTTCAGGGCGTCACGCCCACAAAAAGACGAGAATCTGCATGGAGAATAACAATACAACAGTCATACGAAATTACAGGGTTTGAGAAGAAATTAACTTTTTATATAATCTCACTGTCAAAATACATTGGTTTCACGATTTTTTAAAAATAAAGTATTTTGACAAAAACGTTAATTGCTTCACAAAACCTGTAATTTCGTATGACTGTTGTATTGGTATTCTCCATGCAGATTCTCGCCTTTTTGTGGGCGTGACAGCCCTGAAAATCCAACTCTGGGGAGAACGGAACTCAAAATCCTGCATTTTGAAGAAAAATTTTGCACACCTCGATAAAAATGCACAATTAATTTAATAATGCATGTACATTTTGATTTTGACGATTTGTGTAACGATTTCATAACAGCACCTCCACCTAATATCGCCTCACCTGGCGATCATCATCCTGACCGTGATGACCCGACGCATCGTGTACTTAATCTTGTCGAAAGTGATTTCTAGTCAAACCTTTCTCGTGTACAGTCTTGGGATTGGAATGATTGCCTCGATTGCATGGAATGCAGCGAAAATAGAGCATTTGACCTGGTTAAGGGTCATATACTTGTTGGGACCGTGAGTTAAATTGATTAAAATAATTATAAACCTGAAGCATAATGAAATTATTTGTTATTGTTAGGATTCCACTTCATCTTTACACCTACGGGCCGACATTAGTCCCCTTGTTCCATCAGCCAGATTACGATCCTGTTCAACCCCCCGAAAACTCGGTGCATCACACTTGCACGACACACCCACCCGCAATTCGGCAAGAGTGTGAACAACTACGGATGCAATTCAACAAAAGAATCAAGTCCGTTTTTTACTCTTGTTTTGTGACCGTGTATTATGGTTGCTTCGTTCCGTGGGGTTTTTGCAAGGTAAGGACAATTTATCGAGTCATAATTAGAGGTCTCTGGGTTCTCCCAGCGTATGATCTCCGATTTTGGCCAAATTAGCGTCAATTGATCACAAATTAATTTAGTTAATATGAAATTTGCAACAGACACGATCTGCCAATGCTCAGGTTTAGCGGATAAGTGCGTCCAAGAGGAGAAAACGCGCAGTTCGAAAGTGTAAAATTTGTCAACTTTATGAGGCGTTTTCTCCTCTTCAGATATAAATATCTCTGCCAAACCTGAGCATTGGCAGACCGTGTCTTTTGCAAATTTCATACTAATTAAACTTGCCATCGATTGACATTAATTTGATAAAAATCCGAGAGCATACGCTGGGAGACCTCCATTCAGAAAGATGGATTAAATAATTTATGTTATATTACAGCCCACTATCCACTACGACCTTCCCTTCGTGACCCAACACCTCCTCCTCTCGTCATGCTTTACATTCACGTTAATCTCATCCCGATCATTTTGTCCCGACATTACCGATCGGATGCATAAGGTGGCTGTTCATTTGGGGGCGTGGAGTCGTGTTCAGCCAGGAAATGTGGCATTATTGCATCAAGCCCAACAGTAATTTTACATAATTAATTATCATAGAAAACACTCAACTTTACAATTAATTTTCATAATTTCTCCATAGATGGTCACCCACCATGGCGTATACGCCCTCCTCACTGACCGCAGTCACCATCTTGACTCGAAAATATCTCTACCGCTCCACCCACAGCACTCCCACCACGACGGCGGACCCCTTAAATTCGTCCCATGCCAGATTTCATTCTCTCTTCTCGTCGTCAACCTTTCCCCGACTTTTGCTCGGTTTTCATTTAGCAATCGAATTACTCGCGTTGCTAATATTGTTCAAAACGAGTGAATGGTATCAACTAATTTCAGTCACGTTGCTACTAATCACGTCGACACCTACGCTGATCCGGCTAGGCAGAGATTTTTTAGTGGTTTGGAAATTGTATAAAGCAGAGGAATACATATTCGCGACCGTGGCTGGATAAACTGATCATGGTTTTTAAATATCTTTACCTAATCTTGTAATAGATGTAGACAATAGATGACTGTGTAGAATTGAATTGACCTTAAATTATGAAGAATTTAATAAATTTATAGAAAATTTTCGACTTCAAAACATCCTAATTGGTCGTGGTGATGAGTACAATATTGCGACATTTTGGAAGCACTACGACTGTTGAAAATTCATTCTAATCGAATGAAAAACGATAACAATTATGACGTGGCGAAAAAGTTGTGTTGAGACATGTAGACAACGACGAGGAACAAATTGTGTCGAAATTTCGTGCAAATCCGATGAGAAATGGCGAAATTACGACATAGCGGACCATTGCAAATAGGATGGGAATCTAAGTAAAATGACACGTTTTTGCGAGGAATGTTAGGTTGTTAAATCAACCTCGTGATCTTGAAAGATCGTCCTATACTTTATGCATGGAGCTTCGTGAAAAAAGATCATTGTCCATTCAGCTCATTTGCATAAGTCTCACATTGCCTCCTTCCGGACATACCATGGGTCACATTGAATGTGCAACTCTCATCAGAATTAATTAAGAAATGAGGTCGTATTTAGTTTCGGTAATTTAATCGATAATTCGACATTGAGCAATTGTGTTTCGAGTTTGAAAATACATGAATTAGAGATTTGACTTCTATAAGTATTCAGAACAATTAAAATGAATAAGAAATCCTTTCATTCACAGTCATTCATCTGAAATGATGGAATCCTTCAATCATTTTCATTCAAATAACAGTAATTTCAATTTCATTCACTATCATTCATATTTATAATCAGTCAAATGAATGAAGGTGAACAGGTATGTCAATGATGAAGTGATTTCGCATCTCAAATTTCCCTCACTGTGACAGCAGCTAGATTCCTGACCCCATAAGGTCACCGGCTCCTCGGGAAGTTGGTTGGGTGGTGGCGGAGGTGCTACCAAGGTGCAAGGTGTGGATTTTCGTGCACTTTTCCGCAATCGGATCACTCCATAATGTATGCAAATATTTAATGAAAATAGTGTGCAAATTAGTACGATTGCGAAAGTTGTACTCTGGAAAAAAGCATGATTCCTCAAACTTAAATATGAAAGTATTTAATCATAAACTGCCTCATTTTTGAACCATGTTTTTAAGCAAACAAAAAAAAGTTTACCAAATTGTGGACAAAATTTTCAATCTTCAATTTTATTAATCTTTCATCAAATCTGGTACGAATTAATTGGCTATTACAACACATGTACCTATTACAATTTGATATGGATTTAGAGCGATTTCATGGTGGTAATCCCTTAAAAGTTTTTCGATCAATCGAGATGGTGATCGAATAGCTGAAAGCTCGCCGAGTGGAGTCAACTACGTGGGCAAATCGAGCCTAACAAATATAAATATAGTACATACTTAAATTAATCAAGTAGCGAATCTACTCCCATCCATTTTTCGGGTGCAAGTAACCAGCAATCACACCTGTTCACTTTCATTCATTTGACTAATTATGATGGTGAATGAAAATGAAACTCCTTTCATTTGAATGAAAATGACTGAATGATTCCGTCATTTCAGATGAATGACTGTGAATGAAAGGATTTCTCACTCTTTTAATTTTTCACCCTATTCCTAATACATGGGGCGAAATAAGAAATGAAGTCGAAGTGAAGTGAAATGAATTTGAAATAGAATGACTGAATGTGAATAAAAATCTTCAGTTAGAAATCGGGATGACAGACTTTTGAATGAAAACTGAATTTTTGAACATGAACTTTCCTGTAACCCGCAAGAGTCGAAACACTACCCCGCATTTTAAATTACCTCTACAATTCCTGGCGTTTTGTTGCAAACCTCGCTCAAATCTTGAAAACGGTTCATGAGTCGGATGACTTGCTCGGCCAGGTGATCGTTATCGATTGGTTGATCATCAGCATTGGCAGGATTCAGAGAGAGGACGAAATCGAACGTGAGGTACTCCACGTGCGGAAGGTGGATGAAGCGTCGGACCAATTCTGGCGTCATAGTGGCGTCGTTATTGTTCACCGCGGGGGATTTTCTTCGGGGTTCGATTTCTTCAGTCCAATGAGCTCGTAAGCGTTCCCTGGTCTCCCAATCTGCGCCATGTGATGGAGCAAAGCCTCATCGCGGACTGCTTCATGGACCCAAACTTCAAAAGTCTGGAGGAAATGAATTCATAATTTTTAATAATTATTTAAAAATTAAGATAGGACTCGATGACGCATCACCTAAATCGTCAAGATCAACACATTTTTATTAATTTCCCACCTCTGGGAATTTATTTTAAAATTCTGGACGACAAATTTGCAGTCGGTGAGTTGATTGATGGAATGGCGTCGAGTTTTTTGAGCCAGTTTCGACGAGTTCCAATTTTTCTGAAGGTTTCTTAAACTTGAGATCTCCTCCTTCAAAAAGTGTCAAAATCTGGAGTGTGCATTTTTTTAAAAATTGGGAACAACCTGCTCTAACAAATTCGTCGTCCAGAATTTTAAAATAATTTCCCAGAGGCGAGAAATGATTAAAAATGTACGCCGATTTTGACGAAAAACTGACCCGAAGTTCCTGCTGGTTCTCCAAGATCCAAACGATATTCTCCAACGTGACTGGACTCAGGAGCGCGAGTCGGTTCAAAGTCGCCGGAAGTTTGGATACGTTTCTGATTTCAAACCGCAGAATGGTAAGAGACCTCAAGTTGTCAAAATCTGTAACAAATCGGTACTAACTTGGTGACCATTTTGTTCGATAAATATTATGGTTAGTTGTTACCACAGGGCGTATATGTATGTACGAAAAATCGCTTTAATACATACCTGTTCACTTTCATTCATTCATTTGCGTGATTATGATAGTGAGTGATGATGAATGAAAATGAGTGAAAGATTCAGTCATTTCAGATGAATGAGTGTGAATGAAAGGATTTTTCACTCTTTTAATTTTTCACCCTATGCTTAATACATGGGATGAACTAAGAAATGAAGTCAGATGAAGTGAAATGAATTTGAACGAAAATCACTCAATGTGAGTGAAAATCTTCCGTCCAAAATCGGGATTACTGAATTTTGAATGAAAAAAGTTTTTTTGAACAGGTACATATGATTCCAACAATTTTTCGTAAAAAAATACATAACCGCACTCTGGTCATTACGTTACCCGTCATCCATTTGCAGTCGACGTGCGGTACATCGCCAGGCTCCTCGTCATCTTCATTCCAAAGGGAAATCTTTTTTAACCCTTTATTCTTCGAAATGACATCCGCCATCCAGGCGAAGTTGTCATAATGAATGCCAATTCCGTCAATCGAGACCAAATTATGGGACTTGGCCTGCAGCGTGGCGAGGTCTTCGGCAGCGTCGACGAAGTCGGGCTCACTGAAGACTGCGAAATATTTAATTTTTATCACTATTTCACATACATGTTCAAAAAATATTTATTCATTCAAAGCCTTGGAAAAAATATTCATTCCTTATTCATAATTTGTAAAAAAAAATATTAATTAATTATTCAACATTTATTCATTTTATTAAAAATTCAATTCACAGGTGAATTGTCAACTTTCCCTCAAAATGAATGAAGGATTCTGTCATTTCGGATGAGTAAATGTGAATGAAAGGATACTTCACGCCTTCCAGTTTTCACCGTATACTGAATACATGGGGCGAAGTAAGAAATGAAGTCGGATGAAGTGAAGTGAAGTGAAATGAATTTCAAAGAAAATGACTGAATGTGAATGAAAATATTCACTCAGAAATCGGGATGACTGACTTTTGAATGAAAACTAAATTTTTGAACACTTTACTCAAATCCTTGAAGCGGTTCTTGATTCGGGTGACTTGCTTGGCCAGGTGGGCGTTATCCTTTGGTTGGTCATCCGAATCGGCAGGATTCAAAGTGAGGAAGAAAAATAGCCAGAGGTTCTCCACGTGCGGGAGGTGGATGAAGCGTCGGAGCAGTTCTGGCGTCAAAATGGGCTTATCCTTGGTCGCAGGGGGATTTCCGGGTCCGGTTTGTTCAGGCCGAGTAGCTCGTAGGCATTGCTCGGCTTCCCAATTTGCGCCATGTGTCGGAGCAAAGCCTCGTCGCGGACTTCTTCGCGCACGCCAATTATACAATTCTGCAAGATTGGGATTTAAACAATTTTGAAATTTCAAAAATAACGTAAGACTTGATGATCCATCGTCAAAATCAGCACATTTTTAATCATTTCTCGCCTCTGGGAATTTATTTTAAAATTCTGGGCGACTAATTTGTAGTGAGTGAGTTGATTGATGGAATGGCGTCGAGTTTTTTGAGCCAGTTTCGAAGAGTTCCAATTTTTCTGAAGGCTTCTCAAACTTGAGACCTCCTCCTTCAAAAAGTGTCATTCCCCTTATTTCTTGCACCAGAAACATTGAATGGAGGAGACTTATTTTTTTTCCCACAAAATGGAAAATTATTTATTAACATAAACATTGATAAAGTATGAAATACACTTAGTTGGCTTGGGGAGTAGAGGAAAAACCCGATGTTGGTGGGTTGGGAAAACCTTTACTTGATCCGGATAGGCGTCCGAGATCACCATTCGGCCCCTTACAGGATTTTTGTAAATAAAACGACCTATCATTTAAAATATAAAATAATTCTTCTAATCCTCGTTGACTGGGGACAGCTCCCATGATTGATGCCGCATTCCCGCGTTGAACTGCCAAACTGATCCGTTGAATGAGAAATGTTGTTGACATTGGTCCAGTGACATCCTTCATCCTCCTCCCAACATCTTGGACGAACTTCAACCCTTCCATCCCCCATACTCCTGATGTCTCGACAGCCACCGGAACAAAGATATATTGTTTTTCAAGTTCAGAGTAAAGTTTGTGTTTTTTGGTCTCGGCTAGTTTTGCTGCTGTGCCAGCATGTCTAAGTGTGTGAGAGAGATAAGAGGGGGCAAAAGTGTCTGTACATGTAAAGTCCCATATTAGTGAGCGTCCCTGTTTGTAAGGTATTAGTGTTAGACCATCCGGTCTTTTTCCATCTGTCCTACAACACCCTAATGGTTCCCTAATGCTTGGTATGTCTGCAGAAATTAAGGCTCTCTTTATTATGTCGTTACATTGTGTATGTCGAGAGTGCCTGCCAGCACTTTTTTTACATGAAAGGCCATGTAATCCTAGTTCATCTATTTGTGTACCACAAACACATTTATGGGGGAAACACAATTTTAAACCTAACCTCAAACCAATTGCAATCCTAAAGGAATTATCGTCTAAAAGTGTGCCTAAATTCCTGGATGGTAAAGCTTGCAACCATGCACCTGACTCTTTTGACCGAGATGCCAAAATCCTAGCGGTATTAATTGGGGTGGTGGATGAATCCAGGATACGTGAACATACTTGATTAAAAATTGGGATTTCCCATGATGATTGAATAGAGGAAATTGTACTGCGAGGTAGTTCATCACAACTAATCGACTTCCACAAGCCTTGCGCCTCGGTCACAAGTGAATCGGACAAAGCAGTGACATATGAGGGCAAAATTAAAGAAACCAAATCTGTAGTGGCAAATGAAGATGCAAGGAAGCATGGAGTTGCTAAAGTTTTCGATTGTTTAATTCCCAAACCTCCTAATTTAACCGGCAAAGCTATTTCTTCTAGAGATAGAGGATTAATTTGGCAGTTTGTAATCTGTTCTAAAGTATCATGGAGCAAAGAATCGAACTCTTGTAGCAAGTGAGGAGATTTAAAAATTGGGGCTGCCCTCAGTAGGTATACTAATCGTGGAATCGCTAAAGAATGTTTCAAGAGATAATACGCAATATGGTTGGGAATGGAGTTTAATCGACCTGCCATATTAGAAAAAGCGTTAATCTTTTTGCGAAAAACGTGCTCAATTGATTCATACGTTAAAGGCGCACCTAAAAGTTCAGCATTTTCCTGAGTCATACATGAAATACCTGGTGCAACTGATTGGAAAGATTCTAGTATACATTGCGTGTTGGTTTGTAGACCTAAAACTGAAACCTCACATTTATCAAAGTTTAATTCTAAACCTACTTCATTTGAACACGAGATAATATGTTTGAATTCGTCTAAAACTGTAGTAGGATCGCCACCTAATGTACCATCATCCAAGTACCACATATTAAATTCTGACCCTAAATTTGAAACGACTGGATGTAGAATCAAACAAAAAAGTGGTGGACCTAACGGATCTCCTTGTTGAACACCTCTACATGATTCAATTAAAGAAGAATTCCAGACAAGGCTGGATGAGAATCTATGGCACTGATTAATATAAGGATACAAGGTTGGTACAAGTTCGTGAACGGATGAAAGCAATTTCCCTCTATCCACCATATTAAAAGCATTTTTGAAATCTATTTTAAGAAAGGCTGTGGGTGACTTATGTGGAAAGGAAAAGAATCTACGGGCAGCGTGTGCTCCTGCTTCAGCACCATTTTTTACATTGAAACCTACTTGGACTGGACTAAAATAATCCTGAAAGACATGATTCATGACCTTGACACAAATTTTTGAAACTATTCTACGATAAGTGCAACCTACTGCAATAGGTCTAATACCACCTGATTTCTTTTTAAGGGCCGTCAGACTTGCGCCATAAATGAAAGGACAAATATCTAAAGGAACTTTTCCTGCTAACATAAAATTGCAAAATTTTGTCATAGATTCTAACAATTGAGTTCCTACGTCACCAGTATGTTGTGAAACTAAATCTTTCAGAATTTGTGGTCGTAATGCATCTAAACCCCCTGCTGAACCACTAGGAAATGAGAATATTGCTGAGATAACCTGTTCTACTGTTGTTGTAAAAGGTGGAATGTTAGGCTCATCTAAAACAGTAAAATTATCTAAAGGTTGTGGTGGGTGCTTTTCTACAAGTGTTTCCAGAGTTTCTGAAGAATTTGGGGCGATAATATCATCTGAAGTTAAAAGCCGAATTGCAGCACGAATATTTCCTTCGGATACTTTAGATATGACTTTTGGCCCAATGTCCTTGATGGTGTTACCTGGTTTATCATGGGCTGAATTTTGGAAGAGAGAGTAATGAGATAATCCTGATATGTATTTTTGTCCAAAGATTCAAATATGGATAAGTTGTTTCGGATTTTGCTATTAAGGCTTTGACCATTTTTAATATTTGCCTTTGATTCACATTGCAATGTAATATATGGAAAGGTCAAAAGGAGATGCCATGCCTCTGGAGTGTTTTCACTTATACATTTATCTACGGCGGATTTAAGAACTTGGGCTACAGGGATCCTACAGGCCTTTGGACATTGTTTAAGAGTAGGACAATTTTGCCTAAGAGATGAAATGATAGTTTGGAAATCAAAAACCGAGTCAGCACTGTGTTCTGATTTAAACTGAATCCCTACGTAATGATACTTCGAAGTGCCATTAAGTTCTGTCCTAATTCGTTTGGTCCTAATGTTTGAAGATGAATTTTTTATCAATTTACCCATTTCTGCATCGTTAATGGGTTTAAAAATGCCTAAGGAGTCTCGTCTATAAGCGTCATGTAATATAGCTTTCTCAATTACCCCCCCGGGTACTATGTGGTTATTTGGCCATTCTAATGTAAGGGATGTACATGTTTCCTTGCTAGATATAAAATTTGAAAGTGGTGTACTTAATGTAGAAATTGGTTGTGATGCACGTGGATTTGTAAAGGGGATTGACTGTGTGAGTTGAATATGTGTGCCTAGATAAGATTGATTTGCTGGCGACGATGTGTTTGAGTTTATTTGGGGGCCTATTTGTGTATCTATTTGGGGACAGTTTGCGCAGAACCAGTCACCTTCAGGAATGGCCTGCAAGAAAAGGCAAGAGGTGTGATACCAAATTAAACATGCATTACATAGAATCCACTCATCTGTTCCAATTGATGATGGTCCTGGGCAGCCCGAAACCGGGCAGAAAAGGTCCTCGAAAACGGGATTCAAACCCTCGGTGGTATGGGGGAGTGGTTGGGAGGATGTGGGAGGAGGAAGTTTTCTTGGTTTGGTCCTCTTCTTCTGCTTATTCCTCTTCTTTCTTGGTCCTGGATGTGGTCGTGGTGATGATGATGACGGCGGCGGCGGGGATGACGACGATGACAGCGGCAGCGGGGTTGACGACGATGAAGATGACAGCGGCAGCAGCGGGGACGATGACGATGACGGCGGCGGCGGGGACGATGACGATGACAGCGGCAGCAGCGGGGACGATGACGATGACGGCGGCGGCGGGGACGATGAAGATGACAGCGGCAGCGGGGTTGACGACGATGAAGATGACAGCGGCAGCAGCGGGGACGATGATGGCAGCAGCGGGGACGATGACGGCGGCAGCGGGGACGACGATGGCTGTGCAATGATTTTTCCGGTTTCAATTCGGTAAAATACTCCGTTGAATGGTGAGCTTCTATCGAGATCGGACGACTCAACTTTCGCAATTTGACTCCCACCGACAAACTTGACCTGTGGGCATCTAACTGGGTGGATCGGGATGTTTCATTATGAGTCGAAACAGGTGAATCTAAAACTTGAATTGTAGCGTTATTTGCAGACAGTAGAGGGTTGGGGCATAGCTGACGACATTGCGGTGGTCTATTGAACAGTGGCATTTTGGGAATGATGCATCCAATCAATTGTGCAATTTTATAAGTTTTGAGATAGAACGAGCGAATACGATATTTTGTCTCTAAGAATTATTTGTGTTATGGATGTTTCTTGAGTTCATGAAAATATCTTCAAGGGAGATACATCAGTAAGACAAGGCTTTGCTTTGGACGCTTGACATAGTTTGTTTGATGAAAGTGACATGAAAGTTTTTTAAAATTGTTGATATTTATGCATGGATGTATAAGGATGAAGCGACGAGAGCTCTTTGTTCATAGAGTAAGGGGGATAACTTCAGGCCCGTGCCTGAGTGGTGGCGACTGTGTCCTATAGAAACTGATATAGCGAACTTGCACGCCACATATAGGACACAGGCCTTCTTTTCATCCAGCCTCAAATTGTGTCTCAGGTTCTGTGGTAGTTATTTTCTCTGTCAGAGCGCTCCCCTTCACTCGTTTTGATCGAGTCTCCAATTTAACTATGGTGTTACGAGGCATTGTATTTATGTGATATTAATGTGATATTTATGTTTGTCATTTGTTAATTATGATGTACGGTGTAATTGTTATGCATCTGTATAAAGTCTATGTATGGAGGAGACTAAATTTGTTGGGGTCAATTTTCCGCCATAGTTAACTGACTCACATGTAAGGGAAGATTCTTCCAGGGTCCATTTGAACCATCGCCCCCAGCGCCTGCACAGTTCCCCATTTTCTTGCAAAAATTTGTTGCAGGTTTCGTAAAAAAACAAAATTGGAAATATATTTTCTCTCGAAAATATTCTCGAGTCGTCATCATTTATTTCGTCATCATATCCTTAACTACGGACTTTGATTATTTATTTTGGTTTCCGCTTCCTCTATTTTTTTCAAAACACGCCAAAATTGTTATGTAATTTTAATGTTTCGCATTATTTATTTAAAATACTTTTCCTCATTCCGCCCAAAATCAAGATGCAAGCCGGAAGTAATAATAATAATAACAGTACCAGCAACGATTATTCTTGCTACCCACAAAATAGTGACGGCCCCACCACAGATCCTGCAAGAAGTGGACATGGCAGTGATTTTTCTGGCAGAGACTTTCACCCACTCCTCACACAACAAGTCCAATCTTGGCGAGATGACCAGCGGCGATGTCACCAAGTTGAGACCTTGTCGTCACCACGCCACACGCCACGTGCTCAACTTTACAGCGGGAGTGTGACCTACCGTGTCCCTCCGTTACAAATCCTTCCCGTCGACACTGCCAGAACGGTGAGCAGGCCAGAGTTGGTGGTTCATGGTCTCAAAGGTATCCTTAGTTCGAGTAAATAACGTAATTTACGTAGTTATTTAAAGCAGGCAGACTCATCACAAAAATTAGCACATTTTTGATCATTTGTCAGCTTTGGAAATTTATTTTAAAATTCTGGACGACTAATTTGTAGTCAGTAAGTCTATTACCGGAATAGCGGTGAGGTTTTTAAGCCAGTTTCCTGGAATTCCAATTTTTCTGAAGGCTTCATAAACTTGAGCTCTCCTCCTTCAAAAACTGTCAAAATCTGGAGTGTATGTTCTTAAAAAATTGCATCGATCTGCTCTACAGAATTTTGAAATAAATTTCCAGAGCCGAGAAATAATTAAAGACATGCTGATTTTGACGATGGGTTATCGGCTATATAACTATTAATACTGACCGCTTCCCCGTTTTAGACATGTGTAACCTCGTGCAAGCCTCGGAACCCCAATGTCCCGCATCTCGCTTCCGGATGGGGCCATCATCCTCCAAATCAAAACTAATGTCGCCCCCGATTCCTCCTCCGACCGCTTTTGACGCCGGACTCATCGCAACAGAACGAATATTTTCCACCCTCAATGTCGAAATTGATCAGCAGAATCGGATTAAATATGACAACACTGCTTGCTATGGTCATCGTCAAACGGACGGAGGTCACCTCATTGCGGAAGAAGAGGCAAAAATTTGCCAAGTTCTTCACGACATGATGACCCACATAAGTGGCGGTGGTGGTGGTGAAACGGGCAGCGGTGACGACACCGGCGGTGATGGAAGTGGCGGCAGATTTGGTCAAGAGTGCGCTCTAGGAAGTGGACCCAACTCGGCGCGGGGGACAATCTCGTCGGCACGAAGTCAACTGAACGCCTTGTCGTCACACCGCAAATCGGCAGAGTTCCCAACCACGACGAATTCTGAATATCTCAGATATGATGACTATCCATCTCATCAGACATCCATCATCGTTCCTCGTAACACCGGAAGCGAGGTAAATGACAATATTAACAATTATAAAACCACGACGAGAACGAGAAAAAATGTGGCACGGCATCATCACCACCGAGATCGTGAAGAATCTCCTCAAGATCAGCGGCAGCAGTATCAACCCCAAAATAATTCTGGTTCAGGTAATAACCAATTTGTCGATTACTACGGCCAGCAGCAGCAGCAGCAACAACAACTACCAGAAGTTTCACCCCAAGAGCACACTTATCCACTTCCAATGGACAA
This sequence comes from Folsomia candida, assembly GCF_002217175.1. Lineage (NCBI taxonomy): Eukaryota > Metazoa > Arthropoda > Collembola > Entomobryomorpha > Isotomidae > Folsomia > Folsomia candida. Next base: position 1,135,754 of record NW_019091200.1, on the reverse strand, counting down.
AGCCACGAGTACGAGCGACGTTCCCGTCCCATTTCCCATTTTTGGGTATTCGACCCCATTCCACGCTCAGCCCCATTTCCAGGCACCTCACAATCACCAGTACGCCACGACCCAGATGCACAATACTGCACCAAATAATTGTGGAATTTTGGCCGGAAATCACAACCATCAACAGCCCATGATCATGCCTCCAATTTACATCCTCCAAACCATGCCAAACCAACAAATGCCCGTTTTCCTGGTTCAAACACAAACTTCTCCCTCCTCGGGAGGTCAGCAAGGCCCCATATTTCTCCAACCAGTCCAATACCACCATCAGATCCCTGCTCAGCCCCCACCCCCCGAGGAACAACCCTCGTCGCCCGTGCAACACGCCTCCTTTCAGCAGTCTCAACAGTTCACAACCGTCAAAGCCACACGAGTAGAGACACGCACCACGGTTTTAAACGACCCCAGTCCTGCCGCCTCAACACAGTCCGACTTCTCCAAGTACGAGTACATCAAACAACTAGTTTCCAACGATGGACAGAAGCCAATCACCAAGAAGCAGCAAAGTCACACCTCCGCAAAACTAGCTCAGCACCAGCAAACCAAGAAGGTCAGGTCGACCTCCAAGAAACGAACAATTCTCGGTCACGTCATAAACAACAATGAGACCGAGTTAAATTCTTCACATCCCGAGAGGGAAATGACCTTCATCGTGGGTCCTTCCCCGGTCGAATCTATGCATGAAATCGAACTCTTACGAAATCGTGGCAAAACCTTGCAAAATTTCACATCTCACAGATCCACCCGAAAGGGTGAATCTTATTCGGATACGATGCTTCACCGCGACAGAAATACGAAGCCCGCTGCGTCCTCCACTTATCAACAGCAGCAACCGATAAGCGACGACCATCATCACAACGATTACGTCGACTTGTACGGATCCGACGAGGACGAACAATCTTTCGACCAACGACACAACATTAATCCCGACTTGCTCGCCACACCGGCGACGTCCTCGCACACCATCACGATCAAAACGAATGGGAAAAACCAGCACGGACGACCCTGCATTTCATCCAGGAATGAGGACGACTATGAATTAAACCGTATCGACGATATCCTCAAGAACGATAAGAACAATAACAATGAAGAACAATCACTTCCCGCTTATCAAAATCTGTCCAACTCCTCCATCCTGGAAGCCGAACCAGTCCGCCGACGCCCTCCACCCCGCACGGCACGCTTACCGTTACGAAACAGCAGAGTATTTCAGAAGAAAGGAGTCCTCAAAAAGCCACCGCCCCCTCAAAAAAAGGAGCCTCCGAAATCCTCCGATGATCTCAAAATTCATGGTCTCTATCCGACCACGGAGACGCTGGAGACGTGGCCATATCCAGATCCTGGTTTCATGCGGGACAAGAAATCTGTCACGGATCAACAGCGAGATCACGAGTCCATCACGGAAAAATCGGTGCAGGAAGGAATCTCCCTGATTGAGGATGGCTCGTCGTGGGAGAGGAACGTTTGTGGGTTGAGGGTTATCTCGGTGCAGGTTCAATTTCAGGAGGCCGCCGTTCTGGAGAGGTTGCCTTGTTTGGTTTCGTCAATCCAGAAGCATATCCGAGCTTCAGGGTATAATTATTTTTGGAAATTAGAAAAAAAATCGAAAATTGTCAGTAATTCGCTTCTTGCTACATTTCTTGCGCTGCAAGCAAAAAACGCAAAAAATGTTAGAAACTGCAAGAAATATGCGCCATCTAGCCACGTGTCATATGAAGTATCACGACGGGGCGTAGTTTCTTGCGCCTTGCATTTCTTGCAGGTCAAAATAGCTGCAAGAAACCACTTTCTTTCCGTTATTTCTTGCAAGTGGTTAGTTGTTTGCACCCGAAATAAACACTAAAAATTCTCTGTGTTAAAAATTCACAGTTCAAAACTAGCCCGACAAGCCATTCTCACCCTGCGCGACCTCTTCACCGTTCTCGGACCCCATTTCGACCCATTCCTCGCCGGAATGTCGGAACGTCTCTTTTCAAAAATGGCAAACACCAACAAGTTTATCAAAGACGATTGTGAAGCCACTCTCGAGTCGATGGTGGAACATTGCTCGCACCCAAAAATGATCACAATCCTGGAAAATGTCGCGAGAAGGCATAAACATTCCGCCATACGGCTCGTCGCTTGTAAAATGATTACAAAATTCATCACATTCGTCGGACCAAATTCCGCCCTGGAAGACTATGCTCATCTAATTTTGCCTCTGCTGTGTTGTAATTTGGCCGAACGGACGGGTGAAATTAGGTGAGAAAAATAGTCTTCAAATTGAAAATTCATATTCAATTTTCCTTTAATTTTCCCAGAGAGGAAGCTCGAAATTCACTCCGTCTTTTAGTGCCAAATCCAGATTTTGACGCTTTTATGCGACACAATGTCAGCCCCCAGTTTATATTTGCGATTTGCGAAAAATTGGAACGAATTCGAGGTAAAAATTAATTAATTATCCATTAATACATAATCAGTATAATAACTATCAAAATATTTAACCAGACGAGGTATCCAACCGACCCCATCGGCCTCTCGAACTTCGCCGGAAGCTAAGTCGGAACCACAGCCTCTTCAGGTTTAAATGGCAAAACCAACAGCACAAATTTGGTGGAAGTAGTAGCACGAACATGATGTGATAATTAACTTGACATTTAATAAGTACTTAATTATTATTCATCGACATTCTCTCTTCACATGTGTCCACCTCTCTAATTCATCTCTGTAAAAAAAAGTCTGTCGGTCCAATGTCAAATGGCAATTTAGACGCTAAATGATTCCAATTTTTGTAATGAAGTATATTATTTTGTAATCCAGAATAAATCAAGATGACAAAAAAATACGGAGTGGTGAAATCTCGTCGTCTTCAATGAAAACCTTAATCTAAATTTAAATCAGTTGCATCGACACAAAGTGCAATAAATACATTATGACAACTGAAATTACATATGTCTGCTTTGAGATGGTCTGCTGATTAGTATGGAAGTGTAACACGACAATCTGCATAATATTTTCGTTATGGACTTATGGGCATGCATTTCAGGTAGTTTTAAGTTTTCGCATGCATGTTGCAAATTGCGAAAACAAATATGACAAGTGAGTTTACAAAGGACAAATTAATTATTAGCCGAATAAGAGTGCATACAAGTCTTTTGAGCAAGTAGTTAATAGGCTGGAAGGAAAAAAATATATAAATAGCGACATGACCGTGGGTGGAGTACTTCAGTTCAGTCTTAACTTCATACATTTTTTAAGATCTCAATTTTTTGTCCCGAGTTAGCAGCAAATCGTCTAAAAAATCATGTTTAAGGTGAGTTTTTGTCATAATTTTTTTCGTCCAATTTTTCAATTTTTTATTCACTTTTAGGTAATTCTAATCACTGCCTCCATGGCGCTTATCGCCTTCGGTCGCCCTCAACAAGCCCCACCCGCCGCAGCAGCCGCAGGATCCTCCGCCCCCGCAACGGGTAACTCTTCTGCCGCGACCTTCTTGAAGGACGAGAGACAACCTTTGGACGACAAAGGCTCCTACAAATACGACATCGAGCTCTCCGACGGGACAAAACTTCAGCAAGAAGGAAACACCGAGGCTCCCGGGGCCGGAGAGAACGAGACCTCAATCGTCATCAAGGGTATTAATTCATATCTGCAATTTTTTACTAATTTTCGTTGGGTTGCTAAATTTCTTGCACTGCAAAGCAAGAAACGCAAGAAATATGAGTTGTAAGAAATTGCAAGAAATAAGTATGCAACATCTCGCCACGCGCCGAATGAAGTATAGCGGCGGAGCGTAGTTTCTTGTTTCTTGCATTTCTTCCAGGTCAAAATACCTGCAAAAACCATTTTCTCGCCGTTATTTTGCAAGTTTGCACCCGAAACACTGCTAATTTGTAATACTTATTTTCAGGTTCTTACTCGTACACCGCCCCCGACGGAACTCCAGTTAACGTGATGTACATCGCGAATAAGGGTAACAATCAATGATATGATTTTGAAATAAATCCCAACAATACAATTGACATACCCAATTTCTAGATGGTTATCAACCAACTGGAGATGTGATTCCAAAATCATCATCTAAAGCAGCAGCGTCCCCTCCTGCGGCTGGAAGTAGCTCGGCAGCCGCACCCCCAGCAGCAGCACCACCAGCAGCAGCAGCTTCCGCCGCCGCTGCGACACAACCAGCCCCACCAGCACAAGGATAACTCCTTATCTTAACTCATCACTTTATAATCTTATGTCGTCATACGTATAGACTCTTATTTTCACATTATGCACGCCAATACACACTCAAATAATAAAATCGCCAAATGAAAAATGATACAAATTCAGATGCAGAAATTTCTGCAGTATTGCATCGCATGCAACTATTTATTATTATAAAGCTACGTATAAATTATCAAGTACCATTCATCTATTAGCATGGAAGACTCATCATCCATCATCATTGGTACAGAGCGAGCCGTAAGGTCGGTAAAAAGATTGTGCAACAAGTAATTAGACAGTTTTATTTGCATTTGAAAGTTCCGAAGGTTTATTTTCCTACTTAAGGAGGCACAAGTTTAGGTCGTCGTGTTGTGAGTGATTCGCTAGTCACAAGTCAAAGTGTAGTATCAGTTTGGCACAAAAATAATACGTGTTTACATACGATGAACTTTTCGGTAAGCCAAATTTTTTCAAAATTTCCTGAAAAAAAATCAAATTTCTATCACAAATGCACAGATTATTTTGGTCGGGTGGAACTACTTTGTGGTCCTTCTTCTCATCACCTCTTCGGAGTCACGCCCAGCGCCAGATCCAGCACTTCCGCCGGTCATGGGGTTTCCCATTTCGATCGTGAAAGACGTGCGATCTCCGCCACAAAAGGATGGCATTTACTCGTACGAAATCGTCCTGACGGATGGAACCATGATAAAACAGGACTCTAAATTGGGGGAAATGCCGAACAATTCGTCTCCCGATTTTCAGCCGTTCCTCATAATTTCTGGAGAATATTCGTACACAGATCCAAAGGGAAAGTTGCATCACGTCACGTACACCGCGGACAAAAATGGTACTACAATACAAATTCTGTAAGAAAATTGTCCTTTAATCAATTTTGTTCTAATTTATGTAGGATATCGCCCAATAATTGACGGATCTGTGGTGGGAGGAACGGTCTCAGTATCAACGCCAGGTCCAACGTTAATTATCCCACAATCATCACGGAGCGAGAACGCTCAACCAGAAAAACCGTTGGAGACCATTTCCGCATCTTTGTTTAGTGCACCGTCACGATTTTTCTGACACATAAAACATAATTTTTGTAACAAGAAATAATTATTTTTATATTTCCTACAATTTAATACAAGTTGAAATGTATGTTTAATGACCGTAAAGAAGCGAAGTTTTTGACACTGATTTGCCCATTCATCAACATTGTTTATTTCTGTTTTCGGATATTGACATCATGCAATCATTGTTCCCTTCAATTGCCTTGTATCGCAATTATATCAAGCCAGATGTCACCGATCGGACGCCGGTAGCATTTTACGCAGCCGAAAAAATGGTTGGGCGCTGACCTGTGAATTCTACACCTGCGGATCGGAACACATTATTCTTTAACGCATTAATAACTTATTTAGATGCGTGTTAATTAAATGTTCAAGCCACCCACTCCTCAAATGATCACTTTTACTGGATAGCTTCCTTGCTCCGCATTAAAGATTTATCCATTTGATATCTTCTCAGATAATCTGCATGATGCACTTTAACCGACTGCATTATTTTTGTTGAAACGTAAGATTTCAATAGTTAAAGTGGTGAGATAAAAACGATGAATTTTTAATTATTCTCAGCACTTCCGCGAGTTTGCTAACTTTGCTACAGTATTAGATGAGAAATTTTTAAAATAAATATTATTTCTGCTAAAAATAAGCCTTCCTCGCCTAATTACTCGGCTTGGATTATAATTAGCCCCACGAAAAGGAATACAACATAATTAGAGCAAAATTAACCCCGCCTATATTCTGTATATTAATATTAATGATCTAGTTGTAACAATGAAAAAGAAATTAACTGAATTCCAGCCACAAAATTAATCACGCTACATATGAAGATATACATAAAATCAACATTTTACATCTTCATCTTTTCCAAATTAACAGTTATGCATTTGTACATATGTTCATAACTTGTCGTGTTTTTTACTTGATTCGTAGCATTTTTAATTGCAAACAATTATAATTAGTGCCAAGGTAAGGTTTCACATCCTGACATAGTATTCCACACACGACATATGTATGTACATATTTCCAAGTAATAATCCTCACTTCATGTAAATTCATAAAATAAATGCCAACTCAAATTCCTTGATTTTGACAGCTATTTACTTGGACTGTAGTTATTTTATTCATGGAGAGTTTACTTAATAAATCACGACAATAAAATCTTGCCTACTAAATATTATGACTGACTGCTGTCTTCGACTTATCCACCCATTTGTTTTTTTTTGCAGAATTGTACGCAAAATATTTGCGATAAAGGTGTAAAGAACTGTGTCAAGATGATATGTATGATGGGCCTCAACAATGACTAATTTTAACAAAACTCATCAAATTATAGCTTTTTGTCCTCACCATTCGTAAAAATAATTCATGACCTGACTGGTTTACCTACCTATTTATTTATGAAAAAATATCATACTGCACATGCATCTTGCATTGATCTAATCCTTGTAAAAAACGACTCCCTGTGCTTTTTTAGTGATAGTGTTTTAATAGCAGCAAAATTTAGGCGACAGTTTACACAGTTAAATAAATATTAATTGTGATGATGATGATCATGCAATCCACGCTACAACAAAGATTTATTTGCACTGCAGCATTATTACTTCACTCGTAAGAATATACTAAAATAGCCAAAAATAAAAAGTTGCCTGCTTATGTACACAATGGCCGCGGAAACCGTGGGGACATCTGGGGACGTTAACATTGTAGGATAGGGGAGGGAGGAGTTTATATAACATGGGAGATAATGGGGACATCGAACAACCGTGGGGACATTGTCCCTCTGTCCCCACCCACGCTTCCGCGGCCACTGTGCATGCATATTTAGATAAAAATATATCGTACGTGCACCGTCGCACGAATGGGACAGTTATTTATTAAGACAGTCACAAAAATTCTTAGCATTTAACGAGCAGTAGGATACACACGAATTAAAATAAGTTACATCACATTAGTTACTTGATAAAAGTTGTATTTGCAATAAAATGAGAAATAAAATAAAATAAAATAAGATAACGAATAAAATGAGACAATTTAAATATTTGCATGATTTCGTCGTGGTCTGGTATACGAGGTAAAAAAAATATACGATATGCAACTTTCTGTGGCCCGTATTGTATTGTATTATCGGACTGGACATGATCCGACTGGATGAAAAATCATACCTACCTACCATCACTAATTACATGATTATTACATAACAATAAATAATCACGTCTCTGTGCAGAGCAAGTATTGTAGAAAATTACAATAATCAAGGTGATCTCATATGTACATACATCTGTAGCCGATGAGTGCACACGTACATATCGCCTTTTGACCACGTATCGTTATATTTTACTACGACAATTAGTAGTTGATGCTCAACCACATCTTCACCACCACATTTATTTTACAACAGGGCAAGAATTGCAAGCGTCGCAACTCGAGAAGAGATGGAGATGTTCAATTATTAATTATTACAGTGACGACGACAATGAAAAATCTTGCGCTTGCTTACACACGCTCGCGTTATCTACATTCAATCCCATGTAGCGAAATGCCATTTTTTTATTAGGGGAGGAATTATTCTTGAAAATCACTGCATTACTACTTAAATATACAAGTTACCTATATGTAATAGTAAGATGAAGATGGGTACGATTATTACACACACATTATGCATCGCATGGTCAAGATTGATAAAAAATAACTTTTATTTTTTTCTGACCAATTCTCCCAAGTATTTAAGCCAGTTGGGGAATCCCGTTTAAAGTTAGTTTGTGCCTAGACTTTGATACTAATTGATTCATTCCCCATCAAAAATCCCATCGTCATGTTGAAGATTGTAAGTTGGCCCCATTACAAAAAAAAGTTTTTCGTACTAATTTTTGTCAATAATTGATAAAGGTCCTTCTCGCCGCGCTCGTCGCCATCACCGTGGCCGCTCCGCAAGGAGACGTCGCCATCGTCCGGTCCGAAAACGACAACCAAGGAGACGGAAACTTCAACTGGGCTTTCGAAACATCCGACGGAACGAAGGTCGAGCAATCTGGGGCCTTGAAGGCTGGACCCTTGGAGGATGGAACTAACGGCGAATTCCAAACGATGAAGGGGTCATACAGCTCGGTTGCTGCTGATGGTAAATTAAATATGCACTTAATTTGGAGAACAATTAGCTAAAAATCGTATAATTTCAGGTCGTAACATCATCGTCACTTATGAGGCTGATGAGCGAGGATACCGTGCCAAGACGACTTATGCTTAAGAAAATTGTCAAAATTTATAGTCGTCTGATTTGTCTTTACAAATAAAATTATCCGTTCCCCCGTTTAAATTTTGGAGAAAATCTAGCATCTTTTTTTTACATATTTATTTTTAACACAAAATGAAATGCATATTTTCCAGAGTCAACTATCTACATTTGCAGATACACATTTGCATGCACAAAGAGCAAACAGGTCTCTTGTAGGTTAAATTTTGTTGTTTTTCTCTGATTTGCACACATTTTTGAAGGAGATCAACTTCAATGTCACGACTTTACAATTACTTTTATTATTGGTACATACAACTTTACTGTCACTTGTTTATTCTCGTTTTCTGGAAGACGACACACGTTCACACGAATTCAGCTCATCATCACGACCTGATTTATGCTCGTGTTATCTTGTTGAAAAAAACTTTAAGTTTGCCATGAAACGAATTGGACATACAATTACGAGTGTAAAACCAAAATCGAGTAGAATAAAATGCTAATTTTGTACATGGCTGGTAGGTAATGCATTAAAATTAAAGGTGTTGACTGAATACATGAATTGCATGCATCCCCAAATTACACTTTTCCTTAGATGAATTTTAAGAATAACTTTATTAGCATAATCCAATCTCATCATCGAATAAACAAGAATTTACCTAAAAAAATATTAAGGATAAAATTGCAAATTTTCTGATGGAAGACAGGAAAAGGTAATTCGTTGGTGAATTTCAAGTTGGAAATTGTTATGAATCCATCACCGCAATTTTGAGCATTGAGCTCTGCAAGATATTCAGGTCCAATTTAATGTCCTGAATAATATTGTCGAGTTGTTTCTTCGAGTCGATAATTTCAACGCTGCCGGTGTAAGCGTTGTAACGAACGCTGAACGGACGCGGAATAGTTTCAGCGTATTGCCTGCAATAAAATTGGAGCATATTTAATTTAAGTAAGTAATTTCTACACGCTAAATTTATCACAATGCAATTAAAATTACATTAATCTATGCTTCGCATCTGCAAAACTCTCCGCAACGAAGTAAACTGGTTGGTACTCGGTGATTGGGTAGTCTTGAATCCCAGTCTTTTGAGGATCGAAGGGTCGAACTTCGGGCTTATCGCTGAGACAGTATTGCAACTGGAGGAGAGAAATATGGTAGGAAATTTTAGGTAACATTTTTCATGAAAATTTAAAAGAACGCTAACCTCGCCGTACGAACTGAGCAATCCGGCACCGAATGCTTTAATTTCACCTTCTTGACGACATAGTCCAAACTCCACGGTAAACCAGTAGCACTGATAAATAAAGAATTAAACAATTAATTAGGTCACGGTCAGGATAAGTCTGCAGCTTGGTCAGTTTCTTACCGTGGCCAACTTTTTAATATCATCATCAGGTGCGCCAAGAGATGCAAGACCAATTTCTTGCGAAAATGCGGCAAACTCAGGATCCGCGAAGAGTGGGACGTGACCAAGAAGTTCATGACAGACGTCACTGTATCAGTAATTTAAAGTTAAACAACTTTCAAAGAATACTAACATCTCATGAGATGTGCTGCTTACGGTTCCGGCGTGTAAAATGGGCACGTATGATGTCGAATATACTGCGTAGAATGGAACACTCTAAACGCCAACCCAGCCAAGAAATCTCGTGATGACAACAATCCAGCCACAGGTCGCAAAGAGAAGCCCGTATTATCTGGACAAAAACAATACGTCAAGCACAAACTATTTTCAAAATGTTCACATTTAGTGCTTCTATTACAAACTCCAACCTTTTAAAAAGTCTGAAATGTCCTGAAGCTGAGGGATATTATCCGCTCGATATCCACAATTTTCGATGAGCAAGGGGAAAATGTGGTTGTGCTCTTTGCACGCATGGGTCGGGTAAAGATCGACTGAAATTCAGGATAGAACAATAAAAATGTGCTATTTGTATTAAACTAATTTATGAATCTTACCCAATTGTGTGAAAACTTTTCCCCACGTTTCCGTCTCTTGAGGCGTGTAGTCAATCGTTGGAATTAGAGTTCCACTAAAAATAATGCATCACAAAATTATCATACTAAATTCTCGTCCGCATTACAAACCATTCCACTCACTGCTTGTAATGGAACGCAATATCCGCCAATTGTGCACGTCTCTTGCGATACACGGGGTCCGTAAATCCTGGATGGTCGCTGTCCAATTCGGATCCATAGGATAAAATCTGATTTGCAAATTTATCCAAGTCTCGAATTTTTCGTGGGAACCAGGGCGTCACGTCTACCCATTAATACATCCAATTAGGTAATCACTCAGCAAAATTAATTTATCTACAACTAACCAGCCAATTGCGTACCCGAATTATCTTTGTAATTCCTCGAAATAATTTTGAAGTAGCTCGACGCTTCTCGCAAACGTTCCATTGCCCCCGTAATATTTCCCTCGTGGGTGTCACATTCCACGATAAATTCATAGTCACCCGTCGCCCTCTTGGACGATCGACTCTCGATGTGCAACAAATTCACTTTGTCATCCTGATAAAGTATTTACAATTTAAAATATTTTTCATAATTCAAAAAATAAAATTATGTGTAAACTCACATCGAAAATCTTGAGTGCTTTTGCCAATGCTCCGACTTCTTCTTTCAAGGAGAAGATGATTGCCGTACTTTTATGGGAATCTTTCCCTTCTCTGATGTAGTTTCCTCCTTGCATGAGGATGGGCTGCAAAAAATGCATTGAAAAAATTACCGTTCGTAAACATTAAAAAAATATATTTCTCTTACAATATCCTCCGGAGTTCCCGAAGCATAGTTGACAACCGGGATCGATTTGTTGTTTAGAATTTCCATGATTTTCTAAATATTCGAGATCCTCTTGTCAATCCGATGGCTGGACGATAACTGCGACCAAGCTTAAATCCGATGCAGAGATTTATTCATTTCGTAACCAAGTTATAAGCTTGTGTACGTGTGTGTGTGGCGTGGTGGTGGGATTTCATTTAGATTACAGATTTACAAGTTGATTAAGGTCGAAGGACACGTCAAACCAAATAATAAAATAAGTATGGCCTGGATTGGATAGCCAATCAAATCAGTTACTTTCTTTCAGTTACATACTATTTTTATTATGGACTTGGATTTCATTCTGCTGTTGTATTTAATTAAGATGATTACGATGAGCTAAACAAATAAAGACATAATAAGTTTCATGACTTTCTAGACTTGTGACTTCTGAGAGAGAGAGAGAGTGGTCTTGTTTCGTTGATAAAATTCTAGAAATAACTAATTTTTACCGTTTTATTTTAAAATTATTTAGGTTTGTGATGAAAAAATGATATTTTTACACTACTTGTAAATTGTAGCTAGAAACGGAGAAATACCAGATTATGGATGTTTATTTGAGGAATTTTTTACGTATGTGCAAGAAGACATGCAGGAATATGAACAACAGCTTTAATTTAAATCGTTAAATAAGTCTGCGGTCACATCCATTAACCTAATCTCTTGACGTTTTCTGGTCTGTTCTTGTATTTGGGAACAAGTGCACTTTGTCAATCTTTTTTCGCTGACTTTGATATACTTTCATATATTCCATTTAACGATGCGAACTAGTTTATAAAAGTTAAATTGAGTTTAAGGTTATTTATCATCTCTGCGCCCTGATTATAACGAATTCCCTCCCGGATTGGACGAGGCAAGGATCCCCTCCTCCACATAATCTCGTTTAAATTACGCTTAATTATTCCGTTTATTCCATTGGAAATAAAGCCGTTCAGAAAAAACAGATGTGGAGCAGACTTGAGAAATTAAAGGATTTAATAAGAATTTTCCTACGAACTCTTGATATTGAAAAGATGATTATTCAATTACGACACAAAATTATACAGTTAACATCGTATCCGACACATTATACGTATTTTTGTTAGTAAAAATCAAACAAATGTGAAACATGTTATGTCATAAAACTATTTACAGTAAATTAAAGTTAAATATTAAACTTCGTCTTCATTTACTAGCATGTTTGGGATTCCTCTCTGAATTTTAAACTTTCTTCCAGTTTCAGGACATTCCAATTCCCCAGTAATTACTTCAATCTGTAATTAGGACATAAATTATGAATTATATAAGTAAACCTGTAATTTGTTGTCATTAATTAATTATTCCACTCACTTCAAATAAAGCGTGATGAGCCATCTTTAAAAATTCTTCATTCTTATCATAATCCTCCGCGAGAGTGGCTGGTACTGCGTCTCCGTGACCCAACTGTAGGAATAATTTGAACAATTAATTCAATTATAATTAGACTGAATGATCTTGCTGTCATTATAAATTAATTAATTACGCTTTGCGTCGCTTCCACCAACGCGGACCAATTTACTCTAGGAAGCACTTTTGAAACCAATGTGGGCTGAAATTCTTGCGTCACGTTTTTAACTTCGGTCGCCTATTCAAAATAATAACTGGATTAATAATTAGAATAACAATTCATTCGCAATATGAATTTCATATCAAATCAAAATAATCAAATCACCGTGATTTAATCACGTGGTTTACAAAGTTTTTACGAACCTTCAACTTCAGCGGATATCCAACCTGCACGTTCTTTATCATTTTCGAAGTTAGCATATTGTGAGTAAACAGCTTCATTTTATCAAACTGATAAACAAGTCAATCAAAAATAACTTTCTTTGATTTTTTAATGAGCAACTTTAGCAAAATGTGTAAATGAGCTCTCTGTTGAGCATGTGGACTTGTGAAAAAATCTCATGCCTCTCCCTGCCCGGTTTTTAATGGGGAGAAATGCATTAAAATGCAGAATAAACAATAGATTTTGTTCGTTTCGAAACTTTGTGTACTTATCATTTATCTTATCTCATCATAAAAAATATAGATTTCCAAAGATTTATAGCAAAGACAACACAGTTCTTCCAGTTCCAAACGATAACAATCTTATCCAGTTATTATTACGGAATATACAAAATTATCCTTTTACGGTGTCAGAGTTTTACAGATGCGGATATAATTTTGACGAATATACTAAATACCCTTACATTATTCATGTCATTTTAAATCTTTAAATAGGATGACAGGTCCTCCCGTCTTCTTCCAGGGGTCCTCCTCCTCTTCATTTGAGCTGATGGACAGCAGGAAAAACACGACCATAAATGCCACCAAGAAACATCGCACAGCGGTCACCAAAGAATTCGAAACGCAGTTCGCAATCTGCAAGGCGGAGTAGATTGCAATTCCAAGAAGCATTAGTGCTGCTGAAAATTCAAATGCGGTGACCATTTTACTCCACAACTCCTCATAAATGGCACAGCCTGGCGTGGACACCGACAAGACGCCAAAGGACGCGATAAATGTTGCACCAAACGCCACGAGCGTGTCTATTTAAGGTTGAGAATCACTTTTAATTAATTGCTGAAACTGATACGCTTTAAAGATTTACCTTTCAAATGGCAGACGAGGAGGAGTTTACATGTCACGAAAATTTCAGAAAGCAAGTAAAATGAGAGTGTGTAGTATGTAGCGGACCAACTTTGGTGGATGACATTGGTCCATAACCATTCCATATCGAAGGATGAAAATAATGATGAAATTTCTAAGGGTGGTGGGTCCTTTGGTTGGAATTTTGGACATGCTGGAAGTGGGTGGGTAATCACCTTGGCTGGCTTGGAGCAATCGTGGTAACCTGCCATGATTTTGGGGCTCAAGTGTGTTAAGTTTTATGCAAAATGGGTAAAACTATTAATGAAATAAGGAATTTTGAGGAAAATCATGACATTTTTCGTCATCATATTTATCGTTGCACAAGATGTCTAGGATTCCTTTGTTGCCCTGGAGTCACGTCCCCAGTTGCCGTTGGGGGACTGTATAATCAAATGACGTCAGTAATTTGGTATTAAACTTTTATCACTTTTATTTCACAGAAATGTATAACAATACAAGAGAAACAACAAGATGACGAAGAAGGAAGTTCTATAATAAATTGTTGTGAATATATTGGGTCAGTCTTTCTCGAAAGATCTATTCTGCAGAGGAATTATCCTCCGCACTTAGGGTTAGAGTTGAACTCCTGAAAAATAATTCCCATCAAAATTTTAGACATTCCATTCAAATTGAAAATATAACCCTTAATGAAAATGAAAATATAAAGCTTTGTGCAGTTTGCATAGCCCCAACCATGACCGTAAACATTTTCTTCCGGACATAAAACTTCGATTTCGATATGTTTATCACTAAATATTAGTTAATACTCTGCAACAAGTTACCCCCACGATATGACCCTGGTTCAAATCTAGGTAACTGGAGAGGGTACATGAGATGCAAGTTTTTTGTTCAATTTACATTACGCTCTCTGTTAAGAAGCATTTTAACCAAATACTAAATCAATTTCATTTTTGGATTCAATAAAACGCGACTGAAAGCGAGTTAAGTAAAGTAAACTAAATACACTCGTCAAAATCAATGGCTCATGGTCCGCGGTGCTTACAATTAGCTATTAGCAATTTGGACGGAAGGACAGTGGGCACAGAACCATTACGAAAGCCTTGCTTCAGGATAATTAATAAAAAACTGACCCATTTTCCTTGTCGATCCTATATAAGGCACAACCATCCTCGCATTTTTCAGCTAACTTTCGGCAAAATTCCTCATCATAACTTGTCACAATGACTTGGTTTGATCCGGTGATACTGGAGAAACTGGAAAAGTTTACACATTTAGTTATTTACAGTTAATTTACCTTCCAACTTTATGTAACGCATCAAAACTCACTGATCAACTAAATTCCTCACAACACCCTCGTCCAAACATCCCTCCGGCTCATCAAACGCAACTATCGGACATCCACTTGCAAACTTTTCCGTAAAAGCACACCGAATGATTAAGGACGCCAAAATTTTTTCTCCATGACTGGATCGACCCCTCATCTGTAATTCCTCATTGTTTCTACAAGTCTGCATTTTAAAATGGTAGTTGTAGTCCACCCTGATAGCACCTTCCGATTTTTTAGCTGCTTCCATTAAGATTGTTGGAATGTCATCGTGTGGGAATAACATTTCCCAGTAATCTTTTAAATAATTGTTAATGTCATCAATCATATCTTGATGCTTCTTAATTATCTGATTGCGTTTTTCCTTTTCATCATGATCGGTTTTCTCTATTTGATTTTGTAAATTACATACATCGGTTTGCAAGTTTTTAAAATCATTCACGGCATTTGGATACTTCTCAATGTGTTTCTGATATATGGAAATTTTAGCTGCCATTTCAGCAAAGTTAATCGAGGTGACTTTCAAGTTGTAATTGTTTTGATTCAGTTTGCTTTGGAGATTGGGAATATCTGAAAGGTCAAGGGTAGACGCTGAGGCTTTTGCAATTTGGAAATTGTTTCTTGCCATTTTTAGTTCCATAATTTTTGAGAGAGCTTCCTTAAGTTCGTTAACGTGTGCTTCTTGTGCCTGTTGTAAATGTTCAGGTTTAAATTTGATGTTTGTAGTTACATAAATAATTACGTGAACCCTTACCTTTAAACTATTTTGATTATTAGATATCGCGTCTATCCTTCTAACTGCTTCCGAAATGCTGTTTTTCAACTTGCTCATTGAGGTTTTGTAATTCTCGAGAATTACAAAATTTGAAATTTCGTCCAAATTTGAACAATTTTCAACCTCAGCCTTCAAACTTTTCAAGTCTTTGTAGACTGATTTGCTCGAATTGACTTCAGTCATTAGATCCTGGTAGCAGGATCGGTTGTGGTTGATGAACCGAGTTAATTCATCACTAGCTTGTTCGGTTTTTTGATGGTCTACTTCTTGTGCTTGTCGAAAACTTTCCAAGGTGCTAAGTTCCTGTTGAATACGGTTTATTTCTTCATTGTTGCGAAAGGCGAGGCCTAAATGTAAAATAATGACAACACTATTGTTCCCCTTTCATAGATACATTTTGTTAATATAAAATTACCATCGGCTAGACCCCCGTCAAGTTTCGGCCTTTTGGGAGGTTTACCGTTTTCTTCGTATGCTTCTTTGGTCACAATTTCATAACATTTAACAAGATCAGAGACAAGTTCTAACCGCAGTTCCTCAAATAATTGTTCTGTAAAACTGTCAAAGCTTTTGAGTTTTACATCAAGAGATTGTTTTAATATTCCAGTGGTTTGTTTCAGCTGTTCGTTTTTCTCCCTTCGTTGGTGAATAATTGTGGTCAGATCGACGCTTTGAAACCTGAACCAGTGCAACGAACAAAATTATTAACTAATTAAAGTTTACTTTCTATGGATTATGTAACAGACCTATTCAACTCTTCTAAAACCTCTTCACTCGTAGCCAAACTCCCTTCCGCGGATCCTAATGTCTTTACAGCATCCAGAACAACAGACAATTCGCTCTCATAACGTGCCATAGACTTTCATTGCGTAGATGTTTTTTCTTTATTTCGCGTTTGTGAACTGTAAATATTATTTTTAGTTATTAAATTAAATATAACAATTTGTCACACATTACTTTCTACTCTCTCCATAAATTCCGGCATTTTGTTGTCGAGAAGACTCAGCTTCCCATCTTGGATAGTGCACAATGCCAAGTTGTCCTTTAATTTTGCTAAATTCGCATTTTCGCGTGCAGTATTTTTCTCGTTTTCTAGGAGAACGGTTTCAATACGGGCTTTCCGTCGCCTAGAAAATGGACAAAAGATATAAAACAGGAACGAATTGTTTAACGTGGTATTTATAACTGAACCCACTCATTTTCAGTTCTGCTATTCAAGAATTTTTGATATTCATCCTCAAGTTGTTTCTGCTTTTCTTCAAGTTGATCGATGTATAATGGAACATCCGTTTCCAAAAAATTAGGAGTATCCTGAGATAGATTTTCAAACGACTGCGACAGGCGTTCGAATTTTAATTTGGCAGTGTCAGCTTCCTCTTGTTTTACTGTTGCCCTTGTGTTCACATCATAATACTTGGCGGTGATTTCCTGCAGTTCCTTTTCTAAATTTTGTTTTAATTTCGTTTCCTATATTTTAATATTAGCAAATATACATGTATATTTGCACTTTATGAGAGTGTAAATATGTACATACATAAATACATAAACATTTAAGTTATATAGTCGTACCTTTGAAGACTCATTATTGCTTTCTAAAATCTCATTAGCTAACCGACGCATATCGTCATCCAGCGACTCTTGATTCACATTCGAAATCTCATCCACGGAAATTTTGAGGGCTTTAACGATATCTTCGGCATGCTGAAATTTGACTTCCAGCTCGTTCACTTCCTTGTATTTCTTCAACTTGATTTCCAAATCTTTGCTCTCTTCTTCCAGGGCAGATATAACAGTACTCAAACGTCTTTGTTCATCTCGTGCAGCTCTATTTTTGTTTTTCACTTGCGTCACAAAAGTTGATTTTTCAAGGGCTGGTTTTAATAATGGAGTTTGGGTTTTGAGCTCTGAAATTTTTGAAATAATTTCTTTAGATAACTGCCGGAATAATTTAGAGGAAATATATCAAGTCATATTAGCTTGAAGGGACTTTCTCAACTCAACAAAGTCCTGAAGAATTTTATTCTCCTCTTCTAAGCAGAGAAATTTATCAATGCCTTGTTTTAGATTAGTTGCGGTTCCAAAAGGCCAGAACGCATCTTCTTGAGGGACTAGTAAAAGTTTTTCAATAGCGCCAGACGGGAGGTTTGTGATTTGTTTGATTTCTTTTTCCGCATCCTGCACAAATATGACAATTTTGTTATCAAGTTTTATGAGAATTTTGCTTCATTGAATTTTTATACATAAAAAACTTTAAGCATTACCTCACAAGACAAAGTACCCCCATGAATAGGAACCCCATTACAAGTTATGTTACAAGTTGCTGTTAGTTTTTTCTTTGGTCGTTCAATTAACCATGCAATTTCGTTCAAGTCTTCGCCCTTCGTTAAGGTTATAATTATTTCTGCTACTAGTCCAGTGTCCGCTCCGTTTATGAAAGAAGCCACTAAAGATACGATTTGTAAAATTAGCAGACTTTGTTTAATAAATATTCTTTTAGTTTATTGCATCATGTTTCTACTTACGTCCTTCTGGACTAGAAGAGAGTTTTCCGGTAAGTCCAAAGACAAGACATTCTATCAGCGTCTGTTAATAAACACTTTTTAAACACTCAAAAAGTTGTATTCTAGAACAAATTATAAAAAATACCGTTTTTCCCGACCCATTCCTTCCTTTTATGATTGTGAGATTGGGATGAAATTTTATTTCATGAAACCAACTTTCATTTTCACTTTTATTAAAACTTCTCAAACCGTAGAACTTAAGGGATCGAAAAACTACAGCCATACTTATTTTTTGTGGACTATTATGTATAATTAATAAATAATAATTTTTATTCTTTAGCGAGTTCTGTTTAAAGGAAGTCCAGATGTGCAGAACATCAGAAGTAATCAGAACACAGATTAAACTTTAAACGTTTCATTCGAATTTCTGGAGGCAGACGAAAAAGTTGCCGCTATTTGAAGACAAAGACTTTCTCATGGAACAAGTGAATGCACGATGTTTTTGCATTCACTCATTCATTCATTTTTTCATTCACATGAAAGAAAGAAATGGAAGAAATACATATTTTAAAAATTGAAGCCAAATTTCTCGTATTAGAGCCTCCACAAAAACCTGTTAATTGTAATTAATAATTACTATATTTGCATCAACAAACTGCTTATTTTTTTCAGCTTAATATCTGATATACGATACGCGTGTATCGTCTTTGAATGTGTTTTAAATTGGGCATTCGTTTCACACTGACTCCACTTCATCCAGTGATTGGCAGAAATTTGGCGAATTATGATGACATGACCTATTTTGTGATTTATTAACGAGCGGAAGGATGAGAAGCGGAGTTATTGAAGCTCAGCCCCAGGTCATAGGTCATAATTCTTTTAATTTGAAAGAGATTAAATTTTAAGTTTATTCAATGGGAGCGATTATTTTGACGAGGCATCTAAGCAATCACACTTTGTTTTTCTCCTTTTGCACCTGTAACGACGATGTGTAAAGTCGTTAACTAGTATTCACTGAATACTATTCAGCATGTAATTAAAATGTGATAACAGTCATTAAGTTAAGATTACGTATCCGGCAATGATTCAGTCTAAAGTTGATAAATTTGAATATCCGTGTGTAAATAAACTGTCCACATAAAATGATGACCTTTCTGACCTGTGTTGTTATATTCACATTATTCCGAACAGTCATCCCCACTGATCCCCCCAATTTGGTCCCCGTTGTCAAAATCCCCTCAACAAATCTCAGCACAGGCGTTTTTTACGTCATCACCATGAAAAGCAAACCATCAGGAATAGTAACTTGGACCGATAAGAAGGTCGTGCACGATATTAAAAATTTTGTCCAAGTTGACCTCACGCCAGAAAATCAGAAAGAATATCTCCCAGGAGGGCAGTGGTTCTCATCCGCACAGTGGACATTCCAACCCCTGAATAATTCGTCATCGTTCTTGCTCAAAAATCGGGACAATTTGTCTAGAAATGTGGCAACTGTGGTTGACGAAAATACCGGATACACTTTTCTCTACTGGGATGACCCATCGGGACCATCAAGTTTAAATACTCCTCTCAATTACTACTTCATCACGCCGGTGGGGACCGTGGATGAGTCCGAGTACAAAATTCAGCTCCAATTTTCCCGATATCCAGGCAGATTTGTGACTTGGACTCCGCTGAAGAACGGGAAATATTCCCACTTTCTCCAAGTAGCAGCAAAGGGGAGTGAGTATGACTGGGATGGGAAGTCGTGGGACAGCACCTTGTTCAAGTTTGAACCTGTGACCAGTGGGACTGTCATTCGATTTGGACATGTAGCATCGCTAGAAATTAGGCCGCAAGGGGTCGAAATATTGGACAGTAAAGGAACAATGGGCACCGTGTATTCCGAAAAGTTTGAGAATTTTGGACCATTTCCGACCACAACGTTGGTAATGCGTGATAAAATTTAGATCAACCTAAAAAAACATTGGCATACACAAAGCATTAATTTCAGATCAAAACCTCTCTTCCTGACACATCGGGAGGAATTTTGACCATCACGAACCCCACGTTGAGTCCCCACGTCAAACTTCCGGCGAATTTCACCTTTGCCCTCCCCTCCAAAAGGGGCAGTCCAATCCTCTTCAACGTCATCGCGTCCTCTGAAAATTCGAACAAAACATATCTCGTGAGACCACTGAATCGTGTCCTGCCGCTCCCACCGAACGTGGCCGTGAACGTGGGGCCGAGTAAGGTGATAAGCTTCACGGTGCAGCAGAACCTCTTTAAAGACGTTGAGTTGCCGTGTGTGCTCAATGTTCTTGTGACCGGCGAGGGCGACAGGGTAACGGAGGATGGCGGCGTGGGACGAGGACCACTCCCACCGGATGTGGTAGAGACCGCTTTGAGGAAAAAGTTGGGACTTCTGGACGAAGTGAGGATGGAGGGGGATCAAATATTTGTCCGAGTGGGGGCTGTCATTAAGGGGTCATTTTTAGTCGGGGTTGAAACAACGCCGTCAATCGTATAAAAATTCATACAGATGCATATATAAATTAATTAATTTGGAAAATAAAATGTTTTCAAATAGGGACATACAATTTAGTAATTGATTTTTGAGAATAAAATGTTCATGATACATATAAATGCATATATACAGACTCGTTATGCATAAAAATGGTAAATACATGTCAACTTGTTATATTAATTCATTTCAAGTAGTGTACACATTCTGCATCGATCTGCGATCTGGAAGAGAAAATGGAGAAAGTAAAACTATCTTAAGTTGGTTTGATGGGCAACCGTTGGTAGAATCTGAGAAAACGTCGGTTGAAAATGTCATGCTAATAATACTTAAAATGGCCCTGTTATCAAATTTTCTGTTCCATAATTATTTCAATCGATCAATTATTACATAAGGTTAGGTTAGGTTTGAATACAGTAAATAAATAAATATTGTGATTTAGTAGAAATAGGATTTCATTTGCTGCAGGGAACTGTTATAATTTACTCTTTTTGTTCCAAAGAACCAACAGGCTCTCAAGCCATGTCTGATACATTCTGGCGAATCTTTGGCATGTAACAAACAATCATCGGCAGGGTTCATTCCACAGTAAGCTTGTCTAGTGTCGCATTTTATTATGCGTGTAGTCCCATTTTCATCGCATCGATAAACGTGTTCCATTCCGCAAGACGCGTGAAGGTAAATCTTCTTAATTTCATGGCCACACATGAGGAATGGTTTGGGAAGATTTCTATACGTTCTGGGACAGATACACTCCTCATCCCCCTAAAGTTGAATGTTCTATTGAGGCAAGTTGAGTACACAGAAAAACAACTACTAGTTTACTTACCTTGCAAAATATGCAGTTTAAAATTATTGCAAAAACTATGAACTTGTGCATTCTTCTAAAAGTCAAAATCTTGTTCATTCAACAACAATTTAGAACTTTGTGCAATGTGAATCTTGTAATACTGACTAAATTTCATTCATTTGTAGCAAAGTAACAATGGGAAATTAAATTTTTATGTGTCATTAATTTCAGAATTGCTTGGTTAGCATTTCACGTAGTTGGACAATTTATCATCAATGACGACTCGAGGATGGAGGGGAATGAAACATTGGTCGGAGTGGGGCGGACATTTTTATCGGAGTTGAGACCACGCCATCAATCGTGAAGTAATACACATGCGCCATTAGTTTAGAAAATAATAACACATTGGCAAGTTTGGGACACAAAATAGAATAATTTATTTCTGAAATATAGCAATAATCTCAAATTGATGGCTAAATTTCTTGGGGATGAATTTTTTGTAGGGAATATTTTTTTAATACCAAATTATTCAATGGCATTATTATTACTTATCATTGAGCAATTGAGCAGTGGCGACATTGTCGTCACATCGTCTTGTTTAACGTCCATATCCTCCACTGGATCCACCCCCACCGGAGTAACCCCCACCACCACCACCTCCCGAAGTGCTGGAGAAGGATCCGACAAGATTGGCCTTTCTGGGAGAATCCAACTGAGCTCCGCCACCACCGCCGGATGGTGCTCCATAACCGGACTGTGGGGGTGCCCCGTACTGACCGCCCCCACCACCGCCACCACCCCCTCCGCCCCCACCAGAGTACCCACCACCACCACCACCTCCTCCCATTTGGGACAGGACTTGCGCAACTTGGGCCAAAAGAGCTTGGTCAACTATTCCTTGAGATGAAGGACCTTCGTCGAATTGGGCTTGTTGATAGCCACCCCCGCCGCCTCCTCCACCACCGGATTGACCCCCATATTGACCTCCCCCACCTACAGAATAAAAATCAGTAGAAATATTCATCACGGTCTGCCAGTAGCCGCCTAAGCTGTGGGGACATTTGGGGATTTTAAAATTGGGGAGGGAGTAAAAATTTGAAAGAAAATTTGCCAATATTCTGCAGAAATTTGGCCCAGTATTCTACAGAAAAACTTTACGCAGTGATTTTTTGCAGAAACCTGTGCAAAATTATGCAGAATAAAACCAATATAAATTTTCTGCAGAATTATGTAAAAAATGCAGAACATCAAGCTTTTATCGATTACTCCTGAGTTGGACACGGTAATTTTTGCTGGGGAAGGTTTTATGTAGCATGGCCAGATAATGGGGACATCGAATAACCGTGGGGACATTGTCCCTCTGTCCTCACGCCACAGCATCCCTCTAAGTAAATATTTCTGTATTAAACCTACCACCACCACCCCCACCGAATCCAGCGTCCGCTGAGGCAGCGGCGACAAGCAGGGCGCCGAGAATAATCTAAATATACGAGTTAAAAATATTTAAAAATTCCGAATACAAAAATTCACAGAAAAACTCACGATGCGATTCATCCTTAGTGTGTGATCAGTGATGGATGGAAGTCCAAGTTTTAGTCTGACTACACGATTTGAAAGTGCGGCTGCTTTTATATGTTGAAGATGTTATTAGAAATTGGGTAACAATTCGCTTATTATATCATCATCGCCACGCCACCCACCCAACCACCAGAAGATATCGCCATGCACCCTTTTATTATATTACCAGTCTCATCCCATCTCCTACTTGCTTACTTATCTCTTCAGGTACTTATTATTATTATTATTTATTACGATGCATTCTGCTGGCTGCCTATAAAATATTGTAAATCCAATTCTAACGACTAAACCAAATGTCACTTTTTCAAGATAAAATGATATCTTAAATTGTACACCCATTTAGAATTAAAACGTGTCCTCGGACGTTTCATTCACCCCACGATGACAGCGATCAAACACACTGCGTCATAATATTGGGAACGTCCATATTTTACGTCTCCAAAAAGGTGGGTGGATGGTTTTAGGTCGCTTATCTGGCTCGTGTTAAGCTTAAGATAAGTCTGATATGGAAGGGATGGTCTAAAAATTTTCGTTTTTCGATAACGTAATATATGTACGTTCCCATTTACGTCCCGATTGAAGAACAGCGTTACTTTCATTCAACCTCATTTAAAATACTGAGGAAAAAAAATGAATGCAATTTTTCATGAATGATGAAGCTGAGAAAAAAAGATTTATTTATTTTGAAAAAAGACACTAATTCTTAACAAATCTGCCTGCACCTGGCTTTTACTAATCCTGTGATAATGATTTGTCACCAGATTTCATGTACCGATTCAAATTCAGTTTGTCAAAAGAGATTTATTAAAATTTAAATCTGTGTAATTTCTGATTTTGTAATATTATTTAATAAATCAATCATTCATTCATATTGTTCGTTGAGATTTGTGCCTCGTTCCATTTTTTATAAATTACTCCATTATAATTGTTACCTACTTAATACTAGCAGAAAATTGGACCTGGAGGCCATTTAATTTAAGCTGTGCAAAAAGACAATGATGAATAGATATGTAGAAATTATCTGCGTCGACGACGATGTCAAGAATACTTTTTTATTGTTATGTGTATAAGCGTCAAGCGTGGCAGTTCGATGACAGGCAGGATTTAGTGATGTTGATGATGACCAATTTATTTAAGTGAGTGTGTGTGTAACCTCTAATTTTTTGTGGTGAGTTTTACCTACGAAAATTATTGAGAAAGAACAATTTATTAAATTTTAGGCTATGACGGGGGATATTTATTTACTTTATAGAGGGCGGATATGTATTTAGGCAAAATCGCTGAATTAATATGTATTTACGAAATAAACGCCAACGTATTTATGAAATATATACGAAAAAACATCAAAATAAGAATTTTGGCAAAATATGTAATTTTGAATTGTTTTTTTTTTGGAGTCGAATTTCTTTGAGCAAAAAAATTTGGTCCCTTTATAATTACAAAATATATGCATTTTTGAAAAAAATATCTGAAAGATTTGCATAATTTTCAAATAATAGTGGAAATATATATAAATATATTTATACGTCTGAAAACCTAAAAATACGACAATTTTTGAAAATATTCTGAAATTTTTATGATCTATTCGAGTTGTGGAACACACCCACGAAATTTGACCGTCGGTCATCATCAAATGAAAAATTCGAAAATAAATACATATCCACCCCCTGATCATCAGACCAGACCACCAAGCAGCTAAATAAACTAAATAAGTCATGCGTCGAGTAAATGCTTTTTTTCTGAAAATTGTAGCAAAAAGTGGACAAAAAACCAATATTAGATGAATGAATTTGAATTATATTTATATGTACAACAATTGCTCGTGGTGGTGCTGATGATGGTAAATTATTTAAGAGATGCAATTGTTGTGGTGGCTAAATTATGCAATTTTCATAACGTGACGTACTCTGCAAAGTATTATTGCACGGAAAATATGATAATACTGCACACAAAAAACACACATTTAAAAAAACTGCAATACGATTCGTGCCATAATTTCGTCATTGTTGTCTGCTTGGATTAAATAGTAAAGTGAAAAAAAGAGAAGCATTTTTCAAAAGACAAGTTCAGTTCGTGCCACGTACTTCGTTTTGCATGGTTAGTTAGAGATTGGATTTAAATATTGGATAAGCACCACTTAAGGCGATTTTATTCCCAAGTTCAGTAGCGATTTTTACGTAAGAGTGATGTAACACTGGTCTATTTTCTGCTGGGATATCCCAAATAAAGAGCAAAAGAATCAATCATTATCCAATCCGAAGTAATGATAAGCAATGTCGATGATAAGATAAATCGCTGGGTTATCCGCTCCACAACACACGCAACGTAAGTTTAAACAGAAATCCGACACATGTGAAATTGGTCTCAGTTTTGGAATACACGATTTTTCATAACTAAATTATAAACGATTTTTGTCGTAAAAAAATGGAAATTTTCATGAATTTTTCCAAAATCTGGGCTATTTTAGTTTTTTGCGTGGTGTCTGTCGCAAAATGTGACGAACCGAGGGTAACACTGCCAAATGGGAACGTCCTAATTGGGTTGGAACAAGACTCGTTTTATGAGGGGAAGAAATTTCACGAATTTCGTGGCATCCCGTACGCCACGCCGCCTAAAGGGGGGCTTCGTTTTAAGGTGAGTGCGCATACTTAATTTATTCAGGTGGGAAATTATGTAATTTAATTTATGGCGAATTATTAGGCGCCACAAAAGTACGACGTGAAATGGGACACACCCAGAAATGCGGTCGAATATGGAGCAGTCTGTCCGCAAGATGACCTTTTAAACGAACCGCAAGAAGACGGACATGTCGAAGAGATCGTGCAACCAATTGGGGACGAGGATTGCTTATTTATCAACGTGGCGACGCCGGCTAAAAAGGTATTTACGGGTGCAAGGCACCTGCAAGAAATAACGATTTTGACCTGCAAGAATTGCAAGGCGCAGGAAACTACGCCACGCCGCTATACTTCATACGGCGCGTGGTTGGATGGCGCATATTTCTTGCACTTTCTCCCAGTTTCTTGCACCTCACATTTCTTGCGTTTCTTGCTCTGCAGTGCAAGAAATGCAGCAAACTCGCAACAAATGAAACACAGACCGTGATCATTGATGTATAAATGCATAATAAACTGCGGCAACGCAGGGTACCCAAGTAGCGCAAAAATGCTGAGAATGTGATACAAAATAAAGGAAATATAGATTTCCGAATCTTAATTATTTAAAAAATAATTAAATAATTTAGATTCCCTCATTTATGTGTAGCCACTTTGAAAAATCGTGCATCTTACATGTTTTACTTTTTTATCAATCTTAACTAATCAATCAATCTTGCTGTTTTACATATTAGATTCAATTTTTCTAAAAATCTCATTTTGCCCCAATCACACCCACTGGGTGCCATGGGGTGTGGCACTACTCGGGAACACTTAATTTAACTGCCCTTCATCCATAGATTCAATTTTTGTAAAAATCTCATTTTGCCCCAACCACACCCACTGCGCCCCAACCACACCCACTGGGCGAGAGGGGGTGCGGCACAACTTGGGAACACTTAATTTAGCTGCCCTTCATCCATAGATTCGATTTTTGTAAAAATCTCATTTTGCCCCAACCACACCCACTGGCCGAGAGGGGGTGTGGCACAACTTGGGAACACTTAATTTAACTGCCCTTCATACATAGATTCAATTTTTGTAAAAATCTCATTTTGCCCCAACCACACCCACTCGCGCCCGGGGGGTGTGGTCCGGCCGCCCCCAAAACCTTAGGGGATCCTCCCCCTAGGGTCATACGTATGATGGCGAAAACCGATTTCGATTATCTCGATCCGTTCTCCAGTTATCGTGTTGACAGACAGACGGACAGACAGACAGACTAACTAAGTCATCGCATAAAGTAGCTTGCGCTACTTAATAAATATTTAAATAGCCATCGTCCAAGGGAGGATATCCCGTCGCCGTCTGGATTCACGGTGGTTCTTTCCAGTACGAATCGGGGGATGCGTACAGCCCCAAAAAATTCATGGATTATGGTAACGTCGTCCTTGTAACGTTCAACTATCGCTTGGGAGCACTCGGCTTCTTAAACACGGGGGATGGAAAAATTCAAGGAAATATGGGTCTCAAAGATCAAGTTCTGGCGTTGAAATGGGTACAAACAAATATCGCAGCGTTCTCCGGAGATGTCAATGCGGTCACACTTTTTGGAACGAACTCTGGAGCAGTGTCGGCTCATTTGCATATGATTTCGCCAATGTCCGAAGGTAACTAAATAAATCATACAATCAATGGTAATACATATGTACGTCTGCGAATTTTAGGCCTATTCCATCGAGTCTTGTTACAAAGTGGGACTGCCATTTCTCCCTGGGTTTTGCAACACAATCCAGCCAAAACAGCAAAGACTTACGCTGCCTGGCTTAATTGTAGTGGTGATGTCATCAATAATGAAGACAACGAAACAACTCCGCAAGAATCCACAATTGACTGCCTTATGCGAACCGATGTACAAACATTTGTCCGAAAGCAGGCTCGATTAACGGTTAAATTGCTTTTAAATTGAAAATATTTGTAAAAATATCTGTATTAACAAACATTGTGTTGTTTTTGCAGGAGTGGTTTATCGACCCAATGGTTCCGATGGGACCATCAATCGAAAATGCGGAAGGTTCCTCCGAGAACGAACCCAAATTCTTGTCTGAAGATCCCTACGAGTTGTTACAGTCTGGAAATTTCTGGGCTAAGGATAAAGTTCGACTAATTGCTGGTGTAAACTCACATGAAGGACTGTTACACACGTGGGGTGGGAAATTTATTTATTAAGATAACTAAATTTAATTTAACAGAAACAGAGGTCGACGCCGACCAATTTTTCGGTGGTGGCGGCGGCGGCGACACCCAATTTTGGTGATTTTTCGGCGGCGTTGGCGACGCGGTGTAGCGTCCCAATGTTTAAAGAATAAGAAATCCAATTTATTTATTTGCGGTTACCCCTGAGCTGAAATAGTTAAGAATTGCATATCTTATGTAAATTTTTATGTATTATCAGATATTGCACATCACCGCATGTTATCCCGCGTCCTCACCATGGAATGGCAACGAGCCCTCCCAATCACGCTAACATTTCGCGACACGGCACTCAACTTTAAAAACGTTTCAGACTCCGTGTTCCAATTCTACCTTGAAGAGAAGGAGGGTGACCAAGAAGAAGCGAGCACTTCAAATTCTGCCCCCAGTAAAAAAGGACAAGACGTAAAAAATATGAAAAACATGAAAATGCTGGGTCACGAATTTTACCGCTTTGATTCACTAACCGCAATGTATTCGGATCGTTACTTTTTCATCCCGGTCCATAAAACGGGACAGCTTCATGCAAAATACGGCAGCAAAGTGTATTTGTATTGGTTTGATTATTTGGGGGCGCAGAGTGCGACACAGTTTTCCGGATATAATGACACAGTTGTGGGTATGTAAATTCATTTTCGAGCGCATTTAAACCTAGACGTCTCACAGCGTATGCTCTTTGATTTTTACTAAATCAGTGTCAATTGATTGCAAAATTAATATAAAATTTACAAAAGAGACGAGAGATTTGCCAATTCTCAGGCTTGGCGGAGATATTTGCATCCAAAAAGGAGAAAATGCGCTCTAAAGTAGAAAAACTTTACAGTTTACTGCACTTTTTCTCCTCTTATTAGGAAAATATCTCTGCCAGAAGTGCCCATTTGGAGATCATGCCTTTTGCAAATTACACATTAATTACATTTGTGACCGATAGCTTAATCAAAATTGGAGAGCATACATATGCTGAGGGATAGATTAAAAACTATTAAAATATTATTATTCTCATAAGGTGCGGCTCACTACGACCAAGTTCAGTACATGTTTAACACGCCATTCTTTAAAGAAGTTGAGAGCGAGGAGGACATAAAATTTGGGAGGAAATTTATGGACGGTATCGTCCGATTTATAGGGACAGGGTACGTTCAATTAATGCAATAATTTATACGGTGTTCTCTGTTTCTCTGTTTGCGAGTTTGCTATTTTTTGCACTGCAAACCAAGGCAAGTGGCTACTTGCACCTGAAACACTAAGTTTATGTGGTTTATTGACAAAATACTTATTACAATTTTGAAAAAAATATATTTAGTGAGCCTCCCGCAGGAGGATGGGTTCCCGTGAATAAGGAAATGCTAGAAGGGTCCGTTCCCTTCATTTATAATCGAATTGGACACAAAACTAAGGCAGAGCAAATGGTGGAGACGTTCAGAAAGAGCGTCGACTTTTGGGACACACTTCCTCTTATAGAATACGGCAAGAAAATGGACCAATTTCCGGAATTTCTGGAAAGAGATGAACTAAAAGAATATGAGGAGAAAGACGGCGGAGACGAAATTCTACCAGGAGTGACGAAAGACGACATTGAGAGATTAAAGGCTAAACTTGAATTATAGAAATTTTAATAGTTACACAGAGGGCGGATATAGGTTTACGAAAAATCGCTGAAATATGTATTTAATATTTACGGAAAAATGGCCAAAATATAAATGAAATATTTGCAAAAAAATACAATTTGCTCTTCTAGATTTTTTGTGATCTAATTTCTTGAAGTTGTGTGTGATTTTGAGAAATTGAGAAAAAAGAGACTATGACGAATATTTTTATAACGTTAGATTGAAAACTTTGGAATCCAAATGTTGAGTTGGAAAAGTAATTGTTCAAAGTTGAAATTTTGTCAAATCAGGGTCAACATAATATAATTTAATAAAAAATAATAATTTCTAAATTATGCACATTATTTGGATGGGTGAGTAAAAAGTAAAACATTACATGTAAAGTTACTTTACATATTCTGCAAAAAACGGGATTTTGAAAAATTTCGCCAAATTTTTAAGAAAAATTTCTTAAAAATTTCCAAAAAATTTTGCCTCGTATGGTTGAAATATTTACAAACATGCATTTTAGAAAAAAAATATCTAAAAGATTTATAAAAACAAATATCAAATATCTATTAGCGGAAATACATCATCTGAATAGAAATATGCCAACAAATATGTAAAAATATTTTGCAATTTTTGTGTTATAAAAATTAAGGAACACCCCCCGACAATGTTTGACCGTCGGTCGTCTTCAAATAAAAAAGTTGAAAATAAATACATATCCACCCTTTGTTTATGCATGTAAATTTTTCTCACTTGGTTTATTATTTTCCCAGTCAAGAAAATGTACATATATTAAATTTATCGCTGATTTTTAAAAATTATGCCTACAAATTAGGAGCTGCCATGTTCAAAATACATCTTTGGTATAAATAAATTATTTACTTAACTAATTAATTAATTATTTAGTCAATATAATACTGAGATTTATCACCTAAATTAAATTAAGTGACTTTGTCAGCTATCCGTGGAAGAAGTGGGATCATTATTTTCTACGCTTCGACTCGATTCATCCGAATATTCGGATGACCTTCTGGAATCGCTTATCGACGACAAATCAACTGCAGGATCTTCAGTTCCAGTTTCTTCATCAGCATCGTCCGACTCTTTATCATCCGGAAGTCTGTAATTCACCGTTCGTGCCGCCGAGAACTCGCCAATTCCTCCTTCCGTCCGGGCAGCTAAGCGCATCCTATAAAGTGTCCCGGGAACCAAGTGATGTCGCAAAAATTCTGAAAATATGGATAAGTTTCCGATAAGAAAAATTTCCAAAGAATTTAAAATCTTAATGTGTCTCACTAACTTTTTTCGGAGTGAAACGTAATATTTGTCCATGGATCGCAGCTTGCCATTTTTCTAAATTGCAACGCGTACCCTTTGATGGGCAGAATTTCACCGAGTTCGTCCTTATCGACAAATCCTCGAGTTTGAATAATATGTAAATTTTTCCTGTGACGATTATGGAATCCGGTGACAGATACTAAAATTCCCGAGTTGGGAACCACGATCGTGTCAAAATCAGGCGTCGGTGGTTTCGAGGCACGACTGAGGAAAAAGTTTCGCTCAGAAGCCCCCAGTTCGTTGGATGCTCGACATGTGTACTCTCCCAGCGTGGCCTCCTTCACTTTCACCTGAAAAAGTAGGAGAAAAATGGTGACACATCGCCAAAATGGTCAAAATCAGCATATTTTAATCATTTCTCAGCTATGGGAATTTATTTTGAAATTCTGGACGACGATTTTTTAGAACAGGTTGTTCACAATATTTTAAAAATATACACTCCATATTTTGATAGTTTTTGAAGGAGGAGATCTCAAATTTTAAAAAATTCAGAAAAATTGAAAGTCATCGAAACTGGTTTAAAAAACTCATCATATTCTATTAATCAATAACTTACTGACTACTAATTTGTCGTCCAGAATTTTAAAATAAATTTCCATGATTAAAAATGTATTGATTTTAAGATTTTGGTGACAATCAAGTTTTAGAAAATACCTTTAAAATTGAGAAATTATCCTGCGTAGAAATGACCAGGATATTCCTATCCGCCGCATCCGGGTCTATACTCAAGCCACGAAATTTCCACTGAAATTCTGCCACCGGACTGGCTTGCACAATGCATCGGAGCTGCCTCCATTTATTTTCGAGCCCCCACAAAATATTCCCATTTTTTCGAGAGTGACCCTTGTCATCGATCTGAATAGGAGCATGACCAGATCGAAGAGATCGTAAATCTTGGACAAATTCGTCCTGCGACAAATCTTGGAAACTGGTTCGATGTTCACGATGCGACAATGAGTATGGGACACCGTTCACTAATGTGATAACTGCTAGTATAAGAACAAACGTCAAACTATCCGCGTGGGCCATTTTTTCGGGTTTAATTATATAAATAAAGTCACTTATTCACTTATTCACATATGCAAGTATTTCGTCAGCCTAAATTGTGCACAAAAAACTTAGCACACAAAATTTTGCAGAGGTTGCCACGCGTCTCTTTTTCCCAATATGGTTGAAGGTCGTCGAATCACTGAATCCCCAAAATTCTGGACGCACAGAACTTCACTCCAAAATTTGGTACAAAATTAGGCAGCGTCTTTTCCTCCCAAGATGTTTGAAGGTTGTCGAATCACTGACTGAATCCGAAAAATACGTGGCGCATCTAATTTATTAACTTGCCATGAGAGACTGATAAACAAACGTCACTGGCCAGTCCAAAGGTTGAAGAGCTTATGAGATGCTTGACTTGCATCACTTGGAGTGCGAAGATCGTTACTTTACGGGGAAACCCCTTAAGGAAATTGAAAGTTGTAGTGCTAATCTTACCGACTATACGACTCGAGTTCATACAGAGTAATGAATCTCGCAGGTGGATGTACATACATATTCATAACGTCCTATTTACTGACGTTTTGTGATGAATGTGTGATTATGAGTCATGCAATCGGCGTGCAGAAAAGTTAGCAAAAAATTGCTGACTTTAATCTACGCATAGTTGGTCTAGTCGGCCGAGATTTGCATGCTTACGTACGTACGTATCTGGTCATCTATAATTTGGATAAGTGTGACATGAGGAGGGAGTGACAATTTTTGCATAATTGGTGTAAATTGAGGATTTGCATAATTTTGCAAATAAATAAGTCAGTCAATTGTGCTTCTATGAAAATTCAAGTTTTTCCTCGTACATCATTCAATCCGTCATGTGTATACATAGTAAAACTCGCCTTGACCGTCACGCCACGCCACGCCAAGAAACTCCTCAGCCAGGGTTTTTTTGCAGCACTTATGTCTTGTTAAGTAGCTTCAGCTACTTTATGTGAAGACTTTGTCTGTCTGTCTGTCTGTCTGTCCGTCTGTCTGTCTGTCCGTCTGTCTGTCTGTCCGTCTGTCAGCAGGATAACGGGAGAACGGATAAAGATAATCGAAATCGGTTTTCGCCATCATACATAAGACCCCAGGGGGAGGATCCTATCAACTTTTGGGTGCAACCGGACCACACCCCCTGGAGCCAGGGGGTGTGGTCGGGGCAAAATGAGATTTTTAGTGCAATCGAATCTATGGATGAACTAGAGTGAAATTTTGTGTATCCCTGATGTGCCACACCCCCCGGGCGCCAGGGGGTGTGGTCGGGGCAAAATGAGATTTTTAGTGCAATTGATTCTATAGATGAATTAGAGTGAAATTTTGTGTATCCCTGAAGTGTCACACCCCCTAGGCGTCAGGGGGTGTGGTCGGGGCTAAATGAGATTTTTACAAAAATTGAATCTATATATGATATAGAGTCAAATTAAGTGTTCCCGAGTTGTGAGACAACTCCTGGGCGCCAGGGGGTGTGGTCGGGGCAAAATGAGATTAAAAAAAAATTGAATCTATAGCTGAAATAGAGTGAAATTAAGTGTTCCCGAGTTGTACCACACCCCCTGGGCGCCAGGGGGTGTTGTCGGGGAAAAATGAGATTTTCAGTGAAATTAAAAAAATGGATGAAATACACTGAAATTAAGTGTTCCCCCGCTGTCGTGGGGGTGGAGTGAATCTGAAGCTACTTCCGTATGCGCGTTTGCGAGGGTTTATTTATTGAGGTGAAGATGAGTTTGTATACAAATATTGTATTAATCAGTATACTCCTTGAAATACGCGTGTGTTTGTACATACACACCTACTGTAAGTGCATATTCTTGGTAAAACTTTGAAGTTAACGTTGTGATAAGTGCCATTGATTTTTTGCTTACATATTTTGAATAAGCGTAATTAGTAATGTATGCATGCTTGAGTGTAATACAGTTGTGCAGGTTAAATTTTAGATCCAAATTATTTGACATCATCTTATCATACCATTACTTAAAAAAATTGAATTTGGTTTTAAGATTACGTAGTTAATCCATTTTAAACTCCGTTTCACATTACGTGGTTCATCGCATTGAGTACATTAGCTGAATGAGCCGAATTATGATTTATTTATTTATTTTTTTAATTATTTTACATCAGTTATTTTTATTTTAGCATACAAATCATACGAAATTGAATAATTTAAACGCCAAAATAAAAATAATTGGCGTTTAAATTAATTTAATTACACAATTAAATTACACATTAAATTACACACATAATTAAATTACACAACTCAATTAAATAATTTAAACGCCAATTATTTTTATTTTGGCGTTTAAATTATTCAATTTCGTATGATTTGTATGCTAAAATAAAAATAATTGGTGTCAAATAATAAAATAATTCGGCTCGTTCGGCTAATGTACTCAATGTGATGAACTCACGTAATGTGAAACGGAGTTTACATGTTTAGCCAGTGCCACTTCTTATGGCATCGTCATATCCGTGAAGGAATCATTGTACCGATTTTGTCCACTTACGTATCAGTACTTCGTAGTCTTCTAAGCACAGGATAAGATGTGCATGATCGCCGATCATTGATCGATCTGGTGGTTGACCGGTGGGGGTAAATAACACTAACACCAAGTTTTATAAGTAAATAGTCATAACAACCTTTCCAGAGGTGCAAATCAGTTTGAACATGAAGTCAGATTCAAAAACACTTTTGTCGGGTGAAAGAATTGGAAAATTCTCAAAACCTTTTACCACATGGAGATATTAATGCAATGAAATTAATTTGGAGTTCCTAGACTCTCGTACATATGAAATATTGCTAATTTATGAAGAACAAGTACGTGTTTCCTTTCCTCCTGCAACTGTACATATTTTTTAAACATATATTCGCTATAATGTTGTGCAATATTACATGCAAAACACTTGCATGCATTTTCATTCAATTTTCCGTAACATTACAAAAGATTAATAGACATTAAATAAATATACATGAAATACCAAAAATTACTGTTTTTTGTCTCAGTCGATGTAAAGCATAACAGTTAAATTCTGTGCACAGCTCATTTCATTTCTTAATTTTCTAAATAACTTACTCAACTGGTCACTGTCTTGTGGTTTAAAAAAAATATATTTATGAAGGAAACTTCACCCATAAATATTAAGGATACATAAGTACATAAACATAGACTTGACCTCACCTCACCAATCGATACATTTTATCACCGTCTAAATATCTCCAACCAAAAACCAATTTAGCTCTACATACCACTTATCCATTCTACTCCAGTGCTGCTAAATAAGCACATAATTTAATTAGATCACACAAACCTTATGTATGTACTTATACACAAACAATGTATGCTGTGCATGCACTCATTGCTTAAACGCGTTGTATGTACATATAAATCTGTATCTATTCTATTACCATGCTACAAAAATCTTCAAGTAAAACGAAACTTGCAGTAAAGCCGTATGCTATTATATTCCACTCCACTTTATCATCCTACTCATCACGATGCAAGCAGTGGGATTGCTTTGCTTTTCATACGACTTTTGTTAAAGACCTCTCACTTGTAAACTTCAGTCGGGTTCAGTCATTCGCAGGGGACGAACGAGCTAAAACCACTTCTTTGTGTGGTCTGGTATTAGCGTTGCTTCGTTTCGTAGTTCGTTCATACTAGTTTAGCATAAAAATACATTACGAAATCTTGCCCAACTTCAAGCAATAATAGAATATTTTTTAGAAGAAATACAAAAAAGAACCAATTCTTTAATTGTAACAAAATTTCGAGTAGTTTCGTTCATCGACTTCCTGTTACGACAAGAACTAATCTTATGAATGGTTTTTAAGCTAAACGTGATTCGATTAAGAAAAAAAGTGAAAGATTTTTGCACGCCAATTTTGAAGGAATAATAATTAATAAGGAAGCTAAAACCACTCTCCAGGTATGCAAAAATAATTTTCTATTGTCTTATAAAAATAGCAAAGTATGTAAATGTTAATCAGACAGAAAGGGTGTAACCAATCATCGTCACAATTTTATAATTATTAAATTGACACGCAATTAGTAGATTTGCTGACTTGACTTGACGGGTACATGAATTTTCTGCCGTTACACATATTATTTTATTATTGTGCTCTAAATTACAAAAGCGAATTGTCAACCTTTTTGCAAGGAATTTATCATGGCCAATGTTTTTACAAGTTTACATTTCATTGGATTTCGCTCGCTACAATAATTTACATACATATTCGCTGTGCGAAAACTTCTGCAAAATCAAACTCTTTGTTGTCGAACAAATATTTTATTGGAAGTGTGATTGCATTTACAAATTGGTTTATTATTCGATTGAAACGACAGGTGTGTACATATAAAAATTACTTGCTAATCTTTACATTCATCTGATTTCGGAATAATTTATTGGTAAAAAAATAACTCTGATTCATATCGCATAATAATATCGATCACCAGACCTTCTGGTTTCATTGTTAATAAGTAAATAACAAGCTCTAAATATTTCCACGAAGCATATCTTTCCCAGAAATAAAAACGGCGTGACGGATTTGGACATCATCATCTCATGAAATGAAATCATCCTCGCTGTGCTGTGGTCAGTCTAGTTGCAATGTCGATCATCATCATCATCATTGTTATTTAGCAAGCAAAATGCAGTGGAGGATGTAATAAATATTATAAAATGAAATGAAATGTGGGATATAACTAGCTAGCAAAATGTAATATGTAAC
This sequence comes from Folsomia candida, assembly GCF_002217175.1. Lineage (NCBI taxonomy): Eukaryota > Metazoa > Arthropoda > Collembola > Entomobryomorpha > Isotomidae > Folsomia > Folsomia candida. The sequence continues at coordinate 1,098,782 of NW_019091200.1, read as the reverse complement.
AGCAGCAGCAGGTACTAAATACAGACAGGTATATATTTTATGGTTTGGAAGGTAGTGCGTAATAATGTAAAGCTGATAATAAGATAGCAACAGAAACTTGCTTAGGACGACTTGGATTGTTGGTGGATGGACGACGGATGGCTGAATTTGTCCTTGAAAGTAACCTCAAGATACTGTTTTTAATCTTATGCTTAATAGCAAACAAAGTTCTGAGAAAGGGATATGATAAAATGTGAGCCTGAATATGTAGGTAGTAATATGTAACGTCTTTGCCTTGCCTAGCTTAAAAATGGGATGGACATACGTTATATATGCACAAATTGCCTGTAATAAGGAGTGTAAAATTGTGGTAAATACCTCCTGCAATACAATTCCATCCATATATAATATTTATTGTAAAAACGCGTCAAGTTTGCAGCTCTGACGTCACTGTGCTCGTATCCTTACCATGTGAGCCAACACCGTAGGATAGGAGCACAGTGACGTCAGAGCTGCAAACTTGACGCGTTTTTACAATATGTAGGGTGCATTTTAATTTTTATGATGATGGGTTCGTTTTCAGCAGTATTTCTCACATAGAAAAAAATGCATGCAAACTTAACAGTGAGGATTACTTATTATTCAGAGGCTTTTCATTACGCCTTTGAAAAATGTTAGTATGATTACATTACTTACATATACATACATTCTTTATTATCATGTATGAGGAAGTTTGGAGGGTTTTTGATGGTCAGATTCCTCCACTGAATTTTTGGGTTCAAAGACTAATTTATTGAGTTATTTAGTGCTGAATCAGTGTATCAATTCTATTGTTGAAAATTATTTGCGAGCCCATTTGCAATACAAACTTGAACTAAAAGGTTTGTTCAATACCGTGTGAATCGGATATCGTCGAAGTCACAGGTTTGTACTTGCGCAAATAATGTGCATGATCAAGGTGAATTTATTAATGGCGTCACTTCACTTGCTTGTTCTCACAGGTTGAGCTTCATTACACAAAATAATGTTTGTGTACATATGTATACCTAATTTCGCATTTTTGCAGTATATTTAGTTTACACATTGCCACTTTTCTTTTGTCTGCCTGTTTTTGGATCGTAATCCTAGCGTAAATTATGCTTCGTCAAGTTCGCTAATGTCCGAATCGTGTGGTTTACAACAGTTTCTGTTTCATTTTATTGCACCTTTTGTTAGTTAGTTAGTCAGTAATTTAAAATAGTAATGAACGTTGACATCATAGTTTTGAAGGACGTTCTTAATTCGTCATTAGAAGAATGTAAAGTAATTTACAAGTTTTTAAGGATTATTTACTTACTATTTTTAATGCGTAATGAATGAATTAAAATTCATATGCATCGAAATAAGGAAATGTTTCGAAATTGCGTATCTTAATTTTAACCCTGGTTTCAATTACTCGTTCTAATTTGTCATTACAAGAATGTACATGCCCTATACGCTCCTTAATTTGCAGGGTTTTAAGCATTACTATTTTTAATGTGGACAAACAAATGAATTAAAATTCATATGCATCGAAATAAAGAAATATTTCGAAATTTGCGTATTAATTTTAGTTTTAACCCTGGTTTCAATTTCCTTCACTAATTGCAGTACTTAAATTGCTCATTCATTCGTATTTAAATATTTCGTCACTGATTAATTCATACTTTTGTCATCGTCAATTCAATTCATTGCATTTTGAAGCCGTCGTCGACACGTTATTAAAATCACTTTGTATGTACCTCTCACCGAACATTACGTACATTGCGCTGTTAGTTAGCGTTATCTTTAATTCTATTCCCAATCAGATTGAATAATTGATTGCATCACAAGTATGACGTTGTTCTCTAACGCACTAAACTCGGACAAGTGTGTGTACTTTGGCCAAGTGGACAATTTACATATTGCAAATATTCGCAATATCCCAAGTAGTATGTATCAATATCGCTAAATAAATATGTACGTCTCGTTGAACGACTTCTGCATTACTCACTCACTCGGCACGACCATACGTCAATTTATAAATAATTATGATGACCGGTTATTCAATTACTTGATCGAGGAATAATTTAGCCGATAAATTATTTGTGAGTTATAGATAGATATTTTGCAATGTTGCGAATTTAGTAGGTAGATAAATATGCATACCTTGGTGAAGAGCAATATTTCACTTGTGCTGCTTCTTATTTCTTATTGTGATGATAAGTGGTTGATTGATTGATAAGTGCGCAGTTAAGAAAGGTCAACTCATTACTTAAGTGGGTATTACTATTATCTATTATTGTAAGGCTCAAGGTGTACATTGTTGGTTTGAAAAACTAGGACCTATTCACTCCCTCTTGGCCCAAATTGAATTAAATTTACCTGCATAATTTAATTTGGTCACTAAATTTACCATAATATGCAGATGATTGAAAGGCCAGCACATTAAGCGAGTTGTAAAAATTCCAGGTACGACCCCGATAAAATGATATTGATTCGAAGAATATTGATCCTTATGTCCCATTTCTCATCATAATTTCCTGGAATATTGACACGAATCAATAATTAAATAGTGACCCAGGACCCACCCACTCCATTATGCCGAATAATTGTGGTACTGTCACATTACAAATTGGTGGCTTCAAAGGGAAATATTTGCAGGTTAAAATTGGTCGATTATTAGTGAAAGAAGAAGTAGAAGGAGAACTTTGACAAAAAAATGTATGCATGCTTTTGCAATATGTTTGATGTCGACATGTTTGACATTTGATGTCAACGAAGCATTCTATTTGACTGTGCCGGATGTTCTTCAACAAATAATCCATTATTGCTACAAAAAAGTATGTACGTATCAAGTAAGGTTCACGGATGATTACGATAGGATAAGGAAGTCTGGAATGGTTTATTGTCAGATTGATTTATTTTGCAAATTTGCGAAATATTGGAGGCATAAATTATCTGATGAATTTTAAGATTTCCGGGGTGCAAATAATTTTTCAGAATTGATAAGTAGATATTTCTCCAGAGTTTAGATTAATTTTCGGCACTTTTACTTTGATGTGTGCTTATTGCCGATCGGGTTATTTTTGCAAGTTTGAAATATTGGAGGCATAAATTATCTCCTAGATTTTGAGACTTCCGGCTTGCGAATAATTTTTCAGAGAATAGATAAGTAGATATTTCTCCAGAATTTGGATTAACCACTTTTACCAGTACTTTGATGTGCGATATTTGCTACCCAAAAGAATGTGACGAAATACATTTCGGTCGAAGTGCGAGTGACACCATTTCCTATTTTGGTTTAATTCTGAAAATGAGAGTGAATACGATTAGGTATTATTTCTCCTCGAATATAGGAATGAATAGCTGCTCCAAATTCCATATAACAAACTGATCAATGCTTGCAGTTTGTCGGGCCATCAAACTATTCCATTCCTGGACATAGTCATATCTAGTTCCAGACTTTCCTTTGTTCATGGGACGTACATATGTGTCCCATTTTTTGTATTATTCACGTATTTTCGGTGTAAAAACGGGGATGAAAATGACGTTTGTCTATTATGGAGAAGTACACAAAGTCTGAAATTTTGATTAGGACATGTAGTAGGATTTAGGTCGATTTTTACTGTCCGATTTTATGCACTAGCGTCCGTCTACTATATTTCAAAACATTTGCTTGCTTAACACAGTCCACTTATTCCTCGCTTTAACCTACTTCTTGTACATGCGAATGTGAGCGAAGGTGGATTGGCAGATAAATGCATAAAAGCTTAAAATGAAGGGGTTAACGTAGTGGCTACGGCTCGATTAAATGGGATAAAAATACTATAAATTACGTTCAACCATGTTCGTGGGGTTGAGTATGTGGTACAATTCGAAATTATGGATTTCCTGATAGTTACATAGGAAATTGCATGAATTTTGTGCTAAAACCTGGGTCAATATTGATTCGTTCTCAATATTTAGTGCAAAGTTTGGCAAAGTGAGCAAAAAATTTAGATAATTGCCACATTTTTGTCGTCGTACATGAAATGACAGTTCAAACTTCAAAGAATTATTCCTCCCTCCTCCACAAATCTTTGCATTTGGTCATTTTATTTTCGCACAGTCAAAAAGTACCTATTCACTCGGTACTCCTCCATAAAACAGGACTTTTTACCACTTCCAAGTAGCTAGCAAGCAGATGAACAAGATTCATAAAAAAACTGATGGGAATCCCAATGATTTTAACCAGTCATAGTAGAACAAGTATGGAAGCAACTGGTTCCATTCCATGATTTTACTGGCTAAAATACATATCTATGTATTTATGTAGCTTGAATTGAATGGCAAAGTCACAATTAATCAGGTATAACGACGTGGCGAAATTTCTACTCCTTTTACAATCTCAATTTAAGATCCTGGATGACTATTGGTCAAAAATACAGTATTTGATGCCTGTTTTACCCTGCCTATCAATATTGCATTGCATTGTTAACACAAAAAAATTTACAAATATCTAAAGTTAAGAACAGATCACTTGTTGGATTAGGGCGGATAAACTTTATAATAAAATTGCATTTTCTTGACAGGAAGTGTACATATCTACTAAAATAAACCAAGGTTCTCTTCGTCATTTTGTCTTCAGTTGATGGACATGTATACATTTACATGCTATAAAATTTTTCCTTTACATATTCATTCACATGCTAGTAAAATTGGGCAGAAATACATACATACTTACTCACAATTGAGGTATGGTTGACAGAATTGTGTGCAAAAAAGAGGCGAAATAAACTCCATCATCGTCATCTCTCTCAGCCGTCGCCTTCGTCATGTCGTGAATGAAATTAAGTTTACAGAGATTGTTTTTTTGTGTCAAATCAAAGCAAACAAATATATATGTACATACGCGCCGTCATATTTTATTCACACGTTTTGCACAAGAAGTTTTCGCATCTGTGAGAAGAGACAAATTCAGAATAGATAAGACAGATTTTCTGCAAATGCAAATGTATCCAAGTTGTGTGAATATGAATGAGTTTTGTCATTCTATAAATAAAAATAATAACTTCATTCGCATACATACATACATAAGTCTTGTAGTAAAACATTAGTTTAAGTATCAGCTTAATGAGACTCTCACGCATAAATTATCTGAATAATGCCTAAATATGACAATTTACATCTTTGTAAAATGAGCATGGAATGCAATAATGGACACGAAGAAATGACCATGTCATAAAATAAAGTTGAATTGGACATAATTTTCGTACTTGGCGTGGCGATTTCGCATCTGATTGTAAAAAAATGGCTCAACAATATGCATATGCAAATATGCACGTATTTTGGATAATTGTCATCGTGTTAGAAAGTTTTTGTTGGTGTAAGCAAGTAAAACGGCACATACGTCAAGGAAAAAGTGGTGTTGACCACGTTTCTTTATTGCACTTATCTCCCGATATTTTCCTCATTTATTGGAAACTGACGAACGATTGACGCATGAGACAACACACAATTGGTTTCGGAAATTGGAGGTTTTGGATTGTCCGTAAATCTGCACTATAAAAAACAATTAATCCTTTATGGTCGATTCGGTTTATTGCTGGTTTTTGAGCATCTCTTCATTTCAGTAATATTGTCGGCATTACAAAGCAGCCCAGGGTTTTAGGGGGATTTCTATCGTAGACTTTAGTGGTTGACGTACATATGCACACTTCCACCCATGGGAAATAGTCGAAATAGGTATACAGTTTAGTTTACTTATCAACATATTTATTTATTAGATTAGAGCAATTCATAAAATTTTCCTAAACATGTAAGTCAATTGTTCTGAATCAGGTTTATGAATTTTATTATTTTGTGCTGGAAGTTGCGGTGAACAAATTGCTTATTAACCTTCAAGATAATTTTGTTCTTGTACTTGTACTTGTAACCTCCGGAAATTTGGTTTGATATAAATATTGACTTGATCAAGTAATCGTGCTTATATAATTTTTGTGTAATAAATATAAAGATTAGTCATCCATCCATCCAGACATAATTTTATCCAGTCAATTTTTTGTCAATGGACAAAGAAACATACTACAAGAGTGACTTACTTTCTTATCTGACTGAGTGAGTGAGTGATTTGATTATAATAAGAATAATTAATCGATAATTAATTACATTACTAATTTCCTATCGGCGACGACATATCTTTGTGTACTTTAGGGTTTTTTATGATAACAAACCCCTTATCCCAAGGTTTCCAGGTAAAGCTTCAATCTGTAACACTACAAGCCGTGTGTGAATAAGTCATCACTTGACTTATCACTATAATGTACATTTAAGCGTTGATAAGTCATCAATTACGATACGATTATCACGTCAGGTGCAATTGTTTTAAAACCGTGGTCTTGAACTTGACCGAGTAAAAAATTCGTGCAAATTTTACATACAGTACATAATACTTTTTGAAAACTTATATAATTACCGAAATCATAATTCGGTTTATCAACAATAAGGTTTGCTTTACGAAACAAAACAATAAATAAATGAGCTTGTAGATGAGATAGACCGCAGTCACAGGTATTTGCATATTTGGTTATGTAGGTACGTATGTATAAGTAGTTATAAATGGATCAAGTAATTCGATCCTGTCGAACCCGATACAGTCAATGGTGGTAAAAAAATTTCGCAATTAAGTATTTATCAATTATCTCGCATCATACATCCAATAAAATCTAAACACAAATTCCCTTAATGCTACATTCCCGTCTAAATTGGACTATTAAACATTTATATAAATTTTATGGTATGGAATGGATGGAGTACTTTAATTACTGATCATGCATCTCACTCCTGTCAATTGAGTGGATATCTTTGTACTCATAATATTATGGTACATGTGTCATCCTAGGTTAGGCACCGTGCATTATAAAATTAGACCAATAATCGGATTAAGAATGTAATTGATGGGACCACTACAACAATAATTGTTTGGCCTTGGATAGATATCAATCATAATATGTTTTAAGTTTTTTCAATTGTTAATTTGACATTCCTGGAGATATCGTGCCATACAGAATGTAAACTATTAATCCACTTGTACCACTAGTTGAGTGACAGGTCTGATCAGGTTTCTGCTGGCGTCTGGTCACTAAACAAACACGTGGGGACATAAAACCTGAAAGCGATGAGAAAAGTGCAAAAATAGGTGGTTAGAGTACCGGGTGAACTTTTGTCAAATATTTTAAGGGTAATTGCCCTTAACATAATTTGCGATCACGTGTATGCAATTAATTCAATTATCTTGCTGTATTTTGTCTTGTGCGTCAATCATTAATCTTTATTTGATTAATGGCTCGGCAGACGAATTAATCGACCGGCTTTGTCTAAATGTGGGCATGTTTAGCAAGCACCGATTTTCACACATTTTCTCTCGTCAAGTGTCTTGTGAAATGTGTATCACCTGAAATTGACCAATCCGTCTGTATATATAAACAATTACCTCAACTGGCATACAAATTTGTACCCTCTTTGTGCTGCGAATTGCCAAATTATTGATTACGGACGGATCATCAAATTCTGTCGATGATGGAGTCATATGTATGCATAGGAATGAGCGGGGTGCGTGATTCTGTCCAGATAAGTAGAGTAGGCATCATTGATAAGCCATCTCACCGTGATGACTGATCTGTATAAGTCAGTCATCATGGGATTTTTAGAAACGTGTTTCACAGCATGTCACGTACGCACTCGTACAACAACTTAACCCTTTTTCTAGTCCAGAAAAACTGGGCGATTTTCTTTATCATGGAATAATCTCAAATATCGACTACTTTTCTTCTACTACTTTCTCATAAAAAAGCTTCCGAAACACCCGGCGTCCAGTGCTATTCAAGGATTCATGGATTCTAACGGGTCAAGCACCTCTTAATTATTAATGGGCCTGTCATGCCCACCTGCCATTCGAAAATCAAACCCAGGTCTTATACACATATGAAGGTGCTATATCCCATTAATTCCATTAATTAACATTAGCGAGGTTTTTGCGTTTTGTTACTTCACTGTCGGCGATTATTGGAGCTGTTGCGTGCAAAAGTATGTACATACACTTGGATTTCCACACGTTGCGTGTGTGTGTGTGTGTTTTTGGGGGAACAAAAATGACATTTTCTGATCGATTCATCATTTTATTACAAGGTTTTCATTTTTTTACTACGTGAATTTGACTAAATTCGACCCAAGGCCCCTCATATTTTCCTTATTTTCTTGTCCTCCCTGTCGAAATATGTATTCGACACGAGAATAAATAACTGACTTCGTCTTCTTCATCAAAACATGCAAATTTGAAACAAATGTGTGTGTTCTGTTCAGTAGAAAAACTCTTTTCCGTTCGTTCGTTCGTAGTTTCGTATGTAGTCATTAAGTTCTCATTGAGCGTTCTTTGACTCTCGCAAAAATAAATGGACTCTTCAAATTGCCGTGGCCATTTTTTACATGGTTTTTATGCATGTTCTCTGCTTAATGTGAAGCTAGCTACATTGGTCTTTGTAGGAGAGGGAGAGGGATACATAAGTATGCAAAAAAACAAATTTCCTGTCGTCGTTAACTCTAGAATTCGCATGAATGAATGAATGTATTATTTTCTGTTCAACTGCAGGAGGGGATTGATTGCTTTGGGTTTTGTTTGACTGACAAAGATTTGCACCATATTTTGCATTGTTGGGGAAAAATGGGGAAATTTTGTGTCATTGTTTGGACACAACGCTGTCTCGTTTAGTAGATATTCACCCTTTTTGGTTAGGCGTGCAGTGAATGCGTGTGATGTATCTAAAGAATAGAAGGATCAAATTGAAATGTTGAGCAATTTTATTTTTCTAGGGACAAATTGGATATTCATTTATACATTGTAGAAAATTATGCGTAACTAAAATGCGATCATTTTATGGGGGACAGACCTAGTTTTTTAAACTTGTCAAGTTTGGTCTTTGCCGTACAAGTACTATAAAATTGCGTTTTGGTAGACGTGTTTATCTGAAATGGTATTAAGAAATTTGATATATTTCTATAATTTTTTTTGTCCCGAAACCCTCTCAATTTTACAAAAGTAAAAAAAATTGAAAATCTACACATACATTTTTTAAAATGCAATTTTCTCTATTATTTTAGCTTTGCTGAACATTTTCACCCCACTTCTCGTCACTCTGACAGAAGAATGACGCCCACCCACGCGGTTGCCATCCTCCTCGTCGCCATCGGCTTGTCGTCACACTATGTGGCCGGCTACCAAGGGGGAGCTCCAGCCTCGGGGGACATTTGTGAATCGATGATCCCCGGTCACAAAGCGCGTCCACAGGACCCTGCCACCAATCCGTACACCGTCACGGTGTCAAACCTCCGGCCAAAAGGGGGCGAAACTGTGCTCATCACGTTGAACGCACCAGCGTCACAGCCTCCTTTTAAAGGTATCCATCCGTCTTAGGACATCTTAGGTCCTTAGCGTATGGAGAAGTCATCACCGAAATAGTCAAAATCAGCACATTCTCAATCAATTCTCAGATCTGAGAATATATTTTAGAATTTTGGGCGTTCCCATTAAAAAAAAATATACACTCCAGATTTTTACACTTTTTGAAGATCTCATGTTCTTAAAAACCTTTAGAAAAAATGGAACTTGCCGAAACTGGCTTAAAAACTCGCAACTCTGCTATTCATAAATTCACTGACTACAAATTTGTGGTCCAGAATTTTAAAATAAACTCCCGGAGGCGAAACATGATTACAAACGTGCGGATTTTGACGATGAGTCATCTTCGAGTCTTACGCTAACTCTTGTTTAAATTTAAATTAAATGGCAATTTGCAATAAGAATCTTTTTTTGGACAGGGTTTTTGGTCATGGTGAAGAAAGCGGGGGACAAGACGACCAACCTTGGCAGATTTAATGCAACCTACGCCCCCGCTGTATCGCAGGCGATTAGCTGCTTCGGAAATTCCAGGAGTGCCATGACCCACGTGAGCGGTAGCGAAAAGAATTCCGTCACCGTGGCCTGGATTGCTCCTAATGAGAATTTGGACGGTCTCGAAATTACGTATGATTACTAAATGTGTGCACAAAATTTGCGTCGAAAATTGACTAATTTCGTATTTTTGCTCCAGCTCCACTTTTGTCAAGACGGGGTCAGAATATTGGACACATATCAGCCACCCAGAAAAGTTGACCGTCGTAAAAGATAACGACTTGACGACTCAGTCACCCATCGAGGTATGCACATATACGTATTAAAAAACATGTAAAAGATTTATGTACTTTACATATTTTCTCTCTATTAATAGAAGAGTAAATTGTTGCATGTACAGTTTGTAATTCTATTTTTCTTGTATAATTCAGGGCGGAATTTCTGACGAACTTCGTAGAAGGTTACAAACAGTGTACAAGGCTTGCGGAGAGTCCACGGGATGTTTCGGATTTCCGGATAATTGCGTCGCCCGCTTCTTGGCCACTCAGTCGGAAGCAAATCCAAAAACTTGCACGATTTTGACCAGCTTTGCAGCGGTTGGGGAAAGAAATGTGTACACTTTGGTGGGACGTCCTTCCACTGACGACAGCACGACGGGCTACATTGCTCTGGGAATGTCGGATGATGTCAAGATGGTGCGATTTATTGGATAATTTATGTAAATAATAATAGGTGTTTAATTTGCATAATTGCTGATTTCCCAGGGTCAAGATTCCGTCGTTGGATGTTTTATCAACAGTGGTACTCCAGCAATTCACAGATTTTACAATCCTGGCAAGAGCAACACGAAAGCGGAGGTGAGTCGATTATAAGCCAAAAAATTGTCGGGATTTTAATTATTCTTATTTAATTTTCTCTCGCAGTCTCCAAGTTTGGGATTAGTTTCGAAATCTGCCTCGCTCGATGATGGCTACCTTTTCTGCGAGTTTGAGCAAACCGATCACGATGTTCCCGGACTGGGTGTGAAACTTCGGGACTCAAAGTACCACTATCTTTTAGCCCGAGGAACTTCCGCTTCTCCAAGTATGCACGAACCTTTTGAACCACTAATGAGTATTCAGTCTCAAAAATGTTAACCTTTTCTGTTAGACGGGCTAACGCCACACGGAGCGATCGGGGCTGACGCTTCTCCATCCAGCGATGCGATCCATATCACAGATTTAATCATTTTTGGAGGTGAGAACAATAAACGTATCTTGATCCAACTTCACGGATCCATCATGATTGTGGCCTGGCTTCTCTGCGCTTCAACGGGCATGTTCACCGCACGTTATTACAAACTGACGCATACCGACGTTATGCCGTTTAAGAAGGCGTTCTGGTTTGTGGTAGGTTTCCAAAGATTAAAAAATTGTTTTCATGCAAATACATATTCAATCTTTAAGAAATTTTTCGTCGTTTTTTAGCTCCATCTCTTCTGCATGTTCTCCACCGCAATTCTCACGGTCGTGGGGGCAATTCTCATCATCGTTTACAAGAAGGAATACTCGTTCAAGTCGTCGGACAAGGTTCACTGGCACCCAATCTTGGGCACGGTGCTCTTTGGCCTTGCATTTTTCCAGGTTTGCATCGCCTTCATGCGTCCCCACCCTGGCACGAAGATGAGACCCATTTTCAACTGGGTGCATTGGACGATTGGAAATTCTGCGCATATTGTTGGCAGTAAGGAAATATATTTAAAATCGTGGGTTCGATTTGTGAAACGTGAAAGCGGGGGGCAAAAATCGTTTTCAGATCTTTTTTAGGTTTTTTTTTTTTACGGGCCGTGGGAATTTTCCAGGATTTTCTTCCCTCCGTTTTCCGAAAAAGATAGAAATCGAACCCACTTAGAAATGTAAATATTTGGTGAACAGTTTTCTAGAATGTATATTTTTTGCACAGTTGCCTGTATCTTTTTGGCCAATGGTTTACAACCTGCGAATCTCGAGAAGGATGAGTACATGTTTATCATGATGGGAGCAGTTTTGTTCCACATTGTGATGCATCTCATCATGTCGGTGAGTAGTGGCTTATTCTTATTCTGCGACATTTTACAAATTCATGACCCTGATAATAATTTTGATTCATTCTTTAGTTTCACACGTTATGGGCTGACAAACAAATGGACACAAAGAGCAAACGTGCCGTCGTGCCGGGACCAATGAAGCCGAATGGTCTCTCCAGCGAAGCGCCTGTACGTTAAGGAATAAAAATCCACATATTTTTGAATAAATAAGATAAAATTTTGATCGGAATATTTGTGCCTTGCAGGGAACCGGTTTCCGCTCAGGAATGTTGGTTATCTACTTTTTAGGCCTGTTTGGCTGTGCTGCTGCCCTCTTATATTTCGTCTGTCGCCCACTAGAAGTTTTAGACGCTTAAAGTTAAAAACCACCTTCGTCAAATGTTCGGAATTAAAACTCAAGTTTTTCTAAATTTCTTAATATTTCCGAACTTTTTATTATAAATAATTTGTCGATTCATTATAGAATAATAATAGGTAATTATATCTCGTAACGGATTGACTGTTCCAAAGTTGGCTGATTTTTTATAGTGAATGGTCCTTAATTAATATGTAACAATTACGTTTTATTTTCAGTCTGTGATTTTGCTTTATGCGTAATAATTAAGGATTAATTTAGGAATACATAACTAATCCTAAGTGCTATTTGTAAAGTTTGGGGTAAAGAATACGAGGGGTATGTACTGTACTTACTGAAATGGTACTTTTTATAGAATTAAGGTTATCAACACAACGTTTGTTCGGTTTATTTATTCTGGAAAACACGGTTTTTCATATTAATATTGCAATAATAACACACAAATTATGGATAAGAACACGCCAGATTAGAAGAATTGAAACGTATTTACGCCAATTGTTTGCCATGCAAAGTTTACTTCATAATTTTAGAGAGCTTCTTAATAAATATTTGTATTTTACACTTTCGGATTAAAATTAAATATGTCACGTGAAAAATGTGAAACTTTTCAATTAATGTAATGATTAATTAGGGTATGCATGTACGGGTACGAGTTTTAAATTTTTGGGGGCGTGGGTTCAAATATGTAGCCCTCTATACAGACCGGTATAAAGGGATTTTTTTTATATTCCCTATAAAATAAAACTAATCTTTAAAAAATTCCACTTTTTTGTAACAATAATTATTTTAATATTTCTTTTCAAAAACTTATCGTACTGAAAAATAAAAGGAAATTGAATTGAATAAAAGGAAAGTTTTAATTAAAAATGACCCCGGAGAAGCTTGATGAATTAAATTCTTTGTCTCACTTTGATCCGTCGCGTTCCTTTATAAATAGAAATAGATGAAGATTGAGATCAACTGTTGCTGTTGAATTAATGGGCACGACGACGACTAACTACAGATAAAACTCTGTGTAGCCGTATTCATTCTTCTGCTGTGTATTATATTCTGGGAGAGAGAAGAATAAGTTCTGGGTGCTGGTAAACCTTGATAAAAAGTTGGAAATGGAATAAAATGTCACGGTCTTTACCGTCACTTAACCTTCTGGAAGAAGAACAAAGGACTTTCTTTTCCGTTGTAGGGATGCGAACAGTGTTTCGTTTCTTGCGGGTTTGCTACATTTTTGTAATGTACAGTAAAAAGTGAAAGAAATGCGAGGTGCAAGAAACTGGGAGAAAGTGCAAGAAATGTGCGCTATCTTGCCACCGTATGAAGTCTAGCGGCGGGGCATAGTTTCCTGCGGTACCCATTTCTTGCAGGCGAAAATAGTTACAACAAACCAATTTCTTGTCGTTATTTCTTTCAAGTGGTTACTTGCAGTGTTTCACTTCTTGCGAATTTGTCATATTTCTTGTACTGCAAAGCAAGAAAAGAAATGCGAGGTGCAAGAACTGCAATAAATACGCGCAATCTAGCCCCGAGCCATATTTAAATTATGAAGTATAGAGGCGAGAAGAAGTTTCTTGTGTCTTGAATTTCTTGCAGGCAAAAAACACTTTTTTGTCCTTATTTCTTGCAAGTGGTTCCTTGCACCCGAACGAAACACTGGATGCGGATGCTGATGGAAGAAGAAATAAATTCAGGAGATGAGATGAGACAAAGGACTTTCTTTCCCTTTTCCAAACAAGGACGAGGAGGAGGAGATGAAGACGAGAAGAGAAAATAGGAAGGAGAGAGACTGTCAGATTAAATAAAAGTGAAAAAATGAGGTTGATCTGGATGAACGATTATGATGATAATGATGATGAAAGATCCAATCCAATCCAGGTGAAAGGAGATCCAATTACTTTTTTTTCTTTAGCTTGCCAGCTTTTCAGAGAATTTTTGTGGTTGGGTGAATTTCAAATTTACGAATATGTATGTATTTTCTGGCTGGATGGGGAAGAAGGAATGAGTTGATTTTTTAAGTGGATGTTAAAACCTTGACGGGTAAGATTTACAAGTGAAAGCCAAGAAAATTCAGAAAATCTTGAAATTGTGAAATTTGTATGCCGAAATATGTTTTTTTGTGAATTTGAACAATCATGTACTTGGTAAAGATGTAAAGGAATGTTGGGATAGTTGGGAAGCACAATTTTGTGTACAATTGTCTCAATTTTGTAATTTTATAGAAGGAAAGAATTGATTTTTTTTAATTTCTATTAAATCATGGAACCAGAAAAATTCGAAAAAAACTTTACATTAAATTTTTACACAAAGTGTTTTTTAAAAATTTATTTATTATTAAACACGGAGTCGCAAATAGAGAAATTAGCTCTTGTTGATCACCAAATGTAAACAAGTATGCCGTAAATATTGATCCAAATGTGTGTAAGACTTGCTACAAAGTCTGAATTTAGTACATAAACTCGTCGTCTCTCTCTCAAATTCTTCATTTCTCATCATAAAGTGATTCAGAAATCGAATCAGAGCAATAAAAACGCTGAATATGGCAATCCTTCCACTCGACGTGATTTCATAAGGCTCACTTTCTTCCTTCCTGGCCATTCACCTCGTCCTCCTGCTCCTTCACCCTTCACAACTTTACTTTACTTTACACACTCCGTTGTTATATTTATCAAACCTAATCACAAATCCAATTCTTAACGCTTAGCTTGGAATACAATGGGGTGCGGGAAGTGGGTGCGTGTTGTACGTAGTAAATTCACTCCTCGCAAGGCAAACTTTCCCTCATATTCGGAAGAAGAGTGCCAAAGGCCAAGCTGACGATAAGCCAGGCACACATTTCTCCAATCCTTCTTCTCTCCTCTTCCTGCATAAGCACATTTTCTCCACCACACAAAAGCAGGCAGGCAGGCAAGGTTACACTTACGGGATCGCATTGATTTAACGGTGTAAAAGTTACAGCAATAATAATGCAGGCAGGAGCAGAAGGAAATCCTGCTCCCACGTTCTGCCCGGAAAAAGCAGTGAGGAAAAAACGGGAAATTTCCAATTGTGTCCAGGAATAGAGTTTCCATTAATTTACAAAACCGAGGAATAGCCATTTTATCTTTATGCGTACTTAATAATATGATTTTTCTAATAAAAAATATTCGACGTTGTTCATTCACAAAAATTAGTAATTAATTAAATAACATTAAACTCAGTCTAAAATTAAGATTCTCCCCATAATTTATACATATTTTACCGAATTTTTAACCATTCCTCGGTCCCATCTGTCCCTACCTTCAATTCCGCTCTGCCAGAATAATATGGAGAAAAGTAAAGCAGCAGCAGCAAACCAATAAGTTGTTCAACTCCCGGGTTCCCACTTCCTTCGCTGCTTTACTTCTTTCTCTCAGAGGGGAAAGCGTACTGGATCAATATATTTTCCCCGTTTCGGGTAAATCGGAGAAATTCGGGTGAAATTCCCCTCGTCGCAATCCCAAATGCAATGTTTTCCCGTGTCAGCTCAGCTCAGTAGTCGACTGGACGGGCATGGAGAGTGATTCACTCACTCCAAGTTCAAACTCTTTCATTGACCGACCGACCCAAGAAGATTATAGAATCCGATCGTCTTAAAAACAAACCAAACTTAAAAGCATTCTTGTGCTTGGGAAGATTCGCTGGGTAAAAACATGATACATTTTTAATGAAACTGAACCCACAAAGAATTACCGAAGAGACTCTCACTCTCAGTGCTGCACGTTCTCTCAGAGGTCAAATCGAAGTGAGCAGTGAGTGACAGGAGAAAAAAAAACTTTACCTTTTTTACATTTTTCATCCCAAAGAAAAGTTAAATTTATTAGGAAAGGATTGTTTTTGGAGGAAGTCAAAGAAGAAGAAAACTTAATTGTTCTCCGGATGTAAATGTACACAAATTCGTGACAAAGTTTGTTCAACTATAATTTTATTATTATTATTAGTTGTTTGTTGTTGGAATTAATGATGGAAGGCAGTCCCCGGCGGAGGACGGGGAGGCGACTTTCCTTTCTCAATTGCTGTCTCGTTTTGACACTGTTTTCGTCCTCGTCGTCATCCTCCTCCGTCGTCGTGGGTGCCAACGAGACGGACGTTAACGCACTTGGAGGCGAGTTCGAGGCCGCTTTTCAAGGTAAGCATTTGAACAGTTGCATCATAACGGTTCACGTAACGAGGCCTGCTCGTTTACGAATTGCGACTTCTCTGACAGTTTGTACATACACTTTCATCAAACTTTTATGAAATGTCTCGTCGCAATAATAACACTTGGGGAAAATTGTTCATACTTTTTTTCCAGCACGATTTACGCTCCTCTCCATCTGAATTATTGATCACGTACCACGTACCGAAGAAAAGTAATGAGTGAGGATGAGGAGGACGAAAAGAGCAAAAATTTCTGAAAAAAAATATCCGGATGATAGATAATTCAAATCCTTTGTTATCTTTATGTATACTCGGAGTAAAATTCCATTATTATGCAACGGACAAAACCTTCGCCTCAGCCTTTTCTCCTGTGCAATGGAATAATATGGATGTGAAACGAAACTTGAGTAGGATTTGCAAACACAAATGGCAAATTTCGTGGGAATTTGTCCACCTGCCATGTATCCCATCACCTGTAGGCTCTCTCTACAACCTTTGGGAATGAATTATGGTATTTATGCAATGTAATCTTTGCTCGAATTTGAATTTGGGCCATATTTAGAATTGTACTATGGTCTAGGTTGGACACGAAAGTGGAAAGAAATTGGAAAAGTACAATTTATTTTAAAAACTAGAGAAAACTGGAAAAAATTGCGTAACTGAGTCTAGCCAAACTTGAATTTAGCCCATATTTAAAATTGTATCGTCTGGCCTGGACCAAACTACAATTTTCCTTAAAACTGAAAAAAGAACCAGAGAAAAATGGAAAAAATTGCATAACTGGCTTGAATTCCGGGTAGAATAATGAATGTGTCTAACCAACCATCCAGTTTAATAGGTATCGCTATAAAAAGGGCGAGAATGGTGGAATTATTGCAGGTGGACGTGGAGGAAACTGGGAGAGTGAACATAATGAGATTTATTATCAAGTGACTTTCCCTCAAGTTGGCTGAGCTGAACGAAGGTGAAACCCGTCACATTAAATAAATTGCTTTCACTGAGACTACCTGTCTGCCTGCCCTGTAAGTCAAAATTATGCTGGTAACCGACCCACCGACCACGCCACGCCACGCTGTTATACGAATACGAATTTTATGCATACGAACCAGGAATTAGGGCAAGATGCAAATTATACATACCAACTTTCTCTGCCCAGCAGCATATGCAAATTAGAGGGGAGAGGCATTTTATTATAAAATTTGGCTGCCTAGTACGTCTTGGTACTCATTGTGCCCCACCTGCGGCGATGCATGCCAACCTATTCACCATTTCGAAATACTTGGTTATTATGCAGAATAGGAAATCGCTTTTCCGCCTGGGACCAAGTTTTTCGGGTAATCCAAACTTTAGCGGATTGCGAAAAATAGAGGTTGTTTTGCATAATTTAGCAAATTAGTTAATGCCATATTTTGATTTGATAATGTCATGTAATGTAATGTAATAAATATGAGCACGATATTTTTTTGTTTGTAAAGGTTAACATTATTTTTGGGATGGGGGGAAATGAAATCAATAAAAATGGGCTTTCGGCCCGTAATAAATTTAATTTTTATATGGGATGTTACACAACTCGGCTCAATTTCTTATGTAACAATGTCAGATAAATATTAGGTTTGAATCACCCCAATCAAAATAAATACGTTACATAATTTCTAATCATGTCAGAAATGACGACACAAATTAAGCCGACGAGACATTGCATAATGGTGCACAACGCAGCACCCTTGAGACGATCAACCTGACACGTGGTAATTACAACAAAACTTGAAGTATGTTTATTCAGGAAGAAAGTATAAGTTTTCGTTGGATGCAGGCAGCATTTCACTCTTCAAAATAAACAGTCACCCAAACGAACATAATAAAGTGGCATCATTTGTAAAATAACTCATGAAAATATTGTGATTTATAACCTTTGACCTCATCCTCACGGTCATGGGTTGGTCGGAGATCAAAAATATTGACGGCATTGAATTCATGGTGAAATTTCCCTTAAAATGACACCACCTATGAAAATTAAGGTTAAATTTAATTTTGGACCACACCCCCTCGCGCTGTGGGGGTGTTCCAATTTTCCCCATTATCGAACTCAACCTAGAATAAAAAATTAAAAGCACAATTCCGAAAACGGGGTTTCATTATGTTGACGCGTTCTAGAGATATGTATCCTGCCCACAGACGGACATATACGGACAGACAAAACGATCACAACAAGCGCCTCACGCCACTTAATAAAATAGCAACTCTCTGCCTCCATATTATGTCGTGTCACTCACTATTCTTGAGCAAGTCAAAGGCAGCCAGTGCATTGGCCACGTAGACTTTATAGCTGGGACAAAAGGGGACAATACTGCATCCTCAAGTCAGGAAAGGCAGGCAGACAGATTTTCACTCCGACAAGCACAGCCAGTAAACGATCTGAAATCCTGGTAAGGTAGAGAGAGAGACGTGGTTTGGTTTAGTGTATGATTTTCTACTTTCTCTCTCCGCATGAAAAGGTCCATAAGCAGGATTTTGCTGGGAGAAAGCGCGATCCGAGAGTAGTGTGCGACAGGGACGAATGGCGGAGGTGGGACTCCATATTTCACCTGTCAACAAATATTTCTCAACTCACTTTTCTCCCATTTAATAAAGCAACGAGAGCCAAGAGAGAGAAAGTGGGCAAACATTTGCATCCTCGCTTATTCGAACCAGCACCAATAACAGCAGGCATCACATTACAGAAAACATGCAAATCTGCGTAATGGGAAACTTTTGAAATAAAAGTTGTTTTTATTTACGTCGGTACAGTAAAATGACAAAAATTGTGGGGAGTAAAGACGAGACGTGAGTTTTTTTGGATAATAATAACATGTTTTTTGTTTGGTGGATAATGTGACACAATTTCGGGACGCATTTATGGAATGAGAAATAAAATACGTTATGTCGCTGCACGTTATTATTTATGTACGTATGAAAAGTAACGTAGGACTTGATGATTCATCGTCAAAATGGGAAAAATCAGGATATTTCTCGGCTCTGGGAATTTATTTCAAAATTCTGGATTACGAGTTTATAGTGCAGGTCGTTGCAAAGTTTTTAAAAATATACACTCCAGATTTTGAAAGTTTTTGAAGGTGGAAATCTCAAGTTTAAGAAGCCTTCAGAAAAGTTGGAACTCGTCTAAACTGGGTTAAAAAACTCACCGCCATTCTATTAATCAACTTACTGACTAGAAATTTGTCGCCCAGAATTTTAAAATTCCTAGAGGCAAGAAATGATTAAAAATTTGCCAGTTTTGACGATTTTAGCAACGAGTCATCGAGTCCTACGTTGCGGAATGTGCGGATATTGAATTGATGAAAGTACGGCGTAGCGTGGCTAGAATTTCGTGTATGTAATTGCGTATTATTTATTATTGGGGACACACAGGATAAAATTATCTTTTTATGGAAAACTCTACGTTTACTTATATGTACATATAAACGCTATGTACATATAGCATCGATCGGACGTAGATGCACCATATGTAATTATTCTTCCTTGTATGATATGATGATACATGTGAATTAACTTGGTCGTGGGGTGGTTGCTCTGTAGAAAGAATTTGCATGATTTGTTGGTCTCGCACCGTGGCGTGGTGTGTATGACAAGAACAATTAACCTAATTTCGAACTGAAATGCACAATTCGTCCGTCATCCGTGTGTAACTTTTGCTCAAATTGATTTATTTAATCAAATCGATTCTTCCAAAAACAAGCTAAAATAAGATAACTTAAAATTCTGGCACAATATTTCAGTCAAATAATAAAACTACACTATATTTAGCTGCGCGATTAAAAATAAGATACAAAATAACTGCGATAAATTAAACTTTGCGGCTGCCTTATCGAAATTTGGCTACTTTTTGGAAAATTTAGTACGGCATGGTTGCCTCCTGGCTCCACTTGTGAGTATCGTTGATGTGCTTGTGCCAGTCGAGATTTTGCTGCTGGAGGGACTCCCCCCTTTCCGCGGCTGCCTTGCCGGACATGACCATCGCCCCACTCGCCACGACAGCGGCAAACATGAAGATCAGGTTCATACGAACGATTGCCAAACTCCGGGCTCGGTGAATAACGTTCCCACTGCAAAACAAAAAATTATCACAAATTTTAATCAAGATCCAGATAATAATCATGGCATGAAATTGGGCATGAGTTATATGTAAATGCTTACTCGATAAGTCTGGGAATCGCATCTCCCTCAACGTAGTGACCACTCCATCGCAGGAAAACACGGTCGAGCGTGGTCGGAATCAGTTTTGGTTTCGGGGGTCCTAAAATTTCAAAAATATTAGTTTAAAATATTAGTTTAGTTTTAAAAAATTCCAGGAAATTTATCCTCTTAAACCTCACCAAGCGAAAACGGTCCACTATACGCAGGAGAACATGACGCCGTGGCGGATGCTGTTTGCCCCAGTGTTCTAATCGGTTGAAGAAACGTCCCACCGATAAGATGCCTCGTTACCGCGATGGGTTTCTTGCTGGGATTTATAGTCAGGAAATTCATGGCGATTCAGATTTCAGTTCAGTTCAGCTTTATCCAAGGTTCAGATTTCAACTTTTTATTTATGACGAAAACTTTTCGTACTAAAAATTTCCGAGTTTTATTTATACCAGGGACACAAAAAAGGATTAAGTTTCGGTTTAAGAGGAATTTGAAATCAGACTGATACCAAATGCAGGACAGCGTCTCCATTTTATACGGAAGGGCTTCCCCGACTACGTGCCGCAGCCAAGAAGACTGAACTAAACCACTAATTGCTTTGATCTCACTTCTTATTACATGCATGGCTGAAGAAGTGCATGCATAATAACAGTCAGTCAGTCATATTTAAAATACATGCATCCACAACAACAATCTGGCCTTACTTCTTATTTACTGATGGAAGTACATACGAGAAGCTTTGCCCATCCTGCAATAATAAATTATTATGACTCCACTATGTCGAAATGCAATGCAATTCAGCAATGCATATTTTGCTATTTACCAACAACAAAATTATTTGCATGAGTGAGGAAGTAAAACTAAATAATATGAGGCGAGGGATGTGTCTCTAACCCCTCGTAACGCATATTTATGTATGATTTAACCCTTTTACATATCTATAATACACGGCACGTTGTGCTGTCAAGTTCTCATAATAATATCAAGTTTCTACCGTTGTAAGATAGTTCGTTAAGCCTTATTTAGCTCGCCATATCATAAATTTCTTTATGCACTTCTATTGTGTATGCATATATTTACTTACATTACACGAGCCCAGGGAACGTGAGCAGAGACAGGTCCACCACGCAAAGTCAGTGTCAAATCCATCACCAGCAATGTTTTTTTGGCCTATTTAAAGCCTCTCTGGAACTTGTTTATGTATTTATAGCGTCACATTAATTGAGGATGACTTTCATTAAATTAGAAATCACGGAGGGTTTAAGCCTTGAAAGTTTTTTGCATACGGTGAATTTGCTTATGCAAAATTATGGGGCATATTATTCTCTCCTCGGTTCGATTTTCCTGCGGTTTAGCACATAATCATAAACTGGAGAAGAACAAGCAATCAGCGTCGTCCTTAATGGGAAGACAAGACAAGTACCACTTGTTAACAGCGTGGCCATTATCGTCCATCAAATTGTCACTGTGTGCTAGACGAGTATGTAAGAGATCAATAAATACGTGTTTTCACACGGAGGAACAACTTTGTCTTGTGGTGACGACGACACCTCACCGTGATTTTATTTTATGGCTTATCTGTCACTTCTTATTGTTTACTTGGAGTTTATAAATGTTATCTTGCTCAAATTTTGAACTATTTTCATACCACGCAAAAAACTTACTTTTAGTTAGTTATTTGTAACTTTGATAAGAAAGTTATAAATGCTTAGACAATTTTTACAAAAATTTCCAGCTTGGAAAATTAGCCGCAGTTTGTGAATGTACCTTTATTTTGGAAATGTTTGGATAAATTAAACTAATTTTGCAAAACTTATGCTTTTTTGTATTAAAAAGTACTTTGATAACATTTTGATGAATTTTAATGGTCACATTTCGGTATCTCCAACTATAGAATAATAATAATTTACTCTTGAAAATTCCTCAAAATTTATAAAAGCCTCATTTGTCCGAGCGTTCGAATATATCTCAAAATAAATACGTTATTTCATTCATAAACAAAATTCAAAACGACCTTAAACCCAAACAAATTCACAAAATAAATACGTACAAAAACATCATTTCTTCGCACGTACTAAAATTATGCAAATCATGGAAGGTCATGTTCTCCAAAAGTGCATCAACACAAAACAAGCCCAACGTCGTCATCCACCTCCACCTCCTTCTTCCTTCCTACTTGAATAAAGTTCTGGCTGCATGCATAAATAAAATCAGCAGCACTTTAAGAAGACGTCACTCCTCAATCCAAACGCAGAGGAGCTTAAAACCATATCTTAGCCAACAACTCGACGTGCACTTTATGATGTGACCCAACCAACTTCAACTCCACTTTACACTTATCATCCTCAGTCAACAGAAGTGAAGCTGGCGTCCTTCCTGCTGCTTGGCCTTATCGTCAGAGAGATGAACCTATCTACTTAAATAATATCGCCATTATTATCTCCTTGGCCCAGCAGCAGAACTCTTCTTTGGAGAACTGTTTTGATTTTAAGGGATTATGATCAGCGTTAAAAGGCTGCTGAAATGGCAAAGGTAGTCGCAGCAGCAGGAGGAATTTTACTTAATAGGATCTCCACTACATTAAAGGTCTTAATTAAATCCTGACGATGACGGGGTGTCATTAATTGTGAAGGAATTTCATATTTCAAAAGTAAGCCAGCCTCCTTTCACTGCGATGAGAAATATGTAGTTCACCCGGGCAAAAGTAATTTTATTAATCCGATTAAAATCTGGGTGGAGAATTTTTTTAATTTGGATTAAATACGTGCGTCACAGAAGGACTGTTTTTTATAAAAATTTAGGGACTCAACAGATTTTTGGGAATGCTCACATGAAAAGAGTTTACGATTTACTAACTGCGCCATTAAATTCCCATCATACTAACAAACTTGCAGCCTATTATGTATTAACCAAAAGCCGGAAATTCTCCCATTCTTGGTGATTAACACGGTACATAAAAGCATAAATAAATGAGCTGCAAATCTGCACCCACCATTTCATCACTTTCCCAGCAATTGAACATTTTATAGACATCGCTCCACTTCCAATACAGATCTTTCATTACACGGCTAAAACCAACCACAGCGGAAAAATTGGGATGAATATCGAACAAAAGTTTTGTTTTATGAAGTGAAATCATATCATTATTTGTCGTCTCTCTCGTCCATGAAAAGAAAGTAACCCGCACTTTTACTTTTACGTCAAGCAGACATCATAACATGAGCAGAGGGCGGATATGTATTTACGACTGAAACGCTGAAATATTTATGAAATATGTACCAAAAAAATAAACAAAATTCGCAAAATTTGTGCTTCTGAATATAATGCTCAGAATTGTTTTTTGCAGTCGAATTTCTTTGAGCAAAAAAAATTCGTATCAAATCTTGAAATATTTACAAAATATTTCGATTTCAGAAAATTTGACAAAATAAATAAAGACTAAACATATTTACAAAATGTATGTATTTTTGAACAAATATGTAAAATATTTGCGTATTTTTCAAATAAATAGCGGAAAAATTATAAAAATTTATATGTTTACAAACCTAGAAATATGTGAAAATATGTGAAAATATTTTGAAATTTTTACAATCTATTCGAGTAAGCCAACACTCCCACAAAGTTTGACCATCGGTCGTCACCAAACGAAAAATTTGAAAATAAATACATATCCACCCTCTGCCCATAATACTACAGCGTTCCTTCCTTCCTTTTTTATGTATGTATGTCGTCCTCATTTTGCCATCTTATGAGCGATGAAACCCAGGATTAATTTTTGCCGTTTCTTCTTTCTCTCTCCACTTTATGGTGAAAAGGGAAAGTTTTGGCGCATGAAAAACTTGTAAAGTCCCTCATGTGTAAAATAAAGTGACGGGATTAAGTATGTAGACTTGGTAAACTTAAACTGTCTCAGACACAACAGAACAGAACAGAACTCTTCATATTCAAATTTTATTTCATTTTATCAACCATCCAACTAAATTCGGGGTATTAAACTTTTTAAGAAAAAAAGTGTTCTCGCCAAAAAAAAATTGAGTAGTTGTTTCATGTTCAAGAAGAATAAAATTGTAAAATAAGAGGTAGACAGGAAAACTGTTTGAAAAATGTTGTGCTGCTCTTGTCAAGCTCCTTTTTTTAGCCCGAGCGAGTGGAAAATAATCGATACTTGATACAAAGGGGAGGATTTTTTGTTTCATACAGAAAAAAATAATGAAGGACGACGACCACAGGCTAAGAACAATACGACCACAAGTAACAAAACCGCACGAAATATTGTGTAATTAATGAGAACAAAGCCAGCTTATGTACGTAGTGACGAAAGTGGGAGTGGAATTAAAAATGCAATTATTTCTCTGTAAAGTTCAGAATGAAAATTTATTTCGTAATTCGGGTTTTTGTTTTGTTTTCACAATTTTATTCATATAAATTCATAATCCGCATTTATATGAAAACAAAGCGAGGTTATGTATGTATGCAATGACGAAAGAGGGAGTAGCATTAAAAATGCAATTATTTAATTCTGTCTAAAATTCTGAATGAAAATTTATTTCGCAAGTTTTTTTCTCACAATTTTATACAAATTCATAATCCGAATTATGAACAACAGGCAGTTCTTTTAGGATCCGCAGGCAGGCTGGCACCTAATATACAAGCCTCGCCTCTGTTGCGCCAGACAGGATTGGCAGGCATAGGAATCTCTCCGATTGTTATTATTGTTGAACGAGCCACACCCAATGCAACCCACCCTCAAACCTCGTCGCTGCTGGGCTAAACACGTGTCACAAAATGAGGGGCGAAATTGGCGTTTTTCTCGCTCTTCGGATTGCTCATCTGGGGATGAAATTAGGCATTTACCATTTGCGACATGGTGTATACATATAAATTCATGAGCCAGCTTATCTATCTAACCTTCACCTGCATCGTCTTCCCCGAGATCATTGTCAACATCGTTATCGGCCTCGTCGTCACCGTTATCGTCTTGACCAAGTACTTGTTCCGATTGGGACAGGAATGTTGCCAAACCGAGGAGAAGAATCGTCCAGACTGCGAATCGAGACATTTTGTAAATTAAACTTAAATGTTCACAAAAAAATCCAAACTGATTAGATATTGATGGAAAATGTTGACTTTATAAAGAATGAAAAATGTGTTTACAAGGAAAAGGTTGACCAATTAAGTAAAAGAGCCACATCCTTTCGGTAAAAAAAGCTGAAAATAAATAGGGAACGAGGAAAGTGGACGGTGGAGGTTAGGTTGCTGGAAAAGTTGACCAGTGTTTCGTTTCTTGCGGGTTTGCTAAATTTCTTGTACTGAAAAACAAGAAATGCAAGTAATGCGAGGTGCAAGAAACTGGGAGAAAGTGCAAGAAATCTAGACATGAAGTACAGCGACAGGTCGTAGTTTGTTGCATTTCTTGCAGATCAAAATCGCTACAAAAACCACTTTCTTGCCGTTATTTCTTGCAAATGGTTACTTGCTTTTACCCGAAACACTGGTCGGCCGTTGAGTTTTACTAATAATCCAAGATCACAGATAACAGCTCTCCGTACTGGATTATAGAGTGACCAATTAAAAGAAAGTATACAACCAAACCAGCAGTTTTCTTATTGCCTGGCTTGACTCATCCAGCCCCAGAATATTGATCGTTAAATGTTCCCCGTTAAATTACAATGTTTCCTTTCCGTCTAAATTTTCCAATTGACATGCGAACACGGTGAACATTGTCGTCTCGTCGTCAGTCTTGTCAATTATTCGGCCAATTAAATAATTAAACTTTGCATGCACCTCATCCATAATGGCGGCCATTTTGCGGGGTACGTAATTCCCAAAAATACCTACCTACGTAGATACATGTCAGAATACCTCTTCTTACATCACGGCAGGATCGAGAAAGTCGAAAATTCCTGGGAAAATAAACGGTGGTCGTTCCCTCATCTTTCCTACACTCACACGCAATCGGGGAATTGACATTTACCTAAATTAGACATAGGCGGCCATGGGCAGGCAGATCGCGAGCAATAAAATTTTCCATCCAAGAGTAGAATAAAGCCCGAAAATCGGTGCAATTCAGTCGAATTAATGGCACACTTTGGCCAGGAAAATCGAGGCAGGAGGAGAGACTCCTTCCAACTATTTCGCATTACACGTTATTCTGCATTCATTCCATTATTAGAGAATTGATAACTAAAAGGCGAAATTAATTTTAGGTTGGTCCTCCTCCAACCAAACCCTCTCTAATTCAACTGCTCAGTCTCCCATTGCATATGTAACCAGTGTTTCGGGTTTGCTACATTTCTTGTAAAGAAATGCAAGAAATGCGAGGTGCAAGAAACTGGGAGAAAGTTCAAGAAATATACGCCATCTAGCCACGCGCTGTTTAAACTATAGCGCGTAATTTCTCGCGCTTTATACTTCTTGCAGGTCAAAATACGTGCAAGAAACCACTTTCTTACGGTTATTTCTTCCATTGCAAGCCACGAAATGCGAGGTGCAAGAAACTGCGAGAAATGCGCTCAATTTAGCCACGCGCAGTATGAAATCTAGCGTGAAATTTCTCACGCCTTGCATTTCTTGCACGTAAAAACACCCGCAAAAAACCACTTTCTCCCCCTTATTTCTTGCAAATGCTTCCTTCCCCCCGACACCCTGTGCTCCTAACGTGGCATTAATTTGTCCATCCTGGTCTGGCCTGAACCTCTGAACAAAATCCCATTTCGAAAATGAGGCAATCTCTACATCCATACATATTTTTGGCTGACCGACGAAAAGCCTGAAAATTATTTACACGAAACTCATCTAAAATGAGTGGAATTCAGAGGGGAGGGAAACATTCATTTTCATGAGTCCAAAAACCAATCCAATCCAATATTGAGCACTTCATTCTTTTAGCATGTGAGGCAAAACTAGCGGAAAATGAGTTCCTCCATTCGATTCAGGCGAACTTTGTGGCGATGCTGGTGCTTACTTTCACTCACTCAATGCTGAAAAACTTCTTACTTTCCCTTTGTACATACATACTTACTCACTCACATATTTGGCCAGTAGAGAACACCAAACTCGTGGAATACTTTGTCCATATTATGAGAGGCATGTGTTATGTGTTGCTTGTTTGTTAGTGTAGTGGGAGAAAGGCTACATTGTACGTATGTAAGCACATACATATTGTAAATATCGATTAATCAATCAACCACCCGTCCAACAATATGCATACAAACATTCATTTCGTACTGAAATCCACGCTCCCCTCTCCTCAAGGGAAAGTTTTTGTCCAGCCTAATACCAGACCACCACGTCCACGATAATAATACAGCACGGGGAAACGGGACGTTTACTTACTCGCAGGGAAAAGTTTGGACGGGAACAAAAGCACCCAACAAAACGGTATGTGCATATGTACATGGCAAGTGTAAATATGGACTGGGTTGTCAACCCGTGAAGGATGATGGTGAATAAACAAAAGGCAATTTATTTATTAAATTAGTCCCGTTTTTTGGAGGGGGGAGAGAAAATGGGGAAATTTTATTTTTTGGAAATTATTATTTATTTTTTAGTTTGATTTTGAAGCCAATTAATTGGCCAATTAATAAAATTAGATCGAATTTGAATTTTGGTTAGTTCGAATTCGAAAAGTAAAAATGCTACCGATTTTGTCACGAATCTTAAAATTACTTTTAAATGTGCAAAACGGAAATTTTGTCAAATCGGGCAGAAAATCACACAATTTATTATATTTTCCAAAATATATTTTTTACTCTGCAAAAACTGTAAAATGGTTATATTTATATTGATGTTAGTTTTATGCTTTATTATTACTCATCAACTTTACCTAGAGGAAGGTATTTTAGCACAAATAAGAGGTTTTTCACCGTAAAAGTGAATGGCTACCTCAATTCTTGTGTGTGATTAGTGGTCTCACATGGGCACTGAAAAGTCCGAAATGGCCCCATTTTATGTTAGACCCTCCGAATAAAACAAATGCAGCGGCTTTCTTTTTCTCGAAAGGATGGATCTCAAAGTAGGTGACAGACTTTGAGAGCGAGATTGAGTTTGACCAGGCGGAAATTATTATGGGGACCTTTACTTACATGCTGTTTTGACCGCAAGTAATCCATAGAATTTCTCCATGTGTGGATAAATCTGGTGGATAAAACTTTCCTCCTCGTTGGTCACATTTGTGCTGAGAGTGCGAAAGGAAACTGGGCTAATGATCCACCCACCAGAGACAGAGAGACAGCAAAAAGTGGACCAACCATTCATGCACGGAGCCTCTGTCCAGGACAGGATTTTACTGCCCTTTCGCGTCAACGCGGCTTAATTATGTATCGTCCTTCTTGGACTAAAACTTATCTGCTATGCCAAGTCAAAGTGGACGAGTTTCCACTTTACGTTTGGGTTAAAATGAGACGGTTTTGATCAATTTTGACGACGTAGCGAATTTATTAAAAATCTTGTTAATTACGAAATTTAATAAATAAATAGGTAGAAATATTTGTCGTTCAAAGGAATTGATTTCTAGTAAATTAATTATTTCGCTAATCAATTAAATCGTCTTTTTTTGCTAAATTCAGTATTTTTAGAATTGCGACCCTTTAAAGCGTCATTTTATCCAAAAATTTCACCAATAACAGATTTTGACGACGTTACGAATTCATTGAAAAAATTGTATTAATATCAAAATTTAACTAATAGATAGGAATATTTCTCCTTCAATTGATTACCTGTAAACTAATTATTTCTCTAAAGCGTCATTTTATTCAAAATTATTACCAGTAACAAATTTTGACGACGTTACGAACTTATTGCAAAAAATTTATTAACCCACCAAAATTTAATAAACAGGTAGAAATATTTGTCGTTCCAAGTAAGCAATTGATTCCCCATAAATTAATTATTTCTCCAAATCGTCACATCACACTTTGTTCGTTCTCATTTTGACAGAATGTGGAAGTAGAACTGTCCAATTATTTAGCATCGATCCAATTACATAAGCGTCTGATCGTGTCCAGCGCAATTTACTCGAAAGGAATCCACCACTCCTTCCTTCCGTCCATCACTTGAGAGTTAGTTGGTTGGTGGTTCTTAAGAAGAAACCGAGGAATTCGGACAAGTGCAACTTATCACGTTCAGCTTGTCGAGATCAGCGTTTTATCTCACTCTTACACAAATGTTGCTGCTACTTTTCCCCAAAAAAGACACATCCGTCCGTCCATCCTACTTCGACTGCCAGTAAAATACAGACTCTTGTGAGAATCCGCTTTTCGCGAATTCTTTCTTGTTCTTTTTTGTGGTGAAAGTTTTTAGCGATAGTGAGATTGGCGAATTTCTCGGAGGAATTCGCACAAGAATATTTCCAATCTAGAAAAAGTTGAGATGTGTCGGTCACATTATTTGTATTATTTCCTTTTGTTATGTCCCCGGTTAAACTCTTGGAATGAAAGTGGTCGCCTTTGTCAAGGTTTTGCGAGAAGAATGGGAAACTGTGTGGGCTTGCTGCTTTCGATTTCAATGCGATTCACACCAAGGTCCGAAATGGCAAATGTTTTACAATTCTGTCTGTGCCGAATTTCGATCAGAAATCTTCTTATTATTGAGATTGACATAACCTTCAAATGTTTTGATGCGCTTTGATGTTTGAATGATTCATGAGAAGTGGTAAATTCCATCCGAGACAGGTTTTGGGGACTTGCTTAACTTTTTATGTGACATTTCGAGAGAAAATTTTTGAACTTGACGTCGGTCAACATTTGATGATGATTAGAAAACAAAAGAAATATTTATCTTTTGATGAAATGTAGTGTAAGAATTTTGAAATTATTGGTTTCGAAAAATGCAATTTCATTAAATCCTTTAATTTTTATCATGTTGAGATGAGTATTAGCGAAAATAAAGTGCGCAATAATAAGAAAATTGCACACTTTGGCATTCTTATCTTCGACAATAAGTCATTGTGAAACGTTACATAACAATGTACATAATTCACCATTTCCCCAAATTTATTTGGTTCAGCTCAGAATCTGGATTGAAATTTATATATACCAACAATCCAAACAAAATAGTAGCGACTTTTCCATGTCACATATTTTAAAATTCTGGTGTACGTAATATAAATTGTAGCCATTATTCGTCTCAAATTGTACGTAGGTAAAATTGGTCACACAAAATCCAAGAATTCCTCCCTCTCTCTCTTCGGGTTGAAATGTTCCATACATTATAATAGCTGCGTGACTTGCCTAAATGACGAGGCCTGCTTGCGACGAGAGGAAAACCAACCAACCAACTTTCCTTTTATCAACTTTCGCAACTAACTCATCACACCCACCTCGTCGCAAACAGTGGCCGCGGAAGTGTGGGTGGGGACATACCTGTTCACTTTCATTCATTTGAGTGATTATGATGGTGAGTGATTGCATGAAAATGAATTTCAAGTGATTTGAGTGAAAATAATTGAAAGATTCCGTCATTTGAGATGAATGACAAATGAAAGATTTCTCACTCATTTCATTTTTCACCCTATGCTTAATACATGGGGCCAAGTAAGAAATGAAGTCCGATGAAGTGAAATGAAATAAATTTGAATAAAAAATCTTCAGTCAGAAATCGAGATGACTGACTTTTGAATGAAAACTGAATTTTTGAACAGGTATGGGTGGGGACAGAGGGGCAATGTCCCCACGGTTATTCGATGTCCCCGTCATCTGCCCATCTTATACAAATCCTTCCCTCCCCTATCCTAAAATGTTAACGTCCCCCGATGTCCCCACGGCTTCCGCGGCCACTGGTCGCTGGTAGCCAAAGCAAAGCGAGTTCGCAAGCAAAGCAGTGAACATTCGATGGTTCTTCACGTTCAGTTTGTTTAGTAGCTGGTTTTGCCTCCCCTTTATTATCGCCTCCTTTCCTCCCAACTTTCTCTCATCTTGATAACCGTCACGTTTCTCGGCAGACATGACCAAATGCATACGTACATCGTGATGTCCATATGCGACATTTTTCCACCCACCCGCCCAAAATAATGATTATATACCCAGCCGTTTATACGTACATATACCATTCCACGTGTCGGACAGAGAAAAGTAACGTTGCGTTATCAGTTTTTTGAACGGGGTGCAATATAACGATTTACAACTTCACTTTTGTGTGATGTATACTAGGACATTTGGAATCCGCTCCGCACGTCAGTCACGTACATTCTTCTCCTCGGTCGGTGAAAGTAGTGCCACAGTAGCAGCAAGCAAGCAGTTAAAATGACCAAAGAGAGAAGGCGAGCGTGTTGTTGTGTGTCCATGTCATCCGATTCCTTCACGTATTGTTTAGTATGTCGATCTGGTTGGAGGATGTCCATTCCATGTCCGGTCCGTGTGTTTCAAACAAGTCGCGCAATTTTCTTTCATCTCTCGACAACAAGAAGACCATTTTCAGTCAGCATTCTTTTTTTGACCAGACCAGAGATACAGATAGAGAAAGTCTCATTTAGCGATACTCTTCTGCCAATGAGTGGAGCATCGAGAGGGCCGATTTCTTGAGTGGGATGGACCCACCAAGTAATAACTTTTCCTTTCTTCTTCGTGTGTCCAACTAACAATGGAGGTGTCTCAGCGTGTGCTCTCGATTTTGACGAAACTAGTGTCAATTGATAACAAATTTAATTAATATGAAATTTGCAAAATACATGATCTCCCAATGATCACGTTTGTGCATCCGAACAGGAGAAAACGCGCAGTAAATTTGGAAAGTGTAAAACTTGTCGATTTTAAGGCGTACTTTCTCCTCTCTGGA
Organism: Folsomia candida; assembly: GCF_002217175.1. Lineage (NCBI taxonomy): Eukaryota > Metazoa > Arthropoda > Collembola > Entomobryomorpha > Isotomidae > Folsomia > Folsomia candida. The sequence goes on along the minus strand of NW_019091200.1, from coordinate 1,066,352 downwards.
TGCAAATATCTTTGCCAAACGTGCCCAATATCGGAGAGCACACGCTAGGAGAGCTCCATTCTAAGAAAATGATTTAGCGACACAATCAGATAACGACTTCACACAGAAAATGAGAGACGTCACTCTTTTCAAAATACATAAAACACGCCTTTCACTTTGGCAAGATTGAAGACAAATGTTTTCAATTTCGCCAATTTAGCAAGCAGGCGTTTCACTTAACCCACCCATCGCGGAAGGAATTGCTCGTCTTCTTCTCAGATGGATCAGGAGGCGAGGCGAGGGGAAGAGGAGAATTTCCTTAAAGTTAAAGTTAAGCTTAAAACTTTCCCCGTGCTGCTGTTAAATACAACTGCGATGCGACTTCACTTTTTGTGTACGCACTGGTTTTGCTTTCGGGATCGATCCCATCCTCGTTAAGTTTCCAGTTTGCTTTCTATTTCAAAGTCGGAATCATCATCGTCGTATTCCATTCCTCGTCTACTTCTCTCTGACCACTTTCTCTGCCTCCTCCGCCTTTGCTTTCACTTTAACTAGCAGGCTTCTCATCCTTTATTTTACTTAAGTCTCGACTCACTCAGAGAACTGACTTTCTCTCTCTCTCCACTTCCTCTTTCTTCCTCTCCTCACTAATTCGAATTCATTTCATTGAATTGCCTTCCTTGCCACGGCTCGGTTTCATCTCTCAGTTGAATGACTGACTGGGACTGAAATTCGACTAAATTCTCGAACCGTAGGACGACTACTACGGACCACATTTGAGACGAGGGTATCACATCCGGTCGCGTTCGCTTTCACTTTCAGAAGGAACAAGTCTAGTCTCGTTTTTAGACTGAGTGAGGCCTTATGTACGCGGCATTGTTGTCTGTCTGTCTAGAGATTATACTCGTAGAATCTGCAAAATTAGGAATAAAGTTCGAAAATGAGCAAAATTTGTGGAAAAATTTTAAACAAAGGTGTAATGGTCGCACCCTCCTCAATATTTTTCTCATCACTTTGTATATTTTTCTATAGTTTTCTTAGCCCTAGTGAGGCCTTATGTACCCGTGATTATTTCCTGTCTGTCGATTAAGCTCATAAAATTTTTATAATAAACTTGAAATTGGCAAAATTAGGAATCAAGTTCGAAGATGAGCAAAATTTGTCGAAATACATACTTATTTAGAAGTTGTAGTACTCGTACTATACCCACCTAAATTATTAATAGCACCCTGACTCGGGCCTCGGATTTTAAATAGCTGCGTACATGACGTTACTTCTGTTCTGGGGACGTTATAAATTTAACATTTTTCCGACATCCATTAAATCACGTTGGAACAAAACGAGCCATTTGAGAGAGAGAGAACAAGTTGAATTATTGTTGTCAAAACGTACCCTGATCAATAAATTATTAAGCTCTGAAACGAGAGAACATTTGCAGATTCTTTAGTGCAAATATGTACCGACTCTCTTTGACCTCATCGCATCCATCCATTCGACCATCACACTACTGGAATGTTTAATACGTTAAAAGCCCAGAATTCGGATGCACTTACGTAGAATCAAAGAATTCTGACGACCAGACCACGGTTTGATGCGATGAATAAAAATCCCGAAACTTGCCACGTTTTATTCAAGAAAGGGGTTCAGTCAGTCGTCAGATTGTATTCATTTATTCAGAACTCAAAACCAAGTTGACTTTGCCCACACCATTCGCACATTTATTCATTCAACGTCGACTACTTTTATCTGCAGTTTAAATGAAATGAAATGAAATGAAAGCTAGTCAGCTAGCTTGGCTTTTCACTAAAAGTTCTTTACAATTCCCTTTTTAAATTCGACCCTAAATATTTTAACGAGTTTTATACCGTCGAAGTTTCATACACCGCAGAAAGAAAGAAATAAGTACACGTGTCCGATAAAGAAGGCGTCACCATGAAAAGAATTGAAATTTCATTGAAATCATTTAATTAAGGTTGAGAATTACAAGTGACAAATTAATTTATCAGAATTGCGTCGAATTCGTCCCCATCCTTAAATAATAAAATCTACTTCAATGCATTTAAATATTTTTCAATATGGCGTCTAATGGTAGCAATTTTGTAAAAAAATATTATTAAAAAATAAATAAATATTTCGAATTTTAATTAATACAATTAGTAAATCAGTAATAAAATAATATTTTCAAAATATGTGAATGAATAGTTGCTACAATTAACTTATAAAGTTCTTGCCAACTTTGTGGAAACCTTAAATAATAAAATGTATTCCAATAAACCGTAGTAACGTTAGAATTAGCTCACCCTGTAATATTAATTAGGATATTACTTTGCACCAAAGGTGCCGAATAAGCGCCCAAAATAAGTATAAGATTTCCATAATTTTCCATCAATGGTGCATTATAATCGGACAACAGTTGTAGGATTTTGGTACAATTTTGCATCAACAGTGCAGAGTAAGGCAACAAAATAAATATCTAATTCTGACACAATTTGGATTTTTGTCAGGAAACAATGCGATCGTGGTGTCAAATTTTTGAAATCATTTGTTCTAGGTATTCGGCACTTTTGGTGCGCTTTGGATCAATGTAACCAATTGTTTCGCATTATTTTGATAAATGGATTTTTCGATACTAACGGTGCTACTTATTCCAAAATTGTACTCCGCTGTCGATCAATTTTCCCAGCTGATTCGCACCATTTGCACACTGATTGATCAAAATTGTGTAATTATTTCTTCCAGTTATTTAGCACTTTTGGTGCGTGTTGCATAGATTATCCCAATTATTTCGCAACATTTTCGATAACCAATTATTCGACCCCAAAGGTGCTAGTAATTCCAAAATTGTAGTCTTTTCCCTATCGATTTCCTGAGTTGATTCGCACCAATTGCGTCACGGATTGTTCGATACTAATGGTGCGATTAAGATGCTCAATAATGGGCAAGGGGATTTTTAATTAGCATCAATTGATGCAAAAAACTCGTGAACACACAGACGGACAGACGGACAGACAGACAGACGAGAGGAATTCAGTAGCTCTCATGCTACGCAGGGTGAGCTAATAATTGAAAATTTTGCGATATGGTGTTCAACAGTCGCAATTTTGTACAAAAATAAAAGCAATTTGTAGAATTTAAAGTTTCAATGAATAAAATTATTACCAAATCAGTAAAAATAATCTTTTTAATCAAAAACTATAAATGAATGATAATTACAATTTAAAAATTGATTGATTACTTTGTAAAATTATGATTCACTTGAGGACGATCTTAAATCATAAAATATATTTCAATATTTAAATATTTTTCGATACGGCGTCTAACAGCGGCAATTAGAAAAAAATAATGAAAATTGTAGAAAAATAGAAATTTTATTTGAAAATTTTAATGAATTAAATTATTATCCAATCAGTAAAAAATAATCTTTTAATCAAAAATGTAAGTGAATACGAATTACAATTTAAAAATTAAGCACTCCTGATTCAGGATCCCGGAGTATACATCTACATTCTAATATATTTACTATAATCTAGTATTTTTCAATTTCTAATATATTTACTATAATCTAGTATTTTTCAATTTGACGTTCAACGGTCACAATTTTATTAAAAAACTCAATTTATATTATTAAATCAGTAAACAACGTATCTTTTTAATCAAAAAATGTAAATAACTAAACAACTAAATGAACCGTATTGTATTCGCAAATTAGAAAATCCTGTCCGGACCGTCTCTTAAAGTCGAAACTAATACGAAATAAGCTCCTTGTCAATCAGGCTTTTGCAATATCACTCAATACACCGGATTCGGAGTCGGAGGAGACCGGGACACAATTGAAATTCAGACCTGGCATGATTTACGATCAGACTTGAGATTTGCCAAGGAGGAATTCAGGTTAAAGAGATTTTGATGAAATCGAAATCGCAATACGGTACATGACATTTGCAGCGACGACGAAAAAGAAAGTGGGACGGCAATTCCTCTCCAAGATTGTTCTCTTCCTCCTCCGCCGTCAGGTGAAGAACGGAAGGAATTATAATGGGAAACGTGCCCCGTGTTCAAAATCACTTTCAAAAAGTAATTTGCATCGGATCTCTCCGATCCGATCTTCTCCTCCAGACCCAATCAATATCAAGACAACGAGAGAGAGAGAGCCGCGATTGTTGTATAACTAACAATGGAGGTGGCCCAGCGTATGCTCTCAGATTTTGAGCAAATTAGAGCCAAGCGATCACAAATTTAATTAATGTGAAATTTGCGTAAGACAAGATCTCAAAATGCGCAGGTTTTGCAGAGATATTTGCATCCGAAGAGGAGAAAACGCGTCCTAAAGTTGACAAACTTTACACTTTCCAAATGTATTGCGCGTTTTCTCCTCTTGGGATGCAAATATCTACACCAAACGTGCCCATTGGGAGATCCTGTCTTTTGAAAATGTCATATTAATCAAATTTGTGATCTATTAATCCTAGTTTTTGCTGAAAATGGGATCGCGTACGTTGGGAAACCTCCATCCTCCTAAGTAGATCTGAGATCTGATCCTCCTCTACAAATAAATTGGACTTTAATTCCCCACATTGCGACATCATGTTTGATTTGACTTGCAAAATTGCATACTAAAATTTCAATCAATTACTTATCTTGAAAGTGTAGACAAGAAGGGAATTTTAGAGATTTGAGCGTCGGCGTCTTATGTAATATTCGAAATATCCGTCGAAACGACTTTATGGATGTGCATACAGCCCTGACTTTGAGAAAGCCGGGTGGTGGGTGAAAGTGAAGACTAATGGCGTGTTTTCCGGATCACCCGGATCATCAATCTTACTTCGGATGGATTTCTCTGTGTACCGACCGACCAACCAACCGACCAAGCCTGCCTGGAAGAAGATGAAGGTGGGTAAGCCGACCCCACCAAGAAGACAACAACACAGCAAACAACCCGCATTTCCTTCCTTTACTACGAACGATGTTCTGTACATAAATATGTACGTGGAATATAGATATGTACATAGGTACTTATGCGAGTATAAGTAATGCATGTGCTGCAATGTTGGTTGGTTTGGTGGTGAGAATCTCTTATGGAAAAGCAATAATAGTTCGTCAGGCTTTACTGGATTGTGGTTCATAGTGTTTCGGATGCAAATAAATAACCGCTTGCACGAAATGGCAGGATTAAAGTGGTTTCTTGCAGATATTTTGACGTGCCAGAAATGCACGGTGCGTGCATTTTATTTCTTGCACTTTCTTACAGTTTTTTTTTTGCATTTATTGGGTATATATTGCTTGTAGCAAGAAATGCTATAACCTCGTACGGATCGAAACAAATCGGACAAGTAACCACTTGCTAGAAATAACTACAATTGAGTGTTTTTTGCAGCTATTTGTATTTTGACCTGCAAGAAATGCAAGGCGCAAGAAACTACGCCCCGCCGCTATATTTCATACGGCGCGTGGCTAGATGGGGCATATTTCTTGCACTTTCTTGCATTTCTTGCTTTGCAGTGCAAGAAATGTGACAAACCCGCCAGAAACGAAACACTGGTCCGTATTAGTACCTTTCCCGTGCCGTGGTGGTTATTGTCCTCTCTTCTTCTCGTGGTGACGGCTTATCTCGCCTCCAATGCTCTCTTCTCCTATTATAAATATATTTCTCTCTTGCGGTGAGAAGGTTGCGTTATCCTTTCTCCCCACAGAAAAGGGAAAGCCCTCACTTTATGGCTTATGATGATGCTCTTTGTCCTCTCTCTTTCAGAGTGTGAAGAATGGGTGAATAAAATGTGAAATTTCAGTGGAACACTCTCCCTGGAATAAGTCTGAGGATGAGATTAGTTATTTATTTATTTGGGGAAAACTATTTACTTTGTTGGTGTACTGGAGGAAATAAAGTCGATTGTATGCATCTGGTTTTTGGTATGGTTGATATCGAATTAAGTAAGCAGTACACACATATTTAGTTTCATATGAGTTTAAAATTCATGAAATTCAGTCAATTTCTGTTCAATTCGGGTTCAGATTTCGAGACAAACTTTTAAATATTTACTCTGAGCAAACAACTGATTGAAATGAATTTCAATCTTAAAAATCCAACCCCTCGATTTCTTTTCCTCCCTTTTCAGCCTGGTCTATTTCTTGGCTGGCAACTGCATCCTCCGCTTCTCCGCCGCCCATGTGGCGTATTAATATTTGTTTTAAATTCAAATTTGAGCATGATTTTCAATCTCGATCCCAGAACCCACCGCTGTTGCCTGCTGCACTTTTGCGTCACATACTTTCTCTGAGGGAGAAAGAGGGAAGAAGAATTTCTGGCTTCAAGTGGTGTTCTTTGTCCCGATGTTGTTGTGGGGAGGAGGTGAGGTTTTCTGGCTAAATTGAAATTTTCGAGAGGAGGGAGACAACATACCGGAGAAAGTTTTCGGACCTCGACTCGACACACTGTTCAGGTTGCTTTTTGCGGTACAGTTGGAGAAGAACAACTTGGTAGTGTGTGTATTTACCAGTGTTTCGAGAGGAAGTAGCCGCTTGCAAGAAATAACGGAAAAAAGTGGTTTCTTGCAGGTATTTAGACGTGCAAGAAATGTGAGGCGCTAGAAATTGCGCCACGCCGCTATATTTCATACGGCGCGTGGCTAGATTATGCGTATTTCTTGCAATTTCTCCCAGTTTCTTGCATTCTGAATTTCTTGTGTTTTATGATTAGCAGTGCAAGAAATGTGGCAAACCTGCAAGAAACGAATCACATAAGTAACCACTAGCAAGAAATAACAGCAAAAAAGGTGCAGCTATTTAACTAAATAGCGCATATTTCTTACAATTTCTTGCACCTTGCATTCCTTGCTCTCCAGTGCAAGAAATGTAAGTAGCAAACCCGCAAGAAACGAAACACTGTCGTAGATACACAGCAACTCTCTCCCGTGCTACATATTTATTTAGGTGGGTTGGATAAGTATGAAATGGATTTTTTAGACAACACCAGACTTGAGAGGGATGTGCGGCACTTGCGAGTGCAGGGAATGCAGCGGAGAGAAAGTTGTTGGGAAAAAAGTTTACTTATCTCTCCAGCCAGAAGAGAAACGAACGAATCCTGGCCAAATACACACACTCTCAGCAACAGCCCTTCTTCCATCCAATCGAAAATCGAATGAATTATTAATACCCATGCACCAACAAAGCGAGGGAGAGAAAGTTAACCTCACCGCACTCGTGTGGTCGTCGCGGGGAAGAAGATGCATGGGAAAAAGATCATCTCTTTCTCCTCCACAGATATCAAATACTTATCAGATCGAGTAACTTCAGTGCAAATAAACATTACCAAATAAATTTGAAATTGGCAATTTTGGAAGATTTTCGTGCTAAATATTTCGCAACAAAAGGAGAAAATTAACTTATTTATTGGAGAAAAAATGAATCAAATACTTATGAGAGCATTACATAGTTTAGTGCAAATAAACATTACCGAAATTGGCAATTTTGTTGTGCTAAATATTTTGCACACAAGGTAAACAACGAGAAAGTTTGCTTTTTTATTTGAAAAGAAAATACGAATATGATTTTATTTTTTGAGGCGTGTGCCGCAGATAAATCCGTATTTTAAAGGATTTAGGATAAGCCTTGCTTGCGTCGCCCCGAACGTTTGACTTATCTATCTGCGCCTATTTTACATTTTATTTATTTTCCCGAAATCTATATAAAATATACGCGGAGAAAGTAAGTATATGCAAGCGAGAGTGTGTCGAATATGGCGAGTTTTTGAGCCCGGTTTTAGTTTTACTTTACTTTATGTGAAGAAGAAGAAAGTAACGTGAATTTGAACCCAAATCCTCTTAATGTAATCCCGGATTGGCTTTTTTAAACTTTGGTCTCAGGTCTGCGAACTGAACTGAGTTCATATTTTACAAGAAACAGCAGGGTTCAGTCATGTTCAAGTGCGGGATACATTCAATTCAACCGAGTCTGATTTCATGTCGTCATATTTTATCAAGTTCTGCAGAAAAAAATACTGACAAGGGAGCTCTCCCAGCGTATGCTCTCCGATTTTGAGCAAACTAGTGTCGATCGATGGCAAATTTAATTACTATGAAATTTGCAAACGACATGATCTCCAAATGGACACGTTTGGCAGAGATATTTGCATCCGAAGAGGAGAAAAAAGAAGGAAAGTGTAAAATTTGTCAGCTTTAGGGCGCGCTTTCTCCTCTTCGAATGCAAATATCTCGGCCAAATGTGCCAATTGGCAGATCGTGTCGTTTGCAAATTTCTCATTAATTAAATTTGCAATCGATTGGCACTAGTTTGGTTTAAATCGGAGAGCATACGCTGGGACACCTCCATTCTGAGAGGGAAACGGGGTAAAATTAAAATTCTTGTTGGGAAGGAAATGTGGTTCGTCAAGCAGCCCGAGAAAAGAAGCGACATTTCTGAGATCAAGTCTTGAACAGAGAATTCTTTCTTGTACTTATTGCAGAATATAAAAATTCCTGCGTTAAAGGAACAACGTTCTTTGCCTGAAATGCAATGTTGGAATGGTTGACTGGTTCAAGTTCAGTGAAGCGGAGATGGACGTGAAATGTGGCAAGCATTTTTGAAGTCAACTCGATAAAAGTAGGATTTCGGGTTTTTAACGTAGGTACTTATTTACCCGATCTTTTTTGTACTATTGAACTGAGCGTTATGCAACTTTGGGTGGGTAGTTGAATTGAGTCGAGAAATCGGTGAAAGTTGAATGAATATGCATAATGTAAATCATTTGATATTATTATGTAACATTGAACGAGGGCGACCTTTAGTGTTTCGTTTCTGCCACATTTCTTGCACTTAAAAGGAAGAAATGCAAAAAATGCTAGGTGCAAGAAACTGGGAGAAAGTGCAAGAAATAAGCAAAATTTATGTAGTCACGTGCGTTATCAACTATTTATGTCGGCGGGGAGTAGTTTCTTAACGCCGTGCATTTCTTGCAGGTCAAAATACCTTCAAAGAAACCACTTTTTTCCCACTTTTCACCCGAAACACTGGCGACCTTTGACATTTGAGACTTTACAAAACCTCTTCGGCTTTTTGTCAATGCACAAGTTGTCGACATCACCGTAATCAAAGGGATACAGATTAAAGCGTCAAGTTGAACAAGGTTTTTGCTATGAAAATTCCACCAGTAAAGATCGACCCGATCCATACGTATTCTATTCGTGTAGGTGGAATAAGTTAGTGCCGCTTCAATTACACCTTTTATCTTGAATTTTTTTATCCACCTTATCCATTCCCGCCCACCCACGTGTCTGTAATGCTCATTTGAATAAGTGGAGCGACAGCGGGAAGAAAATCCATATAAAAAGAAGGGAGACAGAGCAAGTTGAGGAAGGAGTACGTGCCAAAATTAGAACTTTCTCCCATCGTCACTTCCTCTCTCGAGTGTTCCTTTTCAGAAATATTCTCATTAATTTTGAAATTTGTTTCTCATTTTAATAATGCATGCAATACACTTGGGGAATAAATTTGAAACTTGGTCTTTCTTTTTGGGGAAATTTATTCCATACTTTTTGTCACCCACCTACGGAAACCGAGCAAGTCATTAAAATTTACTTGCCACCTTTCCCTTTTGCGAATAATGAGATCACATAGCACGCTCGACATTCTTTCCCAGAGATCAAATGAATTTGGCAAACTTGGAAATTAGGACATGTCAAAGTACGGACGCTCTAAAAAATCTGGGGACAAATTTGACTCTGGGGTTGTTACCATTTCGGTGGTTTTCACCTGGTGATAGACTATTACCGAGCTAGTGGTTTGTGTTCCCACGTGGTGATTCCACTGTAACCGAGTGGTAACGTATTATCACCATCCGGTAAAGTTGGATATACTCACCGGTCGGTAATACTCCGGTGGTAAAATTTCTTAGCGTGTACAATCGCAACTCGGTTTGAGAGACGACTTCAGATTTTAGCTCTACTTTTTTCGACCCGATTTTCTACTTGAAGAGAGAGACGGAGACGACAGACAATGATACCAACGAACTAATTGGAAAGTTTAAAGTGGAACATTTCATAATTGGGAATTGGGACATTTTTTGATAGGATTACGCAACTTTTCTCATGACAAAAGGCTGCTCTGATTTTGTGAAAGAGAAAGTTACAGGTTTGAGATTGGGCGAGTCAAAGAAGGCAATAAGTTTGACAACAGTTTGTCAAACGAGTCAAATTATTTAGTTACATAAAATCCACTAATGATGAGAGAGAGAGGAAAACTACACAAATTAATTTAACTTTAAGTTCGTATTAATTAGAATGTAACTCTTTCACATCGAATGTTGAGTTTTTTCATGTATTATATTTTGTAATTAATTCTGTGCAGATTTATTTCGTGCGTATTGGTTCGTGCTAGTTTAGGCCAATAATTCTCGAATTTTGAAGAGAAAGCGATAAATAAAAATTTGTAAATATTGTAGATATATTTATATTAATTTGACTTTCACGCCAAAAGTGAATTATTTTTATGTTTAATTTCTTATATAATAACCAATCAGATTCATTCAGACGCCTAGTCTTTTGCGGAAAGCAGCAAATTAGCATTTTCTGAATCTCCACTTTTTTAAAATTTCATTTCGTAATTAATTTTTCTATCGGGTTCATTAATATCTTCGGGGTCAATGCATTTCCAAATTTAAGAGGAAAGCAACAAATTAAAATTAGGAAATATTTTATTTATTTTAATTTATTTTAATTTCTGTGTAACTATTTCACGTCAAAAGTGAACTATTTTTAATTTTTATTTCCTAAATAATTCTATCAGATTATTAATCCTAAATTAGGACTATTAATATATTTTTTTGGGAAAGCAACAAAATAAAATTTGCAAATCTCCACTTTTTCAAATTTTGTATTTCGTAATTAATTTTCTACCAGGTTCATTAATATCTTGGGAACCAATCAATTCCCAAATTTTGAGCAGAAAGCAATAAATTAAAATTGTGTACATTCATTCATCCATGCATTTAAATAGATACGACCTCCGTTTCTGTTCGATCTCCAACTTTCCTATTAAACTTTGGCTTTCCTTTCCCCTCAATTTCTTCCATTTCGATTCTTTCTTCTTCTTCTACTTCTGGGAAAAGTTGTTGGGTTTCGAGAGCGAGTTGTTTTTGAAGCCATGAATAAACATGAATAGCCCTCAAGGGCTCTTTTCCTCTCCCAAATGAATTCTCAACTCTCAATCAAACACAAATGGAGACGAGGCGAACGACTCTGCATGCATGTATCCGAGGAGAAAAAACTGTTTATTTCATTTCCCTATATTTCTTTTCCACGAGTAAAGCAACACTCAATTCTGAAAAAGTTAGTTTCTCTCTCTCTCCTTTGAAGTGTATCATGGGTGGTTTGGTTTGGTTTCACGAGTTCGTAAGGTTACTCCAAGTAGTTTATTTATTCTATTTTTTTACGCAACTGATCATCCACCTAAAAGGTTTTTCGTAACGGGAACAACTTTGTGTCGACTTATGTATTTATTGTAACGATTATTTAATTTGGGAGAAAATTACAATTTTGCAATTAAAAAGCCCCCTCCCCCGCCTAAAAAAAATGTGCCCAATTAAGCGAAAACTTGGTCCTGTCTGCCTGTCCGTCAGCAGGATATCGGGAGAACGCATCGAGATAAGATGGGATTGTGGCATCATACATATGATCCCAGGAGGAGGAACTTATCAACTTTTAGAGTCTATTGGACCATTCCCCTCGAAGTCAGGGGGTGTGGCCACACAGTTTTTCAGATAATTACTTGTTTCACCCTATTGCTACATTTTGTTTGTGACGGTTTATTTGTTTATTCTATTTTTTTATCATCCAACTAAAAGGTTTTTCTTAACGGGAACAACTTTGTGTCATCGTCACGATTATTAAATTCAGGAAAAAATTTTGCAATTAAAAAGCCTTCCCCTAAAAAATGTGTTCTCAATTTCCTTTCCTCTCCTGTTATCTCATCTCCTCGATCGACGTGCATTCTTTATTCCACCGTGATCTTGATTTTTATATTTTTCTCCTCGATGCGTTTATGTCATATCGTTCGTTTTCTTGGCCGAGGAGAGAATGGAATCTTGCCGTGATGATGACGGAGCACTTTATCATTCTTCTTCTGTCTCCTCTCCTGCCTGCACACACGACAAAGTTCACCTAGCTCTCGATCGAGTCTTCTTTTTCAAGATCGAATAGAGATGAGATAGATGACACGATCAATAAATTGGAAAGACGACAGAGAAAGCAGAAGGGAGGAGGACATCCTTTTCCCATTATGTTGTCAGTCATGCGGCTCTTGTCACTTCTTCTCCGCTTTCATAATGAATTTCTCCTCCGTCTTCTTCCCTGCCACAAAGTTTAAAAACATGTCAGCCTCATACAAATGTGTAAATAAGGCAAATATCTGATTTGTTTTCAAAACGGGGTCCTTAGAATTAAATTAAAGCGTGGGAGTGAAACGCAATAAAACGTGATTTTGATCTGGTAAATAATTATATTTTGGTTCCATTGATGTGCTTTGCGTATTGGGTGCGTTTGGTCTTCTTGATCACGGCCACAAAGTTTAAAAACATGTCAAGATCGCAAATATGTAAATAACGCAAATATCTCTGTAATCCGGACTGATTTGTTTTCAAAACCTTAAAACTAAATTAAGTCATCGGAGTGAAAACGGAATAAAACATGATTTTGATCTGGTAAATAAGCACAAAATAATTTTATTTCATTTCCATTGATTTCCGTGATGTCCTTGTTGTGCGTATCGCGTTTGGTGCTGCTTTCACTTCTTTCTCTCCCCTCAAGATCACCAATGCGTTTTTGGTATCTATCCAATCTCTCGAATAAGTCGTGATCAGTGGGGAGAAGGAGGACAACAAAGAGACGACGACGAGATAAAAGGAGGAGAGAGACTTGTTTAACGGGAATAGAGGAGGAAGAAAAAGAAAAGAAGATCACTCGCAATATCAGGGGCCGCGGAAGCGTGGGGACATTGTTCCTCTGTCCCCATCATCCGCCCATGTTATGTAAACCCCGACCTCACCTATCCTACAATGTTAATGTCCCCACGGCTTCCGCGGCCAATACGCAATGCATAAGTTCTCATACCGTTTTTCATACATTATTACCTTGCTTTTTCCCATCAAGAAGGTCTCCTTGTCCTCTTCGATATCTGAGTAGGAGGGGAACGAGATCTGTTGAGGAGGGGAGAGAAAGTGCGTGAGTAGAACAATGTATTCCTGGTCCGTGGGAGGAGGACAGGTTGTTTTGTTGGTGTATATGTACACTAAAGAAGTGAAGTGAAGTGGTGTCGTGTTGTGGGTGGAATGAAAATGGGGGAAATTTTGGAAGGATTTAAAACCAAAATTCCCAAATGGTTATGTTCCCAAAGAGGAGGGAGGGAGAAGAGGGTTTGAGAGTTAAGACTTACTTATGTATGAATAGGCAGGCAGCCGGGAGAGCGAGTTCAGTACCTGATTAGAGTGGAAAGTATGGCTAAATGGATGTACGGCAGTGCTCATGAGGGCGTGATGATGCTTGCATAATGGTTACAATGTATCCAACCAGGTCGGATTATTGATTTCGAGAGGAGGAAAATAGAAAGTGGATTTGTTCAAAGAAAATTTACTGGTGGTATGATTTAAACGTCATTTTACAAAATTTTGGTAATACGAGATTATTATATTTAGTTTAGGTCAACGGACTACTATAGCATCTCTTGATTTATCAAACTGAATAAATTACAGCCTAGATAATTATTTACATGCTAAATATGTACATGTTTGTTTACAAAGTAAAATTTGCGGTTAATTTGCAACATTTTGGTGAAGAAATTTTTGCACAAATGAAACCCTCCAATTTCTCCATGGTCAAGAGCGATGGTCACCAATTGTACTTTCTAATGAGCTAAATTGTTGCACCCTTATTTATCCAGAAACAAATCACATTATTGTTTCTGCTAAATTGTTAGTCTTTTAATTAAAATTGATTGCTCATGATCTTCTATTTCAAACAAGCGTTCATCCTCCAAGTGACTTCTCGTTCTGGTGAAAGCTCGACCACAATCATGCGTACGTACTTATCTAAAATGCAATGGAATCCATCCAGTACGCAGTAAATGGTCACACTAAACTTTACCAACCACGGAAAACCTCATCTTATTCGATGATCACTACGTTACATAGCTGACTCGGATTCCTTCTCTTGTCTCCTCTCAAATTTCGATTAAACCACAAACTCGCCCGCTGAACTGGCTAACTTTACCATGAACTGACTGCTGAGGATCTCAGCCAAAATGTCACCCTTCCCAAATTTCCCCCTTTAATAGAACCGAATAAGAAACCGCAAATAAACGTCGTCTCCAATTTCCATGTTCACATTTCAATTAGAAAACCAATTTTGATGATGAAGGAAGCCGAGTAAATTATTTTGTTTCGAGAATAAGACACGCAGTCCACAATTCCTGGCCGTTTAATTTCCGGCAACAACTTTTCCTACGTGCGCACATATTTTCCTACTAGTTAGTGGACGCCTTGACTTCGAGATGACCCAAGAAAGTGTGGGAAAAAATTCAACTTTTCGTACGTGCCTACATCCATATTTTCCTCCTAGTCAGTGGACGCCTTGACCCAAGAAAGCGGGGGAAAAAATGTTGCATTTCACTTGATACACAGGCCGTAAGTCGCCACGGGTGGGTGTCATCTCGTCGCAATAAAACGCAGTGGTGGTTCACATCTTCACGTCTCGTCACGCACTGCATTGCATTAACTGCACTTTCTCCAGAATGCGGCCTTGGAATACGCACTATGTCCCCCAGCATAATAATGGGTTTTCACATGGCTGTCTCTTTTTCCTTGAAAAATTTACTGGTTTCGGATACTCTTGTCTTGATGCCATACGGTGTACAGTTTGTTCATCATCCAATATCTACCAGACCACCCTTCCCCCCAAGCAACAAAGTAAAGTTCGTGGAGGAGGAGGGTAAAATATTAATCACGTCATTATAACCCTCCGTCAAAAATTTGGAGGAGAAAGTGGTTGCAGTTTGAAAAAAACATGTTTCAAGATGAGTCTCAATTCTGACCATCTTGTTTTTTGGAAAATTGAGCTAACCCTCCATCAAAAATTTGGAGAAAGCGCAATGGATTTTAAAAAAATATCTCGGAACGAGTTATAATTCTGATCATCTTGTTTTTTTTTGTTTTTTTTTTACTTTTCACGGGAAAATTAATTTCAAAAATTTGGAAGAGAAATCGCATCACATTTTCTTTAAATGTCTCTCAATTAGACCCAATTCTAACCATTTTTCTTTACTTTTCACAGGAAAATGCGGCTCCTCCAGCCCCTGTGTCCAACTCTGCGTTGAGTTACACGATGGCACGTTCGAGTGTCAATGTCGCCCCGGTTACAGGCTCCTGTTGGACGGGTACAGTTGTGTCGGTAAGTGTACTTATCACTCTAAATACATCATCACCACCGGACGAGAGCAATTTGTCTCAAGGCAGAAATCGGATCGTGTCCATGATACCCGACCAAACCACCACTCGAAATAATCTGAGGTCATCTTGTTCTCATCTCATCTCCTCATTTCATACCAAATGCGAAACAGCACATCTGTTGAAAAGGCGTTTTAAAATTTAATGGTTTCTCGCACACGATGCTGAGAAAAGAGAGAGGAAGATGTTGAGGTCGAGTAAATGTAATGCTTTAAATTACGTTTCCTTGTACCTAACCTCCACCAGTTTGAGAGGCTGGGCTGGTCGAGATCACAGCACAGCCTTCGAGATGAACACTTTCACCAGCAATTTCTTCTCCTTTCTCTTCGTCTTCCTTCATCACGCGCTATAAGAAAATGCTATACGTAGTTTGCTCCTTACATAATGGGATGAGTGGTCGGGTCGGTAAAAAATTGGGATTTGGGACAATCCAGATACTTCAGAGGGGAAGGAGATACAATGGCCGCGGATGCGGTGGGGACATTAACATTGTAGGATAGGGGTTTTATAGCATTGGGAGATGGTGGGGACATCGAATAATCCTGGGGACATTGTTCTTCTGTCCTTCCGCGGCTACTGAGAAGCCATGAACACATGTGGCATTGTATTTATGGGCTTAAAACGCTGTAATCCGATCGTGTATGTATGTACGTAGTACGCATGTCGTTGTTCCTGTGTGTAAACATTTCTCTGTTTGAGAGAGAGACAACAACATGGATGACGACGGGATGAAGACCATCTTTTTGTTTTAGTTTCCGTTTGATTCCCATGCGGGAAATGAGGAAATAGGTCATCCATGTCTTATCCTATTGTATTCTCATCTCTGGTCTGGGCTGGTTGGTCCTGTCGGTCGAGTCGTCATTTCTCTCCCACGGAACCAAACCCACGCCAATGGAAGATGTAGCAGAATTAGGGTTTCGACTAGAATCAGATCACTGAAACGGGTTGAGTCAGTAATGAAAATTATGAACAAGAACAATAGGAATTTAGAACGGTGGGATGATTCCATTCTTATAATGGAGGTTTCCTAGCCTATGTATCCGATTTTGAGCAAACTGCTGTCAATCGATCAGAAATTTAGTTAGGATGAAATTTGCAAAAAGACACAAGGCGGAAATTCAGAGAAATTTAGAAATTTAGCTAATGTGGAAATTTAGAGAAATATTTACATCCTACGAGGAGAAAACGCGCTGTAAGTGCAAAATTTGTCGACTTTAGGGCTCATTTTCTCCTCTTCGGATGCAAATATCTCTGCCAAACGTGATCATTGGGAGATCGTCTATTTTTCAAATTTCACATTACTTAAATTCGTAATCGATTGACACTAGTTTGGCCAAAATCAGAGCACCTACTTTGGGAGACCTCCATTGTCCGTTCACAGGAATTATTTATAGATCCGTGTGTACTAGTGACACATATGTGTTTACACATTACGACGAAACGCATCTTCCATTTCGCCACCATTTTGCGAAACCCTACTGCCCACGTTATGATTACAGCAGGGCTGCGTTTTGCAAACACACTTCACTTCATTTTATCCACTCCTACGGTTTCCGGCGTGTTGTGTAAGACACACACATACATCATATCACATGGCGATTGGACTGGAGGCAATTCCTTATTTTTCTTCACTTTCTTTGTCCTTGTTCGTAAATTGGAAGAGAAAAAAATTCTTCGGAGCTATAAGAAAGCCAACACCACGTAGAAGAAGTTACGTTCGCAGCTACATTTCGTGAAGTGGATTTTTCTTCTTCTCCAATGTTTTATTTTACTTTTACTCTTGTAGATATTTTCTTACGTTACGTAAAAGAAGGCGGCCGGAAGGAAGGAGGATAAAGGCCACTCAACGCCCACACGGCGAGATCATCACCACATCAAATTCCTTTTAAAGTGGGACACATGTTTGCAATCAGAGTCAGGAATTTACGAGATTCTGCACTTAATTCAAACCATTTCGGGAGGAGGAATGCACTTTTAGAAAGAGGGCTTTTACTTTTACAAATACAAACCTCCTTCTTTAAAAATGAGGGGGCTGAGATTTTTGTAAGAATTGCGTAATTTGACGTCGGATACAAAATATTTGTAAAGTTTAGAATTCAAAATTTCAATACAGATTTTAAAATTGTAAAATGGGGGAGCGTAAAAGTTATATAAACACAAGTTCTACCTACAATTTTAAATTATTTTACTTCAATTAAAGTTAGTGATAATCGTTTAGTTAGTTTGAAATGTTTATAACCTTATTCAAGAAGGAGAAATTTTAGAGTTTTGTAACTTTTGACGTCAGATACAAAATATTTTTAAAGTTTAGATGTTTAAATGTCATCATAGATAGAGAATTCGCCCATAAATGAAATATAATATGAACTACTTCCAGTTCAAAATTATTTTGTGAAACTCAAAATTGGTGATAATCCTTTAAGTAATTAGAATTTGTGAAATTCTTATCAGCAGCACTTTCCCCACGGTTAAGTGCACTTTCACTTTCTTTATAAGCAAGGCCCTATGGCTCAGAGGTACGAGGGTAGGATTGTCACCACGCAGTCACACGTTCGATTCCTCTGGCCGGGAAGCTATTGCTAATCCTACTCGGCTCGGTGTTAGTACGGGGTAGGTGCTGTCTCGTGACAGGGTGAGCCCAGCCATACGGAATGGCAATGTCACTGTGTACAGCCCCTAGCAGAGTCCGTTCTCTGTGGGGATGAGACAACTTGCTACGAAATTATGGCAAGAAGTCGCCATCTGAGGCTGAAAAGCAGAGAAATCTGAGTCCTGGCGATGTAAAACTGTCACATTTTAACATTTTAACATTTTAACATTTTATAATAGGAAAATTTTAGACGTTTATAAATTTTGCGTAATTTAACGTCAGAGACAAAATAGTACTTTTTAAAGTTTAGATTTGCGAAGGAAATTACCACCGAAAAAGTTACAGAAATACAATTTTTACTTTCAATTATCTGAAAATCTAAAAATCTAAATACATACCTATACATTCAAATTATTTTGTTTCATTCAAAGTTGGTGATAATCCTTTATTCATTTAGAATCTGGGAAAATTTGTCTGGTTTTGAAAATGTAAATACTTTGACGTCGGATGCAAAATATTCTAAAAATTTACAAATACAAATTTTGACAGATACATATTTTGTGCGCACAAAGTTTTACAAAACCAAATTGTACTTCCAACTACACTAATTGTTTTGCAAGTTCACTCAAACCTTCAGTCATTTAGAATTTCTAAAAAATATGTGTAATTTGAGAAACTCGTATGAATTCGAATCATCTCCCCACTTTCATGGAACCCATTCCCATATTTCGGGGAAAGTTGGGGCGGCAGAGAAAGGAGAGAAACATAACGGTTTCCTACTCTGCCTTTCTTTTAGTCGGAGGAGGGTGTGTGTGGTGGAAAATGCACATTGTCTGCCCATCCAGGGATGAGGCAATAACTCAAATTTACATGCCACATTCATAATAATAATATAAAATCCACCACCACCACCACCACGCACCAACCTCACCAAACCAAACCACCCACCCGTGCCAAATTTATGGGTGACGACGACGATGTGAAAAGTAATGCCGTGTTGTACAAAATATTTATCTCCAAATGTGTACTGGAAAAAGGGGGAATTTTATAATTGCGATATAATTTGGAGGAGGGCGACACCATTTATTCTTTTTGAAATATTACAGTATTCTATATAAATTTAAGATAAATAATTAATGGGCATAAATTTTCACATTTTGGGCGTGTTTCTGATGTTATCTTTACTATTTTAGAATAACAATATACATACCTAAGGAAAAGATTGTTAACTAAACATAAATAAAAATTGTGAACATAATTTGCTGGAGGACGACGCCATTTAAGTTTTTCGAATTGTGAAAATATTTTTTAACAACTGTAGATTATTAAGATGAATATGCTTTTGCTCAAAATTTATAGTACAAAAATTTGTCTCACAGTAAAAATTTGCACATTTTGGTATGTCATCCTCCTCCGACAAGATTCATACTTTTTCTCTCTCCTTTTTTTCCAGACCAAGAAACAATCCGGAATATTTAAATAATCTCCGATTTCTCTCTCCCGTTTTGTATGTATACGAAGGATGATGACTATGTTGATTTTGTGGCTTTGGGTTCAGTTTTTTCTGTAGAAAGCAAGAGTCCCGGAAGAGTAAAAAAAGCGGACCACATTTTTCAACAGTTTTGACTTACAACATCTTGTCGCCAAAATTTATGAGTGTGGTGTCGGAGAACATTTTCGTTTTTGTGGTAAAAATATCTTTGTTACTGGAAAGACAAGGAAGAAAAATGGTGCATGCGTGAGACAAATAATTCTGCTTTCTTGGTCATTTAGTTGAAGATGAATGCGTAATTGTATTGGTTCTTCAAAATGTGGCACTAAATCAGAGCAATTTTCGAAAACCTGGATTTTTCTTCTCCTCCATTGAAATTGTCGTCGATAATCCAAAAATACGGGAAGAAATTCGTCGTAAAATTTCCAAATAAAGTGGGGTTCTTCTCTCAGTGGCCGCGGAAGCCATGGGGACATCTGGAGACATTAAAATTGTAGGACTGGGGAGGGAGGGGTTTAAACAACATGGGCGGATGATGCGGACATCGAACAACCGTGGGGACATTATCCCTCCGTCGCCACCCTTCCGCGGCCACTGTCTTCTCCCACAAAGTAACAAATACCACGAACCACGTACGAAATTTGGCTTGTTGGACAAGGGATTTGCCATTTTGTAGGATTTGTGTCAAGACTTTGGTTCCTCGTACCGTCTAAAAATCCACTTGTTAACGAGAACACGGTCGACGAGACTCGCCAAAGCCAAGAGTTTGGTTAGTTGGACAGGAAATGGACACAATTGCGTAAGCTCTCTTCGAGAGAGCGTCTTGTTCCGAGAGGACGGTGCTTTTTCCGTGAAGATACAATTTTCCCAATGGTTTACTTTTACCGAGATTGAGATTTATTTACGAGTTGTCCTCTCGAGGGGTGGACCATTTGTAAAAAACTGCGAGACACGCGGATAGAGCAGCAGCAGCAGCAGACTGATTTCACTTTATTGGCGATTCGGGAACTTTTCATTTTTATGGTCAATCCCATTCCTTTTACGGCAGGTCGCATTTCATTCATTCGCCCGTTTAACCTACCAACTTGGCAGTAAAATGGGGGGAAATGTTGCTGACTTGTTAAATAAATCTGGATTTTAATTGAAATTTCGCCGGACGAAGTTTTCTCAACATTCCGCACTTTACATTATTTCCTCAGTTTCTCGGATGGGCCAATGAGATCGGATTTGCAAGAAGTGTGTGGTCTGGCTGGTCGGATGGTCGAGTGAAGGAGCAGATTTGTGCATGGGATATCATAAAATGTTATTTATGGCTTTCCTGATAATACTTGGATGGAATTGCTTTCACTTCACGGAGACGTATTTGGTACAAGTTGTGAATTTACGAGGGGGATGAGAAAGCAGTAAAATATGTAACGGCAGCTTTTTTGGTTATGGTGGTGGTGGTTTAGTTGTAAATTTTGCGATTAATGTGTGTATACTGTTCGCAAATTAATTTGGATTTGGAATTTTAACTGGGTATTATTTCGCAATAAGAACTGGATAAATTTTGCGATTTAAGTATGCGTTTCGTCAATTAATTAAGATTTGTGCGTATTTATATTATTTTCACTGGTTATCATTTCCTAACAATTTGCGGATTTGGGTATATTTGGCGATTTACTGTACATTTATACATTTCGCCAATAAATCTTAATTTGTGCACATGTGCATAATTCTAACTGGTCATTATTTCCAATAATTTGCAGAGCTGGGCAACGCGACGTATCCCGATGACGAGGATTCAGACGAGCTCGAGTCCGACGTGGACTATTCCTTGGCTGACCAAAAATCCTCGATTCTTTTAAAAGCGGCAAAGTCTGCGGTTCCCGTAGCGCCGAAAATAGTATCCTCCACGCCCTCGCCACCATCGGGCGATGGGGATGACAAGAACAGTTTCGAGCTGGAGGGGAGACCACTCCCACGACCAGCCGCATCCTCCTCGTACCAGCGGAAAAAGCCGAAAGCTTACTTGAAGGAGGGAAGCTCTGGGGCGATCGCGGCGGCAAAAGTCGAGGCGCAAGAGAGGAACAAATATCTGCGCAAGTTTTACCCCATCGATGACCCGCGCGTGGGTCAGGTCGACTTCTTCGGCCTGGACCCGGACGTCATGGCGAAAGCTACGGCGAAGGGGTTGAAACTTACACCGACCGCGTTCGGGGTCACGAAAGCTGGACAAAAGGGAAAGAAGGGTCATGACCACGAGGGTGGTGGAGAGTATTCTGGGGAGGATGAGGACGATTCAGGGGATGATGACGATGATGACGACGAAGATGATGAGGATGATGAGGACGACGCGACAAATGAGGCGGAAGAAGATTTAGGCTCGATTGAAGGGGCCGTCGCGGCGGCGTTGAAGGATTCAAAGGGTGCCACGAATTATGGTATGTATATTTGTATATGTTTATGTATCTAAAGACTATCCTACGTATGGGACATATAAATATTCTGAGAAATTCATCATTGGCATTTTGAGATGACAAAATCAATGCGAGTAACCATTTGCATGAAATAATGGCAAGAAAGTGGTTTTTTGCAGTTATTTTGACCTGCAAGAAATGCTAGGCGCAAGAAACCACGCCCCGTCGCTGTACTTCATACGGCGCGTGACCAGACGGCGCATATTTCTTGCAGTTTCTTGCCCCTTGAATTTCTTGCGTTTCTTGCTTTTCAATGCAAGAAATGCAGCAAACGGCATTCCCTGCACAGAATATTATATTTTGCAAATTTAATAAATTCGCAAAACTAAACCCATAAAAATCATATTTTCAGATAAAGATCACTTCGGCGGTGGCGAGAGGGACGACGCTGACGAAGAGTTGGACAGTGACGAGGAAGACTTCATCCTCCCTCCGAGGGCACTCCCGCTAAAAAACATGCAAGGCGACGCACCATCCCCGCCCGTCATCTCCGCCATGTCGTCATCACCTCAATCCGACGCCACGGTACAAAAGAAGGTCGCAGGACCACTCCCACCCGCCCCAGGGGGCGAAGAACAGCAAGTTTCCTCCTCCGCACCACCACCACCAGCAGGCAAGCAGGAGACGGCCGAACCTTGCCCACTGAAGTGCAATCGTGGCCAGTGCATCAAAGAAAGTTTGGACGAGCTGGGATTCCGCTGCCTGTGTCCCATGGGGACCAGAGGAACTTTCTGTGAAATTGGTGAGGAGCTCTTTCTTTTCTCAGCCCTCCCTCGTCGTCCGATGCAATTTGTTCTGCTTGATTCACCAACTTATTTACTCCTCCTTCCACTTCACTCTCACTCTCGCGGAGTATCGATGATTCGATTAATTGGGGAAATCAATCCAGTTACGGACACAAATAAAATTGATATCTGGGAGGAAAATCTTGGGTGAAAGTTATGCCCAATAATAACTAAACGTAGGAAACGAAATGTAGCAATAGGGTGAAACCCACGGACATTTCGATATTTGACCATGTCCTCACGGTCATGGGGAAGGTCAAAAATATTGACGGAGTGAAATTTCCTTTAAAAATGACACCGTATGAAAATTAAGGTTAAATTTATTTACTTAATTTTGGACCAGACCCCTGGGAGTGGTCCGATTTGCCTCAAAAGTTGACAGAAACCTACCCCTCGGGTCGTGGATATGATCCCGTATACCGATTTCTATTATCTCTATGTGTTCTGGCATTACTCTGCTGACGGACAGACAGACGGACACAGTCACACAGTCTTCGCATAATAGGGTTTTACCCTATAATAAATAAACCTGCTTGTAACATGAAGAAACTTTCCAACCAAGTGCACCCAGCCACACTGAAATCTCGTCATCAGGTCCAATTAGGCTTTGTTTCTTGTCACTCTCAGGTGCAATTTACGACCACCAAATTTTCCATCCATCCTTTCACCACTTTTACCCAGCTAACTATGCTACATATACAACAAGTCTCGACACTTTTCCGAGCAAGTAATGATCAATCACACCGCATCTGGTCCTCGTGGTGGGTGGGTGGATAGTGGTGGTGGTGATATTAGCTGCCGAAATTAGCCGCACATGGCTTGCCTACTAAATCACAAAAGGGGGGAAAGAACGAGAAGAAGATGTCTTCTCGTCTTCCTCCAGGGCGACAGTTTTTTTCCAATTTTTGTAAAATCCATTCCTCGCAAAATCAATAACTTATCTGGAAGATGCGAATATGTGTCTTATCTTATCTCGTATGACCATACGTAACAAAAAAGGAGGAAAAATGTAGCAGCCGCGTCAGTGTCAGTATGTGTTTGAAGCCCGTTTTCCCAAGGAGGAGCAGGAGACAGTGCAGAGTTTGATGAGTTTCTCATCCCATCGGACTCGTACATTTCCTGGAACGGCTGGAACGGGTCATTAGACACGGGAAATGTGTTCTCCGCACACTCCCATTACACAAAATGCTTCGAAAATGTGTACCCCACCCAAGCCAGCCAACCACCCACCCACCTTTCTTCTTCTCGGTCTGAAACCAATCCATTTCTCCGCCATCGTCATCATGTCTCGGATGGCGATGGCGGTGGTGGTGAGCAAGGTGACATAAACAGACGCATTATGCCACCTCACATCAACATAATATTGCTCGGAATGCTTGCTTGTCATCCCCTCGTTCGAGCGTGATCACATAACTTTTCACTGATGGAAATTAACGACTAAGAATCGAGGTCTCCCGGTGTATGCTCTCCGAAACAGTGTCAATCGGTCATGAATTTAATTAATATGAAATGTGTAAAACACATGATTTCCCAATGGTCACGTTTTACAGAGATATTTGCATCTGAAGAGGAGAAAACGCGCCCTAAAGTTGATGAATGTTACACTTTCCAAAATTTAATGTGCGCTTTCTCCTCTTTGGATGCAAATATCTTTGCCAAACCTGCCAATTGGGAGTTCGTAGCTTTTGCAAATTGCGTATTAATTAAATTTGTAATCAATCGACACTAATTTGGCCAAAATTGGATAAGCATACGCTGGGAGACCTTATCATTAGTGTTATCCTTACATAACTAATCGATTAATGAATTGTTGTCTATTCTTTTTCTAGTCGAACTATTCGAAGAGGGTGGCGGTTACAACAGCGGTCTGTTCCGGGGACGGAGCTGGGTCGCATTTCCCGTCCTACACGACGCCTACATGGCGGATCAAATATCACTGGAATTCCGCCCCCAGTCCGCCAACGGGATTTTGCTCCTCACCGGAGAACGCGACGACCTTTCCGGCGACTATCTCGCCCTTTTCTTGAAAGACGGCTATCTCGAGTTCAGGTCAGTAACTGCATGGATAGCTACACAAGTACATTTCATTTGAGGGGGTGCGACTGCTTTCTTGCTTACATTGATCGTGGCACTGGATCGACTAATAAATTATAACAACGGTCGGTATAAACTCCAGCCAGCCGTGAATTCTCTACTTTCCATTGTAATGGTGTCTCTGACAGGGGAGGATAAATCACTCCTCGGGTTTTTCATCGTCGAGGTGAAAATACTCGAAGCATAGTTTATGAAGGGATTATGTATTAAGGTTTTTTTAAAATTTGGCATTTGCAAACTTAACAAATGAACCAATTCAACTGACAGTTGGCCAAACGTATCTTTAACTACTGTATTTATTATTCATACATTTTTTCGCCTGCTATCGGCGTTAAACTTCGACATTTTAAAATTTTATTACTCAAAAACTCAAAAAATTTCGTCAATATTAACTGTAAAATCATACCATAAAAAAGTATAGTTTACCAAACTGCATACATACCTGTATAAATCTTATGCAGAAATATTAAACCTCCGACACATTAAATTACATATTTGTACATGCATCATGCTCCAGACATATACTAATCTTAAGTATGTAAGGCTTTAGAATTCTGATTTCGCCACAGAATTCTGCTTCCAAGTTAGATGCATAATTTTCACCAGCGGCAGCCCACTTTCACCTCCTCACTTTCGTAGAGAAGAATGCTAAGGAGGAGAGTACGCCAACCTGATAATGACAGATCTTGATGTCCTTTGGATATATGGTAGTACCCCCTCTGAAAGCAAAAAGTGTGAAGCGGTTTGATGCCATGGCCCAATTTACGCCCGTCACACCCCTTTGAAGGCGCGCCGGATGCCAAACTAGCTGCACTAAAAAATTCGCCAAAAATCCAATTTTGTTCGGATTTTCATAATAATTATGTATTTGTGATCCCAGATAGTCCCTTTATCATATTCAGTTGCAAAATTAACTTTTCAGAAATTTTCAATATTTTCGAATATTTCCTGAAAAGGGCATGGCTTGAAAAAATTCAAAATTCCAAAAAAATTCAGATTGATATTTGATATGATAAAGCAACTATGTGGGATCATAAATATGTAACTATTATGAAAATCCGAACAAAATTGGATTTTTGGCGAATTTTTTAGTGCAGCTAGTTTGGCATCCGGCGCGCCTTCAAAGGGGTGTGACGGGCGTAAATTGGGCCATGGCATCAAACCGCTTCACACTTTTTGCTTTCAGAGGGGGTACTACCATATATCCAAAGGACATCAAGATCTGTCATTATCAGGTTGGCGTACTCTCCTCCTAAGTCAACTTGAACCAAAATGAGAACATCACCCTTTAATGATTTCGAGTTCAAAAACCAAGTCCGTCTTCTCTTCTTCAGTGGCGGCGGAAGTGGGGGGATTGTCCCCCAGAAATTCAGCAAAAAATCGTATCTTGCCGTTAACAAGTCCCTCCTCCTCCCACCCCACAATGCTAATGCCCCCCCCCCCCCCCCCCACTCCAACTTCCGCCGGCACTGCTACTCTTCTCCGTCGTCGTCATTCCGCCAGCCAGCCACGGATGAGCAATTTATTGACTGTCTTTCTCTCCCTTTCTCTTTAGCATATCCGGATTAATTTGAGCATAATCCTTGATACTTATCCTTGTTTTTGGTTGACAGGTTCGACTGTGGTTCAGGTTCTGGGCTGGTTCGCTCTGCGGCTCCGGTCAAGTTGGAGCAGTGGAACAAGGCGAGCATCGTGCGGCGAAGGTGGGACGGATGGATGCAGCTCAACGACGGACCCTTCACCCAGGGACGATCCAAAGTAAGTTTTCCCATACTTTCCCCATTTCGTGATTAATTAATTAGCTAATTAGTTTGTTAGTAAACTAAGTATCTGCTCAATGGAAGGTGTAATTGATGAGTGGCATTATCTCTCGACGGATAAGGAGACTTGTTATCACGAATAATTAACCATGTTCCATTAAGAGATAAGTAAGAAGAACTTTGCTGGAATATGAAGTTTACTCAGAAACTAAATTTTGAAACATGAATGTTTTTGCACATCGTTTTAATTTAATTTTCGTTGCATGAGTCTCGTCGATCTTTTGTGTGGCCGCACAATTCAATAAGTTGAGGAGTCGATGAAGGTATTCCGTTATGCAGAGAGATTTGATCTCTGCCCGTTTCCTGTGTCGATATCGAGTCAGTCAGTGTGTCATGCCATTCACGAAGAGGAGACAGGAACTCGGGCCGGAAATTGAAATGTCTGTTCGTTTGACTTGGAGGCAGGGAAATTGGAAATGAACACTTGATTAATAAGGTGTCAACGGTGTGCGAGGCTATAAATACTTAACGTTAAATGGTAGTGAGTATTATGTAAATAAAACTGGGGCGTCGTTTAAACAAATGGTTATGAAAGAATTTTAAACTTTTCGTTGGGAAGTGTTAGTTTTATAGGCAAAAAGTTATGTTGAGTTTCGCATTTTCTGGGATTCATCATAAACTTACATAGTAGGTATATTATTATATTTTTTTACAAAAATTGGGTCGTATCTACGTCGCAAGTTATTTCGTAGTTGTTATAATTTTACAAATCAGTAATTAGATTACTAATTTTCTTTTATCTGTAGAGTACTACTTTGGAATATTCTCATTTTTCAAATTTTTTTAGCAAATTCGCAAATTCACAGGTTCTCCATTGCTCTATTTGGATTTATATTATTTTCTAGGCATACATTGAGTCGTATTTACGTCGAAAGTTATTTCTCAATTTTGTAAATCTCACTGGCCAATTATTAGATCTTTCATTAATTCCTTATTCCATTTTTTTCAAAAAACTTAGCCCACAACTGACTGCTTTAATTCATTACTTTCACTACCCCCGCTTTCACCGGTATCTCTCCAAAAATTCCTTTTTCGCATGTCCCAACCACATTGGCGAGAGAATCAATCGGAAATTAATTCTGCCCCATCATCATCATCAGCATGCATCAGGCGGATCATGAATATCTATTTGCCCACCACGGATTCGGTCAGATTGAGGTCATTTAATTCCAATGTTCCAATTAAACCTTGGAGCAGCATACCTTCTATTTTCCTTACTTCTTGCTCGCCGTGGTTGTTGGTTGGTTTGGTTAGTGGGTCCAAATCTGGTCCAGATTTATTGCCAGTTAAGCAAACACGGCCAACCAATAAGCTCCCGCAATCGATCGATCCATTACCTAATTTTGGTAAAAAGTTGAAAACTTTCCCACTTTAATTTGCATACCACCCTCGCAACTGAGCCAAGATTGGATGTAAATTAAACTGATGAATAAACAAGTATTATTTAGCACGAGGCACCTGGTTCGTGTTCATTCAGTTACACGGAATTTGGCCTGATTTCCATTCAACTTCAATTAAGAGAAAGTATTTAAATGGGTCAATGTTTTGAAATTTTCTTGGCTCTGGTAACTAACTCGTGATTAAAGTTTTAGCCCATTTTTTGTGCAAAAGGATCAACTTTTTTTAGGGAGAAAGTTGAGCAACAATTCATATTAAGGGATTCGTGTCTGGAATTGACTTCGTGCCTTGGTTTCCCACAACACCAGACCACAGAAACTAAGACATCAATTTGATCCACTTTTACATACTGGGCTGAACTGAATGGTGGCGAGGAGAGGAGTTGTTCTCGATAATAATTTTAACGTCAGTTGCAACAAAATGTTTGCGTTTGACAGTACATTCCGTTGGAGAAAGTAGGTTGTGTTGTGGTGAGGAAGGAGTGAGTAGTGGTTGATCTCTCAGAAGAGAAAGTTGGTTTTTAACCGAAAATTATGTTCATTTCTCGCTATAAATACATACGTTTCCGGCCGCGTTTCAAGTATCGCATCGCATCCATATGAAATGAGGGAAGGTTTAATCTATGTATATGGAATTTCGACAGTGTTTCGTTTCTTGCGAGTTTGCTACATTCCTTGCAGTGCAAAACAAGAAACGCAAGAAATGGGGGGTGCAAGAAATTGCAAAAAAGTGCAAGAAATGTATGCCATCTAACCGT
Source organism: Folsomia candida (assembly GCF_002217175.1). Lineage (NCBI taxonomy): Eukaryota > Metazoa > Arthropoda > Collembola > Entomobryomorpha > Isotomidae > Folsomia > Folsomia candida. Next base: position 1,037,494 of record NW_019091200.1, on the reverse strand, counting down.
AGTTTCTTGCGCCTTGCATTTCTTCCAGGTCCAAATACCTGCAAGAAACCACTTTGTTCCCATCATTTCTTGCAAGTGAGTATGTAGTTCTACCCGAAACACTGAATTTCTCCAGTAGATTTTTGGCAGCTGCTTTGATTGGCGAGCTACATACGTAGGAATGTTGCTAACCTGGGGAGGAAATGCTTGGACAGGGACAAATAACTGTAATCAAATCAATACATTAACTTTCACTGGCTTTACTTCTCTCTCTCACCAACTTTGACATCGACATCGTGCCGTGGTCGCGTCGTCGTTCGGGGTTGTCCATCAGTCACAGTGAAACTTTCACTAATTCAGAAATCCCCCAGTGTGCAGATCCGAAATGTGCGAAATCCGTCTGTGGTCTGGCACGAGATAGGGAAGAATTCCCAGAAACATCTTTAATCATAAACGTAACCACAACTCTGAGCTTTTACTTGCTTTGCTTTCACCTGCGGATTCGACTTTTGGATTCCACTTCACCAAAAACAAATTGGCGTGGGCTCTGATTGACTGACACACAAAACTGAAGAGTTATTCATTCATTCGTTTATTTATTTATTTTTACTTTCCATATCTTGTTTACTTTTGCTTCCCTGTTTCTTCACAACTAGATACATAAATATTCAGAGGACGGATATGTACGAATTTGCGAAAAAATTGCTGAAAGATGCATTTACCATCTATGAAAAAAAAAAATCCCAAAATATTTACGAAATATGTATGAAAAACCTCATAAAATTATCAAATTTTTCGCAAAATTTGTATTTTCGAATATAATGCTCTGTATTTTTATAGTCGAATTTCTTTGAGCAGAAAAATTTCGCCTCGTATCTTTGAAATATCTTAAAAAATTGTTGAATTTTTGAACAAATATTTATGCATTTTTCAAATAATAGCGGAAATATTTATAAATACATTTATATGTCTGCAAACCTAGAAATATGTGAAAATATTTAAAAATATTTTGAAATTTTTGTGATCTATTCGAGTTACGTAACACACCCACAAAGTTTGACTGTCTGTCATCATCAAATGAATAAGTAGAAAATAAATACATATCCGCCCTCTGAGGATATTCCACCCACCCAAAAAATACACAAATCTCGAGTAGTTGCCTACTTCTTTCTGTGTGTAAGTTTGTTTGTGCGTGCTGACTGTTTGTGTACTTATGCTAAAGAGCTTCTGGCAAAATGGGGCAGGATGTTATCATATTTTTCCAACGAGTGGTAGGTGAAAGCAGAGAAAACTGGGCTCTCTCTCTCTCTCTTCAGGTAAACCGAGTAAACAGTGGGTGAAAGATTTGGCTGGATTTTTATGGATGTGGTCCACTCGGTAAATAGTGGAAATATGAGGTAAGAATTTCTGAAATGATGGTGGTTCCTGTTCCTTCGAGTGGAAGGGACATTTACTTTTCGTGTTCTTGTTCTTGTCGTGGGTGTAGCAGTAACTTATTTTATGTTTGGGGAGCTCGTTTCTTACTACGACTTCTTCCCTACGACGAGTTCTCTTTGTTTACAAGATTTTTGAAAACAAAAATCTGGATTTTTTCAAGGGTAAAATTTCAAAGTTTATGTTAGTTAGTTTTGAAATTTATGCTACGATGGAGCCCAGCATTTCATATGTATGTATATGGGATCGGCTACATTTATTCTATGTATGCTCGTGTAGCATTAACTTGTTTATTTTTGGGGTGCCCGTTCCCTTTGTTTAGTTTGTGGGCAAGATTCTTCGAAAAAATTTTGATTTAAGCAAATTTGGATTAACAAAAAAAATTTTATTTTCAGTGGTAAAATTTCGAAGTTTAAGTTAGTTTTGAAATTTATGCAACATACATTAGCGTCCAGCGTTTCATGCATGGTATCAGCTCGGCTACTTTGGTGTAGTACTAACTTATTTTATTTTTATCAAGGCCGTTTCTTACTACGAGAGTTCTGTTTTTGCAGGAAACAAGATCCTACAATTTTGTCAATTTTACACGAGTAAAGTTTACGTTGTGATGTGATTGCCGTAGTTTTGAAATTTATACTGCATCGGAGTCCAGATCGGTTACACACATATTCTCATCATTTCCTCCTATGCTAGAACAGATGGTTTTGAGTAAGTGGCACACCCACTCGCTCAAAAGCGTGTCCTACATATACTCGGGTAGGACTAACTTACTTTATTCTTGGGGAACCCGTTCCTCCTGTTTGCACGATTTTTTTTACAAAATAAAAAATCCTGAGATTTTGTCCATTTTACACGAGTAAAGTTTACCGTAGTTTTGAAATTTATGCTACATCGGAGTCCAGATTTTTATATATGGGATCAGCCATTCTCATCATTTCCCTTAGCTATACTCACTACGAATGGTCACACCCACCCGCTTAAAAGTGTGGCACTGTCCAAACTTTCACTTTCTCACTTTCTCCCCGGATATAAAAATATAGGAGTGAAGGGAGTGGAGATAAGCGGAATCTTTTATGCAGGACATGAATCGCCGATAGAATATATTTGTGTCACGGGGAAAAAGCCAGACTTATGCCTTTTTTCTCCTCTTTCCGCCTTCATCCTAAATTACGTCGGCTTTTTACTTCACTTTCTTCTTTTCCGCTCACCTTCTTCTTCCTCCTCCTCCTCCTCGTTTTTGCTAGCTGGCTAACAGTGGCCGCGGAAGCCTGGGTGGGGACAGAGGGACAATGCCCCCACGGTTATTCGATGTCCCCATCATCTCCCCATATTATACAAACCCCGCCCTCCCCTATCCTACAATGTTAATATCCCCACAGCTTCCGCGGCCACTGCTGGCTTATCTGCCCGGGAGGAAGTTACGTACAGTTACTTACTTTCACCCGCATATTCTTCTCGAGGTGAGGTGAGAAGAAGAAGGAGAAGAAATAATAAATAAATCTTTTTGCAAAACGATCTCCTCGCAAAAGTAACGCCGTCTTGTTTCCTGAAATGCGATACAAAATTCAATGAAATGTTTAACTGAATTTACAACACGGAATGGCTTCTTCTTCTTCTTCTTTTCTCTCCTGGTGTGAAGTGGAAGCCTGACTCGGCATAAATCACTGGTTGAGATCATTTGTTGCAACGGGAATGTTCGGGTAAACCTCAAACTTTATAAAGTATAGGACATCCACGAGGAGGAGAAAGTTCATTAAATCATGAGATTGAGATTGGATTAGGTCTGCGGAAGGCTGGTTATTTACTGCGGAGGATGAAAGAGATAAGAGTAAAATAATGTGCAAAATATTTATTGCATGTGCAAATTATTTTGGCAATTACGAGATCAATTTTTGCAGTAGAGTTTTAGTTGGTGTGGGTAGGAGATAAGAAGCTTGATGTGTAAAATATTTATTTTGGAAATTATTTTGGAAATTACAAGATCAATTTTTGCGGTGAGTTAGTGCCTATAAAATATATGAAGTTTGATGTGCAAAATACTTCCTGTGCCAATTATTCTAGAAATTACAAGGCAAATTTTTAATAAAGTTGGTGCGGGTAAAAGATAAGAAGTTTGATATGCAAAATATTTATTGTGCGAATTACTTATTTTTGAAATCATGAGACCATAATTTTTGCATTTGTCTTTCATAGAGTTGGTTGGTGTGGCTAAAAAATATAAAGTTTCATGTGTAAAATATTTATTGTGCGAATTATTTTGAAAAAATACTTGCTCGAATTATTTTGGAAATTATGAGCTCAATTTTTGTACTACACGGATCTTGGATTTCAGTCCGACCCGCTGTGCCGATAATATTCCAATATTATTCCTTCTCACTTAATGGATAGTTGAATGTTCACTTTGAAATGTACTTTCGCCACTACGCATCCACCCACTCGTTACTTTCTCCATGTACTCGTGAGCCTAAAACAAGTGTCAGAAAGGGCCCATTACCGTCTCCATTAAATAAATCATGCGGAGCACAATGTTGTTTTAATAAAGGCCACCCACCACCCGACATGACCCCGGAGAAGTAAATGTTGTTGGTGTTGGCGTGTGCTGTTTTGGTCCACCAGCCAAGCCGGGGTGGTTTCCGTCTTGATTACCATCCCATTACGACCACCACGCCACACAGCTCCCAGATATTCCACACTGCTTCGATCTGCATGTCACCAACTAAGCAACCAAACGGTGCTGTAAACTTTCACCCGGGTGAAAACTGACAATGGAGGTCTCACAGTGTATGCTCCCCGATTTTGGACAAACTAGTGTCAGTCGATTGCAAATTTAATTAGTATGAAATTTGTAAAAGATACGATCTGCAAATGGTCACGTTTGGCACAGATATTTGCCTGCAATTACACTACAAATTTACTGTACGATTTCTCCTCTTCGGATGCAAATATCTCTGCCAAGTGTAACCATTGGGAGATCATGCTTTTTTTACAAATTTCACATTAATCAAATTTGTGGTCGATTGAGGCAAATTTGGCCAAAATTCGAGAGCATATGCTGTGAGACCTCCATTCTGAGACTTATTTAACTTATACACAGACAGCATTTTCGTAAAACGCCACTTCTGCGGACAACATTCTTTACACAAAATCTGTTCCCGAGACGAGAATGAAATTGTAGGGTCGGATGGAATGTAATGCAGTTGTTTCTTGTTTATCCTCTCTCTCTCTCTCTCGAAAAGTGAGGCACACTCCGTACATATGTATGTATGCAATCTGCTGTGTTTGTTGTTCCATATTTTGAACCCAGTCTAATTCGCAGGCTGAACTTAGGCCATTAATAATTCGTTCTGTTCCCTCCACACAGGGCCTCTTCTCCCGGATTACTTTCCGACAACCGGTCTACATCGGGGGCCAGGGGAATATCACGTTCAACTCGGTCTCCTCAATCCAGTCCAACTTCGACGATGAGCCGGAACTCGCATCTTCATCTTCATCAGCAGCCAGCAATCTCGCCACGAGCAATGAAGCCTACACCACCACCACCACCCCCACCGCGGCAGGATCAACTTTCACCTCTCCGGCGGGATCGTCACCCTCCTCGTCGTCATCGTCGTCGTCGCCTCCTTTCACCGAACCCACGACGACCCCGGTCCTCTCGTTTGGCGAGAGTGAGAAGGATGCCGAGGGGGAAAATAAGTACAAGAATGTGAAAAATGTTGCTGCGGATGCAAATTCTGTATCGGAGGATGTATCCGAGTCGGGAGTGGTGGAGGTGCTCAAGAGGGTTGGCGGATTCCAAGGCTGCCTCCGAAATTTGGTGATCAATGATCGCGTCTACAGATTTGGACTTGAGCCAGCTGGCGACTCACTTCAAGGCTTCGATATTGGTAAGATTTTTCTCCGAGAGGATGAAGGGAAAAAATGGGAGAATCAAAAAAGTGGATCGATGTGAATGACAAGATTTTACACAATTTTCTGCCCAATATGACGCACAAATTGGGGGAAGATACAACAATTAGTTTATTTTTTGTAGCGCCGCAGTTGGGATGTATGTATTTAGCAGGGAGTGGATATGTATTTATTTTCAACTTTTTCATTGGATGACGACGGATGGTCAGACTTTGTGGGTCTGTTCCCTAACTTGAATAGGTCACAAAAATTTCAAAATATTTGCACACATTGTTACACATTTCTAGGTTCTTAGACGTATTTATAAATATTTCCGCTATTATTCAAAAAATTCATAAATATTCCAGATATTTTTTTCGAATATATTTTGTAAATATTTCAATGATACAAGACAGAGGTTTTTTTTTGTTCAAAGAAATGCGACCACAAAGATCCACATTATATTTAGAAATACAAATTTTTTTCAAAAATTTTTATTCTTATGTTTTTTTGCACATATTTCGTAAATATGTATTTTTGCGTATTTTCCGAAATAAGTACATATTGCATCAATTTTTCGTAAATACATATCCGCCCTCTGATATTTAGCAAAAACGGTTCGTTAATCGCCCCCCAATTGAATGCAAATTCCTCCATTTACGAAAATGAAGCCTTAATCGCATCTTCATTTCGGAACGAATCGATAAAAACGAAACGAAATAATCTTTCTAACCATTCTTTTTTTAGTTTTTCTTCTCCCTCGAAACCATTGCCGTTCATGTGTCGACATTTTTTACAGGATTAAACGCTTACTAGCACAATTGGACACTTATTTTATTGAGTTCATCTCCACAAAGGAGAGAAGAAGGACGACAAAGTAGAGAGAAAGCTGTGTAGCATATGTTGCGTCCAAGTGAAAGTCTTTGTCTAACTCTCGAGCCAGGCTTTTGTTTCTTGTTTTCTTATCTCGTCCAGAAGAAGACTGAAAGTTGGGCAGAAACGGAGGAAATGGTCGTCGTCGTCTCTAAATATTGCAACCCCGCAATATTTATATGCAACTGCTCCCTTTGTGACGACTTTCTCTATTTTGTATCAATTCTCTCTCAAGCCCCAATTCAATTCTGCTCTTTTTCTACATAGACCAAGATTTAATTTGAGCGCAGGGTTTAGAATTTTTATTGAAACAATGGGACGACAAAAGATCTTGAGTAAATCGTGTTATTCTTGGATCCTCGTGTATCAAGTAGGTAAAGAGCAGTGACCGCGGAAGCGTGGGGACATAGGGGAGAATGTTCCCCAATGGAAATGGGGACAGGCGATTTCGATTTTCCTAAATTTTCATGAAAATTTTACATGTTTAAGCATCCGTCCGGGGTACTGAACATCTTTTTTTTCTGATTAAAAAAGGCGACATTCACAATTTCGTACACACGACGTACCACTTAAACATTTTTTTACTGAACATTTCTCTGCATAAAGTTGTATCTAAAATAGGCAGGATTTTTTCTCCCGCAGGAAATTTTCATATCATAGTCAAGATTAATTTTTTACAAGTACTGGATTTTTTTAAAAGATTTCTTGAGCTAAAAAATAGGCAAGTTAAATTTTCGCGAACACCGTAACCGCGAGTGGCTTGTATTTTTACATGTCCCAAATTATCTTCCGCGGTCACTGGTAAAGAGCGTCGGAAATAAGAAAAAGGTATGCGAAACGTCCAAATTCAGTAGGAGGAGGAGAAATGAATGGGAGGAAAGTGCAAATAAAGTTAGTTGGAGGGAGAAAGTGGGCGAGATAAGAGAGAAAGTGGATCAATGGAGTGTGTGGCAAGTGTGATTTTTCATACCACACCACGCCAGACACACGGGAATGAATGCTAGAGAGAGAAAGCAGGAGGAAGGAAAAGTGTGGTTGGTTAAGTTAGCAAGTGGCTTTAAATGTGGGAGGAATGTTGTCTTGGCCCGTGTGCCAAATAAATTTACAAATCAAACACGTTTTTTATTTTCACTCAAATTCACACCTATTTGTTAAACGCATGTAGGTACGTAAGGAATTATCAGGAAAGCTCGGATTAAAATCGACCTGCCGAAAATTTTGTCATTTTCGGAACAATTTCTCTGCAATTTCTATTTTGCCCAAAGCATTAAAAATAGGCAGGGTTTTTTCGCGACAGAAAATTTTCATATAAAATTTTGGAGATACTTTCTTAAAAAATTCCCAACATGGCGACAATTTTCTTCGATGCATCTTTTTTATCCTTATTTTAGACATATTTCCAATTTCAAACAAACTACGTGCAACTTAAACAATAATATTTACACATTTTTTACTGAACAATTTTTCTGCATAAAGTCCTATTAAAATTATCTAATTGTAAAATGGGAATTCTTCTTAAAAATCACCAATACTGAAAGAGGATCATTTCAACATCTTTTCTGGAATTAAAGTAACATATTCCCAATTTTGTACAAACGACGTGCCACTTAAACAATAATATTTTTTCACAATTTCATTTCCCCCTGCCTTCCCCCATTTTCCAAATTATACGTGCATTCCATAAAATAAATGTGACGGAACTACTATTTTCCCTGTGTACACAATAGTACAACAAAAAAGGCTGTAAAGCAATTATGTAAAACAAGCGAAGTAAAAGTGGGGCTGGTTAGTTGGCGTAATTTTAGGTGTGTGTGTGTCTTTTATTCCTTTTGCTGGTGAAATGAAGGAATTTGTATTCAAGTCCCTCTTGGTCGGTGGCATGCTTTGCAGATAAAAAGAAAAATTTTGCCATTCCATTAAAACAGCAGTATCAACACTTGCCACGAAGTGAAAGTGAAGCGCAACACATGAATGAATTTTCACGAGGAAAGTTTTCCCCATGAAATAAAATAAGAGTGCTTTCTCCACTCCTGCAAAAATCGTGCCGACATGAAATTATTTGTAAATTTATAAAATTTATTGTGCATATTTCAGAAAACTGTAACGATCAAGGAGTCTGCGATTTGGTCAAGTGTCAACATGGCGGACAGTGTCTGGTTCAGAAGGACTTGGTGCAGTGCTTGTGTCCCTTGGGATTTAGTGGACCCATGTGCGAAACGCCGTTGGATTTGCAGGTGATAAAGAAATTTAAAGTATTTTTGGGTTTAAAATTTATGAAGTTTTTTGTATCGGGTTAAGTTTAGTCTTGAAAAAATTGTGAGATTGTACTACGTAAGTGGCGTCGGCTGCTTATTGTGATCGTTTTGTCCGTCCGTTTGTCTGTCCGTCCATAGGCAGGATATTTCTAGAACATAATCAAACACTGTTTTCGCCATTGTGCTTCAAATTTTTAGTTCTCGGTGGAATTCGACGAGGTCAATCTAACCATCCCCCACATCGACAGGGGGTGTGGTCCAAAATTAGACTTAACCTTAATTTTCATATGGGGTGTCATTTTAAAGGAAATTTCACCATAAATTCAACGCCGTCAATATTTTTGACCTACGATCAACCCATGACTGTAAGGATGAGGTCAAAGGTCATAAATCACATAATTTTCATGTGATTTTACATTTTACTGTACGACGCCACTTTTTCATCTTCGTTTGAATCGGTTTATTCCAACTTTCACTTACTTCTTTAAAATAAGTCGGCACAAATGAGGCTAAAAAAGAGAGCTCCCAGTTTTCCTTGACTCTTTTTACTATCGCTTTTTCCAAACAAAGGAATGCGATACAAAACAGCTCAACTTCTTCTTCTCGTTGGGAACGAGGGAACAATACAATTCACTTTCACCAACCCACCAAGTAGTAGAATTCATTCCATAATTCACTTTGTTAAGAATTTACCCTTCCTTTTCTTGCACCCTTTTCTCCTCCTCGTGGATAATACGTTCGCAGTAAATCGAAAGCGATGGAGGATAATATGTAGGAAAAAAGAAGTCCAATAATAACACAATTCAATGCACAATGGCAAGATCACATAAAGGACGAAATATGTACGAATACCGACCAAGAATGGACAATAGGAGACTCCTCCAAAAGGAGGATTTTCTATGCCCAATATTACATAAAAGAAGGCTGTATTACATTTTATTATGGTTTGGTTTTTGGTGGGAATAAATGAAAATACGATGCCACCATTTACGGATAATTTCCTCCACCTCCAGTCCAGTGCTGCAAGTGTCCATAATGACGACTAATTAAATTAATGAGTCTCATTTCGTCGGGAGAAAATCGCATTATTTGTTGCGTGAGTGGGATAACAACAGCCCTCCCGTTCCCGCTAATATCCGCAGGTGGAGGTCATTGGCGGAGGAACATTGTCCCCCAGAAATTCAGCAGAATCGTATTAAGACCCTCCTCGTCCAATCCCACAATGCCAAATGTTCCCAGTGGCCGCGGAAGCATGAGAACAGAACAGAGGGACAATGTCCCCGCGGTTATTCGATGTCCCCATCATCTGCCCATGTTATACAAACCCCTCCCTCCCCTATCCTACAACGTTAATATCCCCAGATGTCCCCACATCTTCCGCGGCCACTGGTGGAGGTGGATGGACATCGAGATCGATATGTACTGGTCTTCAGTCCAGTCCTTGTTGTGTATCGTAAATAATTGCCGTAATTTCTGACACCTTTTATTCCTTTGTACAGATTCCCTCCTTCAATGGCTCATCCTACTTGAAGTACGGGGGCCTCGGCTTGACACGCGTGCTGAGTTGGCTCGAGCTGGAAGTTGTGATTAAGCCGGACGCCATGGACGGGCTGATCATTTACAACGGCTACAAGACGGACGGGATGGGAGACTTCATTTCACTTATCATTGATCAGGGCTATATCGAGTTTGCCATGGATTTGGGGACTGGGGCGGCTATCATCAGGTTGGTGCATTTTCGTTAAAAAATTCACTTTCACCTACACTCTTAGAATTCCAGTATTAAAATGATGCTAAGCGGTATTAATATAGACATGACTCTACCAAAGTGATAAGTAATACTGTGTATTTAATAACAGTTCGGTATTAAAATTTGGCCATTTCGGTATGAAATTTTTACGGACCGGTATAATTTTTATACCAAGCAGTAGCTACTTTAATACAGAGAAATCAATAGCTGCGTGACTTTCCCAGATTTCTAACAGTGCACTATTTGAAAAACCTTGTGGTACAAAAAGTGATATATTTTTTTGAAAATATTCAGCTTTCACTATTGTAAATATGTTGGTCACGTGTGCATCTTGTATGTACTGCAATAACGAACTGGGTTAAGTTTTGATGGGTCGGACGTAGCGGAAAATTCCACGCTGGCCAGAAGAGAGACCCCTTAGTTTATTAAGACCTTTTAGTGCTGTAAAGTATTGCGGAGGGCTAAAGTTTTCTGTCCGCAATTCCCAGCGGATATATAGAAGGAGAGATTATGGGAGGCTTGTTGGCATTTTGTGTACTTTTTATGACCATTTTATTGACCTTCCTTCCTCCAAGAGAACATATCAGCTTGTTCTCATCTCGCTGGGTGGCTATGTATTAAGGAAGCTGCTCCTTAATGCCGCGGATGAGTGTGCTTTCTCTCCGCCTTTAAAGTGAGACACTTCTTGTACGCCGTATTGAGTGAACCTTTTATTGTTTATGGAGAACCCCCGTGGGGGCTGTTTTATCATGAACTCGACCAATTTTACCCACTCTTACGACCACCTAAACTAAACCACCGGTCATGAGAACCAGCAGACCAACCACTTGGAGAGAGAGAGAGAGTGGTCGAGTTTGCTAGGAAAAGTTGGGTTGTTTATTTATATTTATGTTTATTAGTAGATTTAAAAACCTTGCAAATTTTTGGATGCATTAATAATGAGATATATTTGTGTACAGTACTTATTAATTAGCGAAATTAGAGATTATGAGTAAGAGAAATTTTTTGTGTTTGTGATTGTAATTTTGATTGTAGATGGATCAAATATAACATAAATATTTGCAATCAAAGTTACAATCACAATCATAGAAAATTACTCAGTCGCATTACTTTTGTGTATCAAACAGATTTAATCTAGATATGTACAATTATATAGTTTTTCGACATAATTTCATAATCGGCAGTTACGTTGACCGTTAACAAACTAATATTTGCGTTTATTTATTTTTTGCAGGAGCGATGCACCCATCGCATTAAGCGAATGGCATCATATCCACGTGTCGAGGACGTCGCGACTAATTTCTCTTCGCATAGATAACCAACCCCCACTCATGGTAAGGGAAGAACGTAATATTCGTCTTGCGTTTAAATCACAGAATTAGAGGAGTAATACTATATTACCTCTAATATAGTAATACTATATTAGAGGTTTAAATATTTATCGTCATTAACTATTGTCATTAATTATTTGTAGGCTCTTACACCCGGTGCTTTCACTCAGGTGAGTTTTTCCAATTTAAAATAGATAAAAAGAAATATGACATTTACCCATTAAACACGACACGCATGCACACATAACTCGTCAAAAAGTATATAAAATCGGGCCGAAATTTTAATTGATTTTACCCAGAAATCCATATAATTACTACTTTTATATGCCCACAATGGTAGTGAGCGAGCAGTGTTTCGGGTGGAAAGTAACCACTTACAAGAAATAATGGCAAGAAAGTGGTTTCTTATACTTATTTTGACCTGCAAGAAATGCAAGGCGCAAGAAACCACGCCCCGCCGCTATACTTCATACGGCACGTGACTACTTAGATGGCGCATATTTCTTGCACTTTCTCCCAGTTTCTTGCACCTCGCGTTTCTTGCCTTTCTCGCTTTGCACTGCAAGAAATGTATCAAACCAGCAAGAACCGAAACACTGACTCTGAGAGAGAGGCAGGTGGACAAGTCAATCCACTTTCACCACCAAAATCTCCCCACCCTGCCCAAAATTCCACTCATTTCGTACCTTCACCCTCACTTTCTCCTCTCCCTTGTTCCCGTCAGCCATCCATTTTTCTATGAAGCGTGTGATTTATGGTTTTATCATTGCGGACTGAATACAAGCAGCACACACAACAATGATTTATTCTCCAGCGAGGGTTGTGTATCTGGGCATTACGAGTCAAATAGTGACCCACGCACCGTCCACTGCTTTCTCTCCTCATATAAAATAATCATTAGTTTCTCCCCAACAACAAGAGCCATTCATTTCCCATTCACCATTTTATTTCGATTTCGTGACTACCCTCCGTTAACAAAATTTTGATAGTAATATATCCCGTGCTACTATTTGGCAGATAAAAAAGGCCGTTAGTAGAACTCGCCAGCCAGCCTGATAAATATATTTCAAAATTATGATCATCCCAAAAAAAGAGAATTACTACACTTTCCTTTTCAACTTGAGAACATCTCTTGAGTCAAATATTCAACCGTCTTGCAATCCACATCACACATTTATTGCTATACAACTGCCACGAGTGCTGATTGATGACCGTTTCTTCCTGAGGTGGATGGATACTTATTTACAATGGAGGTTTCCCAGCGTATGCATTCAGATTTTGAGCAAACTAGTGCCAATCTATCATAAATTTAATTGATATGAAATTTGCAAAAGATACGATCCCCCAATGGTCACGTTTGACGGAGATATTTGCATCCGAAGAGGAGAAAATGTGCGATAAATTCGGAAAAAAATGTGTAAAATTTGTCAACTTTAAGACGCGCTTTCTCCTCTTCGGATGTAAATATCTTTGCCAAACGTGACCATTGGAAGGTCGTATCTTTCGCCATTTTAATACTATTAAATTTGTGATCGATTGGCATTAATTTGCTCAAAATCTCCGAGCATACGCTGGAAAGCCTCCATTTTTAGATACAACACAATCGAAATGCCCCGCACAACGTATCCCTTCCTCTCTCAAAGTGAAAGCTGTGTTACGATACGATACGAACTGGATGGATGGATGGATGGTAGAATTCATCCATACAGAATTAGCCCATTAATTACTGGATCCTTACTACGTACTTACTGCCCACACACACACAAATTTCGTCCAGCAAGGAATCGATACTTTCATTACCGTGATTGTTTTTTTCTTCTCTTTCTCGCACAGTTGTCACTCCCACATAACCTTTTCCTCGGTGGGATCCCCGACCCAGACTGGCTTTCACCCAAGGTTAAAGTCCAGGGAGGATTTACTGGTTGCATTCAAAAGGTAAATAATCACTTTTGTTCCACTACTTGCTTATTGCTTAAGAGGAAAAAATGCGCGCAGAATTTTACGAGGGCGACGTAACAAGCAAGAACTTGAGAGAAAAAGATCTTTTACTTGGTACGTAAAACGAGGGTCGAGTTGTGTATGTGCACGTGAAAGTAACGAGCGTATAAATAAATTATTGGGAAAGTTTTACTCTACGAAGGACGACCAGCAAGATTTTCTGCGTATTTTAGGTTCCTTTTCCTGCCTCAGATTTTTGCAGGTATTAATTCCATTTCTGTCCTTCCTTCCTTCGACTACCTGAACTTTCAGGGTTGGTGAAAGTTCACGGGTGAAAGTGGAGTTAACTAAGAGAGAAGAGGACGACGACATGCCTAACACCACGCCCATGTGTCTTAATTACGCGAGCTCAATCTCACCCACTTTCACCTTCTTGAAAGGGAAGAAAATGCATATCAAAATCAGAGGAGGAGGAGGAAGCCAAGTGAAAGAAATGACGGAGGAACACCTGCTACCTGCCGTAAAGTTGGTCGTGGGGTTGCTGGTGGGGAACGTCCATAAATTATGTGATAGTATAAGCCTACGGTAAAAAATAAGGCATCGGATTTAGAAAAGGCTACATTTCCCACCTAACTGAACTAAATTTTGGCTATTTTCACCACCAAATATGCTTAGATTTCCATTTAAGTAACGCCTCTTGGCCGCTTAAATGATTTGCCATTTATGTATAATTTTTCACATTCAAATTTATCGCGATAATTTTGCATTAATTGCATAATTAGTACGATTCTTTCCACATCAATGCATTGCGGGCCATATTTAAGATTTTGCATCAAATTTTAGATATTTTAAGGGACGCGAATGGCGTGATATCTTGAAATTTGTGAACGTTCCCATTTCGTGCTGTGTGCAAGTAATGTGTAGAGAAAATTTTGGTTTTAAGGCCGCAAGTCATTTGAAGAATGTCGTAAAGCATTCATCTCCTTCCATAAAATGAAAAGGGGTATATAACAGGTAAGGATAATGAGTAATGGGGCCAGGTAAAGTTGGGAGGTAGATGTACTCCTGGCTGGCAGCACATGTTGAATACCCGAGAGAAAGCTGGCTGGCTGGGAGAATAAAGAGTTAGTTTTGCAAAACTTTGAGGTATGTGGTCTGGAGAAAGTTAGTTGGCAGGCAGAAATATGCATCGGCTATGACCTCGTTGCTGTGCTTCTTCTCCTGTATAAATAGAAAATTAAAACAAACAACAACCATTCAGCATGATTATTATGCAACAAAAGTGGTGAAAGCATATTATTATTGCAAGTGGGCGACTTTGCGTGGGTTAAGTAATTATTAAAATATGGTGGGAAAATTTCTTTGATTATGTAATTTTGTATCAAACTTTTGCAACTTTCTATCAAAAATAATAGCTTTACCTGGGAAAAGTTAGCTTTTAATTAATTTGCTTTCGGGTAAATCAAATCTACGTAATTAGTAATTTGCTTAGTGTAAAATTTATACTTTTTATGTGATTGACTTTAAATTTGTAAATTATTTAAATAATTTGACCAGAATTGCAAGTTAGAATATGGCATTTATCTGAATTTGCATCATTTTGACTCATTAGTTCACCATCTCGCGTAATATGTACATAATGTCTGACATGATTTGTTATACGTGTTCCTCTGCATGTCCAACTTTCTACATGTTCCGTCTTGTCGAGAAAGTTTGAGTTTGTCACGAGAAATGGGATGCGTACTTTATTCTTTGTTTGCTACTACTACTTTCACTCTGAGGCAATAATAATGATTGGCTTTGACTGAATGGCAAATTGTGGTATTAGCAATTTTCCCAAAAAATTGGTGAACTTTATATCAAGAAAAATTCTGTTGGTGAATTTTATACTATTAGAGTTGTATAACGTAATGTAATAATTGATCAATGAAAAGTATGTTTTTCCACAAAAGTGTTTGTGACACAAGTTATGGTTAACGTAGGACCCGACCATTCATCACCAAAATCGTTTAAAATCAACACATATGGAATCATTTCTCGGCCCTGGGATTTTATTTTAAAATTCGGGGCGACAAATTTGTAGCCAATTGGCACCGACCTTCTCTGAAAATTGTCGTTTATAGTTTAAAAATAAATTGCCAAAGCCGATAAGTGATTAAAAATGTGACGATTTTGGCGTTGAGTCCTACGTTAAAAATATAGCCAAATTTACCTTTGCCACTTTCTCCGAACGACCCAGATTCTCGTTACGTTTTCTCTTTGGGAGTTGAGTTTGTTCTTGTTTTGTCTTTTGCTACATATTTCTTTACTTTGACTTCATTCCTACACCGTTTCACGAAGAGATAGCGGTGCTGGTGGTGGTGGTGGAGCCAGGAGGAAAGAGTTTAGAAATTGGAGAAGAAAGTGCCCAAGAGGCCACATGTAAAATGGAAATGTTGGTTTGTTTCTGATTGTTTGTTCGCTTGGGAGGATACGTTTTCCTCGTTAGGCAGGCAGAAGAAGAAGAGAAACCATTAAAATTGTCGTCACAAGTCAACAGACAACTTTAATAGGTCAAAAGTTCGTGACATTTGATGCCGTGTTTTTTTTTTAGAAAATAACGACATTATTACGAACTAAATGCAGTTGTTGGTCATCAACGAGAAGAAAAGTTCATGGCATTTCATTTATGCCGTATTTTTAGAAAATAATGACAAAAATCATTACAATTTTCAGCTGGTCATCAACGAGAAGCCCCTCCGAATCATGGGGTCGGCCATGTCGGGCGTAAATCTGGAGAATTGTGAGCATCCCTGCCTCCGCAACCCGTGTGACCACGGAGGCGATTGCGTCCCATCGCTCGACACTTTCAAATGTCACTGCCCCCTCGGCTTTCGAGACCCCTATTGTCAAACCAGAATGGATAAAGAGGACGTCATCACGGCTCCCAAATTCATTGGTGATTCATACCTCCGGTTCACTAATCCGCGGATTATCAAAAGGTATCCAGCGCCAAGTTAAGGAATGATGTAACGCCGGAAATCTTGACATTTTTCCAATTTTGGTCTAGATTATCAGGGTGGCGACTCAACCTAAGTTTTAGTCTGAAAACGGAGTCCAGTCGAGGGCTGTTGATGTGGGCGGGGCGGAAGTGGATGACGTCGGCGAGCGATTTTATCAGCATGGGGCTCAGAAACGGTATTACATAATCTTGAATTAATGCAAATCTGGAAGAACATAGATGGATGACTGGTTGTTCATTGGAAATTATGCAGGTCTTCTCACGGCGTCCTTCTCACTGGGTTCAGGCCAGACCACCATTGCCTACAACTACACCACGGTCAACGATGGCCGCTGGCATCGCGTCATTCTCGTCAGGTAAGGAGAAACGCGGTTGTAATCGATGAAGTCTTCCTGTATATGCTCTTCGATTTTTACCAAATTAGAAAATGTGAAAAGTGTAAAATTTGCAAACTTTACTGAAAGTTTTCTCCTCTTCAGATGCAAAAATGCAAACGTGATCATTGTGTCAGGTCTTTTGGAAATTTCGTATTAATTAAATTTATGATCTAGGGACACTAAATAGTTTCTTTAAAATCTGAGAGCATACTTTGGGGTGGGACCCTGAATGATAACCATTTTATATGATTTTGTGTGTACAGAAATGAGCAAGAAGCCAGCCTGTCGGTGGATGACGGTCCACCCGTGACGGGAATAGCGCCCGGCAAGCTGCGCCAACTAAATATCAACGACGGCCTTTATATTGGTGGGTGTCATGATTTGTACGATTACGAAAAGACAAATAGTTAGTTAAATATTAATTGGTGGCTTATTAATTATTCAGGTGGTTTGGAAGAATCCAGACATCACAGTGTGAACAGATACATGGAGGGTTTCGTGGGCTGTCTGACCGACATGGTGTTGGGGTCGGAGCGGGTGGCACTCCTCCAAGAAGCGTCGGAAGGGAGGAATGTCGACTACTGTGACTGAGCACTTATTTTGTCCACGTCAATTTAAATTTATTCATAACTAAATATTTTCACTTATTACTACATAAACTATTTAATTAGCTTTTACAAACTTTCACCTCGTTCCGTTCAAGAGAAAAGTATTGTTTTATCGTCGCAAAATTGCTCTCACAGCTTCCACCACGTCACACGGATGAAGAAGATAGCTCTAGAAATACGTACGTACTTCTAACAATGTGCCTCTAACTAAAAGTATAATTCTGTAAATATTTCACATTCCTCTACATAAAAAACTACGATTGGTTATTGTAATTAATTAATTAATTGTAATTAACTCTAACTAGCTAATATATCTAAGTTAGGATGAAATATACAGTAAATTGTATCATATCTCGTAAGGGCCACAAAGTCATGCAAATTGTACATAACAATTTTTGACAGAGCAACTTCCCATGTCATAAATCATGTAAAAAGAAAGTAATCTTACGAACCTTACTAACTTTCACATTTTAGAATACTAGTCTAGTTTTCGAATATTTATCATATATTAGTAATTAATTAATTAATTAATTAGCTAAATGTAGCGTACAAAAAAATATATAGGACTAGAAATAAGTACTACTAATTAATCATACAAATTATTATCTACACACCGCCTCAGTTTCTCCTTTTCGATTCTGCTGATCTTTTCCATCCTCTGCCACCACCGCGTTGGCCGGAAGTGACGAAAAATCAGAGAATATTGCGGACGCGGCAATCTAGGTTTGGAAACGTAATCCGGGTCATATAATTGGCGATAAGTGACAAGTAAACCTTACTCCAAGCCCGGCCCTACCTCCGAATCTTATGCGTTGTCGTCAATCATTAATTCTATCTAAAAGAAAGAAAAAAAACAGTCTAAAAAACACACAATCAGAAAAAATCATAATTCACACCCACCAGAATCTATAACAAAAACTGTTTTTGTGTCTATCTCTCTACTAATTACATACCTACCTATTGTCTGTTTTCTCTTTAGAAGCGCTGTTTGCTATCATCACTGATAGCAAATTCGTCAGTCATTCGTAAAAAATGTGCGTTGTCCGAAACCAGAAATTTTTATCCAGCAGTATATACTAACTTATTTATTGTCTGCACATTTAGTAAGTCATACTTATGGTAAATACGATGCATGTAGGAGTATCTAGTTTGCTAATTATGTATCAATTATCTCATACATATGAATTTACATATATTTATAAATAGCTATGGGACCGTACTTACAGCGTGTGATCGATTTTCGGAGAATATTGACCCCTACGGCACACCCCTATGTTATAGGTAATTATCATGGCAAGGATAAAATCCCTTGACCTCTTGACCCCCTCAAATCGATCACATGCTTTATGTACAAGTCCCTACGCAAAACTGTCCAATAGTTTATTATCACTCCCCAAAGTGGACGTGGAGATGATGGGTTGTTGAGACGTGAATTCGCACGTGTGTCATATTAGAAGTTTAGAACAAAGGGTGACATATGAAATCTGTATGTCGCAAAGAATATAAGGTCACAGAGTTAGTTAGTAAATATGTATCTAATATTTAAATAATTGTGCTTTTTTGTGTTGGTTAATTAATTATAGCTTAATCCTAAAAATTCGGTCATAATACAGATATTTCAACAACAAATATATAAATATATGTGATATTATTTTGCGGTACTTACTTATTTCGGCTAACAGCATTCTGCACATTAAGATTAATTAGCTAACTAATTACAGAAATATAATTAATTCCTAACTAGCTCAGCTCAGATTAAGGTTGTAATTAGTAATTATTACTAACTACATATTATGTATTATGAATAATTAATATCAAATACTTTTTCTTACACGGCTTAAGTATCTATCACGTATTTATCAGCTTGTCGGCATATTACTTCAATAAATAGCTGAGAAAAAAAGCAGGCTTTTACAAATTGTTTGTTAATTTAAGAAAGCTAAAACCCCTGCAAAACTTGAGTAATAATAACTTGTAAAAAATATATCAAGTTAAAAATATACAATAAGCAACATATCACTTGACTCGAAATCAAACGCCCAACAACAATAATGAAACGGTTATAATTTTTTCCCCGTCACAAAAATAATAATACTGAATGCAAAAGTACATAGATCCAATTACTTTACATAACTGGTTTAAGACTACCTTAATTAGTTAATTAATTATCAGGAGCTGATGAAAATGTACAACTTTCTGTAAATTAAAATCTAATGTTAAAAGCAAAGAATGACATTTTTTGCAAGGTAATTGTTGCGGTAAAAGGTGGATATGATGATGGTAAAACATGTATAAAATGTATAAAGCAAAGTAATTGACCGGATTGTTAATGAAACTAAAATCTTTTCAGTTAAATATTTCCCAAATTATGATATTATGCATAATAAAAGGTAACCATTAGGTAAAAGTTATGGTATCTATAAAATATGGATTAGACGATTGAAATGTGTTTAATATGTATGTATGTAAGTACTAAATTATGCAACTTAAATTGATTAAGGCCCGACCTACATGAATAATCTGAATAAAACTTAATTTTATTACTGAACTCATTTCTACCAGCTATGTCCATTTTTTTTGTTTATCTGCATAATTACTAAAAACAAAACTGAATGAAAGAACAATTCCCAGAGGATAAAAAAAGAAATTAGAAAGCATAAGATTCCATTGTAGCAAATGCACAAGTAGTATGGATACATTCCAAATAGTTTATTCTGGGTGTAGACGATCGACGACTGAAGTTAATCGAGCCTCAATAATTGTCAAGTGGCCTTTTGTCACTGATTGAACTTGGGGTAACCCCGTCAGTATTTCCATGTTCTTGGTGGCTTCATGAAATATTTCGTGCTTGTCCCCATACTCCTCGATTGAGGCCCCAACCACCTCAGTCCACATGTAGCAGGTAGCCTCCAGCCACTTTATTTGCTCTGCATCAAAAGGAAACAATTTTTGATTCAGTATTACCTTTCACTAAAAAATAAGGAAATCATGAAATATTTTTCTATTTAATTACCAGTTTCATATCGAAAAAAATCAGTGCTCTTTAAATTCCCAAGCACAATGAAGTAGAGATTATAAATCTTCTTCATACTATTGTACTCCGCCACGGTAAGTAACGGATGGGGACCATTCGGCGGAGCCCTTTCAAGTCTGCCATTAACATAATAGTGAACCTGGTTGATTACATTGGCGAAAATCATCATCTTATCAAGGCGAAAAAACCAGTCAGTTGTTTTGTAATAACTCGTAACCACGTCTCCTAGCTTATCGAATGGTGTATTCGAAACTGCCAGCAATACAAAATGCTAAAATTAAAACTTGATTTAAAGGAAAAGTGAAATTGTTTGATCTTACATTGTCCAAGGATCGTTCTCCGCACACTTTGGAAATGCAGACGTCGATAGTCCACCCCTTTAGAACCTTTACATACTCCGCATGCTCTACACTTCCATTCCACTTTACGAGTTCGGTCAGGCCTTATCGTCAACACTGGATGCAACGTTGTCTTCTTCAACTTTTTTTCGCACAATGCTGGGTATCCCCAGAGTTTTCGGAGTTTTCCCAGTTGAAGCATATTTCCTGTCTCTTCCCCCTGCAGGATTAAAAGGCACACTTAGGTTAATAAACGCCACTAACTAACTTAATAAATCCACTTTTTCCTATACCAAGCAAATTGTGCATGCTGACGAAGTGCACTCCTTCTTGTTACTTGATCGTTGCACATTTAGATGATCACCAAATCCAACCGTATCCGAATCGAATATGGGATTCGCAATGAGTGCTGAGCTTCCATACTGGTATATCCCCAAACTCAATATCTCATCCTCCTTGACAGGCCTAAGAGTCTTCAAGAGGACTCGATTCGCACCCAGTTCCTTCGTCAGGATGATATTTGGAATACATCCATAGTGGAACTTGACTCCAAGCAGGACGCACTTGCTAATAACGCTAAAAGGTTATATTTGTACAGAATGAGCACAATTACTATAACCAACCACATTAGTAAATAAAGCATCTCACCCCGCGTGTGCATCCATCCAAGAAATGCTAGCTGCATGTACAGCGTAGTAGAGAAGCGTATCCACGATGCGTTTTACGTCGATGGTACTCCAGAGCCGAAAAGTAGAAAAATGATTCTCAAACTCTTTCAAGAACATGTTAAAATATTTCTCATCATCATCATCACGCGTAATGTCAAAGGAATAGGAAGTCCTCTCGTTCATAAGAAGCTCAAAACAGTTAAACAAATCCTTGTTCCTCTTTTGCAGGATAGATAGCCGCATGAGTCCCAGCATCCAGAAGGCACGGTCGCGATTCATTAGCATCGGATGTCTTAATCCTTGTGATTCAAATGAACGAGCGAAATTGGTCAAGTCTCTGCATTCTTTGCCATGTTGCTAACAAAAATTTTTAGAATTTTGTCAGAGATTTATTTCTGAATTTTTAATACCCGCCGTTGTAAACCAGGAACGAAATATCATGGCATTAGAAACATTTATATACAAAAACATGATGTGAAGTAAATCAATTTGTGAAACATTTCGCTCAACAATACCTTTTTACAATCAGGGCCAGGACACACTGGCCATTTGCACTTTTTGCAGTTAGTGGCCTTTATTTCATCAATGATAGCATACTGGTCTACAGCCTCTTCGACCCAATTTTCCTGATTTACGACGCCACATTGAATGCAAGGTACTTCGAAGACGGATTTGACAGATTTCTGATGCCAGTAATACGCGACGCTGCAAAAATAATTGGAAAATGTGATATGATGATGTTCTTCAAGGAAGAAAAATGGATTACAACAATACTGATCAAGCACATACGTACCGCGGTATTTCAAGGATTATCGGCATCTCAGCCACAACGTGGTCTCTCATTGGAAGTTGGACCGTACTTTGCAACTCCCCAGTCCCTCCCTCAGTCCGGTACTTATAAAGCACGCAGTTGTGGCAACCCTTCTCTTTGCATACTTCAGAGCAGAAAACGGTCTTCTCCGGACAGGTAAACTGACAGTACAGTTCCCCCGCAGCGCCTCTTCGTCCCACGCTCCGCTGGCATGTCTGACATGCTGAACGGCCATTTCGACAAAAATCAAATGCCCTATTCGCTGCTCTAATCTTATATCTCTTGTGCAGATCATCATTCCGCGCGTTCTGCAATTAATTCAACAAACGTCATTCATCCAGGTAAGGTAAATGAATAAAATGTCCTTAAAAGTAGTAAAAGAGTGATGTATTTTTTCCACACTCGTCGTTGCAATAAAGGAAGTCGATAGTTGCCCTCTTTATTCTTCAACGACGATTATCTTTTGTGTTATAAAAAAGAATGGCGAATTGGTAAACTTACGGCCCTCGTCAGCAAGACCAAGGCTGCTTGACGATCTTTGGAAATGCTTGGCACAACGGACAGCGAGTCCTTATTTGAACGTTTTTCAACTTTTCCTACTTTTCCAACTTTTCCTTTCTTCTTCCTAGAAACAGACTTCTTCCTTCCCTTTCTGGCCTTCGCCTTCGCCATTTTCTAAATTCTTACTCCTTAATAACTTTGCAAAAATTTAAAAATTTAAAAATTTAAAATCAAAAAAATTTTTGGAGCGAATATTAGAGCGAACGAGCCTGACGAAGAGACGAAGATGACAGTAGAACAGAGCCACCTGGGCGAAGAGCCATGCAGCCATAATACATTGGATGATAGACGAGACTAACATTGCAGGATGGCTGTTCTTTTTGAAGCGCATTTTAAACTAATAATAAAATAATAAAATAATAATAATAATGGTCATAAGTATTTAGTAATTTTGTAAAAAGTGAATGCACATTTCCTGGTATATTCTTGCATATTTTTTTTGCATAAAGCACGTCTTGTGGAAAGGATCGAGAAAGAAAGTATCTCAACTTTCGTGCGTCGAGAAAGTTGTCTCACTTTCCCCGTAACCGGCTCAGTTTGAGAATGTTGATTGCGCGAACAGAGAAGAATTTTCGTTTTTGTTTTTGGTGATGAGGAACGAAATTCGGAAATCGGAGTGACTCACAATCACAATTTGTAAAATTAAATCATTGGTGATTAGTGGGAGTTGAGTTGGACGTTAGTTATTAGTGACTTAGAAGCAACTCAATACTGGTTCGTTGGTGGACACGAAATTTGGACACAGGGTGAAGTAATTGCAAAAAAATTGTACTTATTTGACAATATTAAACTGTTTAATATTGTCAAATTAAACAGTTTAGTCAATTACGCTTTTTGAATATTCACAGATCTGGAGTTGCTGACATTTGCTGTCATCTCATCATGACAAATTTAGACGGAATGACGGCTTCCGAACTTCGTGAGAAATTATTGGAGCACGGACACGACATCCCCTCCTCGATTAGTAAAGACTTTATGGTGAAAACGTTGAAGAAAGCGATGGAAGAAAAGAAAAAGACTTCGACAACGGCTGGACCTCAATCGACGGGAAATGTGACTAGTGGTCGGAAGACTCCGCCAAGAAATGTAGACCCACCACGAGCAGTCGTTCGCCCTACTGCTCCAGAGATATCTGCCCCCACCACCACGCCACCTCGAACTACAAGGATGTCAACTTCTCGAAATAATGCGAGGCAATCTGTTGGTGGGGTGGTGTCTAACAGTGACCTGCCGAATGAACCACTACGTCGAAGTACTCCGGCACGAAGGGGAGGGTTAAAAGCCACTCGCCATTCTATTTCAAATATTCCACCGGTGAGGGTGAGGACGCCGCCGAGGACTATTGTTTCATCATCCAGACGAGGTAATTGTGTAGTACCACTACTAATTATTTTACACATTTCACTCTTTTAATAATATTGACTTAAACAAAATACGAATTATACAGAGGTGTATCAAGAAGACGATAACGAAGAAGATGACGAAGAACCAATGTCACAAGACAGCAGCGCTGTCGGATTCTGGTCGCAACAGCAACAACAACCGACACAGCAAATTCCGACAAGATCATCCCTTCGTCCCTCACCTCTCAAACGTGCAAGACCAAGTGACAGTCCGAACCACCAAACGCATTCTTTATTTGGAAATGCTACCACAGAGGCATTAATGTCATCTATGGACTCGTCAGGATTTGTGAAAAGGCAATCTTCAACTATAAGTTATTCGAGTCCGTCAACCACTTCGAAAGGAAGGTTCGGACTTATTGTGAACGGGAGAAAGGTATCTGACCTGATTAAATATTTTTAATTAATATAATCATCACTATTTTAATTGTTAATAAAAACTGTGTTTTTAGATACAAACTGATTGTATTCCGAATGACGAGTTGAATCCAGGCAAATTCATATTCAATATTCCAGACGCGGATTCCGTAAAGATTATTGTGGTATTTCTACCTGAAAGTGAACAGTTCACTCCTGGTTCGTCAATTATTCATAATTAATTATGTTAGGTAGGAGTATCGGTAATTAGAAGTGAACTATCGATCTTAGATCGCATGTCTTATTAATTTCTACACAGGTACTGCGGGACAAATCTACTTTGGCTGGCCTGACGAACGAAACGAGATCAAATGGCATATGCTGGGACATATTTCAAATATTCGGCCCTCTGCCATCTTCGATATTAGTGATTTTAAGCAAGCCATCGTCCCCGCCGCTGGAAATTCACGTTTTTCTTTCGGAGTCTTTGCTTCTGGAAACAACAATACCCGACGTTTAAGCGGACCCACTAATGCACAGATCGGAATATCAATAGAATCCTTACAAGTCGTCGCATCATCAACGCATCCTCAAGTGCAACTCTAAACCCCATAAATTTCGAATACCCTCATAAATCAAGAAACCTAAACCTTCTAGGAATACTAAATTTCAGCCTTAAATCTAATCCAACGTTGTATATTCAAATTATCGAACTGAAGACAGTGCTATAAATAACTTAACTTAATTAAAATATCATTCAAATTTACTGTATTATTGTTAACATAATAAAGACCTGTATATAAAAAAATAAGGTCAGGATTTGGTACTCAAACTCAAACTGTATTTTATGGAGCTGTACACCGGTGCGGAGAAAGCATTAAATATCATGAAATAGATAATTAAACTCTAATCATTCATTTATTCCTTATTAGTTTCGTCACCGTTT
The DNA here is from genome assembly GCF_002217175.1 of Folsomia candida. Classification (NCBI taxonomy): domain Eukaryota; kingdom Metazoa; phylum Arthropoda; class Collembola; order Entomobryomorpha; family Isotomidae; genus Folsomia; species Folsomia candida. Next base: position 1,011,945 of record NW_019091200.1, on the reverse strand, counting down.
GGTTTCTGCTAAAAAATACTACATCACAATTTTTAGCAAGCTTGCAAAAAATCATAGCCATTCGCAGATTTTATTCCCGAATGTTCATGGCTCATGTAAATGCAATTCATTGCTCGATCATTCCATTTCACGTAGGCCGGGAAAGAAACCGGCTGCAAACATTTCTTTCCTGGAGTCGAAACTGGACAAGTTCCTGGAGTTTAGGTAAATTTAATTAGTTTGATAATTAAAGCACTCGAGCAGAACTTCATCAAAATTGCTAGTATTTATTAAACACGTTAATTATTAATTCCATATGGGGCTTGAATTACAATGGAGTCTTATCTTATAGTTCAAAATATTGTTCACATGGTGTAAAAGTTTCTTTCGGAGTGGAGAATCTACTAAAATATTGAAATACTTTTAAGTTCTGGAGTGATAAGTGAACGAGATTGAATTAAAGTTATGTTTGGGATAATAGTATCCGGAAGATTGGTGAGTGCTCAATTAATTTTTACTTTAGTAGACTGTACGTATTTTTAATTTAATTGAAATTATAATCTAAAATTTTCAGGTTCAAACAAATTTTGTCCAAGTGGTCACCGATCTCTCAAAGTTCATTATTGACATCCCACAAGCAGATTCAATTAATCATGTTGTTGTTTTTCTAACCGGGGCGACACCGTTTCCGGCTGGTATAAAATTGTTGAAGTATTAATTAATTAGCATGTCTGTCTTATTAAGCGTGTTTCTATTGTTTGCTAGGAATGGGTGGTCAAATATATTTTAGTTGGCCAGACCCCCAAGACCAAATTGTGTGGCATCTTCTCGGTCACATTTCCAATGATAAGCCGTCTGCAATCTTTAAAATCTCCAACCTTAAGAAAACCAATGATCCATCAGCCCAACTTGTCAACTCTATGAATTCCATGCTTTTTGGCCAGCCTGTACAATCTTCGGCACACAACGCTCAAATTGGAGTTTCCCTTGAACCGTTGGAGACCATTATGGGTATTATTATCATCAAATTCAAGATTGATGGTACGGTCATGATAACTATACAATCCATTTCCTATATCTAGGTACCACACCCGCTGCGACGACCGACCCGTCTGTGGTCCCCACTTTTATAGAATTTACTCAAAAGATGCTGGAAAATTTCTTCAATTATGTATCCAGTTTTGGAGATACGAATCACATATCCATGGCCGTGGTGCAGCAGTGGTATCAAAACTTTACTAGGAGATTGCAAGCCGATCCTTACTATTGGCGATAACGTCATCATCATAAAGGTGGAAAGTGTCCTAAACTTATTTGACCAAAAAGTCCAATGCAAATCTAACGGTATTCTAAAATTATTTCCTGAGGCTGTCAAGACCAATATCTACTTACAGATAGTTGTATATACAGATTTATGTCTTGTGCCTTTTATGGATGAGCTTTAAACTTATCGTTTCGAATAGTAGTGTCAAGTGTGATCAAGGATTTATTATAGCTTTACAGCTCTTTACGAGTATATGTCAAGTATATGTATTAAATATCTAATGATAATAGTGCAATATTTTAGTAATACGCAAATATGAAATTAATACTTTTACCTATTCTATAGATAGATTCCGATACCTTTATAAGTAGTCTGAAAATAACACATTACATATTTGTACCATTTTTAATGTAAGTAAAAAAAATACACACACCAATCTTTACCAGAACAATTATTACGATACGAATTCATTCATGCCGAAAATAACATATTATTCTTCGTGTCACGATAAGATAACTAGAAATTATGAATATCCACAAAAAAATCAAAATCTAATTTGCATGCAAAACAAAACTCATGCTGCATTCTTCACTTCTGTTCCTTATTCAAAATAGCTACTCCGAATAACTTCATACAACAAAGTTCGTCGGACCATTTAATTGATTTAAATGTTGGCAATGCAAAATAATTTCAATAATTAAATCAAACTAACTAATTAATTGCCGAATTAGAGTTAATTTTTTCCCAAATTAATTCTTGTCGCATTTTACCTCGGAGGTCGAGTGTTGTTATGGTGTGTGCCGGCGGGTGGGTTTGGTTGCGAGAACGGCCTCCACCGCCGCCAGTCGTCTCGACTTTTTTAGTGCTTTCCTTCCCACTGCTCCTGCCTGCCTGCCTGCATCTACTCTTTATTTTGGCCAAGAAAATCGTTTTTTTTTGCAAAAAGTTGACGGAAACGTTCTCACTGACAGCGACGTTGTTGTTGGAAGAAGGGGACGTGTCTTGTTTACGAGGGAGGAGACGGAAAATGTGAAGGTGAGCAAATTTATAAATGACGTTGAAAATGGTGAGGTAACTCACTCGTAATTGAGTGGTGACCTCAGACTGAGTCAGGTTGAGGTGAGGACGGTTCAAGTTCAAGTACTTTTTGAATTTATGCGTGATTAATAATAATTGTGGCTTTAATTAGGACAATGTTGTACTGGATGGATATTGGATGAATTGTTGATAATTTTGTTTTGTTTTGCATCTTAAATTTCAGATAATAACGGGCTGGAGTATTATTTTAATGTGATCTCTTTATCTGGCGAAACCGAATTCTCTTAATATACATCGAGCGAATTAAATCTAATCGTTTTAAATTTTGGTCAGCAACCATGGCATCCGGCTACGAGTCTCTGACCAATTTGGATCTTCGCAACAAACTGTTAGAATTTGGGTACGATCTTCCCATTTCGGTCAAGAAGGATTTTATGATCAAGACTTTAGAACGAGTGATGGCTGAGCGGAGGAAACAGCAGTTGCAAGGAAGAAAATCTCTGCCAGTAATGTCGTCAAACAGTAGACAAAGTACTCCAAGTTCGACTAATAATCATCAATTCGAAACGAATTCAAATGCAAGTACGCACTCACGGCAGTCACGCCAATCCACGGGGAGTAGCAGAGCTTCTGCTTCCAAGCAGCCTATCATGCCTCTTCAACCTAAAATCCCTGGTACCATGATACAATTTAGTTTAAGTTTAATTATGAAGTTTTGATTTCTTTGTGCACACTATTTTTTTAAACGTCTCATAATGTGTTTCATTTTAGTGAATGACGAAATTGTCGAAGAAGACGAAAACGAGGAGGAGGAAGAAGAAGAGGAAGAGGAGGAATCTTCTCAAGAAGAGCAGACGCCACCAACGTTTTCAAAAAGCAAAACAACCACAAACAGCAGTTCTAATTTTATGTCTCACACTTCGCATTCTACTCGTCCACAGCCTGATGTCGGTGGTCAGAACGGAGAATGGGAGGATCACGATGAAGAAGAGGAAAATCGGACGCCAAGCCCTCGCTATCAAAAGTATCTGAGCTACTTCAAGGGGGACATGAACAAAGCTGATCCATTCGTTATGCCACGAAGCCGTTACAGCTCTCCGGTTGGGTCGCCTTACTCGACAACGGCAACCGTTGGGAGTCCATCCTTCAGACGAAACCAAAGTTATGATTTTGACGACTCTGCCGACGAATCGGATGCTGAGCATGTTCCGGTCAACAATCAAGGTGGTCGAATTCGACATTTCTTCAGCAAAGTTAATCCCGTGAATTGGATACCAAATCCGAAACTGTGGCTATCTTCTTCTGGTGCAGCAAGACAAGAGACTGATCAAACTTCACGTAACCACCTCAACTTTAATTTCGGTTCTGCTGGTGGGAGTGGTGGTGGTGGGGACGGTCGATCCTCTCCTTTCACTCTTTCTCAGACCAGATACTCGATGACTAGTGGTGGTAATTCTCTGCCACCATCTACTCCTCTCAATGGCCATTTCCCAACGACATCCTCTAGCCGAGCCCAATTGGGGAACCAGATTTATTCTCCTGCTCAGCCCCCACCACCCGTCGTTCCTCCAGCCATGGCGGCAGGACGACAGGCCGGATTCAAAGCATTTTTCTCACGAGGAGAAAGAAATGGGTTTGGCTATCCCAGTGCTGCCGGGGCGTCAGCGGACAGTGCCCATCTCGTCCCCAAACTTCTCCTCGTCTGCTTCGTAGTTGCTATCGTGGGTGTCCTTGGAGCTTACTATTATAAGGCTTCCGTACAACCCGGCCTTCCCGGACCGGACAGTGATCTTAGTACTTTCTTTGGAGGAGAGGAAAAAGTTTCTCTCGATTCACAACAAAGGACTGCTCCACCAAAGCCAAAGCGATTGACTGGCCCGAAAAAATTGGTTTATCCGATTTGTGGGCAACCTGGATATGAAATTGAGGTACGTAAATTTACGTACCAAAATTTAATTTATTAAATTTTGGATCCATATTATTTTTAGTTGGTGGTAACTTAGAATGTATACTAACGATTGTAGAATATATTGTGCAATTCTAGCCATGCGTTGAGAAGGGAGTTATCCAAGATTCTAAAATACTTTTCGAGGCATTAAAAGCTGAGCTTACTCAACGCAGCGTACGAAAAAGCTGCGGTGACATGGTTGAAGATAAGATCTCTCTATTAAAAGCCAAAGAACTTTTGTATCGACTTGTTGAACTGGTGAGTTGTCCGTTGTAATTCAAATTAACTTTGTCAAGAGAGTAATTATTATTTTGATGCTATAATTTAGAAAAAATCTGCCGTGGACACTGCATTTGAAGGGATGTTAATGTTGGTCACTGAGAATCCTACTTCTGGAGTGAAAATTTGCGCAAATAATAACGCTGATGAGATGGTCAAGATTGGAGACCTTGTGTCTTTGAACAATGAAGAAGCCAGCATCACAATTGACGGTGTTTCGCCCACATTTTGGTGCATGTTGGTTAGCTTCGTCTTCTCGATTTTGATGTATGCCTTCTACTTTACAATAGGTGAGCCTGAACAAAACGATTGATAATAATGAATGATGATGAAATAGTGTCTAATAATGATCAATTTAAACTAATGTTAACCAATTAATTTTTACTTCACATTGTTTCAGTGGGCATCATTGGATATGGAACCATACGAGGGCTCAGATACCGTCGACGACTTCAAGCTCATGAGGACGACGAAATGTTCAAGTTGATTGATCGTATCGTAACTCTACTCCAGGAACACTATGAAGACGCAAAGTAGGACATATATATATTTATACTACGTATGCAAGATGGAAATTCATATTCATTGCGTATTTTTAATTTCCAGGCGCAATGGACACGATCAGTTCATCGCGGTCAATCACATCCGTGACCAGTTATTTTCCCACCGTGATAAGAAACAAAAGGAAGCCTTGTGGAATAAGGTCGTGGCAGAGATATCCACAAACGAGTCTCGTGTTCGTGAAGAAATTCAACATATTAGCGGTGAAGAGTTTAGAGTGTGGCGTTGGTTGCCTTCTGCGAGTCCACTTGCGAAACGAATGTCATCTGCACCCTCATCTCCTGGAGGTATGTAACTTAAATATTTAATGATTCTTATTTAAGGTATTAATTTCCAATTATGTGTGTGACACAGGAAGTGGAGATTCAACACCTGGACTGTACCCATCTCTTCCCTCAATGGACACCTCGAGCGCTGGATGTAGTAACCCTTCGACCCCATCAAACAGCCAATGGCAAGGACAAGCTTTTGAAATTTTCGACGGGAGCCCAAACTCCTTGGCACAACCCCCAACCACTTGTTTGAAAATTCGTCAAATGTTTGATAACTCAAAGTAAGACGATTAAACAAACAGACAGCATCATAACATGTAGAAATTAAGCAAATTAATTTACTCAACTAATTTTTAAATGTCCTTATTTACAGGGATGCTGGTGACTTTCGAATTGAACAAGCCATTCTTGAAAAATGTAGCAATGCAAATATTCTTCACATTGGAATTGATAGAAGCACACGAGAAGGTTGTGTCTACATTCGATGCCTCACCAAATCGGATGCTCGTAACGCCTATGGATCCCTCCACGGATGGTGGTTTGATGGCAAGTCCAATTAATTTCATAATTTTTTCAGTCATTTTTAAATACTTGGCTAATCTTCAATTTATTCAACCCAATTTTGTCTCACGTAGGTCACTTGCTTTCAGTAAAGTTTCTCCGAGAAGACCGATACTTTCACCGTTTTCCAGACGCCCAATTCCGAACTACTCCTCTTTCTACTGCCACTCTTGGATCTGGAGGAGGAGGAGGAATGCAACAACAGCCCCTTTCAGGTCTTACCAACAATCTGAACATCTACTCCTCCGGCCCACCACCTGCACAACATCAAGGCATTGAAGAAGGTCCTTCTGCCAGAGCCCGTTTCTCACTGGGCTACTAGACGTTGTACCGTACGTTACGTAGTTGTACGTTAATTATTATATAATTTAGCCTTAAACATGTAACGAATCACACACTTTTGAGATGAAGAGGAAGAATTAACAATTCTCTATTATTTATTCAAATTGATTTCACTTAAAGTTAACAAGTTTTTGTCCAGGGATTGATATCGTATTATTCTAAATATTACCAGTATGTAATTCATTACTTAATTTGTACTACTTTACTGTACACACACACCAACCACCCAACCAACCCACTAACACTGTGCGTACTTACTTTATGTACATGAAAATTGGAAGTAAAAAATATTAAAAGTGAGATGTACCTATATATGTATCTTCTTATGTACATGAGCAACTTGTGCAAATTGTATTTAAACTTACTTGACTTAATATTAATTAATTAATGAGGGGATGATTCGCGATAGAATGGAAGCGACTCAACTCTTACCTTAATCAATTATTAATTAATATAATATAAAAATAATATAACATGATAATAATACTTTTTTTGTGAAATGAACTGATGAAATGAAATGATGAGATACTGAAAACTAATTATTTCAATTCTTTAATTGTAAAACTCTCGTGGTTTGAAATAAATGAACAAGACTATTAAAGCCAAAATCAAGTTATGCTTTTCATGTGACGCAGTATTATGACATGACACTTTCAACTTGTCGTATTTATCTATTGGTGAAGATGCTGCTGGGTCGATCTTCTTCATCCATGTAGAAGCAAAATCGCCTTTGGCGAGGCCAATAGGTGATCCATTCTAATAATTTAATTTAGCCTACAGCTACCAAGACCACTTACTTACTCGCTGTGAGTTAATAGCTGCAGGGGCTTTTCCATATTTAGGGAAACTGCTGCCACTATTACTTGCAGATCACATCAAGAAAAAGGAAGCAATTTGGCTGCTGGGCTTCTCCCCAGAGGCAAAACAAGCTACATACCGCATCTGCCGTACCACCAAAAATGATGATGAGGATGATACCATTCATTTAGCTTTGGGCTGTTTGAGTTATGCCGTGTTAACGAGTCGTCTCTGAACTAACTGCCGAAGGACATTTAACAAGATTTAACAAGTGGCCTGCAGCAGCGAATAAGTTGGTTCACGTACGAGTTCTTTTGCCCCACGGACAATTCCTCCGAGCTATTCCGCACTCATTTCGCCCAAGGGACAAATAAACTAACTAACTGCCGACGGCACTACCAAAAGTTAGTTTAGTTTTACTCCTCTCGTGGTGGTGGTGGTGTCGAGTTAGTTAATATCGCCTACAGGCGATAAGCTCGTGATGATGAGATACATGCACACACAGGAAAATGATGATGCTGCTGGGTGGAAATTATTATAACGAACGAATCCAACGGAAAGGCCTGAGGACAATTAGCAAAAGTAAAAGCGATGCGAGCTACGTACATGTCGATATATGTGACGTGGTGGTGATGCATCCGATCATGATTTTCGCTTTAATTTATTAATTAAATCAACTTGAACCTTATTAGGTTTATTACGCGACAGTACTTAATTGACACGTGCGTTATGAAATTTTGAAAAATTGTGAAGTACAAATGTCAAAGTTGGTTGCCGATAAAAAAATATTTGTATAATATTAGATTTTTTTATATAATTAGGTGTCTCCTTAATTTTAATTTCCTCCTCAAAACTTTGTGTTCACAAACAGAACAGTACAAAACAACAAGTACTGTTTTAAAAGCGAATATTTAATTTATGATATTTTTCTAAAAATTCGCAAAAAATTTCAAGTAAAAATGTCTAAGTTAGTTGCCGATTAAAAAAATGTTTTTATAAATTGAGACAATTTCACATAAACAGATTTTACTTTACGAATTTTTTTTTGTTCACAAAAAGTACAAAACAGTAAATATTTTTTAAAAAAGAATTGCATGCATATTTAATTTAAGAAACTTTGCTACAAATTTGCATATGGCTGAAACAATGAAATGAAATGAAAATGCCACTATCGACACCACCCTTCGAAACAAACTCCCTTTTCTCCACCTCTTCCACTCCTGACACGAAGATATTGACGTTTGTTACAAAATTCTGAAAAATTTTAAGCGAAAATGTAAAAGTACAATGTAAAACTTATTTGCCGATAAAAATATTTTTATAAATTGAGGAGATTTTATATAACTAGATTTTCTTCAGGATTGTCGTAGTTGTATATAATTTTGTATTCACTAACAGCACAAACCAGTAAACATTTAAAAACAAAATAAAATTGATATATTTCATTTATGAAATTTTGAAGTGCAAATGTCAAAGTTGTTTACCGATAGAATTTTTTTTTTAATTTGAGACGATTTTACATAAATAGATTCTCGAGGAGTGTCACCTGAAATTTTGTGCTCATAAACAGTACAAAGCAACAAATATTTAAAAACAGTGCATACATATTTAATTCATGAAATTTTCCTACAAATTTACATACGGAATAAAACAATGGAATGAAATGAAAATGCCACCACCCTTCGAAAGAAACAAACTCCCTTTTCTTCACCTCTTCAACTCATGACACGATATTTACATGCAGCTACGTATTAAATACTCTCCTCCGCAATTATAATAAAGTATTGGCTGACATATTCAACTACTAACACTTATCCCCTCTCATGCATCGCAATAGATAATATTCCACACTTATCGAGCCGACACATCAACCTTTCCTAGTTGTTACAGTGTTACAAATTATTCACTTACATATTGCCACCAAGTGGAAGTATATCTATGCACATACATAAATCTAATCTACCCCAGCAGTAGCATATCCCTTTTAAATAACTAACTACCTAATCTACAAATTCACTTGCACTACCACGAACAACCACCACTCAACCCCTGCTTAACAATAAAGGATGAGAACAGAAAACCCATTCTGAAAAATGAGACAGTTTCTTCCTCTAATAAGCAGATTGCATTGCATATTATGCACAAGTCTCGTACAAGACATGAACTAATCCCAAGTAATATCAAATAACAAAGCAAAATAAATGCAGCTTAGGGTTGAATAAGGGAAGGAAAATACGTCGTCGTGGTGGGAGAGGATGAAGAAGGGTTACGAACGATGATAGCAGCAATAATAATAGCAATTCTAATAAAATGTTACCCTCTCTCAGTTTCTGCAGGGAGTGAGTGAAAGAGAGCCTTATCTACCTCACAGGCCGTTTACTTTAGTTAGCGAATTTCGCGAAATTGCTCGCAGTTCTTCAACAGTTCTGATGAGTGGAGGACCACACTTACATACGTTACCTTCCCTTAATTCGCATGTGCATTACTTGAATTGGACTTAATGGCGAGTCAATGATACTGCACACGGAGGTTAAACTTCTTCTTCTTACGGCAGGAAAGCCATCTTCAAACTCATCTCTCGTAACTGGGCTTGATAAGAGTCTTTAAGTCTGAGTTAATTCGCGTCTTAATTGTGAATTGGATTGAATCCGTTCATCAACAAGAAGCACTGTGTAATTGGGGTCGATTGCTTAAAGAAAGTTTGTAAAGTTGTAATATTTTTTTATTACATATTTGCACACAGAAAAGTTTCAAGTTTTTGGAAAAAGTGAGACAACGACGACGAAATCAAATACAGATAAAATGAAATTGAAATCGAAATAACGAGAATAATTTCCGTCTTGTGGTGACGACGACGAGGATTAAGCGTGTGGAACAAAGAGACGAGTTTTTTTCTGCATGCATAGGATTTATGTGTTAATAATGGATTCGAAACTTTTTTAATTACTTCAAAAAGTGACATTTTTTAAGAGAGTAACGTAATAATATTAAATTATTACGGTTTAATAACACTTTATTTAGTGAAGTGTGAATTTTACTACGTTTTTTTCACAATGGGAGTGAAAAGGAGGAAAATTTTTGGGGAAACTATCACTCGAAATGATGGAGGAGGTGGTGACGATCAAAAAGCCGCAAGGAAATTAAGACTTGGTAAGTACCTGCTAAAAATAATATTTTTGAAAATTTCGATAAGAAGGCATGTCCCGTTTTTGTCGGCTTAATAAAAAAAATGGGACAAATACATAGAACTAGTCGTACCTAAATTTCTGTCAAGAATGCAATATTTTATTGAAAATTACATATCCATCAATAATTCAAAGTTTATTTTTGAAAATGTGAATAAAAAGGCACGTCCCGTTAAAAATGGGACAAATATCGTACCTAAAATAATACCTACGGCTCTCAAGAATGCAGCATTTTATTGAAAATTATGTATCAATACTTGAATCGTCCAATAATTCAATTGGTAATTAAGTAAAAAATGAGGATGTGAAAATTCCCACGGTTAAGTTGACATCAAAACTTGAATCAATACGCGAATAAATTATCCATCTGCTTCTCATGAATTGATGAATGACTTAATTCACTCAATTAAATTAATATCCTTCTCGTAAATGTATGTGTAGCACAATTCATGCAAATAAACCAACCTGACTGACCGGATAATCTAAATATATATAAAATTGCAATTTTCCTTAATCTACATCTCCATAATTGGTCACTCCACTTTAATTTTCAGTTCAGTTCTTTAATTTCCTATCCCCTTTTTTAAAAAATTTTTGCGAGTGAATGAAAGTGAAGACAGCATTGCAAAAAAATCAGACTGGGTATGCAAATGTAGGAAGCGAAACAAGAGATTTTTTTTCTCCTCTCTTTAATCACGAATTTTCTAGTCCGGCTGATTTTTTTAAAGCATATTGTTTCGCATCCTGTCCTGGTCCTTTAAGGAAAGTTATCTGTATTGTAAATGATAATAGATCATTTTCATACAGAAAATAATTTTTGCGTGAATGCGAGATAAATAATATGTAAATGGATAACTATTCGTCATTATTATGCAGTGTCATAAAATGTAATATAGTAATTATGGTGGTCTGTAAGTAACAACGATGATGAGGAGGACACCACCCAAAATTTGTCCTTGTGTTAAAAATCCTTCCTCAAGAAGAAAACGACCACTTTTTAGTAAACTTGACTTTTTCATGTAATTGTAAATAAAATAAAGCACGACCCCAAAATATTTACTAATAGTGCACGAGTTGGATATTCGTCCACGCTGCAAAACAAAAGAATTCATGTCCGTCAAGAAAGACTGATGGACAGCCAACCACCACCACAATAAAAGGGCTGGTAATTAACCTTTATTTAGAAAAAGGTAGCAATTTCTCAAATACAAAGAAAATGTGGAGTACACACGTATTTAAATAATAATCTAATGGAGAGGAGGTAATACGAATTTGTAGTGATTAATTATCCTGCTACTTATTGATACTGATGCATTTTGACAATCTCTTTGTTTGGCCAGGCCAGTTTTTGGGAAACGCCTTAAATCTTTACTCACAGGACAAAGATTATAAATATTCGCATGTCCAGTTAATTTGCATACACTATGTATGAAAATTGCATGCCAACTTTTATTTTTTTACAGTATAGGAATTCCATTACTTTAATAACTTTAAATACTTATTAAAATTCCATTCTTTTATTTTCGTAATAAATGAATTAGAGGAAAAAGAAGTTGACTGGCTGACTGCGAATAAAATTAATTGATTGACGAATTGCTTTGCATCTCTTCACCATAAATTTTGATCGAGCTGGTGAACTTCGATTGCACAGTGGGAAGCCAAAAACCTCGATGGTGTTAATTTTGTGCAGGTTGTTAAAACATAATAATGATGATAAGACATATATATAACTCGTTGGGTTGGGTTGGATGTTGTGGTGGGCAGTCTGGCTTATAAAAAAAGGGATAAAGATCATCATTCTCATTAATGAGCAATGTTCTTCTTTTATGTATTTACTTACTTCTTTGTTGATGCTCTTGGTCTCATTCATTGAATTTTTGGCTCGGTCCGTACTATTTCAAGTACTGACTACTTTGGTATAGGTTGTAAATTAATAGAGCGCAGTTAAAGGCATTCATCCACAGAATAGCAACAAGTTTGAAACTTCATGAAAATTGTTGCACCTTGTAAATTCGACTATTCTGTTGTATTGATTCGTGTAGATAAGTAGGAATTTTGGGTGAAAATCGATATTTCAAAATTTCCCCAAGTTTCCGATGTGAGTAACAACTTGCAAGAAATAATGGCAAGAAAAAGTGATTTCTTGTATATAGGTAATTTGACCTGCAAGAAACGCAAGGCACAAGAAACTACGCCCGGCCGCTATATTTCATACGGCGCGTGGCTGGAGGGCGCATAGTTCTTGCACTTTCTCACAGTTTCATGCACCTCGCATTTCTTGTTTTTTTTGCAGTGCAAAAAAATGTTGCAAACCCGCAATAAACGAAACACTACGGAATTTCCTAAAACTACTTTTCCCAAATAACTACTTCTTAACGACTTTGATAACTAATCAACTCGTTGAACCGATTGACACTCTCTTCGCCACACAAATAACCCACCCGCAGCGTGGTATTGAAATTGCATCCATTTCTCGCCTCATTTCACGCTTTTTTAAGACCTACACCTTTTGACATTTGATTGATGCAAGTGTAACCCCAAAGGACAATTTAACGCACAAATTGTGCAAGTGCTTATTTAAATACGTACATCGTCGGTTGACTTTGTTGTGGCTGACTCGCCTCTAATTTTATGACCTGTTTTACCCCACAATTTATTCCAATCAAGTAAAAATCGGTATGCGCATGCAAATTTTGTAGTCGAATTAATGGGTGAGCAAGCATAAAAAATAGTCCAGATTGATTATTATTATCATCTTATTATGCATTCATGCAGTCACAGGAGCCCTGAAGGTTGCTCACTTTCATCTCACAGGCACCGCTCTTGATCTTAACACGTAACATGAAATATTTGCATGTATGTACAACAGTTTAAGAATTATTAAGACGTGTGCATGTGCACCCAGTCGGTCCAAATAATGACAAAATCATTACAATAAATAGTTTGGGTTGATTCACTTGATTGGATCCGATCGTTCATCGCGTCTCAATTTTTATTTAATAGGTAAGACATGATCTTGCTCTCATTCATTTGCTGCAAGTGCAATAAATATGTCTTGGAGGATCAGTGGTGTGTACACATCGTAAATAGAGAACAAAGGGGTTTAATTGCACATTTTGTTTTTTGTGCATTATTTTCTGTCCAGCATTGCAGATTTTGCAAAAAATTTTGCAATATTTTAATCATCTCCGCGTCCGCCATAATCTTATCCGTATCAACCATCGACGATTCAGTGGTGTGTACACAAAAATAATTAAAACAAAAGAGTTTAATTGTACATTTTTTTGTCAAATTCTGTCCAGCATTGCAAATTTTTGCAAAAAATTTTGCAATCTTCTTAATCCTCTCCGCCCTTATCCGTATCATCGACACGGTCCCATTTTTTTTCCACATCTCTCTCGCCTCCTAAGATTTCTTCATTTCACGACCAATCAATCAACCCATCACGCTCAAGGAGTAAATAAAGTACAGTACACGATCGGCCATCAACTCCAATTGACTATTTGTACTTATAAACAACTAATGACTGCGATACGATACGAATAGCTTTGTTTTGTCGGAATCCAAATCTGTCTGAATGACTATTTAAACAGTATAATCTCATGTTTACCACAATGCATGCACGAGTTGCGTAAAGAGGTACCTTGGGTGTCCATTAAGACCATTTCCATAGTTTAACCCAGCATATCTAGCTTACTTACTTATTGAAGGTGCACGTTCTTCTTTATTATGACGAACCAGTCGAAAAGGCAAGGTCGTCTCGATCTTAAAATATTTAGATCTTAACTAGATTGCGATTGCATTACAAATTTCAGAAATATTTGAAGAATTGATCTGATCCCATCGTGTCCTGAGGTTGATTTGTAAATAAATAAATAAAGTAGGCTAAATTCTTACATAGTAATGAGCAAAATAAATACTTATAAAATTGTACAATAGTTGAAATTGGTCCGTCCGTCACACATTCCAACGTAAATTTATAAAGTATTTACTTATTTATTATTTGTGTTAGTAAATCAAATTAAGAGATTGGAAGGGTTACACCCTCCTCCTCGCATTTATTTAAGAGAGGCCAATATATCACACATGGCCGTTTGATTAATGACCATATCACTTTCCTTAATTGATTTTTACCACCAGTTACTTACTCAGAAAATTCTCTTCATTTTGATCTATTGGAAATTGGCTACATTTTTTTCCACGTAATTTATGGCAATTCCAATCATCCACCAACCACTAAACGTTACGTAATCATAAGTGGTACGAATTGTTCTTAAAGTTCACAGTTCAAAATGTACGTTCATAAATACTTCAATTCGTCAATTTTAATGAGAGGTACACAAAATTTTGGTGGAGAAGATTAGATTTACATAATTTGAAAACTTGAATTTATGATCAAACTTAACTCATATAAAGTTGCACAATACTAAATATCCATTTTTCCAACACCCGTATTCCCATCTAAAATATTTATGTATTTCAATATTATGTAACACTTCTTCACAAATGGTAAATAATTTACCATAATTAATATTTACTTTTGATTATTTAGACAAATTCATGCATAATTATTAGTTTTGAAAATTTAAATATGTATGAAATATTTCAAAGAATTTTATCCGATTACATACATTATTAAGTATGTATCCGTGTTTGATGGATGACAACATATGTCGTCATACGTAATGATAATCCTTTTAATGTAATGTAGTTCTTCACATCGTTGAACAATTGTCAACTCTCAATTTGCCGTGCTAATTGGGGTTACTTATTATTTATCGCCGACACGACGTGATTACGTTTTGCGCATAATGCGTGTTGATTGTGACTACAGCTCTTTAGTTGATTTGCTCTTTAATTACTGTCAAAGTAAGTACAATTACAAATGTATGTACGAGGTATGCGTAAATTAAGTGTGACAAATCCGACCGAACCTGTGAAAGAAAGGGGCGACTTAATGAGTATGATTTTCAAGTTGGGCAATCCCATACATATTTTGTTTGCATGAAATATGTATACTCGACTGAACAAGGAGTGAAGTTGATTTCAATGGAAGAAATGTATGTATCCAAACAGTGGCATGATTTTGATTTTGATTTCATGTTGCATGGGTCGGACAATGCGAAATTGTGGCAGTTATTATTGTGTCTTTATTTATTTATTAACTGGACTTGTTGGCTCATGTGGAAATATTTATGCGTGTACGTGTACATACTTTGGTCTGAATCGATTTTAATAAATAGTGGATAAGGATGAATGGATAACCCTGAGAGAAAAAGACCGTAGGAGGATGATTTCTATGGATGTGCAACTCTTTTTCTTTGAAGCCCTCCCTGTCAAAAATGTGATAGGTGCATAATAAATATGTGTCTGAATTATTGTACACATTTATTTATGCCCATTGTACAAAGTGGAGGATAAATTAATTGAAAAAAGATTAGTTTCGTGTTTCGTTGATGGGACAATTTAGCTGCAGGGAGTAATTGTTTAAAGCCTTATTTAGCAAAATTTTATAATGTTTTGTTTCGACGTTGCGAAATTTGCGAATCTTTTTTTGCACAAAACGGGGGAGCAAGTAGATAGATAAAATAGTTAAATAGTAATTTGTGTAGGTAGGTTCGTGTGTGTGGTCTAGTTTACAGTGGATGGAATGGAATGTCTAGATTTCTGCAATACTTATTATTGTCATTTTTACAAGTTTATGTGTACGCATTACTTATTAGTGTCTCAATAAATTAGGTAGGAAATTAGATAGATATGTAGCTCCTGCGAATGAGTAGGTATCATTGGAAAGGTAGATACTTACTTACCTGCTCTTCCACTTATTTTATCTCGTTTACTCTGCAATTCCACCCAAAAACTAACAAACATTTCAATTAGCGTCGTCGTCGTCATTAAGAGCACAATAATTAACCAGTCTGGTCAGTCGTAGGAGCAGAATTATCTTGTCAATCCGACCCAATGACAAATACATTACGATGTCATTATGTATCTACGAACTGCGAAATCGCTATTTTGTTGGCTACCGTAAATATGCTCTGAATTAATTGTTGCTGATCGTTTCCTTCATTATAAACGAACCTCATTTATCATTTGTAATCATTCATTTCTAGCAGAAATTGTTCACAATTAAGCACATAAATTGGCACCATTTAAATAAACGTGCCTGCCGTGATGATGACTGGAAATTGCATCCTCGCAATAATTGTGGGCAAAATAATCCACAACGAAATCATCCCAATTATCGAGGGAAACAATTATCTGGCGACAAATATGTACGTAAACATTTTGCTATAATAATTTTGGTTCAATTATGATTTTTTGATGAAGATGAAGATGAAGAAAGTGTAAATTATTCAAGGTGTTCAAGATTCGTGTGATTTGATTATTATTTTTATTTATTATTGATGAAAAACTGTCATAATATCATCATCACATGAGATTTAGGTGGAAAAAATATAATAATTTTAATTTGTGCCCCTTGAACGAACTCTGAACCATTTACAATTATTCATAATATTTAGTGTTGAACTGTTGAGTTAGGTCTTTTCTGATTAAAGTGGCAAATAAATTTTATCACAAATTTGCTGCTGCTCTTGGGATGTCGATTATGAAATGGAAACGCGATGAAAAAAGTAAAAAAAAATAATGAAAAATTAGCAAACAAATTGCTTCTCCAATCAACCAAATTAAAACATTTTACACAATTATTTTTAAGGTGAATGTGAAAAACTCGACTTGTGCCAATTCACATCAGACAGCACATAAATCACTTAATTGTCCGTGATAATGGTTTAGTTTTTTGGATGGTGGGTGGGTGGGTGTTCGTCTTACAGCTCGTTCGTATGTATGCATATGGACGTAAATACATAATTGTCGGAATGTGGCAAAGTAAATTATTATAAAATCGATTATTTTTAATTGGAAGTTTAACTTTGTGGAATAAATGGCATATTTAATTAGTTATTAATCTTCTTGTGGTGTTATTAGCGCATCAAATTGGTTGAAGGTCTCATCATTCATTATTGGCCTTAAATGTTTTAGAGAATCTGGAAAGCGAAATATTTTTTTTTTGTACAAAAATGCATGCATAAATACTTTAAAAATGTTAAATGTGGTTATTTTACATAATTCATGGAATGCCTGCAAAAAAATATTTCTTGGATGACAAAATAGCTTCATTAAAAATGCTCTTCTTCTTGTTCCTGTCTCATCTCGATTCAAATTATAAAACGCAATTCTGCTCCTAAATATATGTACATGACTTAATTTAAGACGGATTAAACAAACAAATGTAAATTCTATGCATTCTGCATAATACATACATTTTCTTTCATTGTTGTGTCTCTCTTGTCCGTATTTATGTGTGTATGTACATGCACCACAACCCATGTAATAATTTCTACCATTATTCCCATTGTTACATATGTATGAATCTAGTCGCAGTCGTCGTCCAAGTTTCGATTTCGATTCACTTTGTTCACCAAGTTGGAACTCGGCGGAAGTCAATCACTAAATAAATACGTGTTCACAAAGCAACATTGATGAGGCTTAATCTAGTTCCTTAATTTAGTTGACATCAATATGGGTGGAGTTTGACGACATGATAAATAATTTAGATTTTGGGACGAGACATTTTCAAAAGTTATTCCTGTCTAAATCTCGCTAGAATGACGTCGTTTTTGATATTTTCAATAATTTAATTACGAATTTTATTTAATTCAGGTTATATCGTACATCTTGTTTTGAGTTACTATTGTTAAATCCTGAATTTGGATTAGGCGACAATTTTATAATTTGAAAAATAAATATCATTGATTAATGCGAGGACTTCCGTCTTATTAAAAATTGATGAACGAAACAGACATGCATTTCATTTCCATACTGCTGCAAGCAATGAAATTTTGCTGTATTGCAAAATGACGGAAATTCACTTTTACTCTCGTTTCATAAGCTTTAGTCTCCACAAGTATTTACAAGTTGAAGATGTCTCATTCTGTTCTGTGGGAGTGAGGTCTTCACCAGTTCGCAAGTTTAGTTTAGTGCGAATAATAATACGTGCACGTTATACGACCCCAGAGTTCCCACGGGTTTCCTTAAACACAATCGTGCACAACTTTTACGATGATGATGACGACGACGAATAATACAGATATTATTGTTTGTTTTGTGCATGCGTATCGTCCCACTTTTGTAAATATTTTATTGCCAAGAAATAATACTGACTTTTGAATTGTGTTGTATTATTAGCACAAAAAGTCAGTCTGGCTGCGGCATCGCTACATATTGAACTATGCTATTTCTGTGTAATCATGCCAGATTTACGCTGCAGATAACCACAAGATAAGGTAAGGTGCAGAGGGTACCTGTTACCTGTATTCAATTGGAGACTGCAATATCAATCATCTTTATTACAATTACGACGTTGCGTAACATCTTCATCTTCCACGAAGAAGTCAGTCAATAGGTGATTTATGAAGGTGGGAATTTAACCCAAATACACGTTTTTATCGTCATTAATATCCTATCCTATATGTTGACGGAAGTAGATGTACATACAAGTAAAAAAAATCAGAATGCAAGTTCCGGCTCGAATTTGAACTCGTTCTTGGAGATTTCATAACTTCATTATAGTCGTGCAAAAGTGTATGTAATTGTTGGGTTGGATTTATGCAATTTTTGAATACAGATTCACACCAAGATTAGAAAGAGAACCGCCTTTTTATCACGCCACGAGAATCATGTCGTTCACTGCTGGACGACGGATTTCAAAATTTTTACTAAATTTAAATATTTACTAAATTTGGGCGTTTCACCAATTTTCTACTTTTCGGGATGTTGAAATGTTATGCAATTCGCGATGATAAGTTAATATCTATTACGTGGATAATCGATGGTTGTCAATTTTTGTGAATTATTTAGAATCTAACGTGAGATTAGCGAAACGCGGAAAATGGGCCAATAAATAAACAGATGCAGATTTTGTTTAATTTTTTGGGGCAAAAATTGTATATTTTTAGCGACAAATTAAAAAAAATAAAGATTTGACGTGAATACAATTAATTAAGATCATTTCGAGGGTTAGATTTATTTCAAGTTTGCTATTTACCAATACATTTGTTTATGCGAGATGCTTATCCATCTACTAATCAGAAAATTAGTCTCAATTTTTATATAACCTCGGCTCTCCTCGTCCAAATCTATGTCACTGTTAAAAATATCGCCCGTGATGTGTATTTACATAATGTGCTGCGACTCCTATATATTTAAATATCCAAACGCGAATCAAATCAGATTTTAAATATTGCTCAGTCAGAGAGTGATTACAATTACATGTAGCAAGTTGTCCTTATTATGATTAACATTCATTCATTCATCCATTCATTATCTCAGTGAATGGCTTTAACAAGATGAAGGGTTTTAATTTTTGGTTACTTAACCGGTGGGTGGGTGGATGAAGGTGAATTTTATTTAAGGTTGAATGGGTGGCAAAAGTAGCTCTTTTGGTCATTCACAATGCACTCGTATTAGCACAAGTCACCCAGGGCAGGGGTTGTTCTTATTCTTGCATTTGACCACCAAGATTGACAATCGTGACAGGTGCAAATTGTCCATTGAATGTCAACGAGATGAGATCTTGTCGGATTTCATAACTCTGCAGTCTGCACGCCGAATGACCATTTTTCTCTGTCAGAGTCACATCTATCTAATACGTAACAAGAATTCGGTTGAATGCAGACACAAATTGGGTGGTGTTTGTAAATAAATTTTGCAAACTGATTGCGCAGATTGTTACGTACGAAACTTATTTTTGTCGCGTTTTTATTTAAGACATTAATTCAATAATGATAACAATTTATAGCCGTCGCGTTATAAATTTTGCTTGATAAATAAGTTGTCATCCATAATATTTGTGTCCTCTTAAGTAGATATGTGTACATACAAATATGTACATAATGCACGTACACAAGTACATCAACTTAACCAGATCAATTCAATAAGTCACGACTATTTATTTCGTGTCAACATTTAGAATGAATTGTGACCGTAAGTGAATCATCCATTGTTGCCACCACGTTTGGAAGGAAACGAGTTTCAAATCTTAGTCGTGCCTCACATCACACTTTTATGTCTGCACAATCGCCGTAACAAATATGTACATACATAACGCTCTCAATTTCAGTTTCAACAGCAGCCAGGCCGGAACTAAGCAATATTATCGATACAATGCAATAACGGCAGCGTAAATTGAAGTGGTGGAATTGATGCAAATAATAATCCCTTCGGCATTAACTAACTAACAACACGTCGTTATTTTATTTAACACATGCAGTTCCGCCATGCATAGTTATTGAAACAATGAAATGAAATGAATGAGATCACCTTTTATCAGGACTGCATTTTTTAAGGAGAAGAATTGTTACAGATTATTTATTACGTATGCATCGCATCCAGTTCAGTCTCGTTACGAATTAATTGATTCATATTCATGTCTAGAACTGATTATGCAGTGGCTTTACTAAAGATAATTATATGCATGCATTTGTTGTGCAATGCATGTAAAAATGCATTCCAATTCTGCATCGAATCTCATTCATGCACTTGCATAAGATGCACATCCATTTAGAGATTAGTCGCACATATGTATCGCAGATTTAGATTTGGTCACTTCACTGGTCACAAATTCGCCAAGAAACAAAGTAGTCAACCTTTTACTTGTAGCCAATTTTGTACACTAATTTCGCTCACTGGGGCGTATGCAGTGCATGATTATGATTGGTCACTTCACTTCACTAGAAACGGTAACAACGCTGTCGTCGTACTTGACAAGTCCAATCAAATATGTGTCATGTCGTTTTTTTTAAATTAGCATAAATGCATCTCAACAGAGATGTAAGGTCACTCGTCTTCTAAACTAGTAAAATTTTAATTTGGAGCGTAATACTCGTAAAAATTTATGTCTAGAATGCACTTTTGCATGTTACATAATTTTGACATTGCAATTAAAAAATGTGCATTCGAATCGAAACCAAACAGCTTATTTTACAATTGCATTAAAAAATAAAAGTTGAAACAACTTTTAAATTAATTTCTGCCCATCTGCCACTTCTGCTCTTTTCTTTTCATTTCTTGTTAACAATGCCATGAAATGGACACGATTTTCGAAATTACTTATTTAATCCTCCTCCTAATCCTGCTGTCCCGTATTAATTTAAATATTTTAATTTATACGACTTTCTCTCCGCTTCCTCGCATCAAAAAATTTGTCATTATCGCGTCATCAGCACAGTTCATCTGCTGTTGTTTGCTTGCTACTACTACTAATTTGTTCACTCAGTCTATTTTTAACGAAGGAGGAACAATACCATTATCAGGACAAAACTGTACCGCACAACAAAACAGGATCCCCCCTGTCGGTATTTGAAACTTGAATTATGTACAATGGAGGTCTCCCCAAGTATGCTCTCCGATTTAGATGAAACTAGTGTCAATCGATCACAAATTTAGGTAATATGAAATTCGAAAATGATAGTGTGCACGTTTGGCAGAGATGTTTGCATCCGAAGAGGAGAAAATGCTCAGTGAATTTGGAAAAAAAATTTATCAACAACTTTAGGGCGCGTTTTTTACCTCTTCGGATGCAAATATCTCTGCCAAACCTGCACACTATCATTTTCAAATTTCATATTACTTAAATTTATGATCTATTGACACGATTTTCATAAAAATCAGAGTGCATCCGCTGGGAGACCTCCATTATTACTAACAATTTGTTACTGAACTGAAATGACGGGCAGGAAGTGGACGAGTTTATTTAAATTTTCTGTTCTCGTCGTCGTGATATAATAATAATCTTGTCCGTCATAAGGTTTTCCTTTTACGTGAAATACTAAATTAAAATCTACAAGTACGAATTTACACCCACGTAACGTGTAAGTAAATCTCGGTGGGCATAATAATTCTGCTTGTGATGATGACTGGCATTATCGCACTCGCTCATTTTTTATTGTAGTCATCTTGTCCAAAAACAACAAGTAATGTAATGCAATACAACACAACAAGTACTAATTGTTCCATTATTAGTGGCACAATTCTTACACGAAACATGGAACAGAATCCCATTCAGGATTGAAATCATCTCCAAATAAAAGCAAAACCTTGTTCAAACTGACAACGGTAACAATGCAAACATTCAAACGTAACGAGTTAACGAGAGGAGCATCACAAACTGAAGTCATCATTTGAATACTTACCATGAAATGAACGACCATTTTTTTATTCTCGATTTTGACAAGACTTTTACTTTTTATCTTTATCGCGATAAAATAAAATGATCAACGAGATCAACGAGACAGAAAATAAGGTGTTTGCAAAGTAAATACGGGAAATTTATGCAGTTTGTCAATCAATCAGTGTCTCTTTCTAAAATTATTCTGTTTCTATTTATTACGAACAAAAGTACAAAAGTGACCATAAATTTTAAGGAAAAGCACAAAATTTCATTCAGTACGACTCATCTTTTCTTCACATTTATTTACACGGTTTACGCCAACATACGTACATACGTACATACAAACGCAAGGATGATTTACTGACTGGGTTAGTTGGACACAGAAACGTAAGAGACCGTGAACTTGTACGTTTCAAATATTTATTTATACGGTAGCACATACTAAAATTGAGCAATTTTTAAAAGTACTTTATGTTGCACTTCTTCCTACTTTATCGTTAATTGAAAATGTATTTAGTGGCATGCATGTCATCGTTGGTAGAGATCTTTAATGGTGGTACATAATACCGTTTTTTTTAATTTTGGGGTATGAAACTTACCTGATGTTTATCGCATGAAATGATGAAGTGTATTTTTAATCCAATTATGATTCTGCTTACATGTGTATGTGTGGAGGAAGGGGTAGAAGATGTGTATACTTATTAAAATTTATTACCCGATGGAAATTGCAGTGGTGACCTTTAATTATTTTAAATTGAGTCGTTATAAATTTACATTATTATTCGAAAATTTTGATATGATGAGATTTCAAATTTCGGGTGGTTCTTCTCTTTTCATTGATACATTTGCAAATTTAGATTTTGCTTCACACACTTTTTTGCAATCTTTCTTACGCGAAACGTGACAATTTCAACCACCACGACCGTTATATTGCTGCTTATTTATTATTATTGCGCCAGGTGTGAGTGAGACATGCACGTTGTCCGAATTGGTCACACTTTTACCACCAGCTAAACGTACAAAAAGGTGTGTGGAATGGATTGGATGGAAATTATCGAAACCGAGCCGAGCCTAATCTGAATCTTAGCAGCCTGAGAAAAAAAATCGATTTTTGGATATCCCAAAATTTTTTAGAAAATGGGATAAAAAACAATCTGTACGTGACATTGAAATTTTTTTAAGGCGTGTGAAACTTATCGTTAAAATTTTGCCGGTATGGATGATAGTGAAATTCAAGTTCAATTGCACATTCATTGGTTGCACACTTCTGTTCTTCTTTTATCTATGCACACAAGACGCAATTTTCATCTCGGTTTGGATTGGAGTACATAAATTGAGGTGAGAACTTGTGTACTCACCTCAAGGAAAATAAAGTAAAATGCACACTCAATAACACACTTTATTGTGAGACAGATATGAAAATGAAACGAAAGCAAAATTAAGCAAGGATTCATTCCGTAAATATTTGGAAGTAAATCTTCACACGTAAATTGAATACAATTAAGGCTTGTTTGTTTTCCACGAATAAATAAATAAATAAATAGGACTGACATGAGATCAGATTTTCCCCACTTCTCACGGATGCAAAAATATTTGTAAGACATAGAAATGAAATATGCATGGCCTAATTTCAGGATTTTGGAGATATATTTTTTTCGGTTTTACAAGTTTTGGTTATTTTTACATTGCAACAAATTCTGAAAAATGTACCAAATGTCAAATGATCTTTTATGACGTACTTAACTGTTTAATAAGACATTTCGTACTCGGCGTTGATCATTGAAAATCCTGATTTTTGTTTATGTCTCAATTTTTTAAAAAGTCCAGATACGAGATAAAATTGTAAAATAAAATAGAATACGAAAATATAAAATATGCACGCTGGCCCAATTTTAAAATTAGGATTTTAAAAAATTCTGATTTTTTTAAAATCAAATCCGTTTGCTGGATCTTTTATGATTATTTTAACTGTTTTTAATAAAAATTTCATCCTCGGCGTGATCATACAGCTAATCCTGATTTTTATAAATGTCTCAGTCTCTGAAAAAAGCCCAGATACGAAATAAAATTGTATAATGAAACCAATCAGATTCTTACTTCTTACAAGTACGGAAATATAAAACATTCAAGCTGACCAAGTTTTAAAAGTTTTCGATTTTTTTGCTGTACTAATTTTGCTTATTTTTCCGACCCACTTATTTAAACTAAACTTTAATAAAAATTTCATCTCCGGCGTGATCATTCAACAAATTCTGATTTTTTCTAAATCTCCCAATTTCTGAAAATATTGAGATACTCGTCCATAGACAATTGCAAAATAAAACCTCGAATTCAAACTTCTCAATAAGTATTCTTCTCGCCAAATCTTGCTCATCAATTCATTCTCATTCCGTATTCCATTCCATTAATTGTATGACTGACTGAAGAACGAATCGAGGAAGGTGAACAATGGGACGCGATGCCTTTGCAGATACATAAATAAATTGATGATGGATTGGAAGCAAAGGGAGGAGGTAGCAAAATACACTCGCAGAAGTGCATACACAGATTAGTGAACAAAATTAAAATTGGGAAATTAAAATGAAAGCGATATTTATTTCAATATCCTGACGCCGACTAGAATAAAATGCCAGCCAACCAACCAACAACGCTTGAAATGCCTATTTCACTTTATTTCCTAGCAGAGTCGGTTAAAAAATACTTTGAAAAGAAATGAAGAAAAAGAGTTGAAATTATTCCTCTTGTTGGCAAACACATGTCGAAATTTGCGGCGATATTCTTCTCTTCATTTGTATTGATAAATGGCGATGCGCGATGTGAAAATATTTGGCAAATAAAAAAATTCTTTGAATTACTCACTCACACAGTTCGAATTCTGTCTTAATTGCGAACTGTGGCGCATGCAGCAGGCGGATTAAGAAAAAAATTCTGAATGAAAACGAAAGTCTGGGATAACTTCTCGCTAATTAAGGGACAATGTAGTCATGTTGGATGCGTGGTTGGTTGGGGACACAACTCGGTGGTCGAAGGTGTCACATGTTCCTTTTACGATGAGGAAGACGGCGTGGGGTTGAAATATTTTTACATATTTTCGTTTTCAATAAAGTTGACAAACTGTGTGGCTGGTGGGTAAACTTGACATCGAAAGAATGGGAAGAGTTTTGTAGAAAACCAAAAACCACCACACAATTCTGAAAATTTCGTGTTAATTTTGAGAGTAAAAGTGAAAAGGAAAATGAGTAATAATGATTTGATAATTATGTGTAAGCGGAAGGAAGTACTTGTCGTAAGAAGCACCTTCAACCTTGGGATTATTATGTAGATGCGAATTTATGCAAATTTATTGCATGACTGACATTCTGTGAACCTTCATTGTGACGACGATTTTTACGTTTTTTTCTCTTATTTTTTTACAGTGATATCCCCGACGCGAAGATATGCCAACTTTTTACTCCTCTCCACCGCCGTAACGGTGTTCTTATGCTTGTTCCCCGTCGCGCTAAGTCAGCCCCGACCACCCCCACCTCGTGGACCACACCCACCCCCGCCCAGCAGAGACGTCCCTCTCAGACTAACCCCGCACAAACTTCGACTTCATGACACCCCCCGATTCGCGAGAGAGTCTGCACCTCCCGGTAGTAAACGTGGTCCGTCCCCACCCAGAAACTTTAACCCGTTCCCCCGCCGAAATTCGGACGGGCCGCGAGACCTCGCCACCGCTGCGCAAACGCTGTATGACCTCCGTGGGTACAACATTCCTCTAGGCGGACAGCAAGAAACGTCGCGCTTTCTCCGAGAGAACGATCCCTTCACGTTCTCACGGTTTCAACCACGCACCAACGTGGACACACGCACCGCGCCGCTCGTCTTCCCATCATTCTATCAACAACAACAGCAAGAAACGACTTCCAAAAGACCCCAGCAACATCCCGTCCTCAACATATTTGGACATTCGCAACACCTCTCGCAAACAAAGTATGAACCTGCTGGGGGAAGTGCCAGCAGTACCGGAAATGGGAACAATAATATCAACAATAATATCCTCCAAGGTCAACCGCAGACGTTCCGACCGTCCCAAATCGACGTTGGTTTCTCCCGACATCAACACGACAACGATATTCGGGACGATTTGCAGACCAATTACAGAGCCGCGTTGCAATACGAGCATCCCGAACCGAACCAGTTGCAAGGCCGGCAAGTCCCACAGGCACAAGCGCAGACGCAAAACTTTGGGCAAAATCATCAATCCAAACAAATTCTGAATTACAGAGCGCCTGGATTAGAGAGTCAGAACCAAGTTCAGAATAATAATAATCAGGACAATAATAATCAGCAGAATCAGCAGAATAATAACGGGGGCTCCAGTGAAGAACCCTTCATCTACGTTTACGACGATGAAGACTATGACGAAGGGGAAGACGAATTCGTGGACAAGCCCCAACAGCAAATCAACACGAATCGCGTCACCACACCGGCGCCACGATCGCAGGTTATATTTCCAAATAATAATCAGCAACAATTGCCCAGTGCGAAACCTCTGATTCAAACGACACCCACACCCACGCCCATTTCTCACCACCACCACCAGCAACAACAGCCAGACTTGTACTCCTCCCAAGTTCACCAACCACAAAGTCAAAGACCTGACCCCTTCGCGCACTTTAACCAGTTTCCGCCCAAATTCACGCCCACAATCACGCCAACCCCGAACGTCGAGATTGTCCCGAGTTCGGAGAGGAAGCCTCCGCCAGATCAGAGCAACGCGGTCACACCAATTACAAAAGCGACGAACCGATTCGTTAACGATGACCGTTTCCGGAGACCACAAACGACTACCAGTCAGAATAATTACCAACAACCGCAAATCCAGCAGCAGTATTTTACGCAGAATAATAACAACCAGCAAACCCAGAGGCAACCTGCGTTCAATCAAGTTGTCAATTTGGAGGAGGAAGAAGAACAAGTTTACGAGCAGGACCCTGAAATTATTCAGAAATTGAATGGATTTCCGAATTATGAGGAACCCAGTCCGGAAAATAAGTTGAGACCGGTGAACACACTTGTTCCCAAGAATCGTGTTCCTCTCGAAGAGTTCGTGCTACCGCCGAACTTTCCGTTTCATGAGGACATTCCAGTGACGAGAGTCCCACTGCGGTCAACAACTGAGACGAGTAATAATAATGAGGTTAATAGTCAACATTCGAATCGGGGAGATATCACGCGACAAAATTACAGGTGAAAAATAACAATTAATTTAGAATGATTATAAATTTAGGGAATTAAAGTTTTCAAAATTTCAATATTTGCATTTTACGTGTCAATTTTAATATTTTTGAATTTATTTACAGACCTCCTCAACAGCAACAGCAACAACAAGAAGTGTCCCCAGCACCGCAACCACCTCAACAACACCGCCTTCGACCCACACCATCTGCCAGCCCTCCTCCTCCTCCCCCACCAACAAGAACGCGACCCACACCCACGCGCACCACGACACCCACAGCGACGCAAGATATCGATTCTGATCCTCCGAAACGTGTCCGCAATCGACCCCTTCGTCCCACCCCACCAGCAAATAAGATCCACACCTTCCCTCCATTCCCCACCACGAGACGGCCAACAACCCCAACAACAACCACCACTACGACGACCTTCCGAACCACCGCCGTCCCCAGAACCACGACCACCACGACGACGACCGAATCTTACGAGGCAGACTCGGACGAATATTATGAAGACGATTACAGCGAGGACTCTGCTGCTCCCAATTCGTTCGAACGACCAGTTTCTAAACCCCAACAGGTCAAACCTACCGCAAACAAGTCCCCACTCCGCCCAGACTTCAATAACAATAAAAATCGAAACCAGATTCAAATTCAGGAATTGCACTCTCCGAAAATAGAGGAACTTCCTCGCCCCGTTCCACAGCCGCCGCCACGACGCGTCGCCCGTCCTCAGCAACAAGTCACGTACTCCAGCACAACACCTGGCTCCAGATATCAGCAGTCCTCCCTCTCACCGACGGCAGGACCGAATAAGCGATTCAGAGAACAGTCCACCATTGAAAGTCCGCCTGCTGCATTCGTCAGCAAAAAGACGACGACAGGAAAGCCGTTGTACTACGCGGGGAAAATGTTGTCGAAAGAGGGCGGTTTGTATGCTGGACAGACCATTCCGCTGCATCACGTGTATGGCAAACCCGTCCCCAATGTCCCCATCAACTCGGTGTTTGACAGGATGCCGTCCGTTCTTGATGGACATGTCACGCGGGCCAGAGTGACGACGCAAGCAACGCCACAAGTCGTGAGTCCGTCGCATGTTGGTCAACAACATAACAGGATCCGGGTGAGAGATCGTGGTTTGGAGAGCGTCGTATCCTCATCGCCGAACAGTGCGAGGACAACGTCGACGACTACGCATAAGAATACGAGATTGATTCATCCCTCGAGAATCAGACCGATTACGAGCCACCAGGGTGAGCAGGATTTTATTTATTATAAATTAATAAGTTGGAAAATTAATTTTTTTACGAAATGAAACAATTAGGTTAAGAAATGTTTAAACAAAATAATTGAGGAATTATTTCTAGTAATATTTGACTGGACGAGTTTTGGTCAAGCAAGTAAATATTTGGAGCAATTTTTCTGCTCAAAATTAAGTAGATTTTAAGCTACCGTACATCAAAATGGTAGGAAGTCGAAAAAACAACACTTTGTCAGTGTGCAGAAAGTGTTTCGTGGCCTGTGGCCTGTGGGTTTGTTACATCTCTTGCACTGCAAAGCAAGCAACGCAAGAAATTCAGGGTACAAAAAAAATGCAAGGAAGTGTAAGAAATGTGGGCCCCATCCACCCACGCGCGGTATGAAGTATAGCGACGGGACGTAGTTTCTTGCGTTTTGCATTTTTTGCAGGTCAAAATAACTGCAAGAAACCACTTTCTTGCCCGTTATTTCTCTCAAGTGGTTACTCGCACCCGAAACACTGTATTAAAATGAATAAAACGCCGGAATCTAATGTCACGAATATTATTTTATCATAATCTAGCAGCACCACCACCCGCCCCACCCACGGAAAGGGAACCCGAACGTGAAGCAGTCCGGCCTCGACCGAATAAACCTCGCCCACGCACAACCACAACGACGACAACCCCCACTCCTGAAATATTTGAGGAAAAGGAGGAGGAAAATCTATCCGTCCCAATTAACCCACCCCCACCTCCGAGACGCCGGAAGCTCCGACCAGGTCAGAAAAAGCTGCGACAACAACTCCTCCAAAAGCAGGAACAATCCGTCTCAATTTCTCATTCGATTCGAGAAAATGAAGACGAAAATGAAGACGAAGTCGATCGGCCAGAACCACCACGAAAAAATCTGAGACCAAATCTCCACCGGCCAGTTAGACCACAACCACAATCAGTCACATCTGCCCCCATCGTGCAAGTGCTGCAAAGTCAGTCGGTCTCATCGACAGAGTCATCTTCTCCCTTTGCCACGGCCAAACAAGTCAGACCCAGACGACCACGACCCCAACAACAAGTCCAAGTTTTGCAAAGTACC
Source organism: Folsomia candida (assembly GCF_002217175.1). NCBI lineage: Eukaryota > Metazoa > Arthropoda > Collembola > Entomobryomorpha > Isotomidae > Folsomia > Folsomia candida. Next base: position 981,930 of record NW_019091200.1, on the reverse strand, counting down.
AGCGAACGGAGCGAAGTTGATCAGCAAGATCAAGAAGAAGACGTCGTTCCACCACCACCACCGCCCCCACCACCACAACCACGACCTCAAAAACGGATTCGACCCAGACCACAAAAATTACAACCAAAATTGCAATCAGAATTTTCCGAGGTCATCTCAAAATCTGTGAGCACTCAGGCCTCCTCAAAAGTCGGGAGAAAACCGACCGAAGCACCGAACAGATTCAGCAGCAGGTTCCGGGATGCCGAATCTCCACCCAGCGTTTCGACCTCGACGTATTCCTCCGTCTCAGAATCGGACGATGACGACGAGCCCCAAGAACAACAGTCTCCTCCACCCCCTGGACTTAAGCATTTCTCTCCACCACCAAAATCTAAGCCGAGACCTTCCTTTAAACCGCCCGTCAAGCCGGCGTCACGCCCAACGGCTGCCCCACTCCAAGGTCTCAAGCCTAACAATAAACGGATAAAACCTGTACAAAAACCGCAATCACAGCCAATCGGCGAGTCGGACGATGACCTTCCTCCATCCATCCGCTTGAGTGCGAAGGACGTCGTCCTCAACCGCAAACCCGCCCGAAGGATTCCACCCGGCTCTGCATCAGACAGACTTAAAGCACTTGCCGAACGGAGAAAGAAAATCGCAACGCCGCAAAGTTATCGCGAATCTTTGAAAGACGAGGAGGACGACGAGGAGAACAATAAAGGACAGGATGAGAACAATAATAAAGGACATCGTACCTTACGAAGAAGAAAACTGTTGAACAATGGAAATGGGGCAAATGTAAATAGGAATGAGGAAAATGAGGAGGAAATTTTACCCCCAAAATTTAAGAAACCTTTGCAGCAACAACAGCAACGTCGTATCGTCAAGAAACAACGAATTGTTCGCCCTAAACCAGTAGTCGTTCAAGAAGCAGAAGACGATGACGAAGAACAGGCTGAAAGTCGCCAAGAGATCGAGCATGACGTCGACGATGAGGAAAAACAGCCCGAGTTCCAACAGCAGAACAAGAGAGAAATAAAACACTCCTCGCCCCTGCAAAAGAACAGACCACAGAGTGAGGACGTAACCGACGACGAGGACAAAGAATACGACGCCGCCCCGTTGAGAGAACATCAACGACCCCGAAAACTTTCTCAACGTGCCTACGAGCGAGTCCCGGCGGAAGTCACGTCCGACGAGGCGAGATCCGTCCTTGGGATCGTCATCAATCAGAAGGAGGAGGACAAGCCTGCCCCACACCAACAATATGTCGACGAAGATGACTACGAAGGACATCCAAGTCATCACTCGGAGCAAAAAATATCCACTGAACCTTCCTCAACTACACAAACATCCAGTTCGACGGCGTCCTATGACGATGACGGTGACGATGAATACAGTGGCGACAAACAAGTCGCCATCGTTTCATCCTCAACCACGTCAACTTCATCGTCCTCCTCCACCGAAGCACCAGAACCTTCGTCCACCACTTCCGCCTCGTCGTCTACGACATCTTCACCCACTGAGGCATCCACGACGGCGGCCTACCTGAAGGCACGACTCCGACCGAACAAAAAACTTTTGGCGTCACTTCAACCAAAACTGTCGTCGGCGCAACAACGCGACAAAAACGAGTCGACCAGATCCACAAACCTTTCCAAACTTTTAAAATTCCGAACTTCCGCTTCAACTTACAGCCCAATTTCTAGTTTTAATACAAAAATCTTCACAATGGCGACAGAAGACCCCAGCCTACCGTTGGAGGATATGTTTTCAAACGTTAACAAATCTTAAGAATATATTACGTTTAAAATAATCTTTATTTGGGGTAAAATGCAGAATCTTTGTTTCTACATGTTTAGAAAATAACTTATTTTTATATTTTGATAATAAGTAAGAAAAACTTTTTCCCATGCACTTTAACTAATCATGATGATCGCCATAATATTTCATATTTTGTATACATATTTTTACGCATAAATAATTAAGCACTTTTTGTTACTGTTTTTTAATATAATTTTTTTTCTTCCGCACGATACTTGCTACTGGAGTAACCTGCTTATATTTAGGTCAAGATGATGTTAAAAGTTAGCGATTTAAGGCGACTGACAAAAAACGTACTTTAATTAAGTCCATATTTTTTTTAGTTATGATGGTTTTTGTAGATACGATATTTTAATTATTTGTATGAAGTGGTGAATGACTGATTAATACGTACATACTTATTATTGGTTAATTGACTTGTCGTGTGGTTAGCTAGTAATTAATTATGTAAGTAGTTTATTTAGTTAGTAATGTATGAATTATGGATTATATGTATTTAGTTTGTTACGTATAAACTTGTAAAATGCAATGATTTTATATCACGAAATAAGTACGACGTATTGGAATGAATGGAATAAATAAGTTTGCGTAATGATTTGGTAATTTCGTTGAATAATAATACTGTACTTTATTATTAGGATTAAAATTTCAGAGACGGTCATAACGAAAATTACAAATGCATAGTATTCGGAAAGGTCGTATACAGTTTGAATATTTAGCTGCCGTTGCACTAACGATTTTGCACAAATTTGCATTGAAACTAGTAAATTTTAGATATGTATATATTTCAGGAACAAAAATTATGTAGGTACATATTTGTTCAGCCAGGTAATCAAATAGTTAAGGTTGTTAAATGCACTTATATATAATCTGACGTCAATTCGGACTCGATTTGTGTCAAAAAACGGAGAATAAAATCATGCAAGTATACTTCTGCGTCTTTCGCGGTGACGATGACCTCCTCCTCGTTCGGCTTATCCGTCGTGTCATATCCCAGAACAGCTATATTCGAAATAATACTGAAAGCAAGGCACCGAATGCCGCAATGTCGAGCTGCAATGATTTCTTGAACCGTGCTCATTCCTTGCAAGTCAAATAAAAGAATGTATCATTAAATATACATATTTCAATTCACTAATGTCAATGACTTTAAGTACCGATCGCGTCAATTCCCATCATTTTGAACATTCTCAGTTCCGCCGGAGTTTCATAAGCTGGACCTCCTATCATCCCGTAGACGCCTTCCTTCATCACCCTCCCCATCTTCATGTCCTCCCCGATTTGCTTGGCGACTGTCCTGAATTTCGAGTCGTACGCGTCATTAAGGGCTGTGAAACGTTCGCCAAACCTAATTTTATAGGTTTGAGATTAAATTGTCTGGAATTAGGGCGAATCAGATCGTATTTGTATCTAATTACGCAGGATCATTCGGTCCTCGGAGTGGAGAGACGCCAGCAAAACCTGGGAAGTTGACGTGATCCTTGATGATCATTATGTCCCCCATGCGAAAGTCGTAGTTGAGTCCTCCCGCAGCATTCGTCACTATGAGGACTTTAACTCCCATCAGTTTGAACACTCTGGTCGGCATTGACACCTGAATATATATACCACGATTACACATAGTTGACTAATTAATTTCTTAATTGATCAAGCAGATTTCTTTATTTAGTAAATAATCAACCGAGGGGAGATATGCATTTACAAATCGCTGAAATACTCCAAAAACTCCAAAATATTTACGAAATGTGTACGAAAAAAATATAAAGTATTTCTGAATGTAATGCTCTGTATTTGTTTGTGGTAGAATTTCTGTAACAAAAAAATTTCGTCCAGCATTGTTGAAGTATTTACAAAATGCAAGTGTTTTTGAAAAAAAAGTCTAAAGGATTCGCTTATTTTTCAATGCATTTATATCTCTGAAAACCTAGAAACATTTTCCAATATGTGAAAATATTCTGAAATTTTTGCGATCTATGCGAGTTAGGGAACACACCCACAAAGATTGACCGTCGGTCGTCATCAAATGACAAAATTGAAAAGAAGTACATATCCGTCCTCTGAAAGTCAATTACCGTCCACGCAGAGTACCCCTCGTACAAGTGGAACCTGCCCTGCATGCAGATCACAGGAATGTTGGCGAGCTTTCCAATCGTCATCACGCCTTTGTGACCGGGCGCCGTGGACTTTGGGAAGTGAGGAATGTCGCCGTACGGGACGCGCACGCCTTCGCTCGCGTCCACCTTTTCTCCCAGCGACCCTAATCCAGATCCACAAATGATTGCCACCTTTGGCCGCAGACTGGTCAACGAGAGCAGGTAATCGCGACTTTCTCCGAGTGCCTCAGCACCGTACTGGCTGCAAAAAATATTGGCCATTCTTTAAAAAAAATACTTAACTACTGTCAATACAAACAAGTTCTGATGTGGACTGAGCAAAAAAAAAATCAGAAAACACGTCCAAAATATATTAACTAGCTGCATTTCCATAAATTATGTATTATTTTATTGCTCACCCAACTCCTTCATAGCCAGCTTCGCAGATTTTGAATTTCTTGCAGCAACTTTCTCCCTGTGAGTTATTACCGTTGTCGTGTGTGGTGGTGGACATGTTTATCCAATCCACTAATTGACGAGAGGCCACAGATAACGGAGGAGGATCAAGTCAAAATTTCTGGTTTGGTGGAAAGGAAACACCTTGAAGGAAACGTGCCACCCGGCTTTTATTGATCCAGTGCTGTCGAGTATCGATTTCTTCTACAGGTCGCTTAATACATACACTCGTCATCAGAAAATTTGTAATTTTTATCCTAAGTAAAACTATTTGTCAAAAAATAGTTTATGAATCTGTGTGACCGTGTTGTAGTTATAAATGCGCTAAAAATGCGAGTGCATGGAAATGGAAACGTACAAAAAAAATAATTAAATCCAGATTCCAGACTGGTTTACCTGAGGTAAATTAAATTAGTCACCTCTCAGCTGCAAGTTCCTTTAAGCTCAGACAGATAACAGGTTCGTCTCTGTATCGTTATAATTGTGAACTCCTATCGAATGTCTGGTCGTTCACATTGGTGATAATGGCAATGAATTGTATGAATATTCATCAGTGCATATGTACATGTACACATGTAATTATCTAAACCATGCTGATGCTCCGTTATTTTGTCAGTCAACAATTATGTACATGCTTATTGTCACGTAGTGAAAAAATCTAGCGCATTTACTAACACGCAATATCTAAGATGTACATCAGTCAGGAAATAGCAAGTTTTGTTCATGTAGTTTGTTTATTTTGTGGTTGACGCATGACGCGCATCAAGCAGTATCACCTTCCACACGAATTATTTCGGCATGAAAAACCATAAATTGTTTTTCTACATCTGTAGAAAGGATGTTAAATTTGTATATACACTTCTATTTGATGGAAATCAACAATAATGCGCGTTAAGGAACGTTCATAAAATACCTAACACAGTGGAGACGCTGTTGCGGTACAAGCTAAATTGCGCCACATGTTAAAAAGGGAGTGTAACTCGCTACATGGGGAGGGAGGGGTAAAAATCCCCAATTTTGCGTTACGTATTTTATGAACCTTATTACAGATTACAATTTGGTCGAAAATATGTCCCAACTAATGTACTCGTTCCAACCGAGAATGGCATATCTAAATTTCAATTTCGCCAACTTGTCAAGATCAAGATCCATTCCGTTCCAGGAGAAGGTTCGCTCGTCTTTAAAAATTAAGAAATTTCTTTGTCCTGGAGAAACGCCACAATTCTGTAGCACTTGTTCCATCTCGTTTTCAAATTGTGTCGTGTTTCGTCGTTCAAATCCTTGCATCAAAATCCAAGTCGCATTAGTTTTCAAAATATTTTTCAGCAAGGTGTATTGAACTCTGTTATTCGATGGCGGTTCGAACGCTGCGATGTGTTTCACATTGGGAAATATTGTTTCGAAATTTTCTACAATTTTCCCATCCAGTGGGAACGACAACCCTACAGTTTCTGCATTAACGGAATAATCTTGTTTATCATATTGAACATCCACGACGTCCCCGATTGCCAGCGTTTTTACGGTTTTAGGAATTCGGGACAAGTTCAGGGTGGAATTTCGAAGTTCAATGTACAAATCTGTCAGTGACGTTGCAGACTTGAAAAAAGTGTGAATATCGCCCCCCGTAATGTTGACACGGTACAAGTTCAAGTACTGAAGCGAGGTTGGAAACGACTTGACGGACACGACGCACTCCGTCATCGTCAAGTGGACGATTTTTAAATTATTTCTTATCAACATGCGGAGCAACTTATCGGCAAATGTGAGACCCAAGCTAACTTCCCACCCATCATTGACCTTTGAACTTTTGCGGTAGGAAATTACAGTCCATCCATCAACCCGAATGGTGACTTGTACTCGGTCAGTGACCAGTTTGTCGCCAAGATTGGATTTGAAACGCTTAGGATTAGATTTATCCGTAGTATTGTAAAACAAAACTCGCATGAGCCACTCTTCACTTATCATTTTCATGTAGTCCGTGTACTGGTTGCGAAATCCGATGTCGAGGTCTAACTGAAAATCAGACAGCATGGGCAACCTGACATTGACACCAAGAGTAAAGTTCCAGGGTGAGGACGCTCCTCGAATTTTCACCCTTTCAAGCTTTATCGATTTCAGAGTCTGAAAAATTTGTGGGTTTGTTTGCAACATTTCGGTAAATATTTCCGGGCTGAGGGTGACATATTTCAGGATAAGTTCGTCCACTGGTTTATTTTCAGTTTGAAGGAGGACGTCATTCACGCTCAAATCGAGATAAGAAAATGCGTCGCCTTCAAGGATAATAATTTTTGATGATTTTGTCTTAGCTGCTCCGTCATTTTTACGGGTTTGTGAAAGTCCCAAAATTCCGGGTGGTGGTGTGTCCTCGGAAATTTGTGAATTTGATGAATCAAACTTTACTATAGCTGAAAATAAATTTTTACGTATTTAGGTACATAAAATTACATGATGAGTAATTATTCTACGTTTACCAAAAAGTGCTGCAACGACTAACGTAGTAACAAATGCAGATCTAAGAATCTGAATCTGCAAGGATTTGTTCCTGTAATTAATACTTGGAATATTAATCGTGATAAGAATTTGTCAATTCATTTGGGCTTTATCATACCGATGAATGATGTAAGTTTCAGGTCGTCTCAAGAGTAGTGCCATCATGGAACTTGCCCACTTTCTTTATTTATATTTAACAAACTCTTGTACAACAAATCCAAATCATGACTACAAATATTTTGTGCAGTTCAACATGCAACCAATATTTTAATACATAAATCAATAATAGGCCTATTTTATGGTCCATCTACCTAAATATAAATAAAACTATACACGTAAAACATCTCCTCAAGGTGACTCGCAGTCACGATCAAACTTTATCCCTGCGAGTTTAAACAACTTTAAAACGATACATAAGTACGTTATACGAATGAACATCCTTCTGGATAAACACAATAGAACAGCGTGCATGCAATTTCAGGATACAATTGACAAAATCTTTCTACTATGGTGTGTGTGTGACTGGGAACGTGTTATGTCACTTTCGTTCTTTCGTTCATGGCACAAAAAACCGGTATTTATACAACACAACTGGATCAAAAACTTGGAGCAGTGTAGGATGCATCAAATATTTAAAATCCGTAATAATTTTTGAGTTGTTTAGAATACAATTGTCAACAAATCTCAAACGTAGACCTATAGTATTTACTTATATAAAATATAGCATTTAAACTCCGATAGTAATTTTTAGTAATAATTCTAGTCTCACACTTTAGTCTTATGTTATTCTCACTTTAGTCTCATTCTAGTTGCATTTTAGTTTAATTCTAGTCTCACTTTGGTCTCACTTTAGTCTCATTCTAGTTGCATTTTAGTTTAATTCTAGTCTCACTTTAGTCTCATTCTAGTTGCATTTTAGTTTAATTCTAGTCTCACTTTGGTCTCACTTTAGTCTCATTCTAGTTGCATTTTAGTTTAATTCTAGTCTCACTTTGGTCTCACTTTAGTCTCATTCTAGTTGCATTTTAGTTTAATTCTAGTCTCACTTTGGTCTCACTTTAGTCTCATTCTAGTTGCATTTTAGTTTAATTCTAGTCTCACTTTAGTCTCATTCTAGTTGCATTTTAGTTTAATTCTAATCTCACTTTAGTCTCACTTTATTCTCACTTTAGTCTCATTCTAGTTTCACTTTATTCTCACTTTAGTCTCATTCTAGTTTCACCTTATTTATTACTATTACTAATCACTTGTAGTCAGTAAGTACAAAGTACAAATAGGATGATATAAACACAAATTCACAATATAATTAAAATTCATAGTACTTTTAAATGTAATAAATTTCGTTAAGTTTATCCCCTTTTGGGAGGGTTCCTAAGATTGACGCTACGTTGCCACGTTGTACTGTGATACTGAGTCGTTGGATGAGGAAAGTTGTAGAGCGTCGTTCTCCAGTCGCGGTGGTTATCCTTTGTCCAATGTCTTTAATGAAAGTTAACCCTTCCTGTCCCCATACTCCCGACGTCTCAATTGCAACGGGCACAAAAATGAATCGGTCCTGGAGAAAAGCGTAATATTTTTTCTTCTTATCTTCTGCTTTGGTGGCCGCAGCGCCTTAGTGGCGAACTGTGTTAGGGAGATGACTAGGGGCAAAAGTGTCCACACAGGTGAAATCCCACAGCAGGGATCTTCCTCTTGCCCAAGGGACGAGTGTCAAACCGTCTGGGTGTTTCCCATCTTGTTTGGAGCATCCGGTCGGCTCAAGAATGCAGGGTACTTCGGCGGAACGGAGCGCCCTTGCAATCACATCGTTGGCCGCGCCGTGGCGGGACCACCTACCAGCACATCGTCGGCAACTGAGCCCGTGATAGCCACGCGAAGTGACTTGTGCTCCGCAGGGGCAAATGTGGGGTTGACAAATGTCACAGCCAAGTCGAAGGGAAATGGCGATACGGAATGATTCGTCAGGGAGATGGGTCCCAAGTTGAGGTGACGGGAGGGCGTTGAGCCAGGCGCCAGCATATTTGTCACGTAGTGCATGATGGCGGGCGGTGTCTTCAGGAGTTGTAGCGTCCATCAAGAGCTGGGACAAAATAATGTCCAGAATTGGACGCTCCCATGCAGTCTGGACTCCTCTGACGGTTTCGGGAGGCAGTTCCGCGGGTCCAAAGGCAGACCATTCATCCTCTCCTTCTTGCATGGCGATATCAGTACCGTGTAAATAAACCGGAAGGAGACGTTCCATGTGGGGTAAGACGCTGTGGACGGACGCAAGAAAGCATGGTATCGCCACATCCAAAGCATGTCTAACTCCCAGGCCGCCTTCCTTCACGGGTAAAGATGACTGAATCCAAGCAGCATCAGAAAGAGAACAATTTAGGATCGCCTCCAGCGTGTTCTTTAGAATAGCATCATAATTACTGAGAGCGTTTAACTTTCTCCATGTAGGGGCGCAGCGGAGAAAATAAATGAGACGAGGAATGGAAATCGAAGCGCGAAGGAGAAAGAAAGCTGAGTGAGAGGAAATCTTGAAGAGACGTTCGGAGAAAGCTCTCAACTGTTCAGTTTTGGTTGTCAAAATCATCTCCATCGACTCGTTGGTGAGAGGGGCGCCGAGAAGCATTGCGGTGTCGGGGGACATCAATTGAATACCGGGAGCAGCTTGCTGGAATTGGAGGAATATGTCGTTAGCGGTGTCGCAGTCCGCCCCCAAAATCCCCAATTCACATTTGTCACGATTCAAGTGAAGTCCGACTTCTTCACCCATCCTTGCAATGGTCTCAAGTGCTATCAACACTTTCTCCGGAGTGTCTGCAACAGTTCCATCGTCGAGATACCACACGTTAAGCTCAGTGTCTAAAGCTGCGATGATGGGGTGAATCACGAGAGAAAAGAGGGAGGGGCCCAATGGATCTCCTTGATGGCAGCCTAGCAGAGACGGAAGTGGTATGGTGCCATAGAAGAGTGAAGACGGGTTGGCGTAACACTGAGATATAAATGGAAAAATTGAGGGAAAATGATCCCGAACAGCGCGGAGAAGAGTGTCCCGGCGTATCTCGTTGAACGCGTTCCTGAAGTCAATTTTCAAGAAAGCTTTAGGGGTGTGATGGGTGTGGTTATAGTAGACCCGAGCTGTGTGCGCCAATTTCTGCACCGTTTTTGATGCCCACTCCTAATTGATGTGGAGAAAAGTGGTTAATCAGTTGAGGGGTGATCCGAGACAGAACTACTTTGGCTGCAAGGCGACGCCACGAATTACCAACGGCAATGGGTCTAATTCCCCCTGACTTCTTCTTTAACGCCGTGAGCGACGCCCCGTAGAACAATGGGCAGATATTTTGAGGGATTCCACCGTTGAGAATCAAGTTGAGGAAGGCACAGATGGCTTCTTTGAGGTCATCACCATTTCCTTGACTGCATAGGTCCTTCAGAATCTGAGGCCGCATTCCGTCAAGACCACCTGCCGATCCTGGAGGGAAAGTTGAGATAGCTTTCAGCACCTCGTCCTCAAGTACTGGCATTACTAAAAGATCCTCTGGTGGTGACGGGAAATTGGTTGGTTGTGGGTGAGGTGGGTGTTTAGTGAGCAAGGCAGATAGAGTAATGTCATCATTGGGGGCAATGGTGTCATCGGAACATGCAAGACGAATTGCTCCGCGAATATCGCCATCCGCAAGTTTGGCCTCCACTTTCTTTGCGGTTGCATCATTTGTCGATTTAGTCGCTGATGGCCGAGGCGGACGCAATTGTGGGATGAAGAAATTGGAGTCCCATTCAGCAGTACGATTCTTGACCCAAGTGGTCAAATTCTTGACTTTGTCGGCTTTCTCGGGGACGGCAAGTGTGGCATATGTAAATAGGAGAAGCTTTCTCCAACTATCTTCCTCACCAGACTCGACAACCTCCTTTAAAAGTTTGGTAAGGCAGTTGGCGACAGCCATCCTAGCACCTCGAGGTACCCTCCGCAAAGTTGGTGTGGTCGTCTTGAGGCCGGCAAGGATGTCACCTAAATTCATTCCAGCTTGTTGCTGGGGTTCTGGCGTCGGCGCATCTTTCCACTGGATGCCCTCATATAAGTTGTGAGAATTGCCCCTCGAGCCTATGCGACGTGTTTTAATGCTGGGAAATGCAGATTTAATAAATTTCCCCAAGGTGGCTTGAGTAACTCCTGGATTTCCGGACTCGATTATAAATGTGGAATATTGAGCAAATATTTCGGTCTTGCTGATTTGTATTTTTGTTTGTGTATTGGGGTCGACAGAAACTAGGGATTGCTGTATCCACTGCTTTGCTGCTGCTGCTATTTCTTTCTTACTTAACCCAGACGTTGTAAGATGACAAGATGAAGTGGGTATGAATTGTGTTTGTGTGAGGAGAGTGACGCATCCTGGGCAAAACCAATCTTCATCTGGAACGACAATTAGTGCAACACATTTCAGATGATACCACTTTGAGCATTGGTCGCATAGTATCCAGTGATCTCCTGTAACGGTACTTGCTCCCGGACATGTTGGAATCGGGCAGTGGTCAGTTTCGATCTCTTGGTCGATTATTTCTTCTCGATTGGCTTCATCATCGTCCTCGTCATTTACTCCAGAAAAATTGGGATGGATAGCAGTTCGAGTTGTAGGGTTGTGATAATTTAGGTTCGACATTGACCTCAATTTTTTGTGTCTTTCGTCATCGCCCCCGCTATCGGTGTTTCACCTCAGTTTCACCTCAGTCTCACTTTAGTCTCATTCTAGTCTCACTTTATTCTCACTTTAGTCTCATTCTAGTCTCACTTTATTCTCACTTTAGTCTCATTCTAGTTTCACCTCAGTCTCACTTTAGTCTCATTCTAGTCTCACTTTATTCTCACTTTAGTCTCATTCTAGTTTCACCTCAGTCTCACTTAAGTCTCATTCTAGTCTCACTTTATTCTCACTTTAGTCTCATTCTAGTTTCACCTCAGTCTCACTTAAGTCTCATTCTAGTCTCACTTTAGTCTCACTTTAGTCTCTGAGGAGTCAATTTGAGACTGCAATTTTTTTGGTGGTGCGATGGGGATGCCACCTCGCAACTTGGAGCAGATGTAAGATTTGAAGGTGCCGGTATTTGAATAAAATTGTAACCTCATTTTCATTCACACACCAGACAGTCACAGTAGTCACACACTTTCACTTCTCACTTCACTTTTTAATTCCTAATTTCCTCAGCTGCTGTTTGTTAGTGCTGTCACTACTAAATTATTTCAATTTGAAATTTAAGAGTTGTTAAATTTCCAGACTATCATTAGAAAATTTGTGTGCTTTCCTAAAATTGCTGGTGTTCCAAGATCTCGACTTAAGTTATTGCTGTAAAAGGTAAAGTAAAATTTGTAAATTTTCAGAAAATCTGTTGCGTTTTTTTATTTACACTATTTGTAAGCTTTTTTGAAATTTTAAGTGGTGCGATGCGGGCTATAATTTAGGAAATTGCTGTAGAAAAAGCTGCTAGATGTTGGATTTAAATTCTTTGTTTTTATTTATTTTTAATTTTAATATGTAGGTCACTGTTGAGCCTCTTGAACTCGCAAGGTTAACGGTCAGTGAAGGAAATTTCTGTTTCGAACAATCATGGCGGACGACGATTGGGGTAAAATTTAAATTCGTTAAAAATTTTTAATTCCAGATTGTTATGCACAGGTGTTTAAAATAAAAATAGTAATAACAACTTTGATTTCTCTTTTAGAGAGTAGAAACTTTGAAGAGGAAGACCTTTCAAAACTAAAAGCAGTAAAACCTCCCGGAAAAGTGGATAAATGGGATGGCGAAGATGAGGAAGAACCTGTCAAGGTAAGCTAAACAGTGAGTTTTAAACACTATTCTTATGAAAAAACTGTTAGAAAATTCTAATGTGAACTATAATTAATATTCAGGACAATTGGGATGATGACGAAGAAGCCAAAAGTGCTGCGGCGCCTGGCGGTGCAAAGTCAGCCGCTGAAGCCAAGAAGAAGAAACGACTCCAAGACGCAATCGCTGAGAAGGAGGTCTGTTTGGATTAACCCATAACTTATTTATTTTTGACACGTTACATAAATAAATAAACTAAACGATAATTCCAATTTTGCATCATTCAGAGGAAAGCAGAGTTACAACGGTTGGAACGAGCCAGGGCCAATATGACGCCTGAAGAACTTGCGGCAGAAAAAATCCGCCAACAAAAACTCCAAGAGGAAGTTGAACTCGCCATGGTCAAAAGCACCTTTGGTAATTATTATTACATTTTAAAGGGTGACGGTAATTTATTGAAGTAGCAACAAACAATCCACTCATTGGAATGCTATTTTTGCTGCCCAGGGTCAAACGAGGTTGATGTTGTCGATCCGATGACGAAAGATGATTTTGACGCCCTGCGCAAGAAGATCATTGGTGATTTGAGGAAATTTGAGAAGCGAGTACCCTTTGAGGATTTTCTAGAAGATTTTATTCAAGATTTATGTCTCTCGTTGCCTTCCAAACGTCTAAAAAAAGTCAAGGCCACCGTAGAAGCCTTATACTTTGAGAAAAACAAGGCGGAGAAGGCGACAACCGCGACGAAGGGGAAGAGGACAGGTGGAAAGGTTAAACTCACAGTGGAATCAGATATTACAAATGTCGAAGTTGGCTACGAATTAGATGATTACGATGACTTTATGTGACAGTGTGTTTATCAACATAATTCAGCAACAGCAAAAGTCAATGTCAATGTCTGTTATCGAGTTTCGCCGTCGTCGATAAAGCAATCGCTAACATATATTATTATTCCGGCTGGTTCATTATTAATACAAATAAGAAACGTTAATTATTCAAATAATTTTTGCTAATGTTCAAAAACTGCAAAGTTTCATTTGTTGAGTGAATTATGAGAAATTAAAAGTGGTTATAATAAAAAATACGGAAGAGAATCCTACAGCTTTGAATTTGTTTTAGCAAATTTTTATTTGACTGATCATGCATTTGTATAGTCCAATCCAGGATTAAGTATCATGTAGGACTTCCCTGTTCCGTGGGACGGTTGATGGTTGAGCAGATTCGTTTGGGGGGGAAGAGGTCATTGAGGAAGTCGCCCATCTGGCACAGACTGACGCCGACTTAAGAGTGCGGGATGCCGCCAAGAGGTTCCTTCTCAAGGGGAAGGAGGGGGGACAGATGCACGAACAACTCACCCTTAGATCTAACAGATTCCAAGGGCTACTCGCCAACTAATAATATATTAAACCCTGAACTAATCATCCAAGGACTACAGCCTAAAAATCAATAATCTATGTATCTTGTATTGGATTTATGTATCGACAAATGTAGAGCACTACAATATCAGAAAAAATATGCCAGTTGGTTCTTCTTCAAATATTATAATACTAATTGGGGGAATACGTCCACTCCTGAACCATACACACCTAAAAACATTCAGTCATTATTATTCCAGGAGACAAAAAACATTTAAAAAACAATGATAATAATCCAAACCAGTATGTGTGAAGATGATGATGGAGAATTAGCTCAATAATAAAAGTACCTTATTCGATAATGCAGTTATCTTTGTTGCTTCATGATGTCTCACTTTGTCCTCTCGTCTCATAATATTCATCATGATGAAATTGTACGTACGGCCGTACAAATGGCGAAATCTGGTTGAAACGTAGTTTGTGTAACGTCGCATGTCATCTAGCGTTTGCTTGGTTTACACACATTGAGGATTTTGTGAATCATCTGCTTCGTAATAATAAACCCATAAGAACACCCACCGTAGAATGGATGATTAATTAATGGAAGAACAATCTCTCGTTAACAAAACTTTTAACACCCTTCAAGACCAGGACACCTTACGCATTATCTTCTATTCTTATATTGCCATATTTGTTTCCGTTATAACTTTGTCTGTCCTTGGAGCTACACTTTGGGAACATTGGAACCGACGAACAAAATAGGTAACCATTTGCTTATAATTTTTGTATTTATTTATGACTTATCTATCATTACTTTTTATACAGAGAACGACAACAACGGCACCACTAATAAACGCAAGAAAAACAAAAAACAAAATTAATACCAGAGTGAACGATTGAGTTTAAACCTCTCCATTCTCCATTAGTTCAGTTTGCGAAAGTTCGTAAATTATATAAACAAAATAAGTAAGAAGAAATGGCGACCCGAAAGAAAGTGCTCCTCAAAGTTATCATCCTTGGGGATTCTGGCGTCGGGAAAACGTCCCTCATGAATCAGTACGTCAATAAAAAGTTCACAAATCAGTACAAGGCAACGATTGGAGCTGATTTTCTCACTAAAGAGGTCATGGTCGATGATAGGCTGGTCACCATGCAGGTAATATATATGCAACATAAAATAAATTGACCTTTGTACTTGCACAGTCATTAATCTTGAAAATGTGTCTAAATTGCAGATTTGGTAAGAACAACTACACTTATTCAATTCAACACTTTAATCGTGTCGAAAGTTTCGAGCAATAATGTAAATCTTTGTAGGGATACTGCTGGTCAAGAACGATTCCAATCTTTAGGTGTGGCCTTTTATCGTGGAGCTGATTGTTGCGTGTTAGTTCATGATGTTACTGCCCCCACTTCCTTCAAATCACTGGACTCATGGAGGGACGAATTTCTCATCCAAGCCTCACCCAGAGACCCGGATAATTTCCCTTTCGTCCTTCTCGGAAATAAAGTGGACCTCGAGAATCGTGCTGTAATTGGCTAAACTTATTTAACAAATCGTTAATATCAAAATTCCCGTGCCAGATCTAATATTTTCTATTATATTCGTCGTCAGGTTCCTCAAAAGCGTGCAATGCAATGGGCCGCCTCCAAAAACAATATGCCATATTTTGAAACGAGGTATTTGGATAAAGTTTTATGGTCCACTTTAATGCTACCTTAAGATTTATTATTTGTTTTTATGGTTTCAGTGCTAAGGAGGGGATCAATGTTGAACAGGCATTTCAAACTATAGCAAAGAATGCCTTGGCACAGGAAACAGAGGTCGATATTTATAACGAGTTCCCAGACCACATCACCATCAATCCAGATTCGAGAAATGTTCGCAATGATAACTGCTCTTGTTGAGCATAGATAAGCTTATGAAACCCAAAAAAATACTTATAAACGTCTTCACTCGCTAGATATAAATATATTAATTAATTAATTATAAGCTAAAACTATTTGTTTGTGACACGACCAATGTAATCATACGAAATGATTGATTAATTCCCGATAAGTACCATGGTAGAAATATTGTGTTTGTCGTAGCTTATAATTAGTTTACTTTACTTTTGAGTCAGTTCCTTATTTGTCATTCGTTTATAATCACATAAAAATCGGAAAAGATGTCGAATCGAATAACGACTTGTTTCAATACTTATGCAATACTGTATACACTTACTATTTTTCACGGATCTAATTTATACCATTATAAGCCTGTGTTATTATATATGTATGTAGGTATTATTGTAACTTGTAACTCGCTGTATGAAATAATTATGTATCGAATAAATTGAGAAGAACGAGAGGAATTTAACTAAAGCTATTGTTTCTAAAATACTGCAGACATTTATGGATGAGAAAGCAGTGATATAATTTGGAATTTAATACTGACTAAAAAGCAGAAAGGAACTCGTCGTTTGTAACGCACAATTATATAACCCACAAAACCATGATAATCTCATTTTCAATCATGCAGAGATAGGATAAAACACTCTAAATATATATGCATCAAGCGACGACGATGACCAAGACCAAACTAGAAGATAAACCACTCGTCTCATTTGAAATGAGTCATTTCATCTTGAAAAATGCTTTTTTAAAAGCTCTCGTCCATCAAAGCAAAGAATGATCAAACTTTCATCATCAACAGTCATTGCATAAAATTGTTTCCTAGGGTTGTCGAATGTAGCTCATATTGAAATTATTGCAATCTTGAATTTCAAAAAAATATTTACTCAATTTTCAATGATCATCATTACCCTTAAATACTTTGCAGTGAATTCTTTAAACTAACAGCCAAGTAAGCGTCCCTCCTGAATAACTTGCCAAAACTCAATATGAAATTTCATCATGTTATGCACCCTCTTTCAGGACATGGACGCGTGTCGCTTTGATTTTAAGGTCACCGACAGTGATTTCGACATCCATGGGGAGAAGGCGGGCCAATGTGAGGACGACAAACGGGATTGGGAGGAGGACGACGAGGAGGAGGAGGAAGGCGACGATGAAGAGGCAGATGGCGAAGAAGAGGAATTTGAGGAAGAAGGATCGGACGGCTACAATCTTCCCCAGCAACCTTTGGAATCTGGAGACAACTGGTACAACGAGCTCAATCCCCTCTACCGCCCCCCACTCGTCACCCCTCAAGAACAATACTACGAGGGGCTCGGAGGTGGACAATCTAAACAGTTTCGTACCGATTACCCTGCCGAACTTCGGCTCAAGAAGGTGTGCATCCCCAAAGCACCACGACGATTCAAAACTGTCGACAACTACAAGACGGATCCAGTCGCTTCATTTTCTCCGGTGAGCTCCAAAATCCGTCTCGCACCAAAAAAGAGGGAGCCCAGTTTCCCCTCACAACCTGTGGATCCGACGCCTACGCCTAACACGGATATGAGCATGGCAGAGCCACCACCACCACCGTGTCAAAAGACGGCCCGCGACCCTCCCCCCATTGTGTCAGTGAGTGACGAAATCGTCGTGAGCTACCTACAGGACCACAACATTCAAATGATGTTTGAATACTTTTTGGGGCTTTGCATCTTGAACACGCCAGCAGATCCGTTTCAGTATATTGCCGACTTGGCAGACAAGTTGGCCAGGGGGCGAGAGAGTGAGGCTGCCTTCAATGAGATCCCTCGCCTATTATCAGCTACCCATGTCAAGTCCATGTTTCGCCTCTATGACCGAGTGGGGTCTGGTTTCATGAGCCACTTCCAGTACAAAAATGCCATGGGGTCGATTGGGCTGGTAAAATATACTCAAAATCCGAGCGGCTACTTGAACGACGAAATTACTCAAGAGACATTTGTAACCGAGGCGGAGAAATGGATTGATGATCTCCTTCGAACTTTCCTATTCAAGAGAGGCGAAGATGAACCCCAGTGCTTCTAAACGTAACTGTATATACGTAAATGCTGTTAATTTGAGATAGATACGTTAAATACACAAGTTTACAGTAACTCATATGTCATCATTGGATTTATTACAAAAAGGGACCATTCTTCACACATAAATTTGGGGTTATTATATTTCACAGCGTTAAATTAATTACGCATCGAATGCAAAGGTAAATTAGAAGTAGGAATTATTGGATCGCATAGAAAAGCGGAGATTTAAAGTGAACGAAGCGATCAGCCTTTACATGTTTTAATTACTTTTTGGTCTTTGGAGGACGTCCACGCCCTCGTCCAGTACTTCCGGCCGGTTTCTTCTTGGAAGCGGTAACTTTAGGTGCTTCAACTTTCTTCTTCTTTGACTTTGGGGCTTCATCTTCGCTGACATCTTCCTCGATGTCTTCATCATCGTCCTCTAGATCCTCAACTTCATCATCGACTTCAACAGGGGCTGCTTTCTTAGGTCTTCCCCTTCCTCGGCTGCTACTGGGTTTCTTGACGGGTTGTGACTTTCGCTTTTTGGACTTTGGGACTTCATCCTCCTCGACGTCATCTGCCTCATCTGTATCATCGTTGTCATCATTCTCTTCAACAACAACAGGAGTTTTGCGTGGGCGCCCGCGACCATTGCTAGCAGAAGCAGTAGCTAACAAAATGTTCAAAATTCAATTATTTGACCATTGGGATAATTATTTATTGTCAGTATTCACATATTTTTTTTACATACATCGGCTAACAAATAGAAAATGATTTTTATCAATCAAAAATGCATAGTTAATTAGGTTAAAAGTGCGAAACTCTACCTTTTCCATTCTTCTCAGCACCGGCATACTTTTTTTCCAAGTCGTCGAGGAAAGTATTCCTGCCGGTAGCATTTCTTGCTATGGCATTTTTGAGACCTTCAAGACCATTATCAAGTTTCATCTCTTTTCTGAGCTCTTCCGCCTCTGCGGCTTCTTTCTTGGCCTACGCAGCAATAATTATTCCTTATTTCATTTTTGAATTACAGATTGTAGTATTTAAACAAAATAATTTACCACCATACCTTCTTTATTTTCTTATCTCGAACCTTCTTATCAACTCCTTTTCCCAACTTGTCCATCTCTCCGTCCTCAATCAAGCCATCAATTATATTTTGCACGCGTTCCTCATCATCAAGAATATTGGCAAAGAAGAGATTTTCTATGACGTGGAAAATGTCGCCTTTTCCTTCTTTATAGAGGCGTTTAACATCATCCTTCTCCTCGTCAGAACCTGAATAGGCAAGAACGATTACAATAGGCCATTTAAACAAAATACAGATTTAAACCAATATAAATATATACCCAAATATCCCTTTTTGAAATCGAGAATAGTTTGTTCATCGAGTGTGCGGAAGCTGCTGTAATCCATGACAAAATCTTCTTTGTCTGGCCATTCTCCTGCGAATTACAGAGTGCATTCGTTACATGTTGATTACAAATGCTGAATATCTGTGAAAATTCGTCACTAATTATCAACCTGTTTCATCATATGACTTTCTTAAATCTGAATCTTTCAGCAATTCATAAATCCGAGTGATGACTTGAAATTGTTGAGTTTTCGTTTCTCGTTCATCCTCTGATGCTTTGTCCGGATGGTACTTCAAAGCGGCACGAAGATAACCAGATTTCACTATAAAATTAGAATTCTCATTAATTTTCAATTATGCAACATAATTCTGTAATTGATGTTGATATTCACAATTTTGACTAAAAAGACACGAATCAAGAATAAGGTAAAAGAGATTTTTTTCTTACGAGCTTTCTCATCTCCAGCCTTGTCCGCAGAGATGTTCAAGATTTTGTAGAGGTCGGTGGTAGCAAATAATTTTTCGACGAGATCCATTTAAAAATTATTTTTTAGAGAAAAAGTTGAAAAAAATGAAAATTTTAATTTATTTCGTATTTTGCAGAGTGAGAGTGAGGGAGCGAACAAAGAGATGCCGGGTTAGTCAACTTCAAATCCCACCAACAAAATCGGGGCAACTTTGTCGCAGAGAGGCAAAATCATTTAGTCAAAAAGTTCAAAATGTACACATTGCAAAAAATATTGCTGCTGACTTGGAATTTCAATTTCTTACGATAAGGTAAAGTGGAAAGTTGGACAATTTACTATAAAACTCGTACGAATTTTTCATATTTTACTTATTAATTTGGCAAGTTTATATATGACGGTGAAAAGAACATTATTACTGCGCGAGCTGTGAAATAATTTGTGCGTTGGTTGTTTGAGAGGGTGACTAATAAATTAATCATCGCGAGTGCATAATTATAATTAATTGGATAGGTAAAAAATATCAATTAAATAAGTCGGGTTGGACGTGGTAAATTAGATAACTTCTGTCTTGTTAGAGGTAAGACTCACTTTTTACTTTGCACAGTGCAAAATTTTGATTAAAATATATAATTTTAATTGATGTAAAAAATTATTAATTTAACTATTAAATTTTTACGTTTATTTTTTAGCTTTAAAGAAGTCAGTCACAAGAATGATCAAACGGAAAGGATGAGGAGCTTTGATATGCAAATACAGAATATGAACAAGGCTCTAAACACATAAGCTACTGATTAGAAATTCTAATTTAGAATAGTAATCAAGCAATTTGAGTTGAAAAGATGTCGGCCACCACATTCCGTTCAGTTAGACGCAACGTCCCATACTTTCAAAACGAGATGAATGCATTACTTGGGAATTTAAGCTTGTCCGTGAAATCTATTTGCATTTGCGTCATCTGTACATATCTCCTGTCCTACTGGTCGCCTGTAGTGAGTGCATTTAGCGTCACGCCAGGTCATCTGCTGCCCCCCTCGTTCAGAATATGGACCCTGTTTACGAGTCCGTTTTTGGAAATTCACTTGTGGGAGGTCATTGTGGACATTGCAACTGTAGGATTGTGTGGTACGTAAGACTAGCGCTAGTGCATTAATAAATGTATGGTATCTGGTGAAATTGTGGGCATTTTTATAGGGAAATTGATCGAGCCATTATGGGGCCCGAAGGAAATGAGGTATGCTTTATAATTATCTAAATCATTAACAAAACATAACTTGCATTGAAAACGTTTAAAGATGTAATGTGATAATATGATAATATGTTCCAAGTATTTTGTAAATTGCAGTTTCTTCTTTGTCGTTGCAAATCTAAGCGTTACTATCTTGAGTGTCATGTATTATCTGTTCTTGTACACGGCCACGTCAGATCCAGATACGCTCTTTTCCATACAAATTCACGGATTGGCTGGATATATTGCTGGTAAAGTATCTGGACGCTTAAGTTTACGGATATGATAACGTTAATGGGTTTAATGAAGGTTTATTTGTTTTGTTTTTATACAGCCGTAACCGTTGCAGTGAGACAAATTATGCCTGACAATGTCATTTTCAAAACACCGCTTGGCAAATTGACAAATAGGTAATCACTATTTTTGTACTATATAACCCACGGTCAGTTCGTATTTTAAAAAATAAAATACTTATTTGCAGGAACGTTCCATTGACAGTTTTGATAACTTCAATAATCGCGTAAGAATTTATAAGATAACTCTCTTGTTTGCCTATATTTCCAATGTTTAAGCTTATACTGTCTATCGTCACTGACAGATGGGCGATCGGACTTTTGGAAGGCGTCTACTGCACCATGTTTGGAAGCGGAATCGTATTCTCATGGATCTATCTCAGATTTTACCAGAGACACAGCAACGGCACGAGGGGGGATCACGCCGAGAATTTTAACTTTGCTAGTTTTTTCCCGAACGTAATTCAACCCGCAATCTCCGTCATTGCTAATTCGATATTTAGCGTATTCGTCAAAATTGGATTGTGTCGAAAACCTGTGAAAAGATTTACGGATGCGAGTGGCCCATCGTCAATTCAAATTAGCATAGCTGGAGAATTGACGGATGCTGAGCGTAGACGGTAAGGCAGAATAGCATTATCACCAATTATATGTATGTTGATACCTAGAAAGACTGGATCTGTGTATTTATTTTGTATATTCATTTATCCAGGCAAAAAGCATTGAAACTGTTAAACGAACGATTGACAAGTGGTGCAAGCAAAGACGAAGCGAAACGTCCCCTTCTTCGACAAGACAGTCAAGATGATAACAACGGTGCAAGTACTTCTACACGATCCACCCTTCCCGCGAGTTCGAGTTCGCCGAATTTGTCGAATGCAAATGTTGCTTCGAGTTCGCGAAATGCAGGAGAGAGTGTCGTTGTTGGAATTGAATCATCACCTGCACTGTGATTTTTTTATTACACCCTTCACAACAGAATAATCTAGATCCCACATTATAAACCCCCTCCCTCCCGTGGATGTAAAGGTCAGAGAAACACGTCTGTCACAGTATATCAAATTCTCAACTTTATTATCTAATAAATATGTTATTAATTAACATGCGACTAAGTCAAAAAAATTACAAATTGTTGGTCAATTACATATCTATTTTACGCATGTACAATGCAGTATTTGTTATCTTGCAGATCTACCATAATCATAAATGATACTGTGCCTGTAAAACCAATAATAATGATGCATAAATCTCTTAAATGAAATTAAACTATGCATAAAATTCTCGTACCAGTGTCTTTCAGCGTGTCCATCATTGCTTTGTGATTCACGTCGTCTTTGCACTGAGGATGTGCATACAGTCGAAATTCACGAAGCAACTCGCTAACCCCTGTCTGATTTTGTGGCGGAGTTGTTGGGAGGTATTCAGTGGGACTTTTGGGTATTTGATCTCCCCGTGACGACCCACTTCTGAGGTCGTAGTGATTATGACTATTGTAATTGTAGGGATATCCAGCACCATGACTTCCACGTTGGCCTGATGGTCCTTGGACACCTTGAGATCCCTAATTACACCGCGTTACAATTAACTCCAAGTAAATGTACACAATAGTGACTAAAATTGCTTGCATACTCGAGCTCCAATTCCTCCAGGCGACCCTCTTTCCCCCTAAAATGGTGCACACAGATTAATAATTCTGGTTGTTTATTGGGTTCATCTCATTTAGAAAATGTGCATGAAAATCGTACCGGACTTCCTCGATTTCCACTTTCCCCTGGAGAACCTCTCTCTCCCTAAAAATAAGTTCAAGTCAAACAGTTATTCTGAATTGTGGTAAAGTTTATTAATATCCGTAATATTATCCGTAAAAATAAATCGTACCGGACTTCCTCTACCTCCAACTTCCCCGGGGGAACCTCTTTCTCCCTAAATTCCACATTATTGTTTCTGTTATGGTAAAAACTTTGTCATGCTTATTATTAAACTCGTAATCTCACTGGACTGCCTGGATATCCTGCTTGTCCCGCTTGTCCTGGAGGACCCCTCGCTCCCTAAACATGTCACACATTTGCATACTAATCATGCATACTAATCAACTTTTGGTTAATTTTATATTGAAATCTCACCGGACTTCCTGCTTGACCTTGACTCCCTGCTTGGCCTTGAGCCCCCGCTTGACCGTGAGCCCCTGCTTGTCCTGGAGAACCACGTGCACCATCATAATTCCAGCTCCACACATTCCTTTCAGTGACGCTGTTGGAAGTGAATTCCACGGAAGGCCCCTTTCTCCTCCGACGTCTCAAGCACCCTGAAAATTACAGGATTTCAAAAATGGTAAGAAACGTATTTAAGAAAACAAACAAACCTTGAGGACAATATTGTCCTTCGCCAGACCCCTCTCCATTCCATTGCCACCCGTCGTAGCGAGATGATGCACGCTTATCAATCTTATGAAGCTCTTCTTCTCCTCCTCCTCGTAGTAAATTACAATTTGCACCAATTTCAATATCTCCCCTAATTTTGTGCAATCGTCCATTCATGCTGAAAATTATTCCCATCTGAATGCACACAATGATCACGAGATAAACGCACAAAACGCTGAGATACTGAGCCACTCTTTTGTTCTTTATGTCTTCGCCGTGTTCGACAAGTTCCGACTTCTCGGTGACCATTTTACTTTATTTTTCTTTAAAAAAAAATACTCCGGAAGAAAATTTTTTGACGAAAACTTGCCATCCAATCCAACCACCACCAAGAGTGGTAAAGTTAAACTAAATAGGCATAAAATTGGTCAGACTCAGACAACATAACGGATATCACCATATCAAAATACATTTATGTTGTCTCAAGGCTGATAATAAATAAATAGATGAGTCGACTCTCATGATCTGGAAGAAGAAAGGTCATGAACGAACGAACAAGCACAACTGCTCAATATGCATAAATATGTAACTTCTTGAGTCATTCATGGTATATATACATACACGTTGACAATATTTGTTTATGAACGAGAAAACTTGTAAAAATTATGAATTCGATGAATGGAGTTATTATGTAAATAAAATACGTTGGGTTATCCATCTACAGTATTAATAAAAACAAAATCCATTCCACATTTCCTATAATAAAATACATAAATACATATATAAATGAGTCAATAACTTTCAGAGATGCATCAACTTATCATGACATGATTCGTTGGACTTTTCCAACCTTTATTGTTTCTCATTATGCAACTAATTCTGCCAGTGGCCCCGGAAGCCATGATGGGCGACATGAATAACCGTAGGGACATTGTTCCTCTGTCCCCCACGCTTCCGAGACCACCAACAAAATTTTTAGCGGTGCAAAAATTGCAGGGCATGCAGACCAGACTTATTTGATCCTTATGTAGAATTAAATATGTCTTTTTCATACATTTTGTGGTGACAATATTGGTGTGAGTGTGCATGCATGTGCGTGTGGTAAACAAATTGTTTAACAACCGCAGCTCGATGTCTGTTTTTTATTTTAAAATTTATTTACATCGTAACGCATGGCAAACCATCTTTTTGTTGACAGCAGCAGTATAGCAGCAGCAGTACCAGATCCTTTGAAAATTAACAAAAATGATTGCCGTAATTTAATTTGGCATGCACTGTTTGTGTGCATCCGATCTATTCTCCCGTGCGCTACAAGTGTACTTTATTTTGCAAACGCCGATTTTGAAATCAACAACGCAACGCCCAACAAAAGGAATGGGACACAATTTAAGTCAGCAGTAGTTTGCAAACGGGAATTGATTGTGAGTCTTAATTTCTCGATCTCATTTTTCTGATTTCCGTCAGTCCCACAACACAATCCCATAAGAAAGCACGAAGCCAAGAGTCAAAAGCATGCGGTACACAGAAGTAGAAAGATAACAATAGTTAGTTAGTAACAATTGGACACATTTCTGAAGCATCTTGCAAAAAAAGTGCACAGTCTCATTTCGTGCATGGTCTCTCTTCATTATTATTGCACTGCTCTTGTATCATCCTCACACACCGGTAAATAATTGTGACACCACGACCCAGCCCCCATAGATCTTTAAAAAGGAGACGATGCGATCTACTTTTTCATGTGCGTACCATTATAAGATGCACGAATAGACTTTTTTGCCAATTAAAAGTAATAATGTCACCTCGTTCATCTTGTTCTATCTCAGTCCACCGCCTACACATAGCTACATACACTTAAATGCATGGTTGGGTTTAATTCGGTCTGTCGGTGGGTGAGGAGAAGTGTTCAAATAAGTAATTTATGTCAAAATTAGATTAAAAGAGGAAGGCCAAAATAAATCATTGTACGTGGTAAAAATTTTGTCACGTACGTGGATAGTTGGCTGCATGCATTTTTAGTTGAATTTTTACCGTGGCAGTTACATGATCTATCTATTTCTACCTTTGAAAAATTAAAACTGCATCCCCATGGTGGAGAAATACCCGGATAATTTAATTCTGATGAAGTTGCTCTCACCAATTTCTGAACTTCCATTAACAGCCGTGGGAGACTTTCCGATAAGTTATCGAAATCTTTTGGAAGGGACGACGCCGAGGTGGAAGGCGTTGCAGGTGGAGGACAGTGGCGGTGGCTTAAGAAGTCATAAAGTGGTCACGACAAGGAGAAAGTCGTGGAGTTATATTCATCCAGCGACGCCCACTGCGGATCATCGAAAAGGCTTCGCCTCGACGAGAGCGTCATTTGAGGAAGCAAATCCTGCCGTATTTCCATTTACGATGGCACCCACGCCCACCACGACCACGACCCCGACTTGGCTTCACAAGGTCCACTTGCTCCGGGAGGATAGTAATAACGATGCGAAGAGTTTGTCCATCAGTGGCACTGATCTCACATTTGTGGTTCCTTTCATGATAGTACTGGCAGTTGTAGGAATGGTATGTACATAGATATACTTTAAATTTTCTCGCGTACTGAAATATTTACATGTAAAATAATGAGATTTGATTTTAGATTTTACTCTGCGTCCGACGACGACAAAGATTGGAAGATCTTCGGCACAAACTTGTCCCCATTTATCATTTTGCTCCTGGAGAGGAGGATGACGAATTTGCCTACGATAAGGACACAGACCCATGGAAAGAATACTGGTCATCGCATGAATCTCGTAAAAATCAACGTTAAACAACGTTTAGTTAGAGGTCCAAAATTTTTGAGCGAATTGAGTCAAATGTGATTTATTTACGTTAGGGAAACATTATAATTATTATACTTCCAAAACATTGAAAATCTACGTGATAAACTTGAGGAAAATATATTTCAAAAGATTTTTTGATTTGTGGTGATTGTTTTGTTCATACTTTTTTTCTTTAAACCGTATCCGGAATATCAAACATAAAGTAGATCATTTGATGTGGTTTAAAGTTTGGATTTAAGTTTGCCCATTAGTTTGTCTAGAACCATGGCTTTGGTGATGTCGCCTTTAACTTTAAGTTTTCCCATCATGTATCTGCAAAACATACATTTATGTAAACGTGTAAACGTGTACTTAATATTTTATAGTAGACCGGATAAAGTAAACTCACGCAGAAGTGGGGCTAAGTTTTCCAGAAAACAGCTTCACAAAATCAGCTTGGCTAACGGAAATGGTCACATCAGATTTGTTTGGGGATTCACCTGTGGGAAAATGCATATACGAATCAGCAAGCACGCCCAATGTCGATATCCTTTTTAATTCTTTCGCTACCCTTTCCAGTGGATCCTTCACCATTCTTCAGGTCCAGGAAATACATGCCGCCGTCGTCACCTATAAAATGTTATTCAGACATTAATAACAGTTTTTATGTTTCATTCGGATAAGTCTTCTTTTTAAACCTTTCACATCAAACTGGAAAACAGCGTTGGTTTTCTTGATCATATCGGGATCCACGAGTCCTTTAATTTTTGAAAAGATTTGGACAATTTCGCCTCCTTCATCGCCACCTCCTCCAGATGGTGCAGCAGCAGCTGCTGGAGGTGGTGCAGATTTGCCCATCGAAGAGGCTGACGTTACAGGGGTTGCCTTTCCAGTGAGCTGAATTTTGTATTGGCTACTGTGAACTGTATCAAGGCTTTCCAGGAAGAAATCCGGCATAAGTTCAGCATCTGCAATAATAAGTAAAATATAATAATAGATAATGCCAGCCACCAGAAGTGTGTTAACTCTGAAATTATCAAGTACCCTTGTCATATTGGTACGGTGTCAAGTCAGTGATTCCTTCTTCCTTCATTACTTGTTCATCAATGTAGAAATATCCGGTGGCTTGCTTGCTGTCTCGGCACAGAATAGAATATGCAGCGTCTGCAATAATGTCGGGCGATCGACACTGCCTTTTAGCGTCAGCTCCACCCAGAAGCATTTCAATGGCGGCCGTGTATATTCCGGTTGCTGCATAAAACAAAATACATAAGAGTAAATATTAATTGTGGATTATGCAATATCTTATCTTGCAATTTAGAGCAAAGAAATGTTACCTGGCCAAAGACAATTGGCAGCGATACCCTCGGGTTTAAATTCTTCAGCCCATCCAAAAGCGTAGAGACTCATGTTGTATTTCGCGATGGTGTAGGCAACGTTGTTTTGGAACCAACGTGGTTGCAAGCTCAAGGGGGGCGAAAGGTTGAGAATGTGTGGATTCTTCCCCTTCTTCAAGTAAGGAAGGCACATCTTTGTTCTGTTGATCGAGAATTAACTAGGTATTTATTATTATCCAAGTAATAGTATCGTTAATTCCTAATAATAATATTAAACCACATACACAAGGAATGTTCCACGTGAGTTAATTTGATGCATCAGGTCGTATCGTTTCATATCCGTGTCCAACGTCTTTGTCAAATTGATGGCGCTGGCATTATTAATGACTGAAAGCAATTAAGACGAATATAAATTAAAAAATAGGAACAATAAAATTATTAAATTTATTCGTCTCTTTACCGATATCAATTCCTCCAAATTCTGCCACTGCTTTTTGAACGGAATCAGCCACTTGTTTTTCATCACGAATATCCACCAAACAGGGGAGAGCTCGTCCTCCAGCTTCTTCAACTATTTAAACATCAGAATTAGCACAGAACATTAAAATTGAGAATTGCTCGAAATAATTAATCTATAATTTCATTCATACTTTCTTTCGCAACGGTATAAATCGTTCCAGGAAGTTTGGGATGAGGTTCACCAGTCTTCGCAGCGACAACGATGTTGACCTTGTCCTTTGCCAATTTTAGGGCAATTGCTCGACCAATCCCTAAAAAATCAAATGCAGAACACACTATAAAATCAATACGATCGAAAATCAAAATTTCTCAAAAATTAACTTACCTCGGCTAGCTCCAGAAATATAAGCCGTGCGACCGGCAAGTTTCCTAGATATGCCATACAGGAGGAGTAATTAGTTATCACAAATTACAAATTTTAACGTGAACTTTTAAAATAATGATTGACACCTCTTACCCAGTATTCTGAATAAGCGACATTTTCACAAAATTTCACTACAAGATGATGACCAAGCACAAATTAAGTAAGGACAGGAATCTAATGCAGAATGATGATGATAAATAGAACTGCCCCACACTAAATAATGGACAGTTAGGTAATTTAATCATAAACTGTACTGAACCCTCCACCAATATTGGATGTTTAATGTGATGATCCGATGTTTGTTTATTATGTCAGTGCAACTTGTACTAGCTGATCCAAAGTCCAAGTTCCAAGCCGGTGGTGTAATACGCGACTGTTACGCAATACTTACCGTAGATGCCAGCCACAACAATGGAAAATGGAACAAAGGGTATCAAAGCTATGCAATTTAATAATTAATTATTTGCCCAGTTATCAATTTATTTTGTGTATACTGCATTTATTAACTGCTGGTCATTGAAAGACTAAAATTGGATAAGTCAAAACAAAAGTAGTGCAAAAATAACAAGTTCGAGTAATTAGTAAATTTGTCAGAATATATAAAAAAACATGACAAATAATTTGAGTTTAGTTGAGATTCTGCTACATAAATTTCAAAATAAATACATTTTTCTGTTAGACCAAGTATAATTTGCAAATGCCTCCCTCTTCAATTGAGGTTTTGCACTTGGGACACTCGCTGACCTGTTTTAAGCACTGGTGGCAGAAAACATGACCACAATTTGGGATAATGGCATCTTTATAATTATTCTGGCAGGAAGGACACATTAGATCTTGCTTGTAAGTTCGGATTTCTTCCAGTATGACCTCATCGATGGGTGGATGATGTCGCCCTTGGCGTCTGATTTGATCGATGGATTCCCGAGCGTGTCGAATCTGCTGGAGAAGATTGGATTGATTTCGTTCTTCCGCAGCGATGTCGTTCGTCCGTTCCTTGAGCGTGCCGTTAATTTTATCCAGGGCTTTCTGGTAGCAATCTAATAGCAATTAAAATAATTACCATTTTACTGCTCAATTTTTCGAAGTTTGAAATAATAAAAAACTGCCCATAGCGTATAAATTGGGTAAAAAAGGTTGTAAAATTTTTAATTGAGCACAAAGTAAAATTAATTTCTGAAATATTAAAAAGTTACTAGTTTGAAAAATTTAGCGTGCAAACAACAACTATTTAAGCTATTAATTTTAAGACTAGATAAAATTTATATAATTTCACAAACGATGGAGGAAGTTTACAATTTTTATTTATTTACTAAATAAAGAATATTTCTTGAAAACGAAATTTATTACCTATTTGAACATTTGGTATGGCAGTCGTATGAAGTAGCCGGATGTTTTCAATATTTTCGTGAGCTGCTACAATGTGAAGGTTTTGCAATTTTTCTTGATATTTCGAAATCCTCTGAACCAAGGAGCTTGTTTTTTCGTCAAGTTCGGGTAAAGTATTGATCAAATTATTTAATTCGTTGATGGATATCTACAAATACATGAATGTATATAAATAATAATTAATTAATAACGTAATAATAATTGCCAATTATTAATTGGAAATTGAACCATGAATACCATATCAGAATTTTTGTCAATTTCCAGATGGGCATCTTTGTCACCAGTTTTCGTATCCTGAATCATATTCTGCGAGTATTGGAACAATCTCCGGTTGTCAGCTTCACTTATCATGTCCGCCAGTTTATTGCGTTGCATGGTTAATTCGTCGAAATTGTGGCCACATTTTTCCAAAGATGTTATTAACGTTTGCATACCCTTAGCACGGTCACTAGCTTCTCGCATTAGTGATGATTCTGTTCCTTTGAGATTTGTAATATGCTTCAACTTCCTGATTAACTTTGAAAAATTTTCAATCTCGTTCCGAGTCTTTTTCAATGAATCTTGAACGGAAGTGTTTCCAGTATCCTGGTTTAGAGCATTATTTTTGAACAAATCGAGTTGAAACTTCAAGCTGTCTCGTTCAGATTGAGCTTTCCTGAAATGCATAATGAAAGTGACTTGAATATAGTAAGTTCATGGCAGTAATACTGATACATATCGTCGGCCTAATTATAAATCCCGACAAGTGATTTTCATAGCATAATTATTCTAGTAATGCTTATTCTAGTAATTAGCATGAATAACGATTCTATGTGTATTAGCTTCAGTAGTTATGTAATTAGGACAAGTGCATTTTCTAAAAATTTTCAAGACAGCCAAAAACGTGAATTAACAAAACGTTTTGTTCTGGCCGACCTAATTTTTAGCTTGGTTGTCAAAAATTAGCTACAGCTACAGTCAGCATAAAAATTGGGGGAAACCAGCAAAATATTCGAATTTTTTTCCAGAGATCAACGCCTACCAATTTTTCGGCGGTGTAGCTGACGCTGCGCGGCGTCCCAAGGTTAACGGACTGTGAAATGAGAATTATCGCACAAAATGCTACCGGCGAGGCGACGTTGACCTATGTTTTCTATTCTAAATCTAACTAGAAACTCAGAAATTCTGAGTCAGAATGCCCTAAAATGTACTTGTCTGGAGTGCTCTGGAGCTATAATCATTCGTCCGGATTTATAATTAGGCCGACGATCTGGGTTATTTTATTACGCCAATTCCCGTTTTAATCGGACAAGCTCTTCCGGTTGGTGTGAGCCGCCAGTGTCCACTTCTTTCCCACTTCCACCAGGTCTGGGTGGCGAACAAGCCTTATTACCTGTAAGATGTCGGATTCGTTGCTGCATTTCTTTGTCGACTGTGAGCAGCTAAAAATAATTAAAAATCGATCATGGATAGTATCAATAATTCTTGAATATCGCACCGCGTACCTTGTTACGCTCAGCCAACAATCGTTCCTCCTTTCTTGCCGTATAATCGAGATATATGTGAAAACCTTCGTGTTGCGTTTGCAATATTTCGGCGAAATTTTCTTCTTCTTCTTGCACAGGTCCAAAATACTCTTTTTCTAACTGACGCAGATTTAAGTCTTGACGCCAGTCGGCCAAATATTGTTTCGTGAAGGAAATCTGGTCAATTTTATGCAAAATATCGTGACGATCTTTAGACTGCTTATCAAGCTCCTGTATAAATATATGCAAATTTTTAAAGCCTAAATATGCAGAGACAAAATATAATTGATCGACTTTCACCACCTTTCTCTCAAACAGGTTGGCCAATCCTAAAAGGTGTCCCTGTGCAGTGCCGCTTTGCGAAAGGAGCATTTCCAACTCTAGAAACTGCTTGGACACAAAATCCTCCATGACGGTGACGCTGTTCTCTAACTCTCGGTACTGCGATGAGGTCAGGATCTCATCCCTCTGAATATTGCACGCTTCTAGTCGCAATTTCTGCAAGTGTGCGAATGCTTGTTCTTCAGATGTTTGGAGGTCTTCAAGTTCACGTAGTAAAGGATCATCTTTGTCCAGTTCCACTTTTTTTGCGACTGTTCCTTCTTCAATAGGTGTTTTGGCAAGTGTTTGCAGGTTTTGCACATCAACAGACATGCTTTGATGGTTCTTTTGCAGATTTATGGTTAGAGTGTCGAGTTTGTAGTCGTAACGTTGCAATTTGTAAATGTCCCATTCCAACTGCTCAATGGTGTCACGTAATTTATCGGCATCTTCAGCAGTACTGGAAATTGCTGCGTTTTCCCTTATTAAACGATGCTGTATAAAAATATAAATATTTTCATGCATGAGCTGACTACGGATTGGATTTTGTATATTTTATGTAAAAATCAGTGTTTCGTTTTGGACGTCCATATCTGCCCATACTAATTTTGGACGTCCAAAATGTCCAAAAGCATCCAACGTTGGAAAATGGGGCAAAATGATACAGATTTTTAATTGACGAATCTTTTTGCATATTTATGCACATATGCACATATGCAATTTCCTATTAATTTTGAGCTTTTGGTTGGTCTATGTATAATACTACGAAATTTAGAACAACTTTTGTTTCAACATGTTTTTTTAGGAGAAATTAAGAAATGTTCTAAACCATGGTGCATTATTAC